>NC_062552.1:1406047-2812095 GCF_016906955.1 Phacochoerus africanus
CTGCGCAGCCGACTTCCACCCTGACCAGCGCGGGGTGCAGAGAAAAGTCCAAAGTCCAAACAACCAAAGTTCTTTTGGTTGTTTGCATGTTGGAAATTGGGCGGAAGCAAACCTCGGTCTTCCTCTTCCACTGACCCGAAACCAGTTCTCCCTCCTTCCCTCCCATCCTCTCCCTCCCTCCCTCTCCCTCCCCCCCCCTCTCTCCCCAGCAGTGAGGACTAGAAGGTTAAAGAAATGAGATACTCTTCAACAGTCTTTTCCCCGCAGACGCGCCTCACCCGATAGCTGTGACCTGCAGCCTCGGGCTTGGGGCTGCGGGCATGGTGACGCTTTCGTGGCTGGAAGACAGATTTCAAGCAAGCGCTTGTGCTGCAGCCACTCATCGGGTTCCAGAAGCTTTGCCTGCTCGCAGGTGACGGGCTTTGTGCGACTAAGCCTGTGGAAGGCCAAGGGGAAGTATACACAGCGTTTTTATTATAGGACTGTCTTTCTTAAAACAGAGCCTGAGGAGCCTGTGGTTTGAATTACAGAGTGTCTCCTGAGAGCTCCTGGCATCTGGTTTGACAATCATCTTCTTAAAAATGTGGCCTTTTGTGAGCTTGCGGCCCAAAACGATATGGTAAAACTAACACTGGGGATTCCTTGCTGCTTAAGTTGCAATAGTCATGCAACCAGGAGAAGAGAATAAATAAGACTGGACCCTGGATGGAATTTAATAAAATGCAGCCTACACCTGCAGGCCCTGTCTATTAACTGTCTGGAGTGGGGGCCGAGCTGGCGACCCCTCCAAAGATAATTCCCAGAACCTGGGAATGTGACCGCATTTGGAAAAGGGTCTTTGCAGATGTGATGGGTGAGGATCTGGAGACGGGGACATTCTGATCGCCTGGGTGGCCCTGAGTCCAGTGACAGGGGTCCTCATAGGAGACACACGGGGGAGAGGCTGTGTGACCACAGAGCAGAGGTTGCAGCGAGGCAGCCAATGGCCCCGGAGCACCGGGAGCCGAGACAGACAGGTTCTCCCCGAGTCCCTGGCGGGGCCCGTGGTCCTGTCGAAACCTGGACCTCGGGCCTCTGGCCTCCAGGACTGTGGGGGGTGCACTTCTGTCATTTTATGCCCCCAGGTTGTGGTATTTGTTCTAGCAGCCATAGGAACCATCTTTTTACTGCCTGCCGCCTAGCTACGCATCAGTGCTCGCCCTCTCAGTGCATTCTTGATTTTGCCAATTCTTTTTCATCCCTTTAATTATCCTAGCAACTCGAAGAGCAGTTTACCTATTAACTAAAACAGCACAAATTCTAACTAGTCTCAATATGAGGCAATATTTTATTTCTGTTCTCCATAAGAAATTACACATGTACACACAAACTATCTATATTCGTGGTAAAAATCACCCTCGTTTTGCACCTGCGCCATCTCAGGTGTGTGTGTTAGGTCTCTAGGCTCAGAGGAGGAGTTCTCCGCCTTCAGTTCCTTTGTAGCAGCACTGATGACACTGGTTCTGACTGATCACAATTTCCAGGAATGTCCTTCTGAGTTAGATTAAAAATAAGTTTGCGGAGTTCCCATCGTGGCTCAGCGGAAACGAATCCGACTTGCATCCATGAGGATGTAGGTTCAATTCCTGACCTCGCTCAGTGGGTTAAGGATCCAGCGTTGACATGAGCTGTGGTGTAGGTTGCAGACATGACTTGGATCTGGCATTGTCGTGGCTGTGGTGTAGGCCAGCAGCAGCACCTCCTATTCGACCTGTAGCCTGGGAACCTCCATGTGCCTCGGGTGCGGCCCTAAAAAGTAAAACAAACAAAACTTTGAACACGTGTTAAGAGGGTAACAGGACCAGGAAACCAAAACCATCCCACTAAGCCTGCTTCTGCTCCACCTTCCCTTGCTTCAGTTAGGGACCTGGGAACCCGTGGAGCCCCCAGTCCATGCCTGGCAGGTCCTCTGCTCAAAGGATGGGCAGGGGAGGACCCCAGGGACTGTAGCCGCGGTGGACACACGGGCGAAGGCTGGAGCGAGGTTCCTCAGGATGCGGAGACACCGGCTTCATGTCCCTGGGCTCAGGTATCTTTTCTCCCAGACGAAACCTCATTTGTGAGGAGAACTTTCCTGGGGCTCATTCCTCGGCGGGGGGTGGGGGTGGGGGTTCCCAGGGCAGAGCCCAGAGAATGCAATACCCAGGGGAAAACCCAACAGATTTGGAATAAGACAGGCCTGGGTTTGACTCTCATCTCGCCTCTTCTGGGCTGTGACATCTCAACCAGTTGCTTAGGAGCTCCCGCTGTGGTGTGGTGGGTTAAGATCCCCAGCTTGGCACAGTGGGTTAAAGGCTCCAGGGTTGCTGCAGCTTCAGCATAGGTTGGATTCAATCCCTGGCTTGGGAACTTCCATTTGCCATGGGCGCAGCCATTAAAACAAAAGAAAAAGAAAAGAAAAGAGCCCGTTGCTTAAACTCACACAGGCTTTTCTCCCCGGTGGTGGAAGCTCGAGTCTTCAGTGCTGTGTGGGTGCCGTCCTGCCCGCTTCTGCAGCCAGAAAAGCACCTGAGAAAGGGTTAGAGGTGCTGAGACAGGGTCCTTGCAGCTCGGGCAGAGTGGTCCGGCTGTTCCCTGAGTGTGTCCCTGAGTGTGTCCCCGGCTGTCCTCTGAGCGTGTCCCCAGCTGTTCCCTGAGTGTGTCCTCAGCTGTTGTCATTTTCGGGTGGGGGGTGATGTGAGGTGGCTGGGGACATCCTGGAGTATGCTGTCAAGCACCCAGCACATGGCAGGTGCTCAGTGGATGGAGGTGCCACCCCTGCTGCCCCCTCCCGCTGCTGAGCGGGGCTCTATTCCAGGGCGGGAACCCACCCTGCACACAGGACTGGAGGGGATTCGGGGTGTGCTGTGTGCATCAGTACCTGTTTGCATGTCTGCCTTCACTTCTGGACCCTGAGCTTTTCCAGCCTGGGGCCGCGTTACGCATGTTGCTGGGGCCCAGCTCAGTCAGTGCTGGCACGCGATGTGTAGGTGCCCACTACACATTGCATAAACGTCCCCAAGGGTGACAGTTCCTTGGAAGGGTCGCTCACCAGTTTCCAACACATCATGCTTCTTGCCCAACCCTCACCACGGTCCTCAGGGTGGCCGCGGCACTGCGCGTTTTCTCCAAGAAGGGTGAACTCGTGCCAGGAGTGAGGGTGTCGGTCAGTGCCAGGCAATCTAGCCCTGCCGTCCAGGTGTGGGGAAGAAGAAGGTCTCCCACACGTCAGAGGGAGCCGGGGTGACACAAGAAGCCAGCAGGGGTGGCCGGAGCAGGCACACTGCTGGGCTTCGAGTGACTTCTAGGCCTGTGTGTGGGCAGAAGTGTCAGAGGCCCAGTGGCCTCTCTGCCTGTGCCTCTGTGCCCTGACCTCAGGACCAGGAGCCGCCCCTGATGTTCTCCAGGGAAATAAAATGCATCTGCTGTGACATGTCCCCAAAACTGCACAGGGAAGGACATGCCACTGAAAGTGGGTACCACCCTCAGGCAGAGGCCAGCCTTGGGTGACCTCGAGTGATTTTGGGGTGTCCCCAGTGGGAGGCAGCTTTCCTGACCCACCGAGTGGGTGGCAGGACTGGCACAAGCCCTCAGGCTTATTCAGCTGCGACTGTTACCCTGTCTTTTGGTCTCACCCTGAGGAGTTCGTCCTGAAAGCTGGTTCCCTGAGATGCAAAATCAGGCCAGTCTGTTGAGGCCCAAGTGTCCGACAGAGAAGCATGGACTTGCTACACAGGAGAGTGTGCTCCTTTCCTGCTCCTCCTGCACCCCACCTCACCTGTGGGCACCCCCTTTAGACACAGGAGGAGCACTCCTCCCGGTCCTGCAGCACCCCCCTCCATCATCTGCGAGCTGCTCAGAAATGCAGACTCATGCCCACTGGACCTATAGACCCCAAGGCTGCATTTTTTAATTTTTTAAATTTTTTTAAGGGCTGTGCTCGTGGCACATGGAAGTTCCCAGGCGAGGGGTCAAATTGGAGCTACAGCTGCCGGCCTACACCACAGCCACAGCCACCCCAGACCTGAGCAGCATCTGCAAACTACACCACAGCTCATGGCAACGCCAGATCCTTAACCCACCGAGCGAGGCCAGGGATCGAACCTGTGTCCTCTTGGATCCTAGTCAGGTTCCTTTCTGCTGTGCCGTGGTGGGAACTCCCTCCAAAGTTGCATTTTGACAGTTTCTGTGAATGGCTGGAATGCACAGGCAGGTTTGAGATGCAGGGATACAGTGCTCCTGGTGGCTTTTCACTCTGTCAAATACTATGTGTCCAGCTGTCCTGGCCCTGATTCTGATGCGAATCCTGCAACATATTAACTGTGTAGCTGGGGCAGGTTACTCTGTATCTCTTGGAGTCTTGAGTCCTCATTTGTAAAATGTGCAGAAAGAACCTACCCTGTGGGCTGTTGGGCTCCATCAAGTACCTACGCTGTGGGCTTTTGGGCTCCATGGGTGGAGCAGACAGAGGGCGCTTGGCCGCAGGGCATGGGGAGTGGGTGGTCTCGCCCCCTTCACCCTTCTGGCACCTGGACACAGACGCGTGCTCTTAGCGGAAGACCTCTTGGACTCGGGACTGGAACGATAACTGCCCCACCTCTACCCCGCTCACCTTGCCTTTCGCCTGCCTTATCCAAGGTGTTGATGGCAATGGGGCAGCTTTTATTATTTCATTAGGACTTTTACTAATGTAGTTATTTTTCTGCTGCTGAAAGAACTCATGAGTTTCCAGTTTGTAAATGCGACACATTTTAAAATTTTAGTTTTTAAAAGTCACTATTATATGTTGTTGGCCCTCTGAGCCGGTGTCCTGGAGCAGGGGCTGGTTCATCCTGCCCTCAGTGTCTGGGAATACGAGGCCACAAACGCCACACAGACTCTGTCTAGTAGCTGGAGAAGGGCTTTGAAAGACCCTGGTTTGGCAGCAGAACCGGGCGCCTGTGACGGGGGGGGGGGGCAGGCGCACCCGGTGAGGGTGATGTGACGTCAGCCCAGGACGAGCCTTGCTCACCTGTGAATCCCCTGTGGCTCTCTCTGCAGTTTGTAGTCTGTTCTGATGGGTTTCTCTTCGCCTTGAAGAGAACTTTCCATCTTCTCCAGGATCCTCAAAGTCTTTGGCACGCGGCTCTGCCCTCTGCGTGGATGAATCATTTTGTCACCAAGCCCTGGACACTTGTGAGTCCAGATGCTCTTTTCCGACGTGCGTCCCAGCCCAGTCCCCTCCTGCTCGCTCATCTCACATCTACGTCGATGGACACTTGCGTCCCTGTTACTCTAATGGTCAGGGCAGGTGTGGGGAGGGCAGACTGGCAAGGTTTTGGACAGATGGCAAGGTCGTATGACAAGGTCGTTTAGTAAAGGGGGGACGTCGAGGAGCGTAGTGAATACACTCTTGTGTTTGGCTTGGAAGCAAAGAATTCCAAGGCTGCTGCACGCACTGCCCTAAGTGGCAGCCACTAAATTTTCCTTGGACAAAACTGTGCCAAACCTTGGATAACTCTCAGGAATAACACCAGAAAGGTCAAAATGAAAACTTTCTTTGCTTCTGAACATCACAGCTGGCTTTCTTCCAGCCAGTGGCCTGTGCTGACGCTGCCCCGTGGAGCTGCCACTTGGCCAGTGATGACTTCTTGCACCATGAAGCCCCTGGGCTGATAGCCGTCAGGCAGGGATGTCCCCTGCCTCCCCCCAGCTCAGGCCAGCCTAATGGCCATGGCTCTATCTATGGGCTGGCCCTAGGGTCTTGTGCCCTGGAGAAGTTGAGTCCCTGGATGCTGCAGTTGTGGGAGCCTGGAGCAATTTTCCAGACACTTCAGCCCACAAAAAGCTTTCACTTTTCCTTTAGTGGATTGGAGTATTTCAAGTGAACCTGTTCTCTTTGGCCAAAATTGTATTTGCCTTGATTCTCTGTTCTGCTGGTTGCATCACAAGAGTGTTACTGCTTCTTACGCACGGGGCTGCCCAGACATATCCGGAAATTCACCAGAAAATCTCCCATGGCTTAACCGAGTCTCCCTATGTGTGCGGTAGGAATGCATCCGCCTCACTTAGAAAACAGTTATCCAGATTTGGGGCTTGAGATAATATCCAATCTTACACTCGCTTTTTTTTTTTTTAATGGGAGTCGAGTTGCCGACTGCAAGAGGGAGGATTTGGGGGAAACGGGCAGCAGAGAACAATAACGGTAGCGATTAACAGGTGTTGAGTACACACCATGTGTTAAGTGTGTGGAGTAGTTTTCACTTAAACTGTCTGGCAACCGAGGTCCACAGCATGGAAGTTTGAGAACTTAAGTGCCCTGCCCAGGGCTTTTTAACTGGAAAGTGACAGAGGCTGGATTCCAGTCGAAGTCCAGGGATGCTAGAGTTTCTGGTCTGTGTGTCTTACCAGTTAGTGATGTGCAGCCATTTGTGACTAGTACATTTTGAGCTGAAAACAGTCACAGCAGGGAGAGTGCAGGTCTGACCAGGCATATTCCTGTCCATCCTGGAAGGCAAGACAGTGAGAAAATATCTTCTCTGCTTTGGGACCACCCTCCCCTCTCCCCAGCTTCCCCCTCTTGGTTCCCCACTGCTCTTTCTCTTTCCAGAAGAACACAAACTCCTCCAGGATCTGCATTGAAGATTCCTAAACTTGCCGCAGGTCTCAGAAACCAGCCGTGGCTTCTTCCTTAATACTCCTGGGTAGCTGGTCCTGGGGAGCCTTCCAAGGGCCCCGATTTTGCCGGCAGACTGAAGATGGAAGCTCGAGTGGCTGGAGACGAGGGGAGAGGGAGGCAGCGGCGTGTGACCAGCACAAGGCGTGTGTGTTGGCTCTGGACCACAGTAAGACCCTGCTCCGAGGATCTTGGTTTGCTGATCAAGTGATTGCTTTGGCCAAGGGTCCAGTTAATACCCAACATGCAAGGATTGGTTTTCCAACCCCAGTTGGATGAGTTTTTTGGCAAAAAAGGATAACTGCTGTGAATTCAATTCCCGCAGTTGCCTCTGCACCCACTCTATAATGTAAGGCTATCACTCCATCTGGCTCATTCCAGACAAAGCTCTTGAGCAGCAGATGGGAGATTTGGACTTTAAAATTTGAAGGAAAAAAAAAAAGCATAAGTGAGTGTGAGTTTTATGTAGTTACCTTGCTTCTCTCTGTCTCATGGAAAATATTTCGGGTCCATTATCGCCGAGGGCAGGTTGCAGAAGTGAGCTGGCTTGGCCTCGAGGCTCGTGCCTGCTGAGAAGTTCTGATCAATGGCCTGTGATACTGGGCTGTGGGTCCAGGGAAATCTGTGCTCAGCCAGAAAACAGGGTGATTCCGCCCCTGGTGTGGAGGTGGTCGGTGCCACGGTCGGGGCCTGGAGGCGGCCGCGTACCTAGAACAAGGGCAGCTGCGTGCAGTTAAGCTGCTCAGTCTGATTCATTAAGGTGGGGTGATACCCCTGACCTCTCTGCTTTGCTGCCAGGATGACATCAAAGAATTTTTGTGACAGTACAAGGACATTCGGTTCATGTTGGCGCCCTTCCCTCCACGAGGGCGGCTGCCGCTGCCCGGTCCGGTGCTCTGCTTTGAGGCTTCGTGCTGTCTTGGAGACGGGTGGGTGCTGCGGGGCTTCCAGATGCAGCCTGTAGCAGCTGCTTCCTGGCGCAGCCGGCCGGTACAAATGTTGTCTCCTCCCGCCCGCTCAGCGGCCTCATGGACAAGCTCTCTTAGAGCCTGGATTTCAGCACTGATTTCTCACCCTGGGTCCTGCAGGCTGCCTGCTCACTGCTTCTCCTCTTTACAAGGCTGGGCCTTGCCTCTTCCCCCTTTCCTCTTGTTTATCAGGCGGAATGAAGTCTGTTTGTCAGAATGTCCTTCCCCTTGATTTACTTTGACCTGGATTTGAACGCAGCAAGTCGCTTTATTCAGGCTGCTGGAAAGAGCACTAAACCAGATGTTGGGGTGCCTGGATTTCTGGAAGACATTCTCTCCAATGAGACGTGCGATGCCTGCAGTAGGCGCCCCTGGCAGGAAGCCCAGCCTCCCGGCACACGCGCTCTCTCCTGCCCCGAGCCCGTGCTCCCCGCCTTGGCCCCAGGGCCAGCTGCTCATCATTCTTGTGTGTCACCCCGTCTGCCCGGCTCCCCTTGGTTTGTCTGCTGCGGGTAGTTCAGTAGCTGCGGTGGAAGCCCCCGATTACAGCAGATCCTCTGAGTGCTGGGGTCTGTCAAGCGGTCCAGCCCTGGCTGTGTCGTCCTTTTTGAAAAGAAAGAAAACTTGCTCAAGACTCCTTCGTTTATTCTCTGAAATGCCCTCTGAAGTGGCCGCTGTTCTTGGAGACTTATCCGCAGATCCGGCCTGGCCTTGGGTTGGTCCCCCGTGCAGAGGGCTGTCGGTCTGCATCCACTCGGCCTCTTGGGCCAGCAGTGGGCCCCCATCTTTGCTTCATTATCCAGCCTTGGGAATCATGGCTGGTCACTTCTGGAGTGTCCTGTCAGTTACGGTGGCAGCCTGCTCCGTGGCGGGGACCATCGGGTGGTCACAGCAAGCACGTGTCCCAGCCACTTCCTGGAACGTCGGCTCCCGGCTTTCGGGAGACTCCATCTCCAGTGCGTGTGAGGCGGGTCTGCAGGAGGAGACGTGGAAATGCATACGTGCGAGCGCGTGCACACCAGTGGTCTCGCGCGGTGAATGCTGTTGTTTTTATACTCAAATGAGTGCACTTTCCAGATATCCACTGTCTCGGCGGCTACATCTGTCCCAGTGTTTCCCTTACATCAAATGTTTTTGTTTTGAATAATAATTATGAAAGACTATTCCTGATTTTCTAAATTTTGTAATATGAGCACATGCACTACTTTTCTAATTAGAAGACGCTTCTTTTTAAAATCACTTTTTATGTAGACATGTTATGGATGGAATGGCTCCACATGCTTGGAATTCTTAGGACTTCATAGAAAAGCAGTCTGTCTGTTTAGATGTTTCAGAAGGCCAGCTCTGCACTGTTGCCAATAGATACAATTAAATATAGATTGTATATCCCAGCATAAGCACAAATGAATTCCACGGCCTGGAATTCCAATCAGGGAAGCTGCGGAGGTGGAGAGGGTGAGTTTGCCAAAGCCCAGGGCGCCCGGTAGCAGAGGAGTGGGAAGCACTCGGGGTGAGTTTTGCCGACTCAGCACCGTGTCGCTGGGTGGTCCACGCTAACTGAGCGGCTGCAGAGCCGCCCTCTCCGGACCTTGGTCTGGTCGCCGCGTTTGTCAGACAGAGGATGATGGTGACGCTCGTGCCTTTAACTCATGGGGCCGTTACAGACACCGGCCGAGACGGAGTGTGAAGACGCTGGGCGCCGGCCGGTCCCAGCCCCGAGGCAGCGCTGTGGTCACAGTCACACCGTTGGGGCTGGATCGCCGGGGGTGGGGCTGGGAGGGGTCCTGGACCTCCTGCTGGTGGGGCGGCTGCTGCCTCCCAGCCCTGGATGCCCTTCTTTGAGGGCGGCTTGTCCGCTGTGTTTTTTCAGCTCTGCTTCCAGTGCTTGTGCCGGATGGGAGGCCGGGTGAACTGGGGGTGCACGAGGCGCCACCCGTGCTGGTGTCCACAGGGCCGGCGTTAGGCCACGGAGGCTGCGAAGGAAGCAGGTCCAGGTGGCCCCAGAGGCGGTAAAGGGAATGTGTGTAGGTGCCTGGGGCACGGGTGTCCCGCGCCTTGCCGCACCACCAGGCAAAAACAGGACAACGGGGTTTCTCCCACAAACGTTTCCTTTTCATTCCTTTTCTCGTAGAACGACCCCCAGCCTGGCCGAGCTGTCTGGCAGCCGTCCATGTGTCAGCAGCAGGTGGCTTTAGGGGGCCGGTGGGAGCAAGGTCCCTGCTTAGGCTCCGGGCTCCGAGCGGAAAATGAGCTGCGTTCTTGAAGCTCAGCGAGAGCCGCGGGAGGCGTGACCCAGACCCGACCCCTCCTGGTCCCAAGGGCGTGTGTTGGGGGACAGGACCAAGCAGCTCTCCAGAGGGGAGCACCCGGGGGACAGCCTGTGCCTGCCTCCAGGGTGCCAGCGTTCTCGCCACGGCCGCGGTCACCTGTGGGCCCCAGGTCGCTGCCTGCACGCTGGTGAGAGCACGTGCGAGCCCGCTCCCCGCACTGCTGGGTCCACTCTACATCAGAGGCGTCCTTCACCTCCTTCCCTGGGGCAGGGCGAGGTCCAGGCATGGGCAGAACTGTGCCGACGGCCTCCCTGCCTCACCCCCAGGCCTGTGCTCTGCCTGGGTGTCCCCCCTGGGGTCCGGTATTGGGGACAGGAAGGCAGCCTTCGGTATAACTCCTCCCCTTGGAGGTTGCTGCCTCTCTCCTGACCTGCACTTGACGTCGTTGCCCTTGACGTTCTGAGTCATCTGATGCTGTGTCTCCCTTGGGATGTCTTTCTTTATCCCACACGGAATGGATGGGGGATGAGTCTTTCCACAAACCTGGAACTTTCTCGTCATTGTCTTTTGAATATTACCTCTTCTCTGTTAATCTCTCTTACCTCCTCCTAAACCCTAGTGAAACATAGATCCCGTTTTCCCATTCTCTCTTCCGTTCTCTTTGTGTCCTTGGGTTGCACTCTGAATAAGTTCTCCATGGCGACCTTCCAGTTTAGTCATTTTCTGTTTGGTCGTGCTACGTCTGCCATCTGACATGTCTAATGGATCGTTCAGCTTGATCATAATTTCTGTTTCTAGAAGTTCCACTCTTCAAATTTGGCTCCCTTGACAAATACGCGTGGTCATTAAAAGTCTCTAAAAAGATGAACATAGTTACTAAAAGATTACAACGCTTATTGTGTATTCTGTTTGCTAACTTGTATATTTGAAAAACGCCACCTGACCCGCCTCTTCTGGGTGGGTATCTACCTGTCTATCTATCTATGCCTTTGTCTCCATCGATGTATCTTCATCTCTGTGGCTCATCCATTCATCTGTATCTGTCACCTCTCTCTCCCTCTCTGTGTCTCTCTCTGCCTACCTACCTACGCAACCAGCCACCTCTGTGTCTCTCCCTAGCGACTGTCGTCATTTACCCATGCGCCTGGCCAGCCCTCTCTCTGACCCGGAGTGTGCCCCACCTCCTCTTCGAGGAAAGACTTGATGCCCATCTGGCTGGAGGAATGGCATCGGCAGGCGCCCCACCTGCAAAGCCCTACCTCACCTGGTGCCTGCCCCCCCCAGCAGCCCGTATCTGGGGGCGGAGGGCAGGTGCCAGGCCTGGCCCTGGTGGCTGTGGTGGCCGTGGTGCAGGGCAGCTGAGATGGGCAGTGTCCTCACTAGTGCTTTCTGCTGGGCTGGTGAGGTCGTGTCAGGGCCACAGAGAGTTCTAGTCTCCTTCTCGGTCCTACTTTTCCTAAGAGACAACTGGGTCCTAAGTTCTGGCCTGGCGGCTGCTTCCAGGAAACCCAGTGTGCAACAGGTGTGGGCACGTGAGTGTGTGTGTATGTGTGAGCGTGTAAGGTATGTGTGAGTGTGTATAAGTGTATGTGTGTGCACCTGTGTGAATGTGTATATGTCTGTGTATGCGAGAGCGTATGTGTGTGTGCACACCTGAATGAGTGTGTGTGCTTGAGTGTGTGTGTGAGTGCATATGTACGTGTGTGAGTATGTGTATGTGTGCATGTGCATGTAAGCATGTGTATGTGTGAGTGTATGTATGCTGCATGCCTGTGTGTGTATGCGTGAGTGTGTATATGTGTGTATGTGTGAGTGTGCGTGTGAGTGTGTTTATACGAGTCTGTGTGTGTGTGCCTGAGTGTGTATATGTGTGTATGTGTGAGTGTGCATGGGAGTGTATGTGTGTGTTTATGTATGAGTCTGTGTGTGCCTGTGTGTGTATGCGTAAGTGTGTATATGTGTGAGTGTGCATGTGCATATGTGTGTGTTTATACGAGTCTGTGTGTGTATGCCTGAGAGTGTGTGAGTGTGTGCACACCTGTGTGAGTGTGTGGGGGTGTGGGTTTGTGTGCTCTGCTGCTTCTCACTTGGGGCACTTTGTTTTCGTCCACCTTCCTGCCTCTGAGGCCTTACTGCCTGGGGGACCCTCGGAGATGGGCACTGAGGTTGGGCTCCATGGAGGGTATCGGTGATCTCGTGTCTCAGTGGCCTGGCAGTGAGCCTGACGCAGGGCGAGTGGAGGTTAAGCCGTCTGTGTTTTTTCAAGTACGGATGGCGTGTGCATGTCGGCAGCCCCTGCGAGCCGGGCTGTGTCCGGATTCCCCATGCGGCCTCCCCTCCCGTCTGTGCTGGGCTTGCTCCCCCGGCCCCTGAGACGGGGGCCGTCCCTGCCCTGGGCCCCACCTGTGCCTAGTGACCCGTCTCGGGTGGGCCGCAGCCTTCTTCCCCCGGTTCTCCTGCCGCTCTGGAGCTTTCCAGCGGGAGCGGAAGGTCATGGAGCTCAGGGCACAGGCTCAGGGTGAGGCCGCTTTTGGTCTTGCTCACTTTCCGTGGTTCGCAGGCTCAGTTCTTCACTTGGAAACTGGACGCTCGTGGTTCTGAGGAGACGCCTCAGTCGTTGCCAGAATGCTGATTCATAAAATTGTTACTTTCTTGTGTTCATATTTATCCAGACTGCATTTATCTTTCCTTTTCTGAAGGGAGCTGACTCATGCAGGGTTTCGAGTCCCCGTCGTGATGGCTGTCGTGTCTGGAGTCGTGTTTAGGCGGATCCACATTGGAGGGCTGCCTGTGGGCCAGCAGGACCTGCAGAGTCTGCGGTGACCGGATCATCAGAACGTGGGGATGTTGGCGGTGGCCCCACAGAGGAAGGAGGGAGCTGTTGGTGAGAGGCCCACGGTTACTGGGCCCTCCTCTGAAAAACCCACAAGTGCCCCCCGAGAAAAAGGGCTTGAATGTCCCCAAAGACCAGAGGTCCTGCTGGAGACGAAGGCTGCCCGTCGGAAAAGCCTCTCCTCCATCCTCCATGGGAGGGTGGGAGGTCGGGGGCAGGAGCAGGGGCAGCATGCTCTGAGACAGAGGCGGGGCCCACCGGCGGCCTCAGAGCACAGCTAGCAGAGGGGGAAGCTCTATTTATTTGTTCATTTATTTTTGCTTTTTAAGGCCGCACCTGCAGCACATGGAGGTTCCCAGGCTAGGGGTCCAATTGGAGCTACAGCTGCTGGCCTACACCACAGCCACAGCAACGCCGGATCCTTAACCCACTGAGTGGGGCCAGGGATCGAACCCACGTCCTCATGGATACTAGTCAGGTTTGTTAACCAATGAGCCACAGCGGGAACTCCGAGTGGGGGAAGCTTTGAATAAAATTCCTAACGATTACCGCAGAACAACCACCAGCTGCTAAGAGAAGACTCTTCCTGTTCATCCTCAGAGCTCGACGTGAGCAGAGGGGCCGGCGTTTGCCTGGCCCTGCGTCCTGACGGGCCAAGCCCAGCCCCGCCGAGCAGGCTGGACCAGGGCGCTGAGAGGAAGGTATTTCCTGGTAGAGCCTGTGACTCTGCTCGTGGAACACCGAGGCCCCTGGGGGCCACGCTGGAGCGTCGAGCAGTTGGGTGGTTTTCACAAGACGCCTCTGGATGTGACCGCCCACACAGCTCACTGCCGCCGCGGTAATGCTTTTTTTTAAGAGCACTGTCACCCGTGACCGCTTCTCAGCTCCGCGGGGGGATCAGCGACCTGCCCGGTCCCGTGATCTTGTGGAGACGGCTGACCTGGAGTGGCTCCTCGGCTGGGTGTCAAGAGCAGTGGGCCCGGGGACAACGCGCCGTCGGTCCACACGGAGCCGCTTGCCCCTCCGCCTCGATTTCGGCTCAGGCCTCCAGCGTCGGCTGTTTTAGTCTCAGGGTGAAGGTCATGACAAGGGATCTCCACGTCCGAGGGCGACCAGGGGCTTCTGGGAGGTTACGGTATGGAACTGAAAGGGGAAACTCCCGAAAGGGGCTCTATCAAGTGTGGACCTTGCGGTGGGCTATCGAGCGTCGTCTCCGGCCACATCAACCTGCGTCGGGACGCTGTCCCCGCACAGTCCTCGGGGCGGCCTGCCGGCCTGGCCCGCAGCTCAGTGGGAAAACCACAGAGGGCCGCCGAGCCTCCGCTGCCCTCTCCTGCCTCTTTGTCTTCCCTCTGTACCGCCTTCTCTTTGGGCTGCTGGAGATCTATGGCCTCTCGGTACCTTCGCGTGGTGTTTGCCTAGGTGCTAATGAGGTCCCGGCGGCTTCTCACAGTAACAGGACGTGGCCACTCCCAGACAGAGGACGTGTTTCCCCTCGTCTTTCTGCCTCGAATGAAGCGCTTCGAAGCCGGGCGGCCCGGGTCCCGTCCTGTGCCGTGACAAGTGGGCCGGCTGCTCAGTAGTGCTGACGGCGGGCGCTCTGTGACTTTACGATCCTCTTCTGAATTGGCCTCAAATCCTCCCGCAAGGCGCACTGGTGCTGTGTGTGTACTTGCCGGCACCGCACCCGAGCTCAGGCGGAGCACCCGTCACCCTCCCGGCCAGCGGGCTCCCTGGGGGCCACCCCGGGACTGTCCCTGGTCCTCCTGGAGAGCTGGACAGTGCGGAGTCTCCCCCGTCCCCCTGGTGCCCCCCCACCCCAATCGCATGTGAGCCGGGCCTTGACAAGGCCCGCCCTGCGCGCAGCTGTCTGGAACGTCGGGTCTTGGTGGCTAGACCTTGGAGGTGCCTTTTGGGAGGAAAACTGGTGGCCCTGAGCTGCGCCACTGCCTTCTGCGGGCACGGGGTTGGGAGCCAGGCCTGGAGGTATGTTCCCCCTTCAAGGTCAGGCGGCGAAATGAGCAACAGGGAAGGGACCCCGTGTCTGACATGACCGGGCCATGTCAGCAGGACCCGTTAACCCTCTGGAGCAGTGGAGGTGCTCGGGGCCCTGTCGCCAGAAGGGGCCCTGTTTCATTCTGGGCGCCGTGTCTGGGCGGCTGTCACTCTCCCTGAGCTTAGTGGGTAATAGATGGATGGGGTGCGTCCCCAATGCAGCGGAGAAAGTGGGTTGAAAACTCGCTCTGGGAAATACAGGGATCATTCATGCTAGGCATGGCAAGTCCTTGAGACGCCGCTGGCTGCAGGCTGGGACCAGCACCCTGAGATCGGCTGTGCAGGGGGCCGGATTCTTCTCCGTGGCCCGTGGTTTCATCACTCACATTCAGGGCTCAGTTCTTGCCAACAAGGTCTCTTCAGGGACAGTCTGGAGACGGCTCTGAAGAGCCCCCGTGTCCAGTTCCTGTGGAAGAGAAACCAGGCTTAACTCCGCACCGCCTGCAGCAAGCCCGCCGCCTCTGGGCCTTTGCACGTCACACACGTAATCCTGGAAGTCAGCTCCAGGCGGAGCAGAAGTGGCAGCTGGCTGCCCGCCCCACGGGCCCGATTTGCATCCTCAGGCCTGGCCCCTGCGCCCTGCCTGGGGGCCTCCCTCTGCCCCGGGGCTAGAGGGCTCGCTGAGGATGCTGCTGGTATGGCTGCTCAGGTCGGGTTCCCGGCTCTGCTTTGCTTTGTGGTTGTCCCTCCGTTTTTCCCAAACGAGCAGTCTGTCCCAAAAAAGGCTCAAGCGGAAAATTTTATAAATACTCCGGGTGGTGGAAACAGGGAGTAGAATAAAAGCCACCGGTCACAGAGACAATGCTGTCCCTTCTCTGTAAATGGTGCTTTTCTCGTTCCGAAGGAGGCCGGGCCTGAAGCTGAGGGGGAACCCTCCCTGCCCGCGCTGGCTTCGGACGCTGCCGAGCGCTGCTCCCGGTCCTGTACGGGTGCCCACGGGGCACAGTTGCGGGGCCAGGGGCACCTCTGAGAGGTAGGTACGGTTCTGGTGCAGAAATGCAGTGTGACGCCCAGCGGGGACCCGGGGCCCGTGTCCTGCGACCTGTGGAACAGACACGTCCCCAGACCAGTCACGTCGCCGTCCCAGTTCCTACCGTCTCTTCCGGTGCCTCCCCAATTTCTTCCTGTGAGCTTCCCGACAGCGAGCATTCACTGGATGCTTGCCATCCTCTGGGCGCTGTTGGGACTTTCCTTTCCAGGGACCGACCCGCCAGCCCGCACCAGGCTTCCGAGGGGTGGGCACCATTGCTGCCACTCCACAGAGGAGGAAACCGAGGCACAGGGGCTTTCCTGAGGGCACAACGTGGACATGGCACAGCTCGCAGTTGGGTGCCAGGACCCATGCCCTTATTGGTGTCCCTTTATTATGGATTAAGAAAGGACTAAAGGGAGGAGGGAGCGGGAGGGTCGGGGAGTTGGGGTTGTGGATGCAAACTCTTACACTCAGAACGGAGGAGCCGTGAGCGCCTGCTGTGCAGCCCAGGGAACCGTGTCCAGGCTCTTGGGATAGACCGTGGCGGAAGACAGAAGAGAGGGAAAGTATCGGTATGACTGGGTCACTTTGCTGAACAGCAGAAATTGGCACAACGTTGTAAAACAACTAAACTTTAATTTTAAAAAAGAAAAAGAAGGACTAGAAAGGCACCCCAAATGCACTATGAACTAATCAAAACTTTATTGGTGCTGGACTTCATAACAGATTAAACGAATATAATTATCATGGGTTTGCTGGCCCTACAGAGTGAAGAAAATAGCACCCCATCCAATCGTGTGTGTGTATAGTGAGAGGCTTGGAAGATCCTAGACAGACAGAAGGGGGCCCAGTGTGAAGGCAGAGGCGGGACGAGAGATGTGGCCACAGGCTGGCTGGCGGCCTCCCAAACTGCCAGAGACAAGAAAGAAACTCTCCCCTATGGCTTGGGGGCGGGAGGGGGCACAGTCCCCTGACCCCTTGGCCTCAGCCGGTGATGCTAGGCGCAGACTTCTGTCCCCAGGTGCTGGGGTCTCGACTCTACCTGCTGGTGAAAGCTGGAGTCATTCAGCTGTTTTAACCTCCATCTCAGTGGTAAATATTTATTTAAGTTTACGTAAATGAAGAAGGCAACAAAAATATAGTTTACTTTCACTGATAGGTATATTCCTGAAAACATATGTAAATAGAAAGCCTGCACATGAATTCTTATTAAAATATCTTAGGTGATCTTTAAAGAACACTTAGGAGAAGGCTTTACAAAGTAAAAGCAGAAAATTCCTTGTGTCCTGTATCACTCAGGACAGGCTGGTTTATGCTACAGTAACAAATAGCTCCCCAGTCATAACACATGTTTCTGCTCCTCACACTGCCTGCCCAGAGTGGGCGGGTCCGGAGCTCTGAAAGCTGATGGAAGCCCTGTCCACACACCCGCTTCTGGGACCCGTCCGGCAGGGAGGTCAGCAAGCTTGGGCATCTTGCCCCAGCAGTTCTGTTTGACTTGGGAGTATTGGTCCAAGGGCCGAACCTGTTCTCCTTGTCCCACCCAGTGAGAAGAGGCTCGAATGTCTTACCCGCTGTGCTGCATGAGTCCTAATCAGTGGTTTTCAAACATTTTGACCTCGGTAACCCTTTCACGCTTAAAATTTACTGGAGACCCCAAAGAGCGTATCTTGATACACAGTCACTCTACTGTAATAGAAGAATATGATATTCACCACATTAGAAATTAAACTGAGCAAATTAAAACATAGTTATTAATTCATATAAAAATAAAAATGGTAAACCTGTTATGCCTTGACATAGAAATCATAATTTTATGAAAATGGCTATGTTTTCCAAAGCAAAACAATTAGTGAGCAGAGCGTTTTTGTTTGACTCTTTGGTAAGTCCCCCTCTTCCTGGCTCAGCAGAAGGCAGTGGGACTCTTCTGCTTGCTTTGCGTTCAGTTGTTTTGGTTGAAATTATGGAGAAAATGTGGACTCGAATAGATGTATTTGCCAAAGGAGGAACGTTTTAATAGCCTTTTGGATCATTATACCTATTCTTCTTTGACTCTTCCTAAAAATTTAATGATAACTTTTAAAAGTTGTCATGCAGAATGTGATACAGTATCAGCGAACTTTTGGAACATGTTCCTGTGAAGTCCACTGGTGTATCTTGTACCTTGAATGGATCTTTTTCACCCATGAATGATTTTTATTTATTTAGACATTTTAAGTTGTGGTAAAATATACTCACATACAACTTACCACCTTAACCATTTCTAAGGGTATATTCAGGAGTTTTAAGTGCATTCACATCATTTGCAGGCACTGCAACATCCCTCTCCAAGACTGTTTTCATCTTGCAAACCTGAGACTCTGTCCTCATTAAACGATAATGTCCCACTCCCCTGCCCCCCAGCCCAGGACAGCAGCCACTGTACATTGTATTACCATACACTGGAGCACTCTCGGTACCTTGTGTAGTTGAACTCACACAGTATTTGTCCTTTTGCGGCTGGCTTGTCTCACAGAGCAGCATGTCCTCACGATCCGTCCATGTTGCAGCCTGTGTCAGAACTCCTGCCTTTCCTGCCTTTTAGGGCTGGATCATCCCCACGCCTTGCGTCTCCCTTCTGCTGTGTGAACGCCTGGGCTGCCTGCGCCTTTTGCTTACTGTGAATAATGCTGCTGTCACGTGAGGGGACGAATATCTTTTTGAGACCCGATTTCAATTCTTTTGGTTATTTAATCAAAAGTGGACTTGCTGGAGTGTATGGCAATTCTGTTTTTAAATTTTAAGAACTGTTTTCCACAGCAGCTGTGCCATCTGACTTTCTTGCCAAAGGAGTGCAGTGGTTCCCACTTCTCTACATCCACGCACCGCTTGTTCGCTTTTGGTTTGGGAGCGGTGTTAGTCAGGGGTCCTTACCCTCCACAGAGCGAGAAGCCATAGGAGGCATGTGTGGGTGTGGACACGTCATCGTCTGTGTTCATGTACGTGTTTATATACAGAGAGACACAGGCGCCTCGTCGTCTCCGTTTATGTACATATTTAATATCGACAGAGACATATGCACCGTCGTCTCCGTTTATATGTATATACATGTATAGAGAGAGAGAGAGAGAAATACACACGTCGTCTATGCTTACATACGTATTTATATACAGAGAAGCATATGCATCGTCTCTGTTATATACCTGTATACATACAGAGAGAGAAATACACACGTCGTCTATGTTTACATACATATATACATGTATGTAGAGAGACATATACGTGTCATCATCTATGTTTATGTACATATATGTAGAGAGAGAGACATATACGCGATGTCCCCTACGTTTCTATACATAGAGAAAGAGCGAGAGAGAGGAAGGGTCAGCTCACGTGCTCGTGGAGCTTGCCATGTGCCCAGACGGCAAGGCTGAAGCCCAGGATTGCCGCTGGTACAGCTGCAGCCCGAGGGCCATAGGCTCCGGGCCCAGGAAGGGCCGATCTTAGTCTGAGTCGGCAGCTCCGGGCTGTCGGGCATCCTCTTCCTCAGCATTTCGGTCTGTTTGGTTGTCAGTTGGTGGGACGAGGCCCCGGCCTCCACTGAGAAGGACAATCTGTTTGACCCAGTCTTCTACGCAAAGGCTAATCTCACCCAGAAACACCCTCACAGACGCACCCAGAATAACGTTTGACCAAACATCTGGCCGCCCCTGGACCAGTCAGGTCGGCATATGAGGTTATCACCACAGCAGCCTTCCTGGTCAGTGTGTGGTTCCTAATGGCGGGAGCACCTTCTCTTCATGGGCTTATCAGCCTCTTGTTGATCTCCTCTGTTGATCTCCGTTGATCTCCTCTGTTGATCTCAGTTGATCTCTGTTGATCTCAGTTGATCGCCTCTGTTGATCTCAGTTGATCTCCTCTGTTGATCTCATTTGATCGCCTCTGTTGATCTCAGTTGATCTCTGTTGATCTCAGTTGATCGCCTCTGTTGATCTCAGTTGATCTCCTTTGAGGACTTGTCCATTCCCATCATGTCCTCATTTTTAAATTGCGTTATTGGGTTTATGCTGTGGAGTTGTAGGAGTTTCCATATATGCTAGTTATTAACCTTTGATCCGATGATGCTTTACAGATATTTTCTCCTATTCCGTGGGCTGCTGTTCACTCTCTTGCTATATTCTTTGATTACAGATGTTTTTAATTAAAATTTTTTCTGTGATTAAAAAATGCATAACATGATAATTTCCATCTTAACCAGTTTTAAGGGTATAGTTCAGAAACCTTAAGTATAATCACATTGTTGTGCAACCAATTTCCTGAACTTTCTCACCTTTTTTCAAAATTGAAATTCTGTACCCATTTAAAACCAGTTTCCCATTTCCTCCTCCCACAGCCCATGGCAGCCACCACTCTTCCATCTGTGTCTGGGAATCTGACAACTCTCGAGGCTCATATGGGTGGGTCACGCAGGGTCTGTCCTTTGGTGTCTGGCTTATTTCACTGGGCATGAAGCCCTCTGGGTTCATCCATGGCGTATCCCTGGATACAGTCCAGTTTGTCTAGTTTTGCTCTTTTTGCCTGTCCAGGGAGTCCTGCCGAACCGAGGTCATGACATTTTCCTCCTATGTTTTCTTCCAAGAGTTTTACAGTTTAGTTCTTGCATGTAGGTTTTTGAAGGACTTTGAGTTAATGTGGGGGTGTGTCAGGTAAGGGCCCAGCTTTGCCTGTGGACGACCAGTTTTCCAAACACTGTTTGTGAAGAGCCTGTCATTTCCCCAGTTGCACGGTCTTGGTCCTCTTGTCGAAGGTCCATTGACCCCGTCTGTTTCCGGGCTCTCTGCTCTGTCCCCTGGTCGGCGTATGTGGCTCTAGGTCACCTGTATGCGTGATTATGTACCATCATTTGTTGATCACTTTGAAAATGTGGCTCTCTGAGCTTTCACATTTTCTAAGTGGTGACATATTTCACGTACAATATCAAAGTATCAGGATCTCCGCCAAACTCATCGAAAGTCTTAAGGCCCTGAGAGCTCCCATTGTGTCTCAGCAGGTTAAGAACCTGACAGAGTATCCATGGGCATGCAGGTTTGATGCCAGGCCTCGCTCAGTGGGTTAAGGATCTGGCATTGCCAAAAGCTGCAGGGTGTAGGTCGCAGATGCGGCTCCCATCTGGTGTTGCTGTGGCTGTGGTGGAGCCGGCAGCTCAGCTCCAATTCGACCCCCAGCATGGGAACCTCCATGGGCTGCATGTGTGGCCATTTAAAAAGAAAAGTCTTAAGGCCCTGGTAAGCCGCACGCGGTGGGAGAGTCAAGGCTTCCTAAAGTCTAATTTTCTAGGCAGCTCATATTTTACCATTGCCAACAAGACTGAGAGTTGTTCATCTTGTGGTGACAAGGTCGCTGCTTTTATATCCGGATCATTTCTGCCAAGTACCCACTCCTGAATAATTCAGGTATTGCTGAGGGCTGGTGGAGGGCTGGGGACTGGGAGGCCCCCTGGGGGAGTTGGTATTGAGTAAGGTCTGAGGAACCACAGGAGGATCTGGAGGTGGAATGTTCCGGGCGGGACAGTGAGTAAAGACAGAAGCGGTGTGGACGTTGGGGGAGGAGCATGAAGAGAGTGGCTGCAGAAGGATTAGCAGGGAGAGGTGGGCCTGGCGGCTGTAGGACCAGACCTCGAAGAGTGTAGGTTTAATTCCGGGTGACACGGAGCCTAGCGTCCGAGCGAGGGGGCACTGTGGCCCGATCGCTTGGTGGTCCATGCTGCATACCCGTTCCTACAAACCAAGCGGCTGGAAGCAATGCCTGTTCCTCGCCTCCCAGTTTCGGGGGCGGAGTCTGGGCGGGGCTAAGCCGGTCTTCGGCTTAGAGGTGGCGCGTCACCGGGCTGTGCTGTCACAGGGTCCTCTCCTTGGATGCCTGTGGCATTCAAGGCGACCTGCTCCAGCAAAGTCAGCAAGGAGAGCAGGACGGCCAGGCAGCCACCAGCCAGGCAGCGTCTACACAGCGTGACAGAGCCACTGCCTGATTCTGCCCACACGTGGGGGTGGGGGTCGGGGACGTGAACCTCAATATCAGGAGTGGGGTCCAGGAGGCCACCATGAAGTCTGTCCACCATGTCTGAAAAGGATTTTTTTAAAAATATTTTTAGGGTAGTACTCGAGGCATATGAAAGTTCCCCGGGGTCAGATTAGAGCTGCAGCTTCCAGCCTACACCACAGCCACAGCAACACCAGATCTGAACCACATCTTCAACCTACACCACAGCTCACGGCAACACCAGATCCTTAACCCACTGAGCGAGGCCAGGGGTTGAACCCGTGTCCTCATGGATACTAGTCGGGTTTGCTACTGCTGAGCCACGACGGGAACTCCTGATACAGGTTTTGAACAAGCCTCAGGCCGATGGGTGGAAATGCCTCTAGGCTTTGGAGAGACAGGGCTTCAATAGTCCACAAGGCCTGGAGACAAAAAGTGGTCTGAGCAGGAAGTCATTCAGGGGTTTTTTCAGCCCTTCCTGAGCCCCGGTGTGAGAGCCCATGGGCTGGCTTGGGGGTTAGGTGAAGACGCTGGCCTGAAGGGCAAGAAGTGGTGGACACAGGTTGAGGCAGAGCTTGGAGGTGAGAATGTAGTGATATAGCCCCTGAGAGCATTTGCGGGAAGCTGGCGAGTCCAGCGGGGAGGAGGCGGAGTAGCTTGAGGACCACAGAGCCAGGAGGGTGCTGGGTGGATGTGTTTGCTGTGTGTATGTTCAGGCTGAAGTGCAGAAACGGTGGAGAGACAGACACGGAAGGCACAGGAGACAGGCGGGCGCGGGCGGGCAGATCACCCGAAAGGAGCGAGAGTGCAGGTAGCCGAGGGAGGGCCCATTTGCCCTGTGGTCTCTTCTGAAGTGCAAGGAGGAGTTCCCTGGTGGCTCAGGGGGTTAAATACCCAGCATGGGCACTGCCGAGGCTGGGGTTCAATCCCTGGCCCTGGAGCCTCCACATGCTGCGGGTGCGGCCAAAATAAAACAAAAGTGCAAGGGAGTTGTCACCCCGAAGTGTTGGCAGAGTTGGGCATGGCCGTCATAGGAGAGGGAGGCGGGGTACAGGCCCCAGGTGAGCCAGTGGGGCCGTGGTCCTGTCAGGATGGAGAAACGTGACTTCGCACTGGAGCTGCTCAGGGCAGCGTCTTTTCCTTTAGCAAGTATATGGGAAATGAGGGAGAGGCGTGGATCCGAGAGGTCAGGATGGTCCAGGCCAGGGAAGCAGAGGGTCAGAGCGACAGCTGTAGGGCAGTGGCCTCGGGAAGGCGGGCAGGAGGGCCCGGGTCCTGGGATCCCGGAGGGAGTGGAGCTGTGTTCGCTCGGGAGCACCTGCGAGGTGGGGTCGTCTTGAAATTCAGCGGCACCTGATTTAGCGAGGAGAAGGGGTGGCCGAGTTACTGAATGGTTAGTTTAATGGCATTTCCTCAAAGAACTAGGCCTCGGGTTACACCGTAGGCCTTTACCTCCTTGGGAAGCCCTGGGGAGGCCGGCCCTGGCCCTTCATAGAGGCCACTGCGCAGAGAAGGGCCCCCTTCTGCCTGCTCCCGTCAGAGCCCCCTGGGCTGACCTGTCTGGTCTGTTAGCAAATTGGAGGCGGACGTTGAAAAAGCTAAAGAGCGATGGGAGCCCCGCAGTGTCAGGGGCTGAGCGTCTCAGGGTGCAGTCCTTGTGGACCAGTCAGGGCAGGGAGGCGCTTCCTGGGGACCTGCCCCAAAGGGCCAGGTGGATGCTCACCCTCCCTCCCGCAGGCCTGAGCCTCAGCATGGGCACACGTGCGGAACAGCTCTCTGTATTTGGAGAGTAGCTTTGAGTTCACAGCAAAGCCGTGGAGGTGAGAGACCTCACATGGGGCCCTGCCCCGCGGCGCTTTCCCAGCCAGAGCTGGGGGACGTTGGCGGCAGTAATTATCCCTTGGAGACCACAGTTTCTGTGGGGGGTCCCTCTTGGTGTGGCATGTTCTTCGGGTTTAGCAAATGGCTAATGACAAGGACCTGCCATTATGGTATCGCACAGGTAAGTCCCCTGCCCCCAAACCCCCTGTGCCCTGCCTGGGCACCCCTCTCCGCCAGTGCCTAGCAGCCGCGGAATCCTCGTACTTCTGTCTTCTCCACAGTGTCCTATAGATGGGGAATATGCAGAGTAGCCTCCTCAGATGGCCTCCTCTCACTTAGCAGCATGCACTCAAGGCTCTGCCATGCTTTTCACACTTGACGGCGCATTTCTTTGCGGTGCTGAGTAACACCCCGTTGGGTGGACCCCAGTGTGTTTGCCCACCCACCTGCCGAGGGACATCGTGGCAACTACGAACAAAGGTGCTCTAAGCTCCTGTGTGCAAGTTTTCATGTGGACCTAAGTTTTCAGCTTCTTCGGGTAAATGCCCAGGAGAGTGACGGGCGGGCGGTTTGGGAGGAGCGTGAGTGACGTAGAGAGAGGTTTCTAGGGAGCTGGACATAATCAAGACTGTGTTTTTGCCGAGGAAACATATGACCAAACAGCAAGAAGCAAAGGAGCCGAGGCCCAGTACTGAGAAGTGACTCAGTACTGATGTTGTGCTGAGCAAGTCTGAAGGGAGAGCCCAGCTGAGCATGGGCTGGGTGGGTGGGCTGCATGCACCCAGGAGAGCAACTACGATCTCGTGGGCGACTCGAGGGGCTGAGCAGGAAACAGAAGATGGGGGTCCGAGAGAGTTTTGTCCCCATTTCCCCTTTAAAAAGTTTTTTTTACTGATGTATAGGTTTTTGTTTGTTTTTTATTTGTGTGTGTGTGTGTGTGTGTTTTGCTGTTGTTGTTTTTCACCGTGCCCACAGTTTGTGGAAGTTCCCAGGCCAGGGATCAAACCTGTGCCCTAGCAGCACCCCTGCTGCTACAGTGACAGTGCTGGATCCTTAACCTGCCGCGCTGCGGTGCGTAGTTTCAATGTAGAACGGCGGCCTGTGACTCAGTTATACATTCTCTCCCGTCCCGGTTTATCTCAGGACACTGAGTAGCGTTCCCTGTGCTGCACGGGAGGACCTTGTTGTTTGCCCATCCTACACATACTGGCTTGTATCTGCCAACCCCAAATCCCCAGTCCTCCCCTCCCCTGCCCCCCTCCTCCCCCTTGGCAATGACAAGTCCGTTCTCTATGTCTGTGGGTCTGTTTCTGTTTTGTAGATAAGTCCATTTGTGCCATATTTTAGATTCCACATATAAGTGATGTCATATGGTATTTGTCTTTGTCTTTCTGACTTTCTTCAGTTCGTATGAGAATCTCTAGGTCCATTCATGTTGCTGCAAATGGCATTATTTTGTTCTTTTTAATGGCTGAATAGTATTCCACTGTATAGATGTACTGCATCTTCTTAATCCATTCATCTGTCAATGGACATTTAGGTTGTTTCCATGTCTTGGCGATTGTAAATAGTGCTGCAGTGCACATTGGAGTGCACACATCTTTTCAAATTATAGTTTTGTCTGGATATATATGCCCAGGAGGGGCATGAGTGGATCATATGGCAACTCAATTTTTAGTTTTTTGAGGAACCTCCATACTGTTTTCCATACTGGCTGCACCAATTTACATTCCCACCAACAGTGTAGGAGGGTTGCCTTTAAGAGAAGCTTTTAATGCTATAAGAGGTTGTATTTTCCTTAAGAATAGGTTCATTCTTCAGGAAAGAGACCTTCAGCATATCCAACTGAGGTTAAAATTGCCGGGGTGAGGCACAGTCATGTCAAATGAAACATCGCTTATTGAGTATCTGTGTGCTTTCCTCTGGGGGGACCCTCTGATTTCATTGGCTCTACCATGTTTTCGAAGAACTGCTAATGTCTAGAGAGGGGAGGATGGCGGGGGCAGCGGGCTGTGGTAGCTTCTTCCACGGGCTGCTCCTCCCGGCTTTGCAGCCCCTCCCCTCCATCTGGCTTTTGCTGCCATTTTGTGAGGGTCTGTGTGCATGTGACGCTGACATTCTGTGCCAGCTTGTCAGGACGATGAGAGAGCCAGTGTGAAAGTCAGCAGTGTTCTGGGTATTTCAGGACAGGTGACCAGTGTCCAACACAGAAATACAGTCGGCGACAGCATTCATTCCCATTCCATTCCCCAGTGACACCCAACACCAGTGGTGTCCCTGGGCTTGTGGCCACCGTAGCCCTGTGCCTCCTTAGAAATACACTCTGGGACTTCTGAGCCGCCAGGCCCAGTGTCAGAGGATGCTTACGGCCCCAGTGCGGACAAGCAGACCCCCCGCTGCCAGTTCCGCAGACCCCAAGATTGTCGGTTCCACAAATCCCTGGGCTGCAGGTGAGAACCATGTCACTCTTTCCCATAAAGTTATGTTTTTGCGGCTGTTTTCTTCTCAAACCCTCATTTGTCTTTGACGTGTGGCACGACAGCGAATGCACGCAGCCTTGTTTAGCCCAACGGCGGAGGAGAGGCTTGGCCGTCAGAGGAGACATGTTTGTTGTCCCCCCCGGGGCCATCCCTTCCTCTGCTTGTCCTGCTTGTCCTGCTCATCGGTGGCTGCCAGCCTGGGGATCAGCGGTCTTGAGCTCAACCTCATCACCCACCAGCAGCATCCCCACCAGCAGCTTGGCTAATTATTTCCTTAATCATTTGTCTGGTGGCTGAAGCTGGATAGGCAAGGGATTACTTCTCCTCTTGGAAAGATTTCTGAGGGGATGGGAGGAGGCCTAGAAAGACACCCCAGAATTCTTTGACTTCACATATGGACCCAGGTCCTGCCTCTGGCAGGGGGCTGGCAGGGGGCTGGCAGGGGGCCGGGAGAATGGGTGAGGTGGAACGGAGACAAAGGCTGGGGTCTAAACCAGAAGGGGCGTACCCAGCCTTTCTTTTCATCTTTTCCTTGGCTTCTCTTCTCCTGCAAACTCAGGCTCAACCTTGTGGTCAGTCTCCAACCTTGGAGGGAACTAGGAAGAGAAAGAGGTGGTGGCAGACCCAGGCTGGCGTGGCGCCCTCCAGCAAGGCCCTTTCTCACGCCTCCTTAGCTTCTGCTCGTGCCAACTTCTTCCAGCCGGTACAGACCCAAGCTGGTTTCACAGAGAAAAGCACCAGTTTGGTGCCTGGACTGGTCCTTTCTTGTCATGTTTCTGCCGGGTCCCTGCTGGGGCCCCTTCCTGCCCTAACGTGGTTCTCGTGCAGGGACGGTTGCCATGCCCGGGAGGTCCGTCAGAACACGCGCCTCCTCCCTGCCCTCGGCGGCGTCGCAGGCCGTCTTCCTGAGCCCGCCTGGCAGCCAGGGCTCCGCATTCTGTCTCATCCGTTTCGAAGACTGTTTACCTTATTTACTGCAATGGCCCAGAGGTTGTCAGAAAATACCGCTGGAGCTCGAGTGTGAGTCCAAGGAGAGGGCTGTGTCTTCTGCTGTTGAGCTTTCGGTTCGGAAACGCGTACTTGGAAATCGATCTAGGAATATTTATGGATAACACCAGACAGACCCTGCTGAGTGTAACTTCCTACAAGAGGTTTACGAGTTCGAGGACAGTTTATCAGGTTTCCGCTCGTTGGTCTGTCGTACAGGACGGGGTTCTGAGGATGCAAGTCAAAGGGCAGCCCCAGAGGCCCACCCCGGGTACGCACCCCCAAGGCTGAGCACATGGGCACACGTGTCCGAGGAGGTGCTGGCCCTCACGGCCACCGCCTTGGACCCAGATTTCAGGTGTCTGGTGGCAGAGAGTGGGGGTGTGGCCGTTCCACCCACAGCCACGTAGAGACAGGTGGGGCCGCGTGCCCAGCTGGAGACCAGCGTTGAAGCCAGGGCGAGCACCTTCCACCTCCAAGGAGCACCTGCGCTTCCACCCACTGGGTCAAGTTCAGAACCAGCGAAGCCCACGCCCGACGGCAGAGGCCAGGAGAAAGCCTCGGGTCCTCCCTGGGGTGTCCCTAGCCTGCCGGTCCCCGAGCCCCTGGAGCTGAGCACGGAGGACGGGGTGGCCTGCCCTGGGCCTGCTCAGGAGCTGGGCACGGAGCCCATGTCAGGAGAGGCAAGGAGTGCTGGCAGCAAACGGACCTCGTCCCTTTCCGTCCCCTGTGGGGGCTGGTGATGCGCCCGAGGCTGGCGGCAGCACCGTGACCTCCCATTGTGGTTTCGCCTCCAATTCCCTCCCTGGGCCGCCCGTCCTGGGACGGGTCCTTGTCAGGGGACGGGAGTCCAAGAAAGGGCCCTTTCAACCTGCGTGTCTGTCATCCCCTGTGTGCCCTGTCCCCGTCACGGGAATGAGGAAGGGGGAGTGCAGCCCCCGGTCCCGGCCGGCCTGAATCACCGGCAGGTCACGGGGAGCGAGGCACCTCTCGGGCCCTCCTCATTCCAGTGGCTCCTGGCAGGGCCCTCGCTCCCCCTTTAGACGGTCCATCCAGGGGGTGTTAGGCAAGCACAGAGGGCCCCTGCCCCCGCCCCAGGCCACGACCAGCCCCCGCCGGTGGACAGAGCCCTGGGGTGGCTGGGTGACCACCCTGCTGGCTTGCCTCTGTGCAGCCTCCTCCTGGTTGGGGCAGTCTCTAGCGCTGGCCTGTCCCCAGGTTAATTGTGCACTCACGGCCCCTGACCCCGCCGGGGGCCTCGGCTTGCTGTCAGCATAGTGAGAAGCTGTGACACGAACACCCCTCTTGACTCCAAATCTTGCTAGGATTCTGGGATATTTCACTTCGAGAGAAAACCCACCACACCTACAAAGTCCCTGGGACTTTGGATTCTGGAGCTGATTTGGTCAGAATCACCCACCACCGTCTCAACTACCTGGCAACATCCCGGTAGTGCTTTTCCCGATGGGGAGGCAGGGTTGGCGCCTCTCCACTCTCCTGAGTCAATGTTGCTGATCCTGAATATAAAATCAGAGTTCTCTTCGTGGCTCAGCAGTTAACGAACCCGACTAGGATCCATGCAGATGTGGGTTTGCTCCCTGGCCTCGCTCTGTGGGTTAAGGATCCAGCGTTGCGTGAGCTGTGGTGTAGGTCGCAGATGTGGCTCGGATCCTACACTGCTGTGGCTGGTGGTGTAGGCTGGCAGCTGCAGCTCTGATTAGACCCTTAGCCTGGGAACCTCCCAGCCCTAAAAAGCCAAAAAAAATAAAATAAAATAAAATAAAAAAATTAAAAAAAATCAACTTCGCACCAAGCTGCTGAAAGTTTTCTGCCGTCTTAGCGCACAGCACACCTACCTGGGAGGGACGTCGTTTCCTTGTTGGAGGGCACGTAGCAGAGAGTCCCAAACAACAGCTCGGCCGGCCAAGGTACACTTAACGGATTAGCGAAGCTGACAGATGATATCTTACTCCTGGCCCCTCTGCTGAAACGTAAAACTTCCACAGGCAGAGAAGCCAGGGCCGCCCGTGACCTTCCTTCCTCCTTTCAGGGGACGGGCACATGCACTTCTCTCAGCGAGGCCTGCCCCCTCCCCACAGAATAAACCAAGACATCTGGAGAAACCGTGGGGTCTCTTTCAGGAAGGTTGCACATTCTTTTCGGCTCTGGCTTTTCTGGGAGATGAATCTTGACGACTTGAAATTAGAAGCTGGTATCCGGCTCTGGTCCCCGGGCAGCCCCTGTGCCTCTTCCTCCCGCTGCCTCTGCCTGTTTTCTTCTCACGTCTTTCCTTCGACGCTGCCCGGACCCCCGCGAAGAGGAGGCATCGCCCCGGCCCATCTCCACCGCAGGGAGAGGCCGCCTGGAGGGGACCCGGCGCTGCCGACCCCCTCTGCCTCCTCTCTGGACGTGGCCTGTCCAGGCTGCTGGTGCCAGGCAGGGTGACCTTGGCACTGGACCCCCTCAAGGCCCCTGAGCTGCTACCTCTGGGCGGAGTAAGTTCTGGCCTTGACGGCAGGTGGACTGGCTCGGTCCTGTTCATGGCGAGGGCCTTCCAACGCTGCTGCGTCCTCCCTGACCACCTGCTGACCGTGTGGGGATGGGCAGGGAGCACGGGCTGGCCTGGGGCTGCCCAGGAAGGACCCTGGCCTCCTGACTCCCAGCTCGGAGCTGCTGGCCAGGTCCTTGTGGTGTGGCTTTCCCGGACGTTGGTCAGACAGACAGGTGAGGTGAACCCTTGCGTGCGTCCTTATGGGGACAAGCATTCCAGCTGCTCCGTGGAGCCACGGCCTGGGGGCGGCGCCGCAGATGGGCATCTGGGGGGAGCACGTACTTTCCCCGGGGGTGTGGCCAGGGGTGGCCATGGGTGTGTTTTCCGTGGAAAGGCGTGTGGTGGGGGAGGAAAGGCGGCGGAGGAAGGTCAAAGGGCCTCGCGGTCTGTGCCGGCGGCTTTTGCTGTAGGTGGAGGGCAAAGCAGGAACTGTTCACACAGCCCTCATTTGCACGGACTGAGAAAAACAGATCCAGCCAGGCCCACCCAGGCGCGGGGCTCCCCCGGGCTGCCTCCTCCTCGGCTCCAAACCACCTCTTTAAAACGGACCGTTAGGTTTTGGAGGAAGCCGTGCTCGGCAGGCCCGGCGGTGCTGCAGCAGACAGCGCGTGCCACCAGCTGAGCAAACACACCGGAGGAGGAGAGGACCGTGGGGCCGCGGCCTGGGGCTGGAGCCTCCCTCCCGCCCCCACTGCCCCCGCCCCCACTGCCCCCGCCCCCCAGCCCGGGTCCGAGTCCCCATCCCCGGCCCAGGGTGGAAGGGACAGGGCTTTGGCCAAGGAGGTCCTCAGGCAGTGGGGAGGCTGGCCACCCTGCAGCCGAGACACAGGAGGTTCACAGCCGGCTCCTCCGGGCTGTTGTGTAATGGAAACCAGAGGCGTGAAGACAGACGGCAGAGAACCGCCACGCGGGAGCTAAGGGCACAGGGAGGAAGGGGTGCCTCCCACGGAGCACAGTTTGCATCGGCCCCAGCAGGCCGGTGGTGTGGCTGCAGTGTGCCCGTCGGGCGGGGTCGGAGCTGCCCTGGCCACCCCCGGGCCTGGAACACCTGTCTCGGAAAGCTGCAGCCTCTGGCGGAGCCCGCATGGGTCAGGCTTTTCCCTCCTTGGCCTGGAAAGCTGTGTTTGTTCTAAAAAACATTTGACCTTTGTTCTGGTGTTAGTTATTTATTTTTTGTACTTCTTTAAAAATGTTTTGATTGCAGCGTAGTTGATTTACAATGTGCTAATTTCTGCTGTCGAGCAGCGACTCTGTTATACATATATCTGTTCTTTCTCATATTCTTTTCCGTTGCGGTTTAATCGTGGGGTCCCGACCACGGTTCCGGGTGCTGGCTTCTTCTATACTTTCCAGGAACGGGTTGGGTTAAAAACCACTTGATGCCCGAAAAGCCCTCTCCAGCGTGTGCGTGTGGAGGTGTCTGTGCGTGTGGAACATGAGACAGGCACGCCTCCCCTCTCTGGGCGCTGGCAGGCTGAGCTAAGCTGAGGTGCTGCACCTTGTGCTGCGTTTCCGGGGGTGTTTTGTCCCAGCCGTTCGTGGTCCTTCCTGAGAACAGCTTTTGATGGGACCATTCCCTGCCCTGAGGAATAAATCCTGCTTCAGAGGCCCAGCTATTTCTTCCTTTTTTCCCCCACTCACACCTGGATTCTGATTCATCAGCTAAATTCGGGTGGAAGAAATCAGATGCTTATAAAAACAGTCTAAAAAGTCACACCTGACCTTTAAGGAGAAAGGGCTAGATGTTTCCTTACACATTTATCACTTTTGGGGGGGAAATAAACTTTATTTTCCTCTCTGGGGGAACTACCCAGAAGCAGTAAAACGCTGGTTTATACCTGAATATCCCAGTTTACATCTCGTGGAACGAAGCAAAATAAATATAAACTTTAAAAATATGGTCACGGCCCATGTATTTTAAAAAGTGTTGTCACCACGGACCAGTGCGGCTCAAATATGTTTCTTTCATGTTTAACCTTTTGGGGTGGTTAGGTTTCCCCTAATATCAGTCTCGTTTCTCAATTAACTGTCTGATTTCTGGTGTTTGAGTAGAAAAAAAGGGGTGGTGATGGAATCTTGTGTCTTATTTAAAAGGCAAACGCTGTCAGACTCTGAGAACAGGTCCTGGGACTGGAGGCCTCTCGTCTCCTCTTGGCCCGCAGGTTTCCTTCCGGGGCTCGGCTTGCGTTTGCGATCAAGGTTCACGTTCTCCTGGGTCGATGTCACCTTCCGTGGAGACTCTCTCCTGGTTTAAAGGCCTCTCCCTTCGGGCGCAGGATGAGGAGGAAAAGGGCAGGGACCTGCTTCAAGACCAGCCCGGGGGGTGAGGTGCTGGAGGAGACGTGGCCGGGCGTTAACACCAGAAGGGTTTTGAGGACTGAATGCAGGGTCCCTGCCACCAGGTCCTCACTGTGCAGCCAGTCACCGAGCAGGTCCAAAGAGCTCAGCAAAGGATCTGGAGACTGCCAAGACGCTGGCTTGGCACTTGCAGCCTGAACCTACCCGGGCTGCCTGTCCGCCGAAACAAAAGTATCAACATTTTCTGTAGCGTTAAACCAGACTCAGAGTCTCATAACATAGTAGTCAAGTGGATACGACCCCAAACTACCTGGCACAGAAAGAGTCAGAAAACTCTCAGCTGGCATGGCAACAGGCGGTCACCCGATGCCAGTGAGATGACACAGATGTTGGAATTTTATGACAAAGATGGTGGAGAAACTATTACTAAAATGTTCCAAAAAGCAGTTGTGAACACTTTTCAAACATGTAGAAAGAAACAGCTGAAAAATATAATAACTGAAATAAAAACCTCACTGGATGGACTTGTTAAGATAATTTAACCTATGGTAGAGCATAATGGGAAAGTATTTAAATCAATTTTCCATAGAGCCGAAATGAACACAACATTGTAAACCGACTATACTTCAGTTTTTAAAAATCTTGAGAAGATGACAATCTGTTTCTAAGATAATGTATTTAATTACATGTGCGTATAATCTTAAAAAGAAAAAAAACAAAACAAAACCAGTGGCTCTTTTTAAAAACCTGTTTGCAAACTCCTGAAAATTTAACCATCAGCTCTCATGAGCTGCTACCAGCCAGCTCTCAAGACGACTGGCCTCTACCGAGAACAAACAGCCTGTTTCAACGAGCAGTAGAATGTCCTGCCCTCCAGGGCCTCCTAGAAGACGTCATAGAGAGACAGGCATTGCAGAACACCGAGGGGGAGTGAGACGCATTGCTAAACATAGGTGACTTGTGGCCAGGGAACACACTTCGGGAAACGCCGCCCGGGACACACCGTTTAGCCCCGAGATGCTCCCATTCTCCCGGCTGCGTTTTCGTCTCTCTCCAGGCTGTTCAGCCACCCAAACCCTTCCATCCACTCCGACTCCAGGCTTTTCATCTTTTCTGTTGTCTTCTTTCTACGCCCTCCTCTGTAGCTCATCTCTTGGCACAAAGCAAGCCCTTGTTACTGTTTTTCCCAGACGGCAGCCAAGTCTGCAGCCCGGACTCACGCTTTTCTCCGGGCTGAGGACTTACGCTCCCGCCTTCAGAGTTGTCTCTCACGACAGCTCTTCAATCACGCAGAGGCTGGAGACGGCCTCGAGCTTGGCAGGGTGAGCCTCTGGGATGCAGGGAGACAGAGCTTCCCTCTTTGGTGGCCCCGCGATGTGTCCTCCAATCCCCATCCGTGTCACCACCCCCCATTTAATTGCAAGGGCCCCAGCCCCTCGTTACCAGGAGTGGAAGGAGCCCCGAGGTCGGAGACATTGTGACTCCCCGCTTCGTGCTCTGACGGACCATCCGTCACAGGTGAGCTGCCGTCACGGATGCCGCCGCGGGTCTCACCGGGGAGGACGTGTCTGTGTCCGCAGACGTCACCCCCAAACTCCGGGAATTCGGCTCAAGAGCTAATTTCTCTTAATTTGCACACAGCTGTTTCACCTGTGCTGACAATTCTCCCGAAGACAAATGGTGCCCCTTGTGAGACACATCCGCTTTCGACATTGCCAGCATTTCAGAAACAAACGATGTGCTAGTTTGAAGCTGCTGTTGGGTGAAGCGTGGGCTGCGGGGGCTCGGGGTGGGGGGGGGCGCAGACTCACAGTGTGTGGGGCTGGAGGGGGGTTGAGGGGGGTGGGGGGGCTGGCGACTGGCCTGAAAGCCTGCAAACCTGCCCAGCTGGCTTTGGAGCCAGCATCTAAAACGGCTGCAATAGGGAGTTCCCGTCGTGGCGCAGTGGAAACGCATCTGAGTAGGAACCATGAGGTTGCGGGTTCAATCCCTGGCCTTGCTCAGTGGGTTAAGGATCCGGCGTTGCTGTGAGCTGTGGTGTAGGTTGGCAGCTGTAGCTCGGATTAGACTCCTAGCCTGGGAACCTCCATATGCTGTGGATGTGGCCCTCCAAAGACAAAAATAAAAAAAAATAAAATAAAACAGCTGGAATAAAATTCAGAGTAGAAGCTGACCCCTACCAGACACTGTCTCCCCACTCCTTCTATGGGATGCCTTTAAAGTCGGCATTTAAACGCTGGCAATTTGTTTTAAGGCAGAGACGTTCCCACACTTGCGGATTACCAAAACTCGGGTGCTGGTCTGCTCTCTGCACGCTGGTTCAAAAGGATGGGGTTGTCTGCACACGCGCGGCGTCATTGGGCCGTGACTCAGATCACGTCGTCCAGCCCCGTGTCTCTTTTCTGCACTTTCTTCCTGTAGACGGGCCAGGTATAGTGACCTTTTTTTGGTACCACTTCTAAAAGTTGTGGTTTCATCCATGGGATGAGTAAGTTCCAGCTGAGTGCTTTCCTCTTCGTCTGCATCTTTCGCTCCCGAGATGGAGCCTTAGTGCCTGCCGGGCTGCCTTGTCCAGCCGACAGTAGAAACTGTGTTCTAAGTGTTGCATCTCAAGATCCAGGACCCCACCGAGTCAGAAAGAGATCCCGCGCTGCACAGGGGAGAAATAATAGATATAAGCGGTCTTCTAATTAGTGGCAATCTTAACGGGCAAAATATTACAGCTTTTATTTCAGCTCTTTTCAGTGTTGCTAACAGTTCACAAATATACACCATGTCGACGTTTACACTGATACGCCAGCTCTATAAATAAAGTTTATCTCCACCTAAATGAATAAAACCAATGTCATCTTTTTTAAAAAGAAAGATCAGCAAATTTTACCCTATGTATTTTAGGCTGTTTTGGGCTTAACTCAATCATAGATACATAATTTGTGATTAGGTAAAAATGAAGTTAGGAGTTCCTGTTGTGGCACAGTGGAAACGAATCTGACGAGCATCCGTGAGGACACAGGTTCGATCCTTGGCCTCGCTCTGTGGGTTAAGGATGCGGCATTGCTCTGAGCTGTGGTGTAGGTTGCAGACCTGGCTCGGATACCAGGTTGCTGTGGCTGTGGTATAGACCAGCGACTACAGCTCTGATTTGACCCCTAGCCTGGGAACCTCCACATGCCTTGGGTGCGGCCCTAAAAAGATGTTTCGCTGCTGTTATTAAGAACAAAGAAAAATCTTCCCTTTAATGTTTAAAGAATCACACTCCTCCCTTTTCATCTGTGGCACCAGCATTTACCCAAACGTGGTTCTGTTTTTGAGAGAGGATTGTCCAAAAGAAAAACAGAAACTTCTATTAAAAAGAAAACATGAATCTGAGCTGTCTATTTAAAACAAAGACACTAACACTTTCCAACGTAAATGAAAAAGAGTTTATCTTATTTCTCTCAGAAAGGGAAGATTTGACAGCTAACAAATTTATGGTTTCAAAGTCAGAAGAAGATTGGTAAAATCGTGATGGGTCCAGTGTATATTTTATGGTAGCCTGGAATTTAAAAAATAGGAACGCCCACAATATTATTTCACCCAAAACATAATAAACACAGCGCGGAAGGCCGCGGGAATTGATGATTTAAACAAACACCGTAGCTCGGGAGAGCTCTAAGATTGCGAAGAGAAGGTCAAACGGCCTCATTCTGCTCCGTGTTTTAAACACACGCCTTCACCGCCGTTAACACGAAGATAAGCCTAAGAAGGCCGGCTTTGCATTTTTCTTTCGGGTCAGGGACGTCACCAAGATATAATTCCGTGTCCTACTTTGAGGGTCTGGGTCAGTGTTATCTTGATTTCGGCAGTGTTCTGATGGATTAGACTGGGAAGGGAGCGTGGCTGCGGCGCGAGGCCTCCTAATGCCTTAGGAACGCCGGGCGAGCGTGTCTCAGGCCTCCCGCCGACGCCCCGCTGGGAGCAGGGGCTCTGAGGCGAGGCTGGGCCTTGGCCTCTCGGGTGGACGCCGCTGCGCGCCTCGGGATGACGGAGCAGAGCGTGGCCCCTCTCGGGGCGGGGATGGGCGCAAAGGGAACTGTGGTCTTCTAGAAGGAAGGGGCTCAGGAAGCAGGAAGGGCTTGCAGGTGGAGGTCAGTGGCAGCAAGCATCCCATGTCTCCCCAGAGTCCGGGTCCCCTGTGCTCCCTGCCGTCCCTTTGCTGGAAGCCCGGCTTCTGGGGCTTGAGCCCAGGCCCAGAGCCCTCCAAAGGGGCCCCGCCTTCACCATGGGGCCCAGGTGGTGAGACCCGTCGAGGTGGCATTCCCATTCTGCGGGAGCTCAGATGCGCTAACTTTGCTTAACTTCACGGCCCAGTGGCATCTCAGGGGACTTAAGCATCCGCGCTACGGTGGTCTGGATCTCTTCGCTTTCTGTGCCCTGTGCCACCTGCTCCGTCCCCCAGTCCTTGCTCTCTGGGCTCCTCTGGGTTTCTGGGGTGCATGACCCCATGGGAGCTAGTGGCTCAGGGACTGCAGTGCCTTCTCTTGCTCCTGCTGTCAGAAGCCCGAGGTGTGTCCCTGAACCCTTGGTCCTGTGGCTGCTGGGACCCGCCTGCTCTTTGTCCCATCCTAGGGCAGGGACCCCCCGGTGACACCTGCTTAGCCCTGTTCCTGGAAAAACCAGGAAGCAGCCAGAGCTGGACATGCTGCTCAGACGGCCGAGGTGGGAGCAGAGGGAACAAGTGACCGCAGCTGGCCCAGGCATGGCGAGCAGGCCGTCACTGTGACCCGCAGGCGGCTCCTGGCTTTGGCAGATGACACACGCTCAGTGTCCTGGGCTGAATCCTGCTGTGAGCTGTCAGCCTGGCTGCACAAAGACCGTGTTCCTTGAGCTGAGTCTTCCATCAAACAGAATATTAAATTAGCCAGGTTGTCTCCATCTGGCTTTTAGCAGCAGACTAGGTTGGGAAAGGAAAGAAAACCTGTCCCCTGCCTTCTTCTAAAGCTGAAAAACTAGCAAGTTTGTAAATGTGAATTCACAGACTTTTCTTTCTATCTTCCTGCAACATAGACAGATTGGATTTTAAATCTGAGCTTCTACGGAGACCGCATCCCGCAGCCATTCTCAGCTTAGGTGCCCCTGGTATTTAGGCAGAAGGGCAGCCAGACTGAAATAAAAATACAGGAAGTACATTTCAATCTGGATTTCAGATAAACAGCAAATAATGTGTTTTGCTTTCTTTTTGGCCATGCCCATGCATGCGAAAATTCCCGGGCCAGGAATCGAACTTGAGCCCCAGCAGGGACAAGGCCGAATCCTTAGGCACTAGACATCCAGGGAACTCCACGATAATGTCGTAGCGTGAGTATCTCCTCAATATCCCATGGGACGTACTTCTGAGAAAACGTTACTGTTTATCTGAAACTCAAGTTTAAACGGGTGTCCTGTGTTTTATCCGTTGGCCGTCCTCGGTCATGAAACGTGTCTGCACTTGGGCTGCGTTAGCTCTGGAGTCTGGAGGGCGCCACGGCAGGCCTGGGCTTCCTGCGTTGACTTATCGGATGGTTATGTGCCACGGGGAGGCTCTGGCCGTGAGAAACCACACAAAAGGTTTTGGCCTGAGGAAGCAGCGAAGGTGAGCATGACGGTGGGTCTCTGGGGTTAGGGCCCGGGGAGGGCGGTGGCCTCGCGCTGATCCGACCTCGAGGGTGGTGGCTGAGCTCAGGCTCAGCTGCCACAGCGCCGTTGAGAACTGTCTTTGTTTCACTCTCGCCAGGCCCGTGCCCCGTGAAGGACTCGGGAGGGAGCGTCTTCCCGGACTCTGATTGCAGCCAGATGTTGATCTTGCTGCCTGTGCTCCTTTATTGCGGCTCCGTTAGCGTTAAACTGCAGTGCAGAGACGAGTCGTGAAAGTCCTGATGCGCAGCAGTGGAAGTGGTGACATTGCAGGGCCTGGGTCTCAGGTGCTCATCTGGAAAGTTTTCAGTCGGACTTCCGCCCCTTCCCAAGGGCCACTCATGGTCTCATAACTGAAAGAAAGTCCCCGGCTTCTGGGGAAAATACGCCCCTGCAGCTATTGTTTTCATTCCCAGACAGCATGTTCCCATTAGGATGGGAAAGAGCCCTTCTCCGTGAGAAAGGCCAGCCTTCTGAGCGCCGGCCGGGCAGCACGTCGATACCACAGCGCCCCCCGCTGTCCGCCGGGGGACGTGAACTTGGGGAAGCCGGCGGGAGGAGGCGGCTGGAGCTCACCCAGACTGTTTGGCTGTTTGAAGCCCAGGCGCTGGGTGTCAGAACCTAAGGAAGTGATCGGAACCGGCCTTGAGGGTGGGGGCTTGCAAGTCGGGAGTACAGGAGGTCCGCTGACTCTGGACGGTCAGGAAGCACCGACCGCTGCGTTGTCCCAGGGTTTCCGTGCGACGTCACCGTGCAGCGGGAGGCTCTCTCTGCTGTGATTCTGTTTTCCTTCTCCTCTGCCTTGGAAGAGATTCCCACAGAGAGAAAATCAAAATCAGGTGCAGGTCCCGAGGGCGAAAGGAAGCTGGATTCGGCACTGGCCCCGTAACCACGGGCGTGGGTTTCTGTTGGCTGTGGGGGTGGGGGACCTCGGCGTCAGGTGCTCGGCCACAGCCCCCTGGATGGAGTGACATCTCTCCCCCCACAGAGGGATGTCGGCAGGCCCTCCCTCCATGGGCTGGGGGTGGCCCAGCTCTCATCTGGTCCTGGACGTCCGGCTGTCCGGGGCGGTCGAGGCTGCCTGGGCCAGCCCCTCCTCCACACTGCCAGCCCGAGCCGACTTGTCTTAGGTCACCCTGTCCTCTCCGTGCAAATGCTCCCTCCCAGCCAGCCGCACTGCTGCTCACGACCTCATAGCTCTTTCCGCTTTTAAACTTCTTGGTCTTGGTGGCAAAAGGAATTTTCGAAGACGTGTTACATAAAGGACAGACTGTGACAGGGGGCGTTGGGGGGAGGGTGCCCAGGTGCCCGGTCAAGCCTGCTCAGGCCTCGCTTGCTTGCTCTTGAAGTCTGTTTGGTTCAGAGACGAGTGTGAAGTCACACCCCAAGCAGGTGAAGTTAGTTTTGCTCTGCTGGGGAGTCGTTCTTCCGAATCACCAGGATGTGAGGTCGAGGGTCAACCATTCCACTCAAGGCAAGTCTGGAACAGGGTCACCCCTCCTTGCCGGCTCATGCAGATCAAGTGAACTTTGAGCCAGATACTGTCCTTACAAAGGGGGCAGGGCTTCCCTAACATTAAACCACGAGAGGGAGAAACAAACAGCCTCTCAGATACTTTAGTTTCCTTTCATTGACCAAAAAACGGAGTGTGTTTAATTCTGCTGTCTTAGGTTTATACAGTTGAAGCAGGTGAAGACAAAAATCCAAAAAAAGAAAAATCAAACTTGAGCTGACCCTCTTAGGAGGTGAGCGTCCTTGAGCGTCTTCCGAGCGTGGGAATGCCGCTGGGGATAAACAGAGAGCAAGGGATACGAGTGGAGAGCCGTCGCTCAGAAAACTAGTCTGGAAATCCAGTTAGGAATTAGTTGCAAGCCACCCGCCCTCACCCACACTCTCCGTTAGCTTGGTCACTACCGTTACCGTGGAAGGTAGCCTGTGGGCCTTTTTGCTTCTGGTTTTCTGAAATGTGCCATATAGACTTCTTCTGTGACCAATTTCCATAAAGTTTGTTTAGCAGTTCCAACTTTATTAAGACGCTTGACAAAAACAGCTGCTAGAATTGCAAAGGAATGCAATAAAAAACAGGGTCAGAAACAACCAGCGTCTATAAAAGCAGAATTCGCAGTGCCCAAGCCCCCGGGGGGCATGCAAACTGATCATGGTCTCTGCCGAGGCCGAGGGGACCCCGAGTGGGCAGACAGCGGGGCCTCCAGGCTCACCCAAGGCTCGGAGGCTCAAGGCTGCCTGCCATCGCCTGGCTGACAACCCGGTGAAGGTCCAGGCTGGGCGCCAACCAAGGACCAGGGCGGGGGGTGGGCTGGGAGTTTTAAAGCGTGAGGAAGCACGGGCACAAGTTCACTTTATGCCGGGTTTATTGTGCAGTAAAAAAGTCCAGCACATACTCATTTACTAAAAAGAAAACAACAAATGTTCAGCGGATTGTCATTTCCATATTCGCAGGAAGGGGGCACATCAATCAGCCCGAGACTCCGCGAGGCACAGGCGCGGGTCTGAGCGGAAATGGGCGCGGGATGGTGCTGACGGGCCATCGCCCGCTGCCGAGCGCCTTTGACGTGGGGCATCCTTGGTATGAACCCCGTGCTGTTAAAGTGCATCTGGGTGTTTCAGCTGCGCTAGCTGTCCGCGTAAACACGCGGTGTTCCGGAAACAGAGAAGTCGAAAATGTAGTTCATTTTTGTGGTTTTGACTGAAATCACAAAGGGGGCCATTTGAAGAGGCTGCTGAGATCACGTGATCGGGGTTGGGGGCAGCCGCTCTCGCCCCCAACTGGGCCTGCACACAGACGGTGGAGCCCCGAGGTGGCGGCGGGGGCGGGGGCGGGCGTGGCCCGGCCTGGCCGGCAGGTCCTGAGCAGTCATGGGGGGGCTTGGACAAGAGGTTTCTTCATCTGAAAACTGGGGGGCACACACCTCGTGCTGCCCGGGAAGCGTCAGGCCTGCAGAGACTGTGGGTCCCGTCCAGGCCTCTTCCTCACATGCCGCTGTCATCCAGGGCCCAGGGCTGTGGCCATGTGTGCGTTTATTTGCTCATTCATTCAACACACACGGGAGCGTGTGCCCATGAGCGCGTGCCCACACTGGCCGCGTGTAAGCAGTGGGGGCACAGCGGTGAGCAGGAGTCTGTCCTGGACACTTTCTTGTGCGGACAGAGGCCGATGAGCCGTTCGACCCTTGGGCAGGTGGGAGCACAGAGGAGGGGCTCAGACAAGGGACTTGACGGTCAAAGGCCAGGCAGCAGTGCACTGAGAGCTGGACTCAAAGCAGGTCAGGCCGGGGCGGGGGTGGGGGGGGGGAGGCAGCGGAGGGTGCAGGCTGGAAACCGCCGACCCGTCCTGACGGCCGCGCGTGTGGCTGGAACCTGGGCTGGGGCGTTGGGCGTTGGACATGGCCCGGTCCTCCTGGGACTTCTGGCTCGTCCCCCTGAGCCTGGCTGCCTGAGGGGGACTGGGCCTCGCCCTTCTCCAGAATCACCATGTGTGGAAGTGTGTGCTGCGGCCACATCTTGTGTGGACATTAGCCCGGCCGAGGAGCTGCAGATCTTTTTTGGCGCGTGTGTGCGTGTGTGTGTGTGTGTGTGTGTGTGTGTGTGTGTGTGTGTGTAAGAGAAAGAGAGGGAGAGAGGTCTGTTTACAGCCAGGCTTGGTTTTATTGTGCTTTGGGGCTTCGCAGATCCTAAGTTCTGCGCGCAGTGACGGTTTGTGACTCTGCTCTGTGTCCAGGAGTCTGTTGGCACCACTTTCCCGAAAGCATTGGCTCTCTTGGTGTCTCTGTGCCGCCTTTTGGTAAATCTTGCCACATTTCAAGCTTTTTCGCTATCACTGCGTTTGTTCTGGCGTCCGTGTGGGCGGCGGCCTCTGAGGTTACTCCCACTCGCGGAAGGCACGGATGGTGGTTCGTGCTCTTGGGCAGTAAAGTCTTTTAAGCTAAGGTATGTAAATGTTTTAGACCTGATGCGATGGCATTTTTAGTAGCCATGCTGTAGGTGAACGTAACCTACAAATGCCCCGGGAAACCACACAACCCACGTGACTTGCTTTATTGCATCTGCCTGGAACCAAACGCACAGTATCTCTGAGGAGTGACGGCAGCTTTTGCCGTTCCATTGAGAGGAAGTTCATTCACTCATTTACAGTGTGCCACGGTTTTTGGTATATTATTCACTCAAAAATTGTGCTAAGGTATATACAATGTAATTTTTGATCATTTTAATGATTTTTCAGTGCTTGATTTGCTATCATTAATTACATTCTCAGCGTTGTTCCCGTCCACGCCACGTCAATCGCCGGAATTTCCATCGCCCCAGAAACTGCCTGAAAACAGAGCCGTCTGCTGAAGTGATCACGCAGTGAGTTCACATTCACCTCCCTCGGCCCCTGTAACCACTAAACGTTCCGTATCTCTGAATGTGCCTGTTTTAGATGATTTCCTACAATGTCTGTCCTCATGCGTCTGGCTTACTTCACTCACCGTAATGTCTACAGAGTTCGCCCATGTTGCAGCTTCTGTCAGAACGTCCTCCCTTTTTAATGAGCATATAGTACTCCACTGTATGGATGGACCAGGCCGTGTTTCTCCCTCGCCCATCAAGGGACGTTTATTTGGGTCGTGTCCACCTCTCAGCCGTTGGGAACAGCACTCCCGTGAACACAAGTGTCTAAGCGCTTGTTCGAGGGTCTGCGTTCAGTTCCGTCGGGGATATTCCTAAGAGTGGCAGAGTCCCCACCAGCAGCAGAGCAGAGTCCTACTGTCTCCACGTCCTCGATGCCTGTTTTCCAGTAGCAACTACTCTGGCCACCCTCTTGGTGTGAAGGGGTGTCTCACTGGGGTTTGGATTTGCGGACCAGCCTCGTCTCCGGGGCACGTTGCCATTTGTAAATAGTCTTTGGAGAAATGTCTGTTCAAGTCCTTTGCCTGTCTTTCGGTTGTTAAGCTGTTGGTGAGTTATAAACCCCCAGCACTCAGCTTCAGCCGCTATCAAAGCTTGGCCAGTCTTGTCTCAGTGGCACCCACCCACCCGCTCTCTATTCTGAATGTTAAACGCTTGTCAGATACATGATCAGCTCCTCAGCCTGGTTTTCGCAAACAGACGCTTTCTTTCCTAAGGGTATCACCCTGTAGAACAGAAATTCCTCGTGCTGAATTAATCATTTCCCATTTTTGGAGGCTCCTTTTTTTTTTTTTTTTTTTTTTTTTAAAGTGACTGCACCCACAGCATATGGGAAGTTCCTAGGCCAGGGACTGAATCTGAGCTACAGCTGCATCAACGCTGGATCTTTTAACCCACTGAGTAGGGCCAGGGATTGAACCCACAGCAACCTGAGGTGCTGCAGTCGGATTCTTAACCCACTTCGCCACAGCAGAACTTCTGGAAGCTGCTTTCTGTTCATGCTCCTGGCACCCCCTCACTCCCGAGCAAAGGCTTCACGCTGCGTGGCCACATCTGCATCCAGTGCCCACCCAGGGCCTGCGCAGGGGAAGACGGCTCGCAAAGCCTGGGTCTCTCCTGTGCTCAGGTCAGGACGGGGCGGTACGTGTGGGAGTGTTTCGGGAACCTAGTCCTGCAAGAAAACGGCAGGGACCGCAAAGTGGAGACGTTGCAAAGGAGGCCATTCGTGTTTTCCATCTGGGCCCAAGGTTGAACTTGGCCTCTGCCGAGAGTGGTCAAGTTACATTAACGGGTCAGAGACACTCCAGCTCCCAGGCCCCTTCTCAGCCGGGTCTGTGCCCACACCTGGTGCCAGCCCCACATGACTTCAAGGGCCCAGAGCCACACAGCCTCCATCCCCCAGGGCTGTGCCAGCGAAACGAGCCAACGCGTTGTGCTTCCACAAATGATTTTTCGGAGTTCCCGTCGTGGCGCAGTGGTTAGCGAATCCGACTGGGAACCATGAGGTTGCGGGTTCGTTCCCTGGCCTTGCTCATTGGGTTGGGGATCCGGCGTTGCCGTGAGCTGTGGTGTAGGTCACAGACGAGGCTCAGATCCCGCGTTGCTGTGGCTGTGGTGTAGGCTGGTGGCTACAGCTCTGATTGGACCCCTAGCCTGGGAACCTCCATATGCTGCGGGAGCAGCTCAAGAAAAGGCAAAAAGACAAAAAAAAATTATTCTTCTGACAGATTCTAAGCACATGCAGGTCCTCGTCCCTCGGCTCCAACGATCACCGAATCGCAGCCAGTCTGGTCCAGTCGTCCCCCTGCATCTCCCTCGCTCAGCACCACTTCGCAGAGACCCCAAGCCTCATCCACCGTCAGGTCGTGTCTAAGAGATGTGAACTTGGACATGCAAAGGCAGACGTCCGTGGTCACACGGCAGCTGTGCTTCCTCAGCATCGAGAGCCGCTTCCCTCACGTTTCTCATCATCTCTTCAGCGTCGTCTTATTTACTCCAAGATTGGTGTCTTCGAGCCGCGGATCCAGGGAAGGGTCACGTGTTGCATATCCTGTCAAATACGTGTTTAATCCACAGCCCCCCCTTTCCCTGCAGATAGATTCATTGAAGAACCTGGGTCGTTTGTCCGTGGAGTTTTGCCTCGATTTTGACGGAGTCACGGTGGTTAACGTATTTCTCTGCTAAACGGGGGGCGGGCTCGGCCAGCGCTTGTGTTGAGCACACGGTGGGTGTAAACCCTGACCTCTCCAAACCCAGTTCTGGTTCGGGAGGGGCGGCACGTGACCGGTTCCGGGGAGGTGCCCTGGTCTCAGGACACGTTGGGGCGGCTCTCGGGAGGAGGGTTGGGGTGGGGAGGAGACAGATTCATTCGGACGCTCGCTTCATAGCGTGTGGAATTGATAACATTATTTTTGAAATACGAAAACGAGTTTAAAATAAAGAAGGAGGAGGTCCTGCGGTGGCTCAGCAGGTTAAGTACCCAACATAGTGTCCGTGAGGACGCAGGTTCAGTCCCCGGCCTCGCTCAGTGGGTTGAGGATCTGACATTGCCGTGAGCTGTGGCTTAGGTCACAGATGCCGCTCGGATCCTGATTGCTGTGGCTGTGGTGTAGTCGGCAGCTGCAGCTCCATTTTGACCCCAGGCCCATATGCCACGGGTGTGGCCATAAAAAGAAAAAAAAAGGAGGGGGGGCAAAAAGAATCCGTTTGGCATGTACTTGATACCTGGGCTGGAGGCAGAGACCTGAGCCTAAGACTCAGAAGAGCCTGGAGGCCTGACAAGAAAGGACTTGCTGTCCCCAGCAGCCTCGGGGCAGAGACACGGGAGGGCCCTTCTGTCCTCGAGCAGAAGCCCTGCTTACCTGACCCGTGAGCTCACCATTCCCCAGACATGTCTTTTAATCCTCTGCCTCCCCTGTTGTGCATTTAGGGGGTCCAGCCCCCCATATCTCACGGGTGATCAGATGCAGTTAAAACACAGGGCACAGGAGTCTTGGGGGACAAGAAAACTTCAGCTCTTTGGAAGGTGCACCTGGGACCAGCAGCGATAGGACTTAAGTGGCCAGTCGTCCTCACCAGTCGCCCCGAAGGAGAGAACAGAGCAGGACTGCGCAGAGCTGATCCCTGGGGGGCGGGGTGCCCAGTGAGGCGGAGGTGGGCTTGCCTGCACCTCCTTCTCCAGAATGAACCGATTCGTACACACACCCCCGATCTTCGGGGCAAAGGGGAGGGTGGAGAGATGCTGAGAAAGTCTTCCCTCCCCCTCCCTCCAGGGGGCGCAGTGGGAACTCCATCCCCTCCAGGGAGACCTAAGCACACTCCTCTAACACGGCTGGTACCCTTCCCTTGACAAACCCCACCTCCCCAAGGGCTCCCGGGAGGGCCAAGCCTGTTAAGGGCCTCCTCCCGACCACAGGCCACACCACCCGGTGGTCACTTAGGGCCAAGCCTGCATGGCTGAGCGCTATTGAGCCTTAGGGGCTGGGGTCTGCTGGGGAGAGAGCAACAGCTTCATGGGGAGTGGTGGCACCGCCGTGGTGGCCATGTGGGCATCTAGGAGGATGTGCCAGCAAGATCCAGCTTTAGATGTCCCAATCCAGGGCAAACGGCCTATTTCTCAAGCAAGACCCTTCAGACAGAAGGCCAGGGGAGTCCTCTGTGGACACCGTGTCATCATGGCCCCGTAAGCGCCTGTAGGGCTCCCATGCCTGAGCTTTGTGATGCCCAGAGGACCTGCTGGCATGTCACCTCCTTAGGATATGGGGTGAAGGCGTTCAGGTCTGGTCACGTGGCTGTGGTTGAGGGACACCCCAAGTCTTTCTTTAAAGCAAGATGGGTGGCACTGGTGTTGCCAAAACTCAGCCTCTGTCTGCAGGTGCTGAATAGAAACATGGAGACAGAGTTTGGGGTGAAGGAGAAACAGCTTTATTGCTTTGCCGGGCAGAGGGGCTACAGCAGGCCAATGCCTTAAAGACTGCGCCTGCCTTGGGAGAGGTCAGGAGGTGGTTTTATAGTTTTGGGGAGTGGAAAATCGGGCCCTAGATACGTGTCAGGGTAGAGGCGAGCCTGCGATGTCTTTCAAATCTGGTGTTTGGTGGCCCCAGGACGGGTGCTGGTGGTTCTCCTTCCTGAATGAAGAAGGCTTCATCTAGCAGGTCCTCCATGTGTCGGGGGTGTTACTTCTGCAGAAAGGCTCAAAGACACTGCTAGGCACGTTCCTTGAGGAGGAACCAGGACCTGCCCCGAGGCTGCACGCTTGTCTCTCGACGGCTCCTCCCTGGCCCCTGTGTCCCCTCCCTTCCCCGATGAGCAACTGCCCTTTGGAACTCAGGACGGGTCACTGAGGCAGAGGCTCATTCCCTGAAAATAGCAATGGAGGCCCCAGAAAGTCTTGAGTGCCCAGGACCCCGCAGGGCGCTGCTTGGTTATACTATATATGGGAAATCCCATATATGCCCTGTCACTTTTATTTTTATTTTTTTATTTATTATTAAATTATTATTTTTGTCGTTTGTCCTTTTTTAGGGCCGCACTCGCGGCATATGGAGGTTCCCAGGCTAGGGGTCTAATCCAAGCCATAGCCACCAGCCTACACCACAGCCACAGCAACACAGGATCTGAGCCACGTCTGCCACCTACACCACAGCTCACAACAACACCTGATCCTTAACCCACTGAGTGAGGCCAGGGATCGAACCTGCAACCTCATGGTTCCTAGTCGGATTCGTTTCCGCTCTGCCACGACTTTTAATATTTTTTTCAAAGTATCAAAACCACTCTTCATAATTTTGCAAATTTAAAACAAAACTTGTTGTGTCTGTTGGTCACACTTGTGTCCTTGACCTCTGACTCCACGGCAGGCTTGAAACTCACCCCTTCTTCAGGGGCGGTTCCTTACACCTGAAGGCCTCCGTGAGAACTGGTGTCCGTGAGCTCCAGTCCTCACCTGCGACAGTCAGGGGACATCTTCATGTCCTCGTCAGCTGGGCTTCCAGGCCCTTGGCTGCTAACTCGCGGTCCAGCCTGACTTTCATGGCTTCCGGACCCAGGGGTCCTCACGTTTCAGACCCAGGCCCGCTGTCACCTCTCCTTAGCCTCCAGCGCTCCCTTCCCCCGTCTCACGGGCAGCTTTTCTCAGCTCACGTGTCCATGTGAACGAAGGAATCAGAAGAGAAAACATGCTAAACAGGGCAGCGCCCGGCAGCGAGGGCGGAGTTTAAGGCTGCCACGTGCTGATTGTTCGAAGGCATCCCCACATCCCCAGTGGCTGTGGGCAGGGGTTGGCGATTGGCAGGGATGGCCGCGTTCTGCTGGGATGTGGTTGGTTGTTTTCGTTTTGTGATTGTAACTTCTTAAGTCACCTCAAGGCACAAGTACAGAGGCATAACAATTAGTTAATTGAAATACGTGACTGGTATAAAATTACCAGTTTAAAAATCAGTCAAACATTTGAAGAGCTTTCTTGTTTACACAAATTAGGACTGGAAGGTCCTGTTGTCTTGGACAAGGACCCAGCTGCAAAAGTAGAGGGTAATTCAACCACATGCGATTCTGCAGGTCAAGCTGCGGTGATGGGCGTGCAACGAACTCATTTTGTTTGGACGTGGGGTGTTTGTCAGTCCGGGTGTCTGGGGTGGGGCTGGAGATACAAGGCTCCCTCGCTGTCTCAGGATGAGCTTTACAGCCATAGAACCAGAGAAGGAGAGAGAAGCAGAAGGAAACGAGAAGTGAAGGGAAAATCCTTGCCACGGAGGGTTCTCGGGCAGGCGATTTTTCTCAAAATGGCTTTTGGGTCGACGCGGCAAAGTTCTCTACATCCCTGATAAGGTGCCCAGATGATCCCGTGGACTTTCTTGGGGGTTCGTCCTTTCAGGTTTACACGATTTTCCCCGGGGCTGAGTGGGGACCTTCCCAGCGTCTGCCATCAATCCTTCAGACAAGCCCCCTCCTCGCCCTGCCCGCTGCAGAGGCCGAGAAGCGGATCAGCCTGACCCAAAGTGTGGTCAGTCCTGGAAGCAATATTCCTGCGCAATTCCCAGGAACTTTTCCAAGAAAGAAAGCGTCCTGGGATCCCCCGCTGCCCCAAGTGGGGACCGCGTGCCGGTTGCCTCTCGAGGCCCCAGACACTGTGTGGTCTGCTCCCCGGAGCCCCGGGCAGTGGGAAGAGCAGCAAAGCCGAGTCATCCACCACTGGTCCTGGGGTTTGGAGATGAGCAAGGCGGTGGCTCTGTCCTCGGGGAGCCTGCGGCAGGGAGAGCGAGACGCGAGAGCTGATAAGGGGCAGGCGCTCTTCTCGGCACCAGAGCCTCGGGTCAAAGTCCATCATCAGGTGTCAGAGTTTCTGGGCCCGATGTCCTCGTGTCTCATGTGCGAGTTCACCAAAGGAAGATTTGTCATTATTTGTCCCCCTCAGCACCTTTGGGAAGAAGGAACGACTCCGGTGCGAGTACTGGGTATCCGCCACCTGAGCCACGTTGCGTCTTATTTGGGAAGAGGTTCAAAGGCGACCAAAGAAATTCCCTTGCCCGGCCAAAGAGCATCAGATTTCATCACTGTATTTAGAGGTGTTTTACTTCAGCTGAAGGTATATCTTGGTTAAAGAAAAATAGATCGGCCTTCGATTAACGGTAACCTCAAAGAGCTGGACTGGCGTTAGACCCGGTTGGTTGTTCTTAACGGGAGTGTCGTTGATTTGCAGTGTTGTGTTAGTTTCATGTGCACAGCACAGCCACATACACGTATATATCATACAGGATATTCACTTTTCCAGGTTCCTTTCCCTTCTAGGTGATGACTGAATGTTGAGAAGAGTCCCTGAGCTGTGCAGCAGGTCCTGGCTGGTTGTTTTCTGTCCAATGTGTGTGTGTCAATCCCGTAACCGCGCAGGGCCTGTGGGCTCCTGGGCACACAAGCCTCTCTGTGTCCTCCATTTCTTGTTTTTAGGGACTAAGGTTCAGCCTCCAGGACCTGCCCTGAGTTCACCCCCTTTAAACTCCCTTTCACAATATAAATGTAACGGCACTATAGCGTCGTAACTCGGGGACCCGTTTCGTGGCCGCTTTGCTTGTTTCCTTCCTCACGTTGGCCCGACGTGGCTACAGCCCCACACCCCTCGTTTGCCATCCCGCTGTCCTCAGGGCCTTGTTGCTGTTAGGTTCGTCTAGCGCAGCGACAGACTGTTAGATCTGGAAGAGCGCAGAGTCCAGGGCGGCACACAGATTTCATTTCAAAGCCAAGCGGCTGGGGGGCTGCAGCCACCTGGGCCCCCAAGTAGAGAAGGATTCTTTTTTTCTTTTTTTTTGGTCTTTTCTGTCCTTTTAGGGCTGCACCCATGGCATATGGAGGTTCCCAGGCTAGGGGTCCAATTGGAGCTGTAGCTGCCAGCCTGCGCCACAGCCACAGCAACACCAGATCCGAGCCTCGTCTGCAACCTACACCACAGCTCACGGCAACGCTGGATCCTCAACCCACTGAGCGAGGCCAGGGATCAAACCTGCAGCCCCATGGTTCCCAGTCAGATTCATTTCCACTGCGCCACGACAGGAACTCCGACAAGGATTCTTGAGCTCAAGTTGGAGGCGGCGCCACGAGGGACAAGCCATGTCTGCAGTGTATGTGGAAATGGGGTGGGGGCGGCAGTGCCTCTTGTCTGTGGACTTCCTTCCATGGGGGATCAGAGCCCACTGACTTTCCAGGCCCAGTGTGGCTGGTGGCCGAGCTTGGAGCTGTGGTGAGGGGCACCCACCGGGCAGCCCCGCTGTGCACTGGCCACTGTGTGCCCAGAGGGGGTGCCCGGCTCGCGTGGCATTTCCTGCCCACTGGAGGCCCTTTCTTGGAGGTGGATGGGGTGGGGTGGGGGTCTCGAACAGGGGTGCGCAGTGGCAAATGGGAGGGGACCGTGTTCCCTGCCCACGTGCACGGCAATTAGTCACACTTGGCCCCAGCCCGGCTCCAAATCTGGCTTATCTTTAACACCAGTCTCCTCAAGACAAACAGCAGAGAGGAGAGAAAAACATTTTGGGGTCATTTGAAAAGATTCACGTCACAGCTCGAATGGCAAAGGCAGCACCAGAGCGTGAGAGCCGGGGAGGGGGTGGCGCCCCCCCGGCTCAGGCCTTCCCCCATCGCCCCCCCCCCTCCGTCCCTCCGTCCCGGGCAAAGGTAGCCCTCCCCCCTCCCTCCATGGCCCTCGACGGGACGGGGAAGCTGACCTTCTCCTCCAGAACCTCTCAGTCCTGCGATAGCCCCAAACCAGCCTTTCCCCGAATCAGGAACCCTCAGGAATTTCACGAGGGGAGCTGAGCTGGAAAGAAGGGCAGCATCTGTGAGATGACCCAACCCTCGAGCCAAGAGGATCACAAAGCCTAGAAATGCGGCTGGATTCTCGCAGTCGAGAGAGCTGCTCTGAGAAAGGCGGAGCCGACACGCTCAAGCCTCAGCACCTACCAGAGGCCTTTCTGGACCCCCCCACAACATCAGGGGGACATGTCCCGGCCCCTGAATTAAGTGGTGCCCCAGCCTCCTGGGCCCTGGGAGACCCTGGGTCCCTTCTCCCCCTGCTCTCCATGACCTAGTTCCAACTCACATTCTGTCATCTTTGTCGGTCCCCCAGCGAGCCCAGACCTCCCCCTGACCCCACGCCCGCTCACATTCTCTCCCTCCCTCCGTCACTGGCCGGACGGCTCTTTCTAGGGCTTGAGTGGCAGGGGCACACCCACCGGGCGTACCTGCTTTCGTGCCACCTGTCGCCTGTGCCGCAGTTACTCTCTCTGCAGCACGAAAAGCACGTGTGTCTGAAAGTGGCCATCAGGCCGACTCTGTTGTCCGACTGGCGCTGTCTGTGCCGGGGACCCCAAATTTTCAGCAGAAGCTGCTCCAGGTTTGCTCCCTCGGCCCCGGGCGGCCCCCGCTACGGGGCACTGGGATGTCCCGCAGGCCCTCGGCCTGGTTCAGGGTGGCAGATCTTCTGGGACAGTGTTTAAGCCTCTAAACAGCCGGCCCTGAACCAGATGGGCGCTGAGCAGCGCGTCGATTCTCCATCGCTGGGGACACGCTGCCACGATGGCCCCACGAGGCGGGAGAGCCAGGCTGGCCCCTGGCCCCTCTGGGGGCATCGCGAAGTTCAGGGCACTGTGCCTCGCTTCCCTTGTTGACCCCTGACCCAAGGATGTTTTCAAAGGAGGCCTGATCCTGAGCTCGTGTCGTCTGACTTCTGGAATTCCTCCTGAACTCGGCGCCTGGCCGGCAGACCCCGGCAGGAAATGAAGGAGGCCTCCCGGCAGGCAGCGTCACACCCCTGGGGCCCTGGGGCTGCCATGCCGCCCCTGCTGGGGGGCGGTGCCGGCAGACCCCAGAAGGGGCGGGGTCGCCTTGGGGACGAAGGGTGAGGAGGGGGACCAGGAAGGGTCACAGGGGATCCAGAACTGTGTCCCAGGCCCGACCCCACGTGCGCCAAACAGACCCGCCAAGGCCTCCCCGGCGTGGACGTGGGGACCTCCTTCCCCTCTGGCCCCCGTCAACATACCCTACTCGAATTTTGGGTTTTCTTTCTCTGTCCGCTCCTTTCAGCCTCTCTCCTCCCAGACTCCAACCCCTCCTGGACGGCCGTGTGCGCCTCGGGGCCAGGCCGGACACAGCGTCCGTCCACCTTGGGTCAGCACAGCGCCTGGTCCCTGGCGGCGCCTGCTGGACTGAGCCGAGGAAGAAGCAAGGGCAGGTGTTGAAAGGATGAAGTGCTGGGCGAGGCATCCTAGACTCTGGTGGCTGCGGGCGTGCACGTGAACCACGGTACGGTGACGTGTCTGCCCAGGGCAGGGGCAGCGGCTGCCAGCCCCGGGGCCCCAACTCCAGGACTGTGATGGCCCTGGGCCAGCTGCTGGCTCTGGAACCCCCCTCAATAGAGACAGAGCGGCAGAGATAGTGAGGCAGCCTCTTTCTGGGGGGCCCAAGGCTCCTCTGATAGGCAGCGTTGACTGGAGGACTCCCTGAGGGCCTGGCAGGAGCATCCTTGATGGCTCAGCCCCCAGGACGCTGCTGCCAACCTTGGCTCCTCCCCTCCACTCAGGGCCAGATGCGCATCACAGGCAGCGGGAGCTCCTGGCCATATGTATGGCTTACCCCCCTTACAGGTATTTCCCCTGCAAAACCCTTTCCCGCTGCATCCTGCTTGGCACCTGCTTCTCTGAGACCCGGACCAGCAGCGGGCCTTGCTCTTGGGGAAATGCCAGCACACACAGAAGACGCTCACATGCCAGCCCCCAACGTTTGGAAATCTGATACTGATGAGTTTCCAACATGTCTTCTCTCGACTCCTGGCCAGTCACTTACACCAGTGACTGGTGTCGGCAGAGCTGTGACAGAGTCAAGCCTGCAAGACCATTCCTCGCTGCGCCCAAGGAGAACACGGCAGAAAATGCCACGTGTGATCCGATGCTGGTGCGAGAAAAGAGAAGATCAGGGCGGTTGTGCCCACTGCCCAGACCTCTGAGTGAAAAGCCTGGCACGAAGCTTCCTTTCCGCTGTCTCGAGTCTGCTCTGGGAACGCTCTGCAGGCTCAGCTCGTAGGAGATGTGGGGTCGGATGAAGACACTAAAGCACTCACTAGGCCCTGGGAACGGATGCTGATGGAAGCAGTTAACTCCAGCTTCCACGGCGAGAAGCGTGTGCGGAGGTCAGGGCAGTGTGGGGCGCTCGCAGAAACTGGACAGGGCCCCGGCCTGGCGCCTCAGGGGGGTGGTTTTCACAGCACCTCCATAAAGCGCCGCTCTTCATCCCCATTTTGCAGGTTCCGGGCAGGCAACGTGCGCAGCTGGTCAGAGGAGTCTGACCCATCGCTGTCGGGAGCTGGTGGGTCTCTGCTGTTTCAGACCAGACTAGTTCAGCAACGGCACAACCTCTCTGCTCTGAGACAGTCTGACTTCCAAAAAGCAGGCAGGAAATAGAGTCACTCAGCAGATCAGCCCCAGACCTTGAGGTCTGAGTCAGCCCATGGCCCAGAGGAGCCCTGCCTCTCCTGAAGATGCCATGTGCTGTCAGGAGAGGTGTGTCAGTGCCTCTTTGACCTGATGCTCTGGCCATATCTTAGGAGCCTGTTTTAAAAGTGTACTTTTTTTCTTGGGCGTTCCTGTCATGGCGCAATGGAAACAAATCTGACTAGGAACCTTGAGGTTTCGGGTCTGATCCCTGGCCTCGCTCAGTGGGTTAAGGATCTGACTTTGCCATGGGCTGTGGTGTAGATTGCAGACGTGGCTCAGATCTGGTGTTGCTGTGGCTCTGGTGCAGGCCGGCAGCAACAGCTCCAATTGGACCCCTGGCCTGGGAGCCTCCATGTGCCGCGGGTGAGGCCCTAGAAAGACAAAAGACAAAAAAAAAGTGTATTTTTTTCTTAACACAAAAAAGATAACGTTCATGGTGGAAACCATCAATAGACAAATTAGCAAAATGAAGAGATTTTAAAAGCATCATGATCTCATCATCCAGAGGCAGCCATTGTCACACCTGGCACCGCGCTTCCATCCTCCGGAGAGGTTGCCCGGGGCTCCAGAATCTTTCAGCAAAAACCTGGCTCAGGCATTTCTGCCCACACATGGGGGCTGGAGGAGGGGGATTCGCGATCCAGACATTCAAGAGCAGATATTGGTTAATCACTGTCTCCACTTGTCAGAACATGTGGTGCTACAGTCTTCGTGTTTCTCCCTGAGGCACTCTCTCAATTTGCATACCATTATTAACTTTCTTATTGGTTTGTAGAGAACTTGGGATGAATCCCACTTGGTTGTGGTGTATGATCTTTTTCATGTGGTGCTGGATTTGGTTGGCTGAAGTCTTGTTAAGAATTTTTGCATCCATAGTCATCAAAAATATTGGCCTCTAGTTTTCTTTTTTGGTTCTATCTTTGGTTTTGGTATTAGGGTGATGCTGGCTTCATAGAATGTCTTTGCGAGTGTTCCTTCTTCTGCGTTTTGGAAAAGCTTAAGAAAGATCAGTATAAGTTCTTTGTATGTTTGGTAGAACTCGCCTGTGAGGCCATCGGGTCCTGGACGTTTGTCTGTGGGGAGTTTTTTAAATTACATGTTATGTATCTTGGCTACGAGGATAGTCCCACGCGCTGACTTTCCGTGGCCCAGTGGGAGCCCTGCTCTGTGCGTGACTGTTACTTAGCTGGGGGTCTGTTACTCGGTATTTACTGGTTGTTACCCGCTCCTCCCCCTTTGCAATCACACACACACTCCTGGGAAACTCACTTCACTAAACCATTCGTGTTTTTCCCCAGGATACCGTCCTCAGAGCAGACTTTCTGGGTTAAAGGTTATGCCCATTTCTGAGGCTTTGAAATACTTGCGTCGAATAGCCTTATGGAAAAGCTGCTCTTGCTGTGAGGTCCACGGCGCTCTGTGAGAACGCCTACTTTCCCATCACACACTCTTGCAAATATATATACTTTTTAAATTGCCCATTTGATAGAAAACGTTTTACTTTTACAAATTTGGAATGCCCTTGTTCCTGGTTAAATTTTTTCCATGGCTGGTCTGAAAAAAAATGACCCTGCTCTTCTTAAGAAGGAGTTCCTGGGCCTTTGATGTCTCCAGCCGCAAGTGCCTGTTTTAGCATGTGGCCTCTTTCATTATCCAGGTATGGGGAGGCCACCGATCAAGGTACACCTGACTTCGAGGAAGTCCTTTGTTACTCCCAGTTCCCGAGGGGGGGCACACGAGGCCACAGGGGACCATGGGGCGGGGGGCAAGAGCTGGCCTGGTTTCTGGGAAGGAGGAGGTGAGGCAGCGTGAGCAGGCTCAGGGCTGGCCAGGCGGAACAGTTTCGGGGGGCACGGGGGTGTCCTGGTTGACTGGTACTCACCCCGAGGGATGAGGGCAGGTGGACAGTGCCCTGAGGTGACAGCCTCCTAAGGGAAGCGGGCGTGCCCTGCCTAGAGCTCTCGCCTGCGGGCACATCCTTTCCCATCTCTGGGAACCGGCTACTCCTGGGATGGGCAGCCCCTCCAGGGTCAAGATCCCAAGATGTCAATGCCTCAGGTGCAGACATTAGATGCATGGTCTACGCACCTGCCACTGGCTGGAGGCAGGGAAGTCGAGAGGGTGCCTGGTGTGTAAGACAGTCTGGAGCTGGGTGGGGTGGCTTAGGCTGTAACCCCCTCCCTACCCCCCTCTCCTGGGGTGGGGGGCAGGGTGGGGCCAGTTGTCACCCCCGCTCAGGCTCAGGTTGCAGAATGAGTGACAGCTCATTGTGGGGAGGCCCTGTGCGCTACCGTGGCCCTGAGTCGGTCCGAGGACAAGCCCCCTCCTCCAGCAGGGTCCGTTCGTGACGATAAGATGGAGCCTCAGAACTCACTCCTCGAGAGGTGGGCAGTGGTGTCAGCTCCATTTACCACGAGAGGCTCAAAATCTCGTTAAGGGAGGGCAGCCTCTCATCACTTCCAGGTCCCCTTTTTCTCACTACACAGTCTATTTTGGGGGCATTTAGCCAAGGCCCTTTGCCAGCGACTGTCCATCCACCCTCTGCTGTTTGAGGCCACGCTCTTCCCGAGCTTGGGTCTCCTCAGCCTCTCCCGCCATCCGCCCGCTGCGTCTGAAAAATGCAGTTAATTGATGGTGAATCAGGCCACAGAAGCCTATTATTGGAAGTGATGGGATAGAGAAGGATTTATGGGCTGGATTTTTTTTTTTCCTTCTTGAAGAATTACCAACTAGCCCCAAATTATAGCAGGAATTCTTAAGGTTCAATAATTAAAAGCAAAAGGCCGTCCCCTTGGGAAAAAAACAGTGTGGTCTGGAAGATATTTTTCAAATTGAAGCCGACTGTGTAACTCCCAAATATTATGGATACAAATTAGCTATATTTGATCACTGGATCTTATTTTCCCTAATTGTCTTCATTTCTGCGGTTTCCTGATACATTTCGCGTAGCGCACACTTAGTTTAGTAGTTCAGCGGCGGGTCTGCGGTGGTGGGGGACAGGCTTCGGATTACGAGGGGGGGAAGGGGCAGGGAGGGAGGCCTTCGGCAGGAGATCCGCGTTTTTCTCCAAAGACACAGACGTCTTAGAAATTTACACCAAAGATTCATCAAAAAGCCAACGCATTTTGTTATGTGAAATGTTTTGCTTGTCTCTCAGAATGACGGATGAGACTCGGAGAAGAGTTTGAAATTTGAGAGGCCAAGTAACCAGGAATTAGGACCTTATCTAGAATCGAGGCCAAAACTCCAGACCACGGCAGTTGAGAAAGCGGGTTAGAATCTCCTGAGAAGTGGTTTTCCCACAAGATTTCTGACGCTTCCCAGCTCGGAATGGATGAGAAAAATGGCAGGAATGTCCGTTGCTTTCAGTACCTTAGTCACTTTCTCTGCTTTGGGGGAAGCAGGGGACCAGGGGGTGCAAACCAGCGGCATAAACAGGGGCCTCAAGGGACCCGCTTGGAGTTCCAGGGCCGGTCTGGGCTGCGGGCCCATCCAAGGCCAGCGCTCTCCTCCAGGCTCCTTTCCTGTTCCCGGAACAGAGGCTGTGGCACTTGTTATTAGGGGGCGACTTGGCAAGCGCGCCCCTCTGGAGACCTGGGTTCAAGTCCTGGCTCGGTCCAGCGGGAAAACCCTGTGGTCTTGACCCGACGCCATGGGGCTCCGTCCGCACGTCCCTTACCCGCACTCGGCCGCTCGGAGGAGTTGGTGACCCTCCCCAGGAGGGTCCCAGGGCGCAAGGGGAGGGACGGCCAAGGGGAGACGCTGGCGGAGCCTTGCTTTCGCCGTGTCTGCCTTTGGCCAGACTCCGCGGCCCGCGCCTTTGAGACGCACTTGCTCAGCTCCCTGGATCGCACCTCCCGCGCGCATGTGTGGGCTGCGGGGCGGGGAGCAGTGAGTATGGCTGTGAGTGTGCAGTAATGGTGTGCACGTGTGACAGGCGGAGGGCGCCAGGGGTCACGGCTCCGCGGAGGCTTGCAAAGAGCTGCTTGGGTCTCCGACCGCCGGGCCCTGGCATCCGTCTTTCTGCGACATCAGGTTTGTCCCCTGCGCTGCTCCGTCCCTGGGGAAACACGTTGCGTTTCCCCGTCTTTCAACAAATGATCAGCGAGCACAGCCCTTCGCGTCCCAGCCCAAGGGCCCAGCCCTGACTCCTGTTCCAGCCACACTGGCCCAGGTCGCCGTGGGACACGGCAGCCTGCTCCCCAGGGGCTGCGAGGGGTGGGCAAGGACTGCCTGGCTCACTCCCACTTCCCACAACATGAAGCTCAGCACAAAACTCCCATATTATAGTTTCAAGGAAGAGTTTTATGTGTGTGTGTGTGTGTGTGTGTCTTTTTGCCATTTTCTTGGGCCACTCCCACGGCACATGGAGATTCCCAGGCTAGGGGTCGAATCAGTGCTGTAGCCACCAGCCTACACCACAGCCACAGCAACTCGGGATCCGAGCCGCGTCTGCGACCCATACCCCAGTTCTCGGCAACACTGGATCTTCAACCCACTGAGCGAGGCCAGGGATCGAACCGGCAACCCCATGGTTTCTAGTCAGATTCATTAACCACTGCGCCACGACGGGAACTCCTCAAGGAAGAGTTTTGTTGTAGGTTTTTTGTGTTTTTTTTTTTTTTCTTTTTACATCTACACCTGCGGCCTATGGAAGTTCCCGGGGTCGAATCGGAGCTGCATCTGCTGGTCTACACCACAGCCACAGCCAAAGCAATGCTGGATCCTTCACCCACCGAGCAAGACCAGGATCCAACCAGCATCCTCACGAACACTGTATTGGGTTCTCAACCAGCTGAGCCACTAGGGGAGCTCCCAAAGAGGGGGTTTCCATCCTTCATTTTTCCTGCCCGCACAGCACCCGCTCTCCGAGCTCTGACCGGCCTTTGAGATCAGCTCGTTGATTCTGGTGAGATGGAGGTGGGCGTCTCCTCCAGGAGAGACGGGGTGGGGGCGCCTGGGGAGGAAGGGCGTGCGGATCCCGGTGCTGGTTAAGGACGTGTCCCCTCGAACGTGTGGTGCTCCCGAGGCCGTCTGGGGGCAGAGCATTCTAGCAAGATCAAGAGGCTTGCCAGGTGCCCGTGGATCTGTGAGGGGTTGGTCTGAAATCATAGCTACGTTCGTTTACAGGTGCTCATTGCATGGAAATTCTCAGGGCTTCCCTCTCCGCCCATTTCCTTGTGTCAGGTGAGGCCGGTCCCCGCACCCAGAGCCACATGGAGGAGGATACGGAGCCGGTCTGGGGGCCGCAGAGGACCCGGGCCGAGAGGAGCCCAGCGCCCGTTGCCCCGAGTACCGGCTCAGACCCACCACCTCGGCCCACCTCCTCGGCTGTAAACACCACCTTAGAAACACCTCGATTGCTGACGTGGTCGGAAAGGGTGCTTTTAAAACTGTGAAGACGGCATGAATTCCCTTCACAGACGTTTTCATCCTGGCAGGAAAACGCAGGGGTGAGGGTTTTGTTTTTCTGAATCCTTGTGTCTTGAAGTCTGTTCCGCACAAATGCAGCACGTCCCAGCCCTGCCAGGTGCAAGCTGTTGGGGGAGCATGGGGTGGGGTGTGGAGACCCCCCTGAAATCCAAGACCGGTGGGAACTCATTGTTTCCCGCCTCTTCCCTCGTCTTGAGAAGAGGCGGGCAAGCTCATCGAGGGCCAGCGTGTGTTCGTGCAAACGGTGAGTCACCTGCAGGAGGGTGACGGGCGCTCAGGAATGTGCCGCAGATGCAAACCCCGCAAGGGGTTTCACGCCTTGGGCGCTGCCACCCGGGTCAGGCGGCTGGACCCTCGGCCGCCGAGTCAGGCCGCGTGATGGGTGAGGCGCAGGCTGTAAATGGCACCCGTCTTCTTGTTTCGGGTCCTTGGAAATGATGGCTTTTCCTGAGGAGAACAGTTATCAGAGAAAAATGCTTGCTTGGAGTTCTGGAAAGGAAAGAAAGACAAGACAGTGAGTGCGACAGGGTGAAGAGGAGTTTGCACAGGAAAGGCTGGCCGTATTTTGCCGAAACGATGGCATTTCTGTCATCTGTGTCCAGCACACTTCACTTATCTGGAAGACGCGGAGCCATCAAAAAAAGTCGGGAATTCCAAGCCATGACCTGCCGAGGGCACAGACGGTAACATTTGGGATGATTTCAGTGTAAAAAATGTGTTTATGGAACATGCCTCAGAATCTCCAGGCTGACAGTGGGCTTAATAAAAATATCCAGCCGGATTTTTAGCATTTTCTTTCTCACCTGCAATTCAGGAGGTGAGTCAGAAGGAAAGTCCTGGGGCACATGCTGTCACCCTGTCCCGCTCGCGGTCACAGAGGGCTGGGGACTCGGTGGTTCTGACCGGACTTTACAAGGGGTGGATTCTTCCGGCCCATTAATCATGTTGGGGGGTGCTGTCCCGCAGCGAGGGTCTGGGGCGAGGCCTGTAAGAATGAGCCTCGGTGTCTTGGGCCCCCCGCTCGGGGGTGCTGGCCGTATAGCCTTACATAATTGGCCGGCCACCGCATAAGGGTTTGGATGTAATGACGGTGCGGTCTGACTTCCTAGGGGGCCCTCGCTTTCTGAAAACCAGATTCATCCAAAAACTTAAAAACCAAATAAATATTCCTTCAAGTGATTACTGCATTCCAGTTGTCATCTGGCTTGTAATGACCGGTTTTCAGTGCTGGGTGATGGCCTGAGCTGAGGGTAAATCTCGCCCCAATCCTCCGTGTCAGCAAGGCATTAAGGACCGTAAAACACTCTGCCTGCCTGTCAGCTGCTCCCACGGCCCGAGCCCGGCCCTTAAACCTGCCGGCTGGCCGAGCCGTCACCCGGCAGACAGTTTATGGCTGCTTTTCCCTGAGCCAGAGGACAATGATTCCATCCTACAAAGGCTCTTTTGATATAACCTACTAATAGCCAGGCCAGTTTTCGGACGGGGAGAGGTGGGGCCGGGTGCTGGCATGGATGGCTGGGCGTGGGCGCTGCTCGGACCCCCAGGAGCGGGCCCCTCGCGGCCCGGGACTCGCATTCCTGCCCGGCCATCTTTCCTGTGGGTCCGTGCCACCGAGCGCCACTTCTCTGGGAAGGAACGCTGGCACCCCTGCTCTTCCAGGCAGCATCCTCGCTGTCTGCTCTCACGGGCCCTTCCACGCGCTCGTGATCACGAGCTGTTCACGTTCATACCTCGGCTGTTTGTCTTGGCAGCTCCCCCTGTTTTGCTAACTGGACCAAATGGGGCCGAGGCGGCCTCCCCTGCGCACGTGGGGAGGGGCCCCATCCATCATTCCTCGCCAGCCAGTGGGACGCCCGAGGGGGCCTGCGCAGGGCCAGAGGGCAAGCGGCCACCATCCGTCTCCTCCTCCCACCCTGAGCCAGGAGGAAAACGCTGAGCAGAGATTTTGTTCACAACCTCCTGGACCAGCTCGGAAGAAAGTTATGAAGAGTGCTGGAGGGCTTGGGTCAGCGGTGCTGGGGGCACAGGGCATGCAGTGGGCCTGGGTCAGCGGTGACGAGGGACAGGCTGAGCTGGCCAGGTCTCCGCCTCTGAGCTCTGAGGAAGCATCTGTCACCAGGAGGGGTGTCCCCATGGTGGCTCTGGGGGTCAGGAGCCTTGGGTCCCTGTCATCAGGCCCCGAGTCTCCTCAGAATCCGCCAGTGCGGTCTGATGTGCCGCCGGGAAGCAACGGGAGCAGAAGCACAGCCTTAAGCACAGCCCCCACCCCTGTCGGGATCCATCAGTTTCAGGCTGTTGCGTGAGACACAGATGATCAGCACGGGGGCACCGTTCCAGTTGAGGGTCGCATGGGATCCCCCACGAGGGAAGCAGCAGCCACGAGCCCACAGCCCCAAGGTTGACCGCGTCTCGCTTCTGCGTCTGACACTTGACTTTAGGAAACGCCTGCCCAGTGTCCCAGGCTCATTTCCTCATCAGCTCTTCTTGGCGTTTCCAGATTTGACCACGTGTTCATTGAAAGTCCCCCAGGGTAAGGGAGCCTTCGGACAATTTAAGGAGAGTCCAGAATGCGACATTCCCAGGACACCGCCTGCTGTGACCGCCCTCATCTCCGCCGTGTCTCGAGCTCGGCTGAGAGGGACCGCTGAGAGAGGGCTGGCGCCGGGGCAGGAGGGCCTGTCCCCGCAGATGGACAAGAAGAGGCTTCTCAGGCCGGGTGAATGGTGAGAAGTTTCACCCCAACCACTGTCTCTGCGGAAGAAAGCGCCTCCAGCACAGTAACAAGGGAGAGCTGAGAGCTGACCGAGAGCTGTTCTGGAAAGCTTGTCTGAACAGGGATAAAGCAGTTTTGTAAAAAAGTCACGCGGAGGTGACGGTGTGCACGGACCCGGCGTGGTCCCGTCCGGCCGTGTCCCGTGTGGGGGGCTCCCCTCTGCCCGGGCCACCTCTCCGCGTCCTCCCCACCGGCACGTCACTTCCGAGCTGATTCTCAAAGCTGCTTGACTCTACCCATTTCCTCTCCCAAGAGGTCCTGGGGCCTCGGGAGGGTTCTTCAGCCTCGCTGAGCCTCAGCCGGCTCACCTGTGCAAGGGAAGACGCGTGACTACCTCCGGGGGTTCCTGTGACCAACATCTAGATTGACCTTCTCCGTGTCCCCGCTGTCCCTCTGCAGTCACCGCCCCCGCTGGTCATGCAGCCATGGGTTGGCCCTCAATCATTGCTGTCGCGGAGTTCTGCTCTGCTTCCGATCGGCTCCCTCTTTCCTTCCCCTGTCCGCAGAGGACAGGTCACCTCACACGGCCACGCCACCAGCAGAGTGACCTGAAGCCCTTGCCCTGAAGGTCACAGCGGCGCGGGCCCTGATGGCAGGGCTGCCCCAGACCTGGACATTGCAGGCCAAATCCTGCATTTGGCAGACAACTGAACTGATCCCCGGAGTTTAAGAGGCCTCGGGGGGCAGAGGGTCTCTTCTCAAATGACCAAGAAAGGAGCGCTTCCACCACACACGTTGGTCCAGACGGGGTGAGACAGGCCTGATCCTTAACAATTTGAGGGCCTGCCTTCAAAAGGAATAAGTACAAAACCGCCTACAGCTCTTCTCCTTGAGGGAAAAAAGATGAAGGAGACCTCCATGGCGTTCAAATTTTCAAAACTTGCAAAATATCCCAAACAGCATGCAGTTCGGGAAAGTCAGCTCTCGCTAAACCATCCAGCGGACGCCGTCTGTCCTTCTCGGCTTGCATTTTTGGCTGCAAGCTCTCTGGTTGCGCGTTCCCCTGACTCTGGTTGGCGACGTCATTTCTGCGGCGAGAGGAGTGGGATGGTCCAGTCGTTGGCACCGTTGAAGGACATTTCTTTCCTATCAATAGTTTAGAAGAGGAGGCTCTGTAATTTCTCATTTGTTTTATTATTAAAATGTGTCCTCTTCCTAAATGCAGTAAAAAAATGGGTTTCCCTTTCTAGCAAACCTTCCACTCCCCTCCAAAAAGAGCAGAGCAGACGCGAGCAGAATGAACCCTCGCTTGAAGGGGGTGATGATCTTGTGCCCGCGGTTTTACCCGCTGGTGACGGGAGGAGTTTCCTGTGGACCCGCTCGGGCTTTCTGGGCAGGAAGCCTCCTCCACGACCCGCAGCTGGTGCGGTGGGAACATACCCTCGTCTGTGGCCCTGCCCCTTTGAGCCCTGGTGCTGGCCCCAGAGACACCTTTCTAGAAGCTACTCTACGTCAGGATGACGAGCAACATCTGGGTGCAGCGGAGCGCCCGAAGTCACACACATCCCATGAAGTCCAGCCTCAGGTTCCCCAGCCCCTCATCCCCAACCTGGCCCCCAGTGCCCTGCGGCCGCTCCAGCTCACCCTGGGGAAGGAGAGTGTAACTGGCAGGAAGTAAAAGCAGAAAATGACATCAGGGAGCGCCCGTCATGGCTCCATGGGTTAAGGGCCCAACTAGTATCCATGAGGATGCGGGTTCGATCCCTGGCCTCGCTCAGTGGGTTAAGGACCCCACATTGCTGCAAGCTTCAGCGGAGGTCCAGACGCGGCTCACATCCACTGTGGCTGTGGTGTAGGCTGACACCTACAGCTCCGATGCCACCCCTAGCCCAGGAACTTCCATATGCTGAAGGTGCAGTCCTAAAGCCCAAAAAAAGAAAAAAGAAACATATAGTTTTGATTATTGATTATTATGTGGATTTTGGCTTATGACTCAGAAGTTCCGAGAATCAAGTGGTATTGCCTCAACCAATCCTTCACTTGTGTTTACTTATTTGCGTGAACAGGGTTCTTGGTATTTATGTGCTTAAAACAAAAATAGTCAGGTAATTACTGCTGACTTTTTTCTTGTTCGAACAATAAGTAGCCCAAAAATTCAATGAAAAATTACGCACAAACACACATACCTGGAAGTTCCAGGCAGAGTTACTGTGAGTCCTTTGCAGCTTCTGTTCCAGTTTGTCTCCAAGTTTCTTTGTCTTTGAGCTATTTCAGAACCTGAACTTGAAGAAGTTATGTGGTAATGCAAGTGATTCTTGACCATAGAAATGTAACCATATTGTGTCTAGTGGAGAGTCAATTAAACATTCTTTTGTGGCTATTGACCAGTTTTGATCTAACTGTAAATTCCTTTCAACATTTCTTTTTTTTCTTTCTTTTTTCTTTTTTGTCTTTTTAGGGCCGCTCACGTGGCATACAGAAGTTCCCTGGCTAGGAGTCGAATGGTTGAGTCAGAGTCACAGCTGCAGGCCTGCACCACAGCTCACAGCGACCCCGGGTCCGTGACCCGCTGAGAAAGGCCAGGCACCCGAGTCCTCGTGGATGTGATTCGGGTGCGTTATCGCCGAGCCACGACCGGCGGGAGCTCCTCCTGCCGACGTTTCTAATTGCCTGTGTGTGTGAGAGAGACTGTGCTTTGAACATCTTGCTGGTTCCTCCCTTGGCTGACGATGTGAGTGAAACCCTGAGGTGCTCATTCCACAGCTGCCTGTTCGTCGTGATGATTTTCTCTGTTAAAAGCGTGGTGGTAAAACTATAGAAGAGAAAAACCTTACTGTTGGAATTTACCGAGGTTTCTTTTTGCCTAGTAGGTGGCTGGTTTGGGAGTTCTGATCATACCTGGTTTTAACCTCTAAGATCCAGGGAACCCCACACAATGCTCGAAATCAGGACGAAACGGCTTCAGTCTCAAGGGCTGTGTGGGTAAGACCTTCCTAGACGGCCCCTGAGCAGGTAGGTATGGACGTGGAGGTCCATGGAGACGTCCGCCTTTAAACCCGGCAGACAGCACAGATCCCTGCTCAGCGTCATCTGGCTGTCACCCTCCACCACTGCTTGGGGCTATTAGCAAAGGCAGGTGGCTTTTTGGCAATCCGTCCTCTGTCCAGTGTCCCCGCAAGCATGACATACAAAGTAATGGCTCTTTCTGGTTTTCTACTAGCAAGGAACTTTTCTGAGCAGAAATAGTCCAGATCTGAGACCCCGGGATCTTTCTAGTGAAACTCCATCTCCAGGGGATCTGGCTCCCCTGCTGCCAGCCCGAACCACTTAGAGAGAAGACGCCAGTGCATCATTTACTGAAATCCGACACAGAAGAGAGCTCGGTGTCCTCCGGGGCCGAATGATTGTACCCACAAAGTAACCAGAAACTTCCTCACAGGTGATGGCCCAGCACTAGGTGGAGGAAGCAGAGCTGCAATTCAGGCGCTCCCAGGGTGACGGTCCCCGCAGCACAATGGCAGTTAGAGGCACCTCCTCCGCCTGGACACAGCAGGTGATGGTCACGAGGTGGGGGAAGAACCAGCTGGTGTCACATCTCTTTGCCCGGGAGGGGGGGGTGTGCTAGAGGTAGGTTGGGCTTGGAAGGGAATTTCTGTGCCAGAGGGAGGTGTGGGGACAGCCAGAGGGGGAGGGGGTGGGGCGGGTTGGCCACAGGGCATATGTCCCTGCCCAGGCCACAGCCCCGTCGTCTGCCAAGTCCCCCTACCTCCGGCTGGGCCAGGAGGACAGTGGACGTGCGGGATCTCTGAGTGTGACGGGCCCCTGCCCCTAGGGCTGCGACCTGAGGCTGGAGCTCAAGCCCAGCTCCCCACGTCCCCAACTCCCAGCCTTTCATCCGCTTCCCGCTGCAGCCTGGACGCTTCCAGGTGTTGACAGACACAGCCCTGTGTCCCCCCACGACGCCCCAGGGCCAGTGGAAAGGCACGGCGGCCAGTCCTGCCCTGGGCCCTGATGGGCTTAAGCGGTTCTGTCAGGTCCGAGAGGGAGCCGAGGCTGGTTGGCGTTGATTGCAGCTGCAGCCGCAGCTCCGAGTTGACCCCCAGCCTGGGGACGTCTATGTGCCACAGGTGCAGCCCTAAAAGGAAACATAAAGTAAACTATTCAGAACGCCCCATGGAAGGCTTTCACAGACAGCATCGCCCGCCTGCCACGTGGACACTGAATCATGTTGCGATCAGTTGCTGCACGTTCAGGTCGTTCTGCATCAGGAGGCGCGGCGAGGACGTCCGCCCGGTGTGTTTACGCAGCGGCTCCTCGGGAGCGCCACCGTGTGACAGCAGCACGAGTGTCAGACCCGACGGACAGATTTGTGCCTGTGAGACGTTTTCCCAGACAGAGCAAGAGTCTCGTCACCCTTCCAAACAACAGAAGGAGAGGAAGCTCCCCTGCACATCACACCTGTGTGACGGTAACTCTGTTCTGTGTGGTGGAGAGAGCTGGTGTCCCGGCTGTGCAGCAGGACAACCCCTGCCCGCCGCCTCTCGGAACGTGGGACGTCGGGGGGAGTCCCATGTGTCATGGGGTGTCTAACCTCCTGGCCCCCCTGCTCCTGCTGAGAGAGTCCGTGGCATTGGATACACACTTTGCAGGTGCATCTGTGCTCTGGGCACATGAAAGTTGCTTTCCTTGTAAGTAACGAAGGCCCAGCTCACGCCGGCTGGAACAGCCCAGGGCTCTTCCTCTGACTCATCCCCACACCCTGTGGCCGAGCAGGATGGCTGGCCTGTCGGGCCTCTGTCCAGACATGGGTGCCACCCGAGGAGGAGGAGGGGTGACTCGGAGATGCCCCGTGTGCCTGCCTCACTGCAAGAACAGGGCAGTTGTGGTTGGCTACCTGCATCGGGTCCGCCTGAGGACAGCCATGCGGGACCCGGTGCTGAGGGAAGAAGCCCCGGCCCCGCCCCCCCCCCCCCACGATCCGGTGAGGACACAGGATTCCCCGTGCCCCTCAGACCTCAGGGCTGAGACGTGCATCCTGCCCCGTCCCCAGGCAGGGAGCACGTGGGCTGGAAGCACTCCTGCTGTGTTCAGGCCCCGCCTTAGCCGTGGTCGTCGGTGAGGTTCCTTGAACCGGGGGGCGGTGGCTAGTCTCACCGTCTGCCCTTTGGACTTTGTCAGGCGGAGGCTGACCCGCCAGCCACACGTCCCCCTCCCTGCCAGCTTACTCACCTCCTCCCTCTGGATAGCAGGGTCACTGTCACTCCTGCTGGGGATGCTGGGGAGATGGTCACTGTAAGAGCAGAATCCTCCTAGGAACACACTGAAGGGGCAGGTCCTTTCGCGGAGATGAAGACACGGCCGGTGAGGGCTGGAGAAGTTCAGCAGCTCAGAGCAGAGCAGGGATGTGGGTGGAGCCACAACATGAGGGCGGAGGCCACAGGAGGGACGTGGGGACCAGGGAGGCCCCGCTGCAGGTATGGAAGGGCGGGCCCAGCCTCCCGGGTGTTCTTGGTGTCATCAGCTGTGCTGTGCGCCCCGCCGCATCCTTCCTCAGTTGCATAAAACTCTCTTAAGTACCTGCGCCTTGTGACAGGGGAGCTTGGTGAGGGTGAGTCGGGGAGGGGCTGCTGGCCAGGGGAGGGTGAACAAGGCTGGGCACTGGAGGCGAGCTGGGAAGGAGATGGCGAGGTCAGCGGGACCGGAAACTGGGACCCGAGGTGACCGGGACGATGTTCCCGCTGTGGCGTTTACAGGAATCTGGGGGAGGTGGATCTCGCACAGGATGTGGGAAAGATGCTCAGCCAGTTCTCCTCGAATCCTGGAGGACCCGGTGGGCTGGCCGACCCCTAAGTTACACAACGTCCGCCCTTCGTTCTTTGGCCCGGAGTCACCACAAAGGACCAAGAGACACAGGGTGTTAATGTCCCCAAGGACGCGTCCGCCACGGATACCGGACGGCACCTGGCAGCCTGCCCCAACCCCCGGGTGTCCCCCACCATGTTGGTGATGCCGAGGCTGCCAGGCACCAGAAGCAAGGGGTGGTGGGACCTGGCCTCATCCATTGAGGAATTTCCCATGTTACACCTTCTAGAGCTTTCTGAGGCATTTCCTCCACTGTCTTTGCTACAAGTACCCTGCCACCCTGTCGCCTTGTGTCTGGAGGGCCGACCTCGGGAGTCTGAAGCTGATCTAGGGGATAGGGGCTGGGTTGAGACCCAGAGATGCTGGTGCTCGCCAGGCCGGGAAGGAACAGGAGAGGACGCTGGCTGGCTGAGTCCCAAGCACCCAGGGTCCCCTCGGCTCTGCCTGTCTCCACCTCAGCTATGACCAGACCAGAGCTGAGGTGTCCCATAGGGAAGCGCCGTCTGCAGAAGGATGTGGACGCGTGTCTTCACACTTTCAGCTCGCAGACCCACGTGCCCCTGGGCACACACCTTGGAACCCAAAGCACTCTTTCTGCACCTCCCAGGCACAGGAAGCTGTGTGCGCATGCGTGTGCGTGTGTGCACGTGTGTGACACTGATCCTGCCTCATTGCCTCGCCTCCCTGGGGCTCCCACTTTCTGTTTCCGAAAGTGTCCACCTGACACCGTCCATCATGGGACGGGTCAGAGGATGAACACCTCAGATGCAGGTGGAGCGCTGGGACGGTGCTAAGTGCCCGCCTGGGGAGGCGTGTGTCTCAGCGTCCCCTGTGGTGTCCCCACTCACCGAGGGGCCAGTGGCATTGGGTTCTGGGCCCCTCCTGCTGCCCCTCCCCCACCACCGCTGGCCCTGCAGTCGCCAGATACTATTGTTTCTTGCGTGAGAGGAAAAGTCGCGGTTGCCCAGGACCCAAAATGTCCCTGAGAAATTCCAGGCCAGCAGGGTCTCAGGGTGCCTGTCCTGGCCTGTGTCTGAGCCTCAAGTTAAGAGGGAGATTTAGGAGTTCCCACTGTGGCACATCAGGTTAAGGACCCGGCGTTGTCTCCGCAGCATCTTGGGCTCGGCCCCCGGCCCGGGAACTTGCACGTGCTGCAGGTGCAGCCATAGATAAAGAGAGGAGGGTTCGGGTTGTCCTCAGCCTTCAGAGTTTCCACCTCTCAGTTAAGCACAGTTTGCTCGGCTCTTATCATCTTACAGTTCAGATGGGAGGGTCTAAACCCAACCCACTGCAGAAACGTGCCCCGTTCGGTAGTTTAAAATGACATCTGCATTCACATGCCTCCTGGTGCTGTTCTGTGGTTTCTTCTAGAACGTCTCGAGCCACATGAAGGAAAGAGGCTGACATCATTTCTCTGTGACGGCCAAGTGTTTGGGGGACAAAAAGACCTCATAGGGTAACATATGGCCCCTGCCGTCTGCAGTGATTGACAGTCTTAAGAGCTGGAGAGCTAGTCCCAGGCGCCCAAGGCGCCTGGAGCCCGGGGAAACGCGAGCGTCTCTTTTGCTGGTGTCATTTTCTTTCCAGGAGCCCCAAGACCACTTCTGTTGGGGGGATGGGGGGGCTTAGAAAAGGCCCCACCCAAGTCTAGTTTCTCCATAAAACCTCCCTAGTTTGAAAGACCTGTGGGGAAAGTTCTGTGTTTCAAACGAGCCCCTCTGAATGACTCTCATTAGGAAAGAATTTAGTGGCCTTACATTTAATATAAGCTCACGGTTTCTGGAGGATTTTGAGCAGCAAATCATAAGATTAAGCAGCCACCTGAGAAGTCCGAGTGACACACAAGCCCTAAAGGCCCTGAGAGCTCCCTGTCCACCACAGCAGAGCAGAGCCCCTGTGTCGCTCAGGCCCCTGTGTTGTCTGAGGACATGCCAGCCTCGCCCTTCACGTGTGCAATCAGCTGATGCGATGTGTCCTCTCAGCCACGTAGTGAGTCTTGGTCCTTCTTCCAGTGTCCACTGTGGTCATGCATGAGTTTCCACATGCAGGAACGAGACAGGGGCACATCCACGGACAGACTGACCTCCTGGGTTCAGATGCGGTGGAGAAAAGCCCCTTCCATCAGATCCTGGCAGTGCGTCGAGACGCGCCCCTGAGAGGCTGTTAACGACTCCTGGTCCTGATGCGAAAATAGCTTGAGTTCAACAGCGAAGGCGGGAGAACAGCCATGGTCTGACTCTGGTGACACAGCTTTGCTCGCTTTCCCTCTCCCCTTCCCTCCTCGCTCCCCCCTCCCTCTCCCCGCCTCCCCCCTCCTCCCCCCTTCACTCTCCCCACCTCTCCACTCCCCCCGCCCCTCGTGCTAAAGTACCCATAACTACAACGGCACTGTTGGCACCGTTTTCCGGGCGGGATGCAGAGCATTAAGAACATTCAGTGTTGTGCACCCGTCACACCGTCCACGTCCAGAACGTTCCTTCCTCCCCAACCAAAGCCCTGTCCTCATGGAGCAGCCTTTGCTTTTAGTGAAAAGCTGGGAGGATGTGGAGATGTTGGAGGTGACAGGGTGCGGGGACAGTCCTCCTGGGGGGACCTTCTGAGTCACGTCTCAGGGAAAGCCGACGTCAGGGCAGCTGTGCGGGGCTGGGCGGGGGAGGGCAGGTGCTCAGAGCAGCCCCCCGCGTGGGGAGGGCCTGGCTGCCTCTGTCTCCTTGGCACTTCCTGCCGGGACAGCGTGAAGGAGGACGGCTCGCTGTCCCCAGTGCTGCTGGCAGCGTCCCTTCCATCCTCCGAGCCGACCCACGCCCACCTCTCCTGGAGCGCAGGAACAAACCGACACAGTCTGACTCCCGGCCCAGGGCTGGTGCTTAAAAAAATCACCCACAAATCCGGCTATTGCCAAATGGCCCCGAAGAAATGATCTTTGAGTGAAGGGGAAATTATTTGTCGCTCCCAGCATGGTGCAATTTCTCCAAAGTAAACAGCAGTGCCCGTCCAAGAGCAACCAATCTGCCCATTGGGTCATAGGTATTGACGTTCGGTCAGAGCCATAAAAAGCCAGGATCCAAGCCAGCAGTGTGGTGGCGAGCCCTTTCGTGGATGGGCCTCTTGTTCTGCTGTCTGGAACAGGCTTCCAGAAGAGCACGGAGCCGCCCACAGAGGAGAGAGGAAGCGAGCAATGGAGCCCTGGCCGGCACGACGGGGGGTGGGGAGTGCCCGTGGCCTTGGCCCCGTGGCAGCTGCGTGGGCCTGGGGCTGAGCTGGCTTCAGGAGGGAGGAGGAGGGGGCACAGCCAGGCTGGGTTATTCCCGGGGAGCTAAAGACATCTAGAAATTGTTTTCTGAAACATAACTCCAATGTTTCATGTTTTTATGACCTCGAATTGCCTCGGGAGCCTTTGGGGTTCGTGAACTCCCTCCGAGAGGCAGGCAAGGCCGCGTGTAGAAATCGTGGTTAGCAGTCGAGTGCTTGCACATCAGCGTGCCCACAGCCACCAGCTGTCCCCACGGGGCAGACACAACACGGTCAGCAGAGCCTCTGGGCAGAAAGCAGCAGGGAAGGAAAAGGCACCACGAGAAAGGACAGCCCATTGTACACCGGTCACCTCGCTCTCCTGTTAAGAGCTTCAGATTCCAGCTTCCAGGAGCTTAGACGACTCGTTCAAGGACACATGGTTCATCAGTGGGTTAAGCGCCCGTCTCCTTGACCCGCAGGCCACAGCCTTCCAGTCATGTGCTGTTGCACAGAGTTCCTGCCTCTGACCACTTCCTTCTAGAAGGAGGAGTGTGTATCACTCAGGTTCTCCAGAGCCAAAGGGATGGATATCTATCCATCATCTATCCATCCATCTGTCATCCCTCCATCATCTATCCATCCATTTATCCATCATCCACCCATCATCTATCCATCCATTTATCCATCATCCCTCCATTATCTATCCATCCATCTGTCATCCATCCATCCATCTGTCGTCCCTCCATCATCCATCCATCCATTTATCCATCATCCATCCATCATCTATCCATTCATTATTATCTCTCCATCTGTTATCTATCATTTGTCCTCTACCCATCCATCTACCCATCTATTTGTCATCTATCATCTATTATCAATCACCTATCATTTTTCTATCTATAATCTATCGTCTATCTATCCATTATATATCTATCCGCTACCCACCTATCTATCCATCTATCATCTCTTATTTGTGTGTCATCCTACTAGTCATTTATCTATCATCTATCTATTATCTGTCTATCTATCTATCTGTCATCTATCATCTATTTTGATGAGAGAGGAATTTACTATAAGGAATTGGCTGACACAGTTTTGGAGGCTGACGCGCCAAGATCTGAGTTGATAAGAGGAAGACCCGGGCGGGCTGATGTGCAAGTTCTGGTTCAAGTCTAAGTCCGAGTCTAAATACAGGAAGAGACCAGTGTTCCAGCTTGAGGACGGGCAGAGCGGGAGTTCTCTCTTATTCAGCCTCTTTGTTCTGCTCAGGCCCTCAGTGGACTGGATTGCCCCCCTCCCCCCACTGGGCGGGGAGGGCTGTCTTCTTCACTCAGTCTGCTGATTGCAATGTTCACCTCGTCCAGACAGCCTCGCAGCCACACGCAGAGAATGTGGGACAAAACGCCTGGCCATTCGGTGGCGGTGGCGGCCCCAGCCAAGTTAATGCATAAAATCACGGAGTATTGACTATAAAAGGGTTTTAGATAGGTCCTTTCAAGAGGAAATGGACATTAGGGAAGTTATTAGACAAGTTTTTGAAAGTTTTAGCAATAATATTTTAATTCATAAAATAATAAAATGATAGATTCTGTGTATAAATCTAAGAGACTTTAAAAGACACGTAGTTTGTTTTTAACCATCCTTTGGGGCCAGGTACCATATATTCCCATTGTATAGCTGGAGACACGGATGTAGGGTCAGAGAAAGATGAAGAATTCGGCCGGAACTATACCACGTCCTCCAATAAGTTCTTTCTGTAACAACCACTGCTTTTGTAGATCAGGATAATGTATTTTAAATTCAGATTGATCAAAAAGGTAACCATCGGTGGGTAGGTTAGAGTTCTGTAGTCTTTTAAATTAAAAAAAGTTTAAGTTATTACTTGCCGTACTTAAATGTTACAGTGCCAAACTCTTTCCAGAATAAAGTCGGTGTGAGTCTCAGATGCTCGGAATAATTTCTGCAAAGTCTTAAATACATCATCATAACTCAGATTTGAGCCATCGACACCAGGCGAGGGATCGCGGTTAGGAAGTTGGACGGGTCAGGCAAGAGCCTGGAAGACTCATTTTATTGGACAAGGAACAGCCTGTGCCTGTCACTAAGGGCAGGAGGGATTCTCTGGACCGAGTGTGGCCACGTTCTTGGGGGAGCTGAGGGGGAGGCTGTGGAAGGGATGGACCTCCTGGAACTGTTGCTGAACAAGACTCCCAAGTGTCCCCACTGGGAGCCAAGACGGTGGTGCTAGAATGTGCGACCCAGAGTGGAAGAGATTTCCCAGGAGCGTTCCAGGGTCAGAGCCGGGGGAGCTGGAAGGAGGTGTCGAGCTGGGGGGCGCGCCGGAGGAGGGCGAGAGCCGGGGTAGGAGTGATTGGTAACAGTGAGAGGTGTCCGGAGGTTTTATTACTGAAATTTTGCTCCCAGCAATGTTTACAAATAGATTAGTAATGCCACGCATGCTCATGCTTAACCTTCAACGTGCTGTGGAGCTCGCAGTGTCTACCTCTGGCCTGGGCCCCCTCTGAAACCTCCCGCCTATGCCTCCCACTGCCCCCCGACCCTTGCCCCGAGCCCTCCCAGAGCTAAGTTCATCACGTCCAAAACGAAAGTCAGCTTTTTTCCTTGAAAGCCTGGTGCCTGCCCCGCTCATTATCCAGACGAGCGGTACCCTAAGCAACTACCCAGGGTGCACTGGGCAACCTGGGGTCACCTCCACCTCTTCCCCCTCCGCCGACACCCACCACAGCTGCGCCCGGTCCCCTCCCCGCTCCAGGCCACAGGCGTCTTTGCCTTGGACGGTCACCAGCCTGCACCTCTGGTGCCCCTCTGGGTGGAGTCCCCACCTTGCAGCAAGAACAGTCCTGTGAAGAGCGAGAGCGAAGCCACATCACTGGCTGTCCTCTGCCCTGGGGGCATCTCCGCGTGGCCCCCGAGACCCCGGCGTGGCTGCGCCAGACTCGCCCGACACCAGGCCCCACTCGGGCGGCAGGCCCGGCCCCACCCCGCCCACGGACAGCGGCCCTTCTCGGAACTGGGCTCCGCCTGGACGTCATTCCCCCCCAGCTCTGCCTGTTTAACTCGTCTCCCTCAGTCTCCACACCTCGGCCGGGCCCCTCTTCCTTCCCGACGGCCCCAGAGGGTCCTCAGAGCTCCCCAAGCTCTCCTTTGAGCTTGTATTACAGTCGTAGATAACACATGCCCGTGAGATCACTGAATGACCGTCCCGCCCTGACACAGGCAGGACAGTGTCTGTCTTCACCCCCCCCCCTTTTTTTTTTTTTTTTTTGCTTTTTAGGGCTACACCTGGGGCATATGGAGGTTCCCAGGCTAGGGGTCGAATTGGAGCTGCAGCTGCCAGCCTGCAGCACAGCCACAGCAATGTGGGATCTGAGCCACGTCTGCGACCAACTTGTAACAACGCTGGATCCTCAACCCACTGAGTGAGGCCAGGGGTCGAACCCGCCCCCTCGTGGATGCCAGTTGGGTTCTTCGCCGGCTGAGCCTTAACAGGAACTCCTGGCTTTACCCTTTTACTTGGGATGGAAACGAGAAAGAACGAATGCCAGCCTAGCAGGAGATCGCTGGAGGCGTTTGGTGGCTGTCGTGTCTCTGCAATGCCCAGCAACTCAGCCCCTGGGCTGCTCTCACTCTGCTGTCTGGTTGCCTTTAAACAAGAGAGGAAATGGGCAAATGGTTGTGCTAAAAATAGCCTTCGAAGCGCCAACCTTCAAGATGAGGCTGAGAAGGTGGGTCTGTGACATCATCCATGAAATCTGATTCTGCAGAAATTAGCTTCAAGAAGCCGTCATGCTATAGGCCTCGAAGGTACACAGTGGTATACGTCAATTTTTTCTCAATAGAACTGGGGGGAAAAAAAAGAAATTAACTTTGAAAATATTTCTCCAGATCTCTTAATTTCTGCCTTTCCATCATGTTAAGGAAAGGACAGACAGATGCTAACTTTCTAATTTTCTAGAAAGCTCTGTCTCCGTCCTTGCTTCTTCTGGGATCCCGTTTTTGGGTGGCTACCTCTGCACGTCACAGCCTTAGCTGGGATAGAACATTCCCCCAAACTAGGGGGATCCGGGTCTCGGGGGGTGGGGGGCGCAGAGGTGGTTCAGCTCAGCCTCATGTCCACCTCCAGCGCTTCACGACTCCTGCTGGTTTTCACCAGCACAGCTCATGGTCCACACCTGAGGGGTCGCCAGGGGCCTTCGTAAGGTGAACTAACAGATCAGCTGGACTCTGGTTTTCCAACTCGCTGGAGAAGAAAGCTAATCTCCACCGAGAGGCCTTGTGCGAGTTGGAAGTTTGAGTCTGGGGCAAAGCTCCTTGATTTGTGAGTATTTTCTGGCACTTCCCTCCTTATCTGCAGTAACATTCTTCAACTGCACAGAGTGTCCAGGCAGTGCAAGCAAGAAGCGAGCCCACATCCATGGGGGTGTGGGGGAGGCCGCAAATCCGCCACTCTGCTCCGGGGCCGGCCGGCCTCTTGGCCTCTGGATTTGGGGAACATAATTCAGTCTCAGCTCGGGTTCATCTGTGTGTCTTCTTCCCAGAAGAGCAGGAGGAACATCCTGAGCGTTTTCGGATTACAGTTTATTAAAGGTCTTAAATCATCTCAAAAAGGGAAATACGACCTGAGTAGAACAAGTCTTTTTTTTTTTTTTTTTTTTTTTTTAAGAAAACAGCCAGCAGAACAAAGCGTGGTGTCTTAACCTGAAGAATTAATTGCGAATTTGGCTGCAACAAGCCCAGAGAACCATTTCAGGCTTCTGTGGATTTTTCAGCCACATTCTCACGGCCCTGTATCCGTAAGCGCGTTGCGGCTGCACTTTCCACCTAACTCGCAAGAGTGAGGAACTCGAGGCCAGCTTTCGGCAGCGGAAGCAGACGTTTGCGCCGTTTCCTTGTGAATTAGGATCGTTTTGAATTAGCGGCTTGGGTGCAGAGTCACTTTGGACACCCCGGCCCCCGGAGTGGCGTCTCAGGTCTGAGTGTTTGTTCTGGCGCCTTCTGGCGGGTTCCAGTCCCTGAGGCCTGGCCGAGACCTCGGGAAGTGCCCTCCTCACCTCGTCCCCTCCGGGCAGGTGTCTCCGCGGGCGGCGGTAACGCGTGGCCGTGCTGCGCGGAGGGCGAATGTTTTCCCTCTTCTCTCCGGAAACGCAGTCGGCGCTGGGAGCCCCCGAGCCCCGGGGGGCAATTGTGGGGTGAGACGCTTTCATTGACACGAGTCCCGGGGCTAAACGCTCAGCTTTGTCCAGCTTGTCAGAAGCGTTCGGTTTCAAGCCAAAAAGCTGCCAGGATGAAGGCCGGTCACTGACGACAGAAAGACGAGGCGAGCAGAGCGCGAGCCGCCCCGAGGGCAGAGAGAGATGGACGCGGGGCCACGGCCCAGCCGCGGGGGGCTGGGTCCCCACGCCGCCCCCGCGCCCAGCAGGGCCCTGTCGCTGCTGAGAAGCAAAAACATGACACTCCCGAGGGTGTCTCCAACCCGATGTCTTTTCTCTCACCCTGTATCCCGGGCTTCCAGGCGGGCACCGGGCAGAGTGGAGGCTCGTTGGCTGCGGGAACCCCATCCGGTGAGTCCCACGTATTCTAGTGGCAAACACACACACACACACGGTCACACACACAGTCTCACACACTCACGGTCACACTCACACAGTCACACACAGACACTCAGGCACATACACACACGGTCACACAGTCTCACATACATACGGTCACACACAGTCACACAGACACACACAGTCACACGCACACTCACACGCACTCGCACGCACAGCCCCGGCCGCCCGCAGGAGAGGCGGCAGGGCCCGCGGGGGCCCTCGGGCTGTGCTCCCGGAAGAGCGGGCCTGGCTTCCCCGCTGCACCCGCGCTGAGTTCGGTCAAAGCTGCTCAGCTCCGCGCAGGAAGGAGCCGGGAGCGCAGCGGCCGCGCTCGAGGGCGGCGGAGCGGGGCCTTGGCCGCGAGGCCCTGGCTGGACCCGGGCTGCCGCGCACTCGGGGCGGCGGGGGGGACCTCCTCCGACTCTCCCGCCAACGCCCCGGGAGTGAGCGCCCGCTGCAGCAGGGAGCCGGAGGGCGGGACTGCCTCGGCCTCTCGTCCGATGACCTAGAAAGAGGCCGGGCTTCGGAGCGGGCGGCACTGCCTCTCTGCACAGTCTCTGCATGGCGGGCCTGGACCCATCGGGGTGCCCCGAGCCTGCTCCCCGCCCCCCAGGGACGGGGTCTGTCCTTACCGCTCGGCTCCTGAGCCTCTCACAGGTGTCCAGCCGAGGGGATCAGCAAAGGCAGAGACTCCAGAGAGTCACCCGATTTCCAGACGGTTCCAGGAGCGCGGAGGTGGGGGCAGGGAGAAAGGCGAGCTTCCGCTGAGACAGACTCTAAGGGGCCTTTCTGACCAGCCTGGCGAGAAGCAGCAGAGAGGAGTTAGGAGAAGCTGACATGAAAAGCAAGACCCACTGGGAGAGAAGCCTTTCTGGAGTCCTGTGTTGCTTTTGTCTGTCTGTCTCAATTTTGTAGTTCGTACACTCGATTTCCGCTGCTGTGCCATCTCTGCTATACCACAAAGTCATTCCGTTGCATAAATATACACGTGTCCTTTCTCATGTTCTTTCCCACGATGGTTTCTCACAGGACACTGGCCTGCGTTCCCTGTGCTGTACAGCAGGCCCTCGTTGTGCGTCCATTCTAAACGGCACGGTTTGCATCCGCTAACCCCCACCTCCCACCCACCCCACTCCCTCCGTGTTTACTGTCTTCAATGAATAGGACCCCCTTTTGCATGTCAGCAGAGACCCCAGCAAACTGTATTTAATTGCTTTTCTAATTAAACTCCTGGATGTCAGACCATGTTTCTTCGTATTTAGCATCTTGCCGAGAAGGGGCAGCTGGGTGTCCAGTTTGCATGGTGACACGTCTAGACACTGGGCGTTAGTGCTGAGGGCAGCACTGGGTCCAAGACCCGAACACCTGCTGTGTGCGTCCTGCTGTGCAGACCGCCAGCCCCCACACCCACACCGTGGGTCCGACCTGTCAGATGTGACCTGTGGGACGCGTAGATGACAGGGTGTCCCAGCGTGAAGCCCATAACCACAAGCATCCAGGCCCCAGTGAGAGCTGGGAGACTAAGTCCAGGACACACTTGGAAAGCAACGGTTTGTTTTAAACTTTGTATGCAACCAAGGCAGGGCGAGAACCTTGATACTAGAAAATACAGTCTTCTCTCTTTAAAAAATGCCCCCACTTTTAAAAACAAAAGAGAAGCCAAACAACCACCACCCAGTGAAACGGTCCGTGCTGGCCTGGTCACTGCCCATCTGTGCCATAGCGATTTGCACCAGCAATTTGAAAAACCCTGTCATAAGCAGAAAACAGATTTGGCCCCGAAAGTAAACTCCCTTTCCTGCTAGTGATTGAATGTGACTTCCAGCTTTATAAACTCACAGGCCACTCACATTTGCGTTAGTTGTTGAACTGGGCCAAGGCTTGGCTTTGAAAGATGTTTACAATATTTTTCAAGTTTGGTAATAAGCGAGTGTCCAGTGAAATTCACCATGTGGACGGCGGGAACGAGGCGGCCTGACAGCTTTCTCCTTGCGTCGCTGGTCAGCTGCCTGTGTTCCCAGGCCGCAGCCGCTGCCTCGCTTGAAGACAGAGGCTTAAACAGTTATCAAGCTGACGTGGTGAAGCTGAACTGTGAGATGCTGAAAGACGTTGTCTGCAGGGTCCTACACGCCAGTGCTAAGCGAAACCATCCTTTCTCGAGGTTTAGCAGATGTGCGTTTTACTTTGGCTGAGGGCGGGAAAGCCAGCCTTTTCTGGAAACCCAAGAAAGGCACAGATCTGTATCTCCTCCACGATTCCCTGTGGTGTGAATTCACTCTGCTCAGATGATTATATTGGAACCGGGTCTGAAAGCCTGGTCAGCAAGGACACCAGGCCGGGGTGTCCTGGGCTGGGATGCCCTGGAACGTGCCCCGGGCTCGGGCATGTGGGGCCCCTGCGGCTTTGGCAGCTTCTGGAGGTGGAGTGTTTGCTGGAAAGGGAGGGAGGAAGGTTGAAGTTGTATGAGGAGTTGCCTGGGGCCCTCGGATGTGCTCAGACACGACAGGCAGTCACCCCAGGCGACAGTTTCCCTGCTCTTCCTACATGGTCTCCCAGCCACTGCTCTGTGCTCCTTGTGGATTTTCTTTCTTTTTACTTTTTTTTTTTTTTTTTTTTTGGAGGAGGGGGACAGAATCAGTACAAACATGTAAAGGAGGATGGAGGAGGAAGACAAAGCCACACTGAGTGGCTTTAACCCCACCCCCACCCCCCGCCGCCCCAGCCTTCTCCACCCGCCCCGTGTGTTGGTTCTGTGCCATCTCACCCTTCCTCCTTCCTTTCGAAGTGTTCAGTGTGATATACTCATTGCTCAAGTTAACGCAAATTAAAGGAAATCTTTTTGAGAGCTAATCAAAGATATTCTGAATGTCAGTTAAGCATGTGTTTGACTGAATATAATAGAAGACCTGGAGGTGTTTTTAAAATAAGGAATTTATTTGTATCAGGAGACAAGAAATCTTAGTGTGGCTGAAACAGATGAATGTCCAGGCTCCACTTCCCTTCCCACTCTGCCGCCCTTGGCAGGTGAGGCTTCGTCCTCATGGTGCCAAGATGGCTGCTGCCCCTCCAGGCACTGCATCCCAGGCAGGAAGAAAGGAGAGGAATGAAGGGAAAAGGGCAAGAGGCTGAAAGGGGCAGGCCTACTGGGACCTCGATCTTTCCACAGCTTTCTGGAACACTGTCACAAGACACCGCCTATCTCCTCGCCGGGAACTGGCTGTCATGCGTACCCTTTGCCGTGCAAACTCTATAGCGTCTCTGTTAAAGGAAGGGACTTAATGGCTTTCGAGTAGTTTTGTGAAGACTTTAGCACTGCTTGAGAGGACCCATAGGAAAGACATCTCTTGGTTCTGTGAAAGTGGACCTGGGGAAGCTTTAAACTAAGAGTCAGGATTACCCGTGTGGGGGGTGACCGTGAGTCTAAGCTTGTCTGAGACAGCGTCAGCTTAGCTAGTGTTCCCACACTAATTGCCTTTCACCTTTCTCCCAACTTGTTATTACGAAGAAATTGAGGGAGTTCCCGTCGTGGCTCAGTGGAAATGAATCTGACCAGCGTCCATGAGGATGCAGGTTCAATCCCTGGCCTCGCTCAGTGAGTTAAGGATCTGGTGTTGCCGTGAACTGCAGTGTAGGTCACAGACATGGCTCGGATCCTACATTGCTGTGGCTGTGGTGTAGGCCAGCAGCTATACCTCCGATTCAACCCCAAGCCTGGGAACCTCCATATGCCGCGGGTGTAGCCATAAAGAAAATAAATAAATAAAATAAAATGAAAGGATTTTATGGAACCATAAAAAAAGAATAAAATGAAAGGATTTTATGGAAATACTTGTATATTCAAGACTTAGATCCTACTATTTACAATTTCTTACGCTTGTCTCATCACATCTCTCTCCGTCTGTCAAAACACCATCAAGATAGACACCCACTCCCAGAAAGTTCCCCGTACCGCCTTCCCAGGCAGCCCTGCCCCCGCCAATCAGAAGGCAGCTATCCTGGCTTTTTCAGTGCAGGTGACGTTGCCTGTTCTAGGGCTGCAGGGAGACGGAGCCACACTGAAGGTCCCCTTGGGGTCAGGCCTTTGGGTGTAGTGAAGACTCGGGAGAACCGTTTTGACCATCGCCCGGGCAGTCGTGTGTGCCACTGCAAAAGAGAATTTATTTCACTCATTTAGGAACCAAGCAAACTCAGGATTCCAGTTGGGCCCCCATCACCTTTTTTTCGAGGCTGATGTTTAAAAATCTCTACAGGGAGCAAAGAACTCTGAAGCTATCAGAGCAACACTGCTCTTCTCTTTGGCAAAGAACATAAACTCCTGGAAATAAAGATCTTTATTTCACGAGAAGGAATGTGTGGGTTTGGAAACTTCTAAATGGCTTATTTTAAATTTAATGTCTCTAAGAGATGTAAATTAGCAGCAGCAACATCTTTTGCCCTTTGAATACTTGGGCCGGTGAATTGTAAATTAAAAGTTTGTTTAGCTATTTGGTGGGTCTTACCCATACTAGAAAGAGCTGTTAAATATTTCATGGTGTCTAAACGTGCTGGCAAACCCCGGGCACCATGCCTGTCCCCTGACAGATTTTTGTTCAAGTGAGAAAGGGAACGGCAGAATGCACATAAAAATATTCCCAGTGAACAGAAGTTTAAATGAATTAAAGACAGAAAGAACACACATGTTTGCATTTAGACATGGTAGGAGGCCAATTTTTTCACGAAGAGTCCCTTATTACTTTTGCTCTAAGCGATGCTCTGAACGTTCAAGGTTTGACAAGGGGAATTTCCCTCCCCGGCTCTCCTTCCCGATAGTGTACATTAGACTAATTGCTCCATTTTAACAAGGGGGACCCTGTTTCCCGAACCATCCTCCTGACCCCCAGCTTGAACTTCGACTCCGAGGGTCTTTGCTGCGAGATAATTGCCCCGACCGATATGATTTAAGGCACTTTCGCTCTAGTGCATCAAGTCTCCTCTGTCTCCGAAACGTTTTTAACTCTCAGAGGGTCCTATTCCCAACCCACATAATTCTTGGAGAGTCCTATAAAAAATTTGGCCCGGGGTTTCCTTTTCATTTATAATTTTCAAAACCCTCTCAGAGTCACAGACCTATCTAGTGTTTCAGGGATGAACACTTTGCTGTTTTTCCTGAATCAAAATTCTCTGAAGAGTAACTGAAGGAAACCAGTAGGATTAAAACTGTCACAGGGAAATTGTAAATAACACACACGCGGTGACCTACAGCGTCCTCATCTCACGTCTCTGCCTCTGAACCCCCGTTTCTAAAATTTTCCTCCCCGTGAGGGGAACACACACAGGAAGCTGGCCCGAGGGGACTGGCCTTCCCACCCGGGATGGAGAGGTGGGTGCTGGCTCCACCTCTGAGAGTCCCCAGCCTCAGGCCCCACGATTCTGCTTCCCTGGAAATCCCACGAGCTCCCTGCTCGGAAGACCCAGGCAGCGCTGGGCTCTATGCTCGGGGTCAGTTGTGTTTTTCTTCCCACCTCCCCTGTTTCCTGGCAAGATGGTTTCTGCACTTGCTCGCTCGCTCGCTCACACACACACACACACGATACCCACAGACATCCCACACCCACCTCCTGCATGCAGACACACGCACACAGGCGCTCTCCAAAGGAGCCGTGTTGTATTTGATGTGTACTTTCTCTAGTCCTCACTCCCAAAGGAGGACTCCTGCTCTGTCGGGATAGGCTTAAGCAAATTCCTCAAACACCAGCTCTTTGGGAAGCTGCTAGGTTCCTCAGTGGCATTAGTGCTGTGTATCTCCAGGCAGCTTCACCAAAGGGTGTCCGGGAGCTGGTCCGGAGCCCCAGGTCCTGCCCTGACTCTGGACTGCTCAGCTAAAGCATCTCTGGGTCCCAGGGGGCTCTCCTGCCAAGTGGGACTGAAATGACCCGCCCTCGGCATTACCCTGAGCCTGAGAGGCAGGCATTTCACAGTAAAGTACCGGTTATCCTCGGGCCAGGCGGCGCCTCCTTTCCCACGAGGACCACCCAGAGCAAGGACCCCGGGCAAAGAGCTGGGATGAGCGTGAGCACTGCTTCCAGGAAACGGAAAGAAGGCAGACCTGTGCAGAGGTCCCTTTAGGCCTTTGCTGTGCCGGGGAGGGCTTAGCTCACTGCGGAAGCAGATAGAGGCTGGCTGCGTGGGGCTGGCCTGCTGGAGGGGCTACGGAGTCTTTCAAGAACCTGCGGAGACACAGGGGCGGCCCCTCACCCCCCCAGGGCTGCAAAGCCCCTCTGCACAACGTCGTCTTTTGCTTTCGGTTCTCAGTAGGGGACCCTCCCCAGATCCCTGGAGGGGTGCGCCGCCACCCATCCCCGGTCACCGCGGTGCGCGGAGCCAGGGACCACGGCCGCGGCGAGGAGGAGGCGGAGGAGGAGGGCACTCAACCGGCGTCACACACGCCCATCACTCGTCTGTCCATTTCCCGTCAGCCCGGGGCCCGGCCCGCTTGCTCCGGTCGGAGAGGGCGCGCGGGTCCTGTGGCCGCATGGGCTCTGCGCTCGCGCGGGTGCATTTCCGCGCGCCCCCTGCCGGCTCGCAGCCCGCCCCTGGGCCCGGCTCGCAGCGCCTTGCTCTCGGTGCCTTTGATGTCTTCCTTCCTCCATCCCTGCGGCCGTGTCGTGGTTCCTCGCGGAGTGTCCCTCCGCCTGGGCCCTCGCTTTCAACCCGTTCTTTCCGCTGATTTCCATCTTGGAGTCCTTTCCACCCAGATGCCCGTGTCTCTCTGTGGCGAGTTGGTAGCTGAAAGAACCAGGAGCGATAAGGCTATAAGGTGGGCAGGGCTTCAGTTTCTGAGCGAGTAAGTTATACCATGACAGGTACAGTGTCTCCCAAACGCCCAACCATCCGGTAATCTAGCGCGGACTCGGCCTTGGTCACCCGGGGAGAGGACACACATTTGGCGCCCTCGGTATAAATCCACCATCAGCTTTTTTTGCAAAAACAGTTTCGGGAAGAAGCGCTCTGATGGGTATAGCCATCAATATTGCGTGCCAGGGACCAATGTGCTCCTAAATGGCCAATCCCACCTCCTCCTAAAGCCTCTGACTCACCCGCTGGGCCCTCGCCCTGCTATTGGCAGATGTGACCTTTCCCTGCATTCTGTTCTGCCGTCGTCGCGGAGAGGGTGCACTTGCTGCAGTTATTCCTTTATGGCTCCGTCTCCTTCTGGACCCGGGCTCAGCAACACTTGTTCTGTAAAGGCCAGGAATGACTGCTTTAGACTGTGAGGGGACACCATCCGCCTTTCATGCTCAACTCTACCCTAATGGTGCAAAACAGCTGCATCCCCCTGTAAACAAATGGCAGGGCCATGTTCCAATAAAACTTTATTTGTAGATATTGACATTTGCATTTCTTCTAATTTTTGCATAAATTATTCTTTTTATCTTTAAAAACTATTTAAAATTGTAAAAATGACTCAGTGCACACGCTTAGCGGGCTGAATAGGGCCCCACCGACTGCAGTTTGCTGAACCTTGTACTTACTAGAGGGCAAATTCTGAGGGCTGGACTTCTCATATTTGTGTATTCTAGAGCCTTGGCCCATGACAGGTACTTAATAAATACTTGGTTTTTTGTTTTGTTTTGTTTTGTTTTTGTCTTTTTAGGGTCGAATCCGTGGCATATGAAGTTCCTAGACCAGGGGTTGAATCAGAACTACAGCTGCCGGCCTACACCACAACCACAGCAATGCCAGACCTGAGCTGCGTCTGTGACCTACACCACAGCTCACGGCAATGCTGGATCCTTAACCCACTGAGGGAGGCCAAGGATCAAACCCGTGTCCTCATGGATACTAGTCAGATTCATTACCACAGAGCCACAACAGGAACTCCCAATTAATACTTGTTTAATAAAAAAGTAAACTACAGAATTTCTTCTGAATCTATAATATAAATAGAATGCATGTTTATTAATATGTATTATATTTCAAAATGTTCTAACAATAATAGATTGTACTATATAAATATAGCACTGGGAACTTATATTTGCCTCATTCTTTACAGCTGAACAAATACTTTGACAAAGAGGGCTGTGACTTCTTTAGGGAACACAAGCCCGTTTTACAGCTGATGGAATTCCTCCCAGCATGCATTGAGGCTTTTGTGAACACAGGGTACAAACCCTGGTTTCCACGGTGCCCGAACAATGACCCCTAGAGAAAACGCCTTCTTGGTTTTTTCTTTGTTTTGTTTTAATCTTTGATTACTTTCGGAGATGTTTTAGGTGCTTTCGACGTAATAAGTTATCTGTTCTCTAGAAGACATTTCAGCCTCTCAGTGACTTTCGTTCAAACCTGGAAGAGAACCAGTTCGGTCTGTTCTCATGAGCAGAAGTGAGTGAGCTCTGGACACGGCGTTGTCAGTAGGCTCATGGCCTAAGGGAAAAGGCGCCCGCCGTCCATGGGGCTCGGGGCGGCTCAGGGTCCGGTGGGGGCTCAGCTGGCTCTTCGCCATCAGTCATGGAGCCTGCATTTATTCTCTGCCCTTCTCAGCCTGCTCTCTGCCCAGGGAGGGGGGCACCCAGTAGTTTCACCAGTGGACAACCCCCGCGACCCCGGGATATCAGAGGATGTGGCAGAAAGAGGTGAGCAGTTCCTTCCCGACGTGGGTCTGCGGTAGCTGGGTTCCCCCCGCCTCCGCCCGAGCATCCCCCCAGGGAGCACTCTGCCACCTCACCTTCTAAGCAGGGTGGCCGTGGTTCTCCATACTGCTACTGGGGCACCTGACTACCCCCTACCTGCCCAAACCTCTGTAAATCAGCTCTTCCTTAAAAGCTTTCCAGGGAACACATTTGAACAGCCACCTGCTTCTTCTGTGGACCCTGGCCGACCAAGCCTACACCACAGCCACAGCAAAGCGGGATCTGAGCTGAGTCTGTGACCTACACCACAGCTCACGACAATGCCGGATCCTTAACCCACTGAGCGAGGCCAGGGATGGAACCCACATCCTCCTGGATACTGGTCAGGTTCGTTACTGCTGAGCCACGATGGGAACGCCCCCTTGTCTAACTTTAAAATATATATGGTGGCCCTCTTTCTGGCTGACTAGAGTCAATTTTTGTGACTATCAAGAGGTCATTTTGAAAAAAAAAGTTATTTTTGATTTTAGGATATGGAGTATGGTATATAGTGATTACCTCTATTTGTTGTTTGAGTTTTCTGTTTGGGGTGTGTGTGTGTGGGTGTGTATATGCGTGTGTGTGTGTGTGTACATATTCAACTTTCCGGCCTTTAGAGTTTTTCACTCACTTAAGTGTGTTTACTTTCACCGTGTGCCGCTCTCCTCTACACGCATTTTGCAGAGGCAGCAGGACCCCAGTCTGACAGGCCGGCCTCTCTCCCCAGATCAGATGAGCTCGCAGCCATTCTTGGCCTTGACTTGTTACACAGAAGCTCAAGGCCAACCTTTGAGAGCACAAACGGGGGGATGTGGAAAGAGAGAAGGAGCCATGTGTCAGATCAGTTACGTGACTTAGATGAGCACGTGTGGGCTGGGGCCGGGAGGGTGAGTTTCCTTTTTTTCTCCTTTTAAAAGAAATTATCTCTTATTTTTATTTTAGTTTAGTTAAGTTTTTGTCTCTAGCCCTGCACCTGCGGCATTTGGAGGTTCCCAGGCCAGGGATCGAATCGGAGCTGCAGCTGCCAGCCTACACCACAGCCGCAGCAACGCAGGATCCAAACTGCATCTGCGACCTGCACCACAGCTCACAGTGCCGGATCCCTGAACCCTCATCCTCATGGACACTGTGTTGGGTTCTTAACCTGCTGAGCCACAGTGGGAACTCCTGAAATGTCCTAAACAGCAGGTGTGTAGCAGGTCACTCCTCGGCACTGGCTGCTTGTGCTCTACTTTTCACCTTCCTGTTTTCCTAAAAGACGCGAGAACTCACCAGGGCACATAAATACTAGAGCGAGAGCCCTCCGGGTGGCCCTGGACCGGGTCAGGTCCCACAGGACCTGAGCAAAGTTACTCCCTCGGAGTTCACAATTGCTCGGGTCCAAGTGCACCCGTAAGGAGAGTGGGCTGTTTTTAAACCATAAGTAATTGAGGATTATCTCTGTTTTAGTAATTTACTTGGGTTATCGCACCCGGGAATTTTTATTTCTGATATTTTAGCAGGCCTGGGATTAGAATGGATGAGCGTAGGGATTACTGAAAAAACAAGCGTGGAAATGTAATGTCAGGGTCATTTCGTGGCGTGAACTCGTGGAGAATCAGAGCAGTGGAGCCAAGGTCCTGTCAGTTCACTTGTTCGAGTCTCATGGCTGAATTTTGGAAGTCACGACCCTCTAAGCTTGCGAGCAAGGCCCAGCGACCTTCTGGAATAGTTCACCAAACCAGCATTTGCCAGAGAGAGCACCCGTGGAGAGGGCGGACCTCTTCTTTGCTTTCCTGTTGGGGCCACAACAGAGACTTAGAGACAGAAGCGAAGAGTCCGTGGCCATGAGGCGTCGGAACGCTCTCCCCCGAAAGCTGCCGGAGGCCAGGATGAGCGAGGGGACGGAGGGATGATTCTGCAGCTCGTGAAATATTTGGCCGAAATACGCTGGGCAGTGTCCCCTATCGCCTGGAAGAGCGTGTCCCCCGACCGCTGCTGCGACAGTGACGCAAGCTGTTCAGTTGACGTTCCCTCGGGCGGAAGCGGGGCTGCTGCCAGGTCTCCGTGGGTATAGACGCAGCTGCGGGGCCAGGTCCTGTAGACGCGTCATTTTGCACTTGTGCGAGTCTCACTGGAGGCTGAAGCTGCAGAAGGGGCTTCATGACAATTCTGGAAGCTCCGGTCAAATGGAGCATCGCCGCGCCCGTGGGCGCCCCCATCCCACCCGCAGTGTGTACCCCGCCTGTTTCCCCACAGCCTCACCCCTGGACGGAACCGCCAGCTTCCGGACTTCTGCCCCCGTGCTGGATGGAAAATGACATCTCGCTGGAGTTTTTTAATTTGCATTTTTCTTACGCTGAATGCGGGGACCGTCTTTTCCTATTTTTCATATTTCAGAATCTTCAGGTACCATTACTGTCTGTTCTTATCCTTTGCCCACTTTTTTGATTGGCGTGTTGGTCTTGGCTCTGTGTTTTTGCGCCAACTGAGAAACATTAAGCGCTATAAATTATTTTGGATCTAAAAAAAATCCCATTGCATTTTTACATGTTGTAAAACTTACAATAAGCCTGCCATTTTCTTCCTAGTAAATATGTCTTATTATCCAGCAGAATAGTTTCTTTGTTCAGAGGCTGAAGTTAGAAATTTCAAACATGGCTCATAGGCCCGCGTGTGCCCCGCGTGGCGATGGGCTGCTTCTAAAGTCGCACAGGGCCATAAAACGTTCCTCCAAAGAGGGAAACCAAACTCCCATGAGGCTTCTGGAACACAGCTCTGCTGCGGCTTGAAAATTAGGTCTCAGATGAGTCTAAGCCTTGCTCCCGCTGAAAGGGCTAACATTTCTAATTGCATTTCTAATTATTTTAGGCCCGTGTGTTGAACAGAGTCCAGTGCAAATCATTAAGATCAAACCCAGCCCCTGCCTGCCACGCTGAGCACTGCATGAACACTGACCTGCGTTTTATTCAGCTTTTTAAAAAGCATAACAGACATCGGGCAATAGGGCGTCAGAGCCCTCACCTCATCCAGTCCCTCACCCGACGCAGAGCCCCTCGCTCCACGGAGCACTGACCGCCCCCCCTTCTTCACCTTTCCAGATGCTTACAGCCTTTTTTTATCTTTTTTTTGAGGGGGTGTCTTTTTGTCTTTGTAGGGCCACACCTGCGGCATATGGAGGTTCCCAGGCTAGGGGTCCAATCCCAGGTGGCTGGCCTACACCACAGCCACAGAAACGTGGGATCCGAGCCGCATCTGCCACCTACACCACAGCTCACAGCAATATGCTCCCTTCCCCAACCCGCGGAGCGAGGCCAGGGATCAAACCTGCATCCTCGTGGATGCTCGTCAGGTTCGCTAACTGCTGAGCCGTGACGGGAACGCCAGCTTTCGAGATGCTTACAGCCTTAACGCCTGGTTGTGGACAAGCCCACGCAGGCTTCGTGAGGCCAGGTGTCCCACACACAGCAGTCCACGGCCAGTTCTTGACTCCTCCAGATTTTAGGGGACTGGGGAAAATGCTGCAGGGCAGACAGTGCATTTCTGTGTGTTTCCGTTGATAGGTTTTAGTTTCTCCGGGGACCCGTTAAGGGCTTTTGATTGGAAGCCTCTCAGGTTCCCAAAGACCCAGCCACCACCGGTGTGTGTGGTGGGGGTGGAGGGGGACAGGAGGGGAGGGGGCTTCCTTCCCCTTCCCCGGGGGAGGGGCTGCTGCCGTGGGGCAAAGTGAACCTTCGTGCCCAGCTTTGTTCCTCTCTGTTTCCTGAGGTCGTAACAGTCTAGGTTCCAATTACATTCCCACAATAACGAGCCCGTTACAGTAAGTGAACATTTTCAAGTGCAGCCAAATGAGCATCCACTGAATATGCTGGCACCTAATCATTTTCCTTTTGCAGAAGGAAAGAAGCAGACTTTGGGTGCAAAGAGGTCGTCTGTGACAAGTCACAGAGCAAGGATGAGAATGCAAAGCTGTCTAGCATGGCTCCTGGCCTCTGTTCCATCAAGGCTGTGGGGACACAGATCTGTGGAACTTTCCTGCAAATGCCGAGGCTCCCTGCCCAACCCGCGCCAGGCTGACCGTGTTTCTAAATAAAGTCACATTCTGAGGCCCCAGGGGTTTAGACTTCAGCATGAGTAGGGGGAGGACATTCAGCCCGCAAGGCCCTGGAGAGTCAGGGTCTGCCAAGGACCCCTGCTGGGTGCTGCTCTGACTGCAGGGCAGGGGTCCTGTCGGCCGGGAGCCCAGACCCCCGAGTGGGGACACCAGCCAGCTTTGCACATGTCGCAGGAATTTCAAGCTCAATCCAGCCACTGCTTCTAGGAGACACTGAAGCTCCTGGATTGAAGACCTGCTGTCCGGCCACCCTCGGAGACCCGTGGCAGACGTGGAGCCATCAGGAAAGAGCAGCCCCTGCCCTGGCACAGGCTCCGGCCTCTCCATGTCAGTCCAGGGGGCAGAGCCCAATGCAGTTAGCAGGGGAGGTGGGGGTGCGGTGGGGTGGGGGATTCTGCAGAGCAGATGGCGGGAGGGGGGGAGCTTTGGGCAAAGCCAAGGGCACCATGCAGCCCTCTGGCCACTCGGCATCCAGATGCACCATCCACTGTCTGAATCCCAGCCTTGCGCCCAGAATAGCTGTGTCTCCACTTGACAAGGAGCCACAGTGCTAGGAAACAAAGCTGTTCCCTCCTAAGGGGGGGAAAGGCGGTGCCCGCCGCATCCCTCAGGGAGGCAGGCTGTGCTCCTCCAGGCGATGGAATTACTCCTTAGACGCAGCGGCAGGCCCACCAGAAGGTTCTGTCCCTTACAGACTAGCTGGTAAATTTCCCTCCATCAAAACCTGTATAAAATGATAAGGGCCCGGAGGGGCAAGAAGAAGAAAAATTGTATATACAATGTGTAATGCATAAATTATACTTATAAACATATGTACTATATAAATCACACACATATATCAAATAAATATATGAAAAAATGTGCCATTGGAACCAGAACTGCTGCCCTTCCCATTTCTGTAAATGATCATGAGACCATAGTTGCATATTTTTAAGTATCTTTGTTGACATGTAATTTATGTATCATAAAATTCATCTATTTAAACTGTACGTGCAATGGTTTTTGGTACGTTTACAGAGTTAGGCAACCACCACCACAAACATTTTAATCACCCCCAAAACAGACCCCGGACAGTCCGCTCGCCCCCCCGCCCTGTTCCCTGGAAACCGCTAATCTCCTTTCTGTCTGAAGACATTTGCCTGTTCTGAAATTTTACATTTTATCTCCATGAAATGGTACAATAGCGGTCTTTTATAACCAATGTCTTTCACTTGGCATGACGCTTTCAAGGTTCCTGGTTTTTTTCATAGTTGATATTTATACTGGCTTAGTCACTGGTATAATGTGTAATAATAATGCTGCTTCTACAGAGTTGTTCTGGGGAGGGAGGGAGTTAATGCACATGAAATTCTCAGGATACTGCCTGACAGAGTTAGTGCCTCATAAATTAAGCTATTATTGATTGTATTGATTGCTTCACCTGGTATAGAAATAATTGCAGAGATAACATTAAAAGTTTCCTATTCTGGCCTTACTGAAACACCATCAGATACTTTTTGGCTCTTTTTTTTTTTTTTTTTTTAGGGACAAACCCGTGGCATATGGAGGTTCCCAGGCTAGAGGTTGAATCGGAGTTCAGCTGCTGGCCTACACCACAGCCACACGGGATCCGAGCCACGTCTGCGACCTACATCACAGTTCACAGCAACCCCAGATCCTTAACCCACTGAGCAAGGCCAGGGATCGAACCCAAGTCCTCGTGGATACTCGTCCTGGTTGTTACCACTGAGCCCCACTGGGAACTCTCAAATATTTTTTAAATATAGCGTCTTCAAAAGAAAAAGTAGTGAATTGAGGGTTTTCCTTGGTGCATCCTGTGTGGCCTCTGGGTTCGTTACTGTTGTCTAGTTCAGCTGCGACACAAGGTTGTCCAGCAGGTGTCAGACCCACTCGGAAGTGCATTCTTATATTTCTCTGTGAAATTCAGGTCCCCCACAGCGTTCTACATATCGGAACTAAAATGTGTATTATCTTTGTGGCTTTCCTGTTTTATGCTTTTTTCTCCCCAAACAATCTTACCACGTCTGAGGCTTTGTCGCACTCATATGAGAAGCTAAGGGTGTGTTCAGAGTCCTCTCAGGGAGAAGGACTCAGGCTAGAAACCACCCGAAGACGGGGACTGTTCTCCTTGGGTGCAGTTTTTGTCAATTTTTTAGTAGCTTTTAAAAAATGTAACAATATCGCCCCAAACGCCTCCATACGTGGCCTGGGGTCTGATGACCAGGTCCCCTCTGCAGGCCCACGACCCCCGCGTGTTCATCCTGGGCGGCTCTCTCCCCAGCTCCCGATTCCTGAATCTCATCCCCACCGAATTTCTCGAGGATGAAGCCTGCATCCAGGGTGAGTGTCCCCGCCCGTTAAGGGGCCACCCGCCTGCCGGTTGCTGGGGAAGCTCGGGGGTCTCCCGGCTCTCCCACGCCACACCTTGTCAGGGGACATCCTTCTGGCTCCACCTTCCTGTGACAACAAACCCAGAAGCTGACCCCTTCTCACTGTGGCCACCCCCCCCCCCCCGCCCCCACCCATTGCTTCCTTTTCTGGCCTCTGCCTCCTGCAACCAGCTCCCTAGGTCTGGGGTCTGCGGCCACGGCCACCTTTCCTGTCGCACCAGTCCTCTGCTCCAAGCCTGCTCCCCGTCCTCCGGGAGCTTCGAGGTCCCGGGATCTGCCCGTCGTGCTGAGCACTTACCTCCTGCCCGCCAGCTCCAGGCCCCGTGTGGTCCAGCTCCGCTGGTTCTCAGCATCGCCCTTCTGCCCAGAATCCTCACCAACTCCCACCCCTTCCAGGTTTAGCTCAATGTCAATGTCGCCATCTTGGAAGCTGCTCTGCCTACTCACTCCACGAACGACCTTCAGGTGACCTTGCGCTTCCCTTCCAGCCCCCAACTTTGCACCCATCCGCCTTCCTCCCCTACGTGTGAGCTCCCCGGGGGCAGGAGCTCGGTCTGCGAGGCTCATGGATGACTCCTGTGTATGGAAACAGGGTCGAGCCCATAGTGAGGGCTCCCAAACCATGCCAACAAATGAACCAACAGGACAGGGCTGTCATCACGGGGTTTGGAAAAAATGCAACCTGGAAGTTGAGAGTTGTTTTACGTGGGGTGAAATTAGGACATAAGCCCAGGAGACAGCATCTCAGGGAGCCCCGAGAAACCGCTCCGAGGAGGCAAGGGGGGAGCTGGGATCTATGAGTTTTTGCGACAAAGGGAAGGTAGCAGGAGCAAGGGGTTTAGGGATATAACGGGACTCACAGGAAACCCATTGCTATGGGAAGACGTCAGGTCTGGGCTCACAGGACTTGCCCTCCTCGGGCTGTCCTGAGTGCCCTCAGGGTCACCGGCCCACCCTTGGGAGCGGCTGTCCTCACAGGTGACCAGACATCTTGTGTTCTGCCCACTAACTACAGCCCGGGAGGCAGCACCTCCGGGAGCTCTGAAGCACCGCCCCAGAGAGGCGGGGGGACATCACGATGCAGGTCATGAAGGGGTAGAGGGAGGGGCTGCAGCCTGGCACACATTTCACAGGATTTTCCGCTGGCCTCGGACGGCTGCTGCCAGTCACAGACAGCGGGCATCGCCGACAGATTTCAGTGCTTTTCAAGATAGGACGAGATGCAAGAATTGGGCTCAAAAACTCTTCTCCGAAAAACATCTAACTCTCTGAAGACCCAGCTGTTCTTCCAGCGTTTCCCAGAGCACAGAGGGGCCCTCCTGGTCTCCACCCTGAGCCCCACTCAGCGGGGCCGCGGGGGCCGCGGGTCGGGTCGGCAGCTGCGGTGGCACATGATTTAATCCATGCAGGGCTGATGGCAGGTGCCGCGGTCACGGTCTTTCCTAATCTTCATGTGTCCCCTCTTCTTCTGATTTTGCACAGAACGTGATTACATATAGTTGGATATTTCCGTGACTAATTCAACGTGTGTGTCACATTTTATAGCAAGACCTGAGCGCCTTTCGCTGTGACGGGCCCGGGAGCAAATATTCTAGGTGTTGGAGGTCACGTTCCGTCTCTTAGCTTGTGGGCTGTTTAAAGCGCGCAGACGCATGTATTATGATTAAGACAACAATTACCCCATCGATGGGCCAACGAACTATTTCCAGTGTCCACGATTATAAACTGTACAGCTGACATTTAACTAATAAATTTTGTCTCTTACATTTACTTCAAGTTTTTTCCTGTTTCATTGTTTTTCTTTCTTTTTTTTTTTTTGTCTTTTGTCCTTTTGTTGTTGTTGTTGTTGTTGTTGTTGTTGCTATTTCTTGGGCCGCTCCTGCGGCATATGGAGGTTCCCAGCCTGGGGTCGAATCGGAGCTGTGACCACCGGCCTACACCAGAGCCACAGCAACGCGGGATCCGAGCTGCGTCTGCAACCTACACCACAGCTCATGGCAACGCCGGATCGTTAACCCACTGAGCAAGGGCAGGGACCGAACCCGCCACCTCATGGTTCCTAGTCGGATTCGTTAACCACTGCGCCACGACGGGAACTCCCATTGTTTTTCTTATAATCTCTTTTCCTTTATTATTCCTTTCACTGATTAAGAAGTAAATGAATGATTTCTGTATGATAGCTTAAATTCATTATTTGTCTTCAAAACCAGTCTACCACTAATATTTTAATATGAAAATTACACACAAGAAATTTGGAAAAGAGAAAAATGTAAAGAAAACACAAGTCACTAGAAGATGTGACACAGAGTGGCCATGTTTCACGGACTTTTTCCGATCGTTTCTCTGTATATGAGCTTTAGAAAGAATCAGCCACATCAAGATAATGCTGTATGGACACAATCTTGAGTCTCGAATTCCCCCCCTTAATCATGAGCGTGTTTCCCAGTAAAACCAGTTACATGCCTACATAATAGCGTTATATAGTCACTTATGACTGTTATACCTATTTAAGCTACTGCCATGTTTTACACAGTTTTTCTGACTTTCTGACTGCTTTTTCAGATCAGCGCCGGAAAGGGGCTGTGCTATTCTGGTTTCCTCTCAAGAAAGGCACTTCCAGAGGGTGGGCGATGCTCCGTCCTCTGAGCTCAGCAGGGCCTGCACACCGGGCACAAGGGGAGACGGCAACCAGCCGTGGCGTTAACAGCCCCGGCCCTGCGGACGGCTCCGGCCCTTCTTTGGCCGTCCTGGGAGGACCGTCCAGGGGCACCGCGTTCCCGTCAAACGCTGGTTCAGGTCTCGGCTCTGTCGTTAGTAGTGGGGACGGTGGCCAAGCAATTTCCTTATTTTCCTCGTCCTTCCGGGGGCTGCTGTGGGGCGGGGGAGGCAGGATGCAGGCCAGTGCTGCCCGGCAGCTCGGGGAGCATTGGAGTGAGCGGCAGCCGCTCCGATCTGGTTCATCCTCCAAGGTGGTTCTTTCTCTCTCTCACACACACACACACACACTCACACACACACACTCACACACACTCACACACACACACTCCTTAATTCTTTTCTTTTCTTTTTTTTTTTGGTAAAGTTTAGACTTTGGTAACTTTTCTCAGCTCGTTGCATTTTCAATTGGATAAAGTTTTCCTTACTTTTATCCTCCGGCGTTATTGTTGGCGTCACCTCATTGCCGCTTTATTACAAGAAGGCGTTGACTTTGGTCAAGGTCACGGATCTGTTCCGACTCACAGTGGAGACGGTCGTGTTGGTGCCCCTGGGCCTGTGAACCGGGCGGCTGAACGGGCGGCTTCAGCCGGGGAGGGGAGGTGGGTGTGATGGGACCGGGTGGGACCAGCCCTGTGGCCAAGTCAGCGCCTCCCCGAGGGGCCCACGTCCAGGCTGCGAGCAACCAGCCAGGTGGGAAGCCCTGAGGAGGCCACTCCCGGGGAAGAGAGAGCAAGTGGGGAACACGGGGAGGAGGGGTCAAGGCCTGTGGATCTGACCCCCAAGCCCCCCATCGGGAGGTGCAGAGCCTGGGGGCGCTGAGACACATCCCGCCACCCCGTGCCCGCCTAGAGCTGGCCCGGCTTCCCTCTCTCCCTGAACTTCTCTGGTGGACTGTGGCCAGATTGCCTGGTACTCCGTGTGCCTTGTGCTGTGTGCTTCTGTCAGGCTCCTGGGGGTCCCGGGGGCCGGGGTCGGGGTCGGGCCAGCGACACACGATGAGCCCTGCTGACCGCACAGCAAAGGCGGCTGTGACAGCAGGCGGAAGGTTGAACTCCTGTCTCGGCTCAGTTGCTTTCCCCAGATTCGCAGGTCGATGGTCTAACCCCGCACTTTGGGAGGAGACTGAACGTGGACGCGGTCTGCACAGGGGCAGCTGGGGAGGGTCCAGCGTCCTCACAGGGAGAGACGCCCTGGGCGCGGGAAGGACAGAGACGGGAAACCCATAAATGTCAGGTGAGTCCCCCCACCCCCGCCTGTGGGCTCCACGCAGCGCCACAGACCAGTGCACCAACCAGCCACCACTGTCCTCCCTGGGTCACTGCAATAGCACTCTTGGACAAAGTGACCTCGCGGTGGTCACTGTGCAGCCGAGCAGCCAGAGTGCTGGTTAGGTGCGCACACATCTCCCCGCAGCAAGGCCCCTCCGCTGGATTCTCAGAGGACCCGAATCCTTGCCGTGGCTTCCAGCTCCACCCCCCCAGGACAAGTGCACACCTGCCCCTCGCCCTCATCGCCCCCTTTGCCTCAGCTCCGTGTGTGCCAGGTGCCACCAAACGTCCCTTCCTGTGCGCGGGGGGCAGGGGGGGCTGTTGTGTGACCACCTTCCTCCTCGAACGTCTATTTCATGTCACAGCGTAACTGCAATTACTGTAAATAAGAAATTGTGAAATTGGTTATTCTGGTCTGTTTTCCCCCTAAATCTGTGCTAGTTGTCGGAAATATGCTCTAATCTGTGCTGTTGCATTTGGTCGCCCCTCGCCACGTGTGAGTTCTGGGATGCGGCTGGTGCCAGGTGTGGTTTTATTCACTTAAACTGAAATTCAAGTAGCCGCGTAAGGCCACCACCCCTGCGCTGGCTGCACTTCGATGGACACACGCTGCCTGCGCGTTGGTTCTCTCTCCTCGTTCAAGCGCCTGAGAATGCAGAAGTGAATTGCACTAAGTGAGCCTGAGAAAGGAGGCTGTGTATTTCGCACCAGCAGTCCTGTACGCAGACCGTGGCTCTGACTGGTTCTCAGACTCAGCAGAACAGGCTCTGCTCCTCGTCCTCTGGGTCACTGGTGAGAAGTTTCCAGGACACCCTGGGCAGTGTATCCACTGGTTAAAATCCGCTAACCTGCCCACGTGGCGCCTTGATGGGAATTGCATGACCCAATGCTTTTTAGACCAAGAATGGAATTATTACTGCAATAAGGGCAAAATGAAAGTTGAAGAGTTTCCATTGTGGCTCAAGGGGTTGAGGACCTGATGTTGTCTCTGTGAGGTTGTGGGTTCAATCCCGGGTCCCACTTGATGGGTTAAGGATCCGGTGTTGCCGTGGCTGTGGCACAGGCTGGCCATTATGGCTCCAATCCAACTTCTAGCCCGGAAACTTCCATATGCTGCGGGTGAGGCCCTAAAAAGAAAAATAAAAGAAAAAAAAAGAAAATTTAAAAGGAATGAGAGACCGCTAACTAGATAAAAATTCGAAAAAGCGAATACAGTTCTTCAAAGGAGGGGGCAAAATTGTTGGCTCGCATCAAAGATGGATAAAAAGAAAAGCCAGTTTTGAACAGCGGGGTTGAGTCAGTGCAGGCGCCCAGAGCGAGCTTCCCACGGGGATCGTGCGCAGGCTCCACAGTGGGGTCCCCACCGGAGCCCGGACCGTAACCCCCCCTGTAAGGACAGAGCTAATTTCTAAGGAGCTGACCACACACCGTCAGGACATTCAGTTGAACTTGAGTTTCAGATAAAGAAGTTCAATCCTCTCTGAAAATGACCTGCATTTCGTGTATTTTATTTACTAACTCTTATAACCCTACTTCAAACACATGGGAAGAAAGCCTCAGAAGATGAAAGTGGGCCGATCCAGGGCCTCTATGTTGTGACCTAGAGTTCAAGGCCAAGGCCTCTGAGCGTTCTCCCTTTCTTGCCTCTTTGCGTCTCTTTGCTAGAAACTCCATCTTTTCTGCCTGGCTTGTGCCTCTTGATCTAAGCCCAGTTTCAGCATCTTTCAGAGTTTTTGTTCCTGTGCTGAACAATGACTTTAGAGTGTAAGCAGCAGAAAAAAGACCGCAGCCGGACGGACTGTGAGTCCCTGAGGATAAGAGCTGGGTGTTGAACAGACTCCAGAGTCTCCCACGGTGCCCGGTTCAGAGCAGGCCATCAGTTGACATTGGCCCTTTCCTTTGGCATATTGGAGATGCAGCCGGGGGGACAGTACTGTCGCCAGTGGGACCGTGTACGGTTCGGTTCTTTTCCCATTGTTTCCACGGTGCCTTGTGTATAAGTGGCTCTCAATAAATACTCAACGAATAGAACTGAACTGAGTTCAGACCTTGTGACTCCTCTTTCTACTAGGGTGGAGGTTTCTCGGGAGACGTGTATAGTTTGCGTCTCGTGGGCATCAGGATTTGTTACATACCTCATAACCACTCTTATTTCCTGATTTTTGCCCTTTCATTCCTCTGGGTTTCTTGTTCTCGGTACGCAAGGCTCGCTGGTGTGACAGGTCTTGGCGTGAGCAATTCCAAACCTCGAAGCTCTCTCTTCATCCCGCCAGTGCGATTCCGTGAGCACTTGCGACTCTGGCTGAGCTAGCAAGGTGGATGCAAGTGGCGCAGACAAGGTGGAAATGGACAGAGTGACATCTGAGGGACCCCAGCCAGCACTCCCGCCCGGCCTGCCTCCAGCTCACCAACTCCCTCCTGGGTCTCCACGCTCCCCGAGTCAGCTCACGACAGGTCACAGGGCTGTCCCCGTGGGCGGAGCTGGGGTCTGTCCCCAGTCAGCCTCCGGCCTCTCCAGGTGGATGACACCCAAGCCCTGGCAACCATCATTTTCCCAAACATTATGCCTATGTTTGGATCCGATCTTATATCCCCTGAAAATGATCCTACGTGTAAACTCTTCAATAACCTCGTAAAATCTCTAACTTCTTTGGATTTCCCACACAAAGTTCAAATCCAAGAACTCTAGCTTGAGCGCGACCCCTTTAATGAAATTAAGGTTGGGAGGGACAGTAAGAAGGCTAGCTGTCCAGGTGGAAGAATGTTTGGGTTTAAGGTATGCGCACTCTTTCCTGGGCCTCTGGGTAGACTTTATGGTTTTAATCAAAAGGATAAGCTGAAATTTCAGGATAATGCTGAGAGAAGGCCCATTGAACTGCATTCTTCAAATATGAGCCACAGCCAATCACTCTACAATCCCTACACTGTAAAATTTTATGTCTCTGCTCCAGCTAACTTTCCACCGCCCAAACTCTTGGCTGGAAATGCACATTTTCTCCATGATGACTACTCTTTCTTGGCTGGTCACACTGGATTTAGCAAAGGCTGGGAAGTGACCACCTCTGCCAGCCGCTCCCCCATGAGGTCATTTCTGATGCTATCTCGGCCTCTCTCATCATGTCGTGGGCCCCCCTCACCGCGTCCCGCCCGCCAAGGGACCTGCTGGGACCCATCCAGGCAGCCCATCAGACCTTCGTGCCTGCCAGCTGAGTCCGGAACCTGAGCTGAGGGCTGCAGGAAGCCCCCGAGTCAGCCCAGGAGAGAGGAGGGAGGTGCTGCCCCCAGCGCCTGTCCAGGTGCCCCCCTGGGCGGGAAGGTTTTCTGAGGAGCAGGTGGACTCCCTCCTTGTTCGCAAAGAGCCGTGGCTTTGGGGATGGGCCCCGCGTTCCCCTCCTTCCCGCGTGGCCGTCACCCCACGTTTGCCCCGTGGAGCAGGAAGAAATTGGGTGGGGACATTCAAGGGTTTTCAGGTTTTGCCAGTGGACAAAGCACATAGGAATGTTCTAGGGACTGAGGCGTTCCCGTCATGGCGCAGCGGAAACAAATCCAACTAGGAACCATGAGGTTGCAGGTTCGATCCCTGGCCTCGCTCAGTGGGTTAAGGATCCAGCGTTGCTGTGAGCTGCGGTGTAGGTCGTAGATGAGGCTCAGATCTGGCGTCGCTGTGGCTGTGGTGTAGGCCGGTGGCTGCAGCTTGGATTGGACCCCTAGCCTGGGAACCTCCATATGCTGTGGGTGTGACCCTAAAAAGACAAAAAAAAAAAAAGGAATGTTCTAGTGACTGTGATTGAGCAGAGGGACAGTGTGGAGTTTCTGTCTCACGCCTGGACGTGGGAGGTGTCACCTGGTCTCCGCTCGCCTCTCCCTGACCTTGGCTCTCAGGGGCCCCGGCCCCCCACTCAACGCTCCTTTGGTGCCAAAACAGTGTCAGCGCTCTGGGCTCACCTCTGCTTTTCTTTGACCATTTTTGAAGAAGTCCATTTATCTGTCCATCTGTGACTATTGCCCCCTTTCTCTCTCTCTCTCTCACACACACACACACACACACACACACACAGCATCAGAGCACCTTCAGGGCCAACACCGAGTCTAGTTCTCCGGCGTAACCAAGATCCTGCTCAGAGCAGGAGAGCAAGAGCAGCGGCTGAGCCAGTATTAAGTGCAAGGGTCCTGGAAGCGTGACCCCCTTACGGCCGACGGCTGGCGAGTGTTTGATCAGCAATCTCCCAGCCACTCCGATTCGAGCTGAGAAGCTGCTGATCACGACTTGGACTTTGCGGCCGTCCCTTCTGCCCAGGTCCCCACGTGAACCAAGACGTTGGAATGGACGCGCCCCCATCGAGAGCAAGCGGATTCCATCACGGGCTCAGATCCCGCCAGAGACTCCGGAGCAAAGACGTGTGAACTGATGGCAGGTGAGCAGGAGCGCGGACGGGTCAGCCTGACCCACAGGCAGAGAGTCGGGTGTGAAGAGCTGTCCCAGGCCAGCCCGCGGTGCCCATGAAGCCAAGGGACGTGTGAAATATAAGGACATCGAGACCCACATGCAGCAGCAAAGGACTGAGAGGTTTCGACCTCGTGAAAGATGAAGGTGGGGCTATTTATACAGGTACGCGTGCCTGTGACCGTAGATGAGCCAGGGGTGGACGGCGGATGGAAGACGTCAGACGGCTGGGGGAGGGCGGCCTGGCTCATGTTCTGAGGATGAAGATGAGACAGCAGATCTGCCAATTCTCGCACTTCGAAGTGGTGGGAGTGAGAGCCTGGGGGAGGGCGGATGCACTCTGGGTGGACGTCCTGGAACGGGTCGGAGTGAGCGGGCACTCAGGCCCGCTCTTTTGGCAAACTCCCCTCAAGCTGGGAGGGGCTGGGGGGCCGGGCAGGGGCAGGGATGCAGCAGGAGCCGAGCAAAGGGGGAAACGGGGGCACTCGGAGGGGACAGCCAGGACACGCCCTCGTCCCCACCCCCAGGGGCCAAGCCTTCACCTCGAGTCATTCAGGAAGCTCTCCAGGGTCTTCCAGTGCTTTCTGGAACAGGAATAGAGTTTCTTAATTTCCCACGCCCACCAGGGCTGTGCCTCGGGACCCAGGATATTGTCACCACGACGACCATACCCCCCTGCCCCGTTTCTGTGGGACTTTGCAGAGCACTTCCACACCTCGTGTGTTTGGAGGCAGGCTGCTCCCACACACTCCCCCCACAAGGCCTGTGGGCATCTGAGCCCCCTTCCCTGCAGCTCCACCCAGGCCCTGCGTGTAGCAGGGACCCCCTACCCATCACAGACAGCCTTCCAGACACAAGGTCCCAGAGCCCCGGACCTCAGGGGTTTCCTGAAGCCTGTTCTCATGTGGTAAAAGAAGCCTGATTTGATTCTGACTTTTTTACAATGGCACCCATGACACATGGAAGTTCCTGGGCCAGGCACTGAATCCAAGCCACAGCTGTGACCCACGCCCCCGCTACAGCCACGCTGCATCCTTAACCCACTGTGACAGGGCAGGAATTCCGGCTTCCTTCATTTTTGCTAGTTCAGAACCTTCCTCCAACGCTCACACCTGTCTCTGAGATAACTACAGGGATCCGTGCCACTCAAAGCATGGTCCATGGACCAGCGGCCTCGGCATCACCCGGGGGCGTGTTGAAATGCAGACTCCCAGGCCCCAGCCCGGACCTACTGACTCAGCTCGGACTTGAACCTGGTCCCAGGGGTTTGCATTCACATCGCAGCTGGACATGCTCTGTTTGGACAGTTCTACTGACATGATAAATGTTTAGTTTATGCAGAAATTATTATTTTAGATTTTGTGGATAAACGCAGTGTTTGTCATGTTTTATTCCCATAGAGGTTGTTTGTCAGTTTGCTAGCTTACTGAATACTGATATTCCAGATGCTTTCAAACTTACAGTAAGTTGGGGAAGGGCTTTTTTTTTTTGCCTTTTTAGGGCTGCATCGACAGCATATAGAGGTTCCCAGGCTAGGGGTCCAGTCGGAGCTGCAGTTGCCAGCCTACACCACAGCCACAGCGACGCCAGATCTGAGCTGCATCTACGACCTACACCCCAGCTCACGGCCACACCGGATCCTTAGCCCACTGAGTGAGGCCAGGGACCAAACCCACAAACTCACGGTTCCTAGTCGGATGCGTTTCTGCTGCGCCACGACGGGAACTCCCCTCGCTGAATACTTTTAAAGTTTAACAGCTCAAAGTCCTCTCTCTGAGAGTGTTGCTGGTCTGTCCAGAGGAGCACTGGCACATTCCAGGAACCCCTGGCTGGACGGCGTCCTCACACCGACACCCTCCCTGAACGGAAGACGCCTGAACACGGCCCGGCAGAGCAGCGCGTCCAGGCGTGTTTGCTGAACCAGCGAGAAAGTGCGTTTACCTTCTCAATCCGCTCCTCCCTCAGTGGTGAGACACGGAGCCCGTGGCTCCTCACAGACACGGGGGGTTCCAGCCAGGAACTGGATCATCTGCCCAAAGGGAGGGTTACATGGCAGCCAGAAGACGAAACAACGGTATCCTGGTGTTACCCTGCACAGGTGTATTATTGAGTCAGAACAGAACTCGCATCCTTGGCAAAGACTGTCCTGATAAAAAAGAAACTTAAAAAAATCATAATATGTGGTTACTGTAGAAAATGTGTAAAATTCAGCAACGTCTAAGAGGAAACTGCCTTTCCTCACCTGCGTCTCTGGGAAAAGCCACAGTTTTTATTTGCATATGCTTTCTTTTAATAGTCTTTTTTCCACGTGATACACATTTATAAAATCAAAATCATTGCATTTCTGATGCTACATTTGACCCATTTTACCTACCATCATAGCACGAAGTATTTCCCAATATTAATAAACCTTCCTGGAAAACACCGTATCCATAACGGCACAGGTGCACATACAAAACATATTTCAAATCCCCAGTGTTGCTGTTCTGAACAGCACCTAGTAATTCTCCTTGTGCACATATCTCGTCCACATTTCTGCTTATTTTCTTGGGGTAGTTTCCTAGAAAGTAGAAAGGGCTTCTACAGAACAGCACTCTCCTGACTTCAGGAGAAGCTGGAGAAGAGCAGCGATGGGGACCCTTTCAGGCTGGGCCTCGCAGGGACCCGAGGCCGCCTCAGGCTCATCAGATCACTGGGTTTCTCTTGAGGAGTTTAATGTCCTGGCTTCTAAAGGAGCGAGAGGGACTCCATTAGTGAAGGGAAAAGGGGACAAAAAGTATATTATTCCTTGAAAGAGAAAGTAATATATGTTCCTGCCACGTGACCCACACAGCTTTGAAGAATGAGTGTTAGTCCAAAGTCAATCCCAGTTAATAAAGGGCTTTTTCCTTACAATGACCTCTTGTTGGAGTTATTGAAGTTTATTTTTACAACTAGTTCTGACTTAAACGAGAATCTCGTTATAAAATTATTTTAAAAGTCAGTTACGGAGTTCCTGTCGTGGTGCAGTGGTTAACGAATCCGACTAGGAACCATGAGGTTTCGGGTTCGGTCCCTGCCCTTGCACAGTGGGTTAAGGATCTGGCGTTGCCGTGAGCTGTGGTGCAGGTTGCAGATGCGGCTCGGATCCCGCGTTGCTGTGGCTCTGGCATAGGCCGGCGGCTACAGCTCCGATTAGACCCCTAGCCTGGGAGCCTCCATATGCCTCGGGAGCGGCCCAAGAAATAGCAAAAAAAGACAAAAAAAAAAGTCAGTTACACTGTGTCAAGGGATACAGAGAAAAGGCTGGCTTTTGCCAAATTTAGAAAATACATCTGCCCCTTTGAAATAAGTTTACTTCAATCCCTTTTAATAAGAATGCGTTACTCCGGTGTGTATGTACATGACACAGGTACAGGTGCACATACAGGACAATGTATAATGTATATAACACAAGCATGCAGTTATTTTCAGCTCACAAACTGTCCCCAGCCAGGGTCCTTTTGGAAGGCATAATAACAGACCCTTGAGCATGCCAGACGTTATTTCAGTTTTGCAGGTGAAAATCATGAAGCTGTAGGTTAACTGAGTGGTCCAAGGTCACCTGCCTGGCTCGCCACTTGCTAGACGCCACCTTCCCACCGCTCCTCAGATTCCCCAGGGCCTTTGTAGGCTTGGGGACGGCTTGGTTTCAGTTTCACTTTGCAGACACTGTGAAGACAACCGTTCCCCAGCCCTGCAGAGAGAGACATTATGAAGATGAGCAAATTTGTCTGAGCACCGAACACACACACACACACACACACACACACACACCCCCACACACACACCCTATTTTCACAAAGGATTTGAGGTGGTCGATCCCTACCTTAGGGACAATGATAATTTCACTGAAAAAGACAATAGGAAACAGGGCTTAAAAATGCCAAAGTACAGAATCTCTACTATTGTCACACATGGCACGTTCAAACGCAGGAGTGGTCTCGCAATGAGAATTTCCTGCTCATCCTTAGCGTTTCAAAGATCAAAGTAGATCAGAAAACACACGGGGGTTCTGACTTGACAACTGCATGAAATCAGGTTACACGAGAAAGAAGAGTCTGGCCCATGGTGCCTGGGAAAGCCTGAGAGGAGAGGTCCTGGGGGTGAAAGAGAAGCTACCAACTACGGACGCAGGGACCACAGTTTCCTAAGCCCCCCGCAGAAACTCATCCACAGGGACACCGCTGAAGGCGTTCATCCCCCTGGACTTCAATTTCGTCATCTGCAAAAGAAGCAGACGCACTGCATGGGTTGCCGCTCAGAGTGTGGACAGTTTGTAGGAGGCTCTGTTAAAACACGTCTACAATTTTACGCAGCACAATCTTCCCACGGTGACTGGAGAAGATGAATATACATTGCGAAGTTCATTGCAAGAATAAAGTGCCACGGAAATGCCTCGTGACGGGGCGGTGAAAGCGCAGACGAGGTCTACAAATTGCCGCGTCTACGTCTGACTCAGCCGCCGCAGAGTGAGTTTGGCAACTGGAATCTTGCAAAGGAGAAGGGTTTGGGGGGGGGGTTTTAAAGAAAGAATAGAACCTTTCTGACAGATGTTACCTCTCCCAGCAACACCCGACGCCTAAGTCCCAAACAAGGTCGGCACAGATTCCGGCTCTCAGTCATCAAGCGGGGGTGGGTGGCAGGCTCCTGTCCATTCTCTCCCCCACAAACCCACAGAGGCTGTGGGTCCCCCGCTGTCCAGGAAGCCGAGTCTGAGGTCCTTGCTTGGCTTTTAGCTCCAGCCCCTCTCCCAGGACACCTGCTCCACCCCGTGGTCACCTGCATCCTCCCCTCAGCCCAGGTTCAAGTGTGATGGATGGAGGAGGGAGAAAGCAGCGCAAAGACTGCTCTCAGCCGCAGGCAGCCCCTCTGCCTCTTCCCAATCCCTCGGGCTGTTAAGGCGGCCAGGGCCTGTGCGCATGCACCTGTCTGTGTGTCTGCCCCCCACCCACGCACGTTCTCACGTCTGGGGGTCCCCGTCGTCTGCAATACTGTGCCTGGATTTCTCCTGCATAAGCATCCTGGGCCCCCTCGCCCTCTTTGTCCCCCACCGGCCATCACCCTGCCTGCAGTCACTAGCTGCTCGAGACCAGAGAACCAGGTCAGCAAGGGGGTGGGGGATGTGGACGAGGGGCGGTGCCGTGTGGCCCAGGCCTCCCGCCAGGGTGGTGGCTGTCTCAAGCCCGGTCATCCCCGTGCGTGGACCTGCCTGAGGTGCTGAGCGGCGCGCCCAGCCTGCCAGCACCACGACTGCCAGCAAGGAGCCCTGCTCACCCTTCAAGAGGATGTGCCGAGTGCCCCCCACCCCCGGTCCCCAGCCCCACCCACACCCGGTGTCTCCACGCGTGGCGGACTTGTACAGCCTGAGTCCTGAAACGAGTTTAAATTCTGTACAAGGGAAGGTCATGAAGGCGCCCGGGTCATCCCCCCCCCCCGCGACCCTGATGAAGCCCCCATGTCGAGTTCCGGAGGCCCCGCCCCCAGCACCGCGCGCAGGCGCGCTCTCGTGCGGTCCTTCCCTCTCTCGAGATGCGCACGGGGGTGCGGGGACCAGAGAGGGGCCCATGCCACCTGCGTCCTCCCTCCCGGGAAAAGGGGAAGCAGGTGCCAGGCCCATGGCAGGATGCGGGGCTGTGGGAGGCTCGGCCCCACACCACACGGGCCCCTGGCCTGGGGGGATGCTGTGCTGAGGTCCGGAGTCCGGACAAGGCCCGGGCTTGGACACGCCATGGGATGGATGTAAGTCCCTCAGGGGCGCTTTGTTCCGGAATCTGCGTGGATGTCGCGTGCCTGGAGGGGGCGGGAAGCCCGGGGCAGCCCAGCCTTGAGGCGGATGCTGTGTCAGAAGAGGCCGCCTGACAGCTGCCGGACTGGACAGGGGTCTGCTGGCCTGGGCACGATGCAGGGGAGTCAATGGGTGGGGGGAGAAAAAAGTCCACTCTGGCGATGCCCGAGCGATCGGAGTCCCCAGACAGACCCCGTCTCTGAAAAACCACCTGTCCATCCCTCTTTTCTAATTTAATTTTTATTCTACATTTGACGTCTATCAGTCTACAACGTGTGGTGGCTTCAGGTGGGCAACAAAGCGCATCAGTTCGATGCCTGCCAGCAGCCAGGCCTTTTCAGATTCTTCTCCTGTGCAGGTTGCTACCGAACAGCGCCCCCCCCCCCCAGCCCCCCGCGGGCTGTGCAGCAGGTCCGCGTTGACCATCTCTTTTGTATACAGTAGAGTGTATCCTCTTCTCTTTTCAAAGGCAATTTAGAAGCTTCCAGGCCGCAAGCCAGTGTTTGTTGACGAGGCCCGATTTCAGTTATCAGCTGGAAGCTCGAGTTTCACCGCCCGCCTGCTGAAATGCTCACTCCCCTCACCGTTTATGAAAAGGCAGAGCCCAGATTTCCAAGCCTCCAGAGGCCGCCGGCCGGGGGCGGGGGCAGCGGAGGTCAGCGCCCCCTCCTTCAGGAATCTCGGATCTCGCCGGGCCTTCCAGCACGTGGGTGGTACATGGATCAGCCGACGGGGAAGTGAGAGCGTGAAGGCGGCCACCCAAGTCTTCAGGTCACCGCGGACACCCCGCCAGAGCGCCAAGCCCAGCGCTGCGAGGGCACCTGCTGGCTCTGCCAAAACAAACCAGCCCCGCTGGGCGCAGCAGAGGAAGGGGGCTGGGGGCCGGGGGCCGGGGCTCTGGGTCTCATGGAAACCAGCTCAAAGAGCCGTTCGCAGTGCTGGATGCACTGGGTGTTGCAGGCGGCCCTCTCCAGATCTGGGGAGCCCTCGGGCGGAGTTCTCGCAAGCAGCTGGCTGTTCCCAGCCTTGCCCTGGTGGTCCTCTGCCGCCGGGGTCTTGAGCCGCTATTTGTTGTCTTTAGGCCCGAGGAGCCATCTGGTTTGGATTCAGGTGGCCGCAGGCTCGCCTCAGAGGTGAAAGGGGACGCGCTCAAACTGAATTTCTCACAGATTTCAAACCAGAGGGAGCCCGGTCCTCTCACACCAGGGCTGCCATGCAGCCCCGGCTGGGAGCCTGGCATCAGTCAGCTTCACCTCTGGGCTACCTGCTGTGCCAGCCTGACAAGGGGACCAGAGCTGGTGGACCCTGAGCGGGAGCGGGGTGCTGGCCTCTCCGTGACCTCCTGGACTTCTCTTCTGGGCACGACGGTGGGTCTGGGTCCTGGCGGGGCAGGTCTGGGCCCCTGGACCCGTCTCGGGGTGGGCATTCTGCGTCTGTGGTGAGTTCTGCATCCCGGACGGCCGGGGCTACGGAAAAGGCAGCTTTGTATCGGAAGAGGGACAGTGGTGTGTCGGAGTCGGAGCTGTTAAAGTTACAGTTTCCCTTGGGGCTGCTGGATCAGGTGACAAAAGCCTTCAGAGGAGTAACATTTGGCCTTTTGCCCCTCATCCCAGAGTTCAGGTCTTGCAACTAGCCCTCGTGTCATCACGCTGGGCAAGGAGGCCTGTGCTGGGCTCCCCTGGCGGGACAGGTGGGCCAGCTGGCACGCATGCTGAGAATAGGCCTGCATGTGGGCTGGCCTGTCTGGGGCTGCTCGGGCCTCTGGGGAGATGCCGCAGGTCACCAGTTACCTTGTTAAAACCACCAATCCGATGAGGGCACAGAGGTTGCATCTTCAGCTCAACAGGGACTCTGGCCAACTCTGCTTCCTGAGCCAGATCCAGCCCACAGCCTGTGTCCGTCCATAAAGTTTGACTGGTGCACACGTGTGCACACACGCGCACACACGCACACATGCTGCTGTCACACATCCCCCACTGCGGCTTCCTCACGTCGAGCAGTTGTGACAGTGACGGCCAAGCTGGAAATATTTACCATCCTGCCCTTTACAGAAAAGGTGTGCCCGCCTGCTCTGAAAGCGGGTGCTTCTCTTTTTCTTTCACGGGAGGTGACGGTCTCCAGACTGACCCGGGAGGCCACCCGAGGGCCTGGTGGCAGCACAGCCTTTTCGGGGCTCCGTGGGGAGTTTGGGGATATAAGCATATGCCTCTGTTCGTCTCCTCTCTGCAAAAAACGCCGCCCTGTAACCCTGCGCTTCCCAGGTGCGCAAGGCCGTTAACGATGCAGGAGGCGTCACACGGTGGAGGGTCTCGTCGACAGCTGCTTGGCTGCTCTTGGCCCTAATTTTCCGTCCCTCTTGACGGGTCTCCCGCTCCACGGGTCCTGGGCCACTCGGAGAAACATGGGTCCCCTCTGTGCATCAGGGACAGGTCCTGCCTGGCGCATGGCGGTGGCCCTGCGTGCACCAGCCGCAGCGGGGGCCGCAGACCTGGGGTTTGGCTCGGTGTGTGCTGGGGGCAGCTGGGGGGCAGGTTGGCGCCGGTGTTTCTAACACCCCCGTTTCTTCCCTCCACCTCGCCCGCCGTCTCTCTGTTCAAAATGCAGCTTCCTTTGCAGCCACACGATCTCAATGCATCTCACACAGAAAGCACAGCTTCTCGTGGCTGGAAGGTGGGGACAGGTGACAATTAAGGAATGGCCCAGGTCCCACCGCGGCTGCCCCTCCACAGGGCGGGCGTCCTGCAGTGAGTCTGTCCCAAGAGAACATTCAAGGGCCTCCCGCTGTGCAGCCTTCTTGCTAGACCTGGATTTGACGGCATCAAGGAGAAGAGAATTGTACGCATACCCACACACGCACACATAGGTGTTTGCTTATGTACAGGCACACACACATGCACACTCACACTCAGAACTGTCAACGTGCACACTTCCCCCCCCCCCCACGGATCTGTCTGCCTCGCCCCAGCCTGAGGACAGGGCCCTCTCTCCACTTTTGCGAACACACGACGCTCCTAGGACCGGAAAGCGAGCTCGGTCTGTGAGACACGGCATCGGCTCTGCGGTTTGGGTCTGTTGGTCCCTGCCTGTGAAGCAAGACGCAGATGGATTTTCTGACAGGGACAGACCCTGTACCGTACTATTTTCCTTCATTGGTGACGAGGGTTCTCCTCCAAGGGGAAGGGGCAGGAGGCTCCCACACCCCTGCCCGCGCTGCTCACAACGGGTATGTAAGGCCTCGGCCTCTGTGCATGGGTCGTGGAGAGGCCTCCGGGTGTCTCTGGTGGGGGACCACCCCCCCCCAGCTTTGCCCGGCGACCCTCCTCGCGGCACAGGGCACTGGCGGGCAGCCTCCTCCTGGGTCCTTCCTGGCCTTTTTCAGCTGTCCTCGTGTTATCATCTGAGGCAGTAAAGTCGCCAGCCTTCTTGGTAAGAAACAGTGAGACTCCACAGCCCCATGGCAAAGAGCAGCGGGGACCAAGGGGGGCTGGTGGCTTGGCACTTCACGCGTCCCCAGCCGTGTCTCAGAGAGGTATTCTGGCGCTTGAGGGAAAATGAAGCCTGATTTCCTTTTCAGAAAAACAGCATCCATCCCTGAAGCCAGCCACCCTGGATGACAGCTGGAAAGTGCTCAAAACTAGGTAAAAACCTTAGAATTCCTTGGTTTTCAAACACACACTGGATTGCTTCCTCCTGCTTCATCTGTCAGCATCTTGGGCGGGTGGTGGCGGCATCGCCAGGGGCCTCTGAAGGTTTTCGTGTGCAAAAGCAGCTTGAACTGATCCTATCTCGGCTGGAAAAGCAGATCCCAGCAAGGGTCAGCCATCTGAAGGTCCGATCGCAGAGGGAGCAGAGGGGCGTGAGCAGAAGAGCGGTGGATGACCGCGCCCCCTCTGCGGGAGTTGGCCGGGCCGGCCCGCAGCGCAGCGGGCGGAACCTCCTGACTCTGCCTCGGCCACGGCCGCGGGGACCGCACAGAACAAAGTGGGGCGGGGCGGCGAGCGCCTGGGGCTCTCGAGAAGGTCTCTGGGGTCCGATTTCAAGGCCAGAGTTAATGCGCTCTCTACAAAAGAGCCCCAGGGGTCCCTGAAGCTTGACCTCCAAACTTGAACTCTGCCTGAACTGACGTCTTCTTTTTTGAGGTTTGAAGACATTTAATCAAGTCTCCTCCCAGGACATTTGATTTTTGCACTTGTGGGCTCCAGCTGGGGGAAGACGTGCCAAACCACCAGTGGGAAGGCGGCCCGGAGGTACTTCCAGTCCGCCTGGAAGCAGCAGGTAACGGAAATCTCACTAGACGGCTTGTTCTCGGGAGGTTTGGGGTCCGGTTTTGCTGACCAAGGCATTCCCCCGGTTTGGACAAACCTTGAATTAGCAACTGCACTTTGAGACCCTGGTTCCTGGTTCTGATGGCAAGTCGAGGGCTTGCAGGTGCCACCCCTTCTCTTGCAGGTTGTCATCCTTGGCTTTGTCCCCTTGGCTTTGTCCCCTGACAGAAGTGCTTCCTGGAATCCTGGACTCTGGTTGAGTACATCACTTAAGTGATTTCTTTTTTTGGGGGGGTCACACCTGTAGCATATAGAGTTCCCAGGCCAGGGGTCGAATCAGAGCTGCAGCTGCCGGCCTCCACCACAGCCACAGCCACGCCGTCCCCTTAACCCACTGAGCGAGGCCAGGGATCGAACCTGCCTTCCTAGTCGTTTTCTTAACCCGCTGAGCCACGACAGGAACTCCTTAAGTGCTTTTAATTCAAGTCAATGAGCTTGTGTTGGGCACCACCCATGCTCCCATCGCCTGCTGGGAGTAGGGGAGGGGCTCGCTCAGCAGACCAGGCAGACACACGGTCCCACGGTCCCACGGTGGTACCAGTCACGGACAGCTCCAGGTGAGTACTAGGGGGACACACAGACGTGCTGGAGACTCATCAGAGGAACGAGTGTTTGTTTTTCAAATAATAGCTGGTGCAAATTCTTTCTCCCAAACGCCAGTTATTTTAGGGAGTAGTTTGTTTTTCTTCAACAGCCTCACCCTACAGACCAGGAGGGGCAAGTGGTTCCCTCTGCTGAGCTGGTTTGATGGGCTGGGGGCTGGTTCCTGGGGGCACCGTGTTGAGAAAGATTCTGAGGGTGTATTTGGTCCTTGCTGCCCTATGTGGAGGGGCGAGGGCCCACGTGGTGCAGAGGTGGCAGCTCTGAAGCAGACACGGCCCAGCTGTGACTCAACACAGAGCTAAAGACAGCCCGCCACGTCCACATCCGCCGCCCCGTGGGCCCCGCAGCTGTGTCTGAGTGACAGGGACCCCCCAACACTGATCTGCCTGTCCTGCGAGTCCAGGCTGCTCTTGAGACTGGGAAGGCAAAGGAGAGACGTCCGCGGGCTGTGTCCATCTGGACGCCCCCCGCCCCCGAGGTCATAAAGCGTCTCCGTCCTGGAGAACAGCCCTCCCACCACGGTGCCCCAAGGTGAGCACGCTGGGGCCTGTCAGGAGGTGAAGACAGGGTGACCGGAGAATTCGAGGCTCACCCAACAAGAAGGGGGATTTCTGTGTAGAAACCTTAGGATCCACCTAGAGGCGTCTCACACGTGCTCGTTGAGCATGGGGCTCCCACCTAATGTGGGAAACGGGGGCCCAGCCAGGGCTCTTCTCACAGCCGGTCACCAGGCCGCTTCCAGTCATGTCATCCGCGGGCCCGTGTCCTCCCGAGGGCTCCGAGGAGGAGGGAGCGGGATTCCAGGCCCCGAGCGCTGGGAAACTGTCTGCGTATCTGGGGCGTGCTTCTCGCTGAATTAAAGCTCTATTAGGGTGAGACGTGTTCCTATTTGGATTTCTGTCTGCTTGGCAGCGTTTGGCCCATAAATCCTGCAGGAGAGGCCCGGCCCTCAGGAGCTGGACGGCAGACGCAGTGTTTCTGCAACATCAAGAAAACGGCCACATATTTTTCTAATTGTCTCCCTTGCAAATGATTCTTAAACAGCCTTACAAAAAACGTTTGCCCTGCCTCCCTCCCCGTGAGTTAAAAACGCACACCCGAGGTTGCCAGTGGGCATAACCGCTTCTGATTCTAGCGCAGGGCAGGGGGCCCTCGGTGATCGCTGGGGCGGGAGGCAGGTGGTTGTCTCTGCAGGATGCAAAGGGACCTTTTTCCTTTTTAACTAATTCCTGAAAGCAAAAGCTCTTCCCGCCCAGGAGTGAGCGGAGCGTCGCCTAATTGGGGGCCGTGGGAAATGCGTGAAGACACCAGCTTCCTTCCGTGAGGTCTTGCTGCTCCCATTTCAGCGCTAACTAATCACCCTTGAGAGGGAGCTGAGCGTGCGCAGGGGTCGCACGTCCAGAGGCCCCGTCTGGGCCTCGGGGCCGTGGATGTGTGGCTCTGGCCTCCAGCCGCGTGGGAGCAGGGTTGCAACCTGCCGGACCCTGGCTCGCCCACTCCTGGTGACGTGCTTGGTCCCGGCCTGCGGCGCTGAGACGAGATGTTTTCTACTCCAATCCCATTGCGGCAGAGCGGACGTGACAAAAGACGCCTCAAATAGGCGGGCGGCCTTCCGCCAAACGAGAGCACGTGTGTGAGTGTCCAGACACAACAGTTCTGTGTGGACACCTCGGTCCCCTCGGGCTGTGCCTGCCTTGCAGGGGGCTTGCGACAGGCACAAACTCTGAAGACGGCAGAAATTTGGTTTTGATGCATTCCTGACTCTCTCGCCTACTTTAAAAAAGTGTTCAAAGCTCTGTCCCTCTGCGTTTTAGTCCAGTGAGAGCCGTCTTCTCCTTTCTCTTCTCTCCCACCTTTAGGCCACTCTGTGTGCCCGCGCTCAGCTGTGTGGTCAGCACCGTGGGAAGATGGCTGGGTGGGCAGCGCTTTTGCTCACTGATGGGTTCAGTGTGCCTGTGGGAGGCTGGGCGCTGGGTGAGGAGTTAGAGACGCGACACTTAGCAAATCAGATGTGTCTGCCCCCTGCGGTGGGGTGGGGGGAGGGGAGGCACAAGCAGTTTGCGCTTAAATCCCCAGCAGTGCTGTGCTGTGAACGGGGCGTACGGAAGCCTAACAGAGAGTAGAGGTGGCCTTGTCTGGGTGGGGAATGGGTAGGGGCACGGGCGTCAGGGGCAACGTCTCTGCTTTGACCTTGAGCGCCCAAGTGAAGGCAGGGAGGAAGAATGGCCCCACACCAGTAGGGCCTGCGGGGTCTCTGGACGCTCCCGGGATGCTACGCCGGGCCAGCCCCGGAAAACCTCCGCGCCAGGTGCGGAGTGTGCACGGACCCCTCTGCAGGTGGGAGCAGGGCGCTTTTAAGGACGGGAAAGGGGGCCAGGGTGGCTGGGAAAAGCTGGCAGCACCCCACCCTAGATGAGGAAATGGGGCGGGGGGACAGAGCGTTTAGGGCCTTGGAGGTCACATCGAGGCCTCCTTCCTGAGAGCAAAGGAGAGCACGTTACGTGAGAGGAGACGGGCCCCGTCTCCCGTCACAAAACGCGTTCTAGCGAGAGCAGGCGGGCCGCCACTGGGCAAAGGTCAGAAGGCCTTTCCTCCACTAGAGCCAGCGGTGGTCGGGGGCAGTGGTGTGCTGGCAAGTGTCCAACCGCTGGCCCTCTGGGGGGGAGGGAGTGTGGGGGTGGAGACCCCGACTGGTAGAATTTGCCAGCTTCCGTGGCATCAAGCGCCCACCTGCTCAGCTTCAAGCCATCACGTGACATCACTGTCCACTGTCCGGAAGTGGACGCTGGGAAGAGATGCCACGAGGGACCCTCAGAGCCATGCTAGTCCCTGCCCTGCCCTCCCTGAAAACCAGGGGCTCTTGAGACAAACTCTGCCTCCCCGGCCCCCGAGTGCTGACACGGGAGAGGGCTGAACACCCTTCCACTGCACAGTGTGAAGATGGAGGGGCCCAGTGACACAGAACAAAATAGAATGTGATAGAAACGTAAAACCCCACCAGGTCAGTAAGAGGCTCTTTAGAAACCGTGGAACCATGTCTACAGGCTTCATGATGCAGGCCGTCCACCAGCGAGCTGAAGGCCAGGAACGGGAATGGCACTGGCTCTCTTGCCACACAGGTCGAAAAATCTGAAAACAAAACAAAAATCCCCAAAACTTCAGGCTCAGGATGCCGCGTGCCTCTGGCCTTGCACGCAAGAGGAACGTGCATCATTTTAGCCCTGGACGACCAGAGCTGTAGAAACTGAGGCGCAAATCAAGGAAATCAAGGCGCAAATCCTGCCCTTTCTTGAGGGCAGGAATCAGTTCTCACTTTCATGTCCACAGGACCTGAGCTCGGGGTCACGTTCAAATCCGAAGTTAAAATTAAAAAACAGATATATAGATAGTTTGTTAACTTGCATTAAAAGATCTGCCTTTAGGCTTAACTTTATAATTATCTGTCATTAAAAGCTACTTGCCGTTCTCAGCATGGTGCAGGGGTTCAGAATCCAGTTGCAGTGGTCGTGCAGGTTCGACACCCGGTCTGGAGCCGTGGGTTAAAGGATGTGGCATTGCTGCAGTTGGGGCTTGGATTCAGTGCCTGGCCCGGAAACTTCCCATGCTGCAGGTGCAGCCACGACTTTCTAAACATTTGAAATTTTAAAAAGCTATCTTATTGGCTCAACTTTAGTATAAATATTAGCCTTCAGAGAAAAGGATAGCTTATTCACTCTTTTTTAAAATTTTTAAATAAATGTTTTATGAGGGACTGGAAGCAGGTGTACGGAGCAGGTGTGAAGATAACACAGAGCACCCCCAGAAAAGCACACCCCGTGTTGAGAGCTTACAGGAGGATACGGCGCAGTCACAAACCCTGATCCCTGAGGCCCCTCGGTGGCTTGAATTTCCTTCGTTTTCACCCGGGTCCCTTTTCTGGTCCAGGATGTCATGCAGATGACATCACATTTGCTCGCGATGTCTGGGCCGCTCTTCTCGACAGGGTCAGCGTCCCCACGTTCCTCTCCTCGGGTGGGACCCTGGCTGCTCCGAGGAGCGCTGGCCGGGCGTTTCCCCTTCGTCTTCGAGACGATCCCTTGGGGTGGAGCCCGTCTGACATTTTCCTCCCGACGAGGCTGGGTGGCTCCGGGGCCTGGGGGCGGGAGACCTCAGAAGCAAAGGGCCGCTCGAACACTCCAGCTCCCAGGAGCAGCCTCCCAGCGTGACCGCTCGCTGTGGTGATGCCCTGGGAGGCTGCTCAGGTTTCTCTCCTGCAAAGCTGCTCTGTTTCCCCCACTTTCAACCTGTAGCCTTTGGAAGGAATGGCCCAGCACAGCCGTGTTTGGGCCCCAGGGGCTTTTGCTCTGGTCCCGAGAGCAGAGCAGCTGCATGAATTACTTGGAACTCCTCTGCCTGAGAGACTAGTCCTCTCCCCCAGGGGTTAATTTATCCGGTCGAGTACCCGTAGCCGTGTAGATGCACGGGTATCATTTTGCACTTTGGTTCTAAGTCAGGGCCACTTTATTTTGTTGTTCAGATTGTTCTAATTTGGACACTGGGAGTCCTTGCATTCGGCTCCTGTGTCCCTTTGACATTTTCCCACCATTCTAACGAGAGCCTCTTGCAGAGAAAAAGATTTCAATCTTAATAAAGGCCAGCCTATCAGTTCTCTTTCAGGCACCATGTCTTGGTGTTGGTTCTGAAAACGCCCCAGTCTAAGGTCACATGGATTTTCTCCTGCCTTTTTCCCGGGAGTTTCATCACAACCAGCATATCCTGACGCCGACAGGACAAGGATCCTCCCCTTGCCCGTTAGGCCACGCCCTCCTCTCCTCCCCACCCTTGACTCCTGGCAACCACCGGCCTGCTCTCCATGTCCATAGCTTTGTCTCTGCAAGAACTTTATCTAAATGCAATCATACAGTATATAGCATTTTAAGATTGGACTTTTTTATTCCCTGTAAAAATGTATTTGCTGGAGATACATTCAGGTTATTGCACATATTAATAGTTGTTTTTATTTTTTGGAGTTCCCACTGTGGTCATGAACCTGACTAGTAACCATGAGGACGCAGGCTCGATCCCTGGCCTCACTCAGTGGGTTAAGGATCCTGCGTGGCTGTGGCTGTGGCTGTGGTGGAGGCCGGCAGCTGTAGCTCCGATTCACCCCCTGGCCTGGGAACTTCTATGTGCTGTGGGTGCGGCCCTAAGAGAAAAAAAAAAAAAAAAGTTGGTCTTTTTAATTGCTAGGTATGGATGCACCACAATTTATTTGACCATCTCCCCATTCAAGGGCATGGAAGCTGTTGCCATTTGGGGGCTGTTATAATTAAGCTGTATGAACATTTCATGTACAGAGGGGTTTCTTGTGTGTAAATATAAGTTCCATTTCTCTGGGATGAACGCCCAGGAGTGCAATTGCCAGGTTGTGTGGTGGTTGCATGTTTGGGTTTCTTAAGGAATTGCCAAACTCTTTTCCAGACTGTTTGCGCCATTTAATAGCACCAGCAGCCGTGTGCGAGGGATTCCATTTCTCAGTATTCTCACCAACATTTAGTGGTACTGCTATTTTTTATTTTAGCTATTCTGATAGATGAGGGGTAACGTCTCATGGTTTTATTTAGCGTTTCTCTAATGGTGTCGCATATCTTTTTATGAGCTTGTTTGTCATCTATATCCTTTTCGGTGAAAGGTCTGTTTATGACTTTTGTCCACTTTCTAAGTGGATTGTTTATTTTGGTTACTGTCAAGAGTTTTGAGAGTCCTTTATGGGTACAAGTTCTTTGTCAGATGCGTGGTTTTCAAATGATTTCTCCCAAACTGTAGCTTGTCTTTTCATTCTTTTCACAGAGTAGAAGATTTAGTTTTGATGAAGTCCAGTTTATCATTTTTTTTTTCCTTCGTGGGTCATGCTTTTGGCATCGAGTCTGAGAACTCTTTGCCTAGCCCCTAGTTCAACATGCCACCCAGGTTGAAAAATTTGGAATTTCAACCAGTATATTAAAAACAAAACAAAAATTACACGACATGGTTTCTGATGAGAAATCTGCTGACATTTGAGTTGGTTTTTGTCCCCCTTTAGATGTCATTTATCTCCTGCTGCTTTCAAGATTCTTCCTTTGTCCCAGTTTTTCAGATCTTTGACACGATTTGTCTTTGTGTGGATGTCCTTGAGTTTATCTACTTAAGGTTTTGCTCAGAATCTTGACTCTGTAGGTTTATGTCTTTTGTCAAATTTGGGGACATTTTTGGCCATTATTTCTTCAGGTACTTTTTGTTGTTGTTGTTAAAGTCTGTGCTGTCTCTGTCTCCTCTTGGGACTATGCGGACACAAATGTTAGGTCTTTTATTATTACAGTCTCACAGACCTGGAAGCCTCTGTTAATGTTTTCTTCCAGTCTATTTTCTTTTTGTTGTTCAGATTGGAAACTGCTACTGTTCCATCTCCAAATTCGCTGCTTTTTTTCCTTTGTCTCCTCTGTTCTGCTCTTAAGCTCATCCATTGAATTTCAATTTTTGATCATTGAGTGTTTCAATGATAAAATTTCCTTTTTCCAATTCTAAAAGAAAAAAAAAGAATTTCCAGTTATGTTTTGGTTTTAAGATTTGTGTTTATTTGCTTGTGTGTGTGTGTGTTTTTTTTTTTTTTTGGCTTAGACTTTCTTTTCTGAAACTTTTTATTTTTTCATTTGTTTCAAGCGTGTTTATAATTGCTATGGAAACATTTTTATCATAGCTGCTTTCAAACCTTTGTCAGGTCATCCAAACTCTCTGGCATCTCAATGGCAGCTTCTATTGATTGTCTTCTTTTTCATCCAAACTATCCTGGTTCTTGGTATAATGGGTGATTTTTGATTAAAGCTTGGGCATTTGGGGTATTATGTTGGGGTATTACATAAGGCTCTGGCTCTTATGTAACCCCCCTCCTTTTTTAAACTGCACCTGTGGTATGTGGAATTTCCTGGGCGAGGGATTAAACCTGAGCCACTGCAGCAACTCCAGGTCCTTAACCAACTGCACCACAAGGGAACTCCTTAAACCTTCCATTTTATCTGGCCCTCTGACACTTCTCTGCCTCATTCCTGGCTGATGGAGGTAGGAGTCTGGTCCCTACGTGACGTCCACGGATACTGTGGGAGGGAGGGAGGAGGAAAGACCTCCCCGCAGGGATGGATTTCCCCCCACAGCACTTCTTCTGACCCACCCTGCTGGGTGTTGGGGCATCACTGTGTGGAAGGGGTGGGAGACCGACCTCTCCCCTCGGCCCCCGGGGTGGGTGAGGCCAAAGTTCCTTCTGTGGTCTTCGGCTGGAAGAGAGCAATTATTGTCTAAAGGTTTTCTGTCTTGCTGGGTCCTCTTCCCTGATCCACTGGTGAGAGGAAGCAGGCTTTTGAGGGAATTTTTTTTCTGTACCTGTTGATATTTCTAGGTTCCTGCCTTCTTCAACCCTGGGTCTGGGAAACACGAGGCAAAAAGAAAACCCAGGAAACTCACTGCTGTGTTGGTCCTTGGGTCCTGGTGTCCCCAAGTGGTCTGACGTCTTCTCTCCGTCTCTCAGCGTCTTCTTATGTTTGCTTGAATATATAAGGTCCAGGGTTTTTAGTCGCACACAGGAAGCGGAATAGCAGAAATATGTTACTCCGTCTTTCCGGAAGCAGAAGTCCTATCGAGTCGTTTTGTCTTATTATTTTCTGAGTATAAGAAATAGGCATGTTTGGAGTTCCCGTCGTGGCGCAGTGGTTAACAAATCCAACTAGGAACCATGAGGTTGTGGGTTCCATCCCTGGCCTTGCTCAGTGGGTTAAGGATCCGGCGTTGCCGTGAGCTGTGGTGTCGGTCACAGATGCGTCTCGGATCCCGCGTTGCTGTGGCTGTGGTGTAGGCCGGCGGCTACAGCTCCGATTCAGCCCCTAGCCTGGGAACCTCCATATGCTGCAGGAGCGGCCCCAGAAAAGGCAAACAGACCAAAAAAAAAAAAAAAAAAAAAGAAAGAAAGAAATAGGCATGTTTACTGAAGAAAATTCAGGAAATTATGGGGAAATTTTAAAGAATTATCTCTGGTTCCTGATATAGCCACTGTTAACATTTCCTTTTATTTCCAATTTTCTTAAAAAAAATTATGGCTGCACTTGAGGCATGTGGAAGTTCCCAGGCCAGGGAGTGAATCCAAGCCAGGGCTGCAACCTACACCACAGCTGCAGCAATGCCAGATCCTTAACCCACTGTGCCATGCTGGGGATCAAACCTGCGCCTCCACAGAGACCCAAGCCACTGCAATCAGATTCTTAACCCACTGTGCCATAGTGGAATCTCCTATTTCCAATTTTTAAAGTTCACGTATAAATTATGGATTTAAAAAAATACATATTATATTTAATATGGAACATGATGGGTACTTTCCTATAATCTTTGTAACATAGTTATTAATAACTGCATAATGTTACTCAGCATGGCTGGATTTAATCGTTGCCCTATTTTAGACATGTACTTGCTTCTAATTCTTTACTTCTCCAGGTGTTATAATAAATATAACAATGTTGTTAGTAAGCGTTGTAAATTAACACTGATGACTGAATAATGTTGAAATAAATAATCTTCTTTGCCTTTCGGACTATTTCCCTGGGAGCCATCCTGGAAGTGAAAGGATGTGAACCATTTAAGTGTCTTACAGTCATCGCTGAGCCATGCCAGGGGGCCGGGTGTGCGTGTTGCCCACCCCAGCAGGGGCCTCTGCGCCATCGTGCTCTGCGTGTTGTCACAGGCAAGGTCTGCTGTGACCACTGCGTCAGTTCCCAGGGAGCCCGCGGGCCCCAGAGGCTTTAGGGAGCAATTCAGTCCTTCTGAGTCTTGGGCCAAGTTCTCACCCATCCTTGCACTTGGACAAGAGGCCGGACCTTCCTGGGTGGCAAAGTGTTATCTTTGAAACGAGAAGACTGGGGGGTCGGCCACCAGGGCCCCTCAGCTCCAGGGCTCGCTGTCCTTGCAGGAACCCAGCAGACACAGCAGCCACTGCGGGGTCCCAAGCGACCCTTTCGCCCTAGTTTGCAGGGGTGACAGTCACCTCTGCCTCCAGGGCGCCCCACAAGCCTGCCTGCTTCCCAGCCCCTGCGCAGAAGAGGCGTGGACAGCACGGTGGCGGCCCTGGGGCACAGGACACCTTTATTCGGGGGGCTCTGAGCACGGGGCTGCTGCGTGTCAGGTCCTCCAGGCCTGGGCAGGGCCGCTGAACGGTTGGAGCGTCTGTGACTGAGTGTCCTCAGGGCCGGTCCCAGGCTGGGGCCAGCGCCGGGACAGGCGGTACTCATGGAGGGAGTTCAGCGGGCGCTCCAGCCAGCTGTCAGCCACTCACGAGCTTATCTGAGTGCCACTGTCACCTCTATGCTGCTCAGATTTTGGCGGCCCCAGAGGTTCCCTCTGTGCACTGGGCTCGGACCGCCCAGCATCACTGGCCTGTCCTGGGGGGCGGTGCAACCGAGCTCGCTGTGTGGCCAGGGCTGCGGAGGTGGAGCTAAAAGTGGGCCAGGCTCTGGACAGGCCTGGATGGTTCTGGAAAAGCCTGGTAGCCATTTTAACAGGGAAAAAAAAAAAAAAATCCCCAAACCCAAGGTGCGGGGGTGGGAGAGCGGAACTTCTTGGAAATGAGAAGGAAAATAACACATCTGTCTCCATAGCCATGACCGCCTGGTACCCGGCCGCTGGCTTTTCTGATGTCATCTCAGATTCAAATGATCCAGAACTGAGGTCACCCACCCTCCGCCTGGCGTCCCTTCTGCTCCTGTCGGGAAAAGCACGCTTCCAGACCCTGGAGCAGGGCCTTGGGGAGACCTCTGCCTTCCCGGCCTCACGGCCCTGCGGCCGTCATCCGGCTCCAAAGGTCTCTTCCTCTGACTCAGGATTTCACACTCATCGCTCACAAACGTGACCCAAGCTAAAGGACCTTCAAAAAGGAGCACTGAACCCCAAACGGCAGCAATCAGGGGATTCCCACCTGCAGGCAGAGCCCAGTCGGGACACCGGCCCGGCGCCCAGGCCCCACAGAGGCCACGCCTGGTACCTGCTCCTGGGCCAGGGCTCGGAGCCGCCCTTACCCGGCATTCGCTCCTCGGCTCCCAAGGCCCCCACCCCTCCCCACACTGCCCCACAAGAGGCCCTACCTTGGCCCTGGGACCTCAGTGTAACTTTCAGAGCCCAGCTCGGCCCCTGGGGGGTCCCCCTGAAGGTCTGCGGCACCCACGGCAGGGACAAGGGCGTGGCCAGGAACTCAGGCCCCAGAGCCACACAACCCGTGTAAGTGGTAGCCGTGCAACTCGGCCGATCAGCTCAACATTTCAGCCTTGGCTGTCTTATCTGTAAAATGAAACTGACAATACTGCCTGGCTTAGGAGTTCCCGTTGTGGCTCAGCAGGTTAAGAACCCGATTAGTATCCTTAGTATCCAGGTTCCATTCCTGGCTTTTGTGGGTTAAGGATCTGGCACTACTACAAGCTGCAGCATAGATCGCAGATGGAGCTCGGATCCAGTGTTGCTGTGGCTGTAGGCTAGCAGCCTCAGGTCTGATTCGACCCTTAGCCTAGGAATTTCCATATGCTGCAGGTGCAACCCTGGAAAAAAAAAAAAAAAAAAAAAAAAAGACCTAGCTTATAAGGTCAAGGAGACAATCAAAGAGGATGTCGCACTCACTGCTTAATCCAATGGCTGCCCATTAATTGTTAGAAACGCCTACTGTCGCTGCTGTATGTTTTCTTACTCTCTCATTTCTGCTTTTCCCTGTGGCCACCTTGTCGACCTCTGTTAACTTGTAAGTTCTCCAAGGGCACAGACAATGCTGTCTTTGTATGATATTCTGCGCGCGCGCGCGCGCGCACACACACACACACACACCAGCATTGCTGGACCAGTGCTGGGGGCAGAGCAGAGAGTGGATTGACCAATTTCCCACCTGTGCCGATGTAATGTGGGTCCAGGGTAAAGAGGAAGGGCTGCCCACCAGGAGACAGGCAGCGAGGGAGCTTTCCAAGGGGCACCGTTATTTTATCAGCTGTGACCCAAAGGACAGGATAATACCTTCTGACTTCAGGGGACTTATAAAGTAGGTGAAGAAGAGCTGATAAGGACCCGACCGCCTCCAGATTCGGGATTTCAGACAACGCGTGAGAAAGGAACGAGAAGGAAAGTGGAGAAAGGAGAGGCAGACAGGACCCCAGCTGCAGCCGTAGGTGGTGCCTCCATCTGACCCAGCAGACACAGAGCCACCTCTCCCGTGTCAGAGTCATGATGGAACACGATTCCTCAACCAACAAACCTGAACTCAAGGTAGAGTGGAAGGAGGAAGTGAGAGAAGGCGATTGAGGCCGGGGAGGGACCGAAACACAGAAAGAGTCCTTTAACTCCCTGCAAGCAGAAGGAAGAGACAGACCACAGCCGAGAGGCTCCCTGCTCTCCAGCCTGGGACCCGGAGCGGGAGCTCTACCATCGCCGGCTTTTCCAATCCAGCCCGGGGCACTGGTGTTATCTCTTCGGAGGCATTCACCTGTTTTCCTCCCTCCAGAACACACCTTGTAGAGACTCATAGTGACCCCACTCCCAGCAGTGTCTGCCCTGATCCTGCCCGGGCGGCGCTCCCCTTCCCCTCGGGGCCGGCACACCGAGCCCCTGGCATCAGGCAACACCCGGAGCAGCAGCATCGTGGGTGAAAAATCGTTAGAAAGGCACATTTCAGGCATAAAGGCCAACAATTTTGGCTTTGACTGGACACGCAGAAGACAAGGGTCCGCCAAGGGATCTTCCACTAAAACACAAACAACCACAAAACAAAGCCAACAAAATCAAGCACCGTGAAATGACTTTGGACTCCATATTGCACAAGTTTGTTTTTTAGGTAAACTCAGGGTTTCGGTTTTAGTGCTAAATAGATCGGGGGGGTGGGGGGGATGAAAGTGGGCACGTTTGCATCCTGGGCTGTGCCAGGTGTGCACATTTCCAGGTAGATGGAGCCAATTAATGAACAAAATAAGAACGAAACAGAAATGATTGTCCCAGGGTGAGCTTCTGGGCTGCACCTCCTTTCACAGATGCCCAGCTTCGAAGTCATGTTTGCTGCCGGCACAAGGAGAAGGTGGCCATGGCTGGGGCTGCGGCCGGCCACTGTCCACGGCGCAAAAACAAGTGTCAGAGGAAGGACGTGCTGGAGCCTGCGGGAAAGAGCTCCATTGCCGAGGATTTAAATAAGCCCAGCCTCTGTCCCAGGGCTAATCATCTCCAACATTCTGGAGTTTCCTGGCAGCCTGGCAGTTAAGGATCTGGCGCTGTCACTGCTGTGGCTCGGGTTCAGTTCCTAGCCTGGGAACTTCCACAAACAGCCAAAAAAAAAAACCAAAAACAAAAACCGTAAAAAAATTTCAAATGTTCTACTTACATTAAATGGCCTTGGAACCTAAGGACCTCTGTGGGACCAAAATAAAACAGCCTTTCCCTGGCCCTAGAGAAGTAAGCCTGGAAATTAAATAGCCACAGCTTTGTTATCTGCTCTCATCTATCATTAGTTTGGGATTAACTTTGGGCCCCTCTCTCCAACTTTCAGCCAAAGAGCACAGGGAACAAAGCCTAATTTCATGATGGCAAATCTGCAAAAAAAAAAAAAAAAAAACAAAAAACAAAAATAAAAACAAGAATTGAGTCCCCAGCGCACGCACACGTGCACACACACACACACACACACACACACACACACACACACCGGCAAATGGCGATGCCTTTTGGCTGATCTGCTTTCTTCCCACGCACGCTGCTAACCGACGGGTCAGAAGCGGTGTCCAGGGCATCTCTGTGGGCCGTGATCTGCTGCCTTCCCCGGGTCTCAGGAGAACATGAGCTCGGTAGCTGGCCAGACATCTCTTGCCACGATCCAGCCCTGTGCTGCCAAGGTCGGAGCCCACAAGGGCGTCTGAAAACGTGCAAAAGTGTGTTCTCTTGACTGCCAGGCACAGGCCCAGCCTAAGGGAGGGAACCAGACCTTTTCCTGCCAGGATCCAGCCCCCGGCTTCATGGAAACTGGGGAATCATTCCTGACACCCCTTTCAACTCTGCCAAGGTTACACGCAGCTGTGGTCACTGCCTCCAACTCAAGGACATCCTTGAGCCTAAGATCTTGGAGAGGCCTGGCTCTTAATCATTGAGCACATATTAATAAAAACCAATGTGATACAATGTATCCCGATATCTGTCACAGTAACACAAGAATGTTATATATTAATGCGAGTGTATCGTGCTAACATGAATCATATATTAATAGCCTTTTGATGATTGAGGTTATATTTATATTCACTCTATCATAATATGAAACAGGATATAAATAGGCTGTCCCCCTGCATTTGTGAAAGTGACGCGGGCACAGCAGTAGGTCCCCTGCTGACCCAGATGCCCAGGCTGGTGCCTCTGGCTGACGGCTCTGCTCTCCACCCCTCCAGGAACTGCTCTTGCCTGAGGCCGTCCACCTCACCCTTTACCTGCCTCTTCCCGGGGATGAGCTTCCTGGTGGATGTGCAGAACCAAGGCTCAGTCCCTGCCCCCCAGCTTGGGGAGGCCCTGAGACACAGAGCTCCCCCGGGGGAGGGGGGCAGGCTGTGGCCAGCTTCCTCCTCCCCCCTCCCCTCATAGTGGCTTCCTCTCAGAGCCCGCTGCCTGGGCACGTCAACCTGCAGTGACTGGTCCCAGCAGTCACCTGGTAGGTGGGTGCTCAGAGGGCTGCGGGCTGCGGCCCCCCCAGCCCCTGGCTCTCATGGGGGAGGGGCATCCATCATCCTCACCTCAAATCCAGCTGCCTGGAGACCCGGCCCGAAGCAGCAGTCCCCTTCCACTTCCCCAGACTGGGCCTTAATTCCGTTTAGATGGGTGAGCCAGGAGGTCCTCCTGTACAGCAGAGGGACCTGTATCGTCTCTTGGGATACACCATGAGGGAAGACAACGCGAGAAAAAGAACATACATATACACGAATGACTGGGTCACTTTGCTGTACGGCAGAAATGGACACAACCTTGTAAATCAACTATACTTTAATAAAAAATTAAAAAACTGGGCGTTCTCATCGTGGCTCAGTGGTTAACAAATCCGACTGGGAGCCATGAGGTTGCGGGTTCGATCCCTGACCTTGCTCAGTGGGTTACGGATCCAGCGTGGCTGTGGCTGTGGTGGGGGCCGGCGGCTACAGCCCCCATTAGACCCCTAGCCTGGGAATCTCCGTATGCCACGGGTGTGGCCCTAAAAAGACAAAAAGACCAAAAATAAATAAATAAATTAAAAAATAAAAAATAAATCCTGCTAGGAGTTCCCGTGGTGGCGCAGTGGTTAACGAATCCGACTAGGAACCATGAGGTGGCGGGTTCGGTCCCTGCCCTTGCTCAGTGGGTTAATGAGCCGGCGTTGCCGTGAGCTGTGGTGTAGGTTGCAGACACGGCTCGGATCCCACGTTGCTGTGGCTGTGGCGTAGGCCAGTGGCTGCAGCTCCGATTCAACCCCTAGCCTGGGAACCTCCATATGCCGCGGGAGTGGCCCAAGAAATAGCAAAAAGACCAAAAAAAAAAATTAAAAATAAAAATAAATAAATAAATAAATAAATCCAGCTAAAGGAAACTATTGTGAAACACTCCAGATTGGGCTTTGATTCAAATGAAGGCTAAACAAGAAAATCAAATAGTAAACTCCCCAAAACACCGACAGATCTGTTGGTCTTCCTATGCTCTTCTCCTGATGGAAACATCAGCACCGCCCAGCTCGCCTTCGTGAATCTACTCAGGGACAGCATTCAACAATCACGGCACGTTTGCCAGCTCTCGGGGGCAGGGCTTAGGTGACACCCAGGGATAAGACCTAGGTCCCTTGATCAGAAATTCAGAATTTCAAGACAGCAACTGCCGAGCCTCCAGCCACACACACAGCGCAGCTCCTTCGCCCATGAAGCCGGCTCTGCCCGGCCCGTGTTCTCAGACTACCTTCTGGCCACGAAAACCACTGAGCCGCATTACAGAGAATCACATATTACAGTTGTGGGAAGTGTTATGTTGGAGAAAGGCAGGCTGGTTCTTACGCAAACTTACAGTAGGGGACTCGGACCCTGCTGGGCGGGGGCGGAGGAGGGACAAGGGGACCGTGAGAACCGAGGCCCTCGCCCTGGCCCCTCCTGCGCTAACGGCTCGCCTGACCACCAGCCGGCCCAGGGTCCTATTTGAGACCATCTCCCCATCAGAGGGAAAGGGCCACGACCCTGGGATTCCTCCAAACCCCACATGCACTCCCTCCGCCGAGGATTTGGCTCCAGAAAAAAAAAAATCATTAGAAGAAAAAATGTTAAAATAAAGTGAATGGAAACATAAGGAGGTCCTTCCTTGGCTTAAGAAAATAAACCACCATCCAATAGATTCTGAGAAACACATGAGGGAATTAGAGGGATCAAACTGTCCACAACTGGCCAGTTATGTGTCAGGTGCAGAAACGGACGTAATTCTGCACGAACAGCAAGGAGGCCTCAGCGCTTTCCCGGGACTCTGCACTTCGGAGAAAGTCACTCCAGTTCTCCGTTCTTTGCTTGAATAATGAGAAACGTTAGTCTGTCAGCCTGGATGTTATGAGTTTTATCAGGACGGTTCTTTTAAGGTAGTTCGCATCAGCTCTTCTGGAAACGCCTTGCTCATCAGGACGAGGCCACCTCAGGTCGGCACACACCGCCCGCCACCCACGCCGTGGCAAAGTCACATCCTGTCCGCCCACTGCAACCCAGAGAGGGTCTCCTGAGCAGACACAGGAACTTCGCAGCCCTCCCCGCCGCGGGCCCTGTTTGGCAAGACCTGGGGGGCACCCCGCCTCTCCCTCGGTCCATCATCCTTCCAGCGAACCCCTCTGTCCTGCATGAGTGCAGGCGCAGACCCGGGTTTTCCCATCTTGGACCGAGGCGCAAGCCGGTACAGCTGGGTCACTATTTAGCCGATGAGAAATGGAGCGCTTCACAAGCACAGTGGAAGCGCAGGTTATTAAATGTACGGGGAAGACTACCTGCCCCGCTGGAAAAATTTCAAGTAGGCTTTTCACCGTACTCCAAATAGCGAAATAAATTCCAGATGGGTTGAAGAGATAAAAATGTTAAAAAGGAAGCCTTACAGGTCATAAAAGAAATTTAGATAAATAGTTGATAATTTTGCTGTTTGAAAAGCCCTTCCTAAAAATAACGGCAAAGGCAGAGACTATAAAATAAATCAAGAGATCTGACTGCGCACAGTAACGTCCACGGATCCCACGGGGAAATTAAATGTCACTGAGCAAACCAGGACAATGGTTTGCCATCCGTGTTCCTGAAAAAAAGGCTGGCATCCTTGATATAGAAAGAGTTCTTGCGGGTCAGTATGAGAAAGACACATTCTTTGTCCACCTATCCCCCTTCTGAAATTCCTCCTAAGGAAATAAGCCTGGCCGTGACAAGCATGGGACTTGGTGGTTTCGGTCCCCATGGCAGGTGCCAGGGACTCCGCCCGATGGAGAAGAGCGTGACCGCGCCCGTGGTCACTGAGGGGCTGTTGAGGGGGCCAAGGGGCATGCGTACCCAGTTCCTGGAGGACCAGGTTCTAGGGAACCAAGGAGGGCATCAGATAAAGGGGTTCCATCCCAGGGGGGTGTCCAGACCTAGACACAAAGGCCCCCACTTGGGGACCCAGGGGAAAATTGTCGCCCTCGGTGAGAGTCCCGTGAAGGGCAGAACCATCCTCCAAACGCCCCGCGGCCCCGTCTGCACACACGCGGGTTTACCGTTTTAAAGTTCGGGAGCGTCGCAGGGCTGAGAAGGGTTCGGTTCCCAAGTCTTCATCCTCGAAAAGCAGGGTCCCCGGCCCTTGGCGTTCAGGCTGCTTCTCCCTTGGCCTGGCTGCTTTCTTGGCGCCGTGGCCGAGGTTTCTGCATCCTGCTTTCTCACAGGACGATGGGGACCACCTGCAAACCGAGCCTGGGAAGGGCAGACGTTTCCCGGGAGCACGAGCCTCCAGACTGTGTCACCAACCTTTTCCAGAGCGTTCCCTCGAGGTCGGGGAGCTGCGCCGGGCGCGCCATGCGCCCAGGTCGGTGTTCACCTGCCTTTGCCTTCGTGCATCACAGGTCCTGCCACTGAGTCCTGATCAGAGACCCGTGACCAGTGATGCTGGGCACGGAGGCCCCAGCTTCTTTCCATCTGTCCTCACGCGAGGGCCGAAAGCCGGGCTCAGGGGCCTTGAGGGTCTGGGCGCCTGTGCAAACCAGCTTCGTCAGGGCTGAGTTACCGATCTGAGCCCGTGGACGGCTCTGAAAGAGGGCAAAGCATCTTCTCTATGACTTGGCAAGTTGACAGGGAGGCGGGTGGATGACATGCCCTCTGCCCTTTGTGTCCTCTGACTCCACCTGCCGACCGGGTGCTGGCTCACTGTTAAGCGCAGACATGTGGATACCTGGTGGCCCCTCCTTCTGGGCAGGGCAGCTACTCAATGTGCCATTTGAGAGTAGCCACAGACAGTCCTCAGACACACGGGCGTGGCCGTGTTCAAATAAAACTTTATTGACAGCAGGTGGCTGGATGTGGCCCCGGGCTCATGGTGCATTGATCCCCTTCCAGTCAAAACTGTTGAACTTCACCTTCTGTTTTTCTGCTTATTCCATTTCTTTTGCTTGCTTCTTCAAGGTTTTAAGTAATATGTGCGGTACAACCAGACTGCCGACAACCAAAAACGAGAGGGTTGCGATTCGAGCTGTTACGCCGCCTCCCTCTGGGTTCCTGCTCGCTGGGTGGGTCCCGACAGGGGTCTTCAAATGTCTGTTTTGCGTGTCCCCGTCTGCGTGAAGTGACTGGTGCTGTGTGAAGAGGGACTATGCGGCGTCTGAGTTGGGTTCCCTCTGTGGCCAGTTATTAAGAGCATTGTCACCCCTGCTTTTAGCTCCTATTTGCATGAAGTACACAAGGGCAAGAAGGAGGCCACTTTAATCCCTGCAACCCCCCCCCCCAATGCCCGTAACCCCTGCTGCTCGTGAAGGTGCCATAACCCTGGCACGGCCCCAGCCCTGGCAGGGCTGGGCTGAATCATGGCTCCTCTGACTGAGACCCTACTGTTCCCATCATGTGTGATCACCCGACAGCTCTGGTGCCCCGTTTGCTGGACAACTCACAGACTGACTCACTCCATCCTGCAGAGGTGTAGCCAGGACAGAGGCCTAGGCGTGCCTTCCAGCCCCAGGACTTCTTCCTTTTTTGGCCACATCTGCGGCATGTGGAAGTTCCTGGGTCCTTAACCCGCTGCAGCACAAGGAAACTCCCCCATGACTTAATTGTTATACAGTTGCTATTATATGTATTTATTTATTTATTTGCACCGGCAGTATATGGAGGTTCCCAGGCTAGGGGTCGAATCAGAGCGACAGCTGCCGGCCTACACCACAGCCACAGCAGTGCAGGATCCAAGCCGCATCTGCGACCTACACCACAGCTCATGGCAACGCTGGATCCTTAACCCACTGAGCAAGGCCAGGGATCGAACCCGCAACCTCATGGTTCCTAGCCGAATTCGTTTCCCCTGCGCCACGATGGGAACTCCCATACAGTTGTTATTATTAATTTGCCCATTTGTGCCCCTCATCCACCAAATACTCTCAAGCTTTCCTCCTTCCCAGGTGCTGGGCCAGGCCCTGGGTTGGAGCAGCGAGCGGTGGTATAGACCCACGGACCAGCAGCTCTCAGATGCTGCCCCAGAGTCTCGCCGTAACCACATCATCTTGACAGCGGCCTGCGCGCAAGGAGACCCCAGGGAGCGCGTGGGCGCGTGACCAGGGACGGAAGCCGTTAGCCCACCTCCCGTGGTGGTCAGAGACTTATTTAAGGACAGCGTCTGCCACGTCCTGTCACTGTCCTTTGGGGACCAGCCGTTCTGACCACTCCGTCTTCCCTACCTGGGTGTGCATGGGTGAGTGGGGGTGGGGACCAGCGTGGCCTGGGTGGCATTCTGCACAGCGACGGGAGGTAATGAGAGACGCCGAAGCGCACACACACGAAACAACACCCACACAGTGCGTTAAAAGAATGCACGCCTCTTTAGGGATCTATATAAAACACCCACACTGGGCCTGGGGGCACGGGTCAGGGGACCGCTGGGAAAAATCAGAGATCCAACAAAGCGAGAGAGGAGCCCGGTAGCCGCCTGTCCTGAGAAACAGGGTGGATTTCATCTTCCGTCCTGGGGTCCCCGCAGAAAGAGCGAAAGCAAAAGCCATGTGACCAAGCAAGTGCCTCCATGTCGCACTGGACAGTGGGTGGTGGCCTTTCAAGGCCGGCTCATAGCGCCAGGCTGAGAGCCTTCAGGACGGAAACGAGGCTGGAAAGACAGGGACGGGGGAGGGGGGTCTGTCAGGAGGAAAACAAGGCAGAAAGCGCAAAAGAACAGCCCCGGGACAGTGGGGGATGGTCCTGGGTGTCTATAAACACGTGCCCGGAAGATGCTTGGCCCTACAAGATAAAGGCCACATTTTCAGCACTTGGCAGAAGGTTCTTGGGGCCTCCCGTCTTGGCTCAGCGTTAGTGAATCCGACTCGTATCCATGAGGATGCAGGTTCGATCCCTGGCCTCCTGCAGCGGGTTAAGGATCCGGCGTTGCCGTGAGCTGTGGCGTAGTTTGCAGACACGGCTCGGATCCTGCGTGGCTGTGGCTGTGGTGGAGGCGGGCAGCTGCAGCTCCGATGTGACTCCTAACCTGGGAACCCCCACATGCCGTGGATTTGGCCCTAACAAGCAAAAAACAACAAAGACGACAACAAGCAGGAGACTCTCTCGAGTGTCTGAGTGGTGTCCGCAAAGTACTTAAGAGGCAGCAGGGACATCCGTGCAGAGCGCTCATCCTGGAACCGCGCAGCGAGGTCCGCGCAGGTTGTGAAACGGCAGCGGCCGTTCTCGGGCACGGTCCCACCGGACAAAGCGCGACCCGAAGAACTGCCTGTGACCCCAGAGGGGAGCAAGCACCTGGTCTCTGCCTCCTGAACAGACTGTTCCCAAAGCGGTGCTGTCATGTCAGTTATTTGCAGGCACAAGACCACTGCATTTGTTAGAAAACACCAAATACATCTTCCCCCCCCCACCCCCCAGGTGATGAAAATCTAGCTTGGAAGGGAAAGCAGGCCGGCCGTCTCCCCCAGCAGTCGCGAGCCAAGAAAATTCGTCTACGTTCTTTCTCCCGCCTCCAAATGAGATCTTGGACAAGACGGCAATGGCTTCAGGAGGCCTGGCCGAGGCCGTGTGGCTTTGCCAGCGTTCCTTTCGAGGAGCTGATGTTTAGGGTAAAAATATGCACCAAAGAGAGAATCATTTATTTCTTGACTGACCTTGGCCTTGATTTATCTCAAAACCAAGAGAATTTTCCTCTGGGTGAAGGAGGGCTAATGCTTTCAGTAAGTCCTTGAAAGCTCCTGCCATCAAAAACAATCCATATGCTGAAAGCACAGAAACGCTCTGAATTTCTGACTGTGGCGTGGGGAGCAGCGGGGAGGGAGGGCGCGTGGGAAGAGGAAGAAGCTGGCAGAGCTGGGAGGAAGGGGCCTTTAGCTAATCATGCACATTGTGAGATGTGGGGGAGGCCCAGGTCTGGGGGCGGGTGAAGGTGGTCGTGCCCGCCGTCCTGGGCCACGCGGGCAGCCCCCGGCTGGCTGACCTCCCCCTGACTCGGGGAGCGAGAAGAGTGAGGCTCTGTGTCCTCGCAGGCAGGCCCTTCCTGTGACCCGCAGGGGACCCCTCGGGCCCTTTCCCAAGCCCTCCCCCAGAGCCAGGGCTGCAGCCCTGGGTTTATTTTTTCAGGTGAGTAAACTCTGTATCGAATGCTGGTTTCTCAGTTGCTTTTAATTAGGCTTCTGGGCTCCACTCTTTCATCTCGGTGAAATCTGCGTCACTTTTCTCCAGCTATTTTTGGTTCTAAAGCCCAGGGTTTGCTTTCATTCCGCTAATTGAAGGCACACAGGAAAGGAGAAAGGGGGTGATTGATCCCCATTATTCGGCATGTCTTGGGGTTCTGACAGACCACACGTTTTTCAGGGGCAGCAAAACGCTTTCACGATTTTAACTCTGCAGCCTCCTCCCCAGGGGCTGGAGTGCCTACCTCGGAGGCTTCGAGGTGAAGGTCGCGTGGGCTCCCCCAAAGCCCAGAATCCCAGGGAGAGGGCGGGCGGGCAGGTGGGATGTCCTGATGTGGCCGAGCAGCCCCTCCCCAAGGCTGCCTCTAACCCTTTGGCTCTGGCTGAGGACGCTGCCTGGCACTTGGCAAAGTGCTGGGCAAAGGCTCAGGCAGATGCCCGGTAACATCAGAGAACAGAGCCGTCAGCCATGCCCTTGAAATGTCCCTTGAAATGAACAGCCAGCCACCAGGTGCCTCTTTAATCCCAGAAAGGGCAGTAAATACGTCCATATTTTCAGCAAAATTTTATTACATCTTCATAAAATTAAAAGATAATAAAAAGAAAAAGGTCTCTTTTTTTGCCTTTGGGTCAAAATAGTCTGTATTCATGGAGTACATATAATTTGTTGTTTTCCTCGGGCTATTTAGTAAACTTTAGCTCTTGATGGAGTAATAAAAGTATTTTACGTAGGGCAGATATGTGGTTTATCACTGTGAGTCCATCTTTGTAATTGACGGATAAGACCACACGTGCTCCGCAGAGTCCTCCCAGAGGACGGGATGTCTCCGTAAATTTTGGAATCTTCTGCATAGAAGAGCTGTCTCTTTTCACCCACTTATTTATTCATTCAATCACTTGTTTATATCAGTATGGGTTCATGGATATTTATTTTGTACTTCAGGTTTTAATTCAGTGCTATTTTATTTAGTGAGCTGAATTTTTTTTTATTAAATAGAATGATTGTTTTGGCATGCTGAGCAGAGCAGCTTAGAACCCAATCTAAGCTCTCCACCACCACACGGTTCAGGCTCTGTCTGTGCTCATGCGGTATCCACCCTGCTTAGTAGGTAACTCACGTGTTGACCACGTGGGGGCCAGGTACACTCGCAGTGGAATAGGCGGTGCCCCCCCCTCCCCCGCCACCGCTGCACCTGTGCTGCCAGCCTCGGGCTTGGCTTGTTTATTTGCACATACAGGGCATGAGAAAACGTGGGGCAACAACAGAGCCCACGATTCCTGTCCTCGAGAAGAGCCAACAGCTTCTATGTAGGCAAGGTGCACACCCAAACTCTGGGAAGACGAGTGAGGAAACTGAGGAATGAAGGTATACGCCAGATCATGTCGGCTGCTTTGCTGTAGGACAAAGTTAATCAAGATGCCACAGGAATAGATTATCTTAGAAAAGCTTTATTTATTTTGGCCAGGCCCACTGCATGCAGAAATTCCCAGGCCAGGGATTAAACCCACGCCACAGCAGCAACCTGAGCCACTGCAGTGAGAGTGCCAGCTCCTCAGCCCACTGGGCCAGCTGAGAACTCCATGAAGAGCTTTATTTTTTAAACTGTGAGAACTGGAGATGAGACCATCGTGGGAAGGGATCACGGGGTCAAGTGTAGGGTTTTCTACGCTAGTATTTTTGAAGGAAGAGTAAACGGAGTATCTATAAACCCGAGGAGGAGAATGCGGTTAGACCCCAGAGTGCGGCTAAGCAGTCACCTGCCAGAGCAAACCCTTGGAGGCACAGAAGTGGCGGAGACACTGGGTTTGGGAAAACCACGAAGTCGGGGGTGGGGCCACACCCACGGGCCTGTGGGGAAGAACTAAACTCTCGCGTGTGACCTAAAAGGGGATCTGTCATCAGGCATCACGAGGAATAAAACGAGAAGAAGCTATGACCTATCCGGGAGGCAAAGTGTCCAGTCTTGTCTTTCAGTCGTGTTGCGGTGGGACTGCCAAATCTGTAGGGGATTTCAAGTGCACATGGGACGACTTCCACAGAACACCTGGTGAAAGGGCCTCCCCCACGTAGGGAGCATCCAGCTAACACACGCCCATCACCTCCCCCCACAGACGCACCTTTTTTTGGTGAGAACACCTACGTTCTGCTCCCGTAGCAGATGTCGGCTACAGCACACGGTGTTATCAACTGTGTCACCATGTCACACGTCAGAGCCTTGGACTGGCTCACCTTGTAACTCTGTGCATTGGGAAGATCTATGAAAAGTTCACTGCATTTTGGGGAAGAGCAGGTAGGATGATTCTGTAAGCCCAGGACTGAGCCGCTGCGACGGCTTCATGCCTGTCATTCCCCACCCTCTGCCGTGGCGGGGGGTCCTGCCAGGTCCAAGACGCCTGTGATCAGAACACATCCAAGGACGGAAAGAAAAGCACGGACACTTCCGCTATCAGAAGAGCGGGGCGATGATTTAAATGTGCTCGTGCACCAGAGCTCCCGACAATGGCTTCTTGTTTGCCAAACCTCACAGGATGCTTTGCACAAAGTAGCCACAGTTACTAGGATATGTGCTTTATGTTTTTCGTTTTTAAAAGTTTATTGAAGTGTAGTTCGTTTACAGTAGGATATGCTTTTTAAAAATGAACTTGAAGAGATGAATGTTTTCGTTTTTTAGGGGTTTTTTTGTCTTTTTGTTTGTTTGTTTGTTTTTGCCGCACCCATGGCAGATGGAGGTTTCCTGGCAAGGGATGGAGTCCAATGCCGGATTCTTAACCTACCGGGTCCGGCTGGGGATCAAACCCATGCCACTGCAGAGGTGACGCTGGGTCCTTAACCTGCTGTGCCTCGGCAAGAGCTCCTTAGTTTAAGTCGAGATTTAAAAATAAATCTCGTACTTGACTGCCCTATTATTTCGTGAAGCTTGGCATCTGCCCTTTCTCGACCAAGTCAAGGTTCCTTGGCTTCCTTCCATTTTCTCCAAGTCTATCATCTCCCTTAGGCTTCTCTTCCTGGAGCTTCCATCAAAGAGAGGCTGGATGTGGGATTACAAAGGTGCAGTCTTCTCACTTAGAGCAATACAAATATTTAGAAGTGATAGCAACGGGACTTCCCAACAGGCGAGGCGGGCGACTTTCTCTCGGGAAACCTGATGTGGCAGCGAATCCCTTGGCCACCGGGGAGAGAGCACCATTGGAGAACCCCGCTGATGCTCTGAGGGTGGCCCCACCGGCCCTGTTCTCAGCTCAGCTGGCCTCACCTGACCAGCCCACCAGCTGTGGGCACTGGGGACACTGGGCTCCACCCCCTTGTCACCCTGTTTCCAAGGCGCTGGAAGGAATAGGAGTCCAGAAAACCCCAGGTCCCCCAAAACTCGCCGCTTCCCCGGAGACCTCCCTAAGCAGCACGGGTGCAAAGTGCGATGCCTTCCTGTCTTGTGTTTGTGGTCCTTTCTTTACAAGCCTCGTCTTTGGTGTCAGACTGGCGACAGGGACCATAGCTGGCGTTTCTATTCATTTGTATCCGTTTACCCCTTACACGGACCTCTGGCAGGTATTCTTCTCCCCGCCCTTTCACAGATGAGAAAGCCGAGGCATATCTGGTCTCTGTGTGAACAGACCCCCAGCTCCAGAACTGCTTGGCTGCCCAGCCTGGCTCCCAATCCCAGCCCTCTGTGTGAATGAAGGCTAGAGAGCTGACTGCTTTCAGCTCGGTCCCCTCATCTTCCAATGAGGATAACAAGGAGTTCCCGTCGTGGCTCAGTGGTTAACGAAGCCAACTAGGAAGCATGAGGTTACAGGTTGGATCCCTGGCCTCGCTCAGTGGGTTAAGGATCCAGTGTCGCCATGAGCTGTGGCGTAGGTCACAGACACGGCTCAGATCTGGCATTGCTGTGGCTGTGGCTGTGGCTGTGGTGTAGGCAGGCCCTAAAAAGAGAAGAAACAAGTAAATTAATGAAAATTTAAATTTAAAGGATACTCATAAAATAAAATCAAGTTGCGGGAGGACGGCGCTCCTTCTAGGGGCCTGGGGAGCATGGGGTCCCCGTCTTCTCCAGCGTCTAAGGACGTCCGCTTCCTCTGGCCCTCGCTCCATCGTCCTGCCAACCACAATGTTTGAGTCCTTCTCACAACCACTAGCCCAACCTCTGCTCCCACCTGGTCTCGTTTTTCCCTTGTGAGGACGCCTGTGGCTGCTCTGGGACCACACGGATACTCCCCCATCACAAGAGCCATAAGGAACTCGGGCCAAAACGACCTCTTGGCCGGGGGAGATTCAGGGAAGGAGGAAGCGGTCGTCTTTTGGAGCCATTCTTCTGTCCGTAGCCCGCGGTAAACCAGACACAGTCCCCAACGTAACGAGGTTTATGTTTGACCCCATTTCCAGCTGCGAACGCTTAGAAATAAGCGAGGAAACGGTTTGCAGACCCCTCTGGAAAGGCCAGTGGTGCTGAACCTTGTCAGACAATTTTAAGATTTAGGGGGAACTGAGCTTTTAACAAAACAGTCGGGTTCCTCTCTGAAACCACAAACATCAGATTAAAAAGAAAGAAGAGAGGAAAGAAATGGGTGTGGCCCAAGATGTCTCCTGCGGTTTCTAGTCACTTTCCCTTTTTCTGCTGGGTCCTTGATGCTTAAGATGCAATATTAATATGTTACTGATAAATTTATGCCGCAGGGGCTCTTTCAGGAATATTCTGAAAATATAACTGAAATTCTTGGGAGCTCCCCGGGGGTCTAGGGGTTAGGATTTGGTGCTTTCACCACTGCGGCCCGGGTTCAGTCCCTGGTCTGGGAACGGAGATCCCACATCAAGCCACTGCGCACTGAAGCCAAAACTAAATAAGTAGGTAAATAAATAAACAAACCCTCCGAGGAGAGATGGAGGGTTTCTCCTACTTTGTCCCTGTAGTTCCTCAAAGCAGCCTCACAGTACAAACTCGGGACTAGCCAAAGCCGCTTCTGACCCTCGGCTCCACCACAGTTAAGGACTCTGGGGTCGGTCCCCCACCCCCGTCCCATGATAAACCAGCATTCCTTGTATCTCACGGCACGGGTAGAAGCCCTTCTTTGAAACCGAAGTTCTTCGCCTTCCATTTGCGGTGTCATTGAATGCGAGCATCAGAACTTTGAAGTTTGAGAGTGTCTACGAGAAATACTATTTCATAGGTGGATAGTTCATGATGCCCAGAACCTAATGGGACTTAGAAAAACCAACACATTTTTAAAAGTGGGAGTCCTCCAGCTTTGTTGTATTTTATAATTATCATTATTATAGCCTTTCTGCTGTTGTTTAAAATCTTTTCTAAAAGCCAGAATCACTCGCATGTTTGCACACACTTCATTCAACTCCCTGTTGGTCAATTAATATTAGATAAGAGAGCAGTCTGACTAAAGGGAGAATCCAACACTAGTGGACAGCTTTGCACCATCCGGCCTTCAAGGAGCACTTCCGAGATTTTAACCGGACCGTGCCGCCCATTCAGAAGCTGGGCCCCCAGGACGCGGGAGCTGGCTTTCTTCTGATCGACCGCAGCTGAGTCACATAAAAGGCCATAACAAAAATTCTCTCCACACAGGAAAACAACTGGTTCTCACAGGGTTCCAGTGTGTAGGTCAGGAAGTTTGGCAAAATTGCTGTTCAGTCCAAGAACTGGAAGCCATCCAGTCAGTCACCTGCCTTAACTTCATCATTTTCTAAATGGACCAAGTGGGGCCCAGACGCTGGGTAATGGACCAAAGTCCCTCCAGCAGGTGCAGCAGGAGCCCTGGACCAGGGGCTCCCATCAAACATCCTGGGCTCTCAACTCAGTGCGGGAAGCCCTGAGTTTAACTTTTAAAAGTTAAATCTTTCTGTCTCAAAGGTACTGGACTTACTGCATCTGTAGGGGAAAAAACACGTTTTTGAATATGGAGCCAAGAAAAAGGAGTCAAACAACATGCAATTTAAGAGTTTAATGATGATATCAAGAATAAGGAGTCAAGGAAAAGATATTTTCCACTGAGTCTGGAAAAAACTCTGGGTGTAAGCAAAGGTTCACATGTGCAACTGCCCGTGCTTCCTCAGCTCACACCTTAGATTTGTATGAACCTCACCCTCCTGTCCTCCTCACTGCCGCCTCCAGGCCCAGGAGGGTCCCCATCGCCCACACGCCCCTGCCTATGCCTCTACCCCATCTCTGGCCTGGCCCTTGCAATAGTCTTCTAAAAATGCAATGCGACGCTCCGTTCCTGCAATGCTCCAGGCGTCTGCTATGCTCAGTCCCAACAGAGCCGGGGCACCAAGACTCTGCTCCGGCGGCCACTGCCTCTCCAACCCCACCCCCTCTTCCTCCGCACGGGGCGCAGAGGGGGTGTGCCCTTAGCCCCTAAGCCCTAGGACAGGCCCGCCCCTCTGGAGATAAGCAGCTCCCGCCCGCTTTGTCCTCAGGGGCATGCCCCCCCCTGCAGGAAAGCCGTGCCCCGCCCCTCTGCCCGAAGGCCTCCCTGTAGCCCTCGCTGGACTTCAGCCCGAGCATCGCCTCCTGGACCCTCTTTTGTGCCACGGTTGACGCTGTAGGGACCTCCACACCTGCCCTCGTTCGTTTATTTTGTTTATTTGGACCCCTTCAGGGTCTGCACTTACAGGAGCTCAGGCTCACTTGAGGGACAAATGGATACGCGAAGTCTCTGAACTTCCTGAGGCAGGAAGTGGTGAAAAAGACCGTCAGCTGAACGAGCGGTCCTTCCGAAGACCAGGCTCTTCACAGCGCGGCCGTTCGGAGCATCACGCGGGGCTTGGCCTGCGGTGGGAGCACGGGGAGCCTGCGTTTCTAAATGCAAACCCATCCTGAGGAAGTGGGTCAGCGGGGACTCTCTCTCGTGCTGGGTGCCTCCCGGCTCTTCCGCATCGTGGGCATCCCTGCAGCACAGACGCTCTAGACAGGGACGCGGGGGGCAAGCTGGCCTATCCCGGAGGACCCTCGCCACGGAACTCGCTGAGGAGACATCAGAGAGTTTCCAGAGTAACTTCACGCTCCCGGGATCCCCCCAGGCCCGGGCGATTCCTTAGCAACACTCACAGGTGCACAAACTAGGCATGTTCCGTAGGAGGCTCCGGGGTGGAGCACAAGAACTGGAGGCAGACCAGCCTGGGTTCGTCCCCAGCTTCCACATCTACTGAATGTGACCTTGGACATGCAATGGCTTCAACCCTCCATGTTTTCCTCTTTGAAGCGGGTGGATGTTGAGAAAATGCCGGGGAAACACCAAGCGGGGTGCCTGGCATATAGGAAGCCATCGAAATGTTTAGAGCTGGTGATAGTCTTTAAACTGAATTCTAGTCAGAACACGCTGCTGGCTGGACCTGTCTCCAGGCAAATGCACCGCGCCTGGCATGTCTTGTCAGAACCAGTACTACTGGGGTGTCAGGAAAGTAGCTGCTTCTTCTGCAGGCAGTTCATTTGCTTCTGTTCATGGAGTCGAGAGTGTAAATTCCACGTGGCCGCCTGAATGACTGACATGCTGCCTTTCCTGATATGTCAAACTTCTCGGTCATCTGTTGCTGCATCAGAATACTGCCCCCGAACCCTAAACGTGAACCGCTAAGTTGAAACGGCTATGGGCTGTCTGAGCCCAATGATGTGACATCCTGCAAAAGACAGAACGCTGGAAAAGATGGAGGGAGATGGCCGGTGAATGTTGGGGTGGAGGTGGCGGGGGGAGAGATACACGGACTTTTAGGGTTATTATCGCTCTGTCTGGTACTGTGATGGGATGCATGGCAGCACAGATTTGTCAAGACCCATGGACCATATAACACTCAGGGTGAACCCTAATGTAAACTGGGGCCCGAGTTAATGATAAGTACCCGCATCGATCCATCCACTGCAACAAACAGAAGGCACTAATACAAGAAGTAACAGAGGAAACACTGAGCAGGGGGCTGGGGGATGTGAAAACTCTTTTCCCATCAATATTCCTGTAAAGCTAAAACTGCTCTAAATTTAAAAAAAAAATTTAGTCTCTTAATATGTACACTTAAAGTATTGTTAATTAAAAAATTATTTGTCTCTTAGTTTTTTAAAAACTGAGTGGGTGCCCACATTCGCAGAGAGGGCAAATGTTTCCCCTTCTTAATAAAAGGGTGGCAAAGGATTTGTGGCCACGTCCTGACTTGACCACAGCAAGCTGCTTCCTGTCTTTAGCAGGGGAGGCGGCCCCATTTGAGAAGAAGGTAAGAGACAGAGTCACCTTCCTCCGGTCTGAACAGGCCAGGTTTCCCAGGAAGCCCCGTGGGAGGGGTCCCTGTCACAACCCCACACCGTCTACACCGTCTACAAAAGGAAGCCTGAATGTGCTCAGATCATTCTGTCGCTTGAAAGCCAGAGAAATGGCCTTGTTAGGGTTCCGTCGTGGCTCGTGGCTCAGCGGCAACAGATCTGACTCGCATCCAGGAGGACGCAGGTTCAATTCACAGCCTTGCTCAGTGGGTTAAGGATCCAGGGTTGCCGTGAGCTGTGGTGTGGGTTGCAGACGCCACTCAGATCTGGTGCTGCTGTGGCTGTGGCACAGGCTGGCAGCTGTAGCTTCTATTCAACCCCTAGCCTGGAAACCTCCATATGCTGTGGGTGTGGCCATAAAAAGACAAAAAAAAATGGTATTGTTTCCAAATAATTAACGGAAGGGAGGCTTAAATTCATGAAAATCCTCAGTTATAGTCATTAAAAAAATGCTACTATTTTCAGGCAAAGGTAATCATTAGACACAGGCTCTCAAATGCTGCAGCAGACGTCCAACCCAGGAAACCGCTGGAAGCCATGGGTGGGTCTCTCCCAAGGCCTTCAGGACTGGTGGGTGGGTCCAGCTCTTCCCGCAACAAGGCCCTGGGAGTCCTGGGAGGAGCCGATGGCTCAGGCCAAGCGCAGGGTTCCGCAGGGGTCGTCCTGCTGCCTCTCTTGGGCCCTCGAAGCCAGTTGCTCCCCTGCAATGCCGCCAGCCTCAGGGAGTCTCTCTCCGAGCCTGGCCTGCCTGCTCGGGGCTCGCACATCTGCCTGCATCCTAAATCTTCTCTCCTCTAATGGCTTGCATTTGGGGGCCGCAGAAGCCAGAGGGGTCCCTAGACCGTTTTTCTTTCCACCTCCAGCAAGTGCAAAGTCACTCAGGCAGATGTTTGCCAGCAGTGTCAGAAAATCCAGTGTCATTAAAAGGAAGACAAGCCAAGATGAACTGGGGCTGAGAAAAATCTGAGGTTGGAAAAGTAATGAACTCACAGGACTGGGGAAGAAGCAGCGTGTGCTCACTGAAACGGGGCTCATTTCAGGACTGACAGAAGGCCGAGGGACTGCCTGGAGGAGGAGGAAGAAGGGGGAGCGGAAGAAGAAAGGGCTGGGACTTCCATGGCTGGGCGACAGGAAAAGCCATCTGGGAGAGGCCAGTGCAGGAATGGTCACCTGTGCCGACCAGGTAACAGGAGACCAAGGGCCGCTCCGCCAAGCTGGGCGTGCACGGCAGCGGGGGACAGCACCTGCCAGCCCCGCCTTTGTGACAGGGACTCAGAGGGTGGCAAGGGTCTCTGAGAGTGAAGACAGAAAGGGAAGGACTGCACATCCCACTGGAGGACGTGCTTCTGGAAAGGAAAGCATTTCTCATCCTTTTCCTGGATGACAGCAGCCAATTTTATCCAGGAAACGTCTCAGGAGCCAGGCAGGACAGCTCTTTCTCGGTACCTGAGCAGTCAGGGAGCTAAAGGAACTTTATGTAATCCATAAACGTTTGTAATTTAGTGTGCAAACTACCCAGAAATGGCTTTCAGTTTTTAGAGCATTTTATGGCTGTAAGGAGGCAGAATATGCCTTCGCAGTTGCACTATTGTCACAGCCTCTCCTTGGAGAGAACAAAAGTAAACTTTAGTTAATGCTCTCAACCAGATTGCACATTTGGTAACATCCATGCTTTTCTTTCTTTGTTCTGATTCCACTAGGAAGATACACAGCCGTGGCCAGTGTGACACAGCAATACCACAAACATCACCAAGGTATACTCAGCTCTTTGAGGAGACGAGAGAATGGACGCCAAAGGGTGCTTGTAACCAACCAGGGAGGGTTTTGCCTCCTGAGCCCAAATTCTGCCTCCTGACACAAATTCTGACGAAGGTTTGGGGGCCCAGGAAGCAATAATGAGAGGAGGAGATGGGGTCAGCGCGTGATCTGATCTCCACAAAAATCATCACAGTTCTCACCTGTGCTGGTGGTCTTGGCCTGGGTTCAAACTGACCTGGAACCAAGAAAGAATCATTCTCTTGTTCGTGTTCCTGGAGGCCTGGCTATCAAAGCCCCAGGCTCTCTGGGGTTAATGAAGGGTGAAAGGTACGCTGTCCATGGGGCTGGAGCCAGCACAGGACCGGAGGACCCAAAAGCCACCCCTCGCCAAGCCCAGCACGCTTAGAAGACCCCGTATCAGGCAGAATCCTAAGATGACCCCAGGACTGCTGCCCGTGGAGAGCACACACCTTGCAAACATTCAAAGACTAATCTCATGAGTTCCCGATGTGGCTCTGTGGGTTAAGAACCTGACAAATATCCATGAGGATGCAGGTTCGATCCCTGGCCTCACTCATTGGGCGGCCCTGTGCTGTGGGGTAGGTCAAAGATGAGGCTCACATCTGGCCGGCAGATACAGCTCCGATTGGACCCCTAGCCTGGGAACTTCCATATCCTGCAGGTGCAGCCCTAAAAAGACAAAAATAATTTAAAAAAAAAAAAAGACTATCCAGCACCGCTAGGGCTTTCACAGGTCAGTAAGGGCCCGATTGAACTGACCTTAAGGTGGGCCGTCATCCAGTGGACATGACCTGGACGACCTGGGTCCTGAACTCTGGAGGCAGGGCGCAGAGATTGGGAGCATGAGAGGGTTCCATGCACCGTGGGTGACTCAAAGAGGAAGGGGCCACCTGGCAAAGAGTGTGGGCGACCTCTGTGACCTGGGAGCCACTCTCAGGTGACACTGGCCAGGAAAGGAGGACCTCAGTCCTGCAACCACAGGGAACTGAATTCTGCCCACAGGGAGGATGAGCTTGGAAACAGGTGTTTTTCTACAAAACCTCCAGATGAGCGCCCAGCCAGGCGGTGCTGGGCTTCCGAGCTCCGGAAACAGTAATAATACTGAGACAACAAGCTGTTGCTTTAAGCCCCCTGCTTTGTGCTGGTTTGTTATCCAGCCGTAGAAAACGCATGTGGCCCTCCTCATCCTTCCACGTTTGTCTTCCTTCCTGTTTCCCATACTCCCCTTCTCTACCTCTGGGGCCCACAGTAAAACCAAGGTAAGCCGGGCGGGGGAGGGTACTTTTCCGTCTGGGTCTGAAAGGGGAGCTTCCTTTATATGTTGAAAGTGGAATTCATCTCTGTAATGCCATTTTGGCACTTGAGACGTTATGTCTTAAGAAAAACAAAACACAGCAGGTTGTCAACCGCGTAAACTGTAGACAGGGGTTTCCTGCAAGGCAGGTGGTTCTGCATCGTGACGCCCACAGCCCTCAGATTCTCAGAGGTGGGAAACTGCAGCCAGGACGAGGGTGAGATGAGCAAGGCACAAAATTCCCGGGGCTGCCCCAAACCCAGGCATTAAGACTTACAACATTTTAAAATTATGGTCAAACTATACTGTAAACCAGCTATAACGGCAAAATTAAAAATCAAGATAAATGAAAATAAAATAAAATAAAATTATGGTCAAACACACATAATGCAAGCTTCCCCTTTCACCACGTTCAAGTTCAGCAGCATCAAGTTTATTCACACTGTTAGGCAGCCACCCCCACCATCCACCCCCACCCTCCACCATAGTTTTATTTTATTTTATTTTTATCTTGATCACCTGAAACTCTGCCCCCAGGCACGATAACTGCCCAGATAAATACCATCCTAACGAATTTTTTAATTAAACTTTATGTTTTAGAGACATTTGAGGTTCACCGCAAAGGTGAGAGGAAGTTATAGAAGTGTCCCTCCTGTCCCCTGCCCCCCACCAGCTTCCCGCATTAGTGGTGCAGTTGCTCTGCTCCACGACCTACACTGACCCCCGCAGCCTGCTGTCTACACGGGGGCGGGGGTCACTCCTGGTGGTGGAAACATCCTCCGGGGTTGGACAAATGGGCGATGGCAGGCTGCATCCTGTGGTGGGTACAGGCAGGGCCACGGCCCCACACTCCTCCGTGCTCGTCCTCGTCCTCCCTGCCCCAACCCCAGGCGGCCACTGGTCTCCCATCGCCAGAGTGTTGCCTTTTCTAGGCGGTCACGGAATTGGAATCCAACAGCGTGGAGCCTTTTCAGATAGGCTTCTTCCACTTGGTTATATGCGTCCAAGTGTCTTATACAGTATTTTTTTAAAGCTCAACCTTGACGCAAACATCCAGGATGAACAAAATATCAGCACTCAAAGGCTGGAGCAATAGTAGCGCGCCCCCCCCCAACTGCCCCCCCCACATCTTCACTTTAGCAAACGCCGCCATCCGAACTCGTCACACATTCTGTCCTGTAATAAAACTGGGACGTTTTCCTTTGACCACTTGCTGCCAATATTTTCACTCTTTGAGGAGGCCGTCTAAGTGAATTATTAAGTCGGCCGTGGCAGATTGGACTCGGAGCCCGCTGGCTGCGCGGGCCCTGCTCCCCCCGCCCGCCCCACCCCGCCCCTGCCCAACGTTTCTGGGAAGTTCCTAGGTGGTGGGTGGTGTAGGTTACAGCTGAGACATTCGTTCAGATCATACAAATAAATAAAGGCTGGAGAAGCAGCATGGAGCGTGTGTCCTCAGCGTCCAGCACAACCTCCCACCACTGTTTCCAGAGCTTTTCCTGGCTGGACTTCAGAATAACTTCGTCTGAGTTTCAGCAGAAAAGTGCTTCCAGGGGTGAAAGAATGACTTTAGCCCTGTCCCTTCATGAGCTCAGTCCTTTCCAGCCCTCTTCCCACCCACCAGGGGCTGCGAGGTGGGGGTGGAGGGGCTGTGGGTTCTGGAAGATGCTGGCCCCCTCCTTTAACCAGGGCTCTGGGGTGAGCAGCCCAGGGGGGCACCTCTGAGCCACATGATGCACTGCGGCAGCATCCCCAGGGAGCCCTGAAGCTCCTGGCAGTGACCGGGAAGAAAAGCCGTCACGCCTGGGAGGCTGGTCCAGGGAGGACGTCAGAGGGTGCCGTTTCTGGCATCCCTTAGATGGAAGAGGGTCTCCAGGCATCTCGGATGCCAGGGGGTGACGTGGGCAGTGTGGATTTCTGAGGGTGTTGGGTCCACGGTGGGGGGGGGGGGGCTCCAGGTCTGATAGCAACAGTGTGGGGAGGCGGGGAGAGGGACAGCAGAGGGGGCCGCAAGGCCGGGAAGGAGCCCCACCCCAAGGCTACCCGAGAGCCCTTCTGGGCACAGTCCACTTTCTTCCGACGGCCACCCGGCTCCTGGCAAAGTGGTGAGAAGCCAGCGAGAGTCCCTCCTAGAGAGAGATGAAAAGGCAGCCCTCCCACTCCCAGGGACAGATCAAGGAGAAGCCAAGGCGCACCGGCAGGAAGGCCTGCCTGCATCCCTCTGGGCATCTCCTGCCGGTTAGCAGTGTGCCACCTGAAAAGGAATCTGGGTGGGTTTCCTGTTGACCTCCTGGAAGCAGCTCTTGGCTTCTAGAGCAGAGGATCCTTGGATTTTCAAGGATCTACGGGAGAAATGGCTGAAAATGGTGCCTCTTCCCGACTTTGTGAATTGCGACGCTGGGAGAACAGGACCCAGATGCTTCGCCAGAGACGTGGGCTCCGCCTCACAGGCAGCTTCTCAGTAGAAAAGGACGAGAAGGACTGGAGGGGGCTTGGGGCCGAATCCCTGGGCCCTGCGAACACGTGGGTCCCTCACACCCACCCTCACGCCTGCGGGCGGCCGAGGACTTGTCCCAGGATCTCAAGGCTGAAGAAAGAGGCTCCCAGGGGTCAGGCAGCCGCCCCTCCTCCCCGCCCGCCCGCCGGTCCCGCCGCGGGATGCGCGCAGCTGGAGGGGCAAGTGGGGTCCGGGGCACACGGAGCTGGGACCGAGTCAAGACTGGCCGCACGTTCGGCCCCAGCAGCCCAAGGCTTCTCTTTCAGAAGCGAAATGTTTCGTGTCCTGCGTTTTGACAGCCAGTGTGGGATAAAGTTAAAAGCATCCGGTGTTTTTTTCCCAGAAATGGTCATTCTAAGGTTTTTCCGGATCCGAATGCAACTGGCCCTTCTTGGCAGAGCCAAGACCCCAGGAGCCCGCGGTGGTCTGTGCAGCCCCGAGCCCATCTGGAGCAGGCAGGTGCCCCACGTGACCCGGCCCCATGGGTGGGGGTGTGCCCCGCCCCCCAAGCTTCCTCCGTGCTCTCAGCGGCGGTGTGGCCTTTGATGCCCTTTGGAAAGAAGACGCGGAGGGCAGGGGCCGCCCCCAGCAGCTGGCCTTCAGCCGGAGTCCTGGCTGCGTGATTCCAGGGCAGAGAAAGGGCCACCTGTCATCTTGTAGGGCCCTGGTGGGCTTGCGGGATGGGGGAACCTGGGGTTCCCGGGGCCCATCCCAGGCCTGGCAGAGGAGAACTCTTCTCCCCTGCCCCCCAGAGCAGAGTGCTGGGTGCTGCTCCCCAGATCTTGCCTAACGGCTCAGGGCTTGGCTGGGGGCCTTTTAGACGCCTCCAACGAGGTGAGTAGGATGTATCCACATGTCTTCATGGTGAAAACTCAGGCCAGAAGCTTCCAAGGAGGTGGGTGGGGTGGGCGCATGTGGAAATTCCTCCCGCGCTGAAGTAGGTTCTGCAAGGAACCATCGCCCTGCTGCCTTTCAAAAAACAGCGAAAGTTAAGCTCATCCCTAAACCACCCACTTCACCAGCACAGAACTTCTCTGGAACAATCTGCAAACGCCACACGCCTGACGGCCAGGATGGTCTTTCCCGGATGGTGAATGTTGCCAAACAAAGAAGCAAATAGGAGGAGGGAAGGGGAAACAGTGCAGACCGTACAGGTGTCTTTCTGTGTCTTCCTTCGGGCAGGGAAGTTCATACAAAAAGTGCAAATGAAAATACAACCTCAAGCATTGTGTGTTGGTTCTAAATTGGCCTTGATTTGCGTGACCGCTTGATATGTCTTTGCTACATCCTGGGCCTCCAATTGTGAGTTTTCTTTCCTCCACCGTTAGACTTCTGTCCTTTTGAAGTAAGGAAACATCCGTGGTTTCTTTCAAGCAATTTTAGGCGGCATTTTTTTTTTTTAACGAGTCAGAGCAGGAAGAGGCCACTGAGCCTCTCTGGCTCACGTCCTGAAATCCAGACGACCTCTCAGAAAGCCACATCGCACCCTACCCATCCAGCGAGGGTCTCTGCAGCAGGAGAGGAGGTTTCAGAGCCCTTTCGACTTTAAAAAACCTTTAGAGCTGGCTTGAAAAGCCTCCAAAAGTTTGGAGAAATAACTTGGAACATTTGAGGCTAAAATTGGGGTGGCTATTTCCCTCCTAAGGAAACGACTCAGAAAAATCCTTTCTTTCCTCAGAGAATTGCACCCCAGTGGCCTGCCCAAAACTCCCAAGTGGACGGATGGCTGAGATGTTCAACCTCTGGGCTCTTTCTGTTTACCCACTGGGGGGAGGGTGCCCCCAGCTGGGCTTGTAAACCGCACCCCCCACCCCCCGCCGGTCCCCCCGAGAACCAGGCTTTGAGATCTCTGCGTGGGAGGGGGAGGAGTTTGGAACCCACGTGCTCGCCCTCTTCAAATAACACCTACTTAAGACTCAGTTAACAGAACACCTAGGTTCTCACTAGGCAAAAAATCTGCAAGGAGAGGAATTCCAGTCCCAACTCCCGATCTCCTTTTCTCAGAAAAGGTTTGAAGGGCCCCGCCTTAAAAGACAGGTACAGGGCGGGCCAGCGGTCACAGCAGATCCACCCAGGTCCCCAACACGGCGCCACCTTGGTCACTAAGGGGTCCCCCTTTCAGGGTCGTGCCCCTTCTAAGGCGGAAAAGCAGAAATGACAAGGAAAATGTCCTGCTGAGGCCCAGCAGCAGGAAGTGGGCAGTGCTGCACCTGCTCACGTGACATGACTGAGCACAGTCCCTGGCGTGGTCTGGGCCACTTGACACAGTGTGGGTGTGTGCGGGCGAGTCTCTAATGCTTCAGCCGTTCCGGCTGCGAGTGCCTGACTGGTGGAGTGTCTGAAAAGAAGCAGCTGCTCGGGGGCCCGGGCGCTCTGTGCAGGCCTGGCCACCAGGAGTCTGCCTGCTGCCATCCAGGCAGACTCTAAACGTATTCCTCCATCAAGCCTGCTGCCGGGAAGCCCTGCGCCCACACTCATCAGAGGAGCCGGGCTGGGCTCCGGCCCCGCGCCCAGTGTGGACTGTCATTTTTTTTAAAGGTTCATTATCAAACCGCAAGATGTGTGGTCATATTTCCTTGTCAGAGTTAAAAACAAAAGCCGGTGCCCTCAAGTCACGACATCTAGTCCTTTCCATTAGAACGTGATGGCTTTGGCTATCTGGGAACGAATTCCAGGGGTACCGCGCGCACGGCACTCCTCCGATAGAGGGAGACGCCCAGGGGGTCGTGGGGACAGCCCGGCTTATCCTTTGAGGCAGAACATTCTTATTTCCAATCGTACCCATTTTATTTACCTTTGCTTCCCCCTAAAATACACTACAAACTTCTCAGCCATCACAGTACCTGATTTTTTAAAATTACGGTGACAGGTACATACCGAAGCTGCTTGCTCTGATTGCGGCCGCGAGTGCGGCTCCGGGAGCTGAGACACATCCCCGGGGTTGTGCAGCCATCATCACCCACCGAAACCGACTCGTTTGAACATGAATGGACCTTGTTTTGATGACTCGGCGTCGCCGTCTCCACCGGCAGGGCTATGTCGTCTTGTTTCTATATCCTCTTGCTGGGGACGAATGACGTGCGTGCGCAGTTTACCGCGTAGACGAGGCAACCTCGGGCCCCTAGGGTCTGGGGGTCGCGAGCAGCGTTGTCATTGCTCCTGTTTCTGCTGTTCTTTGTCTTCTCCCCGCAGAGCGTAACACCGATTTTTCTCCGCTCTCGGGGCCCTGGCCTGCCGCAGCCACTCTTTCCTAATCTTGCACAGGCGAAAGTCAGTCATCAAACCTGCGAAAATGCTGAAGCACGCGTTCCTCTGCCGAGAAGGCTTTCCCACGAGTGAGGGTCGAAGCCGCCGGTGAGGGGCCTGCACCATGTGCCTCTCGTGCTTCGGGAAACCTTTCTTTTCCCCCCCCCGCCCCGCCCCCCCGCCCCGTCCTTGACTTTGTCTCCAGTTGTCGTGATTGACATGCGTCTGACCTGTGAAGAAGAGAAGGACCCTCATTCCCGGGAATCTCAGTTGCCCGGAGCGCCTCTTCACATCAAAGGCAGGATGCGATCTTGGCATCTGGAGGCCTCGGCCCCACTGGGAAAGCTAAGGAGAAAATTCAATTAAGCAGACAAAAATTTAAGCAAAACTCCCTTTCGGGTTCCTATCATTTCCTGCCGTAGAAATAAAAGACAGATTCTTTCTATATTTGCTCTCCATTTGTCTTGACCATATCATTTTTACTCATGAAATTATTCCTCCTAAATATAGCTGGGGGAGAAATAAACTCAGAACCTGACGCTGAGGGCAGCCTTGGGGTGGGGGGTGCGGTGAGAGGGCCGGGTCTTCAGACACCCCCCCGCCACCCCCCGTCGGCGCAGAACCTGCTCCTGGGCGAGCGAGGCCCCCCTCTGAGAGCATCTGCCTCTGGCACGTCGTATGGGTGTTTTAATGTAGTCAGTGGGTCTCACCTGGGGGCGGTTTTGCCCCCGTGGCACTGGGTGCAAGGTCTGCCAGCAATGTTTACTTTCATAGCTGAGGAGGGGTCTCGAGGCGGGAGAGGCCAGGGCGGCTGCCCACGTCCCTCGGACACAGGAGCCCCTGCCCCCGCTGACTCCAGCGTGGACCCTTCAGCCCCAGGCTCCACGGCACTGGGTTGGGAAACTGGAACGGAGGGGTGCAGAGAAAGAGACGGACCCTGCGGGGAGGGGACAGAGGGGTACTCAGAAATGACAAGTGGGTCCCGGGGAAGCTGCAGCTTTGTGACATGCTTTTGGGTGGACAGTGTCCTTGAGAGCAGATCTTTGAAACTAGAGGACTAGTGCTTTGGGGGGTGGGGGGGTTAACCCTTTAAAATGTGAATGATTCTGCTGAGACTGCAGGGACGAGCTGACCCGAGCGTTTCCAAGAATCACTGTAGCCATTGTGTATATTACCACTGTGCAAGCGTGTGTGTGTGTAGAGGCTCTATACACATACAGTGCAGATGGTTAATTTCACACACACACACACACACACACACACTCTTGGTTCTGTTTCTCTGGAGAACCCCAACCATCTTCCAAATAACTCGCTTGAAAGAAAAAAATCAGAAGACAGTTTAAATTCCCAGCATTAGGAGCCAATATATTCATGTAATGAAATACAAAACATTCATTTAAAAAAACCCAATTCAGTCTGTTTCCACTTGAATGGCTCTTGAAAACAAAATGTTAACTATACAAAGTGGTCCCAAAGCCGCACACAACAGGACGCTGCTTGTGTAATTTCAATATGTATATAAAACAGTGCTGGGCCTTTATTATGGGAAATATAAATGTAATAAAATATGGGAACACAGACCAGAGGGGATACCAGCATATTAATCAGAGCTGTGGTCCGGGGGGGTGGGGGGGGGGGGTGGAGGAGGAAGGGGGCCGAGAAGGAGCACGGAGACTCCAATTTGCTCAGTTAGGTAATTAACCAGTATATAATAGCTGGTTGTTTCCTAAGAAATACCCCAGGCACGAATGACAACATGCTAAAGTTTGCTCTTTGCAGGTGGCAGTGGCAGTGGGATGAGTTCGGCCCCTATTCCACAGGGACCCTGAGCAGGTGACATGATTTGGGAAGAGCGTCTTTGCAGCCGTAATGGATGCAGGGGACAGATTCAAGATGAGGGCCCCCTGGCCCTGGGGTGGGAGTGGGGCGAAATCCGGTGACAAGCCCTTCACCTCTCAGACGTCGACCCCGCTTCCAAAATTCTGGGACGCTCCTCCCAAAATATGTTACTCCCCTGGAGAGAGGGTGAAGGCACCGGGCAAACATGTGGAGACGGGACCTTGTCCTGCTTTTGGCATCAGAATACAGCCTCAGAAGCATCCCGCCTGCCCTCGGGCCCTCCCTTCCTCACGGCGGCAGCGGGGAAAGTGGCCCCTGAGAGCTGGTGGTCACAAGAGGTCAACTCCACCGCCCTGAGAGACCTGGGCTTCTTTGTTTCTACAGCATGACCTGTTTGTCCCCAGAACAGCTGACTCATCATTCACTCTTCCGATTTCCTGGGATGTCAGCGTCACAGACCCCGCCGCCGAAATTCTCCATCAGGGATGGTGGCTCAGCCCATTCTCCCGAGGTTCCTGAAACCATTCCTAGCGGGGCATTAAACGCATTTCTTCCCTCTTCCCCTGGGGGCCCACAGACACCGGTTCGTAGCCAGGTTACCTCTCTCGTCTGACTCAGAACAACGTCTTGTAATTAGAACACCTTTTGCACAATAAAGAGAACAAAGCCGCTTGCACAGCTGGCACTCGGGGCTCTCGGCTCTGCGTCCCGACCCGCTCAGATCTGCTTCTTCACACCCTCTTCAAAAAGAGGGGAGTCGGCCGTGTGCATGTGTCTTTGCTGGCTTCCTGGCTCTGAGTTACTTTCCTGTTGACGGCTGTCACACAAGTCACCTCACAGGCCATGGAGATGCGACTACAGAAGCAGAAAGTGTCCCGTTCCCTCCTGGAAGCCGATGAGAGACCAGACTGAGAAAAGCGAGTGTGGCACCAGCCTTGCTCAGGGCGGGGAGCGGACACCAGCGCTGGCGAGGAAACCCTGCAGCCAGGAAGCCACTTCCCTTCACAGAAAACCCGGGCCGCCCCGGGAGGCAGATCTGAAGACCAGAAAGCCACCTGCTTCAGCTGGATTAGACGTGTCATGGCCAATTTTCAAGTAGGAAAAACTTGCCCTGAAATTCACGCTGAGGAGAGAAGCCTTGCAGGACCTTTAGCTCAGTGCCCAGCTAGTCCTGCACGACGGTGTGAGGCGAGGCTGCAACCTGATTTTACAACAGCAATAACGTCATTTTCACAAGAAAAATAATAAACGAGCAATGGAGGAGCTCCTGTTGCGGCTCAGCAGTAATGACTCGACTAGTATCCCCGAGGACTCAGGTTTGATCCCTGGCCCTGCTCCGTGGGTTAAGGATCCGGCGTTGCCGTGAGCTGTGGCGTAGGTCACAGATGTGGCTCGGATCCTGCGTGGCTGTGGCTGTGGTGTCGGCCGGCAGCTGCAGCTCCGATTCGACCGCTAGCCTGGGAACTTCCATAAGCCGCTGGTGGGATCCTAAAAAGACAAAAGAAAAAAAAGAAAAAGAAAAAGAACAATGGAAATACGGAGGAGGCACCCCACATTCCGAGTCCAAGGCCCGGCCGGCTTCAAATCTCAGCTCTGCCACTGTCGGGCCGTCACCCGTGTGGGTGCCATCGTCTCTGAGGCCTCAGCCTCCACATCTGCAGGGCAGAACAGAGTATATGCACCCTCTGGGGTTCCTGGAAGCTTAAAGTGCAGAGATCGTGACGTGAAAAACCGTAGAACAGGGCTCGGAACGCACCAAGGCTTTTTCTAAAACCAACCAACCAACCAACCAACCACTACAGCTTTTCAGGGAAAATCATTTTTCACAGAAGGCGTTGACTTTTCGGAGACTGAACACTCCCAGCAAAATCAGAGATGGGCATGTTCACCCTCACCCCCAAGACCCCCAGGACGCTGTCTGGGGTGGGCAGCTCGGGGAGGGGGGTGGGGGGGGGCGGACAGGGACAGTCACGGCAGTTTTCTCATCTCCCAGTCACGTTCCAGCAATCACAGCCAACCCGACCCGCAGCCCCAGAGAGGGTATCTGAGGCCACAGCCACTGCACAACCCCTCCCTCCCCCGCCTCCGCCCCGTCCCAGGGACCCTGCCCCAAGCGGCAGTGGCTCAGGCCCATCTCCCCTGGAGGGGCGTCCAGGCTCTTTGGGGAGAGCTCCACGGGGGGGTGGGGGCTGGGGAGGCCCCAGTCTTCTCCCACGTGTCTTGTCGGCGTCCATCTCTTTCCAAAAGTTGGCAGCTGAGCTGGAGATGAGTCCCCCACCAGCATCTCCGTCTTTCCCGCCTTCAGCTTCGATTTCCCCAGAGGGGCCAGGAATCCACCGGCAGCTCATCCATAACTTCATCGGCACATCCTTCCACACCTCCTCCCACCAGCCCCTCTCTCTCCCCTAGGTTGTGACCGGCCAGCCCCGGGGGGCCAGGGGCCAGGGGCCAGGGGCCGCGGCCTGGGGGTGGGGGTGGGTCCAGCCTTCCCATCAACCCACCTCCCGCCACGAGGGCCTGCAACTTTCTCTCCCTGTTTTAATCCATCCGCAGTTTCTGCTCGGCAATCGGCACTCAGTGGCTCCCCTGTGACCTCACCATTCTTGAGGATTTTCCTCATTTTTGTAGCAGAGAGGGATTTCCTACCTAAAGCAGAATATGCTGCTCTTGTTTTGAGAAGTTTGCCCCTTTCCTTGGCCAGCTGTGCAGGGGCTGTGGCCTTGGGGACGCGGCTAGGCCACAGGCACAGGGGGAGGGACCACCAGCCAAGGCTGGGCCAGAGGAGACCCTCTCGCCCACCCCGTGTCTTCCCAGCACCCCCCAACAGCCCCCTTCCCCCTGGAGCCTCAGGAGGAGGGCAGCCAGGCAGCCAGGCTCTGGGCGCCTCCTCTGTCCCTGGGCAGGAAGCCTGTGGATCAAGGGAACACCTTCTGAGTCTCTGAGTTTCTCGGGAAGCAGCAACGTGCAGCAAAGGGACCGGGGGTCTGGGGGCCGAGGGGCTTCGTCCCAGTTCTCAAACGCACCTCGATGGCCGAGAAACACTGACCACCCCGCCCTCAGCTTCCTGCTCTGTGCAGAGGTGGAAGCAGTGCCCACTTGGCTATAGGTTTTGGGGGCATCCTTAAAGTAAACGGGTAGATGGCAGCGCCTTGGAGGACCTGGGACTGAGGGCATATCCACCAGGCACTGCTGTGCTGCAGGTGGGCACCTGCTCCGGCCTATGTGGTAGGGAGCGCCAGCTGCCACTGCCCAGACTCCCCAAGCAGTGTCATTTTCATCCAGCGTCTTTATTTTGGGGGTTGTCCCCCACCCCAGGGGTGGCTTGCCCCTTTCCAATGTCCCAGGACACTGGGTCATCACTGCTTTCTGGGGCTGTTAGAAAGCCTCCATCTGTAAACTCGGCCCTGCTCAGAGCACAGGCCCCAGAGCTGAGGTCCCCACCCCTACTCGGGCCTCACCAGCCTCGGTTCTCTAAACCAGGAGGAGCACTTCTGCTCCCCGCAGACTGAGCTGGGCCTTCGGGAGCCGGTCCAGCCCTGGGTGGAGAACGAGGGCCAAGGCGGGCCCAGCAGATGGGGCCTGGGGTGTTTCTTTTGCTCGCAGCCAAGCTGGCCTCCCCTCTCGTTTATGGGAACCAAGTCAGTCATGCACCCCTCTGGACAGAGCTGTCTTCCCTGCTTGCGGCCAACCGGGCCACCCTGCTGCCGACCTGCCCACCCCGGCCGCCGCCGCCGCCGGGGCCACCAGGGCCCTGCGGACCCGATTCCTGCGCAGAGGTCCGCCTGCGCTGGTCCAGAGACCACCGCACTTCACCGGGGTTGCTGCCCTTGCTTGGGGATGCTCTGCGAGCTTTTTCTGGAGCAGCTGGGGGTGGGGACTCTGCGGAGGAATGGCGCTTTATAAATCAAAAAATAATAACTTAGGGCTCGCCAAGAGGCCGGAAGAAGCTCAGCGGCCCTGCAGGCGCGGGAGCTGCAGGGCGCGCTAGTGAATGACAACACTGCCCCCTGGTGGCCACAGGGCTAGAGCGACAGGGTGCCGCCAGCCCGGGGCGTCTGCGCAGGGCGGACCAGTTTTACCACTAAATCCCACTGAAACCGTAAGCCAGCAATGAAGAGAATTCCCCAGGAAGATTTCAAGCTGGGAAGAAGCATAGGAGAAAACTCCCATTTTTTTTAGACTTCGATTTTTATGTTTTCTTTTTTTGATCTCCAAATAGTGAGCCGAATTTCTGAATTGTTCTGACTAAAGAAGCCTCGATTTTTTGGGCATTTTATAAGGTTGCTTTTCATAAGCGAAATATTTAAGGCATTGCTATCTCTGTTAATGAGCGTGACTGTTGACCAAAAATGCTTGTGAAACTCTAAAAGGAATGAGTTTGTGCTTCCTTTGCATTAAGTTAAAAGGCTGGTTTTGTGTTAATTATTCAGACTGGGAACTTCATATATAAAGTCAGAGGTTAGATGCTTTCTGAGCCAGAAATCTGGCTTCTGCCCTCATCCACACCCCCGTGAGAACGGCATTCATGATGTTGGATGTGTAAGCCAAGCTTGGGGAGGTCCGCCTGTAACAGAGCATTGCATTAAAGTTTCAACCACTCACTAAATGTCTCCGGTCCAGACAGAGGAACAAGCTGTAGCATATTTGGAAAGGGAGGTGGGGCTTAGGAGACCAAGAAGGCTTATTCCTTCTGGTATTTTCCACGCCCTCGACTGTGTCTTTCTCCCATTTCCGGTTCTACCCCGTTGTTGTGTGGGAAAGACAAATAAGATGGATTTTTATAAAGCACTCTGAGCTTCTTTCAAGGGAACAGCTTCCTGAAAGTGACCCCCAGTAAAGGAGAAAAATCTAGGCTGCTATTTACCTAGGACGCCCCCAAGCAGGAAGTGCTCTAAACAGTATGGATCAAATCCACCTTAAAAGACACTGTTATAAATTCAGGGAAACCCACAAGTGGCCTTGGATGCTTACTTTTGTGGGGCTTACCTGTAAATGTAATGATGAGCAGAAACTCAGGCCTGACGGGAGGTGTGTTTTCCAGCAGAGTTGGAAGGAGCACAGTTAGGAAAAGAAAAACCCAGACAAACACGAAGTCGGCAAAGGCCCCCCTGTGTGACTGGGTGCTTGTCCTACCGCAGAGCCACCGGGTGGAAGGGAGCAGAGGCCCTGCCACGTGCAGGGGAAGACCAGCCACCAGCCACGGAGGCGGGGGAGTGGGCGAGACCCCAGGCAGCGAGGCGGGAAACCAGTTCACCCACACACCGAGGGCTCAGCTTCCGCTGGTCCGAGAGCTGCGATCTTTCTTTCATTGCAGTAAAAGGCCCCAACAGCAAACTGCCCGTCCTCGCCGTCTAGGTAAGTGCACAGCTGAGGGGCACCAAGGGACTCCCACTGTCCCACCGTCATCACCGCCGTCGTCTCCAGAGGCTCTCCCTCTGCACACCCCAAACTCTGTCCCCATTAGACACCAGCTCCCCACCCCCTCCCGCAGCCCCTGGAATCCACCCTGCCGCTTTCTGTCCCTGAGAGTCTCTCCCCTCTGGGGACCTCGTACAGGTGGAGTCATACGGTGTGTGGCCTCTTGTGTCTGGCTGTCTCAGCTTCTCTTGAGTGTGTTTTCAAGGTTTGTCCATGGTGTGGCCTGGGTCAGAATTCCCTTCCTAACCAACCAGAACTTACTGTGCAGCACAGGGAATTCTAGTCAATATTTTATGTTAACCTATAAGGGAACAAATCTGAAAGGGAACATATATATTGTGAGAATATATACATCTTGAGAATATATTGTGTGTGGAGAGATAGGTGTATAACTGAATCATTTTGCTATACACCTGAAACTAACACTATTGTAAATTAATTATACTTCAACAAATAAGTAATACATAAATACATACATACATAAAACTGTTTAAAAATTTAAAAAGAATGTCCTTCCTTTATAAGGCTAAACAATATACCTTTGTATGTACAGACACACTTTGTTTATCTAACATCTGTTTTTTGTGTGTGTGTCTTTTGCCTTTTTAGGGCCATACCCGTAGCATAGGGAGGTTCCCAGGCTAGGGGTCGAATCGGAGCTACAGCCACCGGCCTACACCACAGCTCACAGCAACGCCAGATCCTTAACCCACTGAGGGAGGCCAGGGGTCGAACCCACGTCCTCATGGTTCCCAGTCGGATTCATTTCCGATGCGCCACGGCGGGACCTCCCGTCCATCATCCGTTGATGGACGGCCGGGTTGCTTCCACCTTTGGGCTCTTGTAAATAACGATTCTGTGAACACTCTTTTGAGTCCTGGCTCTTTTTTTTTATTAAAGTGTAGTTGATTCACTACACTTTAATTCTTTCTGGTGGCTGTTCGGAGGAATGAAATTGCTGGATCGTGTAGCGACTCCATGTTTAACTTTCTAGGGAACAGACGTGACAGCCATACACTTTACATGCCCACCGACAGTGCACAGGTCTCCGATTTCTTGCCAACATCCGTTTTCTGTTTCTTCGAAGGAGGCTCCTGATGGGTTAGAGGGGACAGAGCTGCCTTCCTCTGACTAATGTGACACCCACACCCCTGCCCGGAAGTTTTATAGAAAGTGATTTCTTCCTCCCTCCCTTCCCACCCTTCCCTCCCTCTTTCTTTTTCTTTTCTTTCTTTCTTTCTTTTTTTTTTTTTTTTTTGCTTTTTAGGGCCATACCTGTGGCATCTGGAGGTTCCCAGGCTGGGAGTCAAATCAGAGCTGTAACCACTGGCCTACATCACAGCCACAGCAACGCGGGATCCACGCCGCATCTGTGACCTATACCACAGCTCCAGATCCTTAACCCACTGAGCGAGGCCACGGACTGAACCCACCACCTCATGGTTCCTAGTCGGATTCATTTCTGCTGCACCACGGCGGGAGCTCCTCTTTCTTTCTCTTTCTTCTTCTCTTTCTTTCTTTCCTTTCTCTCTTTCCTTTCTCCTCTTTCTTTCTTTCTTTCCTTCCTTCCTTCCTTCCTTCCTTCCTTCCTTCCTTCCTTCCTTCCTTCCTTCTTTCTTTCTTTCTTTCTTTCTTTCTTTCTTTCTTTCTTTCTTTTTCTTTGTTTTTTCTTTTTACAGCCACACTCACAGCACATGGAGGGTCCCAGGCTAGGGGTCAAGTAGGAGCTACAGCTGCCGGCCTACACCACAGCCACAGCCATACCAGATCCCAGCTGCATCTGTGACCTACACTGCATCTTAAGCATTTTGGATCCTCAACCCACTGAGCGAGGCCAGGGACGGAACCTGCATCCTTGTGGATACTAGCAGGTCCCTAACCTACTGTGCCACACGGAAACTCACAGAAATCGAGTTCTGTTCGCAGTATCTCGGGAGAGAAAGTAACGTCGTGGAGATAGTCCGTCATCTCTCCTGGGCACAGTCTTGGGATAAGTCTGGGGCTCCAGACTCTGCGGCCCCACCCCCACGTCTCCAGCCTTTTCACCTAAAGGACCTTGGGAGTTGGTGGAGGGAGGACATCCAGGACTTGAGGACCCTGGAGCCCGTGTGGCCCAGTGCTCGGCTGACACTCCTGGCCAGCAGCAGCCAGGCTCGGCTTCCGGCCACCTCACAAAGCCCTGGTGCCCTAAGCCCATCAGCCCTGCAGCCCAGGGTTCGGGGGCTTCGTCAGGGAAGCCGGGCTGACGTGGTTTCCTGGGAGGGACCCAGATTAGAAGGGAAGGAGACCCTGAGGGCCAGAGATGACCCATCGGAAGCCGCTGTGGCCCCGACCGGATCTGGGAGTGAGTGGGGAGGAAAATCATCCGAATAAGCCTGCCGGTGCCCAGCGCCGACCTTCTCAGGCTGGGCTTTGGTGCCAGTGGGTGTCAGCAGCACAGTTGTTCGAAACTAGCCACTTTTATCACTGGCTTTTTATTTGCACTTGAAACGATTTTACTGCAGGGAGCAGAGAACCATGGCCCCGGCTGTGGCGGAAGACAGGCACTGCTCCCATGAAAACGTCACCTCACCACCTGCTTGCAAATCGAAAGCGAGGTAAAGCAGAGCTGAAGGGACCATGTCTTTTTTCACATCCCAAGCTCATCCTCCGTTTCCTGCTGAAACGTCTCCCTTGACTCTGCACGCGCACGAGGGTTTTGCAAATATAAATAAACCTCCATCGCCGTCTCTACGGACGGTAAGTGGGGGCCGTGGGCGAGCAGGGGGCCCCCGTCCTGGAACTGTGGTCTTGGGGCCAGAGTGGAGTTGCAAGCATGGTAAGAGCCTCCCCATGGAAAACAAACCAGCAGAGTGGACTCAGCGCAACGCAGCCCGGGAGTAAACTGAGTCCCGACACCCGGTAAAAACCCAAAATACTCGGAGAGCAGCCTTTCCCACGTTCGGGTCATTCTCCAGTTTTGAGGCCCTGCAGCGGCTCTCTGTCCCCGTTCTTTCTGCAGCGAGTTGTCCCTGACGACAACAGTGAGGGTCACTGGGAGGCTTTGAAGAGCCCAGAGGGAGGGGTGGCAGTGGCAGGGGGTGGGGGCAGCAGGTGAGAAGGGTCCCTGGCTCGCCCGCAGTTGCAGGCCAGGCAGGAGACCCCCGGTCCCAGGTCTAGGAGAGCCACCAGCAGGAACCACAGCAGGAGGGCGTTTGGAAAGAAACAGTGGATGGAGTGGTCCTTGATTTGGGGCAAGGAGCAGGTGGCCTTGGAGAGACTTGTGGGTTTTCAGGTAGTTTTACAGTGAAGCACCAAACCCATCAACCCCCAGACCAAGAGTAGAGCCTTGAAACCCCCTTTATCACCCAAAGACTTTCCTCCTCCGACCTCATTAGAGCTGCTCTCTAGGTGTGAATTCCAAGGTTTCACTCCAGAGTCAGCGAGCACAGAGATGCCCTGCAGCCCTCCTCCCACCGCCCAGGCACACACGTGCACACGTGTGCACACTCACACACCCAGGCAACGCACACATGTGTGCACGCACACACTCACTAACCACCACTGTATGACTCTCCATCTTCCTTTCCAGCCTTAGATGAGCTGGGGGTTTTTTTGTTTGTTTTTTTTTTGGCTTCTTAAAAACGTTCTCCTCCTTCCCTGAGAATAGCTGTTTCCCAGGGCCCTTCTACACTCCTAAAAATAAACTTACACGTTCTTTGGATTTTAGAGACTCTCGTTTAAAAAAATACAGAGAAATAGACAAGGTCATAGAAATAACAAGCAAAGAATCATAAAACCGCCTTCCTGCAAATCCAAACGGGCCAGACTGGTTGAGAGGAAGGCGGACAGCGCAGCAGCCTTCAGCCCCTGCTAGTTAATCGCAGGACAGAGCCTTCCACTAACTCTGGTCCAGATGGCTGGAGACACAACAGCTTAAAAACGCAGGGTATGCAGCAGCGCTGAATGGCTGACTGCGAAAGTCAAATAGTCATGTCAAAACAGTAATGTGAAATGTACCACCAGCACATTTTATTAAATGTAAATAGCGCCTCAATAAAGCTCAAAAAACTCACAGCGCCTCCCCGTGCGACATCCACGTCGCTGCTGTCACGGCGGCATCGGGCTCGGGGCAGCGGCGCTGGCAGCTTCCCACTCCGGCCCGCATCCCAGGCTTGCGGGGGCGGGGGGGGGGGCGGCGAGTGAGGGATTGGCCTCGGCTCAGCCCCATCACCTCGGGCCTTTCTAAGGGGACAGAGGCTGGGACAAAGCGGCTTTCGGGGCCCCTCGCTGCGTCAGGGGACCCTCCCCGGGGTGGCGGGGCCTGGCGCGCAGAGCCGGTGCGGGCTGAGCACGAGGGCAGGTCCGGAGGGGAGCGAATCCTGGCGAAGGTCTCCGGTCCTGCGCGGAAAACCGGCCGTAGAAGGTTCCCGCTGCTGCGTGAAAAGTAACCACAGGGCAGGCCGTTCAGTGAAGAGGCGGCTGGGTTGCTGATTCCAGTAAATGGAGCTTCTTTTCCGCTTGGGCTGGTGGTGAGGATTAGCGGAGTGGCCAGGTAGGAGGTCATTTTGGAGTATAGACCCAACCTCCAGGGGGTAGTTTCTGGGGAACCTGGTCCCAGGAAGGAGCGGGGGTGGGGAGGACGGTTGGAGAGGAGGACCAAGGGGGCCGAGGGGTTGCGCTCTGCTGGGGGCTCCGGGGACGGTGACCCGGACCCTCAGCCTCCCTCTGGGGATGGGCCATTTCTCTCGCTCCAACTCCTGCGGGTTGAGGGTCCCTAGGGTTGGGCTCCAGGGCTCTGCGTACCCGGATGAAGCCACTTTATGTGGCGCAGGAAAGCCACCTGGGCACAACGGTGGGGACAGGACCGTCTGGGCAGCTGCCTGGACTCAGGTGCGCTGAGGTCTGTGACGCCACCGCAGGGCCACACCCATCCTTGTGGCCAAAGACAACACAAAGCCGTCGTGCTTGGAGATGCTGAAGCAGAGGCCACTTCACCCCCTAGGACACTTGGGAGCCCCTGGGCGCAGCCCCGGGCCTCAGAGGTGAGCTGGAGGGCTTCCCAAGCTGCCTGGCCCTCCCAGCCGAGTCCCTGTCAGGCTGGGTCTCCCTGACTCTGGAGGACCCAGAGGTGCAGAATGGTCACCAGGCCACCTCTCATCCTAAGACTCAGGCTAAACCAGCGCACAACCACGCAGAGGTTTTTACAGTTTCACTTTAATGGTGTCCAGTTCCTCCCAGGCAGGCGGGCGCTTCCTGCCCAGCCCGCACCTGCAACCAAGGCCCAGCGTCTGAATGGATGGGAGGGAGCGCTGGGGGCAGGGGGCTGAGTGAGCGGGGAAGGGGAGCACGTGGGTGAATCAAGTGCTCCGGACACCCAGGCACTTGCTGAAGGCCTGGAGGTGGGGGGCCTCTGTGTTTTGGAACTTTTCTTTGGAGATTGGGGGGGGGGGCATCAGCAGGCTTCTCCCTTTTTTGTTTTTATTTATTTATTTATTTATTTTTTGCTTTTGGAGCTGCACCTGCGGCGTATGGAAGTTCCCAGGTTAGGGATCAAATCGGAGCTGCAGCGACTGGGCTACACCACAGCCACAGCAATGCAAATCCAAGCCACATCTGTGACCTACACCACCGCTCAAAGCAATGCCTGATCCCTGATCCACTGAGTGACACCAGGGATCGAACCTGTATCCTCATGGATACCAGTCAGTTTGTTACCGCTGTGCCACAACAGGAACTCCCCTCTCTCTCTCTCTCTCTCTCTCTCTCTCTCTCTCTCTCTCTCTCTCTCTCTTTTTTGTCTTTTTGCCATTTCTTGGGCCGCTCCCACAGCATATGGAGGTTCCCAGGCTAGTGGTCTAATCGGAGCTGTGGCTGCCAGCCTACACCAGAGCCACAGCAACGCGGGATCCGAGCCGCGTCTGTGACCTACACCACAGCTCACGGCAGCGCCGGATCCTTAACCCACTAAGCCAGGGCAGGGATCGAACCCGCAATCTCATGGTTCCTAGTCGGATTCGTCAACCACTGCGCCATGACGGGAACTCCTTCTCTCTCATTTTTGAAATAACAGCCGACATGTGTGGCCAGCTCTGTGGAGGCTGCTCCACCCTGGAGCTCCGAGGAAATGTCTCTGATTCTCTGAGAAGCTCACATCCGGGACAATACTCTCCTCCCTCCGCAGCAGGAGGACCCCAGCCCGGGGCAGCTCGCAGGGGGATCAGAAGCCAGAGGAGGGATCCCAAGAAGCTCTCAGCGAGAAAAACCTCTCAGGCCCCGTGGTGTGGCCCTGCCTCACAACTTCCCAGGACCCGGCTGAGCACTTCGGGATGACCGCAGGCCAGCCCATCCCCAGAGTGTATCTGACACTTAATAAAACCCTGGGCCGGTTTAAATGCTCTCAGAATGGCTGACAGATGGGAACACAGCTCTAGCTTAGGAGGGAGAGTGGAAAAGTAACAGGGCATTTCTTTCTGAATAAACACATGGACCCTAAAACAGAGATGAGAGATGAGCTCAGAGACACGTTTCCAGCGAGAAACCGCCTGGGGAGCACTGACCCGGCCAGGAGAAGGCGGGTATCCGATGGTCCCCCGCCAGCATCCTCGTCCTCCACTTAGACTTGTGGCCCTTCAGGGCGGGGGCTACAAGGCAGCACACAGGAAATCCTACCTCTGTGTGTGTGTGGGCACATGTGCGTGTGCGTGTGCGTGTGTGTGTGTGTGTCTTTAAACACTTTTCTATCCTTAATTGTACTCTCGTGTTTGACATATGAATCCATGATCCTTTGGCTGAATCTTTGTAAAAAGTTTCCTTGAGGTTGAGTGTGCGTGTGTGAATTCATACAGACTAGAAAAGAATAACCAGGGAACACAGGCACAAAGAGAGTTTCTTAGTTTCACATCCCAGGCAGCATATGGACTTTCCCAGGCCAGAGGTCAAACTGGAGCTGCAGCTGCCGGCTACACACAGCCACGGCAACACCAGATCCAGCCTGCATTGCAGCCTACACTACAGCTTGCAGCAATGCTGGGTCCTTCACCCACTGAGCAAGGCCAGGGATCTGCCTCCGCACAGAGACAATGTTAGGTTCTTAACCCCCTGAGCCACAATGGGAACACTGTTAAATAGTACGTGAGCGTTTAAGACTCAGTACCACCACCCTTTCACGGGTTGTGTCCGAGGGAGTGCGGCCATGAAGGAGTCAGCCGGGTCCTGCCGGCGGTGACGCCCCACGGACTGGATGCCGCCTGCAGTGCCAGCAGGAGACTGCTGGGTATTTCAGTGTTTGATGCAACCTGGATGGCCTCCCAGGAGCATCGCAGGCTTGCTGGGGGTTACAGACGAAGCAGTTCTTGGGGACTTACTCGCGCTAAGGGCCTCTATTAGAAAAGATGTATTTCAAGTCGATGGCCTAAGAGTCCTCATCAAGAAATTTGTTTTAAAAAAGAGCAAACTGAACCCAAAGTAAAGGGAAGAAAGCGAGGGTTCCCGTCGTGGTTTAGCAGGCCTGGCATCCACGAGGACGCAGGTTTGACCCCTGGCCTCGCTCAGTGGGTTAAGGATCCCGCGTTGCTGTGGCTGTGGTGTAGGCCGGTGGCTACAGCTCCGATTTGACCCCGAGCCTGGGAACTTCCATATGCCACAGGTTCGGCCTTTAAAAAACAAAAAAGCAAAAACTGAAAAAGAAAGGGAATAATCAAGATAAGAATGTAAACGAGCGGGACAGAAAATAAGTACATCCTACGTGAGTCATGTAAATTTCATTTATATGCAATTCTAGAAAATGCAAACTCCTCAGGATTAGATCAGTCAGAAAACAGATCAACGTCTGGGTCGGAATGTGGGCGAGAGCCGCGACGGCAGGAAGAAAGGGTGGGGGGGGGGACTTCCGGGGGCGATGGTGACGGCGGGGCTCGCGATCTCCACTGTGGCCGTGGCGTCACGGGCAGAGACACATGTCGGACCTCAGGGCGCACACCCTACAAGACGGGGTGGCACGCAGCCCCCAAACAGGGATGTTCGACAGGTGCGAAGAAAAGAGAAGGACTGGAAGACGTGCACAGCTGGGCGGGGGACAACCCTGGGTACCACGGTCCCCCAGCCGCCCGCGTCCCAGGCACATCGTGCAGGACGCGTCCTCGCCCCTCATTAATGACTCACGTCCTGCACGGCGTCCAGCTGGCCGTCACGTGTCTGCCCAGGTTGCAATAAAGGCAAATTGGAAATGGCGACGAGGCAAGAACTGGCCTCGGCCGTGGACCTTTTAGGTCAAGTTCATATTGATGACGTGAGTTTTCCTTTGCTCTTGATTTGACTTTCTCCACTGCTTTGACGATAGATAATCTGTTTGTGAGTCTGGGGCGTGTGAGTGTGCACACAGGCACTTACAAAAAGACTCTTTCCGAGTCAGAAGGCCCATCGCCACAAATACCCAGCTAAGCCTAAAGTGCTGGCCCCCAGCTGCTTCTATAATGTTCCCACATAATAGCTACCAAGAACTAATAAAAATGGCTAGTAAGTTACTATGCAATGAAAGTCTATATAGAGGTGAAACGGTAAACACTGTTCACCACTTACTGTGAGAAAATGGAGACCTTACTTTGCCAATAAGGACAAGGCCTTTTCTTATCCTTTACTTTAAAGAGAACTGTTTTGAAATGACAAGTCCCGGGAGATGATCAGCGCAGGAGCCATCACCGTCTGGTTTGTTCCTTTTTATGTCATTGGCAACCAGCCCCTTGTGTCGTGAAGTCCCAACCAAACTGTTTACATCTTAAGAAACAGCGGGATGTTGGCCGAATTTGTGAGACAGAAGCAAAGTGAAAACGGTGCAGGAAAATGCACCAAACCCATGGCATCTGACTTGCAAGAAGATAGCAGAAGGTAGGCTTGACAGAGTATCAGAGACCACAGCTCACCTCGGAACGCTGAGAGCTGCTGCACATAAGAAAATCTGCTGCGTTAATTACGGAATGCTAAGATTTGGGGCAAGTGGGAAGATTTTCAGCAAAAGAAGACTGGAAAATGATTTTAAAAGCATTTATAAAGCAGGCCATACATTGTTTTTTGAAATCTTAGGGAAACTTCATAATAGTCTGAAATATAAAGTCCAATTTTATTAAACATATGGGCAAGTTTGAAATTATTCAGAATACCAAAATTAATTTGGAAATAATTAAAATTCAGAAAAACCTCAGGTGCGTGTCCAAGTTCTGGACAACATTAATATGGTATAAAAATTGCTAAGGAAATTTACAGAGAACAGGTGTGTGAAATAATTGAGGGGAAAAAAAGTTCAGATATTAATTAGCAAGAATTATGAATATCCTCGTTAGGTTGTTTTCTCTCAAGTTGACGTATTTTTAAGCATGTGTATAGAGGAAATATTTTCAAAATTATGAGTACACATAGAAAATAAAATCTTACTTATTCCTAATGTTCTGTATTTTTGCCATCAATCACTTAATGAGACATGGAAGGAAAACCAGAGAGTGAGTCTAAACCAAGAGAAAAATATGATTCTAAATATTTTTGGAAATGTATTCAGTAAGTCTTGCTAATAGGGTTGAAATGTTCTCATTCCAAATCCAACAAAATAAGGGTTCGTGATCTCAAAGATTAGCTCTATTGAAACTTGGAGAGAAAAGGGCAATTATGCCAAAAATAAGACCCCACATCCTACACTCAAGGAACTTACAGGAGGAGGGAAGCCAGCCCAAAAAAGCTGAAGGCTGGAAAGTAATGTGACAAGTTCCATGAGGACTCGAGGGAGGGGATGACAAGGATATAAGGGCTTTGCCCTGGATGAGGGGGGACAGTGGGATTTGGGGGTTTACCAGGTAGAGAGGCTAGTGGAAGACATTTCAGACAGAGAGACCAGGATGCATAAAGCTTCATCAGAATCATAAACAAGCCTATTGTCCTGATGCCGTCAGAAGTTGTGGGATGCTCCTAGAATAGACACCTAAAAGGTAGGAGCTGCTTTGGAAATGCGCTGTGGGAAGAAGCTGAAAAACCCTGGGGAGAGTGATTGTGAAACCTCCAGAGACTTCAGAGGTGTCTCGTGAAGTCCTGATGCCCTCCCAGGGAGTTGGAGCGAGGGCTTGAAGGAAGCAGAGAATGTTATTTGAAGCTGGAAGAAAGCAATCTCTGCTGTGCGGAGGCAGAGCATTCGGCAACCCTGGCACCTGCGATAAGGGGCGTGGGAGACGTGCCCTATGAGCTGAGAGATCTGGCCGAGGAGATTTCCAGAGGCCACCGCGAGCGCGGCTTGGTGTCTTCTTGCTGCTTTGGTAACAAAACGTGAGAAGAGAAAGCTAAACTAAAGGAGGACTTTTACACAAAAATAAACTTTACAACTCAACCTCTCCACACGGGCAAGAATACAACAATTAAGCAATGGCCTCCAGGTAAAAAAATCAACTCCAGGGCTCTCTGAAGAAAATGCGGTCTGACCATGACGCCAAGAGTTTAGAGTCTTTGCTAAGACCTCAGAAATATCCAAGGCAATACATCAGAAATCACGCAGTCCAACAACAGGGCTTCTGCAAAGTCCGGGGCCTCAACCCACAAGGTGGAGGAGAATGTGCCTCGAATGGACCTGTAGGCATGGCCTTCCTCTAAGGGAGGCAACCCCAGTAAAATCCACAGGTGACCTGTAAAGTCTTAAACAGATTTCCTTTGCCAGGTGCACAACCCTCTTGGACTGAAACGGGCAGAGAGAGCACAAAGGGGAAAGAGGCGTTTGCACCCTCAACCTTCTCTTGCACCACAGCTGCACACACAGACTAGTTCCCAAGGACAAGGAGGAACGACTCAGAGGCTGAAACCCGGGGCCCCGAGGGCAGAGCCAAAGTCATGGTGAGTCAACCCTGGGGAGGAGTGAGACTGAGCTCTGAACAAGAAGCTCCCAACATTCACCCTGCTGAATTTTGTAATTGCTATGGACCAGTGATTCCTGCATGTTGGCCCTTCCCCTCCTTTTGAATAGGAATATTTCAGTGGCTGCCCCAGAGCTGTCCACCACTGGGTTTCAGGGGCATATGTCGGGGGAAGGATGGCTTTTCTCTTTGGTTTACATGACTTTGGATCGAGAGGAACTGTACTCGAGGAGCTGTACGTAAGGAGCTTCACCAGGGACAACTCTTCTGCAACTCGACGTGGTTTATAAGATGAGATTCCTGCCTCGGAGCTCCTGCTGTAACAGGACGAGACTCTGAGGGGATTTGGCGTGGGTGGGTGTGTTTGGCACGTGTGTCATCGAGGAGCCACAGGACACTAGCCTTTAAAATCCCTAGTGGTTCTCACCTCTTACTGCTCTTGCCCATGTAGTCCCTTCCCACATCACAGGGCACCATGGGCATCGGGGAGTAGGTCATAGAAGAGGCTGAGATTTCATCCCACTCTCTCTTTGGTTCCTCGCTCTGAGGGTCCAGCTTCACAGGAGAGCCCTGCAGAGAGTTTCAGCTGGCAAGGAACTGAGGTCCCCTGCCCGGCGTCGGCACCAGCTGTGCAAGCGGGCCATCCCAGAAATGGATGCTCCTCTGTCGCTGTCCTTTCTAGCACTAGTTGTCTGTGATAAAGAGAAGTCACACACAGGTAGTCTGAGCACTTCCTGGGTGCCCGAATGGCCTAAGGGTGTTCCAGCCAAAATGTCAGCAGCCGTGGTGTCCAAAAAGATTCGCATCTGAAGGCCTCGACTAGGAGTTTGGTATCAACATATGCACACTCCCTACATAAACAGATAACCACCGAGGACCTACTGTACAGCACAGGGAGCTATACTCAATATGTTATCATAAGGGAGAAGAATCTGAAAAAGAATCTATGTGTGTGTGTGTGTGTGTGTGTGTGTGTGTGTGTGTGTATCTGAATGACTGTGCTGAACACCTGAAATTAACACAACATTGTAAATCAACTATACTTCAATTTTAAAAAATAACAAAGTCCTAATCTGGCCAGAGATGGCATTTTAGGACGCTGCTGGAAGCCTAGGAAATAATTCCTGTGTCTTGAAACGGGATGAGAGGGGGACGTGTGTGGCAAATGGGGCTGTAAAGTAAGGTCGACCATATGCTCATACACGAGGATCTCACACCTGCCGTTAGGGAGGGTTTGTTCTTTTTTGTTTGTTTGTTTGTTTGTTTGAGACTATAGTTCCAAACTTTAAAGTGATATGACTGGATATGTGTTTTAACAATAAAATCACCAACTTGGAGGCTGCCCAACCTGCACAGCCATGGGGTGATTGGGACTTGGGGAAAGGCCACCTCGGTCCCCAGAGGGCCAGGTCTCCAGGAAGCTGGAGGCAGTACCCCTGGCAGGGTAGCAGGTGTTGGGGTAGCTCAGAGCAGCAGGAAGAGGCCTCTGTCCCTGCACACTGGTTCCTAAGCGATGCACAAGTACTTTGGAAGTCTCTAGAAATAACTGGGGGAGTTTTGAGGAGGCTGAACTCTGCTTTGAGGCCAGGAGCCAGCTGAGCACAGGTCAGTATCTCTCCTAATAGCATATTGGTACCCACTGAGCTTACTGATGCCCGCTGAGTGTATTGGTACCTGCTGAGCACAGGTCAGTGCCTCTCCTGAGAGCATATTGGTACCCTCTGAACATACTGGTACCCGCTGAGCGTATTGGTACCTGCTGAGTGTATTGGTACCGCTGAGCACAGGTCAGTGTCTCTCCTGAGAGAGTATTGGTACCCACTGGGAGTATCGGTACCCGCCGAGCGTATGGGTACCTGCTGGGTGTATTGGTACCGCTGAGCACAGGTCAGTGTCTCTCCTGAGAGAGTACTGGTACCCACTGGGAGTATCGGTACCCGCCGAGCGTATGGGTACCTGCTGAGCGTATTGGTACCCGCTGAGCGTATTGGTACCTGCTGAGTGTATTGGTACCGCTGAGCACAGGTCAGTGTCTCTCCTGAGAGAGTACTGGTACCCACTGGGAGTATCGGTACCCGCCGAGCGTATGGGTACCCACAGCGATGTCCAGGACGTGGGTGACAAGCTCTTGGGCAGCCCTGCGATCACAACTGCAAAGTTAACCCACTCTCTCCTTGTTGGGTCTGGAGCCTCTGCTCCTTTCAGAGCAGGGTGTGGACAGGAGGCGTTGCTGCCCAGGAGAGGGCAGGGGCAGCGGTCCAGCAGCGAGACTCCAGGCACCCACGGAGCTGGCCTCAGGGGCCTGCCTGTGCCCAGGCTGGGGGGAAGGATACCTGCCTCTCTACTCAGGACGTTTCCGACAGCAAACACACAGGGTTTTCCTCGAATAAACAAGCCCGATGCTAGAGCCGCAAGTCAGTGTGGACCCCCCGCCCCAGGTTAAGGGTTTGCCCCCAGACTCCCCACCAAGTCCTGTCTGACTTGAGCACAAGCCAAGGCTTTCCAAGACTCCCTCCGAAGCCCCAGTGATTTGCTCTAATGGTTAACAGACCCAGGGGAAGCTTGGCTGTTATCTGTGCACTGTGAAGGCTGCAGTGAGGACTCGGGGAGCAGGAGAGGAGGCGCAGAGGCGCGAACAGGCCCGCGAGTGGGGCTTCCCTCCCCGTGAGTCCAGCAGGTTCACCAGCCCGGAAACTCTCCAGACCCCGTCCTTAGGTTTTTAACAGAAGGTTCAGTACACGGGCCTGATTGGTCCCTGGTGGCTGTGGGTGACCGCTCAGTCTCAGCTCCTCTCCCGTCCCCGGAGGTGGGGGTAGCGGGGGGGGGGAGGTGGCTGCGAGCACCAGCCCCTTGTGACCTGGTTGGCCCTTCTGTTCCCGGCCTCGTCCTCTGAGAGTCACCTGGAGGCAACAGCTCAGGTGTGGGCACAAGGGGCTTATGAATAACAACAATTTTCTAAAGAAGCCTTAGTTTTGTATTTTTTACTTTATTTTATTTTATTTTATTTTGGCTTTTTTGGGCCACACTAGTGGCGTATAGAAGTTTCCAGCCTAGGGGTCAAGTCAGAGCTGTAGCCACCAGCCTACACCACAGCCACAGCAACCTGGTATCCGAGCCGCATCTGCAACCTACACTACAGCTCACGACAATGCTGGATCCTTAACCCACTGAGCGAGGCCAGGGATTAAATCCATGTCCTCATAAATACTAGTCAGGTTTGTTAACCACTGAGCCATGACAGGAACTCCAAGAAGTTTTAGTTTTAATTGATCGGTTTAAAGAGTGTAGGTAGTTATCTAAAGGGGAGATCTTTGCTAAAAGCCCCTTCGAGATAAGACCATGGCTGTCACAGAGAGTGGCCATTCCTTTAGGTGCTTCTGAAAATTTCTTATGACCATCTTATCATTCTCAAGAGTCCATAGTTATACATGTGTGGTGTGTTGTCACATAAAAACCTTGGGCAGGAGTGGCCAAGCCGCCCAGTGGCCTCACGGGTTAAGGATCTGGCGTTGTCACTGCAGCAGCTCCGGTCACTGCTGTGGTGCAGGTTCAATCCCTGGCCTGGGAACTTCTGCATGCCACAGGCACAGCCAAAAAAATTAGGGAAAAACCCAGAAGCATGTGTTGGTACCTTGTAACTCCTGTGTTTAGATGGGGGAGCCGTGTTCCCCGTGGTCCCTGCAGGTGGTCCCGGGGGCCTTGTGTGACCACACTGTTTCAAGGTAGCTTGGCTTCTAGACATGCCAGGACTCACATGTCAGCCTGGTCACCAAGGCAAGCGCTGGTATCACACGCACCAAGTCCACGTCAGTGAATAAATAGGCTTATTAAGCACAGGATAAATAAGGCCCATGTTTATTCTTCAGTGTAATATATATGTGTGACATCTTTACAAGGCAAAGGATTACAGCTGGATGAAACTGGGTTCAGAAAGAGAAAATACACATGGTTGTTGCAATCGCCACCCTCTGCCTCCATCTTTACTTCTTATCAACACTGATTACACTCGTCCAAAGGGCTCGCCAGCATCTATCAGCCGGGACAACTACTTCACGTGGAACCCAGCACAGGCTCACTGGGGTGTAGAGGGTCGTCTCTCCTTTGAGTGGGGGCGTGAATTATACGCCTTCATGGAAGGTGAAACTGCCCACATAAAGACCACGTATGGGCAGCACACTGGATCGGAGCTTCTAAGAAAGAAATGCACAGATTTTCTAAGACGAGAAGCCGTAGCCTTCATGCAATGCAAGGCAGTAACCCTAATCCAGGACGTCGCAGCGGCGAATGTCCTTCAGGACAGCAAGGAACCTGCCCTTAAAGGGAACAGCTTGCATCGCAAAGAGGCTCCGGGGGACATGGTGATGGATGAGAAAGTGGACTTTTTTTTTTTTTTTTTTTTGCTTTTTAGGGTTGCACCTGTGGCCCATGGAAGTTCCCAGGCTAGGGGTCTAATTGGAGCAGCAGCTGCCGGCCTACACCACAGCCACAGCCACACCGGATCCTTAACCCACTGAGAAGGGCCAGGGATCGAACCCGAGTCCTCATGGATGCTAGTCAGGTTTGTTACTGCTGAGCCACAACAGGAACTCCAAGCATATGGACTTTGGTTCTAACTTAAGAAAAAGAGAAAGAAGAAAAAAAAAGCAAAAGCAAAGTGGGGGCATCGTAGCTGTTGAAAAGGACAGGCGGCCCTGCAGCTGGAACCTGGACAGAGGCTCGTGGCGGGAGGGGCCCGCCGCCCTCCCGCCACGAGCACACAGACCGGTTTTCCAGCTGAAGCCCCTCCACCGGGCTGAACAAGCTCAGGTCCGGTGTGGGCCCCACCCCTGCGGTAGGGTCAGGGTCGCTGGCGTGGAAGGACAGAAAGGAGCAGAACAAGAGCCCCGCTCATGTCACTACTATAAACTCCATATGTTGATTCTAAAGCAGGAAAATAATTGCCGTAACGATTTCCATAAAAGTGGTAAAAATGTGGGTGATGATCCACGTTTGAACAAGTTACGTCCAAGCTTATCTACATTTTTGAGGAAAGAGAAAGAAATAATTGCAAGTCCAACCAAAAGCAACCACAGGCAAACCTAGGTAGTTACAGACCCGGGTTACCCGTGGGCCACCCAGAGCCCTTCTCCCCGCGTCCATTTGGGTGAGAAGTCACTGCAGAGGTTCTTATGTCCCCAGCTGGACATGAGCCCTTTCTCCCTGATTTTAAATAGTGACTGATTCTGGGTAACGGGTGGGGTCTCACAAGTTGCAAATGCGGCTGTGCTTCTCCTTAATCGCAGTGGGGTCTCTCTCTCGCTGCAGGCGGTGGGAAGTGCCACGCTGGTGCTTCCTCCCCCATTTACTGGAGAAATAGCAAAGGCCTAGCAGGAGTGAGCGAGGCCCTGCTGCCCTCCAGGAGGGTGGAGAAGCCACAGAGCTGCTCAAAGCCGCATGGCTTCTTGGAAAAGCGGATCCGACGGTCCCAGTACAGCCAGGTCCCCCTCCACGCTCCACGCTCACATCTGGTTTGACGACTCCGGTGTGCAAAGCCCGTTCCCACACAAGGGCGTGGAGGGAGGGGACGGGACCAGCTGGGGACCTAAATGCTCCCGTTTCACGTAATTCTAGACGGTAAGAGCTCTGCAGGGTCAGCTCTGCAGGACACAGCTCCCACAGGAAAGGCCTCTCCATCCAACGGTGGGAACTGAACGGCAAGTTCTACGAGGATCCACTTTCAGAGCAGCGTCTCCTTCCTAAACCCCTACAAGAAATCACACCCAGTGACCGCGGGGTCAGCAGCGGATGAATCTGGCAAAGAAACCGTTCCTCCATTGGGCCTGCGCTGCCTCTTCCCCATGTGGGGGCGGCCGGGGGTCTGAGAAAGAGCCAGACGAGGTCTGCACATCCTGCAGGAGGCCTCCTGCTGGGCTGGTGGCGGTGGGGGGCGGGGGGGGGGGTCTGCAGCCTGGGACAGAACACACCCTCCACCAGGGGTTTCGGATCCGACCCCTGCATCCTGCTGAGCATCTGAGTGGACGCCAGCTCTCTGTGGGCCGAGCGTTAAGCCTACCCTGGCTTGTGTTTTTCCAGACTTGATGAAAACCATCAGCTAAAGATAGCGCAGCAGAAACGTAACACTCCCGTCACAGGGCTTCGCGCGCGCGCGCGTGTGTGTGTGTGTGTGTGTGTGTGTGTGTGTGTTTAGGGAAACTCAATTAAACATTTGAAGCAGAGTCACACAACAGGAACAGGAGGAACCAACCTCAGAAACATGCAGCGGCCCAGGGGGAAAGAAACGCATCACGACGTGGGATCGAAGCCTGGAAAAGCACACGCCCCGCGGCACTGCTCAGCCAGGCTGAACTCATCACACACCCGCCTTCGCCTGTGCTTCCCCCGCACCTGAAATCTAGGAACAGGGGCGTCGTACGTGGACTTCTCTGGGCACGTGATGAGAAGTCACTCGGTGGGATCGGAAATGGTGGCAGAAGCCAACCCATGTCCGAGCTGCCCTTGCCGACGGGGCCGCTGAGCAGGTCTTACTTGGTCTCATCACTATCGGGACAGCGGCAGCCTAGAACGATGTCAGCTAAAGAGAAAGGCATTCTTCTAGCTGGTCTCACACAGCAGGTGCTGGGGGTGGAGAGCCCGAGGGGTGGGCCGGCACTGGATGTGTCACCGCAGGGCCAGCTGTCTGCGCGGCCTCTGCTTCAGGAAGAAACGGCACGTGTTTCTGCCGTGGCCTCATGTCCCCTGTTAACTAGATGTGATGAGATGAGCTCAGAAGAGGAAGAAGCTGGCAACCAGCGAGAGAAGCTGTCACACCCCCAGGGCCATCAGAGGTGCCCCGGCCTTCAGTCCCCAAACGCTCCTTGCCCAGCGCAGAGCCACAGAGATGCCACGTGGTGAGGTCACCAAGACAGGCAACACAGCTCTGTTGCCCTGGAGACCGCGAGACCTATCTCTTCTCCTTTCAACGGTGTCCAGGGAAGCTCCTGGGGCTGTGAACACGCTTCCGAAGGCCGTGGTTGCAAAGACGAACTGTGAACAGATACCACCGCACCACCCGTCAGCACTGGGCAACCTCCTTCCTTCCAGGGAAGGTTCCATCAGGAGGGAGCGGGCGCGCTGACCAGGCACGTCCCTCATTTGAAGGCAGATCAGCTGCTCTTGGAGGAGATTTCAGAATAAAAGGAAGATGCCTCAGAACTCAGAGAGCGCAAGTTCCAGAAAGCAAATTCTTCATGGGCTGGATTCATGGTTTCAGACCAAATCAAAGCAGTAAAGCTGTAGACACCAAGTGTGCCAGGCTGCCCTGCACTTAGACTTTTTTTCTGACGACAGAGTCACCCCTTTGAAAGGCAATTCTCTCTCTAAATGCATCCAACCTGGTTTAAAATCTCAACTAAGTCTGGGGTGTGCCTGCTCCAGCGACCTGAGAAGTAGCAGGAATAACCTAGCCGCCGCCCCGGTGACTAGGATGGACCTTGTTAAAACTCAGGTGTGCCGAGGGATGCAGGTGTGTGCGGGGGGGGGGGGTCTGCCTGAACCCCAGGAACACGGCCCTGGATGCCCCCCCAGGTGACAGAGGAGCTCAGAGTTCAGGGCAGTGACCTCCCCTCCCCCAGAGCCACCATAGTCTTCATGGGGTCAAGGCATCAGAACTGCTGATTTTTCCAAAAATCCTCTCAAAGCAGCAGCAACCACAGCAGTTTTCCTGCAAAGCAAACAAAATATGACTCTTGTTAATTCAGCAGGGCTTTAAAAATTGTAATTAGTTGGTCGTGTCCCTTCGGAAAACCACAGACGACTTTTTATAATGAATGTGTGTCTGTGAGAAAAAAAAAAAAGAAAGAAAGAAAAGAAACCCCTTGAAGGACCCACCGCTTCCCAGAGCTGGGGGAGGTTTTTTGGGGTTTGGGGTTTTTTTCCTCTTTTAGTTTATGCAAGATATTTTAGTCCCGTTCGCCGAATCGGAGGACAAGGCCTCTTTGTTTCCTCCGAAGCCAGGCCAGCGCCACAGCGGCCGCCACCCGTGCGCCCAGCGGCCTGGTCCCGGCATCAAAGCCGGGCTGCGGACGGCCCGTGGGAACTTTTCCATTTGCTCTGTGGCCACCTGTGACCTGGGGCCGCCCCCGGGGGCCGCGTCCGCATCGCCCTGCAGACCCGGAGGTGCCCCTGGTTCCTGCCTCCCGGGCAGGGGCTGCGGGGCAACGGAAACGAGAAACAAAACGCCACCCGCCTGGGCTTTTGGCGTGTCCTCCGCCCGACCCGACAGAAGACCTCCGACCAAGTGCAGGCGTCTCCACGCCGCAGCTGACAGCGCCGATTAGGCCTTATTCCGACGGCCTGCGAGCTGCGCCTTTCCCACAGCCATCACCCCCAACCACCAGATTTTAAAAATCAATATTATCTCAGCGTTGGTTTTCCTCAGATTCTGTCTTTGCCAAACCCCCCGTCTCATCCTGGCAGGAAAGGCCGTGGGGCAGGATCAACATTCTTCTCGAAGGAGCGGCTCTCAGAGTTGGTATCTTAAGCTCACGTTTTAATCGGAAACAAAACAAAAGGGAGGGAGGCCCCCAGGAAGCCTCTGCATCGCGTGGACCGGCTGTGGGCCCAGGCGGCCTGGGACCCCCGCGGGGGACCCGGGAAGGGAGGGCAGCCTGAGCGGCCGGCGCCCAGCAGAGCTGCCCGGGCTGGGGGGGCTCCCCCAGCGGGTCCGGGCCAGAGGGACCAGCGCACACGCGGCTGTCTCCTTCCTCCTCGCACCCGTCACGGCCCGGCTGCCCCCCACCGCCTGGGCTGCGAGAGCCAACCTGCTTGGAAGGACTCATCCCTCTCCCACCAGCTCCCACTCTTCCTGCCAGGCCCTGGTGACGCGCTGTTTCCTCCTGTCACCCCAGAATCACCCCGCCAGGCCTCCAAGGGACCCCGGCGCTGATGGTGGGAAGGTGGTTTGTGGCAGACCCTGGGGTTTGTGGTCACTGGGGACGAGGCTGCCTCTGGGGGGCGGGGGGCGGGAGAAGGACCGACCAGACCCGCTGCCCGCAGACTCCGGGGCACCTCAGGGGGTGCCCAGGCCTGGGGAACACAGAAAGTCCCCCTCCTCCACGCTGTCCCCAGACCCCAAACCACCTTCTGTCCCCAGAGTCCAAGTCCTTGCTCTTTTTGACAAACAAGAATGGTCTTTGTGAGTAGGAAGCCAAAGCCTTCCCGTTGACGTCACGCGGTTTCTGAAGAGTGACAGCCAGCAGGAAGTGACCCTCACCTCAAAGGCCGAACGCTGGCCGAAGGCTGGCTTGTGACTTTCTCTGTGACTTACTAGTTTATTTCCACCTGATCTTTTTCTTCAACAGACGCAAGGCAGCTTCCAAGAACGTCTGCAGTCAGACGGCCCCTCGGGGTCAGAGCCAACGGGGTAGGAGGTGAGACGGGGCAGCAAGAACGCAGACGCCCAGGTCCTCAACCGGGAGGGGACGTCATGCTGGGCTTCCTGGAGGTCTGCAGAGCTAAGCGCCCTCGCCCAGGCCTCTCCCTTGGGCCCTTAGTTGATGGAACCCAAGGGACTGAGGCGTAAAACCCTCTCTCTGAATAACCATGACCGCATTCTAAGCAGGGCAGAGGCTCTGTATGAAGAGGGGGTGCCTCGGGGTCCGAGGGTGGGCCCAGACCTCAGGGAGCTCCGGGGGAAAGAAGCCGGGGCTGGGGAGGCAGACACCAGAGAGGATCACGTGACCCGGGGTGTGGTGGTGGGGCTCAGCCTCTGGGACCCGGGCTCCCCGCCTCTAGAGGAGAGGCACTGCTTCCTCTGACCTCACGCAGTGGCTGCCAGGATGCCCAGGGACAGTTTCTGTGTGGTTACTAGTCCCTGTGCACCCACGCACGATGCACCAGGCCCCGTCTCCTGGCTCTGCTCCAGCGATCTCACTGGAGCCACTCGACAAACGTAGGAAGTAAGACCACCCCACCCCTAACCAGGAAATGGGGGTTTCTCCACTGGAAGGTGGTGGAGGGGGTGCAAACACAGCAGTGCCCTCAGGGCCTTTTCAGCGGTGGAAACACGGCCCAGTGCCGCCCGGCCCCACCCCCACCCCCAGGCTCAAACAGCCGCAGGAACAGCCCGACACCCACCTTTCCGATGGGCACCTTCCAAAGGCTATTTGGCCTCGAGGTCCTGGGCGTCAGGGCAGCAATTCTTCCTCTTCTGGGAAAAAACAGAAAGCATTTGGGGGAGGATTAGAGCCTTTGCATCGGTCCCCGACTTATGATCTGAGGACACCAGAGGCAGCAGCGACTTGTCCCCACGTGGGACAAGCTCCTGCAGAGACAACTTGGAGCCTGAATGGCTGAGGGCCTTTGACAAAGGCCCTGACACCTCCAGAGCCCAGCGCTCGCGCCCCCCACAGCCCCCCAACGCTCCTGTCATCACTGCCTGGCCTCTAAGAGGCAGGGACAACGAGCTTCGCACCCAGTGACATTGGCTTTTACACGTGTGTGTTTTGTCAAAACTCTCTTTGACAAACACTCGTTTTGACAAAGCACAAGAGTCAAGACTGACCACAGGATGAGTCAGACTCAGGGGCTGCTTCTCCCAGGCGCCCTCTAAGCCAGCAGACAAGGCTCAGCGCCACCAACAGGCTCACAAGGACAGAGACGCCCTCCAGTCTGGGGCTTGAGACAAGCCATCTCGGAGGAGGTGGCATTAAAGTGGCCTCAGACACCCGGGGCTGATCCAGAAGGAGCAGGGGCAGTGCTAGGAACCCAGCACTGGGCACCTGGGGCTGGCAGGCCCTACCGGGTGCTGGGCTGATGGGGACTCTGTGGTCAGGAATAGCACCATTAGAGCTGAGACGGGGGGAACGAGGATGGGGTGAACTCGGGAGGAGAGCAAGCGGAGGCTGAGAATCAGCCCAGACACGCTGGATTTGTACCCTTCGACGGCCGCACCTGCAGCATGCGGACGTTCCAAGGCCAGGGGTCAAATCGGAGCTGCAGCCAAGGCCTACCCTGCAGCCACAGCAACACCAGATCCTGAACCCTTGGGTGAGGCCAGGGATGGAAGCCACGCCCTGGCGCTGCAGAAGCGCTGCCAATCCCACCGCGCCACAGCGGGAACTCCAGCTCAGATGTTGTTTTCTTAGCTCAGCGAGTGGGCCGAAGGGCGCGTGGGGGACGGGAAGGAGAGGCAAAGGGAGGGATGAATCAGGTGACAGTTGTCCCGCTTTCCGTCCTCCGGCCCCCCAGCCTGGAGTCCATCCGCAGGCAGGGATCAGCTCTCAGAGCTTTGTCACTGGCTCTGCTCCACCCCGGCGGCAGCTGTTTCCGATGGAAGGTGGGTCACGGGTGGGCGGTGGACAGAAGAGCGGTGAGCCCCACAGCAGCGTGAGCAGAACACAGAAGGCGGAGACCTTCAGGGCCTCACTGCCTGAGAAGGGAAATCCTTCTTAGAGTCATTGATTATAGGTGATTGACTCACTGATTGATGCTCAGTGGTTCAGAAACAGGAAGGGCTTTGAAGCACGAAACAATTAAAAGAGAAGTTCATTCAAAAATTTTCTAAGAAGAGTTTAGATGTAGATAAGTCCATAGTTTGGATGAGACTGAAATTTTCAACCTAAAGTTAAATTCCGATTCTACAGAACAGAGAACCAAGATCATTTCGAAAGGGAATCTTTAGGAAAACATCAGTCGCCACGGTTCACTGAAAAACAAACTCTGTTAAGCTGGAGGATCATCTTCCAGTAATGTCGAAAATGCCCGGAACATGCCCGGTTCCAGAAACGTCACACGGCCGCTTGACCCAGCAGCCCTCCACCAGGACGGTGAGTGGGGACCACACCTGGTCCAGAGCCTGTGTGCCACCTGTTCCCAGTGGGACATGCCGGACGACGAGATGGGGATACGGCCATGCCGGCCCGAGGCTCGGTGTGAGGATTCAAGGAGCTGATTTTCACAAAGCAGTTAGAACAGTGCCTGGCACCGTGCTGTGTAATTTTAACTTTCGTGGTAACTAGCTGGATTTACACAATGGAATTTTCTTTTTAAATTCTCAGCATTCTTGAAATATCTATTCATCTCAGGTACCAACAGTTGGATCGAATAACAAAAAGGTGATTTTTGCTGTTGTTGTTCCGTGGTTTGAAAAATATTTTTAAACCCTTTTCAACTGTATGATGTCATTAATTACCTGCTGTGGTTTTTCCACACTGTCCACGGCAAAAGGTGTATTTGGAAACCCATAGGCTTTTGGGTAGAAACACTTCGGTGGAAAATCGGCCCAGAATAGGCTGGTAACCCTAATAAGCAGTTTATGCAGTCTGGGTAAGGCACCAACTAGGCACTAAGCCTATTTTTACTTGACATCAGTACCAATTATCAAGGAAAGGTATATTCAGACACAAATAAAACGTACGACTGATGCTGAATTTAGACGGGAAGCTAATTTCAATAAAAACTGGATGTGGAAAAAATGAATACCCGTAGCACAGTCATTCCAAGGTTTTGGTCAGTGGAAAAGCTCCGCCCCAAAGCCCCTGGGGCCGAGGGGCAGAGCTGGGGGAGGGGAGGGCGCCCAGACCTGCCCGGTGTCCGGGCTCGACCGACCGCTTGTCCCTCGGACGCTCTGGCGGAGCTCTGTCCCCCTCGAGGCCTGATGCAAAGACAGCCCACGGCCCCCCGTGTGCCCTGCCTCGTTGACCGCCCCAGATGTTTCGTCAATTTCCTTGAATGCTACGCATCTGCTTCTGGGCCGCTTGTGTCCCCCGCTGGGATCAGGAGGGAGGTACCCTGGAGAAGGCTCTTCCAGTCATCCAGGTGGCCGGGGTCCTGGGCCAGGGGAACCAGGGGGACGCCCAGGGCTGCCCAGATTGCAGAAATAGGGAGGGAGAGCCACGTGCAAACTTGGAGCTAAGCTGCATGTGAGGCGCCGGGACCGAGGGTGAGGGAGGCGGACGAGGACGCTCTGGGGTCTGGTCGAGGCCGTTGGAGGATGGGCGAGGACGAGGTGAGCTGGGGACACGTCGCCGTGAGCTGTGGTGTGGGTCGTAGACGCGGCTCGGATCCCGCGTGGCTGCGGCTGTGGGGTAGGCCGGCAGCAGCAGCTCCCATTCGACCCCTAGCCCGGGAACCTCCAGGTGCCGCGGGTGCGGCCTTAAAAAGATTTAAAAAAAAAAAAAGTGATCACAGAGTTTGGGCTCAATTACCCTCAACTCCACACAGGCTCCTCGAGTCTTTGGTAAGAATCTCCTTCAAACACACTTGCAGTCATCTCCTGACCACACTAAACATCGCAGCTTTGGCGCCCAGAACCGACCCAACCGGGTAAGCACAGAGGTTAGAATTCTGCGTTCTGTTTCAAGGAGGACACTTACCCTGAAGGTACATTAACATATATTTTCCAAAACTGTACATGCGTATATATGCTCGGCTGTGTGTAACGGCGCACGCACGTTCCGGTGAGATCTAATTCACTTCGCAATGGATACAGGGATGAAATAATAAACCTAATAAACAGGCCTGCTGAAAATAACACTCTACTAAGCACCGTAATTAGCATTCATTTAAAAACACACAAATGGCTCGATAAAAGCATCTTTAAGCAATTTAACACTAGCACAAGATTGGAAGGCTGGGGCATTAGTGAGAAAGAACTTCACTTAAGGCTCAGGTGCCTGTGGCATCTGAGCATCTGAAGACTGACGCTGACCGGCAAAGGGGAGGGGAAATACCGAGCACGGTTACCTGTGTGCTGAGCCTGGAATGGAGCTGGTGGTCTGACAGCCAGGGGTGCTTCAGGGCTTTACTCGCACTTATTCTCCAGCTAAAGGGAAAGGCAGGCAGTCAGGAGCGAAGACCCAGCCCAGGCGAGCCTGGCTCTGGCTGCTGCCTTTGGGAGACCAGACGGCCCAACGCCAGATTCCCAGGCACTTCTGTCTTTTCTGGAATTGCGGTCAAGGACTGTAGGTTACCGTCCAAACCCATCAGGTAGCAATATTGGTAAGACAAGCAAAGCAGGGAATTCGGAATGCTTGTTAATGACTGAACATCCACCTTCAAAGAAGCCAGTCATACATCTATTCTTTTTCAGAGTCTTTTCCCGTAGAGGAGCTACAGACTACTGAGCAGAGTCCCCTGTGCTGTACAGTAGATGCCTGCTGATTATCAATTTTATATATAGCAGTGTGTATGTATTAACCCCAAGCTTCTAACTTATCCCCTCTCCAACCTCTCTCTCCCCTTCAGCAACCACACATTTATTTTCCATTTGTGAGTCTGTTTCTGTTTTGTAAATAAGTTCTCGTTTACAAAAGAAGTAACCATTCTTGATGGATGTCTGAACTTCATAAATTGAATGTCCATCAGTCAGTTGAAGAATAAGCAAGTTTGTCATTATAAGAACAAAATTCTACAGTGATTCTTGATGGCTGCAAAAGCAACATGCATATTAAAACTTTTGAATAATATGTATTACCAAGGTTTGAATTAAGAAGTTTTGAAGAGTCAAATAGAGAAATCGATGGTGAATTAATGTAATATTGAGAAAGAGTGTATTAGAAACTCTCGAGCCAGTAGAGGTGTACACATCAAAAAATATGAGGAAGAATTATAAACATTATATTACTTCCTACTTCTAAGCTTTGTAAACTTGTTTTGTGTGCTAATGTTTATTACAGTAAATGAGATAATTTTTCAAAATAAAAAATTATGTATGTTTGTTACATTAAATGAAATAACTTTTCAAAATAAAAAAAATAAACCGTCTGAAGTCTGCCTTCTGAAAGAGTATTAAGTAGTTTCAAGCAGTCATGAAGCTCAGTTTGTATAACTACTTCAATAAAATTACTTGATCAGATAACCAACTATTTAAGCATAAAAAGAGGAGACGAGTCTTTAGTCAGTGAAGGATGACATGGTGACAACATCACGAGCAGGACCCTAAATTAACAGACATGACTTTTTTGAGTTCCTGTCGTGGCTCAGTGGAAAGGAATCTGACATCCATGAGGACACAGGTTCCATCCCCGGTCTCGCTCAATGGGTTAAGGATCCAGCATTGCTGTGAGCTGGGGTGTAGGTCGCAGGTGCGGCTCGGCCCTGGCCTTGCTGTGGCTGCGGTGTGGGCCGGCAGCTGCAGCTCTGATTTAACCCCCAGCCTGGGAACCTCCATGTGCCGCAGGTGCGGCCCTAAAGAGACAAAATAAATAAATACATAAACAGCAGTAAGATACTAAAATAACAAAGTAGGTACTGTTGGCCCTGAAGTCTTAAATGTTATCTACCGATGAACATTTCAGACGAAACCACCTGAAAAGTGTGTTTGAAAGTCTAATCAAAACCCACCCCTCATGATTCTAAAATACAAGCCCCTAAGTTTCACTATCACTCTTCTTCATCCACTGAACTCGGAATTATGTGGTTTTAGCAAGACAGAAATAGAAGGCCAATTAATACAGAACGCGCTCGGCCTTGGGGGAGGGCTGACTCCTGTTGGTTATCAGTCCTGTCACTTCACTGGCCAGTGACCTTGGGCAAACTACTCGGCGTCTCCTGCATCGCAGAGAGATGCGCGTTTCACCCACGGAGGTGGGGGGCTACCGAGAGGACGTCTCCGAAGCAGTGGGCCCAGGCCCTCCAGTGAAACCACAGGCAGGTGTTCGGCTCCCCGGAGTCACACTCGCCTGGTAGATTGGAAGGGACCCGGGAGTAACTTATCCCAAAGCTCTCCTTTCGAGGCTGAGTCCACTGAGGCCCAGCGAGGGACCTCACTGCCGGAGCCTCGAGCAAAAGGCAGAAGGAGGGAGCTGTGCAGCCCCGTCCAAGCCTCTCAGCGAAGCCCTCGCAGGTCTCAGGAATCTGCGTCCAGAGCACCCAACTCGTCCAACTCCAGCTCTGCACGTGCGCGCGCGTCAGAGACGTCGCAGGCAAGTGTCACTGCCTCGCTGTTACCCTCCTTCCTTCACACAGGGGACAGGATCACCTCTTCTCCTTGATCAGAAGCTTGGAGATGAACTCCCGGGCCTCCTCCGACACGTCCTGAAATTCTGCATCCTCAAGGTCCCACCTGCAGGCCAGGATGTTGTTCAGGGTCTCGGTGTCAGTATCTCCCAGGAACGGGGACAAGCCGCTGAGTCTGTAAGACACAGCATCCGGGTGACAGTTTTCTAAACCCCTCAGGCCCTTTACCGAGGGATTGGCTTTGGGGGTCTGTCGTTTAAAACTGAAAGAAGGCCAACAGCCAACAATGAAGTATAACTTTTTTTTTTTTTAATGGCTGCACCCAAGGCATATAGAAGTGTCTGGGCCAGGGATCAAACCCATGCGTCCGCAGTGACCCAAGACGCTGCCGTCAGTGGATTCTGAACTCACTACGCCACAGTGGGAACTCCAGGCCTAATTTTATAATACGTTTTTGCAATTGAGAAAATGCTAGCTCTCCTACCCTGACGCCTAATCAAACAACGTCGCGGTGAAGGCGGCAGGCAGCCTCAGCTATGAATCTCATGGCACGGCCGCCTCGGGCAGCAGGAAGCAGCTGGCAAAGTGCTGCCACGACCTCAGATGGCAAACCCCAGCACGGGGACCTACAAGAGGAAGCCTACTTAGTCTTTCAGGGAGTCGGGACATGAGTTCGGGGGTTTCTTTTCATTACTTCTCGGGCTCTGGGTGCTGTCCTAGAAGTCAAAGTGACTGGCGCAGAAGACTCGCTTTTTCAGAGGGTGTACAGGGAAAGGCTGTAACCCCCTCCCCACGGGGGTCAGCAGGACCTAGGAAGCCCCAGAACATGTACAAGCTAGCTACTTCTGAAAGACCTAAACTGGGGCTCTTATTCAAAGCGGCAAAAGCCCGCAGAGCAGGTGCGGTGCCGGCGAGCGAGGGCGGGGCCGGGTCTGCTCACAGCATGTAGGCGATGACGCCCACGCTCCACATGTCCGTGGGAAACGACACGAAGTCGTAGTTGACCACCTCCGGGGCGAGGAACTCGGGCGTCCCAAAGTTCACCTTCAGCTTCTCTCGGGGCTTGTACCTGGAGTTTGGGGACAAGGGGTCCGCCCATCAGAAGTCAGGGCAACTGAGAGGAGGCAATCGCTAAGCACACCAACGGCAGCCTCTCGGCGAGCTTAAAACCAACAGACCTCCAAGGAAGTCACGTCCTGGAGAGACAGCGTCTACGACTGCAAAGAAGCTTCCTCCTGCAAAGCCTTTTTTTTTTTTTTTGTCGTTTTGCTATTTCTTGGGCCGATCCCACGGCATATGGAGGTTCCCAGGCTAGGGGTCGAATCGGAGCCGTAGCCACCGGCCTACGCCAGAGCCACAGCAATGCGGGATCCGAGCCGCGTCTGCAACCTACACCACAGCTCACGGCAACGCCGGATCGTTCACCCACTGAGCAAGGGCAGGGACCGAACCCGCAACCTCATGGTTCCTAGTCGGATTCGTTAACCACTGCGCCACGACGGGAACTCCTGCAAAGCCTTAACACTCCCAAACGGTTGTGGAAAAAGCCGCCCGATACTTAGAATGCCTGAGTTACGGAATAAGACCGGGGGGGCAGGGGTGCAGACTCTGACGGGCAGATGGCCGGCATCAGCCTGTCTTAATGAATAAATAGGATGCAGTGATTTACACCCATTTCACATTCTCACTGATGCGCTGAGGGCCGTGTAAACTCTGTCCTTTAAGAAGCATATCTGTGCCCGAACCCTTTCCAGTCTTGCTTTTCACGCTTAATTTTTTTCAAGTAAATCTCCTCTTTGTGGACAGAACAAATGTGAAAGACTAAGGCAAGCTCCTACAAATTCGGAATTAATGTCTCCAAATGTAATAGCTGCACCGTATTCGGTTTTCACAACCCCTATTTGTCCTGCACGCGCCGTCGAAACTCCGAAGCGCTCACATTCTGAAGCCAGGGAGGTAAAGCGGAAACATAATTTTTGTTAAGCTGATTCTAAACAAGGACGTGAAACCGAGGTTGTCGCAGATGTATCTCTGCAGAGAAAGAGGAGCAGCAGGCTCCCCAGCACGGCTCACATCCCTCCGTCCAAACTGACATACCTTCTGGCCAATCCAAAGTCAATAATTTTTATTTGTTTAGTGTCGCGATTCACACACAGGATGTTCTCAGGCTGCCGGAGAGAGAGAGACACATTAGCAATGAAAACAACGATCCCTCACCCAAATTGTCCTGAACCACAACTAAAAATACAGCCATCCTCAGGAAAAACACATCAGGCCTTTCACTGTGGGGCTGGCTTGTCTGCGTGGGTATTTTCTCCTTTAATTATGTGGTGGATGAGGTTGTGGGTCGCCTGCCAAACCCCCCGTCCGCGTCTGCAGCTGAGCAGAGTGCGTGAGTTCAGGCCGGGGCCTCCTGCCTCGGGACTCTGCAAACGGACTGGTGGAGGCCGTCTCAGGCTTGACATCTGCCCCCCTAAAATTATTAAGTATGAATTTCCCCTTCTTGGAGGAATCGTTTTCCCAAGGATTTATGAGTTCCAAGAGAAAGGGCCCGATTCATTTGGGCCATCGCCCTGAGCAGGCGGGATAACGTGACGGCTGCCGGGCCCCGATGCTCCCCTCGCGCGCCGTCCATGGGAAAGTCCTCTGGAAAATGACGGCCCGCCCGCCCCCGCTCGCCCTTCATTCTCGACAATTCCAGAAGTTGGCTGAGCTCGGCCTCCGTGCCCAAAGCCCTTGACTGAGTGTTCCCTTGGAGTCGGACTCAGGAAAGTCGTTGCCCCACCAGAGGGACGGTCTCGGGGTGAAAGTGGAGAAGGCCAGATGATGCTGCGACGTGGCGTTCACAGAATGACTCCCAAGTATATTTGTTAGGATGGAAAAACTGAGATCAGGGGAAAGCAAGGGATTTGATTCAAAGTCAAGGTCACCCAAAAACAGAGAGCGTTTTCAAAGAATTGCCTGAAACTCCCGAGGTCTCATTAATCCCAACTTTCCCTGAGCGCTGGGACTCGGCCATGTTGCCACCCCTCCCCGCAGTCCACGTCCCATCCTGTAGGTGGGATCACGGCTGCGCTTCCCCGCCTGTCTAAGTAGAAAACAGGCTAGAATGAGAGCAGGAACACAGGAACCCTTTGTGACGTGACCCAGTGTCTCCTTGTCAATATCCAGTAGCCCACTGCATGGAACAGAATGCCTGCAGAAACCTTTTTCTAAAATGTCTCTAAACCAGACGTCTGGAAGCAAAGGTGACGTGTAGAGGGGTGGGTGCTCTGTGAGAGTATGTGGCCTCGTGCTTAAATAACTGATCAATCACATATAAAGCTGACCGATTGCCAAAGAACACGATGACATGAAAAAACGTGTGTGCAGAATGTAAGGAAACAGCTCTGAAGACACTTCCGAAAGTTAAATTGTTTTCTATGTGAAATTAAAGTATATTCACTGAATAAGATTTGCAAAACACTCACAAAAAATGTACAGGAGACATTTCTAAGCCACCCCCAATCCCGCCTGCACAGTGACATGCATTCAGTATTTTTGGCCCTTTTCCTTCCAAGGAGCTTTCTGAAAAGGATGACTGGCCCTTAATGACTCATCCAGCTGTCGCCTGTATTATTATCTTTACGTACAAGCCGTAACTAAACTTGCCCATTGCAAGTGCTCCGTCAGCATTATGAAGCCACATAGGGAGCTGTTTGACTTACGACGGGTCAGGTCCTAGTTCCAGCTGCCAATCAGACCCCTTTGGGGACGTCTGCAGAACATCCACGTGCAATGAAAATGCTCCGGGAAAAAAATGCGTTATCAAACCAGCTCATAGCCGCAGGCTTTGCTAATGGCTTTTAACCTCTGACTTTGTCATTTTATATACCGCTTCCTTCTTCCCTGAGAATGGGAGAGGCAAGGCTCATAAATCAAGACAGTGAGGGAAGCCAGGCTATAGGAACAGAGGCCCATGGAAACCTATTTAAGGAAGTTAAATTTATTTAGCTCTGCACTCCCTGATGACTTGCAATAGATGGTATTTAGGCAGAATATATATTTGATCTCTCTGTCATGCTGTGCAAACAGGGAAAAGAGAAGACGGCTGAGCCACCCAAGAAGATGGACTTTACGACCTTAGAGCCCGAGCTGTTGGGCCGGGTCTTTCATCGGTGGTAACTGTGCACAGTCCGGTTCTAGGGACTTCGTAATGGGAGAGGGCGAAAGGGAAGGCCGTTAAGTCAGAGGAGAAAGACGCCGGGGCCCCCTGCTGCTCACATGGGCTCTCCATCGCTCCCAGTGTGGTGCCCGACGCCACCCGCTGCCCTTCTGCCCCTTAACCCTAAGCACCTCCCCTCCGCCTGCCCTGTTTCCCATCCTGCCATAGGTTCTCCTCTGTGCTCCAGCAAGCCCGTAGAAAAACAATCCCCAAAGTCCAGTGCTTCCTGAGAGATTTTAGGAGAGTGCTGTGGATTCTTGGAGAGCTGGAAAGTTGGACTGCTACCAGGGAATTCTGAGTTAGCTAAAATCCTCCCACTTACTCAACCTAAAGACGAAAGGATGCAACAAGGATGCCATGGAGGAGGTGGTGGTGGAGGTGATGGTGGTGGTGGAGGTGATGGTGGTGGTGGTGGTGGTGGTGGTGGCGGAAGTGATGGTAGTGGTGGAGGTGATAGTAGTGGTGGTGGTGGTGACAGTGGTGGTGGAGGTGATGGTGGTGGTGGTGGTGGTGGTGACAGTGGTGGTGGAGGTGATGGTGGTGGTGACGGTGGTGATGGTGGTGGTGGCGGAGGTGATGGTGGAGGTGATGGTGGTGGTGGCGGAAGTGATGGTGGTGGTGGTGGTGGAGGTGATGGTGGTGGTGGCGGAAGTGATGGTGGTGGTGACAGTGGTGGTGGTGATGGTGGTGGTGGTGGAGGTGATGGTGGTGGTGGCGGAAGTGATGGTGGTGGTGACAGTGGTGGTGGTGATGGTGGTGACGGTGGTGGTGGTGGTGGCGGAAGTGATGGTGGTGGCGGAGGTGATGGTGGTGGCGGAAGTGATGGTGGTAGTGACGGCGGTGGCAGTGGTAGGGGAGGTGGAGGCAGAGGTGATGGGGGAAACCATCCCCCATGTGAATTCCTTTAACGCAGGCAAGTTACAAGACTCTGAGAAGCTCCCCCTAAAGATGGAAACGTGCACACATTAGGGGTGACAGAAGTTGGGAGCGGGGAGACGAGGCTAAGAATCCAGATGTTTAAATTCGCGAGTACACAGCGACAGGATCAATTTCCCAAGCAGGTGTCCAGTCCCCAGCAGGGCCCCCAGATCCGTGGGCGGGGAGGGTCTGGGACGGCTGGCATTTCAAGGCACCCGGAGCACGGCCCACCTTCAGGTCCAGGTGGAGGACGTACATCTGGTGCATGTGTCTTATCCCCTCGCAGATCTGCCTGATGAACAGGATGGTATCGAGCTCGGTCAGGCTGCAGTTGTCGTCAATGATGCGGTCGAACGGCTCCCCTCCGTCCACGCTGCGGGGACAGAGTGGGGGACGTCCTGAGTCGCCACCCCTCGGCGAGCACAGGCTCTCGTGTCGGAGCTCTCTGAGTCTTCCGGGAGACTGTGCAGCTACTTCTCTGCCTTCTCAGTTCTGCGTCTCTCACTCTGAAGGCCCCTATATGAGCCACCAGCAATTTCACAAATGGGAATCTCAAAGCCCCTTCCTTTCTTTTCTTCTGGGGGGTGGATGCAGTGCCTAGAGCATGTGGAAGATCCAGGGCCGGGAACTTAACCCGCACCACAGCAGTGCCCTGAGCCGCAGCAGTGACAACACCAGGTCCTTAACCCCTGAGCCACCAGGGAGCTCCTTCAAAGCCCCTTGCACCAGTGGCTCTAGCTTTGGAGCGAGACCACACCGCCATTGCCTGAGGTATGTGGAGGAGAGAGGGGATGCTGAAAAGGCGGTGGGCGAGGGGGAGGGCCAAGTCTAAACCAAGGGGAGGGTAGACTAACTTGAGTGATAAAGTGCTTCTGCGTGGGCGCTGCTGGCTATTTCACGACCCCAGATTCCTTATCTCACAATGATAAGCAAAACCCAAAAGCAAAAACTAGAAACACCCATCCAGCGTCGGTTAGAGTGGCTCACTTTCTAACTAAACACTAAGTTTCTACAAAAGTGATTTCATTTTTCGGAGACCTAGAATTATTTGTATTTATCGGAAGTCACAAGAGCTCATAAATATTTCCATCTGCATCAGCTCTAATAAGGTACTGCCTAGCTTCGGATGCCCCGGGAATTACTTCCTCTTGGAGTTAGTTCTCTCTGAAATTTCAGAAAATTTTTGAGAGAAATGAATTTATTCCTTAAAAATACTATTCCAGGACTCATCTTAGAAGAGCAGAGCACATTAAAATACACAAAGGTGATTGTAAATGAAAGATCCTCAGCCCTATTTAGTAAAAGCTTGGCATGAACGTTGTCTTAGCAATTAGTTGAAAGTGAAAAGACAGCTTAAGTATCACTTTCTGGGGTTTCCGTGGTAGCTTAGTGGTAATGAACCCAACTAGTATCCCTGAGGATGCAAGTTCGATCCCTGGCCTCGCTCAGTGGGTCAAGGATCTGGTGTCGCCGCGAGCCGTGGTGTAGGTCGCAGACACAGCCTGGATCTCACGCTGCTCTGGCTGTGGTGGAGGCCGGCAACTGCAGCTCCGCTCTGAACCCTCGCCTGGGAACTTCCAGATGTTGCAGGTGTGGCCCTAAAAAGGACAAAAAAAAAAAAAAAAAGTCACCCTTCCCAGGCGACCCAGAACAGCATTAGGCTGGAGTTTTGACAACACAGCTCAGATATAAAGCTGGACCCGGGCCGCCGCCCACCTGCCCGCCTCGTATCTGCAAACCCGCACGTGGAAACGGCTGTGGATTCCAAAGTGATTTCCTTCCTCGAAGGGATGGGAGTCTGCCCGCCCCCCCCGCCCAGCACGGCTCGGGGGCAGGTCAGGGCCCTGGCTGAGGGGCGGGGGCGGGGGGGGGCACGTACTACTCCAGGACCAGGACGACGTCGTGCTTAGACTCGAAGGCGTCGTACAGCTGAATGAGGTTCACGTGGTCCAGCTGGTTCATGACGCTGATCTCGTTCTTCGCCTCGTCCTGCAAGACGAAGGGCAGGCTTAGTGCCTGGCAGACACCGCGCGGGCAGCGCCCCCCGGGCCTACCTTGTCCTTCGCGCCTCTGGTCTTGATGATCTTGGCCGCCAGCTTCAGGCCTGTGGCTTTCTCTTCACACTTGTGAACCTGGCCGAAGCGCCCCCTGCCGGAGGAGAGACGGGGCCCAGCGTGAGGCTCTGCCCGCCGGGGCTGCCCGCCGGGGCTGCGCTCCAGCCCTGCCCAGGGGCCAGGCGGCGGCCGGGCACCCCCCTGTAGAGCTTGAGCCTGTTACGCACTTGCTGTGGCCAGTGTCCCTAGAACAGTGTTCCGTTCCGATGCACACCACTCACTGGCATCAGAACCGGGGAGAGGGGGTCCGGACCCTACCCCAGACCTATGACGCAACAAGGCAGGGGGACCCCAAAATCTGCACCTTTGCAGCACCCCTTGGGTGATTCATAGGCACCCTAAATCTCTAGAACTCTGTCACAGAAAAAAAGCGCATCTTTCTGAGTGCATACAAATGGACTGAGCGAGGCTTTGCGAGCATGTGAACCACACAGGCTGCAGGTCAGGCACATCGAGTTATTTCCGGAAACTGCGTGTAAATAAATAAGAAGTAATAGCAACATTGCATATTGACTCATATAATCAAAGATGCATATTACATAATCACCTGTGAGATTTTTCACAGTTTAGCTCGGATATAAATTTAAATATACTTCGTAAGAGTGTTTCTTACAAATGTCGTCACGCACACCGCGAACAGCCTGCGAATTGGACTTGGTTGCTGTGATTCCGGATTTAGTAAAAGAGCTGGAACCCAGGTGCCTGCCTGGGGGCGGGGGATCGCCTCACCCAGGAGCCAAAGGGGAGCCTCCCAGGCCCACGGCTCCCTGGGGACCCAGAGGGGAGAGAGGGTCGCACGGCAGGTGGGGAGGCCACCACGTCCCTCCCTACCCAGCCCCACCCTGGAGCAGAAGCCCATGGTCCTGGGGGGTGGGGGTGACATTACTGTAAACACAGCCAGGTGTGACTTCAATCCCACCCACGGCTCCAGACCTGGTCTTTCTCCTGGGCGGGAACAGAGCCCAGGAGCATCAGACGGGGCCACCCAGTAAGAAAAGGCTTCTTCCTCTTAATTAGCAGCGGCCCCCAGAAGGGCCGGTCCCGCGGGGGTACCACGTCCCCGTCTAACTTCAGGCCACCCCTCTGTCCCCCTGGCCCGCTTCCCTCTGCAAGGCCGTGAGTGATGTGGTGACCTCACAGGCTCCCCACTGCCCCCCAGACTGATACCCTCAGGCTGGCTGAGCATAAGCAGCAGGGACTCTAAATGCCCTACAGGCTGTGGGAGAGACGACCTGCCGGGAAATGCAGGGATCCTCTGGGCGCCTCCGCTACCAAAAGTGAAAGAGAATTGCTTGTATCTTGACTCTCCTACTGCTGGAAGGAGGGACACCAGCTGGTGACGGTTTGCCTTTTCAGGCACATGTACCCCTTTGACTGTGAGCCTCTGGCTTACTCACTGAGCCCAGAGCAAGGTGCCAGGCAGCTGGTCTCACCTGCAGGCCACAGAGAAGACCCAGCACTGCCCAAAGGGGCAGGAAGGAAACTCTAGGGTCACCAACAAACTCGATCAGAAACACACACTAACCTGGCAGTTGTTTCAAAGCCGCGTCTGCAAACAACTCCCTCTCCTTTGGAGAACAGTTGCTGCCTTGCCACCAACGTCCCTCAAAACCCCCAAAAGCTGCTGCGTGCAGTGATCCCACAGAGTCCTGGGGCTCCTACACCTGCTTCAGACCCCTCTCCCTCCCTGGCTCGTCCTCACAGGCGCGAGAAGCTAGCTGAGGACCAGAAAGTCCAGGCAGTTAAGCTCTCTGCTCCCCTCGCCCCATGTCACATGGATGCGCTGATGGGGTCAACTTACTAAGTTAGGCTTTAATTACAAAATCCCGTGGGGGCTGTGCCGAGGCAGGGCTCCCCACGGATGGCCCTCCCCGGGGGGCCTCGACCCCTCCTTCTCCAGGGAGCGCGCGCGCGCGGATGTCCCGCCAGCGAGTCCTTCCGTGAGGCTCGTGGCCCCCTGAGATGGGCAAGAGTAGCTCGTGACCACATAAACGCAAAACCGGCAGTGAGCGGCGGTGCGGCACGTGCACGAGAAAGAACGCCTTCCCTCGTCTCTACGGCCTGCTCCTCGGTCTCCAAGCTTCTGACCCACCTGGCGACTCCCACCAGGTGCCGCTCGCTTCCAGGCTCGGGACGAGGCGGAAAGCGAGGCGGAAATAAACGTGGACTTCAGACACAGTCGCCGCATCGACCTGCCTGGCATCAGCGACAATTTTTGCAGAAACGGTGAAAGTCCTCTTAAAACGTTTATGACGTTTCCAGTTCTCCAGTCGAGACTGGCGAACACTTTCTGAAATCCCCGAGACCCTTCTCTTTGCCAGTGCGCCTCTTTGGTTGAAAGAGGGTGAAGCTGAGCGCCACTCACCCTCCGAGGATCTCCGTTCTGCTCACGGTGTAGAAGCTGGTGACCGCGGCCTGCTTGGCTGTCACGATGCGGTGATCGAAGGGGGCGGCGGGGACCAGGCCGTCATCTGGGAGGTGAGAGAGAGGCCACGTGTGAAACGGCCCCAGGTCCCAGCCTGGGCCCGAGCGCAAACACGCTCACTTAGTAAGAAGCCCAACAGGCCATCTGCTTTATTCCCAATGATCCGGGAAATACCCATTTTTGCTGCGTGTTTTGCTCACGAAGGTCGTGATCCTTAAGGTCATGTTAAGGTCACGAAGGTGACACCTGACACCTTTGAGAAAAGCTGTCAGGACCTCTGAACCCTGGCGCCTACCTCCTTCTGGGCTTTTAGAAGCAGCCGGAAGTCTCCAGCCCTGAAACAGTCCGACAGGTGAGACTTCCAAGCCTGAGACAATCACATTCAAAGCGGAGAAACTCTTTGACCCGTTTTATTAAAAAGCACCACTGATAAAGTCCGTTATTTTAATTAAAGCAGAGAGGAAAAATGAAAATGAAAATGTCTTTATGTCAATGAAAGATTTGATATTACTATATATGACTTTCCAAAATATTTCAGCCCTTATTTAAGATACGTTTAAGGCACAAAGATGAATTTTTCCTGGCTGGAAATAAAACACCCAGTAAAACTGGCTAAGGGTATGGTCCCCAGCTCTCAAATTTCTTCCACTTTCTACCTTCCAGCCCAAGTGATTAAACTCCAGTCCACCTAGGTCATCAGTTCTAAAATACATAATTACTCACTAATAGTCACCCAGCATCCTTTTTTACTTTTCACCGGTTACTGCTGTTAAAAGCTGCTTTCCATGAACCTACTCATGATCCCCCTTATTCGCCGTCTAATAATGATCACAATTCATTAATACCTACTGTGCAGCCTCTCACGTGCAGGCAAAGGGAGAAAGCGAGGCAAGCAGTTAATAACTTTGCTTTCAAAAGCTGACATTTATTCAAAATGTAATTCTTGAGCACTTCTCTTGTGCTGGGCCCTCTGCCAAGCGTTAACATTCTTTAAGACGCGGTTAACGTAAATCTCCAGGCATCTGGTCGGATGGGACCCTCTCCCCTGACACCGTGAACATGCCGAAAACGAGGAGGTCGTGAGAGAATTCCCCTGGTGGCATCCATCTCTTTGGAACACCCCCCCCAAAGCGACTGGGTTACACACAGTATGGCATCAACGTGGCTGTGAGGCTACGAGGGGTTCAGTCGGAAGTGCCGGCTGCAAGAGGCTAACAAGCTTTAAAGGCCGGGACAAAGGCGTGTCCTACCCGGTGGGTCTTGCTGCCCCGGGCTCTTGGATCCGGCTGCTGCCTGGGCTTGGCCTTGGCTGCTCCCCGCAGCCTGCCGGGTTTCCGGTGTCCTCCTGCGTGCATGTCCCTCGCCTGCACAGGCCGCGTCGATTCTGCTCTTCTTGTTCTCCTCCTGGACCGAGCTCTCGGCCGCTCCTCTCCGCTTACTGCCGCCCGAGGGCTCTGCGGGCTCGGCGTGCGGCAGAGCCGGTCCTATCGCTGAGTTTCCCGGGGTGCGTGATGTGGCAACAGCTTTTATGCTGCTGATACACCTGGAAAATAAGAGCCGGCCACAGTGCTCAAACTTCCCAGGAGGACACGCTCAGCGATTAAACTTCTGAGAACTAACGCTTCCCCAGACGATGCTGCCGTGAAGGGATGTGAGCTTCGCGAGAGCGTTGGTGACGTCCGTGTTGGGGGGGGGGGCGGGGCAGATGCGTCCCGGACCACCTCACTAGTCTGGTCTTCATCCGTCACTTCCTTCCCTTAGAGGAGAGAGAAATGACTGCACGACGGTCTCTGAATGGTAGCAGCAGTGAGAGTGAGTCTTTACTGGTAAGAGAACTGACTTATGTCAGTTTTCCAGCAGCTCCAGATCTTAGGCAGCTCTGTGGTGATGGATGAGTAAACATCAGCATTTATGTTTAATTCTTGGAAAGTGAGACTTCTCTACAATTAGTTTCCAGATTATGTTATTTTAGAATGAAATAAGAATTACATCTTACATTCCTAAGAAAGACCCCGAGTGTCTGGATGTAGATACGGTTTGTTCCAAGTAGGTTCCATGGCTCATCATAACGTACAGATTAATGCATTTTAATTGGCTACACAACTGCCTGGACAGCTATCTGAAACTGCAGTCGAGGAAGAACTATCCTCACAATACTGGGGAACCAGCCCACTTAGAAGCTGATGCACGTGACCACTGCTCAGTTCTTGATCTGAGGAAGAATGAGCTCGAGATTGCTAAAAAAGACCATTTTACTTGATCTTTAAAAAGGACCGGATGGGCGTTCCCTGGTGATGAGTTAAGATTCAGCACGTTCACCACTGTGGCCCGGGTTCAATCTCTGGTCTAGGACCAACACCCCAGATCAAGCCACTGCACGGTGCGGCCAAACCCCCACTGGACGTGGGCTCCTAATAGTCGTTATCTCTGTCTGTCACTTGGCGGGAGATTCAGAAAACACTCAAATGCCCGAAAGCATCACAGGCAAGAAGAAGAATGGATGGCAAGAAAACTCGGCCAAGAACGGTCCACGTGGCTTCTACACCACCGCTTTAAAGCTCGCTTCAGGTGTCTTTTGGCTTGGGCTTCAGCTGAAGGGCACAGAGAGCTACAGGGAACTCCACTGCGGACGGCGCTGTGACCCTACCTGTCACCGACGTGCTCGCCTTCGGTCTGATCAGTGCACTGCTCGTCACCTGAACGCTGGTCCGGCTCCGGCTCACCTGGAGTCTCGGACCTGCCCTTGGCCCGAGCTTCCCCGCCGCCAGGCTCCTCCTCAGAGCGACGCTCTTCGTGCCGCCCTTCGCGGGCCGGACGCAGGGTTCGGTCCGCACGGCCCTGCGCCTCTCCCTCCCTGGCACTCGGTCCCTCTGGGAGCGAGACGTCCCTTCCGTCTGCACGTCGTCTGGACTCTGCGGGTGTCCCTGGAGCGAGGTCTTGGACTCCGTCGTGGGGTCCTTCGGGAGGAGGGGCGGCGGACCCCCTCTGAGCCGCAGAGGCGGGGGTCTTCTCGGCAGGTGGCTTGTCGCATTCGTTACCCGTTTCCGTCTCAGGGGAGGGCTGGCTCTTCTGGGAAGGTCTCTCTAAAAGCCACCACAGGACACACGGTGGTTTAGCCAAGGAGGCACACGACCAGTGTCATTTTGGCTTCACGGACTGGCATCTCTATTCAAGTTTCTCTTTGCGGGAAAGCAACGTGGGAATGAATGCGGCCACTGGACGGACCGTGGGCCCCAAAGACTTCCCAGTTCGCGAGGAGTGAGACTCAAACCAGTCAAATAGACAGTCACACGGCCTCCCCCCAGGCTGGCTTCATGAGCCCACACCTGTCTCGGAAAAGGGGTTACCTGAAGGGGGCGCTGTCCTCTTGTCTTCGGCAGGTGCTGTTTCCAGGCCGGGGTGTGACCACGCATTCTCCTTCGCCTGTGGACACACGATTGGTCATGAGTGATCGAAGCCACACGCCCTGTCAGGGTCTCTCAACCTCAGCACTTCTGACCCCTGGGGCTGGACAGTCCTGCGGGACGGTGCCAAGAAGGCCTGGGGCCTCTGCCCGCCAGCCCTCTGCAGTAGCCTCCCTCCGGGGTGTAACACCCAAAACTGCCTCCAGAAACTGGTATCTGACTCCCGTGGGCAAACTCACCCCAGAAGGAGAACTACTTTGCGACACAGTTCACAGAAAAATGCCAAACTCATCACTGAGAGGGCAGAACAGTGTGCGTTAACGAAGCCCTGCAGAGGCTAGCATATCTGAAAGCAGATGAACCAGCTTTTCTTTCTTCTTTTTTTCTTTTTGCTTTTTCTTTTTTGTTTTGTTTTGTTTTGTTTTGCTTTGTAGGGCCGCACCCGACACACATGGAAGTTCCCAGGCCAGGGACTGAATTGGAGCTACATCTGCTGGCCTACGGCACAGCCACAGCAACATAGGATCCAAGCCGAGTCTGCAGTCTACACCACAGCTCACAGCAACGCCCGGGTTACCAACCCACCGAGCGAGGCCGGGGATGGAACCCACATCCTCATGGATATTAGTGGGATTTGTTTCTGCTGAGCCACGACGGGAACTCCTGACCTCGCGATTTTAAAAGAAATTTTATAAAACTCCAGCATTGTTTGCCAAAGAAGGCCCATCCTCAGGAATAGATTAAAGGATGTTGATAACGTATACGTCACCCTTGACCTCTGTTTATATTGTCTTGATATCGTTCACATATAAACCAAATAAAAAGGAGAGGCTATCTGTGAATGGGTTTTATAAACCAGAGAGTAGGAGCCCAAAGAAAGCTTTCATAAAAGGAGCTCTCACATGGCTTAGAACAGATGGCCCTGCTCCTAAGAAGATAAACATTTTCCTCACAGCCTGGCTTCTCTGAATTAGCTTAGCAAACCCTTCTGAAATACCACATCAAAGGTAAACATTAGCCCAATCCACCAAATTATCACAAATTCTGAAGTTATGCATATTATAAATCAAAGAAATTGTGTGGAAGTCCGAAGAATCAGTCGTTTGTTCTTTGGAAAGAGAGCAAAATTTGCCCGAGGGTGACTTGCGAGCATGAAGCTCCCCAAAGCGCAGCTCAGAGACGGCGGGACACACTGGGACCGCACTTTTAAACAATCCGAAGGGCAGCCCAGTAGGTTCAGAGCATTTCCATTTTTCAGATAAAGACCTCCAAACACAGAGGCATGTTTAGTAAATCTGGAAAACCAAAGTTAGAGATTAGACCCATGGAGTTCGTAACTTTCTCTTTTAAGTGAAGGGGCAGGAAAACGTCCCTGGGCTTCCCTCCTCTACGCTTGCACAGCCTCAGCACACACCCCACCCCAGGACAGCAGGCAACACTTCCCCAATCCTTTTTTCTCATCAATTTCCCACCAGGCCTCAAATGGGCAAAAAGACTGATTAATCTTTGAATCCCTGGCACTTAGCCAAGAGACTGATGGTGCTGGTGGTGATGGTGGCAGTGCTGGTGACGGTGGCGGTGGCGGTGATGGTGGTGATGGTGGTGACGATGATGGTGGTGGTGGTGAGGATGGTGACAATGATGGTGGTGGTGATGGCGGTGGTAATGATGGTATTGGTGGTGAGGATGGTGGAGGTGATGGTGGTGATGGTGGTGGTGGTGAGGATGGTGACAATGATGGTGGTGGTGGTGACAATGATGGTGGTGATGATGATGATGGTATTGATGGTGGTTATGGTGGTGGTGGTGATGGTGGTGGTGGTGGTGAGGATGATGAGGATGATGGTGGTGGTGGTATTGGTGGTGGTGGTGATGACGGTGGTGGTGATGGTGGTGATGATGATGACGACGATGATGGTGGTGGTGGTGATGGTAATGATGGTATTGGGGGTGGTGGATGATGGAGGTGATGGTGGTGAGGATGGTGGTGATAGTAATGGGGTGGTGGTGATGATGGTGACAATGATGGTGGTGGTGATGATGATAATGGTACTGATGGTGATGGTGGTGGTAGTGATGATGGTATTGGTGGTGATGGTGGTGGTGGTGAGGATGCTGAGGATGGTGGTGATGATGATGACGATGATGATGATGGTGGTGATGACGGTGATGGTGGTGATAATGGTATTGGTGGTGGTGATGACGGTGGTGGTGGTGATAATGGTATTGGTGGTGGTGGTGACGGTGATGGTGGTGGTGGTGATGATGATGTTGAGGATGATGGTGATGATGATGACGATGGTGATGGGGTGGTGGTGATGGTAATGATGGTATTGGGGGTGGTGGTGAGGATGATGACGATGATGATGATGGTGGTGGTGATGATGGTATTGGTGGTGACGGTGGTGGTGGTGGTGAGGATGTTGAGGATGGTGGTGAGGATGATGACGATGATGATGATGGTGGTGGTGATGACGGTGATGGTGGTGATAATGGTATTGGTGGTGGTGGTGACGGTGGTGGTGGTGGTGGTGACGGCTAATACATACTGAGTAATGACTACACATCAGGCACATTTCTAAGCACATCACATTGGTAGCCAAGTTGTTCCTCATGGCAGCTCTTTGGGATCGATACGCTCAGCCCTATTTTATAATTAAGTTGGGTAATTTCACAGTTATATAATTCAGAAATTGTATAACCAGGATTCTAACTCAGTTGTCCGCTTCAGTCTGTGCTACTGAGCTATATAGTCACTATGAAAGGGAAATAGAAGATTATAGGCAAGGTATATCATTATTAATTTTTTTTTTTTTTGCTATTTTAGGGCCGCACCCATGGCATGTGGAGGTTCCCAGTCCTATGCCACAGCCACAGCAACACGGGATACTAGCCATGTCTGTGACCTACACCACAGCTCACAGCAACACTGGATCCCCGACCCACTGAGTGAGGCCAGGGATCGACCCACGTCCTCATGGATCCTAGTTGGGTTCACTAACTGCTGAGTCATGAAGGAAACTCCTATCATTAATATTGACTGAACAGCTACCATGTAGCCAGCACCACAGGAGACCAGAAAAAGGATTAAAAGAGAAGGGTGTAAAATGAAAACAAATTAGTAAAGAAGTAAATATTTCTTGGTCAAAAGGGTGGAATCAAGATGGAAGAGAGAGAGAATTACATTCCAATTTTGAAAGTGAGTCAAATAAGATAGTTTAACAAAGTTACAGCTTTGTCTTTCAATGCTTCTCTTTTGAAGTGAACCCCCCGGTTGACAGGAGGGCCGGGTTTCTATTCAGGACTCTGAGCACCCATGATGGTAAAAGCGCAGGACTTCGCAATGAAAACCCGCAGGTGTCCGTCGAATTCTACGTGAAACGGAGAATTTGGTTGTCAGGCTCCGTGCTGTTCTGACCCCAGCCTTTTGCCCCTGGGGGGCTGGGGGGTCTCGGTGTCAGTTGGGGCCCACCCACGGGTCGTGCCGCCCTCCTCTGGGCGCAGGTCTGAGGAATATAAGACACTGGTTTCTACAGTGGGCTCTCCCTTCCATCACGCCTCGGCGCTGTGTTACCCCTGAACCACTGCGCGGTCTCGCCCTGCCGGCCCCGCTGCCATCTCCCGGCGCCCTGTGTGATGCTGACACCTACAGGCACTGCCCGCCCCGCTGCCATCTCCCCTTGCCCTGTGGAATGCTGACACCTAGAGGCACTGCCTGCCCTGCTGCCATCTCCTGTCGCCCTGTGTGATGCTGACACCTAGAGGCACTGCGAGCCAGGGGCTCCGGAGAGCATGGATGCTTTTCTCCTTTTCCTGTTTCTGGACGGCAGCCCCAGCATGAAGACCTCACCCCACATTTCCGAGCTACGTGGAGAAGGTGCTGAAACGGGAAGGGCTAGTGGTAGACACGTCCCCTTTGTTTTCCCGAAACAAACATATTCTCTTCTGATCAAGGAGGACCCCACGCCGCTCCCGGAAGGATCAGATCACCCTCTGCTGAGGGGTAAACTGCTTGTCCGACACTGGATTCCTTGACTGGATTCACACCATGGCCCAGACGAGCGTGACGTTTAGCCGGCTGAGAGCGCGTGGCCAGAGGCTGGGTCCCGAGCAGGGCTGTGCAGACCCAGGGTTAAGGGAGAGGCCGGCTCTGTGTCTGTCCTGCCACCCTCGGCAACCAGGCTGTGGACAGAACTACAGACTATTGAGAACAAGCGCTCCCTCGCCTCTTTCATCCCGCCTGCCTCTGTCCATCTCAATAGGACCGGTTAGAATTAACCTGGAACCAATTAAGGCTCTTCTCCTAAAGGGTCGGTCACGTGGGTACCTGACCCCTGCAGGTTCCATCTTCCCTCATCAGCGGCCGACGGTGGGCGCAGCAGAGACGTCCTACGGCCGACTCTCATTTTCTCACTTCCTCCCCACCGCCACCTCCCCCTCGTCCCCAAACAGAACACGCTCAGCCCTCTGACTCGCAACTGCTCTCTTTTCCCCCAAGTTGCCACAATGCCCCTGCCCTGTGGCCCCTGGCCGCCCCGCTGCCCACATGCCCAGACTCTCCTTTGCTTTAACCCGGGTGGGGCGGCAGTGGCTGGGAACTCCAGGTGCCTGGTGCCAGCCCTGAGGACACTGACCAAACTGCCTTGGGGCAGGGGGGCATGGACGCTGAATTTTTGAACCCCACTCCCACCCCCACTCTGACTGTAGGGTTTAGGAGCCAGGTTTCTGCGGTTTTTCTGGTTCTTCTTGAGTTCTTACCACCCAGGCTGCGCTGCTCAGCACAGCGTGAGGCAGTAAAACGCTGGCCAGGCCGCGTTTCTCCTGATCCCGCCGCCTCCCACCCGCGTCCAGGGTCTTTGATCCTCCCCCAGCGTGGCTCACGCAGCAAATGGCGCCTCCCCCCCCCACCACCACCCAGGGCCCCCGGGGAAAGGAGCCGCGGCGCTCCGCCCTGGGGGCCTCCCCCCCCCCAAGTGACCTGGGGCGTCCAAGGGGGGAGCCAAGAAAAAGCCGGCTTTGCCAGCCCCGCCTCTGCCCTCTGCCTGAGGCCCTGCTTCCTGGTCAAGATGTAGCAACTGCCAGTGTCGTCGCTCCTCCCCCAAAGTGGCTCAGGCTGAAGTGGGGTGACACCACCTCCCAGGGCGGAGGGCTGCTGACGGACTTCACACAAAAGGACATCGGAAAACCCGGGTCGTGTCGCGTCCCTGCCTTCTGGGATCTGTCGCCACACACATCTGAGCTCTTTGGACATGTGGCAAGGTCACTGAGGAGCAGTGGCCACTCTGTGCGTGTGTGTGTGCGTGTGTGTGTGTGAGACAGAGAGAGAGAGAGAGAGGAGAACCAGTTCACAGGCAGGTATAAATGGGATTAGGGCTCCTTAAGGTTCATTTGATTAAGATGAGTCTTCGTAAAATTCCTCTTTTATACACAAGACCCGACCTTGGAATGTTTTCACACGAAGCTTACAACGCTTTTTCATCACCTAATAAAACCCTTTGATTTCTCCCGGCCGCAGACAGTTTTATAAGGACTCACTTCACGTGATGTTCTCAGTACGCTTTTTCATTTTATTTCAGGTTCGCTTTTTCACCCCATCGCCTGTCTCCTGCTCTGAGTAAGCCGTCGGCGGCTCAGCTCAGCCCCTCTGCGGGCGGCTCACAGAGGTGGCATGCTGCCTGGGCTCACAGGGTGCCCGGCGCTCCCCAAGGGAGGCCACGCGTGGTCCCTCCACTGCAAAGGGAAGATCAGAGATCTGAGCTTAGATTCACTGAGCAAAATACATAACCTCCTATGGTTTGTCTTTCTGTGTCTTCCCCAGGGCAGCAAGTGATGCAGGCAAAGCTTTCAAAAAACTGTATGGAGGTTTCTCAGAAAACGAAATGCCATGTGAACTACCATGTGATCCAGCAATCCCACTCCTGGGCATATATCTGGAAGAAACTATAATTCGAAAAGATACACGCACCCCTATGTTCACTGCAGCACTATTCACAACAGCTGAGACACGGAAGCAAACTAAATGTCCATCAACTGATGAATGGATTAAGAAGATGTGGTACATATATGCAAGGGAATACTACTCAGCCATAAAAAAGAATAAAATAATGCCATCTTCAGCAACATGGATGCACCTAGAGATTCTCATACTAAATAAAGTAAGTCAAACAGAGACTGACAAAGAGCATATGGTATCACTTCTATGTGGAATCTAAAATATGGCACAGAAGAACCTGTGTACAGAACAGAGACAGACTCACAGACATTGAAAACAGACTTGGTGCCAAGGAGGAAGGCAGAGTCCAGCACGTGTGGAACATGAGTGATCCTGCCAGAATGTCCAGAGTCTTGACACCGACCCGGGAGTCCTGGCAGGGACTCAGAAGACAATGCCAGCCTGGACATCCCATGCCCAGAACTGTCTGCTGACCTCTGAGGGCCCCGCGGGGGCCTCAACACAAGCCTCGGAGAAGAGCAGCATCGAGGTGTGGCGACTCTGCCAGGCTGAGTGTCTATGTCCCTGAAGATGCATGTGTCGGGAAGCCCAGCTCGCAGAATGATGGGGTTTGGAGGCGGGGCCTCTGGGGGGTGACCAGGTTTAGACGAGGTCACGAGGCTGGGGTTCCTATGTGAAGTTAGTGTTTTTGGAGACGAGGAAGGCCTCAGGGTCTTCCGGTCTCGCTGCCACGTGAGGGCACAGGGACAAGGCGGCCGTCTGCCAGCCCCACAGAGGGCCCCTCGGAACCAGACCGTGCCGGGCTCTGACCTGGGACCTCCAGCCTCTAGAACCGTGAGAAACAAACGGCTGTTGTTTAAGCCATCCAGTCTACGGTATTTTGTTAGGACAGCGACAGTGAAAACTGGGCCAACAAAAACTCTAGAGAATTAGGCGTCTGTTCTGATCGGTCCCAACATGCAAAGACTAGAGTCAGGGTTATTTACGCAAGGGGTACAACTTGGTTGCTATAAAGCTGACTATCGACTTTAAAAGGAACACAAGGAATTCCATTTAGCACAGTTCTCACACAACAAAAATTCAGAAGCGCACAGGTGGTACCCAGCCTTGGACGCCATCTGGTTTTCCGTGCTTTGGCTCCTCAGGGGTGCCGCACCCCAGTTTATGGAGAACACACGCGCCTCCCTGCACTCCTGGTGTTTCATTGCCTTGTCTTTCGTTTCACCCTGAACACGCAGGAAAATACGCAGCAGGCGCTATAAAATAGAGAAGTACCTCCGCGCTGGTCGCTAGACAGAGGATGTCCTGAGACCCCCCAACTTCCGGCCTGGCCCACCTGCCTCAGGACCTGCCTAAGCCCCAGTAACTCGAGAGCTGGTGACTGGCTGGGGGGACCTCGAGGCCACTGCCCTGATGCAGTCCCTTCCGGTAAGCGAGTGGCTGTGGCCGCCCACTTAGAAAATGCAGTACAGTGTTGGATCAGGGACCAAGTGTGTATGCTCCAGGCCTCACGAGGAGGCTCCTGGTTGTGCAATTTTCATTATTTGAATAAAAGCTCTCCCGTTTGCTAGCTCTTCCAGCAGTCATCGGTGGGACACTGGAAGCGTGCCTTGACAGTCAAGGGGAGAGCAGTGGGGGTTCACTGCAAAGGGGGGGTGGGGGGTCCTCCAGCCACACCTCTGCTGCCCACACCCTTGGGGCAGCGGTTCTAAAATACGTGAAGCTCCTGCCCGCAGAGAGGCTGGGCCAGAGCCCGGGAACATTCTCCGCAAACTCTGGAAGTGATTCTGATGTGAGGGGGCCAGGACCCAGCTTCGAGAAAACTCCTCATCATTTGAGACGGTGCTCAAGAAGCCCCCCCCGCCCCCGGCGTCTTCCTTGAAACGCCCCCTCCACGCCCCCCTCACGGAATGAGGAGACCGTTCTCCCACGTGTGGGCTCACATCTCTCATGCGTTTAGCAGGGCGACTCTGCCCAGACAGCTCGTGTCTTTAGCCTCTAACTCCGTGCCAGACTGATTTACTCCCTAGGACACGGAGGAGGGGGGCAAGGGGGGTGCTGACGCCGGGCGGGGTTCACGGAGCCTCTCGAGCACCTTAAGCGATGACCCGGCACAGCTTCACTGCGCTCCAGACAACGCCAGGCTTTGAGGTCCAGCCCCCAGGCTCGCGTGGCACCTGCAAGTCCCCACTTTCACGATGACCACGGATGAAGGAAACGAGAAGAGGGTGGAGTCGGGAATCGTCGCGACCCCGTTTTACTGCATTGTGATTATGAAACTTAAATTTGCCAGAGGCAGGGCGAGCAGCAAGGACTCCTCTGAAACGCCTGGTTACAGTTGTTTGTCCTCACCTTGCTCAACGCTGAAAGAGGTGCTGAATCGATGCCTCTGCGGTTCGCTGCCGACACCCTTTGCTGGATCTGCAACGGGACTGTGTGGCCGGCTATGCACCACAGGCCTGCGCCAGGAACCCTGCAGCTCCCAAAGTCCCGGACGCCACAGAATCAAGAGTGAAACTTGGCCAGTTGAAGAGCCCACCCCGAATCTTCACCTGTGGGTGAGAAACCACTTCCTGGGGGCTTTTCCAACTCCCTTCCTCCTGGAGCCTCTCTTTCCCTGAGACAAAGGAGGGACCAGATGCCTAGGTGGACACGTCTCAGGGCAGAGCAGAGACGGCGGCGTGCTCGTTAGTTTGGCTGTGCTGTCTGTTTTCCATTTCTCGGTCTCACTGCGATGCACCTGGCGTCGCCCCACTGCATCAGGCCCTGTCAACACGGAGGGGTTCTCTTGGGAACTTATCACCAGTTCCCCATCTGTCCCTCCCTCCGAGGGGACGGGAGTGTGACGGCAGAGCCCTGTTTCTGGGGACAGGCTTGTAGACAGGCCTCTGCTCCTGTCTCAGGCAGCCACAGCGGGAGCCCGTCCTCACGCTTCAATGGGAGCTTCATTTGCGAGTCAAATGAGAAGAACACTCTCTTACTGGCCAGAGGTGGCTCTGCCCGCAGAGCAGCGGGAAAGGGAGCGAGTTTTCATTGCAAGTCAGCTCTCTACCTTCCACGTGGGCCGAAGGCAGAACACAGAGAAATGTGATAAATCACCGTAGCCAAACGTCACAGGATTAAAGAAAGTGAGATAAAAAAGGAGTTTGCTTCGCAGTCTGGTGGGTTAGACACACAACTCTTTTGTACTTCCAACCACACAATTTACCCAAACAGAGCACAGTACTTTTTTTTCTTCTTTTTATGGCCACACCCACAGCGTATGGAAGCCACCAGAGCTGCAGCTGCCAGCCTACACCACAGCCATGGCACCGCAGGATCCAAGCCACATCTGTGACCTACACCACAGCTCGCAGCAGCAACGCTGGATCCTTAACCCACTGATCAAAGCCAAGGATCGAACCCACATCCTCAGGGACACTCTGTCGGGTTTGTTACTGCTGAGCCGCCACGGGAACTCTAGAAAATAATATTTTAAGGGGTCAAAATAAGAAAAAAATGGAAAACTCGCGACATCATAACATCCGCTTCGAATTTGAAGAAACTGAAGAGCATGTAGCCCAACTGGCTCAAGTGAAGAGAAGCAAATGAGATCGTTCCCAACCTCAGCCAGTTGTAGGACGTTAACACTGTTTGAAGCATTTCCGCCGGAAGCACAGCTCTCGGTACCACCGGTGATCTTGCCCACAACGCTTCATCCCTGAGAAGGTTAACAGGGCCTCGTGGAAGCCAGCCTCTGTCCTGGCCCCTCTCACTCAACACCCACCCACCGCAGTGCGTGTTCCCAGTGTTGATTCTCTCCATCCCGCGTGAGGCCACACACGAGTTTTCTATGGCGTTGGGAAGGAGGCAGCGGCAGAGTAATTTACGTTGGGATCGGGCATGAGCATGAATCTATGCTGTGGTATCGGCTTGCCAGACTGAGGACAGAGTGAGGTAAACTTTAAGGTGGCTATTTTTTCTAGTTCCCCTCGTGGCTCCGCAGGTTAAGAAGCTGACTAGTATCCACCAGGATGCGGGGGTCGACCCCTGACCTTGCTCGGTGGGTTAAGGATCCAGCAGTGCTGCGTGAGCTGGGGTGTAGCTCACAGACATGGGGCTTGGATACCGCGTGGCGGGGGCTGTGGTGCAGGCCGGCAGCTGCAGCTCTGATGCAACCCCTAGCCTGGGAGCTTCCATATGCCACAGGTGCGGCCCTAAAAAAAAAAGAAAAAAAGGGGGGAGGGGAGTGATTTTTGGAGTTCCATGGTGGTTCACCCGGTTAAGGACCTGGCATTGTCACTGCTGTGGTCAGGGTCTGACACAGTCAACTAAACAAATAAATGAAGCTACTATTTTTGTTTGGAGGAAAATCCTCTCAAACAAGACAGAACAATGGGCAGGACTCAGGGCACTCTGTCAGCACCTGCCGTGAGTATGTGCGGGGGTCTCTAGGTCGGGGCCAGCGTGCCTCCCTCGGCTTTGGGGTCCCACTGGGCATGCTCCCTGGGCCACAGGAGGCAGACTCCAGCGTGCCAGGTGTTTCGCTAGGAAGCAAAAACGATGCCTGCTTGCTCGTCTGCCGAGCCGGAGACCGCTTGCTAGACTGTGTGCCCGCCCAGAAGAGCAGGAAGTAAACGGGTGGCCTCCGGTGAGGTGACCTCGGGCCTCGGCCGCAGAACCGCATGAGCGCAGAGGCCAAGGTCAGACACGGGTGTTCCGAGAACGGAATTCAAGTCTGTGTGCGGTTAGGAACCCCGTAGAAAAGCGTGCCCCTCGGTGCAGCTGCGCCCCCTCGAAGCGATCATGACCCCTTTCTTTGCGACCGCGGCGGCAGCAGCGGTAGGTGCAAACCAGGAGGAGCAGAGAGCGTGGGACGCGCCGGGCAGCAGCCGTGTGCTCTCCCGCTGTCCCCGGAGAGGGGCTGCATGCTGCGCCCTGCCCGCTAGGCTGTTCCATCACATTCCAGAAAATACATCTAAGCTGTGAGAGGAGAAGCTGCTAAGAGAAACAAAAAAACTGAAGTAACTTTTTCCAGCGATTCTGGTCGTATCTCATTATTTTCACGTATTAACATTCAGGCAATCGTCTAAATATACTTGAATTTCACATTTAATGAGATCAGTTCAATTTGGCCTTTAACAATCCCTGTAAAAATTTTCATTTTGATTGAATTCAGCTCGGAGCCATGTATTTTTCAGACTGACCTCATCATTGGTGGAGCACGTTTACACAAATATGTAACTTCCTGCGGCAACATCGCTCAGGTCTGGATATGAACGTATGTTTTCACACGCTATTGCTTTGCGGCTGTTCGTGTTCTAGTCACTCCCACAAAATTACTCACATTGGCACCAACTTTTCCTATTTAATAGAGAAGCAGTGTTATTTAAAAATAAACAAGTTCGGTTTCCAGGTAGATGCCGTAAAAAATATTAACTACTTTTTATGAGTTCTACTTTTCATTCGTATCGCCTCAACTTTTTTCTCTCCTAAAAGTTGTGACGATGAATGTCAAAGTTAAATGCAGGGTGGTTTTTTTTTTTTTAATTTTAAAGAAAATTAACCAGATGAGGATTACAACTCCTATTAAAAAATCCCCATTCCATAAAATGGGGATTCCAGCTGCAAAAAATCTTCAACACAAAATGCTAAAACCTATTTTCTTTCTCAAGTGATTAAATAACTAAGACTGGTTTATTTTACAATATGGATATATGTTTTTTAATGAAATAGCATACCTTTTATACACATCTCGTAATCATCCATATTTTTATTAAATATTGCTCCCCATCCATATGATTTAATCAAATGCGTGTCTGCAAAGTTTTCGTAACCTTTTCCCCCAGATGACCTAACATCTTTATTAAAAGTTTAAAATGGGAGTTTTGATAGGATTAATCTCAACCTTAGGCCTAAACGCACTTCTCCTCAACATTTTAATAATTAATAACATTAAAATAAGTTTCCTTACTAAATTGAAGTACTAGTCAAAGAACATCAGCTCCAAAATAAAAGTGGGAAAAGGAGTTCCCGTCGTGGCGCAGTGGTTAACGAATCTGACTAGGAACCATGAGGTTGAAGGTTCGGTCCCTGCCCTTGCTCAGTGGGTTGAGGATCCGGCGTTGCCGTGAGCTATGGTGTAAGTTGCAGATGCGGCTCGGATCCCGCGTTGCTGTGGCTCTGGCATAGGCTGGCAGCTACAGCTCCGATTAGACCCCTAGCCTGGGAACCTCCATATGCCGCAGGAGCGGCCCAAAGAAATAGCAAAAAAAGACAAAAAATAAATAAATAAATAAAAGCGGGTAAAGCCGACGGAATCTATAAACATACTTGCGCTCAGAAATAACAGAAAGGCATGCTGAGACGTGAGCATTTTTGACGAAAACTCCATTTTTAAACACCGGCCTGGAAGCGCTCTATTCTGTCACACTCTCCTCATAGTTTCCAAATCAGTTTTTCAGAGGAGGAGCGAGAGACTTTTAACGTCACGGATGCGCCGTACAACGCAGCCTTCGTCGTCCTGAACCTCGGCCGTGAGAAGAGAAAGGCCAGCCTCGCCTTCCCATCTTCTCTGCGAAGGGCGCAGCGAGAGCTGTCTGCTCAGATCGGCTCTGACCTTGGCCGTCATCAGCCGTAAGCAGCCCGGGGCCTAATCAGCCACCAGCTCAGGGGCTCTGGCGACTCAGCTTCTCGGGAGGCTGGGCTCCGTTTACAGGCAGGACTACGTGTGCCTCCCACTTAATCTTCTGGATTCTTGCTTTGTGCTCCGGTGCGAGTTAAAAGTTCCAGGCTCCTCCTGCTTGGATCCCTCGGGGCCGAGGTCTTCATTAAGACGGGGTTTGTCTTCTGGCTGCAACACCTCAGTACTTTTCCTACGTGGCTCCCATCCCTGAAAACACTATCTGGTTTCTTTCTAAGTGAGCGGCTCGAGAGGCACTTGTAAAAGCATCTGAGGTCTACCCCCCTCCGAAAGCCCGGCGCCTCTCGGGTTTCAGATGAGCCCCGTCCTCTCAGACCTCACCCCTCAGCGGCGCTCGTGATCCCGGGGTGCTCAGAAACGGAGCGTGCCCGCTCCTTCCGGCTTCGCCCCCTTCGCACTGCACCGGGCTTCTCCTAGACTCGCCTACCCGACATCTGTGAGCGTGGAGACCCAGCTTGGTGCCCTTGGAGAACTCGCCGGCCCTGTCAACTGACTCTCTACAAATGAGCTCAGGATTCGACCTGTAATCCCTTCATCCCAATGATGACTGGGTCTTAGCATTCCGTCATGCCCTAAGGATTTCCAACTGTGCAGATCTAAAATAAAATCCCACATCTTCCACGTCTGGGATGGCCTTCAGTTGCTCCAGTCTCTGTCAGTCGTGCTGTGACACCTTGGTCCCATCTGTTAGCTGCCACAGTGGCACAGGGTCCCATTCAAAGCAAGACAGGGCCAGGCCTTGCTCGAGCCCCCCACCCTCCCGCTGGCGCCATCCAGGAGGAGGCTCACCCACCTTACATCCCAGGCCACAGCCGGCTCCAGGGTTCGGGCGCACAAGATTGGTCCCATCTCCAAGAGAGCCGAGAAAAACAAGTGGAGACCCAGAGAAACCCAGCTCTGAACTCCGGCCAGGAGCACAAGTTCTGGAAGGTCTGCTCGTGGCCGAGGAGGCCCCCGTGCTGAGCTCGGGTCCCGGGCCGCAGCCTCAACCTCCGGGGCAGACAGACAAGTCTGAGGTCTAGACTCAGCTCTCACACCAACGACCAAAGGCTGAAGCGGGGGCCGGCAGGCCTAATATCTGGGGCCTTCGCGGGAGAGGGGGTGCTCTGCTGTGGACTCAGGCCAAGGAAGCCCACCCAGAACTCAGGGTGCCCGAGGGGTGCACTCCGCCCCGCGGACTGTGTAGAGGCCACGGTCAGCTCGGTGCGATGGCTGATGTGCCGAGAGGAGCCCCGTGCTCAGGCAGACATTTCATCTCCCGAGAATTCCAACAGGGAGACGTTCCTAGAACAGGCTGACCTGTCGACAGAGGGCAGAGAGGTCAGGGCCCCGAGCAGCTCCTGCTTCGCCCCAGCCCATGGTCCACAGACCCCACGGTCAGCTTCTGGGACGCTAAGGCCAGTGCACCTTAGAAAGGAGGTGGCCGCTTACAATGGGAAGTCCAGGGAACAGGTTCAAGGTTGAAATGCACATTCCAGGGGCAGGGGCCTCCACCTCAGCTGCACAACCGAATCACCTGGAGAGTCTGCAAATACCAACCCTGGTGCCCGTTGTATGCAAACCTCTGGGAGGGGCCACACGTCAGTGTTTTCTGAGGCTTAGACCTGTCAGATGTAGTGAATGAAAGCACAGCACTCGCAGTCAAATTCAAATTTGATAAACAATATTTTTTTTTATTGCTGCACCTGCCACATATGGAGGTTCCCAAGCTAGGGGTCGAATTGAAGCTGCAGCTGCCGGCCTCCACCACAGCCACAGCAACACCAGATCTGAGCCGCATCTGCAACCTACACCACAGCTCATGGCAACGCCAGATACTTCACCCACTGAGTGAAGCCAGGGATCAAACCCACATCCTTATGGATACTAGTCAGGTTCTTAACCCACTGAGCCACGGGGGGAACTCCAACAAGTATTTTTTTTAAAATATAAGTACATCTCTTACAATATTTGGCGCATACCTACACTAAAACAAACATTAATCATTGTTTACCTGAAATTCCATTTTTAAGGGGGCCCCATATATTTTCTCAGGCAACTTAACGGTGACTGGTATCCATCAAAGGTTGGGAACGGCTACCCTGGGCTTAGCTTGCCAGGGCCTCTCTCCCTAATTTGCAAAGTTTGTCTTAAGTGGAAAGTGGGTTCTGTCACAGCCACTCCTCTGTCAGGTCTGTGAAGTGAGGTTTAGTGCAGCAAACCTCAGTGGTGTGTTCAGGACACAGCTCAGGCTGACAGAAGGGAAACAAACGAGACAGTCGCTGTCCTAAGGGACTACCCATCCAGAAGTGAAATAAAATAACCCTTTCCATACTTGGACATATAGTCCATTCAAATAAGAAATACTTTCTTTAAAATATTCACCTAAAGGAGTTCCCACTGTGTCTCAGTAGGTTAAGAACCTGACTAGGAACCATGAGGTTGAGGGTTCAATCCCTGGCCTCACTCAGTGGGTTAAGGCTCTGGTGTTGCTGTGAGCTGTGGTGTAGGTCTCAGAGGCAGCTTGGATCTGGCGTTGCTGTGGCTGCAGTTCCAATTCAACCCCTTGCCTGGGAACTTCCAAATGCTGTGCATGTGGCCCTAAAGAGACAAAAAAAAAAAATACCTAAATGGTAACTGATCATGTTGACATTTCTGTTTATGAGAGAAGCCCATTTGGAGTAAGACTTACAGAAATAAAACCTTTTTGGAAACTTTGGGATGGAACATCAAAACTTCCTTCTTAAAAATGAACCACTTTTAGGGAGTTCCCGTCGTGGCTCAGCAGTAACAAATCTGCCTAGTATCCTTGAGGATGCAGGTTTGATTCCTGGCCTTGCTCAGTGGGTTAAGGATCTGGCATTGCTGTGAGCTGTGGTGTAGGTCGCAGACACAGCTCAGATCTGGCGTTGCTGTGGCTGTGGCGTAGGCCAGCAGGTGTAGCTCCGAAACTCTATATGCTGCGGGTACAGCCCTAAAAAGACAAAAGAAAAAAAAGAACCACTTTTAAATATAGTCTTAAAGCCCCCAAAGCCACTCCAAGTTTTGAAGGAGCCTCCGCCTGTAAGCAGCTCTCAGCTGTGGAGCTGGAGGCTCTAAAGCCACGAGTTCCTTAAGAGATTCGCAGCATATGACTTCTAGTATTCTTTAAACCTGGAGTTCAGAAGGTTGAACAGAGGAGCTCCCGTGGTGGCTTAGTGGAAACGAACCTGACTAGTATTCATGAGGTCTCAGGTTCGATCCCTTGCCTTGCTCCATGGGTTAAGGATCCAGCATTGCTGCTCCAATTCGACCCCTAGCCTGGAAACTTCCATATGCTGTAGGTGCAGCTCTAAAAAGCAAAAAAAAAAAAAAAAAAAAAAAAGTTGAACAGGATGAAACCGGAGCCGAGGGGCCAGGTCACAGCACAGACTGTCTTAGGTTCTCTTCGAGTAACACAATTACTTATTACCAATCAGGTCCAAGATACTGGAATCGGCCAGCCTTTCATTTTCCAGGTCAGAGAGGTCGGTTTACCCTCTCTTGCACTGACTCGTCTCCAGGCGTGTTTTCTGGAGTGGGGGATGGGGCAGACACACAGCGTGGACCCGCGTCCAGACCGGGAGCAGCCACTCTCCCCGTGCACACAGCAGAAAGCACGCAGGGGGCCTCGGCTCCAAGTTCAGGTTGACCCGCGGCTCACACGCACTGAGTACGGCTCTCGTTACCCACAACGTCACACGGCTCTTGTTACCCAGTGGACACACCTCTGAGTTTCCCACAAGACATGGTCGGAAATTTAACTGCAGAAACTAACCTAGTCACAGCACTCCCACATCGACCAGCTCCGTCACCCGGGAGACAAAGGAGTAGGAGGCGCGTAGCACCACGTGTCCTTGATGAACTCTAGCTACACACTTTGTTGGTGTTTTGGGGGTGTTAGTAGCCCCTATTTTTATCCCCAGAGGGCCCAGACCCTAATTACTCTTAGCTACCATTACTTCCAAATATCTCGGTGGGCTCTCTGGCTACGGCTTAGCAAAGGCGGCATGAAAGGAGGGAGGACTTTCTTTTCGAACTGCGAGCCTGGCACAGGACGAGAGCTTCTGGCTGCCCCGCGTGGCCTTTTCGCAGGGTGTCAGCCCCGGGGAACAGACACGACGCTCCATGAACAAGCTTGAACGGGCTGGCATCATCTGAGACGCCATAAAGTGCAAAGATGCTCAAAGGGCATCTGAGACAGGCATCTCATACGTAACGTTATCCACTAATTAAAGGCTATTTTTAAGTCATGCTAACGCGGGGTGTCTTTGGTTTCAGAGGAAGGAGACAACGTTTGAGGTGCATAATTTTAACGTAGGCTCTGAGGACTTCATTCCAAAGAGCGCCAGGCAGCTGAGAACCGGGTTTCACACCAACAGCTCTTCCCTCCACTCACGACCCCCTTGACAAAAGGCGCTTCTGTAAAGACGTAAGTGACAAATCATAGTTATACATTTTGCAGGTAAACACCTAACAGGAAACAGATCAGGGTTGGCACTGGAGGTGGGCTCGCCTCATCCTTTGTTTTAAAGCAGAAAAGGGACTGCTGTTAACTGGTTTATCTACGGAAACCCTCCCCAGGTCCCCACTCACGCTCTCGTAACCTGAAACCCTGGCGCGCTGACTCCGCTCCTCCCTGGGACAGCACTTCATCGTGCTCCAGGGCTCAGATGCAGCAGAGCCGCCTGTGCCCACGGTGACCTCCAGGGAGAGAGGCCCTGGAACCACCTGGTTCCCTTTGTCTGTCAGTGGACCTGCTGCGTCCCCAAGCCCACGCGCTCTCTGCCGCCCAGATCTCAAGTCAGCAAACTGCAGAGAGGGACCCACATGCGTGGGCTGGCATATTTACGAGGGGCCTGGTGAGGTCTGCCCACACCTGCCTGTCCCCTTCAGGCCACTGACAATCCAGTAGGAAACCACCAGGCAGCCAAAGCCCGTCTCCAAGGGTACAAGAGTTCGTGAGATCTCTGACCTGAGCTAAACAGAGCCGTAACAACAAGCCCAGAACATTCATCAGAACATGACTTTCCGGTTCTCAGAGTTGGTCTGGATGGTGGCGGGAGTCGTCGATCGGCAGCAGCTGCCAAGCCGAAGCCAAGCCGTTGAGCAACTGAGCCTCAAGGCTTTGAGCAGCCCTGGGTGGGAAGGTCCAGCGAGCTGTGCCATCTTCATGGAGCTGGGCTCTGACACCAGGCTCCATGCAGAAAGGGTCAGACGCAAGCGACTCTCGCCCAGTGCTCAACAGAGTATTCTGCTTCGGGCCCCCCGCAGTCCTGCAGAAAGCGTGGAATGTTAATGCCTGCTTGCAGTCACCTCTGCCAAACGGACCATGGGTCCACAGCCAGGAAGCTGGCTTCTGTGACATTTCTGCCAACCCACCGAGGCCCCTGAGGAAGGCACTTCATATCTCAGAGCCTCGTTCTCTCTGTCCAATGGGCTTCTTCCTGCTAGTTCCAAAGATTACAGTGAGGTTTAGATACAGCGACAAATGTGGAAGGGTTTGGGGGGACAGAAAGGCAACAAAGACGCTAACTCGATGCTGCCGCCCTGGGAAGAGCGAGTCTAACTACCCACACAGACTGCACTGCTCCGAATCCTCCTCTGATGCTGAGACGGCGGAGTGTCCGGGGCTGACCCCGACACTTGGAAGAACACGCTCCCTTTACATAAGGGCTGGCGCAAAGCTGCCAGCAGTGTTATGTTAGAGGGGGCCGCGCCCCGCCCCGGAGCAGGGCACCTCTCGCTGTTGGGAATCCCTCGGGGAGGTCACCGGGAGGCAGAGCCGCCAGGCAGTGCGTGGTCCCCAGCCAGCTCCTCCTAAAGGTCGCGTCCCCTGTTTGGGCCCAGGTGTCCTGGCAAGTGCACCCTGAGCCGCCTGCGGCAGGCAGCTTGGCTTGTATTCTCCTCCTCAAAGCACTCCCATCCAAACCCAGAATGAAGAACAATTTTTCTTGAGTGAACAGCAACAAAAAGTCAAAACCACAACAATACCACCGCCCTGCCACCACACTGTGGCCCCCAAAAACCCCAAGTGTCGGTGAGGACGTGGAGAAACTGGAACCTGCACGCTGGTGCTGGAAACAGCAAACGGCGCAGCCGCTGGGGAAACAGCACGGCGGTCTCTCAAAACCTCAACTTGGAGAAACTTCATGATCCGGCAACGCCACTTCTGGAGACACCCCCAAAAGAATTACAAACAAGGGTTCAAAGAGACATTTGCACTCCCGTGTTCATGGCAGCACGACAGCTGAGAGGTGGAAGCGGCCCAGGTACCTGTTGATGGCTGGAGGGACAAACAAGATGCAGCCCGTCTGTCCAGCAAACAGAATATTGCTCCGCCTCAAAAAGGCAGGGAATTCTGGCCCAGGCTACATCATGGATGAGCCCTGAAAACACACCCAGTGAAATGAGAGACGCAGAAGGGCAAATGCTATCCGAGCCTGTACCCATGAGGTCCCTAGAGGAGGTGGATTTGGCGACAGCAAGCAGAATGCGGGTGCAGGGGACGGGGGTGGGGGTCAGTGTGTAATGGGGACAAGCCTGGGTTTGGCAAGACCGAAGACCTCTGGAGAGGGATGGTTCTGATGGTTACACAGCAGTGTGGATGTGCCGCAGCGTGAATACCACAGAACCGGGCACCTTAAAAACGCTTAACATGGCGAGTTTCAGTGGTGTACATCTTACTGTGGTTTTTAAAAAAGTAGTAACAGCTAATTTCGCATGATTTGCTGTTTGAGAACTTTCGGAGGAAAAGGAGGCGGATCCAGACCCTGGTGGGCAGAGAAAAGTTCCCCACGGTGGGTTTCCTGCGGCGTCAAGGGCCTTCGCACAGGAGGGTTTCGGGACTGCGGGGAGGGGTGCGTCCCCAAGGGCACGGGCAAGGGCACGGGCACGGCGCCTGCCCGCTCCAAGGCAGAGCCAGGCCTGCCGCACGTGTCCGGCCTGTGGTAGCGTCACAGTCACAGACTGTTCTCCTCGGGTTCCCCTCGCTCTGCCGGAGCCGCAGCTTCGTGCCCGACGGCAAGTGCAGGGGTTCCCCGCCAGAGGAGAGGGGACGGTTGCACAGCAGAAGAACCCAGCGCGCTCAGGGCCCTTGGAAAACCCACCAGCTACGCGCCCTCTTCCTGCGGGTCCAGAGGCCACGGTTTGTGACCCCCGCCCCCCAGGCTCCCAAGACCGCTGCTCAAAGCTCTCTGCCCCCCACCCCCTGACCACACCCCTCCCCAATCCCTAAAAAAAAAAAAAAAACTCCGGCGAATGCTCCTCTATAAAGGCAGGAGACTAACAGAAATGAAAGGGCTCTGAATGAGCTCAGGGCACCCTGGCTAAGAGAGGCCATTATCTCATTTCTTTCCCTCTTCCCAAAGTATCTGAAGTTACTGCCATGGGGTTAGATCATTAAAAATTGGATTTGAGGCTATGATCAATAAGTTTATTTTTTATTACTTTTTTTGGCTATGCCCGTGGCATGCAAAAGTTCCCAGGCCAGGGATTTAACCCATGCCACAGCAGTGACCCAAGCCAGAGCAGTGACAATGCCAGATCCTTAACCTGGCAGGCCATCAGGGTATTCCTGATCAATTATTTTAAATGATCAACAATTTTTATGGACACAAAAGCAATGGAAATTTCATAGATAATCAAAGCATAATACATAATTCATTTTTTAATAAGTTGAAAATAGACCCATGTGTATCAGGAATGCGCAGAATGTGTTTGTGTGATCCTATTTGGATAAATTCTTTTTTTCTTTTTTTTTTAGGGCCTCACCACCTGTGGCATATGGAAGTTCCCAGGCTAGGGGTCGAATTGGAGCTGCAGCGGCCAGCCTACACCACAGCTCACGGCAATGCTGGATCCTTAACCCACTGAGCAAGGCAAGGATTGAACCCACGTCCTCATGAATACTAGTCTGGTTCTTAACCCACTGAGCCACAACAGGAACTCCTAGATAAACTCTTTAAAGCACATATATATAGGCTGGTATTTCTAAAATAAATTACAAGAAATAATTAGCAGTGTTTAATGCGGAAACTTGAATTTCTCATCACTTTAGAGTTCCCTGTGCAATTTGATTCTGTTACCCTATGCTATTACGTGTATACATATGCATTCATTCCCTCATTCATTTACGATAAAACGCTGGGTGTGCTGAGAGGGATAAGACGGAGCCCCTGACAGAAAATTCTTATAATCTAGGGAGAAAATCTGATAAGAGCATCATTAAGACAATCATTGTGTACGTGTAATAACTGCTTAAGAAACTGGGCTCACGTCCTGACTTGGCCCTTTTTCTAGCTGCGTGATCTTGGTCAAGCCACTTAAACTTCCCACCGTTCAATTTTCCATCCGTAAAATGAGCAGATAACAGTTCCTACCTTACAGAGCTTTCATGAGCTTGAAAGCACTCAGACCAGGGCCTGGCACATGGCAAGCGCTCAGCAGACACCTGCTGTTACAGTAAAGATACAAGTGGGGATACAAGCCTCAGGGGAAAGAGGGGTTTCTCCTGCCTGGGGCCTGGGGTATCAGGGCTTTGAAGCAGAGTTGCTGCTTGAGCCAAGACTTAAAAGATAAGCAGATTCTCTCCAGGGGACTAGGACGGTGGGGACAGGAGAGAAGAGTCTGAGGAAAGGTGGGGAGGGTGGCCGCCCGGACAGCAGCCCCCAATAGGCAAAGCGAACTCTTGAACTTGCCTTCCAGGAGCTTCTCAAGGAAACAAAAAAGAAAGAGCGATTCTGTTCATTTTTAAAGTCCAGTGCGTAATGGGTGCATAAAGTCTGACCCTTCGTATGGCATTTCAGACTCAGTTGTGAAATTGCTTTTTGATAGTCTTCTTGGTAGAAGTTCACACCTGATCAAACCTCTGTAAATGAACCAGTATAAAGAATGAAAATCCTGAAACACAAAGCAGACACGCACACAGCCCTCCAGCGGCCGGCGGTGGAGGCTGGACTCGCAGCTTCCCCCCGACCCCCACCACCCCCGCACCTGCTCCTGGGGTCGAGCGGTTTACGACAGGCCCTCCGGTATCGGGAAATGAGCCTGTGGCCGGCCCTCCACCTCAGACTCCAAGTGAAGGCTCAGCAGCTGACATCTGCCCGGCTGACCCCAATCCGAGGTCAGACCGTGAGCTCGGGCTCCCGCATCTAATGCTGAGGTGGATAAGCACCTGTGTGTGTGAGACACCCCCCCCCCCCGCCCCCCAACGGGCGATCATAAACCTCATCTCCGCCACCTCGCAGAGGCAAATGTCCCCACTGCCTCCGCGGGGGCAGAGTCTGAGCTTTGAGAAGGTCAGCAGTTTGTCCCAGCCCCTGCCCTTTTCACGTCTACGAGCTGCCTCCTCTGAGAAAGGCCTTAAACTGAGCACCCCAAGGTGTCAGCCTTGCAGAATCAGAGTGTTGGGGTCGCAGGAAAGCCTGGACCCTTAGCCTGAGGTCCAGGCCGAGGACCAGCTGACACGCTGAGAATGCCCTCGCTGCGCATGATTCCAGAAATACTTGGGCACTGTGCCTAGGCTGGCCGTGTCCCCGGAGGCTAGGAGCCTACCCAGTGTCCTCGGCCCCATATTCCCTTCTAAGAGCAAGCTGGATAATGTGCTCGCTGGAAAATTACACTCATCAGCCTCCTCTGCAGAGGGGGTGGCCCACGAGACAAGCGTCCAACAATAAGAGGCTTTCAGGGAGAATTTTTGCCCTTCCATATTCCTCGGGCCGCAGGAAGAGCAGGTGTTGTGCAGGAGCTCCAGCAGCCTCCTTGGGACCATGAAGGAAAGGCCAGGGGATTTCAGAGACCTTGTCTACAAACTAACACCTCTGGACCTCCTGAGTGTCAGGATCTGCATCTGCACGTATTTCGTTCACCAGACCGAGAGTTCTGTTTCTAGAAGCCACGTACAACTCCCAGGTGAGACACCGATTAAGTAGGGGCACACACTGACCCTGACTATTGTTCAAAGGTTTGTTTACACTGGTGTGAGTTAGTAAAAATTGAACTTCTTTGAAAGAATTGATGCATAAAAATAGCTTTCAGTCATGTGTTTTCTCAACAGGAAATAACAGAAGTATAGCTGCGGTTATAAGGGAGTCTGGGAATTTTTTAATTTTGCATGGAAAAGGCGGAATGTCACGAGTGCCACTGGAGCCTTCAAGGGACTTTCTAAGGCCAGCCCTCTGTGTCCGCGATGCGGGTCTCTTTCCACAGCCCACCGACAGCACTCGGGACGGCTGCTGCAGACGGACCAGCGAGGGGGAAGCGGAGGTCCCGGGCTTCTGAGGGAAGGCCGCCCTCTTCACACACACACACACACACACACACACACACACACACACACATCAAAGGCAGGATGTGCAGCTAAGTCTGGGCTTACATCCTTGAGTCACATCCACCCACACCCCGGAGCAGCACACTGGAAGGAAGGAGGGGGTGGGGTGGGAGGGAGGACAGAGCGATGGGTCACCGAAGGAGAGACCAACCAACCGCGCTTCCGGGGACTGGGAGGCTGAGAAGAGGGCCGCTGTTTCCCAGGGGAAATGGTGAGTTTGAAAGCAATGAAATACAGTAACTTCCCACCTCAATGCAGGATTGAATGTGCCCAAAAAATTTTGTATTAATTGGCTGTGAAAATGCACGGCATTCCACAGCCCCGGAGTCCTTGCCCGTGTTTAGTGGTTGATGAATTATAAATGACATGTCATAGTTCACCGTTTGTCTTTCTGTTTCATCAGGACAAGCCCTGAACAATTCCAAGTTCAGGCAGACAAAAAAGTCTGCGAGAAAAATCATGAAATTGGCTTAAACAGAAGCACAGATTTTATTCCAGTTCCTTTGATTCAGCAACACGGACGAATCGCAAAGGAGGTGCTTCGGGCCACGGCGTAGCAGAGTCCCACCAGCGGCGCGGCCGTCAGCGGAGGAACGAGGTCGCCGCTGCGCACAGAAGTGCTGATGATATCCTTGCATATTTTTTCTCTTAGCCAGGTTACCATTCTGCAATCTTGTGTGTACACTAATTTTCTTAAATCAAAAACCAAAGGCAAACCTTAACCAAGCTCATTATTACAAATTATAAATTAGCAAAGTTTGACTGCATGCGGTTTTAACTGTATAGCTGACGGTGGTGCCAGTGTCTCAGATTTAAGGGAAATCTGGGTTGATTTTAAGCTAGAAGCTCCTCTGTGAATAAATGCAACTAAAATTCCTGCGGATGGATTTGTGCATTTGTCAAAATACACGGGAACTGAACTAGAAAAAGGCTCTTCCAGCTTAACACTCACTCCTCAAGCCATCCCTTCCTACTCAGTCTTACTCCGCGCCCTCTTCTTCCTCAAACCCTATTAAAATGACAGTAAAGGGATCTGTGAAATGGCAAAGACACACACTTACAGGGTCAAAAATAATAAGAGAAGGCGCAACACTAAACTGGAGGCAGACGGGTAAGCAGTAATCAACTAGGCCCAGCCAGGAAAACCGAATCTAAGACAATAGAGGAGGGACGCTGAGGAGCAGCTGGAACTGTCCCACCAACACCCATAATCTCACCTGGAAAGCGTCAAAAAACACGGATCCCTTTGCTTTCATCCCAGAGATTGTGACTGCATTGGTCTGGCATGCAGTCTGGACACTGGAGTTCGTACAGCGTTCCCAGGTAATTCTAATACACAGGTAAGTTTGGAGACTTTTGCCCGAGCATGAAAATCAGAGGCTAAAACTAATGGAACAAAGCAAAGCTGGAGGAAGCAGAGATGATGCAGAGAGAGGAAAACTTTAAAAACTAATCGACATCCTTAGATAATATGCACTCACTCTCTCTTAGAGGAGCAGGAGTCATGCAAAAAATGCTCAGCGAATAGGAGAGTTCTCAGAATGGACTCTGACAGCTGACAAGAGAGCTTAAAGGCGCTTCCACGACAGAGTAAAGAAATCTCCCTGAAAGGAGAGCAGAGAAGGAAAGTGGGAGCAAAAGGGTAAGAGGCTCTGAGACCCGGCCGGGAGATCCAACATTCAGGTACGAGGTGTTCCGGAAAAAAAGAGCACGTGAGCTCGCCCACCACAGCTTCCCAGTCGGAAGGATGTAAGAGCCCAGGGGATGGGACACCCACGCGAGCTCTGTCACGGGGTCAGGGACAAAGAGGGTCTCCCAAGCATCTAGAGGGAAGAGAACCCGCCACTTACGGAGGGTCGGGATGCTGGACTCGGTGGGCTTCTCAGCCTCCATGGGAGCCAGGAAACAACCGTACATGCCTGCCAAACTCTGAAAAGAAACTAGCCAGATAAACCCTTCTCCACGCGTACATGTAAAATAAAGATCCCAAAACATTACATTAGGAAATTACTGGAAGGTATGTTCCGTCTAAACAAAGGAGTAAGGCAGACGGAAACGCAAAGGATCCATCAGAGGTGCCTTCTCCAGACTGATGGGCACAGAAGGCCCGCGACTTCGGCTGTGTTTCAGGGGGGGTGGAAGACCAGACGGCTCGGGTCGCTGGCAGGGGTTTCTGCAGGAAGCTGAAACTGGGGGGGGGGGGGGGCAAAATACCTGAGGGCCTGTGGAGAGGACTTAGACAGTGGATAGAAAGTTTGGCTTTGCACCATGATACGTGCTTTTAAAAGTGAAGCAAAATTTAAAATTAAAGGCAATCAAGAATTACAGGGGGGAGAAAGGGCTGAGCAGAAAGTGAAAATTCATCATTACACACTACATGGCTCTCGGTCATGAATAGAATTTTCGGAATCACGTGAATAAAATTTTCAAAATGTCTTGAAACGGAAATTTTTAACCAAACATTATGACATGACTAATTTGGGAGAATGAGGACAAGAAATAGGACCTAACGGGTGTGCATATTATCCTTAGATATATATCCTTAGATAATATGCACTCACTCTCTCTTAGAGGAGCAGGAGTGGAGGGGTGGAGGTAGAAGACGAAAGAGACCCAATCCTTACCTTTCTGTCTACACCATTCATTTCAAGAGCCTAAACATGATAAAGGAAAAAGAATACACATTCTCTAGACATACGGAGATAATCGGAAGAATCAGCTAAAACAAATGAAAAGGTTTTCCTGTGATGGGGGGGCACAGGGACAAGAGGGGTGGGACTGATATTTCTCATGAAAATCTTTGTAGGACTTTATGACTCTTTAAAGGTTGTCAATGTAAAATGAATATGAAAAATATAAAGATTTTGATTAAAAAGATGTTTATGTATTTCCTACGTAAACTGTTTTAATGATGAGTGGACTGCCCCAATTTTAGCATGATAATTGAAATCCAATTATATCACCTTAATAATTCACTTTTACACTGAATAATTTACAGTTTTTCACTGACACACCACCTTCTCAAATTTTCACTTGATTAAAAAAAATTATGTGAACTCTAATAATTATTTAGAAGATTAAGCAAGGTCTTACACGCAGCCTTTCCCAACCCTGTTGAGCATTGGAAAGAGTTTATTTTAAAGCTTGAAGTTGAAACAAATTTGCTCAAGCACCTCAACATGCAAACCTTCCAAGTACAGAGGATGTGAAGGTCCCTCAGAAGTGCCAGGGTGGGGGGCCTTCTTCCGAGCTTCTGTGGCCCCACTGGCACCCGCGGGTCTGCGCTGGCGCCTCGTTTAGATTCGGTTCCCGCACTTCCTCTTCACGCTCGCCCGGCCAGGGCACCTCGTAGAGTTATGGGTTTGGCTTCTTGCAGCTGCACCAGGAGCTCAGGTGGAAGCGGTGGGGCCGCGGATGCCTCTGGCTCCAGGTGTCTCGGGACACAGACGCCTTCCTGTGGCTGCCAGCCTTCGGGAGTCTCGCTCTTTCTGGGCTCTTCTCCACAAAGGGATTTTGTGTTTCCATACCCATCACACTGGGCTGTTCGCCCTCCATCAGAACCTTGCAGCCAAGAAAGGCGTTTCCACTCCTCAACCAGCACCTGTGCCATCCGCTGGACCCACAAGGGACACTGCAGGGGCATCCTAGTCCCTGACCCTGGGTCCTGGTGTTCCTGCTCATGGGGATCAGGCAGGGGGGCCTGCTCCAGGCAGGGGTAGTTAAGAAAAAACAACAGGAATCCCAGAGGGTTCAGACCCAAGGGGGCCCCGAAAAAGGGGCTTCAACTTTGACCCAGCTAAGGGGGAGCCAAACCCCAGCTGAAGGAGAGAGGTGCCTGGGGCCTTGTCACCCCAGCCGAGGAGTGAAATAAAGGCCTGCAGAGCCCTGGGGGAGCGTGGAAGAAAGAATAAAGCTTTTTTTTTTTTTCTTTTTGCCAAGTAAAAACCACGCTTCAGAAATTCATTCTTTAGACCTTGATGGTCAGTTGCTACCCTCCTGAGTCCTGAGGGAAGAGACACCAAAATTCAGCTCCCAACAGAAGCCGCACTCCTCCTGTTGGGAGAGGCATCGCTGAGGGTCTCTCGTTTCCAGTCCCTTCCCAACGCCCGGGACACTCGGTCCCAGCCTCCCGCCGTCTCCAGGAGCCTGTTCCGGATGGAAGGACCTAAGCGTTGGAAGATCTTTCCTGTACATCGAGGTCAGCCCGCCTGGCCTCTGAGCTTCAAGACACGACCTTAAGGGTTCACCGAGGAGGAAGGAGTGCCTGAGGGTGAGGGGCTTCCATTGCGGTCAGGCGCACACGTGACCCAGGCGCTAAAGGGCACCGGGACCTTTCTGAGAAGGCTGGGAGGAACCAGCCTCCCCAGTGGATTCAGCACACTGCTGGTGAGCGCCCCAAGACGGTACCGAGACGTTGAGGAAAAAAAAAAGTACAAGGTTTCAGGTTTCAGACAACCCAAAGCAGAGACGCTGTAGCAGGGGAGAGGTGGGGGTCCCTCACGGAGCCGGAGCCATTTCCCAGGAAGGGGTTTCAGTTTTCGAGAGCGCAGGTGCGTGGCGTGCGTGAAGCCAGGTCTCCGTGTCGGGTGTCTGCCGAAGGGGATCCCACCCTTGACGTGCTCTCCCTGGGGCCCTTCACTCCAGCTCGGGGGGCTGTCAGGCTGCCACACGAGACGCGGGGACAAGTAGCGAGGCTCAAGAGAGCCCCGGACCCCCGGCTTGGCGTCCCAGGTGATTACCGTGTGATGAAGCAAACGGCGATTCAGGCTCAAGCAAGCTCCCAGGCACACATCCTAAGACAGGGGTGTGCACCTCCGGGCCCACTGAATCGAGACGACGAGTCACAGGCTGCTGTGCTATCTGAAACGGGGACCTTGTGACATTCCCGTGGGGAGGGGGCGGGGAGCACAGGATGTAGGCAGACCCCGGAGCAAGGAGCATTCATTCGCTCTTCCTGGTGTTCATGAATGTTCGAGAACGGGCTCCATTAACTAAACCAAAGTCAAGGGCTGCCGCCCTTTAAAACAAAACAGACCCGACACAACTCAAACACAAGGCGTTTGGAGTCTGGGCTGCTATGATTCGGGCCACAGGAAGGAGCAAGGCACTGGAGCGCCCCCCCCAACGGGGTAAACATGAAAACTGAGAAGAGGGGGAGACGCCAGCAAAGGGGGTGGCCCTGGGCTGGGGGGGGCTCCCCTGTGCCCCAGAGACACCCCCCCTCCAGGACAGCATTCTTTCACAGAAAACAAAAGTCAGGCTTTCCAACATTTCAGAATCATCAGAAATTTGACGTCACAGGTGTGGAGTGGGGCTCGGGAACCAAGGGCAGATCATTCTTCAGAGAGACCACTCTCTGAGGACCCACGACGGCCTGGCTGTCTTCCCCACCAGTCGACACAGGTAAACCGAGGCACAGAGAGGTTTGGTGGCGTCTCCACGGTCATTGCGTCGTAAGCAGCAGGGCCCACGTCTGTTTTTCAAGGTAACCAGTACCGCAGTTTGAATCACAGAGTCCCAACAAGAGGCACCGGATGCTGGGCCCCCTTCTCCCTACCACTCTGCTCACTGCCCCACACGCCCGGTCAGGCTGGGCCTCAGGGCCAAGCAGGGGCCGCAGGATGCACTTCTCCCCCTCGGGTTGTCACAGGGACCCAAAGTCCTCTGCACCCTCCTGGCTTCTCGTCACCAACGTGGGAACCCGGACACTCACATCTGTTTCTTCTTGACCTTCAAGTCGATCCTTCAAGCCCCCACCTCCCAGGGGGCCCCTCTCTGGCCCCCCTCCCCCGGCAGGCGACCACACACAGTGCCCACAGCCCCACCCGCCTCCGGCATCTGCGGCTCTGCCCCTGCCCCTGCCTCCCCGCTGGGCTGGGACACCCCCAGCACTGTAAGGACACCGGTGCCCCAGCAGGGGACACACGCCCTCTCTCCTTCCTCTTTCCAACCCACCAGCTGTGCACACACCTGGCTCCCGGGTCCCAGCGTCAGCTCTCAGTCCCAAAGCGCCTCTGGGGCAGCCCTACCCACAGGCCTTGGCCTGTCACCGTGGAACTGAACATGCAGGAGGCCTGGTGAAATCTGAGGCTCGGAAAGGCACCGGGTAACTCTGGGGGATAAGTCCGTCCCAGATATTATACGGACACACATATGCCAAACATGATGCCTTGTTCATCTGAAATTCAAATTTCACTGGGGGTCTGAACCGTATCTGCCCCTCCACCGCCCCGCGCAGCGCTGAGCAGATGCCCTCTTGAGGACTCCAGGCCAGCCTGGCCGGGCCAGACGGTGGGCCTCGGTTCATCAGACAGGTTTTAGAGACTCGAACCTCTGGGCACCGAAAGCCCCCTTCTGTGCCTTTCCAGGAGGCTCCCCCCGGGCGTTTGTCAGCGGTTACACACGAAGACCCTGGGAAAGCAGCTTTTGACAAACTACAAAGGAGCCTATGAAAACCTACCCTGGAGGCAGCAGTCCCTGGGATTTTTCATTGACGCAGGAGGGTGGCTCCAGCAGTTGCTCCCCCGCAGGACCTCTGGGCCCCAAGGAGCTTCCCCTGTCCATGTGGAGAGCAGGCGGGACCTGCAGGTGCTCCTTCCCCTCAAGCACCGCCCGGCCAGGAAGCCCGCCTCGCTCTTTTGCAAACACGGTGTGTTACTTAGAGTCTCAGGAATAAAATCTATCGGCGAGAAGGAATGGCTGGCTGGCCAGCCAGACGTGCACGGTGTGTGGTTCACACCTGGACACAGCTGCCTGGGGTCGAACACAGGTGCTCTCGGGGCTGAGCCTCCGGAAGGGACCTCTCCAATCAGCGTCACCAGCTGGCCGTGGTGTCGGCCCCCTGCCCAGGACGTGGGAGAAGGTCCCGAAAATCTACCTGCCCAGAGGGAGTGGTTTTTAAGTTTTGCACAGGGAACCTCTGCCAGCTGGAGTGAGGGGGACTGCTCGGCGCAGGGGAAGAAAACACAGGAAAAACAAACAAACAAACAAAAAACGGCTTTCCTTAACTGCATGGTGAATAAAGAACCCCAAACGGGAGTTCCCACCGTGGCTCCGTGGTAACGAACCCGACCAGATCCAGGAGGATGTGGGTTCCATCCCGGGCCTCACTCAGTGGGTTAAGGATCCGGAACTGCTGTGCGCTGTGGTGTAGGTCACAGACGTGGCTCGTATCTGGTGTGGCTGTGGCTGTGGCGTAGGCCAGAAGCTGCAGCTCCAATTCAACCTCCAGCCTGGGAACTTCCACAGGCTGCCAGTGCAGCCCAAACAGCAAAAGAACAAAAAACAAAAAAACCTAAATGGCCACAGAAGCAGGTCCCTCTGTGGATGAAGACACTGGAGTTTACTTAAGAGGCTAATTCTCAGGCCCCATTCTCTTACTCAGCATTTTCCATCAAAATAACCAGTCCAGTGTCTGGGGGGAGCACAGGATGAATGGAGCAGTGTGCGACTCCCAAGCGGCTAGTGGAATATTTAAATCCCAGGTCAGGGACAGCCTGTACTGTTCAGTACAGAGGAGCTCTCACGGTGCCCTCCATACCCTGGGTTGTTTTTTCATTTGCAAGGGGAAAAAAATAGAATTTATGCACCTTAAAAACATATGAAGTGAAAAATTACCCATTAGCACAGCAAAGACCCATTTCCAGGAAACAGATTTTTAAAAGAAAATTCTTGACGTCCTGAGGTTAAGCCAGGAGGTGTCACGACTTTGAACGTGGACGATGAAAGAGCCACCGTGTCCAGGTGCGGCCCAGGCCCGTCTCGTTTCATCGTCCAGGGAGGCTGGTTAAAGCCCGGGTTGTGGTCCAAAAATATCCTGGCACTTAGCATCCTGCATTAAAATTTATAAACCACGAAAGACCTTTTCTCACAGAAAAGTTAATTCAGGCTGGATCGCCTGGAAAAAAAAGAAAGTATTTAAAAGGAGGGCAGTCATCGGAAGGGGTTATATGGAAAACCAGACTAAGTAATGCTTTCTACTCCCCCAAAACGTACGAAAATTATAGCAATGGTAATTTCAGAGGGAAGGGAAATGGCACCAGGTATAAATTCACTTCTAAGAAGTCCTGGGGGGGGGGGTGCCCTGGAGCCTCCAGAGCTAACTTGGGGCGGGGGGGGGGGGGGGACGAGACTGCTTTCTGGCCTGAAGGGCCCCTGCCCTCCACTCAGCTCTGGCTGGGAGGTCTGCGAGGGCCGCCTTCCCCACCCCCTCTGCTTCCTCCCTCCTTCACGCTGCGCCTTTATTGAGCGCCTCCTGTATGCTGTCCTGGCCCTGCTCCTGCCCATCCTTCAGGGCCAAGGCAGGAGAGACAGAGACCTTCCTGAATCCGAGCAGATTTGGTAACCCCCCCGCGTCTGCCCTGCCCTCGAGGCCTGACTGCTCTGTAAGACTGTGGGGGCGTGGGGGGCCTGGCCATTACTCTCCACGGTGTCCAGCCTCCCCCCACACACACACCCGCTGGGAGCTCAGGGAACAGCAGGGCGGTGGACAAACTCCAGGCCCAGAGATCCCAGTTCTGAGTACCCAGTTTCTTCTACTCCAAAAGGACCTGGAGAGTCAGCTCTGAAGTTGGCGTTGTACGGGGATTGGTCAGGAAAGGAAAGTGGCAGCAAAGACAGAGTGACCGTCACGGTAGCTGGCCATGACGTTGCCCTCCTGCGGCAGTGAGGGGTCAGCAGGCAGCCGGCCACGGCCTGGGGCGGCCCCATTCTGCACCCCCAGGCGAAGGCAGAGGGAGCCCTGCCAGCGCCGTCGGCAGCCCGGCCCAGGAAGCCAGCCGGGACTCCCCATTCTTGGAGAATCACCACCGACCCCCAGGAAGCAGATTCGACGGCCCATCCTGTTGGCTTCCGCTCATACAATCGGGTTCCGACTTCAACTAAACCAGGAGCTCCTCGAGCGCTCGCTGTGTGCGGGGGGTGCAGGGCTAAGGACAGCCACGCTGTCTGGGTGTGTCTGTGCCACGGTCGCACAGCCAGGCACGCCGGGCTCTTTGTCCTCCTCTGCAGACCCTGGCGGGCGTCTGGGTGCGTGGGAGGCCCTTAGTAAGTCCCTCCCCTTGGCCTGAGCAGCTGGGCACAAGCCCTGCCCTCTCCGGTCACAGAAATCCCCACCTGGGCCCACGGTCCAGCACGCCCGTCTGAGCTGGGCCCTGGTCTGGAGAGCTCCCTGGCCCGTTCCCAGCGCCCCGGGATGGCTGTTCTGTGCCAGCCACACTCAGGGAACCCCGAGGCCGCTGGCCTCGAGGGCAGGTGTGGGCCCAAGATTCTGGGAGGGTGGCCCTGAAACTGGGAGCCTCGAGCGTGTGGCAGGAAGGGCCACAGGGATGGCACCGGTGCTCGCCTCAGCTCAAAGTGACCTCGCACGGCAGAAAGCCTGGCCTTCACTCCACCTGCACCTGGCTGTCCTCCCAAACTCTCGTCGCCACCTCCCCTGACCCTCTGTCCCCACACGCTCCCTCCTTCTATTTGTGGCTGTGTCTCGGGATGATAGCACTCGGGCTGGATTTCATTCTGTTTCTCAAGTCGATTCAAGGAAGGTCGGCCTGGCTGTCACTATTCGCAGAGACAGGCCCTTCTCCCTCTTGGACACTGGGCAACGTGCAACCGGCCAGCCCTCATGGACCAAACAAGAGCTCCAGACCCAGTAACATTTGCCCTTGACCCTGGGAAATAGGGCCACCCTCAGACCTGCAAGAGCAGCTACAACGGCTCCGGCCACCTCACGCCACCCGTGCTCAGGTCTGCACCCTAGAAACGTCTGCAGAAGCAACTCGGTCACAAGATGAGTCTCTCGGATGATCCCTTGCCCCGGGACACACGACAAGGGCAGATCACGGAGCTTCCGTGACACTGTGTCTCACCACCAGCCACCACCTTTCAAAGGGGCAAGGACCCGAGGCCCAGACCCACCTCTGAGAAGCCCAGTGACAGTCAAGGGGAGGCGGGCCATGCCCGGGACCTCACCAGTCCCCCAGCCCAGCTTATCTAATGGCCATAGTACAAGCCTTGTATTTTGTCTGTCAGGAAATCCAACAGAAAGAACTATTATTAGCATATTTACTTTACCACGGAAAATATGTCCTTTAAATGTTCAGGAAGGGACATTGCCTGGTTTCCAAGGAGCAGCCTGACAGATCCCTGGAAGGAACACACACACGTGCACACACACGTGCACACATACGCACGGGCATTCTGGGGGTGTGCGCGCATGTATGTAAGCACGTACCACCTGCAGTAATCAATGTTTCTTCTTCTCTAAGCATTTTTTTTACAGTAAACTTCAATTAATCTTTCATTTTTCCGTTACAGGAGTTAACAAATATTGTGGTGCCTCTCTCCCTTTAATATGCAGAGTCACCCAGGGACCTTGTCACCCAGCAGGTCTGGGTAGGACCTGAAGCTGCATCTCAAACCAGCTCCCAGGGGATGCTGGCGAGAGCCATGGACGTCCCACTCCGGGCGTAAGAGGACTCTGCTTTGTCACGAATGACCACCTTGGGCACACAGAAAACAGCAACCGTGGAAGAGCAGACGACATAAAAGAAACAAGCAAATAAAAGCTACATTCAAACCAACTTACTCTCTCTCTTGGATAAAGACTCTCAGAACGGACTTAGGAATCTGTGACCTACGCAATGCCTCTCGGCCCTCGTTGCTTTTTCTTCTTTTTTTTTAATTACCAGTGAATTTTAGCACATTTCTGGTTGTACAATGATCATCACGACCCCGTTTTATTTTTTATTTTTTATTTTTTTTGGTCTTTTGTTGTTGTTGTTTTTGTCGTTTTGCTATTTCTTGGGCCGCTCCCGCGGCATATGGAGGTTCCCAGGCTAGGGGTTGAATCGGAGCTGTAGCCACCGGCCTTCACCAGAGCCACAGCAACGCGGGATCCGAGCCGCGTCTGCGACCTACACCACAGCTCACGGCAACGCCAGATCGTTAACCCACTGAGCAAGGGCAGGGACTGAACCCACAACCTCATGGTTCCTAGTCGGATTCGTTAACCACTGCGCCACGACGGGAACTCCACGACCCCGTTTTAGAGCCCTCGTGGTGAACGGTTTCCACTCTCTGTTATGAGCCCTTTCAGAGCACAAGCCCACAGAGGAATTCCACCTTGGGAGGACGAGGCGGCAGGATGAGGCAGAGGTATCCGGGCCACAGCTGTCCTCCCGCCACGGACGCTGATCCGAGGGTTAAACGGCGAGGGCACAGGGGGTCACACTGACCGGTCAAAGGCGACTCCGCGACCCAGGGGCGATTAAAGCTCCCTTGATGTACATCCTCCTGGGGAGAGCGTCCCACGCTGATCTTATTCCAAACACACTGCTCCTTAGAGGCTGGCCCCACTCATTAGTCTGTGCGACACAACTTGAAGTAAGTAAACTGGTGTTATGCTCCCCTCGAAGCTGTCCCGAGACTGTGCCGTTAAGAACTAGGACACAAATGAAAACGCTGTGAAGGATACAAAGAGAGGCAGGGAACAAGCCGCTGCTTTCTAGGAGCAGAGCCCGAAGCCAAGGTAGGTCCCAGAAAAGGCACCCCAAAGACCCACACGAACGGCACAGGGTATCTAACCCGTGTGCTCAAAGGGTGATGCGCTCAGTGCCACCTGGGGAGGTCAGATTGGAATCCAGCGCATTCCGACGGGATGAGAATCTGACCTGGAAGGACGGAAGGATCCCTAAAGGCACAGAGGAGGGGGAAGAATGAGGCAAGCTGTGAAGAGCGAAGAAGAGGGAGGAGAAGTTGAATGTGGGATGGCATCTCCGCGCCAGGCCACGCCAGCTGCTAACAGCTGCAGCAAACTTCCCGCTCCCACTCGTCCTGCCGGCCTGGCATCATGGCACCACCTGGCTGAACCAAAGTGGAAAGACTGAGGCACACAGGCAGTGAGGGCTCCCATGGGGCTCTGCACCCAGGGCTCTGACGCCTAAGGCGCTCACGGGTTTTCTCTAAACCAGCATTCCCCAAGGGGCACCTGCCGCGCCCGGAGATGTGAGTATGAGTCAGGAAGCAGAGCCTTCAGCGTCAAATAAACCCTGGGAGCTCTTGGGATTAACCATCAATGCGAATAAGGTTTCAGACGTGCGTTAACGCCTCCTGGGTGCTCCCCGGGCGCCGCTCTTGTTGCCTTTGCTCCCGCAGGCCCACCTCTCAGAGCCGGGAGCGGCCTGATGCCACTTCCACCATCGCGTGTTGGGGAGAAGAGCCGGCTGTTCACCCCCACGAGGTGAGGTGATCACGTAAACGGGTCATGTTGACACCGAATAACTGGAAACAGCAGCTGGGTTGTGAGCGGTCGCCTGCTGCTGGACAGGCTGCAGCTCAGACATGGTGCCTGGTGAGTGTCCATCCTTCCTCCATTCCCAGACAACCTCACAGAACGCATGGCTCCATGTGAACCCTGGGTGGCCTTCGGAGCTCGGGGCAGGGACGGTTGTCAGGAGGGTCAGCGGCCGGGAGGGGGAGCAGGCAGCTTCCCAGGGGACCCGACAGCTGGGCGAGTGGGGCCTGATCACACCCCATGGGAAATATCAGGTGACGGCGGTTCCTGACAGGGCACAGTGGGATCTCTCCTGCCCTTTTGTTGTATCGGTGACGGTAACTGTTGTAACTCGAGTGTTTGTGAATCTCTGCAAACTCTACCTGTGTCAGGTTTGAACCAGCTGCTCACCAGTAAAAAACAGCACAGAGATGCCTCAAAAAATGAAAACCAGAACCACCATATGATCCAGCAATCCCACTCCTGGGTGTATACCTGAAGAAAACAAAAACTCTACTTTGAAAAAACACATTTACCCCAATGTTCCCTGCAGCACAATGTACAATAGTCAAGACATGGAAGCAACCTAAAGGTCCATCGACAAATGAATGGATAAAGATGTGGTACGTATAGAATGGAATATTACTCAGCCATAAAAAAGGACAAAATAATGCCATTTGAAACAACATGGATGGACATAGAGGATATTATGCTTGGTGAAATAAGTCAGACAGAGAAAGACAAGTACTGTATGTTATGACTTATTTGTGAAATCTAAAAAATAATAAATATGAAGGTATATGCAAAACAGAAACAAACTCACAAACAGAGGTTAGGAAAATATCTGTTTTCCTAACAGATAGTGGTGAGGAGAAAGGAGAGCGCGAGGGGGGGGGGGGGTAAATAAGGGCTTGGGATTAAGATGCACAAACGACTATGTGAAAGTAGATGAGCAACAAGGACATAATAACAACCTTAAGTGGGGTGTAATCTATGCAAATATTGAATCACTATGTTGTACACCTGTAATTAGTATAATACTGAAAATCAACCATACTTTATTCATTGAAATCAACCATAATTTATTCATTGAAAAAAAATCTCTGGCCACTGCGTGCAGCAGCTTGATGTGGGATCTCAGTTCCCAGACCAGGGCCTGAACTCTGGCCGCAGCAGGGAAAACACTGAGTCCTAACGACTAGGCCCCCAGGGAGCTCCCTAAAAAAAACGTCCTTAAGGCAGTCGGAAGGATTAGCCAGAGGTGTTGGGACTTCACTGCAGGGCTGCGGGAACTTTCGCACCTTCCTCCCACTGGAGGTCTCTGTTACGTGGGTTCCAGGGAAGAGCCTCAATTCTGCGGAAAATGAAACCAGACCGTTTTCATCTATCCACCCGGTCCGGCTGAGTCTGTGCGAAGAAACAGAACAAAACCCAAAGCACTCACCAAAGGTGAAATGAATTTCAGATAAAGGGAGGATAATGCAAACTGTCCTTAGAAAACTCATCAGAGGTGGTTCTCCAACACCTAACGTTTAATTCCTGAAGAATAAATTCCTGCTAAATGTTCTACAAATGAACTGGATTACCTGTTTCATGCACTGGGCAAGCTAATCTGTTCAAAAAGAGGGGTCATGGTGTATAACTGCTAACTTTGGGGAGTTCCTGACCTCACGACACCCCAGTTTACTCATCTGTAAAATGGAGAAAATAATTATACCGAATTCGTGGGACGTTTGTGAGGAGTAACTGGGATGAAAGGTGCTCAGCACGGCGCCTGGACCACAGTGAACACATACGAATGTTGGTGACTATTTTTATCACCCCTAGTACCCATCGGGGTGGTACCCAAAGGGTTTAAGTGAGTTCATATCTGCAAAGTGCTTAGAGCAGAGCCTGGCACACAGCGAGGGCCATTTGCCTGTTCGTTAAATCACAAGAGTAAATAAATCCATCCTCATTTAAAGCATAAATCCTAAGTAGGCAAAATGCAAACACAGGAGCTCCTGCTATGGTGCAGTGGGTTAAGAATCCGACGACAGCAGCTCAGGTCACTATGGAGGCTCGGGTTTGATCCCTGGCGTTGCCACAGCTGTGACATGGGTGGCAGCTGCGGCTCAGATTTAATCCCTGGCTCAGGAACCTCCATACGCCATGGGTGCAGCCATTCAGAAAATGCAAAAGCAGCAGAATGCAAACACAGCCTTGAGAATATGGGAAGTTACCTGCAGTATCACAGCAGTTCAACCCGCTCTAGAGGGTTACAGGATATGAAGTTTTACGCTCGCACTTCCGTTTCTAAGTGTTGAGATAACGAGAGGTTGCCCACAGTCTACAGGCAGACCCAGACACAAACACCTGCGCAAGCGCGCTGAGCTGCAGACTACACACCCTCCAAACAAGTGGCCTTGTTTCATCAGATTCTGCCTCTTTCTGAGCCCACCACTGACCACCAACAGGTGAAACGGCTCTGGACTTTGGGCCCGCAGGGTCTGCCCTCCAGACGGAGTTGCCTTCGGCCTGGATGACGGGAGGATCTTTTTGCAGTGGAAGCTCAGTGGTCCTCCCGGAGTAAATAACATCGAATCCAGACACAGAGATTTACAGGGACACTTAGACTCTGATACAGGTTGATTAAACGCATTTATGTTCCTGCTCCACCGAGTACTTCCCTAAGGAAGACAGGCTCTCTAAAAAGCAAAAGCTGCGCGTGCGCGGCGGTAAGCGCCCTGACGACTAGCGCCCCCTGGTGCCACGGCTGGATTTTGTGCGGCGGCGCAGCAGTTTCTCCCACCATCGCCTTTTCGTCATCAGCACAAAGGACGGCGCAGCGGAAAAGGCAAACGCAAGTTAGAATTACTCTGAAAACGGTTTTGCGGTGCGACCTCTGAGAGCCTGAGGGTCCCCCAGGCCAGCGAGCGCCATTTGCCTGATTGTTCAAGAAAATAGCTCAATAAATAGAGCCTCGTTTAAAGCATAAATCCTAAGCAGGTAAAATGCAATGACAGGAGTCCTCACTTTGAGAGCTGCTGGTCCCAGGGACACTGCAGCCCCCCACGCGTCGCCTTGCCCGGCCCGGCCTCTCCTTCTCCAGCTATTTGGGAAAACCTGGGGGCATGGGCACCTCCCTTGGGGCTTAGGCTGGGCGGTGTGATGAACGACCCCCCCTCCAGAGAACAGAAGGGGCTTGAGAGACTCAGGAGGGTGGGGCCTTCGACAGTTCTGGGTCACTTGGCAGCTCCAAGAAAAACCTCCATCTCCGGCTGTTGCCTCCTCGCCTACCTCCTGGTGTCCAGGGCGCGCAAACCGCCCTGCAAACCACACATCTGCTGGACTCAAGGACACCCAAGCTGGACGTGGGCCCGGAACAGACAGGCACCTGGGACAGGCCCAGGGTAGAGCAGCGCTTGCCAAGGTGACTGCCTGCCTGCTACACCCCAGGGCCCCTGCCGGGCGCTGCCCCACCCACAGCAACAGTGCGAAAGCCACCTTAGGGTCGCAGGCTGGCAGGGGACGGGCCGGCATAAAGCATCGCACAGAAGGTGGGGCCCTTGCCCCGCTCAGGAACTAAAACCCTGTCTTCATAGCTCATTTCTACGCCTGCCCTGTCCTAAGTCAGTTCAGATAAACCGGGAACGGTACGAAAAGCACCAGGGCAGGAAAAGCCAACACCCGTGTTCACTGCTCACGTGTGGGGCGCAAACCCCACAGGCTAAAGATCAACTGGGCAAACCACAGGGGCTCACCCACCCTCACTTCCAGCCTGGTCTCTGCCTCTTTGCAGAAACTCCTGACACCAGGCCCCCTCTGGAGCTCAGACTCCCAGCCCCCAGCCTGAGGCCTGGGGTGGGGGTGCGGGGAGAGGGGGTCAGTCCCAGAGCAGGGGGTAGTGGTCAGGAAGGGGTGGTGCCAAGACAAGAGGCCGCGGGCCTATGGGGCCTCTGCCCGCTGGCCCAGGCCTGCCCTGTAGCCACTGTACTGAACCTGACAGCAACCACGCCAAGGGCTGCCCGGCCCTCTGACGAGAAAGCAGGTGCAGAGCAGCCCGGGCGTGGCTGTCTTTGGGGGAGGGGCTGTCCCTGGAATCGGGGGCCAGTCTGCTGTACCTCTCTTGGGCTTCAAATTCTCCCCAGGCAGGGGCTGGATGCACTTACTTCCAGGGTTGCTCCTGGGCCCCAAGACACAGGCCTTTCATAGCCATTGTCATGGGAGTGCCACAGCAGCCCGCACTCATGCTCATCCAGGTCCTTGTGGACAAAGCCAGGAGCCACGCCCAAGCGCCAGGTGGCATCCAAGTGGGTGCCTGGCATGTCCCCAGTCAGTGGACTAGCAGATCGGACACTTCCTCTGATGCAAAGTTCTAGCGACGTGTGCAGCTCACCCAGACATGACGGCCCTGGACCGACGAGAGGGGCAATGGATGGTACCCCCACCTCCATCCGCTGAGGCTGTCCTGTCTGGCGCCTCGACCTGGGGGGCATCCCTGTTTCAACTCCCAGGCCCCAGTTCCAATCCTAGCCTTGCACAAAGGCTCCCGGCCGGCTCCACCTTCTGGTGGCCCTCAGGAGCAACAGCGGGAGCACATGAGGGGCCCCAGGTCATCTGACCTGTCGGGGGGTCTTCTATGGGTCTGGGTCTAGAGCGGGGGCTCTGGGCCTCTCTTCCCCTGCTGCCTGCTCCTCACCCCTGCCTTTGTTATCAGGGCTACATGTTGGGCAGAGGGTGAGAAATGAAGCCCAAGGTGGCCAGGGGCCCAGGACCAAGACCTGGACACAGTGTCCTGAGGCCAGCGTCCACCTGCTGACCTGGCAGCACCTCCTTACTAGCAGTGTGGAGTGATCTTTGGTTGCAAACTAACAGACCATTTAAAAAATTTATATACCTGCGTGCTGCTGTGTATTTGAAATTCTGGAATAAGCATATCTAAACGGTGAGCCCGCTCTGGTCTTGATTTGCTAAAATTTGCTAAGGACTTAGTAAATGACAGAATCAACTAGGAGTGTGAAGACAGAGCGAGAATCGTGACGGGGGTGAGAAAGAGCGACATGAAAGAGAAATGTGATTTCACAACCGTAACGTTTCGGCGGGGTGGATGAGGACATGGTCTGGTCAACTGTACTTGGGAATTTCATTTTCAAGGATGCTAATCATTTTCTTCCTTAAGAACCAAGACTGGCTTTGCAACATTTACGTACGTTGTTACAGCGACTTAACTTTTCTCTCCCATTGCAGCCAGCAACATAGACCTACCATGAGTTTAATCATTCTGGGGTCCCCAAGAACACAAACATAGAGAGGAGTCTCCTTTGTGTTTGGTCTGGGGCTCCCAGACCCTCTCACGGCAGGGATCGCGCCCCGTGCGCTGGAGAACCTGTCGATTGTCTCACGTCCTGGATGCAAACCAACATCCAGACGGGATTCTCTGAAGCCCTGAAAAGGCAGCTGTTAAACTCCGCGCCCGTAGGAACTTCTAAGACCAGAGGTTGCCCCCACTTCCAAACAACCATTAGCAATGGGGGAAAGAGAGGATATGCTGTAAATCTGACTTCAGGGGCATTTTCTTTACAGTTAAAAAGCTACACTTTATTTAAGAACACACCCTCAGCATTCCTAACTAGCCCATCCATCTGCTGACCTATCCTTTGGGAAAAACGCCTGGAAGCCAAACCTCCCGGCTGGGAATTAACTCATTCCTTTCCACGTGGAGGTGAAGGCTCCAGTGCCTCCCATGGGAGCCCAGCATGGTTCAGGCGTGGGCAACAGCAGGACCACATGCCCTGGGCCAGGTCCACGGAGAGGCGCGGGGCCACCGAGCAGCCTGCCTGTCGAGTGGGCTCCTCTGAGCGCCACAGCACGCGGAGCTGATGGCTCCCGGCTGAGTAAGATACAAACAAGGTATTTATGTGCAGACACAGGGACACAAGGCCCAACTCTCCTGAGGAATTTTTTAACTATAAATTATGCATTTTCGATGGGGCAGTATCACCTCTCAGGGGGAGAAATTGATTCTGCAGGAGCAGAGAAAACATCCTGCTCTATGTGCAAAGCACAGACAGACCTGCACACACACGTCCACGGCGGCAGAGGACATCTGTGGCACGAGGATTTCACAGGAGGGGCTTGGCCAAGCAGAATACAGCTGGGTGTCCCTGGGATGGGGAGAAAGTGATGAAAAAATGGGGACACCCGGAGTTCCCGTCGTGGCTCAGTGGTTAAGGAATCCGACTAGGAACCATGAGGTTGCCAGTTTGATCCCTGGCCTCGCTCAGTGGGTTAAAGATCCGGCGTTGCCGTGAGCTGTGGTGTAGGTCACAGACTCGGCTCGGATCTGGCGTGGCTGTGGCTGTGGTGTAGGTCTGCGGCTACAGCTCCAATTCGACCCCTAGCTTGGGAACCTTCATGTGCAGCAGGAGCAGCCCCAGAAATGGCCAAAAAAAAGACCAAAAAAAATGGGGACACCCCTGTCAATCAGTGATTCAGAACACTTTCTGTAGTATTTTCTAAACTGCCTTCTATTGTCTTACAAATAACACATTCAACGCTAAGTGATAAAAGAATAAAATATGTAGAAAGAGCTCATTTTCCTTCTCTTGGGAAGTGCTGCTGTCCTTAGAATCTGAATTATTTCTCTTCTTTCAGAATTCTCCTTTTTCTGACTGAGTTCCATCCCTGGAATAGCTATGGCATCACGGGGCAACCGTGCAAAGGAAAAGCCCAGAAGGCCGTGCTCACAGCAGCGTGGTCAGAAGAGGGGCTCACTCTTCAGATTCTGCTTTTGCAGAGACTTCTTAAAAGGGGGGCAGGGACGTTTTGCTTTTGTGTCATTTAATTTTCATAAGTCACATAGAATTAGGAGAAGAAGAGACGCTGACATTATTTTTAGCTCTCTCAGACAAAAATAGACTGCCAACTTCAGCATGCGTCAGGTATGGCTGCCTCCAGGTTCCCCGAAAGTCGAAGAAGAGTTTGAAACGTCAAAATGTGCCTCTTGCCTCTTCTCCCAACTCCCTAAGACGGCCATCCTGGGCAGGGATTAAGAGGGGACATGCATGCCATCTGCTTGGGCAAGCCCACTCCCTGGCTGGAAACATTCAGACAGGACAGCGAAGCGGACCCATCACAGTTAAAAGTGATGACATTACTACCTGGGTGTCCTCAAGAGCAGGTGCCTGTCTGTGTCCTCCCGGTGTCATCACGGACCGGAGGACGCGCCAGAGGACAGGAGACGAGAGAAGGCACACGCTACCTATGATCCAGACTTCTTTTCTTCTGAGCGATACGTCCATGGTCGCTGTCCCTCCCCAGGCCCGGCACCAGCACGTCCCTAAGCATGAACTCTGCTCGGGGGAGGAGGCGTGGGGCTGCCGGGTCCTGCGGGAGACGTTTCCAGTTACACCGTCAACGGATAATTCTCCTCTTTAAAAGGAAAAATATGATGGCCCGGGTGACAGATCTGAAACAGGTGCAGGGGCATAGGGAGACCGGCTGGCGACAAGTGACACCACCGGGAAGGCGCTTGTCCCCAGTTCAAGGGCCATTAGCACCACGGAAACTGGCATCCGTCCCTGCGGCTGGGCGGCTGCCAGGGCGGGTGGGGAGCTGAGAAGGGGTGGGCGAATGCAGGTGAAAATCACAAGCCTTCCACCCCCAGCTAGCTTATTTTGAGATCGAAATTATAGTCACTGGGACCACGAGTGATGGTACAAGTCCACAGCCGCTCGGCAAGAAATGCCACCTGCCATTACGTGCGCCAACTGCCAAGGCATAGGGAGCACCGCGCTTTGCTCCAGCCCACTCTTGCCTCCTCGTGTCCTGTTCTTCAATATTCTATGGTTTGGCCTTTGGAGCATTTGTACCAGGCACTTAACCATTCCAGAGGCTGCGGACCCACCCCCGTGGAGCTGTCCCCACTCCTGGCCCACAGCTTCCCCTCTGCCCCTGGGGACCACACCTTGTGGGTGGAGGGGAGGGGGCTGGGGGCTTGTGGGGGAGGCTGGGGAGGGACCAGAGGAGATGATTACACACAACCTCAGGCATAAAAAGCAGGACTGGGAGTTCCCGTCGTGGAGAAGCGGAAAGGAATCCGACTGGGAACTATGAGGTTGCAGGTTCAATCCCTGGCCTCGCTCAGTGGGTTAAGAATCCAGCGTTGCTGTGAGCTGTGGTGTAGGTCACAGACGCGGCTCAGATCTGGCATGGCTGTGGCTGTAGCTGTGGCTATGGCTGTGGGGTGGGCCGGCAGCTACAGCTCCGATTAGACCTCTAGCCTGGGGACCTCCATATGCCACGGGGGCAGCCCTAAAAAATACAATAAAATAAAATACAAATAAAAAATGAAAAGCAGGAATGGGTTTAGTCAATGGAGCAGACAGGAGCAGGCAGGAGAGTGGACTCTGGTGGCCTGAGAACACTATCTGGCTCCCTGGTCTTCCACTAAGCACACGGTGTGTGCGCGTGTGCCTGCATGTGCGTGGGCACGTGTGTATGAACCAGCAAATCAGATCTGAGGGAAGTGCAGCACAAGGGCCATTTACGTGGATGACGGGGAACTAACGAGGGAGGCAGACCTGGACTTGGCTGCGCCAAAGCGACACCAACAGCAGTCTCGAGCGCCATTACGATGAGTTCACGGTGTAAACACGGAAGCTCTTAAACTCGTCCCTCGTGGGGCCTGACCGGCTATTTGAGTCTTACTTTATTTCAACACCATATCGCGTGCGTTAGGATCTAGTTTATTACGACGTATCTGCTCAAGGCTTTTAAACGTCTACACTATCTAGCCACTTGGGACACCCTTTAGAATGTACGAGGAGAAGGTCTTTCGAAAACAGAACTAAAAGGAAGTTGAAAAAGAAACAAAACATGGGGAAGAGTAGAATCTGTGGTATTTAATCAATTCAACAAAAAATGAAGTAGGGGGAAAAAAGAAGAGACTTAAAAATAAATCCGGAGGAGGAGAAATGACTGAAATAGAAACACTTGATTTAAAAAAAAAAAAAAAAAGGTGTTCCAGTCATGGCCCAGCAGAAGCACATCTGACTGGCATCCACGAGGATACAGGTTCCATCCCTGGCCTCACTCAGTGGGTTAAGGATCCGGTGTTGCCGTGAGCTGTGGTGTAGGTCACAGACGCAGCTCGGATCTGGAGTTCCCCTGGTGGCTCACCAGAAACGAACCCAACTAGCATCCATGAGGTCGAGGGTTTGATTCCTGGCCTCGCTCAATGGGTTAAGGATCCAGCGTTGCCGTGAGCATGGTGTAGGTCACTGACGCTGCTCAGATCTGACGTTGCTGTGGCTGTGGCTGTGGTGTAGGCCAGCAGCTATAGCTCTGATTCAACCCCTAGCCTGGGGACCTCCATATGCTGTAGGTTCGGCCCTAAAAAGACGAAAAAGAAAAAAGAAAAACTGGGTTAAGAGCAGGAAAAGAATCAGCCTCTGAGCTTCACAAATATAAGCTGCTGAATGCATAATTTGTCCTGTTGGAAGAGAAAGGACTCTTCTCGCAAGAAATTGCACATCGAGCCTTCAAAGCAGTGTCCATGTCACTAGAGCGCCTGAAACTGGGGGTAAATCCTTTTCATGCGGCGTAGGGAGGGTTTCCACTATGATTAGCCGCTCTGATCTCCTCGAGGAGGAAAGGGAGAAAGGAGAAAGAAGACGTGGAGAAAAACACGGCAGGCATCTTTTTGCGGCCCCAGAGAGAAAAGAGCGGTGCCGTAACGATTTCCCGTGGCCCCAGTGGGACATGGAGACGGGTCGGCCTAGCTCTGTCTGCATTCCTGAGGACATCGGAGCTGCTGGGAGCCCTCTCCACGCACCCTTGCCAAGACCTGCTGGCTGCCTGGCACCCACGCCCTGGGCAGCCGGGGCCCTGTGGCCTTGGCAGACACAGAAAGGCGAGCTCCTCACCTCCCATCCGTGTGCCCGTCGTCCCGCCAGGCAAGGGAGGGAGCTGGGGAAATTTACTGCCACATCTCTGGGCCCTCAGCCACGTACCAAGGAGAAACTGAATGGGACATATGGCCGTCCCTCCCCACCTTCCACACAGCGGTGACCGCAGGGCCCATGCCAGGAGGCCCAGGTCACACAGGGGACACCAAACCAACGGTGTCCCCTAAAACTCAGGAGCGGCTCATCGCAAAAGAAACTTCTTCTAAAAATGTTGATAGTCCTGCTTTCGCTCTTTAAAGATGCCACCTGCTTACAAAAATCATATCGCAGAACCTGGAGAACAGTCCTGGGAAAATAAGCAAATTCACTGAAATGATTACAAGCAGTTGGCTATTTGAAAATTATAAGAATATTTTGCCTCCTCTGTTCTACAGAAATTAAAGAACAGGAAGGAAAATCCTTGTGTGGTTCGTTTGGTTGTAAGCAGCCTCATGAGGAAGCCCTGGCACCTGCTTAAACTCTGCCCGTGGGAATTTCCTCTTGGGGCTTGTTGAACAAGAGCCTGACGCCGGGGAGGGATGGACTGGGGGCTTGGGACTGGCACGGGCACCCTGAGGTCTATGGAGTGACTGGCCAGTGGGGACCTGCTGTCCAGCACAGGGAACTCTGCCCAAGAGTCTGCGATGGTCTACCTGGCGAAAGAACCTGAAAGAGATGGATGCGTGAATGTGTATAACTGAATCACTCTGTTGTAGAGCAGAAATTGTCACACTGTAAATCAACTATACTTCAATAAAAACAACTTTTAAAAATGAAAAAAAAAAATGTTGACTTCCTGGAAGAGTGGAAGCCTCAAAACACCTGAGTTTCACCCTGACTCAGTCCTTCTGCCTCCTACACTTGGTCCCGCACAGTGAAAGGACCCTCTGGCCTTCGAATCCATGGCTGTGTTTCTCTGTCTCCTCCTCAGCAGCGCCCTTCCCACCCGGAGAGGGTTTTCCGGAATAGCAGCTGGACAGAGGGGGACGTTTCCCAAACTGGCCTCACAACGATCCCTTCCTCTGATGATTAAAGACAATGATTCCCCGCGCTCAGCCGGAAGGCCGACCTCACCGAAATACACCTGTCGTTGCACAAACATGCCTGGTGCCTATTCGGAGCCTTTACCAGGAAAGCAACCGAGAACGCGAGGCGGACCTGAGCGCCAGGGAACCCAACGAGGCCCAGCCGGGCGCTGGCGGGAGGGGCGCTGCCGGGGACGGGACCGCATGGGGACCCCCGAGCTGGGGGGCGGCGTTGCCAACCGACTCCTACTCTCCGCCCCCGCTGGGGACAGGTCCTACGCTCAGGGCTCGCTGTACGTTCGCTTTTCCTGCAGCGAAGGGCCCACGGCTCCGCCAGGCAGCCCCTGGGTCGGGACAGTCCTGGCCGGAGAGCCCGCAGCCAGAACGGGGCCTGCGAGGCGGCGGCGGCCGTCAGGCAAGGCTCGCTTGTCCCTGACTCCGACGCCACGGTCCACAGCCCGCCCGATCCGCGCCCAAACCCAGGCTGGGACTCCAGCCTGCCGAGGCAGTGGGGGTTTCCACGCATTCTCGACGGGCTGCCGGGCGGCTGCGGGGCGGCTGCAGGGAGGGCCGCCCACGCCAGGGCCTGCGAATGGTCCTCACACCTCACGCGGGCCTCCCGGAAACAAAGTGCAAGTCGCCTGTTCGGGAAAGGTCCTTCATTCCGCCCGGTGACAGCTGAAAGCTGTCTAAGGAACGTACCACTTTAGCGAGAACGGCCCCTCGGAGGAGCCTTAATTAGCACGGTTACCTGGTTCTTTCCGGACCTCGAATCCTGCTCACTAGAAGTCTCTTCCAGAAAACACTTCCCTCTCTCCATCTCTTCCATGCATCCATCCTCCGGAAAACAGGCCCTCTCCTCCGGCCGGCCGCCGGGGCAGCACGTGGGGCCCTGTCCCAGCCGCTTCGCTTGCAGCATCTGGGTGGCAAGTCCGATCACGTTCCGGCCGCAGCGCGGTTCTCGTCGCCCTCTGGCTCCGGTCTGTAAATCAGGACGCAGTCGTGACTGCTGAGCACACTGTCCTCTCGACTGGGAAGAAGAGAAACAGTTCTCATCCCTGACTCACACGTTTGACTCTGGGGAGACGACCAGGGAAAATTCTGAAGCCGCTTCTATGTAAACGGGAGAAGGGATGCGAAATCCCAAGGGAAACCCAGACATGACAGTGACTTTCAAATGCTGCAAGTCTGAAAGGAAAAAGGTCCCTTTCCCCAACTTGGTCCTACAAAAGCAAACAGTAAGGGGCAACCTGAAGTTTCACTGGGCCACTAGGTTTTTTCCTGCAGAAGATTTATGTCAAGGGGTAAGCACAGGATGCAGAGCGTCTTTGGGTTTACCTGGGGTTTTCTTCTCCTGCGGGAGGCGGGGGTCTTGCTGGGGAAGATGGGGGGGGGGTCTCCTCTTATGCTCCCCTGGGGAATGTTGCCCCTTGGGGGAGTGGGCTCACCCAAGCCTTCCCAGAGCCTTGCTCTGCCACATCTTAAAAGGTATGCTGTTTATTTTTAAAAGAACTTTGTTTCTTTCCAGCCCCTCCCTCCTTTGTAAGAGTCCCAGGCGCCTTTCTTTGCATCCTCATTAGCAGCTTAGTCCCCAGGAGGTCACATCTTTGTGCTTCCTTGAAACCCTTGCCTACAAATCCAGTAAAAGGCATCCTATGCCCTGATACTTCGTATCTACGCTTCGCTCCATCCCAGGAGACAGCCGTTCCCTCCTGAGGCCCCCTGCTGGAGACTTTCTGGAAATGGCTTCTTCCAGCTTTTCCCCCTTTTGAAATCCTCTGTAAACATCGCCACAAAACTTCATCTTTCATTTTCTTAACACATCTAGTGAAATGATGACTTGAGTTCCAAATTATTTAAAATCCAATGTTCTGCAAAATTCTACTTGGCCATACAAAGACCTCACTTTTAAACACACCAGTGTGTGAACAGAGCTCTGTAAATACCCTATAGACCATCATTAGCCTCCTTGCAAGTTTCCCTAAAAAAAAAAAAACTTTCTTAAAATGAGGATTACATGGCTACTTCTAAGATAAACTACCACTAAAATGTAATAGGTCGTTGGAGATAGTACTTAGTTTGGGTCAAGAAGCCACAAAAAAATTAACATATTTAAACAAAAGCTTGGGCCCAAGATCTAAAATCTGGCAAAGTAATACTAAACGTTAAGGCCTCCCTGGAGTTTGGTACAACTTGTTACTTAAAGCAACATAGAAAGAAAAAAAAAATAGAGCAATTACCATTTATAGGAGGACATTCCAGGGTTTCGGCAGCTCCAGGGGCAGCACATACATTCCAGAAGATAAAGAGAAGTTTCAAAGAGTTCAGACCGACGAGCAGCTCTGATGACAGTCTTTACCCGCAGCCAGAATAAGTCTTCTGAAAAGACAAGTGTCCACTCTGAGAGGAAGTGTCCTCTCTCTCAAATGCCACTTTGAGCCCCTGTTTAAACTCAGATGGTCCTTGATCTCATGTTGCTCAGCTGTTGCCTTCTTAGTCAGATGGGGAAGAATATTAATTTTAGACACCAGGCTTTTCAAAGTTGATGGCTCCATTTCAGAGGTCAGGTAAGGAGAGGACAGGCCGTAACAGTGGATGAAATATCACCTTCACCTTCCCGTCCTGTCAGAGTGACAACACGCTCAGGAGCACAAACCTGCATTTGTCCTTGGCCATCAGAAGCCTCCCTCCTGCCCCTTTCAGACCTGAGAGTTGGGGCACAGTCCCAGCAGCGGGGGTTGGGGAATGGCAACCCCACGGCTGCCTTCTCTGCCCGCTTTGCACTTGGATGCAGCCAGCGACGGCAGGAGAGAGCTTCTGAAGGCAAGCACCCAGCAAGTTTTCATGATCTCAGCCCTTAAAATTATGCGCAACATCTCCAGCTGTTTACAGCAAGGGAAAAGTCACAGGCAGAGGCATCCAGGACGAGAGTGAGTTTTCATTCACTCTCCCTACAGGCCCTCTGCCTTTGTCCTGTGGCTTTGTCACAGGCGGAGAAATGAGAACCCAGTGCAAATGACCCACCTGCCCGATTCCAAGAGCCATGTATTCCTAGACTCACTGAAGTTGCCTAGAACCCTGACTCCCTAGAAAACAGGACTGATAACCTAGACCATCCCACGCGCTCTCATTTTCACCCTTGCCACCTCTCCGTCCACCCCAACACCACCAAGCCTCCAGGGCCCTCTGCTTTTCCAAAAGAGTTCTTACTTTTAATTCGGATCAATGTACTTCATATAAAATAAAAACACGTTTCCATTTCAAGCAGTGTATAAAGAATTACAGCATAATCTTTTTTTTTTTTTTTTTTTTGTCTCTTTGCCGTTTCTTGGGCCGCTCCCGCGGCATATGGAGGTTCCCAGGTTAGGGGTCTAATCAGAGCTGTAGCCACCGGCCTACGCCAGAGCCACAGCAACGTGGGATCCGAGCCGCGTCTGCGACCTACGCCACAGCTCACGGCAACGCCGGATCGTTAACCAGCTGAGCACGGGCAGGGGTCGAACCCGCAACCTCGTGGTTCCTAGTCGGATTCGTTAACCACAGCGCCACGACGGGAACTCCAGCATAATCTTTAAAAAGCCCAGCTTTGGGTGTTTTTCTAGGATGAGAAAACTTGGCTCTTCAGGAAGAGTAAACTAAACAAAAGTACATATTGGAGTTCCCATTGTGGCGCAGTGGAAACGAATCCGACTAGGAACCAGGAGGTTGTGGGTTCCATCCCTGGCCTTGCTCAGTGGGTTAAGGATCCAGCGTTGCCATGAGCTGGGGTGAAGGTCACAGAGGTGGCTTGGATCTGGACTTGCTGTGGCTGTGGTGTAGGCGGGCGGCTACAGCTCCGATTGGAACCCTAGCCTGGGAACCTCCATATGACACGGGTGCGGCCATAGCAAAGACAAAAAGACAAAATATATATATATATTTGTGAAAGATATATTATGTAACAAAGTTTTTATAAAAAGACCAACCGGATTTGAGATCATCAATTTTCCTTGGAGGAATTAAATTGTGAAAAGTACGGAGAAGGTGGCAAATCCCCATAGAAAGCCACATGGGACGATCTGTGTATCCCTCCGCCCAGCCAGCCAATCAGCTCCGGAGAACCAGCCATGGGCTCCAATCAGCCAGAAGCTAGCAGAAACGGCTCCTCTGCGGTTTTTCTTAATGATCTTTACATTGGAGCGGTCTAAGAGCTGCAGAAACGGTGAAAAGTGGAAAGACAGCATGGCAGGTCCCTCTGTGCCCTGGCCTCCGAGTTCTCTGACCTTTAGCATCTTACATTGGTAGACTGTGCGTGTTACAGCTCTCGAACCAATGCTGATGCATTACTAAGAACTAAGCTCCATGCTTTATTCAGACTTTACGAGCTGTTCCCTCGTCTCCTTTTCCGTGCTGGAATCCCACCTATGGTTTCCTATTGCATCTAGGGCCAATCGGATTTATGACCGACTGGCTGCGGGAGCGAAAGAAAGATGGAAGGCGGGGCTCACTTTCCACATTTCCCCTGAGCCCCTGAAGGGGAAAGCGGACATCGACTAAGATGGAGAAGCTGTGGGAGGAGCAATCTGGAGGAAAAAGCCAGGGCCTTAGTGTTTGACATGTCCTTTAGACATCGGCGGTGAATGAGGCCGGGGGAGAGGTCCAGGTCAGAGACAGAAAGGTGTCACTCCACGCAGAAGTCCCATGCATCCTGTGTATTCAGCAAAGATCTGTTGACTCATCACTAGAGACAAAGTTTTTAACTGTGTCCATTTGTTCTAAAAGAAAAGTCAACTCAAAGAAGCCATCCAAGACTAGATGACAGTAATGCAGTTGTGCTGTGCCACACTGTGTCCAGCTTCCAGCGGCACAGAGGACAAGCAGCCTGGTACAATACTGACCATCAGGACAGACAGGTACTACATGCATCCCCACCGGGGTCTGTCCACCGAGACTCAGCCCCCAAGTCCGTGCCCATAAATAACGGGAATGTCTCTTTTTTTTTTTTTTTTTAAGGGCTGCACCTGCAGCATATGGAAGTTCCCAGGCTAGGGGTCGAATCAGAGCTGCAGCTGCCGGCCTACACCACAGCCACAGCAACACGGGATCTGAGCCACATCTGCAAACCACACCACAGCTCACGGCAATGCTGGATCCCTGACCCACTGAACGAGGCCAGGGATTGAACCCACATCCTCATGGATACTACTTGGATTCATTACTGCTGCGCCACAACGGGAACTCCCAAAACTGCAGTTCTTTTCAAGGGACATTTCCACAAACTGGCAAAAGACTGCTGTCTTAGGAGCACGTGTGGCCAGTGACTGCGGGCTGGTCGGCATCCACACCAGACTGGACAACGTGGTGCCTCCTACCTGCACGCACACTCTGAATGTCTCCAGAACGACAAGCCTTCTTCAATGTCTACACACGAAAGTGGAACAATCTTCACAAATACCAAAATGCAAATGAAAGGCCCCCCACTTTCCACACAACTATTGCATTTTCTTCCTCTCTTTAAAAAGCACCACTGGGTACGACCCATAAAAGCAAAAACGAATACATTGCACGTCACCAAAATCCAATACTTGCTCTTCAAGAGACACCATAGGAAAATGAAAAGACAAGCTACAGACTTGGAGAAAATACAGTGAAATCACATATTTGATAAAGGACTTGTGTCCTGAAATAAACTCTTATAAATCAACGATAAGATGACACACCACTTTTTTTTTAATGGACCAAAGATGTGAAAGATATCTCATCAAAGAAGTTATATAAAAGAAGAGCTAACATGCACACACACACAAATGCTCAAAAATCCGTCATTTTGGAAGTGCATATTAAAACTACAATAAAATAGTATTTCACACCCACTAGAAGAGCTACAGTAAAAAACGAGATGAAGGGGGAGCTCCCCCTGTGGCTCAGCAGGTTAACAACCCGACTAGCATCAACGAGGACGTGGGTTCCACCCCCGGACACACTCAGTGGGGTAAAGATCTGGCGTTGCCATGAGCCGTGGGGTAGGTCGCAGATGTGGTTCAAATCCTGAGTTGCTGCGGTGTAGGCGCCAGCTGCAGCTCTGATTCCACCCCTAGCCTGGAAACCTCCATGGGCCACGAGTGTGGCCCTAAAAAGAGAAAAAACGAACAAAAAGGTCAGGTGAAGGCAAATGTTGGTGAGGATGTGGAGAAACTGGAACCCCGGGTTCATGCTGGTGGGAGCCTGAAGTGGTGCAGGCGTCTTGGGAGACAACTTGGCAGTTTCTTGTCACGTTATTCCCGTGTGACCTAGTAATTCTCCTCCCAGGTATCTTCCCAAGAGAAATGAAAACCTGTGAACACAGAGCCTCACACGAATGCCCACAGCAGCGTTACTCACACCGGCTGGGAACTGGACTCGACCCTGTGTCCAGCAACGGGTTTGGAGAAAGGCCTTGGATACAGCGCGCCGATGGGATTCGACGCCACTCAACCGTGAGAAGGAATGAGGCACTGACCCCGCCGCCGCCCGGACCCACGAGGACACTGTGTAGGTGAAAAAAAGCCAGAAACAAAGACCATCAACGGTGAGGTTCCGTTGGTATGAAATGTCCAGAAAAGGCAAATGCACAGACACAGGAAGTAGATCAGTGGGAGATTGCCGGGGGCTGGGAGCAGGAACAGGGGTTCACGGTAAACGAAAGCTTGCTGGGCGATGGAGCTGTCCGGACCCCCTTGGGAGTTCCCTGGGGTGCAGCATTGCCGGGGCCACGGCACAGGCTGTAGCTCAGCGCAGCTTCGACCCCTGTGCCCCAGAACTGCCACAGCTGAGGGTGCAGCCAAACGAAACAAAACAGAACAAAATCACTTTGAGCACCTCGTTCGGTTTCCTAAAACAGAGTGGAATTGTGAACTTAGGACGGGTGGATTTTACGATCTCTAAGTTATACTTCAGGGAAGTAGTTTAGAAATAGGAAACCCAATCACACGAATAATGAAAAGTCAACTTGTTAAAAGAGGGAGGCGAGCACCACGGCCGTCGGTGGCCAGCTGTTCCAGGGCACCCAGGCTGGGTCCAAGGAGCGGTAAATCACAGCCCACACCGGTCGGGTCACTCGGCCGGAGGAAAGGCCCGTCAAAAAGGTGGGTGAGGAAGAGTTAAGACTCTTACCCTTCTCCTGGTCGCACTGCCACAGGCTGTGTGACTTCGTGATTAGCAGAAAATTAACAGTAATTAAAACCCAACTTCTCTGTCTTCCTTTCTCCCCGGGGATAGGAAACTTGGAGCCAGGAGGGCTCTGATGTTCTGGAACAGTCAGACTTGTTTACAACCCAGCTGACATTAGACCCTTAAAATTTCCAAGTGACCGTGAGTGAGGAGCTAAATTTTGTGCAATAAAAAATGAAAATAAAAACCTAGACGGGACCACTTAACCCTTAGTCTCCTCGGAAGTTCCTAAACGCCGTTTTAGCTCTTTAGTTCTATAATGGCTGCACAATTTGTTCATCTAAGTATCAACTTTTTTTAATTTTCTTATAAAATGTAAATACACGTCACTGACTTAACACACTGCTTGGGAAATGACATGAATGCTATTCGACAGGAACAAAGTACCTGGGTCAATAGGATTCATAAATCCACAAATACATTTCCAAAGTGAATACGCATTCCGTGGAATTTTTGTTGGATATATTTTCTTTCCTTGGACTTATTCTTTTAGAACTTAAAACCTACAGAGAATCTGCAGGAAGAGCATGAGGAATATCCACACGTCCTGCACTAGGTTCACCAAGTGCTTCTGTTTCCGGTATCTGCTGTGCCTCTTTTCAGAGAGGAAGTTACAGACCTCCTGAAACTTTATCCCCAGTGCATCCACATGTCTCCTCGACGACAAGACAGGATCCAGTCAAAAATCACACAACACATTCAGTTGGCACATCTTTCTCTCTTGTCTCCTTTTATCTAGTCAGGAAACAATAACCCAGTCTCATTTTTCTTTAACTTTCCATGACATCGATATTTTTGGAGACTCCAGATATTTCTTCATAACGTATCTGCCCATCTGAACTGCCTGCCTGTTTACCAGGTAAACCACTGGGCGGGAAAACCACCGACGTGATGGACTGTCACAACAGGGGGTTCGTGGGGTAGCCTGTGTCGTGATGAGTCACATTAAATGTGGTGACCTGATGCAGGTGGCATCTGCCAGATTTCTCCAAAGTAAAGTTACCCTTTGTTCTTTTGTACGAAAGGCACAACTTCAGAGGACAGGAGGGTGTCCTGTTCCCCAGGGATCTGTCACTTGCAGTTTTCACTCTTGCCTGAAGCAGTCATGACCGCAGGGACCCTTAAAGGATGATTTTCTAGTTCTGTCGTCTTCTGCATCGACCGACAGGTATTCTGCTCGGAAGAAGGACTCTCCATCCCCAGCCTGATCTCACTCCCTTTTTGGCATCAGTATGAACCCATGGATTTCCAAAAACGAATAAACATTCCCTGTGTTGCTCGTCCTCACGCTCAACTTGTCCCAGCTTTGGCCGGTGGGGGCGCCCTCATACTTTTGACGCGGCCTTACTCTGGCATAACGAGATGGTACAAGCCCACCTTGTAGATGTCCTGCCCTGTTTCTAGAATCTGCCACTTCTTGTCCCTTCTGGAGAAGAATGACATGTAGAAATCACCATGGGGGCGGCGAGAGTGTTCTTTGCTGCTGGGCTGTCATTGCTTCCAGTCCTTTCAGCGGAGGGAGCGAGGAAAGATGAGGTTTTAAATCATGAGTTCACACTGCGAGTTTTCCAGTTCCAACTATCACCACAGGTTCTCGCTGCCCTGCCCCCATTCCACACACGGCCCTCCCTCGCATTGCTTCTTTACGCCCGAAAAGGAAAGAACAAATAAAACGCTTGCTATAAGGTAAAACCTTCGCGGCTGCTGAGACCATCCGAAACAACCAGGGAAAGGGGGAGTATTCACGCCCGAATTGTAAAAATTCCATTCTGCAGCATGAATCATCTTTTTTTTTTCCCCCCAGTTGGAATTTGAGGAAGGGTATATTTATGTTTATGTTCTTGAGACTGCTTTTCTGCCTTCTAAATTGGAAGTTAATTTCACAGGCTAGAAGAAGCTTATGACAGGAACAAGGCATGAAATTACAGAAGTGCAAAGCCCAAGCCATGCTCTTGGGACCAAATGTTGGCTTGCGTTTCCCCAGAGGGTAAGGTTCAGGAGAGAAAGTTTCCACGGGAAGAGACGGCAGCAGAGAGGGCAAGAGTGGCCCTAAAAAGAAGGGGGAGAAGACAGCTGAGGCATCAGAGGTGCTTGATAAATGGCAGCCTTTATGGTCAGGATTGGTAATATTTTTTGGCACTAATGTGACCAACTCTCATAAAAAATAAGAGTGTCCACTGAGCACTGTAGAGGCTCAGTTCTAAAGGGAAAACGAGTCCCAAGCATCTCAGTTTTCTGAATCCTTGAGCAAGACCACTTCTTGCTCACTGTATGCGAGGACATTACCAGCCTGTGGCTGCAAAATGAAGTCACATTAACTTAAAATACTTTTTTTCCTCCACTGTAACATGTGCCTGTGGAAAGTACAAAGAATTGTAAGAACCGTCTAAGAGACAATTACCAACACCCAAAGAGTCACCGCCAGAGCTGGCATATTGCCAGCAACTCCAAATCCCATTCCTTGTCCTCCCCCATGAATTAACTACTACTAATCTGAAAGTTTATAGTCCTTTCTTTTACTTTCTTTGCAGTTTTTAGCACCTGTACGTACACTCTAAATGTAAAGCTTTGTTTTGTTGGATTTGGACTTGTGCGTAAATGTATTTGTACTGTTTATATTATTTGGGTTTTTTTTTTTTTTCATTTAAAATTACCTTTGAGCCATCATATTATTGTGGATAGGTGTTTCTCCTGGTTTTCATTACTATCCAGTGTTTCATTATTCACGCGTTGTAAGGCGTGTGCGTGCGCCCCGCTGCGGAAGCGCGCTCCAGACGTGCTCCGTGGAGCCGGTAAGAACTTCACCGCGACGCCTGACGCACGTGGCAGCGCGGGCGCCAACAGAGAACTGCCAGCACTGCGGGAACGTTCCCGTTGCTCTGTATCTTCAACAACACTTGAAATGTTGCTAATCTAGTGGATGTGCAGTCATATCCTTATTTTTAATGAATTTTATTACATTTAAAGGTGCACAACGATCATCACAACCCAGTCTTACAGCATTTCCATCCCGAACCCACAACCTGTCTCCTTCGGAAACCGTAAGTTTTTCAAAGCCTGTGAGTCGGTATCTGTTCTGCAAAGTTCATTGCGTCCTTTCTTTAGATTCCGCATGTCAGTGAAGGCATATGATGTTGGTGTCTCACCGTCTGACTGACCTCACTGAGCATGATAACTTCTAGGCCCGTCCATGTGGCCGCAAATGTCATTACTTCTTTCCTCTTAATGGCTGAGTAATATTCCATTGCGTATCGGTACCACATCTTCTTGATCCGCTCCTCTGTCGAGGGACATTTTGGTTGTTTCCATGTCTTGGCTGTTGTGTAGAGTGCTGCAGTGAGTACTGGAGTACATGTGGTAACATCCTCATTAAATGTACACTGCATTCCTCTGGTTACCAAAGGGCTAAGAATCTTTTTTGTATGTACATACACGTGGGTATACGCATGCTGTTTGGTCTTTGTCTTTTATTAGGTACATGTTTGTTCTTTGCTCAGTTTTCATTAAATTTGCTGTTTTCTTACTGCCATGTAGGAGTCTTTGATGTTTTTAATTAACGTTAATTTAATTACTTTTAAAGAATTTTTTTCTATTCTAAGTACCGTGCTTGACAGTGAGGTGTCTTGCCAGTGTCTCCCCCGGAGACCCTGCAGGTAAGAAGAAAGGGCACAAGGCTCAGGGGGAGACAGGCTCTCCTGTGCGTGTATTGGCAGCTCCTTTCCCACCGCATAAATACACCATGATTTTTCCATTTGGCTTTTGATGGCCGTTCGGGTGTTGCCATTTTAGGACTATTATGAACAAGGCTGTGGTGAGAATTTGCATTCAAGACATCTTGTGAACACATGAATGTGTTTCTATCTCTCTCGGGAATCATGCGGCAAGAGTGTGTTTCTCTTTTGAAGAAAATTGGAGTGGGAGGACGGGGAGTTTGGGGTTGATGGATGCAAACTATTCCATTGAGCATGGAGGAGCCATGAGGTCCAGCTGTTCAGCGTGGGGGAACTACATCCAGTCTCATGGGATAGGCCATAATGGAAGCCAACAGAAGAAAGGGCGTGTGTGTATATATATCTGACTGGGGCACTTTGCTGTACCGAAGAAATTGGCGCCGCCTTGTAAATCAACTGTATTTCAATATGTTTAATTTAAAAAGAAAACTGCCAAATGATTTTCCAAAGTGACTTAACCATTTTGCGCTCTCCAGAGCAACGCTCAGGTTCCCTCCATGCCTTGTCTTTGCCAACACTTAATATTGTCTGTATTTTCAGTTGTTCTAGACTGAGTTCAGCAGTATCTCATGACGGTTTTCATGTGTTTCACTGTGCTGCTTCATGTGTGCTTTCTATTCATATATCTTCTTTTGTGTGAAGTATTCTTTTTGTTGTTGTTGTTGTTGTCTGTTTTGGTTTGGTTTTTTTTTTTTTTTTTTGGTCTCTTTAGGGCCCCAGCACATGGAAGTCCCCAGGGTAGAGGTCAAATTGGAACTACAGCTGCTGGTCTACACCACGGCCACAGCAACGGAGGATCCAAGCCTTGTCTGCAACTTGCATCACAGCTCACAGCAATGCCAGATCCTTAACCCACTGAGTGGGGACAGGAATCAAACCCACATCCTCATGGACACTAGTCTGGTTCCTAATCCACTGAGCCTCAACAGGAACTCCTGAAGTATTCCTTTATGCCTTTTGCCCATTTAAAAACGGGGGTGTTTTGTCTTATTATTGAGTTGCAATAATTCTTTATATACTCTGATTACAAGGCCAGTGCAGATATATGTATTGCAAATATTTTCTCTCGGTCTATGACATGCGTTTTTAGTTTCCCACAGACGTCTTTTGAAGAGCAGATATTTTTACATTTTAATTAAGTCCAATTTACATATATTTTTAACGCCTAGTGCTGTCTAGGTGCTCAGTAAGAAACGCTTATGAACCCGAAGCCCTGAAGCCATTCTTCCATGTCTCCTTACAGAAGCTTCATGCTTTCACACCGAGACCTGTGGTCCAATTTGAATGACTTTTTGCCTGTGGCAGCAGGCAGAGGCCAAGGCTCATTTCTGCTCTTCCGTTTATTCCGTGTGAAAGGCTCATTGGTTGGACTTAAGGTTAATTTTTAATGTGTCTCTGAGACTCTCCACTACACTTGGAGACCCTTCTGCCAACAGGCCACTGTACAGCAACCAGTGTCCCCCTGCTCATTTCTGGAAATTCCCAGAGCTGCTTAGGAAGGCCACCAAGTGTTCTCTGGGCTATGGTCCTCGCGTGTGTCTGCAGGGTCCTCCCGCCTGCTGGGGGATGGCCACGGTCAACACCCTGCTTGAAGAAGCCTGGGCACTGGCCCAGCTGGTAGCGCCATGGTGCAAACACCAGGGTCTGAGCTGTGGGGGCCCCTGTCCCCAGAGCCAGAGAGAGCTGGGGGAGGTGGCCTCCCCTCCAACACAGTGCTGCTGGGTCTTCCAGACCCAGATTTGTGCCCAGAAGGCCGTTTCTCCAAATCATGAGCTCCCGCTCTGGTCTTCAGCCCCCTGGCGGCTTCAGTTTGATGAACAAGAAGAACACAGATGCACGGCTCACTCTCCACGTTCTCTTCTCCCCTCCATGGAAACCCATCTCCCCCCAGAGCAACCCCGTCTCCCTCCCAGTGGCACCTCTTCTCCGACCCTAGGAGACCATCTTACTCCCACCTCCAGAAAAGTGTCTTTTCTTTATGGAAGGTTCTCTAGACAGCTCCACGTCAGCAGCTCTTCATCTCAGCCTTAGATAATGAAAAGCCCCGTCCAGGCTGTTTCTCCGGACAAAACACAACAGTCCTGATGTGACCCTTAGGGCGAGGGGTCAGGCCCGCCCTGACACCTGCCTGCCTGTTTCGCTCCCGGTCCTTTCCCAGGCCATGCTTAGCGCCCCTCCGCCCGGCTGGGGCCTGCCCGTCCTGGAATGGAAGCTGGCAGGAGCGGCGACAGACAGGAAAGTGGGCCATGACACTACCAAGAGGCACCTGCTGTGAGGGACAGACAAGAACTCAAACGAGCGAAGGGACCAAACCAGCCTGGAGGGTCCAGGATGATGAAGAGACTCCTCTAAACGGAGGAGTAAACGAAACCCAGACGGCCAACGACGGGAAAGGCCGCCAGGGTGAGAAGCGTGAGAAGAGCTGACGAGTGTCGTAGTGTTTTTGCCGTTAACACAACGGTGGCCGCTAGCTGGAAGCAAAGCAAACAACCCAGTGCGGTAACGCGGTATCTTTGTTTTACCAGAAGTTTTTCAAAATCAGAGATGGAAGCAGAATTTTGTCTATGTCATTGCACATTTCACTTGATACGGTCAAGAGAGCTACTTTCTCCAATGGTTTAACAGTAGCTAGGACTGGCCAGTGCGATTCAGAAAGAAAGAGAAGCACTGTTGGGACACGAACCCGCCAACACCAACTAGGCGTCCTGCAGTTCAATTCTATCCGACACAGGCTCCCCAGCTGGTGTCGGAACCCACTGGTCAGGGCACAGTTGCCCACAAGAGTGACCCACTGCACGCTCCAGCCTCAAGACTCAGGGATCAGCTGCCCTCGTACCAACTGGCTACAGATGTGGGCCCCCCACCCCCAGGTTTGCTCATTCTCTGGACCAAATCACAGAACTCAGAGAAAGCACTTCCGATGAGTCTTTGAACAAAGGATACGCATAACTCGAGGTCTGGTGGCAGGTCCGTGGAGACAGGGCTCGTCCCACCCCGTCGGTAAGCTCAGCAACCAGGACGCGCCACCAGCCTTTGCGGAGTTTTACGGGGCTCCCACTGTGTAGGCTCCACAGCTGACTGAATCGCTGGCCAGGGGACTCGACTCCACGTCCCACGTCCCTCCCCACACTACACATGGCTGGCCTGGATTGTGCGGTGGGTCTTTTGGGTGACGTGACCGGCCCGGGCCGGAAGTTCTCTAGGGACCCAGTGCCATCACCTCATTGGCTCTCCTGCCAGTCAGGAAGTTCCGGGGGTTTCTGAACCTCCGTGCCAGGAACCGGTGACAACGTTCAGATATATGTGTACACAACGAGGACCAACTGAAAGTCACGTAAAAGTCCCCTCACAAAGGCCGAATACGAAAGAAATTAATAGACGTCAGTACACTTGTTTTATGCCCATAAGACCAGCAGGAGAGCAGAACCACTCAAAGGCTTTATTACAGTAGCAAGACACTGTGTGCAAAGTATCCGAATAAAGACAATGAGAAATGCGGCGCAGGTTCCAGGGGCTACAGAGGGGAATCGGGAAAAGAAAGGCCCAGGAGGTTGGGCTGGGGGAGGGCACTCCCAAGCGGGCAGCGCAGATGGCCACGGGCTGAGTGGCCTGACTTTTAGGACAGTGACTAAAGCCTCAGGGATGTGCCTCACCCTGGGATTAACGGGACTCGAAAGGGCGTGGATCCTGGGGCGAGATGCTGCCTGAGGCTCCGTGACACCAGGGGCCTTGTGACACGGCAGCACTTAGGACCTTGTGGCCACAGAACAGAGGGCGAGTCACCCACAGAATCCATCATCCCCACTGTGATGCTGGGGCAGGAGGACAAAGATGGTGACTCCGTTCAAAGTGAACCACGAAGCAGGTGAAAACAATTCAGCAGCGAGGTACGAGAAGGCGAAATTTAGGCCTAGGGTTTACTGCTTTATGTTGCTCTCGTTTCCTGCAACCTTCCAAACGGTGGTGTGCGTGCTGATTTAAAAAGAAAGCTTAAATTTAGTTAGAAAAGCTGGTATGATTTATTCATTTTGTTTTTCTACCACCACCATCTAGTGGAGAAAACTCTGAACTTCAGACAGAATGAGCTGGGGTCCAGGAAAAAGGAGCAGTGGAGGGCTTACTGTCACCTTCACATCCGTGAGATCGCTGAATTCTCACAAGAGGCTGGGAGAGAGGCATTGCTGTTTCCCTCTTAGATTTGGAAGCTGAGGCTGGGAAGGTAAGGAGCTTGTCCGAGGTCAACTGTGGCAACTCGAGCCCAGATTCTGGGGCAAGCCCCGAGTATCTTCACCCACAGTCCAGCCAAATGGCACAATTTCACTCATGTACGGGACTGTGGGAAGAAAGTACATATCACACACAGAGAGTTTTCTCTCTATACTTTTCCTATTTTTTCTTTCATATATCATATACAATATACATAAACACATGTATAAAAATAAAATGGGATTACATGATATAAATGAGTTTGTCACTTGTCATTCTTACTCCATATTACACACTGAATATTTTCCCACTATAATAAAAACTTTTAAAAATATATATCAAGGGAGTTCCTGTCGTGGCGCAGTGGTTAACGAATCCGACTGGGAACCATGAGGTTGCGGGTTCAATCCCTGGCCTTCTTAGGTGGGTTAAGGATCCGGCGTTGCCGTGAGCTGTGGTGTAGGTCGCAGACGCGGCTCGGATCCCGCGCTGCTGTGGCTGTGGCGTAGGCCGGCGGCTACAGCTCCGATTCGACCCCTAGCCTGGGAACCTCCATATGCCGCAGGAGCGGCCCAAGAAATAGCAACAACAACAACAATAACAACAAAAACAAAAAAGACAAAAAAAAATTAAAATTAAAAAATATGCATCAGGTAACAATAAAGAATGAAATTACAGGTAAGTGCACAGTGTGATATTGAAGTGCATTTTGAAAGACTGGAAGAGGGAGCTAAAATATTAACCAGGAGGATCTCTGCGTAGACTTTCCCTGATAAGCATGTATTATTTCTTTTAAAAAAAGTTTTAAGCCTCACATTTATTAAAAAAAAAATTCAGGAAACTTCACAGTTGTTGTCCAATTGTTTAAAATACTATTTTAAAGTATTTTGCTTGTGTTAGAGGTGACCGCATGTCCATATATTTCTATACATGTTTAAAATTAAGGCAGTGCATTACATTTCCATATTTAGTAATATTTCCTCCAAAATTCCTGCTGAGGACCGCCCTGGAACCTGAAGGGTGGCAGAGTATATGGCATAAGGATTATTTTGAGCTGAAGAGAGCTGAGAAGAAGCTAATTTGCCCAAGAGCAGGACATAAATCTGGGGGTGTCCCCCCTCCCCCTCTGCCCAGGGAGGACAAAAGTTAATCACTGAAGGAGCTCCCGTCATGGCTCAGTGGTTAACGAATCTAACTAGGAACCACGAGGTTGGGGGTTCGATCCCCAGCCTTGCTCAGTGGGTGAGCTGCGGTGTAGGTTGCAGAGGCGGCTCGGATCTCGCGTTGCTGCGGCTGTGGTGTAGGCTTAAGCTCGAACTGGACCCCTAGCCTGGGACCCTCCATATGCCGCGGGAGTGGCCCCCGGAAAGAGGCCAGAAGAAAGTTAATCGCGGGAGAAAACCCCAGACCCTCAGCAGCCCAAAGGTGGCACCAGAGGAAGCTGCCTAACACCTTTGACCAACCAGTCCCCGGCTGGCACCAGAGGAAGCTGCCTAACACCCTTGACCAACCAGTCCCCGGCTGGCACCAGAGGAAGCTGCCTAACACCCTTGACCAACCAGTCCCCGGCTGGCACCAGAGGAAGCTGCCTAACACCCTTGACCAACCAGTCCCCGGCTGGCATTCGCCAGTACCTGCCTTCCCACAAGCCGTCTCCCTGGAAACGCAAGACGCTCTCCCTCGGTCTCGTCCCTTCCCTGCAAAGGTACTGCTCTCCACGCCCGAGCTCCTCACCGGTGCTCCGTGAGTCTACACGTCCGTAACTCCTTCTCCTCTTCTTAACCCGCCTTGTGCCAGTTTCGCTGGCAGGCCCGGCCGGGAGGCCTCCGGCGGTGGCGGAAGGCGTCTTGCCCTCCCTGCAAAGCGCTCCCCCAAGTCCTGGCTCCTGCGAGGTCGGCGTGGTCGCGCGGGGGGATGACCGCGACCCTACATGTCAAACTGAACGACGGCCCAGGACCAAAGACTCCTTCTTAGCTTACGCTTGCTCGCCTTTCCCACTAACCTTACCCAGTGGGAACACATCTACTTGGAAAACCACCGAAACATCGGATTTCGGGCCTCTTACCAACGGCCCGGCGGGGGGGACAGCGTTACAGCCAACGTCAACTCAAAGAAACGCCTCCTTGGCTCTTTCCTTCGACCCCATCCTCCGCCTGGTGCCTCGTTTTGCAAAATCGTCTCACACGAAGGGGCTCTTTTTGAAACCCTCGGGTGTTTGCTTTTGGATACGTTTCGAGGAGATGTTCGTGTGAAGAGTAAATTCATATTAAATTAGACTGGCAGCTTTGGGGAAAGTCCACCCTTTTAACTCTTTTTCTTCCTCTAAACACCAAGGGGCGGGTCGACGACACGCGTGTGGAGAAGACGCTTTCGGGGACGCAGAAGGGCCGCACCGACGGTCGCCCGGTCCCTCGAACCGCGCAGCGCCGCCTCCCGGAAGCGCCGTCTCCCGGCGGCCAACCCCGCGTCCGAAGCAGCGTTTGGGGCCGAAGGCCACACCCCGGGGGCGGGGCCTCCCCAGGCTCGTCTCCCCGCGGCCGCGGAGCCGAGCGTTTCCAGACGCGGACCTCTGCGTTTTCTTTGCTCCGTCCCGCCCGGTTTCCCGCCGCTGCGCCCGGCCTTCTCCCCTTCCCCGCCCCCTGCCCTCCGACCCCCTGCCCTGCGACCTCTGCCCTCCACCCGCCCCGAAAGCCGTTCCCCTCGCGCAGCCGCGGCGACGTTTTACAAAGAACAGGTCTGCGCACGCCCAAGCTGCCGGCCTCTAGGGCCCCAGGAAGGGTGCTCGCCGAGCCGGAAGGGGACGCGCGGGCCAGCCTCCACGGACCACACTTCCCGTCAGGCCGCGCGAACCTCCGCGGACCACACTTCCCGTCAGGCCGCGCGAACCTCCGCGGACCACACTTCCCGTCAGGCCGCGCGAACCTCCACGGACCACACTTCCCGTCAGGCCGCCCGAACCTCCGCGGACCACATTTCCCGACAGGCCGCGTGAGCCGTGGCCAGCGGCGGCCGGGCGAACCTCCACGGACTCCCCTTCCCGGCGCACCGCGCGAGGCGCCGGGGCCGCCGGCCGAGGGCGGGCCGACGCGGGCAGCCCCGGACGTGAGGCATGAGCGGCGCCCTCCCCCGGCCCGCGCGCGTCCTGCCGCCTCCCCGAGCGAGGGTCGCGCGGCGCGGGGCCTAGCGGGGCGGCGCGGGGTGCGCGGCGCGGCGGCCGCCATGGAGGTGAGCGGGCCCGAGGACGACCCGTTCCTGGCGCAGCTGCACCGGGTGCAGTGCCCCGTGTGCCAGCAGGCCATGCCCGCCGCGCACATCAACTCGCACCTGGACCGCTGCCTGCTGCTGCACCCGGCGGGGCACGCGGAGCCCGCGGCCGCGCCGCCCCGCGCCAAGCGGCGCCGGCCGTCGGAGAGCTCGGCGCTCAAGCAGCCGGCCACGCCGACGGCGGCCGAGAGCAGCGAGGGCGAGGCTGAGGAGCCGGACGACGGCGGCGAGACCGAGAGCCGCGAGAGCTACGACGCGCCGCCCACGCCCAGCGGCGCGCGCCTCATCCCTGACTTCCCGGTGGCGCGGCCCGGCAGCCCGGCCAGGAAGGGCGCGGGGCAGCGGCCGGCGGCGGCGGCGGGCAGCGCGTCCCCGCGGAGCTGGGACGAGGCGGAGGCGCCGGAGGAGGAGGAGGCGGCGGGCGACGCGGACGGCGAGGAGGACGCAGGCCGCTGGGACGCGGATGCCGCCGCCTTCGGGGCCCCCGGGGGCCGCCCGCACGCCCGGGCGCCCGCGGCCGAGGAGGTGCGGCAGATGCTGGAGGGCAAGCCGCTGGCCGACCGGCTGCGGCCCGACACGCTGCAGGACTTCGTGGGGCAGGGCCGCGCCGTGGGGCCCGAGACGCTGCTGCGCTCGCTGCTGGAGGCCAACGAGGTGCCCTCGCTCATCCTTTGGGGGCCGCCGGGCTGCGGCAAGGTGAGGCCGCGGGGGGTTCCGCGGCAGGGGTGGCGGGTGGGGTGGCGGGAGAAGGCGCGCCCCGGGCTCCGCATCGCGGGGTCTGGTCGGTGCCAGGATGGCGATGTGTGAGTGCAGCCGTTTGCGAGAATCTGGGGGCTTGGACTTGGGTTTCCGTGGCGTTCCACTCTCGAGGCCCCCGCCTGGTTCATGACCGGGTCTCAAGGAAACGGGAGCTGGTGCGTCCTATTTGTGGATGTGTGGGTTCCGTTTTGGAAAATATAATCACAAAAACTTCAAATGGCAATGTGCTTCCTTCTCTTTCCGGCTGTTGGTTTATTTTAATAGACGGGCTTTTATCTCCCTTTGAGGCCGGACTCATCTAAGGGGACTCACGGGAGAGCTGTGCCTGTGCTAGTCACTGTCACCTACCGTTTCCGTAGCTGTTCTCGTGAGCCTTGTCCCTTAGAGAAGAAACGTCGGTGCATTTTGGCGTCCAGTTTTGTGAACCTTCTTAGGGGTTAGCTCCAGTCAGATGAGGCCACTTAGGATGTCGGGATCTAGAGAACCCTGGAGAAGGCATTAAGGAGTCTTAAGGAGACAGGAGTTAAGACTGGAGGCGTGGTTTTTGTCTCTGCAGGAGGAGGGAGAAGGAGCTCCAGGGAATGGAGAGAAAAACCCAGGGTCAAGTGCAAAGGGGTGCAGAGAGTGTCGAGGTTCCGACTCCTCAGTGCACAAGAGCTTTTATAAGTTGTCTCCTTTTTTTTCTAGCTTCACCTCCCACAACTTAACCACACCTTCCTCTACTCCCATTCTTAGAATGCGTCTTGCTGGTGTGGCGCCCTCTTGTTTGCAGTGTACTTTCTTTGCCAGGAGGTAACCCAGACAGCGCTTTACCCTGCAGCGGCATTCTCAGCTCTCAGCTGTTGGTGGCGGCAGGTGGCGGGGAAGGTCCCTAGGGAGGCGTGCTGGGTGTGCTCCCAGGAGATGCGGAGCAGGAGCTGGTGGGCTGCCAGAGCTGGTGAGCTGGGCCGCCCCGGCGCAGTGGTTGGTGACCAGTCAGAAGGCACATGTGGCCTGTAGGCTGGGAGTTGCAAAGCAGCAGCACAGTGTCTGACATGCTGCACGACGTCCAGAAGATAAAATGCCGCCCTTCTGATCATCCAGGAGCAGGTTTGGTCCCCTCTTGGTCAGTGTTCCTTTTTCCTGACTCCCATTCTTACTGCAGATGGGGGGTAGCAGAGTAGTAGTCCGTGTGTATTTCTCCAACTCCCCTGAGTGCCTGGCCTTGAGCAGTGCGGTCCCCCCCATCTCTCTGCTGCTCCCCAGGAAATACTGACGGGCCCAAGTGCTGCTGGCTCACCTCCTTCCACAGGGTCTTTGTTGGTCTCTCAGTTCAAGGGCTTGCTCTCCTTTTCTAAGCTGCCCTGAGGAGCTTCCAGCTGTGGACTTGACAGCCCCGGGGGTAGGCACAGAGCAGAAGAGGTCAAGGTTAGCCCAAGCGTAGTCGCTTCCCTGTTTTATTTACAGCATTTTTCTTGACGTTTAAAACCGTCCCGCGGTATTTTGAGTTGTGTCTGCTGCTCAGCCCCCTTCCGTGTTCGGTTGCCGGGTACACACGCTGCGGCTGCACGGGCCCCTGGAGCACTTCTCTGTCTCATCAGCTTCCCACGCTGTCCTCTGTCTAGACCACGCTGGCTCACATCATCGCCAACAACAGCAAGAAACACAGCATAAGGTTCGTGACCTTGTCGGCAACGAGCGCCAAGACAACCGACGTGCGCGACGTCATCAAACAGGCTCAGAACGAGAAGAGCTTTTTCAAGAGGAAAACCATCCTGTTCATTGATGAGATTCATCGATTCAATAAATCTCAGCAGGTGTGTTCACGTCTGCCTCTTGGTCCTTGCGGTGGTTCACCTGAAGGTGAAGCGCGTGTGGTCACCGTGCAGATGCTCGGGTCTGGCGGGTGCTGTGCTGCTTGCTCCACCTGCACAAGCGTGGACTGCCTCCCTTCTCCTTTATGTCCCTTTCCCCACTTTCTCTTAGTGACCAGAAAATGCTTTATCTGGTGAGTGAAACTGCTGGTAGATTTCTGAGTTATGCACATCGGGAAAGCCACTTTCCATCAGGTTTCCAGTGTTCAGAAATTTTTCGTTGAGACACCAGGACTCACAGTGAACAGTTTAAGTGGCTGATCTAATCCTGACCTCAAAGTTAGAGAAAGGAAGGAGCGGCTGGCTTCCCCAGGGTCCTGCAGGTTGTTGACCAGGTCCCTGTCCTCTGTTTCTCTCCACCGTCAGGACACGTTCCTTCCTCACGTGGAGTGCGGGACCATCACCCTGATCGGGGCAACCACGGAGAACCCCTCCTTCCAGGTCAACGCCGCTCTGCTGAGCCGCTGTCGGGTGATCGTTCTCGAGAAGCTTCCCGTGGAGGCCGTGGTGACCATCCTCATGCGGGCGATCAACTCCCTGGGGATCCACGTCCTGGACTCCAGCCGCCCCGCCGACCCTCTGAGCCACAGCAGCAACAGCAGTTCCGAGTAAGCCCACTCCTGGGGACCCCTGGGCTGGAGGGGCCTGCCCAGTGCCAGCAGCTTTGTGGTGGAGAGGACAGTAAGCTGGTTCCCTGGTTCGTTTTGGTCACGTGGTGCAGACAGTAATGCCTGCTGGGTGTGCTGGGTTAATTGGGGGGGGAGGTCCTCGGTCTGCAGTCTGACTGCCGTCTGACGGGCATGTGCTGCTGAAAATGAGAGTGTGAACGAGCGTGCGGTGTGGTCACGCCGCTGTGGAGGAGGGTGGATTCCAGGCCGTAGGTCGCGTGCGGCTTCCGAAGTGCTCTGAAGAGTCCGTCTGGGGACCAGGTGACGGTGCAGGCCTGTGGTGTGAAGGCCTTGGGTCCGGCCACGGGCGAGGCAGGGCTTCAGGGGTTGGCTGACAGGGCTGAAATGGCTTTTGTCCATCTGTCTGTCTCTGGTTACCATGGAAGCAGCAGAGCTTATTGCTCTGCCTTGAAGATTTGCAGCTCCAGAGAGCAGGCTAATTAAAATGATTCTGGTGGAGTTCCCATGGTGGCTCAGTGGTCAACAAACCCAACGAGGAACCACGAGGTTGCGGGTTCAATCCCTGGCCTTGCTCAGTGGGTTAAGGATCCGGCGTTGCCGTGAGCTGTGGTGTAGGCCAGCAGCTGTAGCTCCCATTAGACCACTAGCCTGGGAACCTCCATATGCCATGGGTCAGCCCTAAAAAGACAAAAAAAAAGTAAAAATAAAATGATTCTTGTGGCTGATGATGGACGTTTGCTGAGTGCTCCCGCATGGCGCTGCTCGGAGGATTCTGTCTCGTCATTTAGTCTCCTTGGAAGTAGGTGTCAGGATCCCCTGCCCTTTGATCAGGAGGCAGACACACAAAGGCCAGGTCCCGTGCCCAGAGCACCCAACCTGAGCAGGTTCCAAAAGCCTGTCTCTAACTCGGGTGAGAAGGGGTCTGGCACCAAGTTTGCACCGAGGGAAGATGCGCCTGGCGAGCATCAGCGCCCTCACCTTTCCCTTTGCCTCTTCGGGGGTGGGGGGCACATAGTTTGTGGGAAGATCAAAGCCAGTCCGTTTGCCGTGGAGATAGCGCCTGCTCCCCGCCAGGCGCTGGGGATACAGGGAGAATAAAACATAATTGCTGTCCTTGAGGCCTGAGCACTGGGTGGGGACGGGGAGACCCCCATGTCATCACCCAGGAGCCTGGCCTCAAGGACACGGTCAGGGCTGGGGCTCTGTCCTTTTCCTCCTGCAAATGGTCTTGCGGCTCGTCGCTCGGAAGCCTTCCGGGAGATGGGAAGCGGTGCTGTTATTGGCTCTGAGATGAGATGTTCAGGCCGATTTGGTTCTGCCTATGTCCCCCCCCCCCACACACACACAGACACACACACAGATGTGCTGTCACTGAGCCCCGGGTCCTATCCCCCCCAAGCACATCGGTGCTGCCGCACCCCTCTGTTGTGGGTCCCTTTTAGCATGGGCTGTCTATAATTTTTTCCCCAAGTCATCTAAAATCTGTTTCAGGAATGGTCCATCAGCTCTGCAAAGAGCCATCGGTGCCTCCGAGTGTGTCGCGAGTGTCCGGTCTGGAATGGGGGGTGGGCATTGAGTCTGTGCCCACGGCCCAGGCTGCCACCAGGAGTCTAATGAGAGTTGTTCAGTATCCAGCTGATTGTTGTGGGAGAGGAGGCCGCTAACTGGAAGGCTGGGCTCTGGAAATAGCATCCAAGCTGTTCACCCGAGCGAGGGGGTCGGGGTGGGGTCAGGAACTCCCTGAGGTCCTTGGTGGAAAAGCTGGCCCCCTTCTGTGTCACACATGCCCTGGCCCAGCAGCTGCCTGATTCGGCCTGTTGCTATGGACTCAGCTGGAGGTTGGCAGTGACCTGGGTGAGCTGTGGCTTGGAAACGTGACTTCTGCTTTGCACGGGGGCAGCGTGCAGCCCGCCAGGAAGGAATGGACCCCTCCAGGGTGGTAGTTTCTCGTGACTAGACCGGGAGTGGGGGGCCTTGCTGGATTAGGCTCGAGGAGTCCGGGTTAGACCTGCCCTGTGGAGGCCCGCGTTTGGGGACGTGATGGTGAATTCAGTGCTCACGTTCAGAGGGAGGTTGGGTGACTTGTCTCCCGATGGACGCCCTCTGGGAAGCGTCCCAGCCTGCTGCTCGGTCCTGCTGTGCCCAGAGGTGCCGGGCACCGGGTTGCTTGTTTGTGAGACGAGGGACTTGAGCCACCTGGCCTTTAGAGCCAGCGTGCTGGCACGCGGTGGACCCTCCCTGGGTGGAGGGCGTCGAGCAGCCCGGTCCTGGCCCATCAGGGTGTGCACCGTGGGAGGCAGGTGGCCCTGCACCCGCGCAGTTGTCATTGCTCTGGAGGGGGGAGCCGGAGACCTTTCCATGTGTCCTATGCAGCCGCCAGGAGTGTGCTTGTGTCATGCCCCTCAGTGTCCTGGGCTCCCGGCCCTGCACGCGCTCACGTCCCCGCTGTGCTGTTCTCTCACAGACTCTGAGCACCGCCCGCCGAGTGGTGGCACCTGTGGGCCAGTGTATGTAACCCGTCGTGAATGCTGACTAGCTGTCGGCAGACCATTGCTGGCGGGCAGCAGATTCAGGTTTTGGTTTGTGGAACTTCCTGGAATTTTTCCCACTAACATTTTCCATCCAAAGTTGGTTGAATCTGCGGGTGTAGAACCCACAGATGCCAAGGGCCGTGTGTCCCATAAAACAGCCTCCTGGGGCCGGGAGCAGGCAGTTCTCTGCCTTGATGCCAAACCAGGTAGACTGTGGTTAGAATCCAGGCCGGGCTTGAGCCCCGGTGGCTCTTAGTGGCCTTGGAGGGGGCGCAGGGTCACACACGCTGCAGGGTGAGTGGTGGGACACACTGCCTGGTGGTGTTGCAGGCCCTCCGTGTTCATAGAGGACAAAGCCGTGGACACGCTGGCCCACCTCAGCGACGGGGACGCCCGGGCTGGACTCAACGGGCTGCAGCTGGCGGTGCTGGCCAGGCTCAGTGCCAGGAAGGTGTTCGGGAAGAAGACCGGGCAGACCTACCCTCCCGGCCGCGTCCTGGTCACTGAGGGTGACGTCAAGGAGGGCCTCCAGCGCTCTCACATCCTCTACGACCGTGCAGGTGAGTGGCCGTGGCAGGCGGGCTCCCGGTGCAGCAGGTGCCCCCACTCGGAGCTGGTTTCAGAGCCCTGGCCCCTGGGGCGCAGAGCAGGGGCCGCCTGGCAGGGAGGTGCGTGTGTCTCCCTGCCCCTGGAGCGCCGGCACTTGGCAGGCGGTGTGGTCAGTGATCACCTAGAGGGGCAAATTTTTGCGATAAGCGGCTCGTTTTTATTAGTTTAATGAGAATTAAAATCTTTATCTTTCAGAGTCTCAACTAAAAATTACATGGAAGTTAATGCTTTTATTTTGTAGCAACATTTAAAAAATTAGTTTTGTTGTGTGTACTTAAACCTGTTTTTGTAAACCCGTCTCAGATTTAATGTCAGCTCTTAGTAAATTCCCAACCTGGCAGTCTTTTTTTTTTTTTTTTTTTTGTCTTTTTAGGGCCACACCTTTGGCATATGGAGGTTCCCAGGCTAGGGGTCGAATCATAGCTGTAGCCTCCGGCCTACACCACAGCCACAGCAGTGCAGGAACCAGCCCATGTCTGCAACCTACGCCACAGCTCACTGCAATGCCGAATCCTTAATCTACTGAGTGAGGCCAGGGATTGAACCGGCAACCTCATGGTTCCTAGTCGGATTGGTTTCCGCTGCGCCACGATGGGAACTCCCCACCTGGCACTCTTAAATGACATAAGCATGGCACGTTTGTGAGAGGCCTGGGTGGTGAGAAGGGCAGGTGAGTTGAGACTCAGGAGGGCAGGCGCTCTGCAGTAACGTGTAAAAGGAAGCAGATAGCACTCCGGCTATCATCCTGTGCCACGTCTAGACCGCTTCCAGATGCTTCTTGGTGGTGGACAGGACTTCCGCTGGGGGAGGATGGTGGCAGTGATTGCAGCTTCAGGTGCTGCCTCCTGAGGAGGGCACAGAGCTGGACCTGCAACCTTGGGAAAGTGACTGAAGCTCCTTGGCCAACTGGGGCCACTGAGGACTCGCTGAAGGCTGGTCACAGCGTCCTGTGTGTCCTGATGTGACTGCCGCTCACCAGAGCCTCTCCCAGCAACCTGGGCATCTCTGACCCCAGCTCTCCATGCCCCCAAGGTCGTATAAGTGCTCAGAAAACCTGCACGATGAGACCATCCGGCCGTAGAGCTTGGCCTCATTTTGGCCGGAGCAGGAGTTGGAGGCGTGAACACAGGTTCACATTTACAGATGTCGCAATAGGTCCCCGTGCTGGGCTCCGTTGCTTCTGGGGGTTCTGGCCGCAGCGGCCCTTCTCCCTTCCATCTGACGGGACCCCCTGGAGCCGTTCTGTCCCATGTCAGCAGACTGTCAGGTGTGAACACCGGCAAGCCGCCAGCTGACACTGGCTTGCACTGAAGCGTGTCCTGATTTTAATTTTTCAAAGCCACCTCAGGAGGTGATGTTAACGGGGCCCCACTTTACAGAGGACGGCGCTCCGCCCCAGATGCGGGCTGACCGGTTCCCGGGACGTGTCCTTCCCCAGTGTCAGTGCTGCCCCCACGCCAGCCCTCCCGCACACGCATGCACACACGGCACCTGTCAGACACATCCCGGCCTGGGCTTCCTGCTTCTCGGGGTCACTTTCCATGGGCGGCCCCCTTCGTGCAGCCCTGCCCCCGCCCCAGTGGACGTGCAGACCCTCCGATGCGCTTGAGCTCCTGGAGAGCCTTGGTCTCCCAGGCCTTGTCCGTAAACGGAGGTGGGAGCTGGGCCCTGGAAACCACGCTGCTGAGACAGAGGCCCACCCCCAGGACTGCCGTCATTTCTCGTAGAAAGTGACCCACCTGTGGGATCCAGCAAGCAGCTCAGATATTTCTAGAGTCAAGACACTTCCATATGGAACCGGTTCTCTGAGGTGGGGCTTCTGCAGAGGTAGGGCGGGATTTGAGGCTCTAAAGCAAAGTAGAAGCTGGCATGAACAGCACTGGCCCCTGCCCGCTCCCAGGGCGCTTCCTCTCTCCCTGGCATTCACTGTTGGCACAACCCAGTGAGCTGGTGAGCCTCAGGCCCGTTTTGCAGACGAGCGCTGAGACACAGGGTCAGCACCTTGCCCAGTCACATGGCTGATGAGGTTCTAGAGCCCGGGGCCTTGACCGTCCTGCTTTCAGCACCATGGTGACCTTTGTCGCAGCAGACGTGTCCTCTGCGTCCAAGGGTGGCCAGGCCCCCGCCCGCCTCGGGCTGTCCCGGGTCGCAGGCTAGTCGGGGCCTCCTTGGGATCGGCCAGTGGGCTGGAGGCGGCCCGGGCGGCCGCGAGCCCCGCCTGAGGGACGGCTCTGCTGCCCAGGAGAGGAGCACTACAACTGCATCTCGGCGCTGCACAAGGCCATGCGGGGCTCCGACCAGAACGCCGCGCTCTACTGGCTGGGCCGCATGCTGGAGGGCGGCGAGGACCCGCTCTACGTGGCCAGGCGGCTCGTGAGGTTTGCCAGCGAGGACGTGGGTGAGTGACGGCCGCGTGGGGTGTGAAGAGCGGGTGGGCGGCGGCTGCCTCGTGGCCAGGGGCTCTGCTTCCTCTTCAGTGGCCACTCCCCAGTGGGGTGCAGGCCCCCTTGTTTGCTCTGCGCTGTGCTCGGGGTGCATTCTTCGCAGGTGGAAGGTTTGCGGTGACCCCGCTTCAGACCCTGTTTTTCCGAGGGCATTTGTTTGCCTGGTGTCTCTGTGTCCCGGTTCCGTAATTCAGTGATGCTTCCAGCGTTTTCATTCCTGTTACATTGGTTACGGGATTGGCCAAGTCGTCTATGATGTCACTGCTTCAGAAAGATGACTCGCAGAAGGCCCGGGGACGGGTAGCATGTTTCGGCAGTAAAGTGTTTTAGGCACAAAGCTGTTGGCTGCTCTGCAGGCCCCAGGGTAGCACGAGCATCCCCTCTGTGTGCTGGAAACCCGCAGATTCCTTGTCTGCCCAGTCACAACACTCACGTTACTGTGCTGGTCTGGAAGCAAACCTGTAATAGCTCCCAGATAAAAGAAATACTTAAACTGGCTTCGCAGTCCAGTGCTCGGGCTTTCCCCAGCTCCTGAGATAGAAATGGCATGTTCTGGGCGTGACTTAAACCAGGGGGCCGGGGGCTGCCTTTCTTCGTTGTTCTGATGCTTGGCCTTGAACGCGTCCATCCGGATGACCGTCCTGACGGCCTCAGTGCCTCATGCTGGTTATACCGAGTCTCCTGTGTTTCCTGACGGGTGGAGAGGTTTTGTCCACGAGGAAACAGGTCTTGACCCTGGACAGCTCTGGAGTAAGCTAGTGAGATCTGATCCTGCTGAGTGGCTTTGGGGCCCCGCGTCTGCAGGCAGCGACGGGACGGGGTGGGTGCATCATGACATAACTTGCCCTTGTCTCCGTGTGTGGCAGGTCTGGCAGACCCGTCTGCATTAACCCAGGCTGTGGCCGCCTACCAGGGCTGTCACTTCATCGGCATGCCCGAATGCGAGGTAAGGCGACCCTCAGCCCCCCGCAGACCTGTCCCAGGTACAGAATTGCCTGGAGACGTGGGGGAGCTGCTCCACCACCTTCCTGTCACGCTGCCTTCCCGCCCCAGGTGCTCCTGGCCCAGTGTGTGGTCTACCTGGCCCGAGCCCCCAAGTCCATCGAGGTGTACAGCGCCTACAGCAACGTCAAGGCCTGCCTGCGGAGCCACCAGGGGCCCCTGCCCCCCGTCCCGCTGCACCTGCGCAACGCGCCCACCAGGCTCATGAAGGATCTGGGCTACGGCCAGGGCTACAAGTACAACCCCGCGTACAGTGAGCCCGTGGACCAGGAGTACCTGCCCGAGGAGCTGCGGGGAGTGGATTTCTTTAAGCAGCGGAGGTGCTGACTCGGGGGCTGAGGCCGAGGAGGATGCGTCCTTTCCTGGGGGGCCAGAGAGTCACTGGATTGCGAGGTGGGTGGCCTGGTGGAAGTGACGGCCGCCCCACGTTTGTGCTGGGAGGGTAGGAGGCCTGGTGGGGGCACAGCTGCTGCAGCTAAGCGTGTGGCGTTGAAATTGTGTTCAGTTGCACCCTGCGCGGTGTCATGCTCGTGAGACGACCTGGCAGCTCCGTGCAGTCGTTTAATGTTGTGAGGAGTTACCTATCTTGTCATGGAGTTTAAGTCACGACGTCACTTCAGAATTCGGTTCCGTAGGTTTTCTTTTCCTTTAAAAGATGTATATTCTAGGTAGTTTCACTTGGTAAAAATATGTAATTGTGATTTAATACTGCATAGTGTTTTGGGTATTTTTTTTATATGCAAAGGTCTTATGAGCCAATAAAACTATTTCAAAGTACACTCCACTTCCTTCGTGTTTTCCCACCGGGGGTCCCAGCGTCTGCCAGCATCACGCTCTGATGAGTGAAACCCACGAACACCAGCAGGGAAAACCCACAGGTGATGGTGACAAGCGGAGTCCCCGTCGTGTGTCACAGGATTGCGCACACGTCTGAGTGGCTGCCAGAGCATCGGAGGCTCCTGTCCCAGCCTCCAGCCTTTCCTTGAAGCTCTGTGTTTCTGGATAATCCAGTTTTCCAGATTTCCTCTTGCGTTTGCTACAGGTGATGATGGCCCCCCCACCACACACTCACACACACACACACGCACGCGTGCACACACACGTGTACACACAGGTGTACCTACAGAGCGCACACATGGAGCTGGTCTTCTCTGTGTCTACGGTTGGTTCTTCTCCGGCTCCTTACTGGCCGCTGGGCGCCCACTCCACCAGGAGGGTCCCGTCAAGTCAGCATTGGTGGTTCCCCTCATAGCAGCCCCTCCTGGGCTCTGCTGCTCTGTCTGCAGTGCCACACAGCCATCCCCAGAGATCTCTGCCTTCCTCCCGGTGACAAGCCCTGTCTTGTGTCTATGCAACGTGTCCCCTGCTAACCACAGCAGGCCTGGTGCAGAGCCCCTCCTCAGTCTGGCTGGTGGTGCTTTTCTGTGGAGGGGTCGGCCTGCAGGTGCGTCCCAGCGCCTGCATCGTGGCTGCTTCAGCTCTCGGGCTCCCTCTTCTGCGCGGGTGACGCACCCTGCGGAAGCTTCACGGAGCACGGCTGCCTGGGAGGCAGTGTTTAGACCTTGAGAGTCTGGAAATGCCCAGCGTTCCGGTTGGCCTGCTGGTCAATTCTCGTTGGAAACTATTTGCCAGCAGCCATCGAGAGGTTTGAGGACACTGGTTTCTGGCCTCTGCGGGCCATTGAGTCTTCTCTCTGTTCCGGGCATCAGAAAGTTTGCAGTGGTTTTCCTGGGCCTTTGGTGACACTCAGTCTGGAAGCTCAAGTCTTTTGAGTTCCGAGGAAGGTTCTTGTTTTATTCACTCAATAAACGCCTGCCTCACATTGAGATTCTTGTCGGGAACAGCAGTGAACAAGAGACAAAATCATGAAACAGGTCATGTGGGAGCCCGCGGTTTAGCAGGACAGTGCAGTGCCGAGGAGGAGCCCTGGCCGGGAGGGACCCGGGGGGCGGTGGTGTGGCCGAGGAGACCTCATCGACCACGGTCCTTCCAGCAGGGGGCCTGGGGTCTGACGGGAAGGAAGAGGGCAGCAGACGTCGTCAGGAGGGGGCTCCCAGTTCCCAGACAGCGGCAAAAGCACCAGGCCACCGGGACTGCGGGTTGGAGTCCTGGCGATAACCCAGTTAACAGTACCCTCCTCTACATTCCGGGCTCAGAGCCTGGGTCACCCGCTCTGATGCCCCGCCTCTTCGGGGAGTCTCGGCTGCAGAGCCCGCACCCCCGTGTTCCCCGATCCCTCTTTCGGGAACAGCCCCTGGAGCTCCGCCTCTTGAATGGGTCCCCGAGTGTTTCTTTCCTCCGTGTTTTCCGCCCTTGGTCACTTTGCTCGGCCTCCTAGACGAGTCTCTCGACCTCATTTTCCGTCTTTGCCGCCGTCGTTTTCTGACTCCGTGCGCTCCCAGCTGCTTGTGTCCCTTGTGTGCAGTGGCCTCTGCGTTGGTGACTGCTTAGCCTTCTCTCCTCCCGAGGTGGTTTTCTGTTTGGGGCTCTGTCTTTCTTGTCGCTCGTTCCTCCGCGTCCAGTCCCCCTGGCTCACGTGCTCAGACGTGAAGAGCAGCTTGGGGCTGACCGGGCTGGCTTTGCCCTGTGAGCCATTTGTCGGAAACCCTGGAAATCAGTGTCCTTGGGGCTTCTCTTGGGCTGCTCAGAGCCGCCTCTGCCCTCACCAGGGTGGCACGAGCAGCTCTCCGCGTGCTGGGGGCCATGTGCAGAGGCGTCTCCCAGTGACCAGTGTGTGTCCCCACATGTAAAGTGGGACCCAGGCCCCAGCTCCCCCTGCGCCAGTGGAGAGCTTCTCCAGGCCCCGAAGAGGAGAGGGTGCCCACCACGGCCAGAGCCTCAGACACGCTGCCGTGAAGACCAGAGTCCTGGCTTTCCAGCTGGAAGTTGCCAGATGCCTGTCCTCCCCCCAGCCTCCGGCTTTGTGCAGCCCTTGTCATTCGTCCCCAGCTCAAGGGCTGACGACTTAGAGGTTCCTTTCCTGTGGGGTCGGTGGGGGCTTGGAAGGAAATGGAGTCAGACATGGGTTCGAGCCATCGTCCTGACTAGTATTCAAGGAAATTAAAGTTCACAGCTCACAACCGGAGAGGAGGGGAGGGAACTGGAGGGAGCCCAGGGCTGCAGAGCGGCCGGTGGCCTTAAGGAGACAGGAGAACTTGGCCTGGACTGCGCACTGCACATCCCAGCGGGAGTGGGGCGAGGGAGGAAGTGAGGACCTGCCCCTCCTCCTGCCCTCCGATCGGCCGGCACCCCTTAGAGAACCCCCTGGAAGTCCCTGGTTAAGAGCCAGGCGAGAAGGGTGGGGCACGCCTGGAGCAGACGGTCTCTGCGCCCAGATGCGTTAAAAGCTTCACGTGATCTGCGCTGCGAGACGACTGACGGCGTAGTCTAGGGAAAGGGCCACGTGTCAACAATGCAGGGAAATTAGCAGCTTGGACTCTTGTTGTGAGGGAAGGTGTACCAGGACCAAGCTCCGGTTCTCAGAACGGCCCGGCCGTGATTTGCTAATCCCCGAGGCGCAGGACCACCGCGCACGGAGCCGCGTTCCGAACCACGATTTCATCATCAACAGTCCACTATAAACACGATTCGCATTTCCTTCTCTATTCCTGTCACGCTTGCATTTAAGGTGTGATCAGTGCGTGTTTAGTGAACGAGTGAGTAAGAAGTGAGTGAATACCTAACAATGAAAGAGAAAGTAAGTAAAAGCGAGGGAGTAAATGAACTCCCGGAGACTTTTGTGCTGCTGTCCCAAGGTCAAGGTCGGTCCTGCCCTGTGTGTCCACCAGGGGGCGGGCCTCACCGCGAGGGCCACCTCCACAGGCTTCCACCTGTGCCCCTGACCGTGCAGGGACTGTTGCTGTTGGGGATTAACCTCCGAGGCCAAGAGCAAGTGTTTTAGAAAGCTTATTGTTTACTTGATCACAAAAGTAACGTGTGTAATGTGTGACCAGAGGGAATGAAGCCGAAAAGGAAACAGCATAGAAATAAAGAGTTGAGATCAGCTTGAACTCTTCTTCTCAGTGGTACCCACTGCTCACATTTTATGCTTTTTTTTTTTAATTTTGATTTTTTTGCTTTTTAGGGCCACACCCACGGCCCATGGAGGTTCCCAGGCTAGGGGCCTAATCAGAGCTATAGCTGCTAGCCTACACCACAGCCACAGCAACACCAGATCCATGCCTCGTCTGTGACCTACACCACAGCTCATGGCAACGCCATATCCTTAACCCACTGAGCAAGGCCAGGGATCGAACCTGCAACCTCATGGTTCCTAGTCGGATTCGTTTCTGCTGTGCCACACCGGGAACTCCACTGCTCACATTTTGGTACATGTCCTTTGGGTTTTATCCCAAAATTGTGATAAAATTGGAAGCAATATCACCTGTTTTCTAGCCTGCTTTTTTTTCTTTTTAGCCTCACCCAGTGCGTGTGGGAGTTCCTGGGCCGGGGATGGAACCCATGCCACAGTAGTGTCAACGCCGCATCCTTGACCTGCTGTGCCACCAGGGAACTCCTCTAGCCTGGTTTTTTTGGCCTCACCAGGGGATTTGCGATGTCCCGGAGTTGGTCTCAGTGTGTGACTTGGTGGCTGCCCTCGGGGCCCCAGGGGCCAGTTCTGGGCCCTGCAGGACGCTGGCCATGCCTCCCACAGGCTGTGACACGTGGCCTCCTCAGACCAGTTGCGTGTGAGGGCCTCAGCTCCGCCCGGCCACTGCCTCCGTCTCCTCCGCCAGCCCCTGTCCGCTCTGCCCTCAGCTCTCCCTGGATCCCCCTCCCTGAGGGAGTCTGACCGCAGGCCACCAGCGCCCCTCCCCTTAAAAACCTCCTGCTCTCAGAAGAGACCCCAGTCCGCACCTCCTCCTCGCGGCCGGCATCCCGCCCACCTGGTCGCCCCCCGGCCCAGGGTCTGTCTGCCGCTTCTCCTCTGTGTGACCTTGGTCAAGGCCGCCGTCTGCTTTCACTCTCCTCGTCTGCAGGAGGGGCATCAGATGGGCCTGATCGCTGTGGCGATGCCCTGCTGAGAACACTGAGCCGTTGCCGCTCGGAGCATGTGCTCCAAGGGTCAGCAGTGGCGCCTCATCGCTTCCTTAGGGGGCCCTTGTGTGGCCCCTGGGGCCAGGTCACGCTCCGCCCACGGGGATGCGCTCACACAGCCCAGAGCTCCGAGCGCTGCCAGTCCTCAGGCCCGCGTCCTTGCTGGACGTTGACCGCTCTCTCCCTCTGGACCGTGTGGGGGGAGCGGCCAGGGCCCGGCCTGCACTTCCTTCCCCAAGGGGCCAGGCCGGACCAGGGAGGCGGCCTCCGGGGATGCTCGGCGGCTTGGCCGGCATCAGCTGTCGCAAGCGCGTGTGCTGCTGCTGTGTGTCGGGCCCTGCGGAACGTCTTCCGCTCATCACCCGTTCCCGGAAGCAGGGTCTGCGCTACGCCTAGAACAGGGCTTGGGGCTCGGAGGCCGAGCGCCTGTCCTGGGTGCAGAGGGGAGCCGGTCTCCTCGCGCGTCAGAACCCCGGCGTTTCTCGCTCAGCCGCGGTGGGGCAAGAGCCTGCTCCTAGTGGGTTCCCAGCTGGTGCTGTTTCCGGTCCATGCGGATCACTCTGGAGAACCACCCTCTGCCTGCCGTCAGTACCCGGAAGGAGGCTCGCAGGAGCCCCGGGAAACCTGCACTGCTGGCCTCGGGCCCTCCTGCCTCCTCACTGGACACTCACTGACCTTTCCTTTCTGGCTTCAGCCACGTGTGGTGACTCAGGAGACCAGGCACCTGTCTGGTCCCCAAGCCCCCGGGCCTGCTGCCTCCCCTCTGCTGTCACCTCCATCCCCGGGCCCCTTCACACAGGCATGCTGGTTCGTCCCCAGTGCAGCTGGATTAAGTGAAACCGTGTTGGCCAGGCCTGCCCGGGACAGGGACGGGGCCGGGAGGAAAGGGGCAAAGGCACGGGGCCCACTGGGCCCTGGAGGGGACAGGCCTTGTGGGCACCCGACCTCAGTGCTTCTCGCCTTATTGATGAGCTTTGCGCCTCCACCGACTCCCTCGGCTCCGTGACGCCCCCCCCCCCTTCCGCTTGCAGTTCCCACCTGCCCGGGCTCCTCCCACCGCTGCCCTCGGAGGAGACGAGCATTGGGAAACCAGGAAGTCCCTTCTCAGGCCCAGGCCACGGAAAACCTCGCACTGGACCCTGGTATCAGCAGCCTGAGCCCCAAGTGTGCACAGAGGGCTGGGCTGGGTGCTCCCCAGGGACTGTGCTCTGGTGAGGCTGCCCCCAGGGTGCCGGGGCCCCGGCGCTGGTCTTCCATTACCCAGAGTGGAGGTTACACAACCCGCAGCCTCGTAACTGCCCAACTGTTGCGGGAGGCGGGAAGCACTGGGGCGGAACCGTGTCTCTAACGCTGCCTGTTGTTGGAGGTCTGGCCACGTCTTCACGGCACGTCCAGTTGGAACACAGCGCTCCTTCTCTGCTGGCGTCACACCTGCGGGTGGGTGGATGAGAGGCCTTCGGGGGACAGTCGTGGCGTGACCACAGCGACCTCGTGACTCCTGGCTCCGAGTGGGTTTTGCAAGTGCGTGTTTCGAGCATTTTCTTGCTGGAGGAGACCTGGTCCTGTCTGGGACGGGCGGGCGCGACCTTGCCCTGGCTGGGGGTCGGGGGGTCCTGTCCTCCCAGCTGGCTGCTGAGCTGGGGAGCCGCTGGGAGTGACAGTGTTAGGACATGGGGTGAATGTTCTACTTCTCACTTGAAGCAGGACCCAGTCCCTTTTGCAGTGTCTTTATTCAAAAGCCATAAACTGATTGCAACGTGCGTGTCTCACCTTGCCACGACGTTTTAATCAAGTGGCGTGAGAAGCATGGAACGGGCACGCTGCAGGTCAGAGGCACGGATCGTGGGCAGCGGCGGGGTCTCAGGGTGTCAGCCAGCCTCTGGCCTCCATCCCAGCCTTGAAGCAGGGCCGGTTGCTGTCACCTCTAAATGCTCATGTGGTTTGAAGGCGCCTGATTCCTGTTCACACCACAGGTTCCTCGGAGGAAAGCCCGCATTTGCTGGCCGTCTGATGGTAGCGCCCTCCGTGGGGGGCTGAGCAGGGTCCCTGCTCCAAGGGCTGTCAAGCCTGGTGGGAGCATCGTCCTCCTGTCGTTTCTGAGATCTGTCAAAAAGGCAGCCTGCTGCCCTCCGCATCTGTCCCTCTCCCCCGGGCCTCCACCCCGTGCCCGCCTGGGGCCTGGACGCGGCAGGGTGGTGAGGGGCCTGGTGCAGAGTCGGGCCCCTACCTCTGCTCTCTGCCCCCCTTCCTCGGCCTCTCACCAGTAAGAGGCTCCCGCTTGGAGGTGGAGGGGGCTCAAAATACTGACCCTGAAACGCCCGGCACTAGAAGGCCTTGAAGACCCCTGCGTAGTCCCCTGCCTTTCTGTTGAAGGCAAGCATCTTTCTTTCTGATCTTGGGTGTTTTCAGAGGTGACCAGTGTCCTTTGTGTGCTCACACCCGTCCAGAAGTGACTTCCTTCCACCTGGAAAGCCTTCTCATGTCTTGTGGGGTCCTTTTCCGGGTGGTGTCAGATCACTAATAACGCAGACCACTGGGGCACAGTGTGTCTCAGCCCTGAGGTCAGATCACTCAGAGGTAACCAGGGCTGCCCCAGCATGCAGGGCGGAAAGGCACCTCTGAGGCATTCAGTCCAGGCCCTGCAGTAATCGTGGGTCGCTCAGCCATTGCCCGTGTGACATGACAGACCCTTGACTGTGGTGGGAAAAGATCAAAGTCAGTTATTTGATAGGTCACTTGTCCTGCCCTAACTCCCCATTAGTACACACCTAACAGACACCATTGCCTGAGTCAGCCGTCTGGATACTTCTTTCCGAAACAAACAGAAATAACCCATTAAAAACATTGACAGTTGACAAAAAACGAGACTGGAGTTCCCGTCATGGTTCAGCAGTAACAGACCCGACAAGTATCCATGAGGACAAGGGTTCGAGCCCTGGCCTCGCTCAGTGGGTTAAGGATCCGGCGTTGCCATCAGCTATGGTGTAGGTTGGTAGCTGTAGCTAATTTGACTCCTAGCCTGGGAACTTCCATATGCCACATGTGCAGCCCTAAAAAGACAAAAAGGAAAAAGCCCCAAAAACAAACCCTGACAGTGGCTTATGGTCCTGGAGAGTTTAGCCTGTGACCTGCCTGCTTTCGGTGAGTGATCGGCCCTCCTCCCCCGACCCTGGGCAGGCAACCAAATCCCCCGACGTCAGCTAGCTCCCTCGGCCTGCCTGTGGATGGTCCGGTTTCACTGGAGAAAGAGCCAGAAAGGCCTCCTTCGAGCTGCATGTGGAAGGAGGAAGTGGAGACCAGCCCGGCTTCGGTGTCTCCACCTCGCAGCATCGAATCTCGATGTAACGCCTCGGTAGCCACTGGACCTGGTCACCTAATTGCGTTCATTCATTGGAGGAATTAATGCGTTGGAGTTCCTGCTGCGGCAAGGTGGAGACTGCCCCTGACTGCAGCAGCTCGTGTTCGATCCCCGACCTGGGAACTTCCATATGCCATGGTGCAGCCATTTAAAAATCAAAAAATAAAATAAAAGATGTCCTGTGTGAGTGCCAGGAATGTGGAAGTCAGGGAGAGAATGTCCACGTCAGGGTTAGGGCAGAATCCATGCACTCAAGATACTGCCGCTTATGTCCGAGTAAATTTGCTGGTGGCAGGCAGGCTTGCTTCCACGACGGCTCCGCGGGGACGACTTGGGCTTTCCCTCCGTTATACTCCGGCAGGGCTGCTCCAGCACCTTTGGCGTTACCGTACTTTTCCTGCTCTGTTTTGTGTTGTAGTTCGATTCCTGGGATCTGAGGACGGGACAAAAATAAGGCAGACGTGGGTCTTTGCCTTCTGGGGGCTTAGTCAGTTGGCAGCTTTAAGGCAGGTCAGCAGGGGTAATTCAGAGCCACATCTGCCAAGTGTCGAGGGAGGGGACAGAGGTGACACAGGCGGCTGTATCGGAAGATCGGGGGAGGCCAGCCGACGGGGACTCACGGTTAGGTCGACCCCCAGGTGCAGGTGTGGAAACAGCGTTCTGGGAAGAGGAAGGGGCAGGGACAGCGCCGCGTCCGGTGGCAGAGGGCTTCCTGCTGCAGGCCGGCATTTGGTCAGAGGCTTCCCTGGGGGCCCTGTAGAATGTTTAGCAGCTCCTTGCCACCTCCCACTGGACGCCGTCACCTGTTGTGGCAGCTGAGAATGTCCCCAGGTACTTCCACATGTCCCCAGCTGCATGAACCCCTCGGCAGAGACCCGCACGGTGGAACATCCACAGGCACAGGCGCAGGTGTTGGTACCCCACTGAGGGCAGGTGCAAGGGAGAGGCCGCGGGCCACGGCTGGCGGAGATTCCAAAACATGCAGAGAAGAAAGAGGCCCGCCAGACTTGACAGCCCCTGGAGACAAGGACTCGGGGCCCCTCATTTTGTCATTTTCCCCGGAGCCCAGCGCTCCATGTCTGCCCCCTTCAGGCCTGCTGGCAGAACCCCAGGCCCGTGAGGGTGGGCTGACTGATCTGCACCAGGATGCCTCCGGGACTGAGGACTGTCACCCGTGCTGAGCCTTGCCCTCTAGAGTAAGGAGCCCTTTGTGTTTTTACGGGGCAGGATGTGGCTCAGCCACGGAGCCTCGGGCGTTGGTCCGAAGGCCCGCAGAGGCAGAGGAGAGGGACCCTCCAGGCACAGCTGTGGGCCGTCAGCATCCCTCCTGGCCGCGCCAGCCCGCCTTCAGGCACGGTCCACACCCTGCGACCTCCAAGTTGGAATCACAGCCACGTAAGAGCGCCTTTACCCCCGAGAAGGGCAACGCACCCCGTTGCTTTGTGTTGAAAACAACGCACACGTCCCGCTCCCCAGGAAAGTCCAGTTCTGACCAGATTCCTGAGCCTGAACTTAAACTTCACCTTCACTCCCTCTCAGGTTAACCACAGCCTTCCCCGGTCATATTTTGAAAAATCTCACGAGGAATTTTTCCCGTAAGGCTTCCAACTCAAACCAGAGTTGAGAGGGAGTAACAGCCGTGCGGCTCCACCTCTCATCTTGTAATTGGGCATCTGTCACCCACCCTCTGCGGCCTGGTCATTCAGGAATGGGAAGGGGCTTTGTTCCACGTCGGAGGGAGCAGAAGAGGCGTAGATTCGCTGAAGCTGTAGAAACAGTGGTGAGAGGAGGATGAATTCAACAAGGAGGATGTTGCCAGGCAACCTGCTTGGTTGTCAGAGGGACAGAACTGTCTTCAGTGAGAAGCCAGAGCCACCATGGCAAGTGCCGGAGCTGGGGAACATCTGTCTCACGGGCGGGTGAGGGCCAGCACCTTTCCGAGGAACCAAGGCAGCCCTTCCACGCATACGGACCACGCAGTACCCATGAGGGTTCTGCTCATGCAAGGAGCGGGGTGTCCTTGCTGATGGGAACATTTCGTGGCTTTTGCTTATTTTATTTTATTTATTTTATTTTATTTATATTTTATTTTATTTTAGTCTTTTGTCTTTTTAGGGCCGCACCTGCGGCATATAGAGGTTCCCAGGCTAGGGGTCCAATCAGAGCTGTAGCTGCCGGCCTGCACCACAGCCATGCCAGATCTGAGCTGCACCTCTGACCTACACCACAGCTCACGGCCATGCCGGATCCTTAACCCAACCTCAGGGATTGAACCCACAACCTCATGGTTCCTAGTTGGATTCGTTTCTGCTGCCCTACAGTGGGAACTCCGCTTTTGGTATTTTTTATGGTTGTAGCCCTGGCTGTACATAACATTTTTACTCAGCACAATGAAATGCAGTCACCGGATACACCCCGATTGTCCCTACATCTTGATTTGCAAGCCTGGCAACGTCTTGCTGACCCGGTCACCACCACATGGCCAGGGTGGCACGGGCACTTTCCTGAGCAGGCAGGGACCAAGCATGAAGACGGCAAGATGTTAGGATTTGGAGGAAGCTTAAGGCACGCGGGCCCCGTGCCTACTTTCCCTGGTGACGGATGTAGCTTCCAGGATGGATGTGAAAGCACCCACCTCCTCTGTGGCCTGAGGCCACCGGTCCCCACGGGACCTGAGGTCTATGCACTGGCCCGCCCCCCAGCCCCCTCCGCTGTGCTCCCTCCTGTCCCCGCGGCTGGCACAGCACATTCGAACGTCACCACACGGGAGCACTCACCCCTCAGCCCGACCAGGGCCCCTCAGGACAAGGGGTGAGAGTCTCGGTCGGCACATGGCCCTGGAGGCGCTGACTCTGGAGCCAGATTCAAGGTGAACCCCGGCCCCCTGTGACCCTTGGCCTCGCAGCCCTGAGTCTCGGCTTCGTCATCTGAAATGAGGATGCTGGTTACACCCCATCCATCTGATTGCCAGGGGGTCAGACAGGCTCCTCGGGGGCTGGGACACGTCCCCTGCCCTGAGCACCTGACTCTGGAAAGAGGCAGTGTCGTTCCTTTAGAGGCTGGTCTGTGTTGAAGTCATGCTGTGCAGGTCAGAGCAAAACCCGGGACCCGAGGGCTGTGTGTACAAGGAGGCTGTGTTCACGCCGGGGGGGGGGGGGGGGGGGCGCCGAGAAGGCAGCTTCTCCCACGGGAAGCACGCGGCTGCTGGGCTGGGGTCTCCGGGCGTCAGACGTTAACCCGTCGTTTGCCACCTTCTCACTGGGGTTGTCCGGGTCCGTGCTGATTTGATCTGCTTTTATTTCTTCTGAAAAGCAGCAGGCCGAGGAGCCGTGCCAAGGTGGTAGTCTCAGTAGCAAAGCTGTGGCCGGAAGAGAAGGGTCTCCCCTGTCACTGGTGCCAGGACTTCTCCTCATCCGAGGCTTTTGCTTAACACCCAAGACAGATGCGCCGGCAGGAGAGAGAGAGCCAGGCGGGGCGGAAAGGTTCATCGCTGTGCACACGGGTGCTGCTCCCTCCACGGGGCAAGTTGGCATTCAGAACACGTGTCACGGGTGCCACACGCTGAGTATCTAGATCCCTGTCTCCGCATCCGTATTTGGATGAAACTCCTCTGCGTCTTTAGAAAGTGGAGGTGAGGCGCTCCCGTCGTGGCTCCGTGATTAACTAACAAACCTGACTAGGAGCCACGAGGATGCGGGTTCAATCCCTGGCCTTGCTCAGTGGGTTAAGGATCTGTCGTTGCCGCCAGCTGTGGTGTAGGTCGCAGACGCGGCTTGGATCCCGCGTTGCTGTGGCTGTGGGGTAGGCCGGCAGCTGCAGCTCTGATTAGACCCCTGGCCTGGGAACGTCCACAGCCTCGGGTGTGGCCCTAAAGAGCAAAAATAAAGGAAAGTAGAGGTGAAAGTTCCCACTGTGGCTCAGTGGGTTAAGGACCCGAAGTAGTCTCCGTGAGGATGCGGGTTCGATCCTTGGCCTCACTCAGCAAGTTAAGGATCCGGCATTGCCGCGAGCTGTGGTGTAGGTTGTAGACGTGGCTAGGACCCTGCATTGCTGTGGCTGTGGTGGAGGCCGGCAGCTGTAGTTCCAATTCGACCCTCAGGCTGGGAACCTCCATAGGCTGCAGGTACATCCCTAAAAGGGGGGCAGGAGAGGAGAGGTGAGGGTGCCCAGGCAGGGCTGCGGCCCTTGAGGGCTGGGAGAATTCTTGATCTGGGTGCTGAGCGCTCGGGGAGCCCATTCCGTGAGACACGTGTGAGCTGTCCCACGAGAGGCGTTGCAGGCACGTGTGAGCTGTCCCACAAGAGGCGTTGCAGGCACATGCCGTTTGTCAAAATACAGACACTTTTAAAGAGCTTCGTAAGTTTTATAAAGTCAAATAAAGGTGATTCTGGGTTGGGAAGATGGGGGGTTGCAATGACTAAACAGAACAAACATCATCCAGAAGCAGTCAGGAGTGCGATGGTGGTACCGTGTGGGCAATCACCCGCTTCCCAGACTAGCCGACCGCCCCTGGGGCCATGGGCCCCTCTCCCTTGGCCAGTGCTGTGCCCCTGCCTCTGCCCTGCCCTCTCACGCTCTGTGGTGCCAAAGGGCTGGTGACAGTTGTCTCCCCAGGTTGACGGCCACCTTGCAAGAGGAGGGGCTGCAGGGCTAGGAGGGGCGTGTGACGCCGTTCTTTCTCCACCAGGTGGAAGGCTGTGTGGACTTGGCTTTCAGGTCCCATGGAATCCTGGGACCACGGGGGTGAATCTCAGAAACACACCAAGTGAAAAAAGTCAAGCACAAACAGCACGGATTGTGTGATTCCATTGATAGAACATTCTAGAACAGACAAAATTAACCTATGGTGATATAAAAAAATTGCAGGGCACCCGGGGTGGCAGAAGTGGACAAGTATGATTGGGACGGTGGCTTCATGGGTACTGAGACTTTTTCAAAACCCCTCCAACTTTTTTTTTTTTTTTTTTTTGCTGCACCCATGGCATACAAAAGTTCCTAGGGGAGTTCCCGTGGTGGTTCAGGGGAAACAAACCTGACCAGTATCCACGAGGATGTGGGTTCAATCCCTGCCCCTCACAGTCGGTCAGAGATCCGCCATCGCCATGAGCTGTGGTGTAGGTTGCAGATATAGCTCAGATCCCACATTGCTGTGTGTAGGCCGCCAGCTGCAGCTCCGATTCAATCCCTAGCCTGGGAACCTCCATGTGCCACGGGTGCAACCCTCAAAAAAAGTTCCTAGGCCAAGAATCAGACCTGTGCCACAGCAGTGCCAACACCAGGCTCTTAACCACTAGGCCACCAGGAAACTCCACAGTTCCTCCAACTTCATGCTTAAAATGAGTGGCTATATGTAAACTATGCTTCCTAAGGTTGAGTAGCCGGAAAAAACATCAGTGCTGTTGCACAGTCTTGCAAAAGTTGTACTCTTTCCTATTTGAGCCGCTTCCCTCTGGCTTCCGCTGTCGCCACCGGTATACATGCCCCCCCAGGCCCGGGTCCCTCCATGCTGCTACCCCAACAGGACGGTTTGCCCACTTCCTCCTCCTCCTCAAGCCTCCCTCCCAAGGCTCCTCCCGGGGCCCCTTTTCCAGCTCTTCCCATCTTCGTTCGTCCTGGATGGTGGGGACCCCTGGGTCCCCCCAGGCCTCAACTTCTCACCCACATCCCTCCTGCCGTCTCCCTTCCGAAGAGAAGCTAAGTGATCCCAGCTCTCTCTGCTCAGCCCCACACCCAAGGACCCACCTCAGGAGGACACCCCTGCCCCCGTCCATAACTCTCTGCCCAGACCTCAGGAGGGCCTGTCCACCCCCCCGCTTCTGGAAGGCTGGAGAAAACCTCGAATGTTCATTCCCTCCATCGCTCACAATTTACGTGCTGCCTCCACGCACATCTCAAATCCACGTGCTGGGCCCCACCTTCCCTGGCCCCTGCATGAAGCCACCGTGACGCAATCTGGAGTGCCCCCTAGCAATCCTCAGCCTCCCCTCCCGCCACCCTCCAACCTGTGTTCACAGGACAGCGGAGTAAAACTGTCCTGAATTTGCCCGGTCACTGTCTGCTTGGGAACACCTCAGCAGCAAAGAGGACATGGCTTTAAACCCTCTTAACTGTCTTTTCTTCCGCCCCTAAACCAGGGCATGGGATGCACATGCGGAGTGATGGGTGATGACACTGAAAACGGAAGTCCCCGAGTCCACCTGCCTCTGCGTGGTCCAGACTGTCCACTCCCTGGCCATGTCCCCTGGGATCCTTCCCTGCCCTGGTCACACCCTCGCGGTGTGGGTTCTGAATCCTGTGCCCTCACAGGGGGCGCCTCCCCTGCAGGGCAGCTGTGTTTCCAGGAGGTGCGTAAACACATTCAGGATGGGGGACAGCGGAATAGATACACCGAAGTGAGAAAAGAGGGGACCAGCTCACCCAAGAGCCCTTCACTGAGTAACGCAGAGGGAACTGCCCGGGATGCCGCCCCAACCCTGAACATGACCCTGCATCGCAGCAGAGAGGAGGAGGCAGCAGAGCCCGGGTACCACTGCTACCACCGGGTCAGTTACCCAGTTCCTGAAGGGACACGAGCTACCCTGGAGCAGCGATCTTTGCTTCACGGCTGCAGCCTTGGGGCCTGGTTCAGAGCTTAGCAGCTAAGACGCGCCAAGAGAAGGCTAATTCCGTAAGTGGACGGCCTCGAAGTCAGAAGAGAATTCACCTGAACAGTCTCAGGTGGTGTTTCAGGCTGTGGTCATGGTTCTTTGAAGTCAGAAGAGAATTCATTCCAACAGTCTCGGGAGGTGTTTCAGGCTGTGGTCATGGTTCTGTAGAAAATGTGACTCTTGTAGAGTGACATATTTCTGGAGTTCACTGAAAAAAACCACAATGATTAAAAAAGCATCCTTTTTGAATATTAGTTCTGCAAGCAACAGCAAGCAGTGTAGGACATAAGGTGTAGGAAGAAATTCACGAGCTTAAAGGACACGTAAGTCTTTGCCTCTTGATAAGGGTCATATGAAAGCAATGGAAAGTCTAAGTAGCTACTGTTTTTCCCTGATAGGAACTGTCTGGATTTCCTTTACAGTGAGAGCAGTTTTTACCCAATTTCCTAAATATTTCAGCTAATGTATCAAATTTGCATAGAAGATTGAAGTTTGCAGTGTATTTATTCTTTGTGCCGGGATAAAATATTTTCACTTCTAATTTATAGGAAACTTAATATACCGGCTGAAGCAAAAGATCTGTGCCCAGGATTGTTGTAACAGGTTTGCAAATAAAGGAAGGGCTGGCGTAAGAACTTTGGGAAACCTCTTTCAGTAACTTCCTCTGGTTCTTGCTGTGCAGGCTGGTTGTGTATTTTTTTATTGTCGCTCCCCCGTGCTGGAACCCCCCCCCCCGGCCCCCACTCCACAACATTTGTGGCGTGTCACACTGCCCATCACCCTCGGGCAGAGTCACTTGTCTGATTCACCCTCTCCCCACCCCCAGGCTGGTCCCTTCACCGTGGCTACCGACCGCTTTTGCAGACCTGAAGGCTCCTGTGTCACAGTTCTGTACGCATACTTAGAACCTGCCAGGTTAGATGAAGAAACGGCCTCACACCGTGTACCCTGAGCGTGTCTGCGAGCCATCGACCTCGCCAGGTTCAAGTTCAACAGGGCCTTCCGTATCCTCAGGGGCTTTTCTTGTTTGTTTTCAATGACACATGCGTCCTCTAGTATATTTCTCATCCCCAGCTAGATGTCTAGGCTTTTGTGGCCATCTCGGCTTTCGGCAGTGACCCTGGGGGTGGACAGGGTATGGGGTTTGTGCCATGAAACATAACTCAGCACGTCAGGCGGGGGGGGGCCCAGCTACATCCTGCTCCCAAGTGGTTCCAGGCTACCTGCTGCCTTTTCGGGTGAGTTTACTCGAGACTGTGAATCATTGCCGATGCCACTCATACTGGCGGGGCCTCACCGCCAAGCCCGCAGACACAGCCTTGAGACTGCAGGGGGGGCGTCTCCGAGAGGAGCCTCCAGGCCTTTCTCATCCCTGGGGTCGGGCTCAGGGACAAGTTGGGAGCCTTCATGGGCAGAGCCGCGAGGCCAGGGCAGCCACGGACCAGAGACAACAGCCCCCGCCCTGTGGGTTGGCATTAATACGGGCATCACAGGCGGGCACCAGGCCTGGGGTCACTTCACCACATCTCGGCGAGGCTTCCGGCCTGAAGCTGCAAGAACAGCTGTGGTCATCGGGTGAGGGTGGTTCCAGGGCATGAGGTCCGCGCATGGCCCCGTGACCACGATCTGTTTAAGGAACAGACTGTGCAGAGGTCACCTGACACGCCGGACATACTTGGAGGAGGTCTAAACACCCTTGGCTGGTAACACCGTCCCCCCTCGGCCCCCTCCTCCAGTCCTGCCGCCACTTGCTCTGGGAAGCGGAGGCCGCGTTTCTGAGTATAAAACACCGAAGAGGTCCAGAAGCAGGTGCCCCCAAAGCGGCACCCACGAAGCCCGGCTGCCTTCCCCGAGTTTGCTTCAGCTGGAGCCCGGGAGGCGACGGGCGCAGCAGGCCGGCCCTGGACATGGACTCCTGCCCCCCGGGGCCCTGGCCGGCCTCGGCTCTCCGGACCTGCCCTGTCACTCTTGGGGCTGTGCTGTGCGGAACTGAAGTTCTCAGTTTTCACTTGGTCCAGTTGGGCATCAGCAGTGTTCACATGCCTAGGAATCAGTCTGGCAGAAGGGGGGTGTGTGGGGGTGTGTGTGTCCCTTTAAGAGCTCCACAGGCTCAAGCAGATATATCAGTTATCATGTTATCTTCTAACAGCCTTACTCTGGCTTTCACAGTTAAGTCTACAGTCCATCTGGTGTGGGTTCTGTGTAGGTTTAAGGCAGGAATCAGCTCTCATTTTTTCCCGTGAGTTCCCAAGTGCACAGAACCACTTACTGAAAATGTCTTCTCTTCACTCCCAGCTTCGAAGGGCCACGTGTGCCATAAATGTAATGACCATGTGATTTATTTTCCAAAGTGATTAGGTTTTGAGATTAAAAGAGGGCATTGCCGACAGTTGCGACAGGACAAGAGGCATAAACAGGCCTTTTTGAGTTGGGACGCTGGTCGCTCGCCATAAAGCAGGGCCCGTGTTCTGATGCTGTTACCGGGCTCCCCGTTCTGCTCCATTTCTGAACATCTTTGCACCAGAACCCACTCTGTCTTACTTCTGCAGCCTTAGAGTAAGTCTTTTTTCTTTTTCTCTTTTTACGGCCACACCTGTGACATATGGAAGTTCCTGGACTAGGGGTCAAATCAGAGCTGCTCGAACCCCACATCCTCATAGATACTATGTCAAGTCCTTAACCCACTGAGCCACAGTGGGAACTCCTAGAGTAAGTCTTGATGCAGTTGAGTATGTTGTGTCTGGTTCTTCTTCCAGACTGCCTTGGATTCTTGGCCTTTTTCATTGTTGTGCAAATATTAGAACTAATTGCCATGTTTCACCCCAAGAGCAAAGCAAGTTGACCACCTGGGTCTCTATTTTTTCCTATAATTCTGACACGCCTTCTCCATAAAAAAATACTCTAGAAATTCTTATTAAGTCTCCTGATGGTGAACACTCTGTTTCTCTGAAAATATCTGGAGGGATGCTTTTCCCGGGTGTGGACGCGTTCTCGGCTGGCAGGGTTTTGTAGTGGTGTTCTTCCCACCACGCTGAAAGAATCCTTCTCGGAGCTCCTGGCGTTCGTCCTTCTGTTGACGTGAGTGCTGCCCTTGTCACCGCCGCTCCCGTGCAGGTGCCTTTTCTGTTTTCTTCGGTCGTTTCCGCTGTCCTCGGCTAGGATCGCCCTTCGGCCCTTCGGTCGTTTCCGCTGTCCTCGGCTACGATCGCCCTTCGGCCCTTCGGCCTCCGGACCGCTGCCGTTTCGCTGGACGTAGTCGCCGGATGTACGCGTCTCGTGACTGCAGGGGCTGCTGGCTTGAGCGGGGCTTGGGGACGCTGTGAATTGATGTCTTGTATCAGCTTGGCGTCCTCGCGTTGAATACCAGGACTTTACACATTGTTCTGCCTCCTCCTGACTCTCTCTCTCGTTCTGTGAAGCGAGCGTCTTCTTACTCCTTTGAGTTTCTTGTCTTTCCTCTTATGTTTCCCATCCCTTCGTCTTTCTGGGTTTTATTCAGTATACGTTTCTTTCTGGAATAAATTATGAACGATGTCTTCTGGCCTCACAATTCACAATCCCTCTCTTTTGCTACCTCAAATTTGCTAATAAATCTTATCCATTTAGTCTTTATTTCTGTATTTTTGAGCTCTGGTGTTTCTATTTGCATTGTTATCAAAGACGTCTCTTTTCCGTTTCTGTTACGTGCCAAAATGTTTAACCTTGTCCTTGGTCATCTTGGGGTGGGAGGCAGTGTCGTTCAGCCATTCGTGCCGGAGGACTCCCCTGTGTGGGCACCTGTACTTCTGTTTATATTATCGGGGGCGGGGGTGGGGGGGGGAACAGTTTTAGTCTGTGTTGTTATGGCTCCTCACCCGTCCAGTTGTCTTTGATTATATGCTGGCTGTGGTATCAGAAAATCTGATTCTAAAAATTGATCCGTTGGTCTAGTTGTTAGGACTTGACGCTGTCACTGTGGCAGCCCGGGTTCAGTTCCTGGTCTGGGAACTGAGATCCCACATCAAGCTGCTGCACACCACAGCAATAATAATAATAATTTGAGGTTTATGGGTGATCTTCCCACAGAGATAATTTTCGTGTTTGTTTCTGCCGTGTGTGTTTGGGCAGTAGCAAGCCAGGATGAACTAATCCAACTCTAGGGACTGGAATTTTCCAGTCTGCCCAACGACTTGCAGCAGGGCTGCATCCTGATACAGTTTCCTCATACTTGTAGGATGCCAAACAAAAGCACAGGAGGTATAATGGGGCCCCCACTCTTGACAGGTCCCAGCTCTGCCTACCTACCCTTGAACGTTATCAAAACCCCTGCTGCATGCCTCATTTATCTCTTTTGGATTGGAAAATGTGCCCTATTTTGCGTTGGATCTAGTCGCTGCTCTGGAATTTACTAGTTGTTCTGATTCAGCAACTGACGGACAATCTGTGGGCTTCTTCCCTCAAATATAAAAGGAGGATTTGAGCAGCGTGGCTTGGGGCCCGCCATTCAGTTTTGACTTGACGAACACGACTTCCTCTAAATTGCTAAGCAGATTTTAGGATCAGGACCCAGTGACGTGGCGTTGCTTGTTGTGGCTAAGAGGAACCGGGACATGGGAGGTGCTAGAAAGAACCTTAAGAAAAAGACGTGAGACTTGCCGAAATTCTGCTTTTGTTCCGTGGAGTCACCACTCCCTATCATCACGGACCACCGCACTGTCGGGCCAGGGACCCCCTTGGCTGGTCTGAGGCCTGGGAGCAACAAGAAGAGGGCTGAGGACAGGTTTGCAGAATCTTAGGAAACTTTATTAACTGGCCCATGAGCTTTGTGGGAGCAAGAAAATGCAGCACGTCAGGCCCCGTTCCAAGGAGCATATTGACAAAGGTTTCTTTGAATCAAAGACACACCCGCCCCCAGCGATCTCCCACCACAGCATTGCATTAATCCATGTCATTGCCATAAAAATCTGTACCAGATGCCAGCTGTGAAGAGCCTTGATCGGAAATCTCAGGAGAAGCCATTCGCGGCGGGCTCTCTGCTCCACCTCTTTGCTTAACGGTCTCTCCTGTGACGCTCTGCTTTTTGTCACTCCTTGGCACCTTTCATGATACGACAGACACCTGCTGCTTGATTCCCTGTGACCCGACCCCAACTCAAGCAGGAAGGACCAAGGAGAGCAGAAAAGGGAGGTCAGGTTATCGCCAGGCAGCCCTTCGAGAGTGTGACACCCAAAGGGCTGAAATGGGACGCCAGGCCTGCAGCGCACGGGGTCGGGGACATTGCCAAGGCAAGTCTGTCCGCACAGCCCGGGCCCTTCATTGGGCCGCTCCTGTATTTCAATAGAATATCCTCTTTTAAGCCTCCCTCCAACAATCTGGGTGTGTCTCGCTGAGGGCCTCCAGAAGTCTGTTTGTAAGACAGGTGACCGTGTGAGCATGTTCCACTTGCCTCTCAGGAAAGCAGAGCAACTGCTCAGGTCGCTACATCATCAAGAATCTACACATCTGATGATTTCTTCCTTTCTCTAACCCGATGCTGGGTTCATTTTTTCAGTACAGAAAAAAGGAGAACAGGTGCCCATGCCAAGTTAACGGGTGTAAACAGCCAACAGATCTGAGCTTACAAAGGAGGTTAAAAGATTTGTTTTTGGAGAGGAGGAGGGGTATTGGTAAAGACAGATGAGAAGGGTCGCCATGAAAAGGTCGGGGGAGCCCTAAGCGCGACCTTGCATCTCGCCTCTACGGGGAAGAGAGGCGGCCGAGGAAGAGGATGTTGGAGGAGGGATTGTGCCGGATGAAGAAAATGAACGGGTGGTCAGCGACGAAATCCTCCTCTGGCATCAGCATGGCGAAGACAGCGATGCCCGCGGTGGCAGCGGCCGCCTCTGTGCCCTCCTCGTTCACTTCCACGAAAGACTTGTGGACCACCTTGGATATGAAGAGGTCGCGGGCTTCTGACATGCCAGTCAGGTCAGCCCTGCTGCCAAAGAGATCCTGCACGCCCAGGCGGGCCAGCGGGGCGTTGAGGTCGTAGCTCTCCTCCAGCCTGAACCTGGGCAGGTGGACATTGACCTCCAGGAGGTCCAGATTCTCAGGTTTGGTCCACTCACGCAGCTTCTCCAGGGTCAGGTGTTGCTCAATCTGGAATCAGAACGGGCAAAAAGAAGAGCTGAAGCCACTTTATGGAAGTGTGGGGCTTTAAACCATATCGAGCACTCCCTGGCGGGGCGCCGCGTTAAGAGCCCAGCATTGTCACTGCAGCGGCTCAGGTTCCATCCCTGACCCAGGAACTTCCACATGTTGTGGGTGTGGCCAAAAAGAAAAAAAAAATGGTTAAATAGGTAAAGCATTCTTGAAATGAACAGTTCCGTAATACCAGCTGCTATTCAGTTTCCTTCATGTCATGCGCCAAAATCGATTCCACTTTCAATAAACAGAGCTGTGTCCAAGCTACCCTGGGCCCACGCACAGGGACTCTGGAGGTGAGGTCCCTCAACCCGCACCCACCCACCCAGGACTTCGGGTAACAGAGAGAGGCCGCCAGGGCTGTTCCCGCCCCGACGGGTTGAGTGGTGCAGAGGAAATTGAAAGCTTTCTTCTCTTCATTCTGGACCCCAGTGATCACTCTGCTCATCCGGGAGCCTCACACAGCCCACGTTATCGCTAATAGATTTGGCTCACGGGTAAGAACAGAACCGACCCAGTTCCTCCTCTGATGAGAGAAGAGCAGCAGCGCCTTGGAGCCCTGCTGTGAGCCCTGAATGAGTCACCTCTAGAAAGCGCTTGGCACACAGGACGGGCTAGACAGTGTCAAGCACTGTCGGTACTCGATCACCGCTACTGCTCGAAGCAGAACCACGTTCCCCTCTTCTCCTGATGCTGATAAGTCCTCTCGTGAGGCTGCAGACTTGGCTTCTCACAGTCAGGAGGAGACAAATATGGAAATGCAACGGAAAGAAGAAACCCACTGGTTTGAACACACGGTTTTGACAAACGGCTGATCTTAGACCCCTTCCTGATGGCACGTTTGGGGGTGGGGGGGGCAGAGGGGAAAAGCACACAACGGGCCAGAGACGCTGGAGAAAACCCCCCTTCACAGTTCTGCCTCGTCCTGGTCCCAGCAAGAGACACCAGCACCTTTCGCTTACGAACAACAGAAGCTGCAGCCTAAGGTCACGTTGGGAAGTGGGCTCTCCTGCTAACTAACGAGTCACCTGCTCTTTGTCGAGTAGCTACGGGACACTTAAGGCACAATCTCTGTGCACCGGGTGAGAAGGAGCAGTGTGATAACATACGTTATAGCATGTGATGCAACTGCTTGCTCTGCTGTTCGGGGAGTTGTAACTTTCAAATCTGTTTTAAGAAAACAATCCTCATTTGCTGTGTTTTCCCTGAAGTTCACTCATCTGAGAGGAGCTGCCTTAGTTTGTACCTTTAGATGCTCCCGCCACGCTGTTGGGTGACGGTAGCTGAACAGTAAACTCGGGGCTTTGCAGGTGCCATCAGGGGGCACAGAGACCCAGGGAGGACAGCCAGCTGACCTCAGTCAGCACAGCCGAACACTCACACGACACAGCGTCTCTCTCTCACACACACCCCGAGTCCGAGCATCACATGCAAACAGCAGGGGAGAGGCCGCACCTTCCTCAGACCCGTGGCCTCGTCCTCGATGCTGTCCGGCAGCAGGATGACCATGCTGAGGTCCTTGCCCTGATAAGGCAGTTCCAGCACCCGGCACTTGAGCTCCTTGATGTAGCCGAATGGGAACTTCTTCTTCTGATACATCATTTTCACCATCTTGCTGTCTTTCTGAACAGGTGAAAAACACATCGTTCACATGATTATCTGCCTGCCCTTAGCGCAGAGTCATTTCATCGGCGCGCCGTTGATGCTCAGTGTTGTGTGAGTGTCAGGGGCACACAGCACAGTGATTCAGCTCTGCTACTTATATTAGCGATACGCCGTCTTTTTCAGATTCTTGTCCCTTACAGGTTAGTTCAGAAGAGTGAGTACCCTCCCTGTGCCCTAGAGTAGGTCCTTGTCGCCTGTTTCACATCTAACAGTGTGTACGTGTTCATCCCACATCCTAATGTATCCCCCCCCACCCGCCATCCCCTTTGGTAACTGTAAGTGCAGTTTCCAGTTTTCTACATCTGTGGGTCTGTTTCTGTTTTGCAAAGAAGTTCATTGACATGCTTTTTTTAGCGCCTCCCACGTAGAAGCAAGAGCATGTGAGATTTGCCTTTCTCTGTCTGGCTCCCTTCACCCGGCGACCTCCTCTTGAGGTCAGAGCCCTGGGCGGTCACCTGGCCTCACCTTATTCAGCCTGAACGGGGCATCCTTCGTGGCCTCTGTCATGAACTTCTCCTGCCAGCTGCCTTTGAAATAGATGGCATTCACCAGCACCAGTTTAGTGGTGCTATCAACCACACCTGATGCCAGCAGCTCTGGAATTTTCCCTAAAAAGATAAAGTTAGGTTTGAAAAGCCCGCCTATCAGAATTCCAAATTTGAACCCACTTTTGATTAGCTCTGAAATGTAATTCAAAGGCTTCCTTCCACTTAACTTTCTCTGACACAGTAGGAAAGCCCAGAGGGCTTCTACTCTAAATAAACCAACTCCAGGGCCGAGCAGGCTGGCACCCAAACTCCCAGGAAGAGGCCCTGCTTCAGAACGTCTCTGCATGTCCAAAGAGCTCAAAATAAGAAAATCCTCCTTTTCTCTGTGTGTGATAAACATGGGCCTCATTTTGTGAATGGCCATTCTTTTTCAAGGAAAAAAAAAAAACCCTTTTTTCCCCTTAATTTTAGGGCCACACCTCTGGCGCATGGAAGTTCCTGGGCCAGGGGTCCAATGGCAGCTGCAGCCGCCGGCCTACACCACAGCCACAGCAACACGGATCCCTAACAGGGACCGAACCCACATCCTCATGGATACGAGTCTGAGCCACGACAGGAACTCCAAGAAAGACAAATCCTTCACCAAAATGCTTTTGGCCACCAGTAAAGAAATCCCTTCCTCACACCCTCCAAGGGGAAGCCAAACTCTCGCAGTAAAGTCTTAACAAACATCCCAAAGGTAGGGCGGCTTCTTCTCTGAGCCACCGGCCCCACTCATGACACAGTGTCCGCAGTCCCCTGTGGAAGGAGCTCGTGCGTCCTGTGTCAGCTCGGCCACTCTGTGGCCGTGATACAGTCACAGGTCGGAAAAGCAGCCTGAAGGGACTCAGCCCCGCCCTTCCCCCCCTCCCCCCTTCCCCCCTTCCCCCCCTTCTCCCCCTCCCCTCCCCCGTCCACACCCTGGCCCCGATTTCCTAGACAAGGGGGTGGCAAATTACTTATGACCACAGTCTCTTGTAAATATTGACTCGCAAAATTTTCATCCCTTTTATTTTATATTCAATATTAGTTTTAAGGGTTTTTGCTTTGTTTTGTTTTGTTTTTGGCCGTTCCTGCAGCATGCGGAAGTTCCCAGGGATCAAACCCGGCCTCAGCAGTGACATCGCTGAATTCTTAACCTGCTGAACCCCTAGTTTACATTTTTTTTTTTTGGTCTTTCTAGGGCCGCTCCCACGGCATATGGAGGTTCCCAGGCTAGGGGTCTGATCGGAGCTGTAGCTGCCGGCCTACACCAGAATCACAGCAACGCCAGATCCAAGCCAGATCCAAGCCTCGTCTGCGACCTACACCACAGCTCACGGCAACGCCGGATCCTTACCCATTGAGCAAAGCCAGGGATGGAACCCACAACCTCATGGCTCCTAGTTGGATTCGTTAACTACTGAGCCACAACAGGAACTCCCCTAGTTTTAATTTTTAAATGTAGTTTGGGGAACTTATGGGGAGAAAATATTGAGCCTCTTCAGTTAAATCATGTTTGCATTTCCGCTTTGAGGAATTTCTACATTTGAAACCTGTCTGGGAGTTCCCGTCGTGGTGCAGTGGTTAAGGAATCCGACTAGGAACCATGAGGTTGCCGGTTTGATTCCTGGTCTCGCTCAGTGGGTTAAAGATCCAGCGTTGCCGTGAGCTGTGGTGTAGGTTACAGATGCGGCTTGGATCCTGAGTTGCTGTGGCTGTGGTGTAGGCCGGTAGCTACAGCTCTAATTAGACCCCTAGCCTGGGAGCCTCCAGATGCTGCAGGAACGGCCCTAGAAAAGACAAAAAAAATAATAATAAAACTAAAAAAGCTCTCTGGTCCTGGGCAGGACCGAGGTGCAGGGTCAGGCTGCGGGGCGGGGAGGGCAGAGGAGAGGGGGGCCCGCAGGGGGGCGGCGGGAGGAGGGAGGCGAGGCCCGGCGTGGACGACCGGCCGCCCTCGCTCACCTTCCGTCTGCTCTTTGACCCACTCGTTTATCGCCTTCCGGGCCTCTTCCGAGGCCTGCAGAAAGTCCACGCTGGCCAGTTCAGCCCCGTAGGTTTTCTGAGTCGAAGCTAAGAATTCCTGTGTGAGACAAAACACTTGTTGTGAATAACTCCTCCTACATGCAGAAGGGGTTTTCTAGAATCCTTAAAAGCAACAGAACTTATCCCCAAAGGCATGTTTCATGTCACCAGAAAGTTCCAACGCTTCTACTTTGTTTTATGACAGTCTCCACCACCTGCAAGCGTGCGGCTCAGCAGCCGCGGCGCGGCCTAAAATGTACCAGTTCGTTTCGAGCCTTTGAGCGAGTTGCTCACTAACAGGCAGATACCGAGTGTACTTGGAGGTGAATTGCACGTCTCACTCTTGCTTCAGTAGAACAGCCGAGGTCCGTCTTTTCCCCGCGGAGGCTAAAAGTGAAACCGCACCCTGAATGGGAATCCTGTCCGTCCTGTTTTCACTCGGGATCGCTTTTTCCTGAAGGCTTTTACAGAAATCAAACCTGGCCCCTGGGACGGGATCGCGCTGGGAAAAAACCCGCATTGCCTGGTGAGGTTTAGAGCCTGAAGACAAAGTACTTACGGGGAGGAAGTGATAGGTTTTTTCGCCAAATAACCTATTAGCGAGTTTCAGGATATAGGACGCTCCCCGCTTGTTGATATCCGCATTCAGACTCTGAAATCGTGAATGAATGTCCTTGACAGTGTCGAAATGGAGAGCCTAAAATAAAGAAAACATTATCTCTGTAGCCATTTATCGTGAAACTAAAAATTGCTTCCTTGTCATGTGCTCCCATCAAATTAAATTCACATGTTTTATTGCCAGTTGGTGGCCCCAGACTAATACTTTAGTCTTTTTTTTTTTTGTCTTTTTGCCATTTCTTGGGCCGCTCCTACGGCATATGGAGGTTCCCAGGCTAGGGGTTGAATCGGAGCTGTAGCTGCCAGCCTACGCCAGAGCCACAGCAATGCGGAATCCGAGTCGCGTCTGCAACCTACTCCACAGCTCACGGCAACGCCGGATCCTTAACCCACTGAGCAAGGGCAGGGACCGAACCCGCAACCTCATGGTTCCTAGTCGGATTCATTAACCACTGCACCACGACGGGAACTCCCTTTAGTCATTTTTCATTGGAGAACAAGTAATAGAAAATCCAAAACGTGTAGCTTTGTGAAACAGGCTACTTACATTAGAAACTTGTATATCACTTCTTTGTTATAATGATTGTTCCACACATATGAGTGGTTAATAAAATATTTATACAAATCTGCTTTTTCCCCAAAAAAAACATAAATGGTAAGTTCATATGCATATTCTGTATCAAATATAATTTTACTGAAGGTCTCAGAAATAGTACAAATAAGATTTATCAGCTATACACAAAGATATTACAGATTTAAGGTTTTTTTTTAATTGCGCTATTAACATCAGCAACTCACTTATTTAAAAATAACTTCTTCAAACTTAACTTGGGGGAAATTTTAATTCCCCATGCCTCAGCTACATCAAGAGTCCTTCATGGTTTTGTGAGGCCTGCCACAGTTCCCGCTGTGGCACAGTGGGTTAAGACTCCCACTGCAGCGGCTCAGGTCCCTGGGGAAGCTCAGGACAGTCCTGGCCAGGTGCAGTGGGTTCATGGATCAGACCCTTCTGCAGCTGCAGCTGCAGCTCAGATTCAGTCCCTGGCCCAGGAAATTCCATAGGTGTGACCATAAAAAACAAACCAACACAGGAGTTCCCGACTAGGAACCATGAGGTTGCAGGTTCAATCCCTGGCCTTGCTCAATGGGTTAAGGATCTGGCGTTGCCGTGAGTTGTGGTGTAGGTTGCAGACACGGCTCAGATCCCCCGTTGCTGTGGCTGTGGTGTAGGCTGGCGGCTACAGCTCCGATTCAACCCCTAGCCTGGGAACCTCCATATGCCACAGAAGCAGCCCTAGAAAAGGCAAAAAGACAAAAAAACAAAAAAAGAAAAAAGAAACCCAACACAAAAACACTAAACAGCACCTGGCAGGTGGTGGGTGCTCGGAAAAGACCGGATCGGTAAATGACAGCCTGCATCCGAGTGTATCGTCCCTGGGGCTTTTCCTAAAGTCTGGCCTCATGAAATGTAATGTATCACACAATGCACAACGCTGAGCGCAGAAGCCCAGTTCCACAAACGCGCCGCCCGAGCTCAAAAGCACGGCTTTCCGGTTCAGCCTGTGCTAGGACTCAGCAGTGGCACTGGGCTATCGCTGCTGGTTTTGCTGACCTTGGACATCTGGGCCTCTGTGTTGCCTCTGGTCCCCAGAAGGATCATGGCCAGTGCTGATGAAATGCTGAAGGGGGAGATGAAGATGTTTCCAGCAGGATTGCTCTCATTCAGGGCGCGGAACAGGTCCAAGGCGAAGCGGGTGTTGGCCGCGCTCAGCTGCTCCATGGCGAAGCTGCAGCACAGAAGAGCCCAGAGCTGCTGGCTGCCACACCCGCGCCAGCAGTGTCACTTCCCCACCTCCTCCTCAGCCTGGCCAGCCACCCTGAGACACCCGGGGCTTCTGCTCTCTTCTTGTCCCAGGAGGGCAAAAACCCTCCACGTGCCCCAAAGTGCAAGGTGGGGGCAGCCAGCCAAGGATTCGGCAGTGACACGGGGTCAAGACCTGTGGCCTCAAGGGCCCAGGTGCCCGGGAGGGCTCCCCTGCGACATGTGGGGGCACACACCTCCCACCCTTCCTTTCAAGCCTCCGATTCACTTGAGCCATGAATCCATTGCCCACATTTATCTGAAAGAGTCTGTTGCTATTAGAAAATCATAGCTGCCTCCTGCTCATTAAAGCACATTCCAGCAAAGGAGGAACAATGGCCCTCATTTTGAGATTCCCTTGCTAATGTTTGAGGGGTTACAGGCTATGAAAACCCAACCCAGGCCCCAAGTTAGGCTGGGCGGCTGGGCAAGCAGAAGGTGACAGGTGTCCTGTCACAGCCGCAGGCAGCTGGGACCCCGCAGGTGAAGCCCTGCCCTTGGTCTCCTCCGCTCGGCCAGCCTGACCCAACTTCCCCACCTGAGCTCTGCGCTCAGAGCCCAGTTTCCCCCAAATACAAGGGGGAGACGAGTGACAGCGCAGCCGGCGCTCAGCGTGTAGGTAATAGGATGAATTACTGCTGTTGCTGAGGAATATCCGGGATCGCACTGGCCTCCCTGCCCCACCTCGAGCCAAGAAAGGAGAAGCGGGCTGCGTGAAAACTGTCACAAAAAAACTCCGGGAAGTAGGGCGAGAAAACTCCGGTTTCGGTTCCGCCTTCGGGCCGCCAGGGAGCGACCTTCGTCCCTGCAGGCCGCCCGGCCTAGGGCCCCGGTTGCGGCGCGGGAGCCCCGGGCCGGGGTGGCCACGGGGACGGGGGCCCCGCGGGCGCTCTCGGACCGACCGCGCCGACCTCCCCGCCCGCCCCACCTCCCGCGCCGCCCGCAGGCCTTACCGCAGCTCAGCCGCCGGGGCGGGACGCGAGGTGCGGGAGAGCGCGGCGCGCGGACTTTATAGCGGCAGGAGGGAGGGCGTGGCCCCTGCGGGTGGGCGGGGCGGCCCCGCCCGGGGGCTTCCTTCCCAGCAGTCCCGCTGGACTGGGCTGGGCTGGGCTGGGCTGGGCTGGGCAGGGCAGGGCAGGGCAAAGGGCTTCGGGCACATCGCGCTGGGTGCCTCGGGCTTGGCAGGCCTCCACGCAGCGCTCTCAGGGGATCAGCACTTCTCTGAGTTCCAGGCAAACTCAGATCTCTGCCAATGATCTGATGGGCCATTTCTTACCAAGGTGTGAATGACAGAGGTGGCATAGTGTGTCACCACTTAGAGGAATCTTTTGAATCTTATCTATTCACTCCAAACGCTCGGATTATTGGGGGGGGGGGTGATAAAACAGAATCAGTTCTGGAGTTCCCGTCATGGCTCTGTGGTTGGCGAATCCAACTAGGAACCATGAGGTTGCAGGTTTGATCCCCGCCCTTGTTCAGTGGGTTGAGGATCCGGCGTTGCTGTGAGCTGTGGTGTAGGTTGCAGACGAGGCTTGGATCCTGTGATGCTGTGGCTCTGGCGTAGGCCGGCAACTACAGCTCCGGTTGGACCCCTAGCTTGGGAACCTCCATATGCCGCGGGCACGGCCCTAGAAAAGACAAAAAGACAAAAAACCACAGAAAGCAGACTCAGTTCCAAACCACATCCTTGATGTCACTGTCTCTCAGGTACCAAGCTCAGCCCAGAACTCCCCTGGCAAGTGACGACTTTGCCAGGCTGGGTCAGTGTGCACACCACACACCACGACAACGCCCGTCTCCATGAATAAAGGATTTCTTACCCATTATACGAAAACATAAACTGTCCAGCGTAATGTTAAAATGCTAAAACTAGAATGACTGTAGTTGAATAATGAAAGCAGTAACTTTCTGTGAAGTTTCTTGTTTATTTGTTTGTCCTTTAAATGCCTGGGTGTGTAATTTCACCAAAATGTATAGTACTTGGTATGAAACGATTCTGCCGTCTTGACACTTCTTCCCTGCTTTCATACAAATCTCAACATGCAAGGGGGACGAAGGAAAAATCCTATTTTTTAATTAGTATGGATAATATAGTGTAAAAGGGTTTGTGGTTTTTTTGACTCCGAGACTTTGTTTATAAGAAAAGGAACAGAGAAGATTAGTATTAGACAGATAAACATACTCTCCATAGTTTTTAAAAAAGCAGCAAGAATGTAACAGCTAAGAGTGCAGGGTGTCTTACAACTGGTTGGAATAAAGAAACCGACGTTTGCTGAAAACCAGTTGCAGTCATGTTGAGTGGTTTGATAAAATCGGTCACCTGCCCATCATTTCTCGCAGAACTAGAGCCCCCTCATCCGCTTCTAGCAAGAGGCGGCTGTGAGGAAGTTAAGAGGCTGCGCCGAAAAGTCGTTAAAATCCGAGACACAAAAAACGGAGGAAAAATGGGTTCTAAATTTTCTTTTCTTCCCCTGACATTCTGTATGTGCTCCCGTGGAGTTAGTAAAATCTGGGTCAAATATGAAATGAAACCACTTCCTAAGTCAATACATATCCCATATAAGGTTCAGACAGAATGGACGTCACACACCTGTCGTCAGTCCGTCCATGTCCTGTGTAAGGCGGAGGCAGGGTGCTCGGGGCCTCGTGCTCGGGGCCCCCGTGGAATGGACCCCTGCCCGAGGTCACACAGAGTCTCGGACCCGCGTGATGGTACCCGCGGTTCGGTGCAGTGTTTGGTGTGTCTGCTCGGCTCGCAGGCGTCGTACCCTGGCTAGATCAGTGACCTCGCCCGGGGACAGACCCAACAGACCCGGGACAGAACGCCGTGAGCCCGGGGCCCCGGGGGGCAGGCACGAGCTCGCTCATCACAGCGTGACATGAATCAGCCCCCAGCAGACGATGGAGAAATCGGACCACAGAACAGCAGGGGAAACGCACAGACCGCAGGAGGCATCTCCCAAGCACACTGCAGAGGAGGGACGGGCGCACGGGGTGTGGACCGGAGGTTCTGGTGACACAGAGGTTGGAAACAGGCCGGAGCAACCTGTGGTCCAGCGGTCAGGAGAGAAGGGACGCTTCCTGGACCAAGGGGGGTTGCACAAACTGCATCTTCCTCTTTTCTGTTTTCTTGATGCTCTAGCATCTGGGCCCAGTTCCCAGAGACGGAGAATGACTCTCCCGCAAGGGTTCCTTTGACACACAAACCCACCAGCTAATGGGCATTTTCAACCCACTCCTTCATCACACCCACCCCAGCACCCACACCAGGCAACTGGAACCCGGCGGAGAGCCCCAGCCCAGGGACAGGCCCCAACTCTCCAGTCCTAAGTTTACCTGTGCACTTGCCCTGCCCCTCCTCCATGACCTGCAAGAACCCCAGGAGAGGCTCTGGGCCACCACCTCTGCCCTTTCCTCCCACTGCTGGCTCAGCTGGGCACTTCCCAGCTCCCACAGGACGTCACGTGGCATCGCGTGCCTCCTATATCCACGGCCACAGCGGCCTGATTAGAACTAGTCCTGTGTTCATTTTAACACATGGGTTGTGGGTGGGACGGCACGGTGGGGGAGGGGACCTCTGCGGGGCTGGAAACCTGTCATTTCTGGACATGATTTTGTGCTAACGCATTCCCGCGTGCCGAAAGAGGGATGAGGCCGGTCCTGAGGGCCTGGCCAGCCTTGGCAGGGCTGCCTGAGGACGTGAGGACCAGCCCTGTCCTCTGAGCGTCCACCGGGGCTGTGAGTTCTAGGCAGTGGTAGCCAACATTTTACAGTTCTCTTGATTTTGTTCAGAAGTTTCTAGTTGGATGAAACAAGGTGAAGGTGGGACAAGCTTGCCACGCGCTTACCGTGTTCACTGAGCACGCGAACGAATCTGGCGTTCTTATGAGAGTCGGAAGACCCAGACCCGTCTTAAAAAACTGCCAGCCCGAGTCAGAGTCGCCTGAAACATCAAGTCACCACGTGACAAGCCGAGCGCCCCCGCTCTTCACTCCAGAGTGAAACAGACTTTCTAGAAAAGGAACTGGAAAAAGTGAAGCTCAGATGTTCCGAACAAGGTGAACTGATGAGAAGAAGGTGTTATCGAAGGTGAGTTGGATTCCAAATAGAACACACGCGGGCGTGAGCGCTCCCGGCCCGCCCCCATCACCAGCCAGTCTTGGGCTGAAAGGAGCCCCCCCGCCCCAACCTCGGAACACACAGTGCGCACCCCTTTCTTCCAGCCTGAGGTCCTAAAAGCGCCTTCTCATCACTCCCTCCCCTCAGGGAGGGCACCCTGCCCTCCGTGTCGTCCTGGCAGCTCGTCCTGTGAGATCAGGGGCCTGGCTCCACCTGAAAAACAACCTGGTCATCCAGAGCCCCACAAAGACCTGGGTTTGCTCTTCCTCTCTTCGAAAGTAGTTTCGAATAGACTTGTTTTCCAATTCCACTTAAGAAATTCAATAAGGGGGAGTTCCCATCATGGCTCAGTGGTTAACGAACCCGACTAGGAACCATGAGGTTGCGGGTTCAGTCCCTGCCCTTGCTCAGTGGGTTAACGATCCGGCGTTGCCGTGAGAGGTGGTGTAGGTTGCAGATGCGGCTCGGATCCCGAGTTGCTGTGCCTGTGGTGTAGGCCGGCGGCTACGGCTCTGATTCGACCCCTAGCCTGGGAACCTCCATATGCCGCGGGAGTGGCCCAAGAAATAGCAAAAAGACAAAAAAAAAAAAATTCAATAAGTGGGAGTTCCCATCATGGCTCAGCCGAAACGAATCTGACTAGTCTCCATGAAGACACAGGTTTGATCCCTGGCCTCATGTAGTGGGTTAAGGATCCAGCATTGCCATGGGCTGTGGTGTAGGCCAGCTGCTACAGCTCCAATTTGACCCCTAGCCCCTCCAAATCGATCCCTATGCCATGGGTGTGACCCTAAAAAGATAGAAAAAAAAAATGAGGAGTTCCTTCTGTGGCCCAGCGGGTTAAGGATCCAGCATTGCTACAGCTGAAGGTCATAGGTGCAGCTTGATCCCTGGCCCAGGAAGTTCCATAGGCCGCAGGTGTGGCCAAAAAAGAGGAGTTCCCATTGTGGCTCAGTGGGTTAAGAACCTGACATAGTGTTTATGAGGATGCCTGGCCTCATTCAGTGACTTAAGGATCTGGCGTTGGCACAAGCTGCAGTGTAGGTCACAGATGCAGCTCAGATCCTGTGTTGCTGTGGCTGTGGTGTAGGCCTAAAAAGAAAAAGAAGTGAATTTTTATACTTTTGATCAAATTGAAGCTTGGTGGAATTATAGTCTCACAGTGGTTTGAAAATATATTAGGATAATTATGAGCATGTTATTTCCATGAGCTCTCCAGGTAATAAGATACTTTGTTTTAGATAATCTTCAAACATAAACAAAACTTACAACAGTCCATGAGCATGGAAACATTTTAAACTTAAAAAGTGATTTTTTTTTTTTTGCTTTTTGCTTTTTGCGGTGCACCTGAAGCATATGGAGGTTCCCAGGCTAAGGGTTGAATTGGAGCTATAGCTGCCAGCCTACACCACAGCCACAGCAACACAGGATCCAAGCCATGTCTGTGAACTACACTACAGCTCATGGCAATGCCAGATCCTTAACCAGCTAAGCAAGGCCAGGGATTGAACCCTCAACCTCATGGTTACTAGTCAGATTCATTTCCTCTGGGCCACAAGGGGAACTCCAAAAGTAATTTTTGTATACTAAGAGCTGTATTTACTATAGTTAGAAATATAGAAAAAACCTGACAATGTATTTAAATAACTGTTTAATTTAGAATAATTTATTTTTAACTTGTTTTTTCTTTAATTTTTTATTAGCATTTTGGGGAGTCTTTTTTTTTTCTTTTGTCCTTTTAGGGCCGAACCCACGGCATATGGAGGTTCCCAAGCTGGGGTCACATCAGAGCTATAGCTGCTGGCCTCACCGGAGCCACAGCAACGCCAGATCTGAGCCACGTCTGTGACCTACACCACAGCTCAAGGCAAAGCCGGATCCTTAACTCACTGAGCAAGACCAGGGATCAAACCTGAAACCTCGTGGTTCCTGGTTGGATTCATTTCCACTGCGCCATGACGGGAACTCCTTAGTATATTGTTGATTTTTGATGTTGTGCCACTTTCTGCTCTACAGCAAAGCCACCCAGTCATACGTATATACACTCCCTTATTAACTTGTTACAACAAGAAAAATGAGTCAGAATCACTTACAATACTATTTTTTTGCTCTGTACGGTCTGAGAGTTTTAGGTGAGACATAGTAATTTCATGACAGTGAGTAATTTTGGACCCTGGGCTCTGGTTGCAAAGTGATTCAATACCCACCGCCCCAGGAAATCCTAAGTCAGTTATATTCCCATATCCTGAGCAGCTTCAGTGTCTGTGGCCAAAGAAACAGATAAAATAACTTCTCAGAATTTCTTTTAGTCCTGTTATATTCCGTTAAATAATGGAACAATATGATCCAGCAATCCCGCTCCTGAGCCTACGTCCAGAGGAGACTGGATTTAGAAAAGATACACACACCCCATGTTCACAGCAGCACTATTTACAGTCACCAAAACCTAGAAACAACCTAAGTGGCCACTGACAGATGAACAGATAAAGAAGATGCGGTACATAGACACAATGGAACATTGCGCGGCCTTTACAAAGAATGAAATTGGGAGTTCCCTGGCGGCCGGGAGTGGTGAAGGATCTGGCATCACGGCTGTGGCGTGGGTTTGATCCCTGGCCTAGGAACTTCTGCATGCCATGGGTGCAGCCGCCCCCCCAAAAAAGAATGAGATAACACCATTTGCAGCAACATGGATGGACCTAGAGATTATCATACTAAGGCAGTCAGACAGAGAAAGACATCTGATACCATATTATATCACGTATGTGACATGTGGAATCCAAAATACAACACAAATGAACGTATCTGCAAAAGAGAGACAGACTCACAGACAGAACCTCCTTGTGGTTGCCAAGGGGGAGGGGGTGGGGGGAGGAGGGAAGAATCGGGAATTTGGGATTAGCAGATGCAAACTATTACATATAGGATGGATTAGCAATGAGGTCCCACTGTGCAGCACAGGGACCTATATTCAATGTCCTGTGATAAACCATAATGAAAAATAACATGAAAAAGAATGTTTATAGATGTAGAACTGAGTGGCTTTGCTGTACGGAAGAAACTGACACAACACTGTAAATCAACTATACTTCACTAAATTTACAGGAACTCCCGCTGGGGTGTAGTGGGATCTATAGTATCCCTGCAGCAGCAGGGATGTGGGTTCAGTTCCCAGCCCAGCACATTATTGCCACAGCTGTGGCATAGGTCTGTGGTCCAGCTTGGACACGGTCCCTCCATATGCTGCAGGGTGACATAAAATAAAATAAAATAATTTAAAATAAAGTAAAATAAAGTCCACGAAGACAGTGGAATGAACCTGGCAGAAACTTTCCGCTGTGTTCCCAGCTGTATCCTCTAGGGGGCAGGGCCTCATCGCGAGACACTCACTGCGGGCAACACTCAAGCAGTGTTCAAATTTCCACCAAGTTAACAGCTTCTTATGCAGACACCTGTGAAATAACTCAGGGTTTTCCTCTGCCCTCGCCGCCCCTCCTTTCACGGAACTTCGTTCTGCGTCTCGGGTTCCAAGGCGCGCCTCCCCCACCAGGATCTTGGTCCCGCTCTGGCCTCTTGCTGGGGTGACCAGCTCCCCCTAATTCTGGTCTCTTCTTAAGGCCACCTCTCCCCTGAGGCCCTCTCTGACCGCTCCTCTCACCCCAAGTTACTTTCTTTGCTTCTGGCATCTGTCACCATCGGAAATGGTCCTGTGTGTGAGCAGAAGGTCCCATCGCGGGAACGGGGATTCGACCCCTCGGTCGGCTGCTGAACCGCAAGGTCCAGAAGAGCACCTGGCGCAGAGCAGATGCTCAGTGAACATCGAATAAGCGAAGGAAGGCTCTGGGCCAGAGCGAATGGAGCTGTGCGGGCAGATGGTGTGGTGCCAGGCGTCTCTCGGGCCCGTAAGGGAGGAAGGCTTTTCAAACTGGAAACCAGCCTGACGCTGATGTGAGTGGAAGCGGAGCCCGAACAAGACAGGTCCAGGTGCCAGTGCAGACAGCCGTACCCAAGCGAGAAAATGACCCCCGCACCGCAGAAGGTGGTGCAGAGACGCTGCGCTGGGAACTCAGAACCCGAAAGGCCCTCAGCGCAGCCCCGCCGCTCGCAGGGCGGGCGCCGCACCCGCAGCGAGAGGAGCTGCTGGAGGCAGGTAGAGAGGGACCCACCCAGGCCTCCCGAGGCGCCCTCAGCCGCCTCCTTGAGCAAACAACCCAGATGGAGGCGGGAAGGACACGGATAATAACTTCGCACAAAGCCCAAGGCGGCTGCAGGGGATGACAGGCCTGAGAGGCAAAAGAACAAATGACAGGGGCTGTGATATCATTTCAAACCAGCATTTAAAATGTCATACAGGGGAGCTCCCCTTGTGGCTCAGTGGTTAACGAATCCGATTAGGAACCATGAGGTTGCGGGTTCGATCCCTGCCCTTGCTCAGTGGGTTAAGGATCTGGCGTTGCCGTGAGAGGTGGTGTAGGTTGCAGACGCGGCTCGGATCTGGCGTGGCTGTGGCTGTGGTGTAGACCGGCGGCTCCAGCTCCGATTCGACCTCTAGCCTGGGAACCTCCATATGCTGCGGGAGTGGCCCTAGAAAAGGCAAAAAGACAAAAATAAATCAATAAAATAAAATGTCATAAAGAGAAGATAGATGTTTTAATTTTAGATTTTAAGAAGTCAGTTTTGCAGATACCAGAGGTGAGAAGCCTGCTGTAGTAGCAACTGTTCACATGAAAAAACTCTGAGATTGTAACTGACCGTGAACAGCAGTGGGGCTGTGAGGGTCTTGGTGTTAATAGGAGAAGCCTGTGCACACTCAGTGAGAGGGGAGTTTCAGGGCCCCGCGCTCCGGCCTGACCTCTAGAGAATGGCTTTCAGATACGGGTGCCACACATACTCAGACGGAGTTGAGCGCAGTGGCCTGCAAGGAATTTCGGAAGGAATGGGACTGGCTTAATTCAAAGAGGATAAGACAGGAGTTCCCCTTGTGGCTCAGCAGGTTAAGAACCTAGTTAGTACCCATGAGGATGCGGGTTCGACCCCTGGCCTTGCTCAGTGGGTTAAGGATCCAGCGTTGCTGTGGCTGTGGTGTAGGCCAGCAGCTGAAGCTCTGATTCAACCCCTAGCCTGGGAATATGCTGCAGGTGTGGCTATAAAAAGGAAAGAAAAAAAAAAAAAAAGGCTTAGGGCATGGATACTGCCTAGGGAGGTGTGTTTCCGATGTGGGGGCAGAGAACTTAACCCCAGGGAGAGCACCTGTCCAGGAACCGCGCTCTACCTCCACCTGCTGGTGACATTCAGTACAGCTGATGCTTGGGGGTTGGTTGGTTGGTTGGTTGGCTGGTTTTTAGGGCCATACCTGCAGCAAATGGAAATACCTGGGCTAGGGATGGAATCAGAACTGTACCTGCCAGCCTACGCCACAACCACAACCACACGAGATCCAAGCCTCATCTGTACCTAAGACACAGCTTGTGGCAATGCTGGATCCTTAACCCACCGAGCAAGGTCAGGGATTGAACCACATCCTCGTGGACACTATGTCGGGTTCTTAACCGGCTGAGCCACAATGAAAACTCCCATGTTTTCTTAAATCAAGGTATGATTGATTAAGTCATTAACCTCATGATCGAACTCTGTCTCCAGCCCTCCCCCTTTGCAGGGGGTGGGGGTGGGGGTGGGGCTGAATGTCTGACCCGAATGGGCTCCGTCTCCCCAGCCTGGCCAGCCCCTGCCTTGAAACTAGAGGCTACTGTGAGTCACTTTATTAGCATCAAGTCAAGTGTGGTTGCAGAGGTCTCCTTCTGAAGGAAATTCCACAGGTTTCCTAAGGGGCAGAACAGGGGACAAAGACCAAACCTATTTTTATTGCTTCACAGCCAAACCTACAGACGACTTGGCTCTTCCAGGCACAGACCGTCAAGGTCAGACGGGCGCTCCCAGCTAGAGGGGCTGAGAACTTACCACGTCATCACTGGGGGGCCATGAGGTCCTGGGCCACCATCCTCAGCAGCCCGTGTCACCTGCAAAGCAGAGAAATTCAGAGCCTATTACACAGAGTTGCCCGCTTGGCTGAGAGCAAAATGTAGCAGCCCAGCCCCAGCTGTGTCTGCGCTGGAAGGCACTCTCCTGGCCCTGCACAGTGCCAGCCACCCTCAGGGAGGGAGGAGCCCAGGATGGCACTCTCCTGGCCCTGCACAGTGCCAGCCACCCTCAGGGAGGGAGGAGCCCAGGATGGCACTCTCCTGGCCCTGCACAGTGCCAGCCACCCTCAGGGAGGGAGGAGCCCAGGATGGCACTCTCCTGGCCCTGCACAGTGCCAGCCACCCTCAGGGAGGGAGGAGCCCAGGATGGCACTCTCCTGGCCCTGCACAGTGCCAGCCACCCTCAGGGAGGGAGGAGCCCAGCCATCACAAGCAAGTGCTGCACGTCCTCCCCCCACCGCTCCCTGGGGGCACTTCCCGGGACCCTGCACTAGCAGGGCCCCCCATCACTCCCCCGGCTCATCCTTTCAAGAGCTCTGGAAGGCAGGGGCGGAGGGCACTCGGGTGTGGCTTGGAGGGGAAGGGAGGTGGCATGGACAGGAACCCCAAAAGGCAGGCTGGGGAAACAGAGGAGGCGTCTGCAGGGGGGGGACCCTGCCGATGCTGAGGGGAGGGGCGGTGTGGAAGTGGGGGGGCTGTCCTGCCTAATGGACAGCAGGGAAGGGCAGGTTTAGTTGGGGTTTTTTGGTTTGTTTTTGGTCTTTGCGGCTGTGCCCGCAGCATGTTGACGTTCCAGGCCAGGGGTGGACCCTGAGCCCCAGCTGTGACCCCAGCCACAGAGTGACCGTGCCGGGTCCCTAACCCTCTGAGCCACCAGGGAACTTGCCGGTTTAGTTTCTAAGGGAAGTACCAGCGTGTACAGTGGCCGCTCCTGTTCCCGTCCTTTCCAGAGACGTCTCGGCGACGCGATTGCTCCAAACCCCAGCCAGCCTTTGGTGTCACCACCGTCTTTATCGTAGTCACCTCATCGGGAGTGAAGTGAGAGTGAAGTGGGGTGAGGTGCGTTTCCCGGACGACAAATGCCTTGAGCATCTGTTCACGTGCTTGTTTGTCTTCTGGAAAAAAGGCCCCTTAATGATCCTGTCTTTTGCCCAATTTACTAATGGGATTTTTTTGTTCTGCTGATGGCTTTTGAGAGTTCTTTCTTGACATCCTCCACACAAGTCCTTTGTCAGATACATAGTTTGCAAATATTTCCTCCCAGTCTTTGGCAGAGAAAAAGCTTTTAATTTTATGAGATCGGGTTCATCACTTTCTCCTTTTAGGGATTTTGCACTTTTGGTGTCGTCTAAGAATGCTTCGTCTAGTCAGACCCAGATCCGGAAGCTTTCCCTTTGCTTTTTTTCTAAAAGTTTTTACAGTTTTGCATTTTACATAGACGTCCGTAATTCATTTTGAATTAATTTTTGTGTGAGATATGAGAGTCAAGCTTGTTTGGGGGTTTTTGTTGTTGTTGTTGTTGTTGTTGTTTTGTCTATGGACATCCAGTTACTCCAGCTCCTTTGCTGGAAAAGGCTGTCTTTCCTCCATTGAATTGCTTCTGCGCATTTGTCAGAAGTCAGCGGGGGATGTGTGTGTGGGTCTGTCTCTGCGTCCTCCGTTCTGGGATGCAGGAATCTAACCCCTGCAGAAACCGCACTCTCTTGACACTGTAGTGAGACAACAAGCCCCAGCCCCGGCCAGAGTAATTCTTCCCGTTTTCTTCTTCGCTTTCAACACTCTCTCAGCTCTTCTGAAAATTCCGTCCTTTGCCTTTCTCTATAAATTTTTTAAAAAGCTTGTCTCTGGGTACAAAAGAAACCCTTCTGGGATTTTGATAGGAATTGTCCTAAACTGACAGGTAACTGGGGGATTGACTTTTACCATGTCACGTCTTCCCATTCATGAACATGGTATGTTTCTCCATTGATGCAGAGCTTTGATTTTTTCATCAGCACTTTGTGCTTTTCAGCATACACATCTGAAACATGTTTTGTTAGATTTACACCTAATACTTGATTTTCTTTGGAATGACTGCTAATGGTCCCATATTGATAATTTTGGTTTCCACGTATTTATCATTGTTATATGAAAAAAAAAATTGTATGAGTTTGTTACTTGGAGACTTTGCATCTTGTGACATTGCCGAGTCCCCTCGTTTGCGCCCGGGGATTGTTTCAGGGTGCTCACTCAGGCCGTCGCGGCAGCTGTACAGAAGAACAGGTTGACGTCTTTGTTCCCAATCCATACGCCTTTTGCTTCTCTCTCTTGCCTCGTGGTTAGAAATAATATCGCTCTGTTTTTAGTTGACATGTCTCCTAAATCTCTCTTTTTAAAAAATAAGCTTTTTTGGAGTTCCTGTGGTGGCTTAGTGGTTAACGAATCCGACGAGGAACCACGAGGTTTCGGGTTCGATCCCTGGCCTCGCTCAGTGGGTTAAGGACCCGGCGTTGCCGTGAGCTGTGGTGGAGGTCGCAGACGCGGCTCAGTTCCCGCGTTGCTGTGGCTCTAGTGTAGGCCGGTGGCTACAGCTCCAATGAGACCCCTAGCCTGGGAACCTCCCTATGCTGCGGGAGCAGCCCTAGAAAAGGCAAAAAGACCAAATAAATAAGTAAATAAATAAGCTTTTTTATTTTAGATTTACAGAAAAGTTGCGCACAGTGCAGCTTCCCCTCTCGTTGACATCCTGCGTTAATATTGTCACAACTGATGAATCAGTGTGGACACATCATTAACTTAAGTCCATGACTGACTCATACTTAGTTTTACCTTATGTGCTTTTTTTGTTCCAGGATCCCGCTCACGTCCCCACACCGCGTTCGGTCCTCTCGTCTCCGTGGCCGTGACTGTTTCTCAGGCTTCCCTTGTTTTTTCACTCACCAGCACAATTTAGAAGAGGGCAGGTCAGGTGTCTTTAGGATGCATCCTCAGCTGGGATTGGGCTGACATTTTTCTCAAGGTTACACAGGGGTCATGGGCTCTGGGGAGGGGGTCTTTCTCATCACCTGATGTCCAGGGTGCATGTTATCTACCGAGGGGACTTGGCGCTGTTGATGCGGACCTGGCCCCCCAGCCGGGGCAGCGTGCATGGTGTCTCCGCTGTACCTCTCACCCTCCAACCGCGAGAAGCCTGTCCCCGCCGTGCAGCATCCACTGATGTGCATCGTTCAGTTAGTAACAGGCCTTCAGTCGAAAGAAGGATGCAGAGTCCCCGAGACTCGATATGGATTCCAGGCAAGACGTGTTTTCTCATCACAATTCCTCTGGTGAAATCCCCTTAACCCCCCAGTTTCATTCCAGTATCTTCAATCTACCTGATCACTGAGCAGCCTCAGTGACCTCGGGAGTTAAACATTAATCTTGCAGTTACTGTTGAATTTGCAAAGTTTGTGTAAGACGTAAGAAATAAACTTTCGGAGTTCCCAAAGGAAGTGCACAATTTCCTGTTCAGTGATTTACAAAACCTAAGGGAATCTGATCTTTACAGAAATCAAACGTCCCTTCCCTGGCTCCAGTGGTCTTCAGAACTTCTTGCCACAGCCTACGATCTGTTGTGTTTGTGTGGGTGTCCGCACGTCTAACCTCCATTGTCTCTTATTGGTGGGAGGCTGTGTTTGAAGAGTCTGTGCCTTAAAGGGAATTGGATCCAGGAACCAAGGCCAAGCAGACGTCCAAACTGTTGACTGGAAAAAAAAAAAAAAAAAGCACCACCTAAAAGTTGAGAGTCGTTGTATTCGGTGGACGTTGTGTTGTGAGAACCTCGGGCCTGAGAGAGAGCCTTTCACAATAAATTTTGTGGGTTTGCTCCAAGGAGCCAAGGGAGGAGCCAAGATATACAGGCGTTTATAACAACCACCAGGTGGTCGGAACGTCAGAAATCACTGTTGTATTCCACGCAGAGGTGATTATTTAGTTGCGAGCCACAGGCCCAAAGGAGATGAAGTTCAAGAATATTCGAGTTTCCCACACCCCACAGCTGATTTAAGACGACAGTCAAGCTGATTTCAAATAATTGAACTAAGTAAGTCGTACTTGGCTATATTTTTATATCCCATCAGCCACCCTGAAGCTCTCTGTGAATTGCTGACAGTAAAGAGACGCTCATCTCCTTGCAAAGAATGTGGCTTCCACCCTGAGCCTGTGGTCTTGCACCTGACACTGCAGTGGTCATGAGATGCTAAGGGGATTTGTTCTTGGTGTTTTTTCCTCCGCTTCAAAATGAAAATGAAACTAGTCCAGGAGTTCCCGTTGTGGCTTAGCCCATTAAGAACCCGACTAGTATCCATGAGGATGTGGGTTTGACCCCTGGCCCCACTCAGGTCCCAGAGGCAGCTCAGATCTGCTGTGGCTGTGACTGTAGTGTAGACCGAAGCCGCAGCCCCAGTTCCACCCTCGCCCGGGAACTTCCATCTGCCACCAGCGCGGCTCTGAAGAGAAGACAAGACCAAGAAAATGAAAAGCTGGTGCAGAAGCTTGTGCTGCGGTAAAGGAGCCAAAGGGCTTCTCCAAGGAGGGGCTGGTGGTGGGTACTGGGTGTCAGGAGAGAGCTAACACCTTGGAGAGTGAAACCCTGAGGCGGTTCCACGGAGGCGGCGGCCCCGAAGCCCCGTTTCCACTTACTTACTGGGCTGCTCCTCGGAGGAAGGCCAGTTGTTTTGGATAAAACAAACTGCAGGATGTTTCTGAACAGGTCCCGCTGCCTGTGACAGGAGAAGACGTGCCCTCGGGGCAGGGGCGCAGCTCCCCACTCCGCCGGGGAGGAGGACGCACGAGGCAGGTGCTGGGACGCGGGACAAAGCAGGGTCCGCTGACAAGAGCACAAGCCAGGCCGGGAGGACCCCGAGCACTGAAACCAGGGGCAAAGAAGCAGCACAAATGCCTCTGGACAAACGGTTCCCAGACGAGGATGCGGCGAAACCGGAGCCTGCACAGGGTTGGCGGGAACGGAAAATAGCGCAGCCCCCGTGGGAAACGGGAGGGCGGGTCCTCCAAAAATTACGTAGAGGAGTTCCCTTGTGGTGCAGTGGGTTAAGGATCTGGCGTTGTCACTGCAGCGGCTTATGTCACTGCTGTGACACAGGTTTGGTCCCTGGCCCAGGAACTTCCACATGCCATGGGCACAACTAAAAAAAAAATTTTTTTGGAATAGAATTAATATATGATCCAGCAATCCCTCTGCTGGGTATCTGCCCAGAACAACTGAAAACAGGGTGTTGAAGAGAGATCTGTGTCTCAGCAGCGTTATTCACAGCAGCTGGGCGGTGGAAGCCACCTGCGTGTCCTTCGAAGGATAAATGACTCGACAGCATGTGGTCCATCCACTCAGTGGACTATGGTTCAGCCTTAAAAAGGAAGGATATCCCGACACAACACGGATAAACCTAGGGGACTTGGACCCGATGAAATGAGCCCGTCACCCAGGACACACTCTGTCTGATTCCACTTATGTGAGGTCCCTAGAGGAGTGAGACTCACAGAGACAGAAAGTGGTCGCCAGGGGCCGGGCGGAGGGGAAGTTCGTGTTTAATGGGAACAGAGCTTCGGTCGGAGAAGAAGAGAAAGTTCCGCGGATGGAGAGTGCGAACCAGGCGAATATATCCAATGACGCTGAAATGTGCACTCGAAAATGGTTCAAATGGTAAGTTTATGTTCCGCGTATTTTATCACAATAAAACCCTGGAAAACATAAAATAGACGAGGGGGAAGGTGGAAATGGAAATGTCGTCTCAAAGGGGAAGCAGCGCGACTCTGCAGCTCTTCCTGGAGCCCCTGTGTCACCGCCCTTCTCGGGTGGGACAGGGCGGAGGGTTCCTGCCGCCAGAGAGCAGCCCCCGGGCGGCAGGACTTTAAAGGAACTGGTCCTTGGACGGAGCGCTGGGCCCCGTGGTCCGCTGGGCCCTCCCCAGAAAACGGTGTTTAAGCTGAATCTGGAACAAGAAATCCAAACAAGCTGCTATAAACCATCTTCCTGTTTTCACAAGGGGTGGAGTGAATGTAGCCTGGAGTTCAGTTCCTCAAGGGTGAGGAGAGACATTCCCCTGAGCTGGGCTCAGCCGTGACGAAGGTCACAGGCAAGGCCAGAGACACCAGCCTCGAGAATTTCCACCTCTTTCCCTCCTCCGTCCTGTCCTATTCTTTATGGGACAGTCAGAGAGACGGTTTTGACGCCAGGTCTGCAAAATATCCTTTGGCCTCATTTCCGTCCTCTTTGATTGACTGCAGTCAGCTTCCTGGTCAAAATACACGGTGTCTCCTTGAGTCAGCAGCACAATCAGGTTCTCGTCCCAGGGCCACCTCTGGTGCAGGCCCTTCCTACCTCTTTCCTGTCCGGCTGCCAGGTCATCCTCCCACCAGAGCTTCGGCTGTTTTCATCACAAACATTTGCAGTGAACTTTCAATTTGTTTGTTTGTCTTTTTAGGGCTGCACCCTCAGTATGTGGCCACACGACAGCCACAGCCACGCCAGATCCAAGCTGCATCTGCAACCTACACCACAGCTCACGGCAGCGCTGGATCCTTAACCCACTGATCGAGGCCAGGGATCGAACCCACAGCCTCATGGATACTAGTTGGGTTCGTTACTGCTGAGCCACCCCAGGAACTCCGAGGAGTTTCCTTTAATTTTCAGACCATCTCTAAAACCAAGATCAAGTGCACAGAGGGTGTGTTTAGAGGCAGGTGTTAAGAGAGCACCACTGATGCACGACTCAGATGTTGAGGTCCTCGTGGTCATTAGGGGGCGGCATGGCCACCTCGGCTCCTCGCCACGTGGGGCTGCGACAGGACCCGGCCTGCATCTCCACCCAGAACTTGGTACATCCTGCGCCTCGGCTGGTTCACTTTCTAAAAGAAAGCAGGTGACACTGAAACCAGACGACAGCAACCAGATGATTGAAAGAGGAAGTCAAAAGGCCTGACCCCAAACGCAGGAGCTGGACGTGGAGCAGTCGCACCTTCTCAGACTGCTGTGCTCATCACGCCTAGAAAAGTTAACATTCGTTTGTTAAATTAACATAAAATCAAACAGATGCCTGGGTTTTCTCAGGGTGTCTGAAAACATCCTGAACCAGATGGAGTCGGTAGAGTTCTGGCTGTCGTCTCTGCAAGAAAGCACATTGTAATCCTTTTAAAAAGAAGTTAAGAACAGAGAAAGAATAGCAAATAGTTCGTAAAACAGAGACACACGGCTGTAAAATAAACAAGGAGACTGGGTGTAGTGAGTGTGGCTGCATCTGGCTTTATGAAGAGAACTTTTCAGGCCCGAAGGAGCGAGGGAGTCCTGCTGAGCCGGGGTGGCACATCCAGGGGGACTGGAGCGTCGGGGTGCTCGTGGAAGGTGGGGTGTCTGGGCGTAGACTCCAGGGACCTCCCCAGGACCTGTCACATCCAGGCACCTCCCTGCCCCCACCCCCCGGGCCAGAGAGGTGTCTATGGCGTCCACTCCCGGTCCCACCGCCCGGACAGAGGCAGGCTCCAGCTGTTGGGCGGAGGGGTCACCCCAGTGGGAAAGTCAGTCAAGGATCATAAAGGGAAACATTGGCTTTTCTCTCTCTCTCTTTTTTTTTTTTTTAATTTTTGTAGCCCTAGTATCAGGGCCAAAGTCAACACCAGTGTGTCCGTTAAACCAGAAAAGGTGTACAATACACACACTGGATAAGCAAGGACGCGCTGTGGAGCTCAGGGAACCATACTCCTACCTTGTAAGAACTTACAATGAGAAGGAGTGTGTGTGTACAACCCGACTACTGCGCTGTGAACCAGACTCTGACCCGACACTGTAAATCAGTGATGCTTCAGATCAGAAAGAAAAAAGGAGGAAATTGCTCAAATACCAGGCATTTCCTTGGCTGCCAGGAGCACATTACCGAGCAGTGAGCGGCACGGCACTGCTCTGATGATAAGGGCCCGGATAACCGAACGGAAATTCACTTGCTGATAACGTATTGCTCTAATGCTATTTTTTTTTTTTGGCTCCCAGAATAATTAAAAATAGACCTCTTTTCCTTATGTGATAATCTCACCAATTTGTGTGTGGCAGAAATATTCACAGAAATACTAATAACAAAAAATTTAGATCTCTCTCCTTCAGCGCTTTTGTCTGCATGCACGCGTGTGTATGTGTGCATGCATTTTGTGTGTGTGTGTGTTGTGTGGATGCCTCTGGCTCAGCCTAATAAAAATATCTGGCAAGACTCTTTAAAGTCTGAGGGGAAAGACCAGAATGCAAACAACCCTTCTAACGCCTAAACGGTGGATAGCTTTTCTGGACCTGAAGATCCTAAAAATTGCGCTGACGTGACCGCTTGCGACCGACTCTCCCAGGCTGCCACACCTGGAGGACAGAGCGGGAAACACAGCAGTGACCGGCCACCACACCAAGGGAGCGAGGCCAGCCACTGCGGCCCTTGTGTTCCGGCCGGATTCCGGGTCCTTAAAGATGGGAGCCCCCTTTGCCTGCGGCATCCAGCCGTCCAGCGTGGAGTTCACTTAGCATCTGACTGCTGACTAGTCGTCCCCCCCCCCCCGCCCCCCGCTGTTCTAGGCTCCCTGAGATAAAAACCGCATTTGATCTTTGTTCTCAGTTACTGGCACAGAGCTCCTGAAACGGGGGTGATTAGAAGGTGGGGATTTGCGGCTTCCCCCCCCTGACCTCAGCAGAAGGGAGGGGCTGGAGATGGAGTTCAGTCATGCTCACACAAAACCCCCCAAACGCTGGAGTTCGGAGGGCCTTCGGGTTGGGGAACACACGGGGCTGCTGGGAGGGTGGAAGCTGGTGCCCCTCCCCCTACTTGCCCCTGCAGGTAGATTCTTTGTAATGAACTAGTAAGGAGGCAACAGGTCTTCCTGAATTCTGTGAGTCATTCTGGCAAATGACCAAACCCTGGGGGCGGCTCCATGGACATGCTGACTTTGTAGCTACCTGGGCAGAAATATAGGTATCCTGGGGTCCCTGTGAGCTGCTGGAAGCCCCTCTTCAGGGGGCATTCTCGTGGGGCTGAGCCTTTCAGCTTGTGGGATCTACACTAGTTCTGGATAGTCAGTACAAAGCTGAACTGAATCTCAGGCCACGGGGTCGGTGTCAGAGACTTGGTCGGTGTAAGAAAAAAACCTCTCAAGCAGAGTTCCTGTCGTGGCGCAGTGGTTAATAAATCTGACTTGGAACCATGAGGTTGCGGGTTTGATCCCTGGCCTCGCTCAGTGGGTTGAGGATCCGGCGTTGCCCTGAGCTGTAGTGTAGGTTACAGACGCGGCTCGGATCTGGCGTTGCTGTGGCTGTGGTGTAGGCCGGCAGCTCCAGCTTCGATTCGACCCCTAGCCTGGGAACCTCCATATGCCGCGGGAGCGGCCCAAGAAATGGCAAAAAGACAAAAAACAAAAACAAAGATCTCTCAAGCCTCTTTACATCTGCTTATTGAGAGTGTTAGCTGAGTGTTCATAACTATTTTTCTTATTAGGCATATGATCTCATGAAGCAAGACTTCCTGAGAGGGGATCAAACCTAGCTCTTCTCTCCAAGGACGTGGTTCCCAGTTTGTTCAGGTCGGGAAGAGATGGCGGGAAACTTTCATCTCTCTCAGCGGAAGGTGCCTTCCAAAGAAGGGCAATGGCAGCGCTTTGATGGGCGGCCCTCAGTTTCCCAAGAGCAGCGACTGTCCAGCAAGGAAATCTTCCCACCGCGCCTCACTGGGGCTTCTCCTTTCCTGAGAGCGGTGGGCAACCTTGTCGAAGGTTCGTCTATTTCAGGAAAGAGCACGGGACAAAATCAGACAGAGGCCAAGCAGCGGTGTCGGCATCCGCGACTGAAACGTTCTTGTTTCGGAAGGAACGAGCAGAAATGGCACTGAGCACGTCAGATCTGAATGTGGACAGAAGTGCCCTGAGCACGGGCTGCCGTGAAAGCATTATGTTCACGTGTTGGTGGTTAACCTGTGGCTCAAAGGACATTCGGAGCCCTTCGTGGTCTCCCCGCCCCAGCCAGGCAAGCTGACTTGTTCCTCGTGACAGAGCTTCGTAGGCAGGGTATTTGGGGGCAAATCCTGCCTTGTCTTTGTTCAATAAGACTAAATTAACTAGTACCTTCCCCATTCTTTTTTTTTTTTTGTCTTTTTGCCATTTCTTTGGGCCGCTCCTGCGGCAAATGGAGGTTCCCAGGCTAGGGGTCGAATCGGAGCTGGAGCCACCGGCCTACACCAGAGCCTCAGCAACGCCGGATCCGAGCCACGTCTGCAACCTACACCACAGCTCAGGGCAACGCCGGATCGTTAACCCACTGAGCAAGGGCAGGGACCGAACCCACAACCTCATGGTTCCTAGTCGGATTCGTTCACCACTGCGCCACGACGGGAACGCCCCCCATTCTTAATAAACAAAAACCCTACTACCTTAAAAATTTGGCTTCTCAGACATGTGTCTGAAATAAATTCCAAAACAGATTAATGACAAAACCTTATAAAAACCCTCAAGAAAAACAGAGATGAATGTTTATATAATGTGAGGGTCTGTAGGACTCTTTATGCATGCCTTCAAAAACGGAAGGTACAGAGAAAAGGATACGGCGACTATCACAGTCGAGAGATGCCATGGAGATGTACTGATGGACCTTGGAAAGGTCTATGTGATATTGTAAGTGAAGTGTACATAGTAGGGCCTCTCTAGCAGATTTAATAGCTAAAGTCATATGGTTCCAGAAAGCGTAGCTTTTGTTCACCTTTCTCTCCCCGCCCCATTTTAGCCAAAATCAGCTGAAAGGACCAGTGGCAATCGTGTTCGTGGGAGATGGTACAGAAAGAGGTCTTCTTTCTCCGTGTCTCAGAAAATGAAGCAGGTGTGCGCTCAGAGAAGCTGTTCTGAAATAAAAGAGCTTTAAGAGATGTAACAATGAAATTCGACGCGTCCCCTCTGAATGGCGTCTCCTTGAAAGAAACAAGCTGTAAAATGATGCAGTGTTGCCTGGTGGCTCAGCGGTTAAGGACCTGGTGGTGTCACTGCTGTGGCCCAGGTCACTGCTGTGGCTCGGGTTCGATCCCCAGCCCAGAAACTCCTGCCAGACTCAGGCATAGCCAGAAAAAAAAAAAAAAAAATTTCCAGGATCACAGGGAAATTTGAAAAAAATGAGGAACACGTACTGAAACAGGTTAAAACTTCATGTATGTAAATCGCCGATTTTTTTTATGGCAAATGTCCAATCCACTGTTAAGCCCGTCGACCAAATTTTGCATTTCAGATTTTTCAGTTCTGGAATTTTCTTCCTTCCTTCTTCCTCTCTCTTTCAGTTTCTAGTTCTCTACTGAGTCCCCCGTCTGTTCTCACTATGCCTGTCCGCCTTAAATCCTTTAGCTTCTTTATAGCAGCTGTATTGCAGTCTTTGCTAATTCCAACATCTGTATCATTTTTGTGTCTGTTTCTATCAACGTGTTTCCTTCCTGGTTCTGGGTCCTGTTTGCCTGTGCACGCTGGTAAGTGTGCCCTGTGCCAGACTGCTGCCTACCTGCCTTCCTTTCAACACGGCTGAGTTTCGTTCTTCCTCAGGGGCTCCGCTTGAAGCGCTGCTTAGGGTTTGTGCGTCAGAGTCCGGAGCAGCGCCCCTTCTCGGCCGTCTTAGCCCCTGTCCTGTGGCCCGGGCTGCTTGGCCTCTCCCCTAAATGCCCACGTTGTTCCGCGGAGCTTTCTCAGCTCTGGCAGGTCAGGAACGTCACGCTGCGCCGCGCCAGGCAGTCTGGAACCTCGTTTCGCCCTCCTGCCCTGTCTGCTCTCTGCCACGTGGCACAGAACCTCGCGGGGCTTGCAGCTCAGTACCCAGTCAAGGACCAAGGGCAGCCCCTGTGCGGCCCAGTGGCCGCCTCGCTGTGTCTCCATCCCCTGTGGGGCCACGTCCTGCGCATGCGCGTCGCTCCAGCATCCCTGCCCCTGACGCCCCTTTGTTCTGCCCCGGGAGGACGCTCCTTTCTGCGTGCCCCCCCCGCCCCCTTCCCTGCGCTGCAGTTTGGAAGGTGCACCCAGGCCACATGTGGAACTCATCTGACGGCTGCCCTCCTCCCAGAGATCTCAGCCCTGTCTGCCCAGCATCCCAACGCAGCTGGTCCCCTTGTCTCCTAACATTTTACGGTTAATGGCAGCGTAGGCCGAGTCCAAGCCCGTCCAACCCCATTGTGTTTCCCTGCCTCAGGGCAATAAATTCCTGGTCCTTCCTGCCTCTTGGCACGAGGCCCCACCGTGTATGGAATCCGGCAAGTCAGAACTGGAGTGGGCACCAGAAGCATCTAGACCAGAGGTTTTCTTTTCTTTTCTTTCTTTTTTTTTGGGGGGGGGTCTCTTTTTGCCTTTTCTAGTGCCGCACCCGCGGCATATGGAGGTTCCCAGGCTAGGGGTCGAATCGGAGCTGTAGCCACCAGCCTACACCAGAGCCACAGCAACATGGGATCCAAGCCATGTCTGCAACCGACACCACAGCTCACGGCAACACCGGATCCTTATCCCACTGAGTGACGCCAGGGACCGAACCCGCAACCTCATGGTTCCTAGTCAGATTCGTTAACCAATGAGCCACGACGGGAACTCCTAGTCCAGGGGTTTTCTCCCCCGTTCCCTGGGGAAGTCTCCAGGCCTGGGTATTTTCCTTTCATCAGTGCGCTCCTGTGGGGTGTTTGGATTTTATTTATAAACGTAAAGTTTAAATGTAATTAAATCAATAAAGAGAGAATGATGTTTTGCACATCGAAGGGTGCACATGTGTCCTCCTCGGCCTTCTGCGTTAGGAGTAAGAATGGGGAAATGGTTTTGAAACCCCATGACGAGCCTGCACTGGAAATTTCAACTATTTTGGGTGGTGACTTGACATTGGTGTTCTTAAAAGCCTCCCCAGGGGGCTTCCCGCCACACTGAGGCCCCCGCCCCGCAGCCCTAGGTAAATCCTGGGCTCTTGCCCAATTCTTGTCCTTTCAGGACCCAAGTCCCCCAGCCTTGCCTCCATCCTGGCTCTCCTGGCGGGGCTTTGGCAGCTGGATGGCTGGTGGAGAGCGCTGCTTCCCCAGCCTCTGGCAGGAGACATGGTTCTCCCCTGGGAACCCAGCCAGGGCTGCCATCCTCAGCTCACCCCTGAGAGGCTCCACTGACGGGGCTGGGGGGGGTGTGGTGCCTCTTAGGAGGCGGGAGAGGGTCCCAGAGCTGATTTGCCAGAAGGGCGGGGTGATAGTGAAAGTACCCTGGGCACTGGCTCACCAGTCATGCCCAGGAGAGGGCTGGGGCTGGACCAGGACAGGGCCTGGGCCACACAGGACCCTGGGCGAGCTGGTCCCCACCGCAAGGCTGCCCTCCACCAGCCCCCAGCCCCCAGCCCCCCAGCCCCCCAGCCCAAGGTCGGGGACTACGTCACTCCAGGGGATTTCCTACATGGACTGCCCCTCATCCTGTCCCGCCAGGCCTGGGGCACCGAGAGCCACCCCTCCCTGGAGAGATCCGGCTGAGTTTGGGGTGAAGGAGAAAAGAATAGCTTTTATTGCTTTGCCAGGCAAAGGAGGCCACGGCAGGCCAAAGCCTTAAAGACTGTGCCCTCCGTTGGGGGAGAACTGCAGAGAGTTTTGTAGTAAGAAGGAGAAAAGCAAGGCTCCGGATGCGAATCAGGGCTGAGGACACTCGCGCCTTCCTCTCTCTTTGGGGGTCTTCGTCATCAAGTCGGTGTCTTGAGATCTCAGCGTCATCCCGCAGATCTTCTGGGTTACCGCAGCTTCATTTTTCCCAAAATAAAAGTATTTGCAAAAAGGGCACATCGATGGGAGAAGAGGGCAACCTGGGAAAGTCTCTTGAAAAAAAATGTGCTTATGATGTCTGACCCACAGGCACTTGTGCTCAGGGCGACGGTGTTTGGGGTGCAGCTAAGCCAGAGAAGCACAAAGAAGGGTTTTGATCTGTTCAGTTTTAAACGAGTCCTTTCCAAAAGAAGCGTAAGGAGTATCCCTCTTCTCTGAGGTGTAGCAGTGCCGGCATCGCTTTCTGTCCCTCATGGATTTCAGTGGGGACCACCTCTCCTTGGAGCAGGTGGCTCCACTGTGCCGATGCATCTTAGCCGTGCTGTCCAGGAGAGATCCCAGAGCTACGGCTCAGGGAATGTTGGGACTGGGGGTCCTGCCCTCAGACCCCCTCATTCAGAGTCCTGGAAGGTGGGGACCGGCTCCCGGGGCAGGGGCTGGGGAGGTCCTAGAACGGAGCCTTCAGACTCTGGGTCAGCCCCTGGGTCGGGGACAGGAGCCCCTCCCCTCCGGTCCGGTCCTGCCCGCATCCTGCAGATGACTGGCGCTCCTGTGGCAAGAGTCAGGAAGGCGGCCCAACACGGGCACAGGGAGAAAGCCATTGTCCCCGTAGGCACTGCTCCCTGCAGAGGCTCAGCTGTGATACGATCCAAGAAAAACTGTGGTTTCAATTTCCCCTTTCGGTCGGGACGAGAAAGTCGTGGTGCTGTCTCAAGTCTTAGAAAACCCAGAGTGTGCCCTTGGCTTGTGTGACTCAGGTTCTCAGGGCAGGGCCAGCTCCACCAGCACGGGACCTGTGTATCTGCAGCCGCCTCCACGCTCAGAAGGAGCCAGACCTGATCTGAGGCCTGAATTCAAACCAGGCACCTGCCACTTGAATTTTGCGCTGGGGCTGGAGGGTGGTACTGGGGCACGAGGCTGAGCAACTGCCCTCGGAGACCTAGCCGGTCTGTGCAGATCAGTGGAGGGTTCGTTGTGGGCGTTTTCCTGTGGATGCACACGTGTAAATTCACATGGACACACAGGGTTTGTTCTCAGAGATGATGTCACGTCACACACAACGTATTACAAGACACGTTTTTCACTCAGTTCGTTTTATGATCTTTTTCAGGAGCTGCCTCCAGACCTATCCCAATTTCTTAAAATTTCCCGCATCGTGTTCCATCATCTAAATGAATTACACTCTCCTCCTCTCGAGAAAAAAAATAAACTTCGGGTGAACCCACTGCACACTGTCTCTTCCCTCGGCCCCCCTCCCTCCTTCTCCTCCTCTTTCATTTCTTTCCTCTTTTGCTGCTAAGAAATAATGTTAAGTGTATACTTAGAACTGGTTAAGATGATACATTTTATGCTATGTGTTTTTTTTTTCTACTGCAATTAAAAATGATAATTTAAAAACCTTTAGATCTAAACTTCTTTTCTCGGCCACACCCACAGCAGGCAGAAGTTCCCGGCCCAGGGATGGAACCTGCGCCACAGCAGTGATAACGCCAGATCCTTAACTCGCTAGGCCACTGGGGAACTCCATCCTGGTGATGACTGCACACACTGTTTCAGCATTTCTGGGTAGCGCAAAGAAGACCCAGACAAAACAAAGCACCAATTTGAGAACAAACTCCAGGGCTATAATAATTAGAAGGGTGTGCTCTCTCCCGAGACCATTTACCTCTCATACAATCACAGAGCAGAAAACTCAAGAGAAAGCACTGGAAACTCTTACACGACCAAGAGGTCACCAAATTGGCTGTACACACAATAAACGTGGTGACATAATAAGAAATATGTGTTGGTCTCTGCCCCCCAGTTTCTGACACAAAGCCCTTAAGTGCCTTGGAACTTCTGGGTGACAGGAGCACTGTCCTGATGAGGCCAATCTTGAGAGCTTCTGAATGGCCTCAGGGTGGGGGCTGGTCTCTAGAAAGGACCAACTGGACGTCCCTTTCGGCTCACAGCATCACGACACGGTGTCTCTTCTACAGTGGCTGTGGCTGACCCTGGCCCGGAAACGTCCATACGCTGCAGGTGAGGGCACTTGTTAAAAAAACAACAAGACCCAAGCTTGATTAGAGGCTTGGAACCTTCCCCCCAACCCCAGCCTCCAGGAATGGGAGGGGCTGGAGGCTGAGTGAATATGTCCATCATGCCCCCTTGACGAATGAAGCCTCTGTAAAAACTGGGAGCTCCCTGCTGCGGCACCTGCGGAGGGGCTGGGAGGGGGGGTCTCCAGCGTGGAAGCTCTGCCCCTTTCCATGTGCCTGGTAGATGTGTCTCTTTCATCTGGCTGTTTCTTTTTTGTCTTTTTTTCCCTTTTTTTTTTTCTTTTTATGGCAGCACCTGTGGCATATGGAAGTTCCCAGGCTAGGGGTCAAATGGGAGCTGCAGGTACCAGCCTACACCACAGCCCCAGCAACACCAGATCTGAGGCGCATCTGTGGCCTATACGGCAGCTTGGGGCAATGCCAGATACTTCATCCACTGAGCAAGGCCAGGGATTGAACCTGCATCCTCATGGATACTAGTCAGATTCGTTTCTGCTGCAATAAATTAATCTAGTTACATGGATTTATTTACAAGCGGGTTAAGGATCCAGCATTGCCATGAGCTGTGGCGTAGGTCAGAGATGAGGCTCGGATCCCACGTTGCTGTGCCTGTGGTAGAAGCCAGCAGCTGCAGCTCTGATTCAACCCTTGGCTGGGGAACTTCCCAATGCAAAAAAGAAAAAAAGAAAAGAACAAGTGAAAGTATAGAAGGAAAACTAGGTAACTAATTGGTTTCTCAATGGGAAAGTACTTCTAAAAATGAAAGGAGAAAGCAGTATCAGAAATCACTAAGGAAAAAAACCTATATTTTTCTAGAGAAAAAAAAACCCTGTTCATTAGTAAAACATCATAACACAATTTATGAAAAAGTTCTCACCAATGCTAAGAGAAATGCAATAGGTGTACACATCCTTGTCTAGTGTGTAACATGGCAGACGTTTTAATTTACGTAAAAGCTACTGGATTATGGCTTCGAGTGTGCCCCCCGTTTCGTCACCTGTTCCCACCAAGATGGGCACTTAGGTGGCTTCCAAAGCCTTGCTCCACAGAGGAGGCCACCACGAAGGTCCCAATCCCTGTGCCTTCACGGACTCGGCCACACACCCCGAAGGGAGCCACCTGGGTCCCTGGACAGACACACACTGAGGCAGTGACAGATGACTTCCTGTGGGGGTGTCTCGGTTCCTGCTTTCACTGGGCCGTACCCCACTTTCTGCCACCATTCGAATGAGGGCTGCAGACAGGACCTCAGGGTATTTTACTTGTATTCCTCTGGTCACTAAGTTCCTGCCTTATTCTCTTTGATGTGTAGGAGTTCTTTGTATAGGCAAGTATTAATTTCTTGCTTTTTTGTTTTTTGTGGGGTTTTTTGGGGCTTTTTAGGGCCACACCCGCGGCACATGGAGGTTCTCAGGCTCGGGGTCTAATCAGAACTGCAGCTGCCAGCCTGCACTACAGCCACAGCAACGCCGGATCCTTAACCCACTAAGCAAGGCCAGGGATTGCAACTGCGTCCTCATGGATACTAGTCAGATTCATTTCTGCTGAGCCACAACGGGAACTCCCCTAATTTCTTGTTGATTAAAAAAAAATTTTATTGAATTTTACTTTTTCTTCCCATTGTATTGATATACAGTTGACACACAGCATTGTGTACGTTTAAGGGGTACAGAATAATGATTTGACTTGCATCATGAAGTGGTTATCCCAATAAGATTAGGGACCATCCATCATCTCATATGGATACAAAACAGAAGAAAAATCAAAACACGTTTTTCCTTTTGATGACGACGCTAAGGATGTACTTTCTTAGCAACTTTCACATGTAACACGCATCCGTGTTAATGACACTGAACGTGTGTACGTTGTGTCCTGGTACTAATTTATCTGATACCTGGACGCTTGTAGCTTTCGACCCCTTCATCCAATGCCCCTCTGCCACCCCAGCCGCTGCTCTCAGTAACCACCCATCTGCTGTCTTTGTCTGAGTTGGTTGCTTTTTGATGTGTGGTTGCCCTACGGTGTGAAGTTAGGTCCAGGGTGCAGCACAGGGACTGGGTGTGTCTGTGCATTTCCCAGTGGTCACCGCGGGACGTCTAGTCACCGTGGAATCCCCATGAAAAGGCATCGGTTCCTAGTTACTGACCACACTCCCCACCCTGCACGCTTCATGCCTCTGGCTCATTCTTCTCCTAACGGGAAATGTGTACCTTTTCATCTCCCTCAGCTGTTTCTCTCCTCCCCTGCCCCCTCCCCTCTGGAAACCACCTGTCCGTTCTCTGTAGTTATGACTCTGTTTCTGTTTAACTCTGTGTGTTCATTTATTTTGGTTTTAGATACCACATAAAAGTAAAAGCATACGGCATTTGTCTTTTATGACTGACTTCACTTGGCATACTCCCTCTTGGTGGATCCATATTGTCACGAATGGCAAGATGTCATTCTTTTTTACGGTCGAGTAATACCCCATTATATATATTTACATATGTATGTATACCACATCTTCTTTGTCCAGTCCTCTACCCGGGCACGAAGGCTGCTTCTGTGTCTCGGCTGTTATGAACAATGCTGCAATGATCACAGGGAGCATATCTCTTTTTGAACTGTGTGGGGGTTTTTTTAGATACCCAGAGGTAGGACTGCTGAATTGTGTGGAGGCTCTCTCTTTCGTCTGGGGAGGAAGCTGATGTGTTTCCTAGTGAGCAGCAATGTCCAGCACCCTTTCATATGTCTGTTGGCCGTTGGCACCTCTTCTTTGGAAAAATGTCTATTCAGATCCGCTGCCCATTTTTTTGTCAAGTTGTTTGGGTTTTTTGGATGGTGAATTGTAATAATTTTGGATATTAGCCCTTTAAAGGCTATACTGTTTGCAAATATAATTTGTATAGCCTATTTAACGATATTTTTATGACATCTTTCAATCTGATAGCGGTATTCTTTAAAATTGAGTCGTTTTTCACCTTATCACTCACTTAGACATTATCTTGCCCTTCTGTCTATTATCAACACTCTTTTCAATCCAAAAACAGTTGCGGGTACTAGGACAGCAGGATCCCCCATAAGCAAAAAAATTTATGTTATACCCCTCCTACCTCATATCCTAGACATCAAAATGGATTTAACACCCTAAATACAAGAGCTCAAACTATAAAAGTCTTAGAAAAAACATAGCTATAAATCTAGGTGACTTTGGATAGGGCAATGGATTCTTAGCCACGACACCAAAAATATGAAAAACAAAAGAAAAACATGAACTTCATTGAAATTAAAAACTTCTGTGGATCAGAGGGCATTTTCAAGGAGGGGAAAATATAACCTAAAGAATGGGAGAGAATATTTACAAATCATGCATCTGATGAGAGTCCGGTATCCAGGATATAGAAAGACCTCTTGCAACGTGACAACAGAAAAACCAACAACCCAATGAAAAAATGAACAAAGGATTTAAGCAAACTTTTCTCCAAAGATGACCTATACAAATGGCCAGTTAGCACACGATCAGTCATTACGGCAATGCGAATCAAAACCACAATGAGGTATCACTTCCCCCACACGGGACAGATATATTTTTTTCTTTTTAGGGCTGCACTTGCAGCAGATGGAAGTTCCCAGGCTAGGGACTTAATTGGAGCTGCACCCGCTGGCCTACACCACAGCCACAGCAACGGGGGATCTGAGCCCACTGTACTCCACAGCTCACGGCAACGCCAGATCCTTAACCCACTGATTGAGGCCAGGGATTGAACCTGCATCTTCATGGATAATCGTCGGGTTTGTTATTGCTGAGCCACAAAAGGAACTCCTGGGGACAGCTATAATTTTTTTAACAACAACAAAAAAAGAAAATAGCAAGTATTGGCAAGGAGATGGAGAAACTGGAACCCTCACACAGCGCCAGTGGGAGCGTAAAAGGGACCAGCCACCATGGAAAGCAGTTTGGTGGTTCCTTCAAAAGTTAAACACAGAATTACACATGACCCACCCATTCCCCTCTAGGTATGTACCCAAAAGAATGAAAAACAAACATTCAGACAAATTCATGTACATGCATGTTCATAGCAGGATAATTCACAAAGAGCCAAATGACAGAAACAAACCTTCAGTGGAGGTCGATCAGTGGAGGGCTGGATAAACAAAACATGCTCTATTCAAACCATGGAATATTATTCAGTCATAAAAAAGGATGAACAGTTGACACTTGCTACAACGTGGATGAATATTGAACACGACATGCTTGGTGAAAGAAGCCAGATGCAAACGGTCTTATCTTATACGATTCAACTTACATGAAGTAACCTGAATAAGTAAATCCACAGAGATAGAAAGCAGACAGTGGTTGCCCAGGGGTTGGAGGGAGGAAGAGATGGGGAGTCACGGTTTAGCGGGTACCGGGTTTCGCTTTGGCTTGGTGAAAGTGTTTTTGGAACTAGACCAAGGTGGAGGTTGCACAACCACTGCTCACGTACCAAAGGCCACTGCACGGTTTGCTTCAAAACGATGTTCGCTATAATTTTACGTCATGTGGATTTCATCTCAATAAAAAATTCTAAAAAACAAACGCAAATCACTGACTTCTAATCCCTCTTTTTTTTTTTTTTAAGACAAAGAGTTCCTCTACAGTCAAACTGTCTCACCATGCACTGTAAGGGGCACAGGGACATGTAAAACACAGTCCCAAGCCCTGAGGACCGGAGGGTCCGGCTGGAGAACACGGATGATTGATGCGTAAAAAGCCAGCACTGCTCAGGCCCTCGCTCGGGGCGCAGGGAGAGAGGTCAAAGATGCACATCCGGCCACGCAGAGAAAGAACCTCTGCACAGGAAGATGACATTGGACGTGCACTTTAAGGGTCCAATGGAGTTTTTACCCTCAGAGCTAGAGGTGGAGAAAGACAGAAACTCGAAGAAAGGTGTGATCCGTACAGGAGGTCACGTGGTAAGGTCAAGGGCATCACCTAGTCCCACCTGGTTGTCCTAAGGCTGCCCCGTTCTGGCACGAGCCACCAGGTGTCAGAGGACTGCGCCTCCACTCCTTTGCGTCCCCAGTGCCGGACGCCGTGTCCGGAACATTCGTGGTGACCGATGAATGTCAAAAAAAGATAAAATTAAAATCTGCACTAAAGAAACATCCTAAAAAGCACAAGCAGCAGGACATGGACAAAACAGTAGCGACAGCTAGTGGCATCTATTTACTATCGCAAGAGGCTGAGGCACGGGTGTGACCAGAGTTGAGATGTCAGTGAGCGCGGACAAGGGGCAGCGAGGAAGTCTGGGGTCATGCGGGGACACGCTGCCCGCCGTCCTGTGGGATCCAGGCTGCGTCTTAAATGCCCCAGGGCATCCTTAGAGCCTGCAGGCCTGCGGTCTGGACTGAGGGGCGTGGATGAGTGGTCCGCCTGGGGAAGGCGCGTGGAGCGGGTGGGCGTCTGCCTGGCCACCCTCGGGGCTCGGTGGGGGGACTCGGGGCCGCAGAAGGGGAGAGGCTCCCGCGCGAGGCGGGTGCACCGCTCACGGGGAGGAAAACCTGCCACAGAAGAGGATGCTCTTGGCCTTGTTGTGCCTGATGAAGAAGAGGAAGGGGTGGTCGGCGCAGAACCTGGGCCCGGACTCCATGCAGCACTCCATCAGCACCAGGGCCGAGGCCGCCGCCGCCTCCGAGCCCTCCTCGTTCACCTCCACCACACTCTTGTGCACGAAGGTGGACAGGCTCAGGTCCCGCTCGGGGGCCATGGCCGAGAAGTCGGCCTTGCCCTGCTGGAAGGCGTCGACCACCCCCAAACGCCCGAGCAGCAACTCCAGGTCGTAACTCGCGTCCAGCTTAAACCTTGGGAGGAAAACTTCCACGTCCAGGCTCTGCATGCGTTCCGGCTTCGTCCAGGCCAGGAGTTTCTCAAAGGTGAGCTGTCTCTCCACCTGAAAGACCAGAATTCGCCTTTGGGGCTCCTACTTCTGCACACGCACCCCGACCCCTCCTCCTCCTGGGGAAGAACCAGGAACACTGCCACCGGCCAGACATGTCTACACACGCGGCTTCCTGCCCAGCAGAGGCAGCCTGGCCGCCCGGAGCCACTGGACCCCGACTGTCCCTCCCTCCCCCACAGCATCTGCCGACAGACGTGAGCCCCACGACTGTCACTGGCCCTGCTGACTGTGCCTTTTTTTAAAACTAGGATTACTTTTGAAGACAGCAAGGCATTGCCATGAAGAGAAGAGATGACAGGAGTTCCTGCTGTGGCTCAGGGGGCTAAGAATCTGACTGCAGCAGCTCAGATCGCCGTGGAGGTACAGGTTCGATTCCCCTCTGGGAGCAGCGGGTTAAAGGATCCAGTGCTGCTGTAGCTGTGGTGTAGATCACAGCTGCAGCTTGGATTCGGTCCCGGGCCCAGGAACTTTCTTGCGCCGTGGGTTCAGCCACGAAGAGGAAAAAGAAGGGGGGGGGAGGAGGAGGAGGGGCAGGAGGGGAAGAAGAAGAAGAGCCGGGAAGGAAAGAGCTCTCCAAACAGCCTCCCCAGAAGGGAAACCTCCCCAGAGCTTGGGCCCGGGTGCTTCCTGGAGAAGGAACATCCCAGGGAGAGCCCCGGGCTGCTGCTCAGCTCCCACAGGCCCCAAGGGACAGGGGAAGGTGGCCTGCCCATCAGTGCCCAGCTCTCGCCCTCGGAGTCTGTGCCAAAAGAGGCCAGGAGGCTGGGCAGTGCCAGCTCCGGACTTCTGGCTCTGCCTCCGTCCCCCCTCCCCCCACACCCCCGGGTTAGACCCAAGTGTAAGATTTTCCTGCTCTCTGAGCAGTTCGAATGGAGACGATGGTTCCCAGGTTTCCAAACACAGGGCTCATGACAACGATTGTGATAAGAACAGCGGGTCGTGGTTACACAGGCTCAGCTCGGTTCCCTGAATTCCCCCCGTTTATCCTCGCGATCCAGGCAGATGTCACCATTATCCCCAACGCAGACAAGAAAAGAGGCTGCGATGAGCCTCTGTCGCGGTCATGTGGGCGACAGTGGGAGAAGCAGGTCCTGCACAAGAGTTGGAGCCTGGGGGCCGCATCCTGGCCCGAGTGGACCTCAGCGTTCCCACCGCGTCTCAGCGGAAACGAACCCCACTAGTATCCATGAGGATGGGGGTTCAATCCTTGGCCTTGCTCAGTGGGTCAAGGATCTGGCGTTGCCGTGAGCTGTGGTGTAGGTCGGATCCTGCGTTGCTGTGGCTGCGGTGGAGACCGGCGGCTGCAGCCCCGGTTCAACCCCTGGCTGGGAACCTCCATGTGCCACACCTGTGGCCCTAAAAAGAAAAGAAAAGGTGGAGCCCCCCAAAGGCGGAGGGGGCTTGAGGTCCAGCCCACGGGGAGGGACAGGACGGTGTCCCTGGGGTCAGCGCACCTCGCTCAGAGCCACGTGGTCGTCGGGGAGCAGGACGACCATGCTCAGCTCCCGGTCCTCGTAGGGCAGCTCCAGGACCTGGGCCGGCACCTCCTCCACGCGCCCGAGTCTGAACGTTGCTTCCTGAAACATCATCTGCACCGGCCTCTGCTCCTTCTGACGGGTGAACAGGAAGAGGAGGAGCGGGTTATTAAGATAGGCGACACAAATTTCTAAAAGAGCCACGGCTCGTCCCAGAGCGTCTGTGGCACCTGCGACAGAAACAGCGTTCTCTCCCGAGGTAATATTTACACGCCGGCCACCAGCTCCTCCTCCGCCACCGCGAGGCAGCTGCTGCCGAAGAGGCTGCTGGCCTGGGAAAGGCCGTGTTTCATTCAGCAGAATAAATGGAATACCCTGCATCTTCCAGAAAGGGAAGTCTGATTTGCCGCAGTTAAAAAATAGGCCCAGTATAGTCAAATGAAGCTAAATAGAAAATTATTTCTATTTAATCAGAAAAAGGTTTTATGATAAAGTGCGATGGAGCTTGTAGTTTCAAAGCAATGGGATCGGGAAGGCAGACGGATGTGTCAGCTCAGAAAGCCGCCCGGCAGCACGCGTTTAAATCCCACTGTCTCAACTCCGACCCTAATTCCAGAAAATAACATTTTGGGAGTTCCCATCGTGGCACAGCGGAAACGAACCCGACTAGTATCCATGAGGGTACAGGTTCGATCCCTGGCCTCGCTCAGCGGGTTAAGGATCCCGCGTGGCTGTGGCTGTGGTGTAGGCTGGTGGCTACAGCTCTGATTCCACCCCTGGCCTGGGAACCGCCATATGCCTCGGGTTCAGCCCTAAACAAAAACAAACCAAAAAAAGTGAGGAAGTTATAAATACTGAATAACGATACATTAACGAGTCAAGTCTACATTTACTTTCATTTTTAAAAATTAAAGAAGTGCGTTTTCACATCCTTTCCCTCTGTCGCCCAACACACACTTCCCACTTCCTTAACATCTGTGGGAAATTTGGGGGGGCTTTTTTTTTTTGCTTTCTATCTGAGCAATTTGGGCTAAAAGAAAAGCTCAAATGTCCAGACCTGCCTGTACGACGAGCACATTCATATAGTCATGCAGCAATGACTGCAGGCGAAATCATCCAAGGCAGCCGGAGCAGTAATAACACACAAAAAAGTACAGGCAGCAAATATTTTTTATACCTTCAGCTTTTTTTCCTACTGAGTTTACATTTTCATTCAGAAATGGGTTGTTTCCCATTACTTTCAGCCAATCATTTCTGCTTTTACAAAGTTAAATTTTTCCATTCCAACTTCTTCATCAAACTAGTGGGTTTGTTAACGTTTCCATACCTGGTTTACCCTAAAAGGCATCTCCCTCGTGTACTTTTTGTCAAATTGCTGGTCCCACCTTCCTTTGAAGTAGACGGCGTTGACGAGAACCAGCCTGGTCTGCTCATCAATTGAGTTCCGTGGCAGCACCTCTGGAATTTTACCTTCAGGGAAAAGCAGAGAATATATGACATTGATCTTTATAAAAGCACGACGAAGTCAACACGATGAGGCTTACTGGCAGATCCCTGATTATCAGCCTGGAACCAGACATTCTATTCACGAGTTTGCCGGTTTGACTCATTAGGTTCAGAAATCACACACCACACACACACAGGTGGCTTTCACCATCTCTAGCTCTTTGGAATCTGTGGCGTCGGCGACACAAACAACTTCCCCATCAATCCAAGAAAACACCGCTCCAGGGTGTTGAACAAGACAAACAAGAAATGAGGGCTGGGCCAGAGGGGCCAAGGTTATCTCACGTGGTCAAAGGCCCCAAGCCATGAGCGGGACGAACACTCCACGACCGCACATGGGGACGTGGCAGAGGTGGCCACCATGAATGGCTCAGAGGGGAAACTGCCGGCAATGTGCACCATGAGGGCTTTGGAAGCTACCGGAAGCTCCATGGGAGCTTCTGGAAGCCTCTAGAAAAGACTTCATTATTTGATCCTCCAGACAAAACACCAGCCATTCTTGGAAAAGGTCAGATGGCAAGTGAAAGACACTCCTCTCCTGCCCTGGAGATGAAGTCGTACCTTTTCCACGAACCAAGAGCATCCCTGCTGATTGCTTTCTACTGCAGTAGCATCTAGGGCCTGGGGAAGGCACAGAAGACATGGCGAGGTGACTGCTACATCTCAGGAAAGACAACCTCTGTTCTTCACTGTCTCATTATGACAGGAACGGCCGCGTTCCTGGCGGTACTAAGTAGCTGGTGCAGAGGGGCCTGCCTGGGGCCAAGGTCACACCCTCAGTGACGGCAGGGGCCAAGACCCGAACGTGAACTCTCCTGAACAGCAATGAATGAGGCTCAACCCCCTAAAACTGGTGATTTCCACCTGCGGGATCCTCGCCTATCAAGTGTGGGGCTCATCGCATCGAGGCGAAGGTGCAAGACCAGACTTAGCGCTTAGCAACACGCAAGCCTAACGTGCAGAGCAAAGGCGGCGGTGAGGTCCACGCAGACTCCAGACGGAGGAGGCCCAAGGGTAGGGTCCGCCCCTCAGGCTCCTTCCTGCAGAGATGCTGGCTTCACCCCAAACATGACCCTTACAGGCCAGGTGAGAGCACCTTTCAGGGTAAGTTAGTAGACTGGAAATCAGGCCTATGAGCTGTTTTTTGTTTGTTTGTTTTGATGTTTGTATCAGTCTCTCTGGCCCTGGGCAGATAGCAAGATGAGGTCTCTGTTGCTGAAAATCCGAGCATCTGGTTAGAACCTCTTTGAGTCCATTAAGGTTCAGCTAGGCCACGCGGGCCAGTCACTGTGGCGCCGAGCATCAGATAGACGATGACGTCAGAGAGGCAGGGATGGGGGAGGGGGAAGGAGGAGGGGGAAGGAGGGGGAAGGAGGAGGGGGAGGCAGGGGGAAGGAGGAGGGGGAGACAGGGGAGGAGGAGGAGGCGGGGGGAAGAGGGGGAGGCGGGGGAGCAGAATAACTTGTAGTTCTGACCTTCTGTCTTTTTAGAGACCCAAGCGTTTATCTGCTTTCTGGATGCCTCGGCGGCGCTGGCGAAGGAGAGCTGCTCCAGCTCCGCGTCGTAGAACCGAAGACAGGATTCCTTGAAGGTCTTTGGAGAGGAGAGCGGGCAGTGAGGCTACAAGCCTAAGCGACGTCATGTCAACGAGTTTCCCCAAATCCTGAGCATTACATGCTTTATACTAAAAAGGTCAGACATCGCTTAGACGTGAGCCCCTCCGTTCTCGAGATGTTACCATATCAGCATTTATAAGTAGGTCCATGCTAAGCCACAAATACCCGGAAACAGGTAAGTGAATTTTAGAAGTAGCCAAATTTTAAGTGATTCAAGGCACAGTTACAGAATTATACGTTTTTAGAATAATGTCCATAAGCTTCGGTTCTCTAGGGGCTTTTCTCTCAGATTCTATAGCTTGATAATAACTTTCATTGTTCTGTTGATTCAACTTACAGAGAGAAATTCGCGAGACTTCTCCCCAAAGAGCTTGTTGGCCGTTCTGAGCAAGTACCGAGTGCTGGGTTTGTTCAGCTCGGCAAGAAGTGCCTGGAAATCCTGGTGAATGTCTTTCTCTGGGTTTAAAGAAAGCACCTGTTGAGATAAATAATTTTTCAATGATCAATATTGCTCTTCTGTCACGAAAAATTTGTGGGCAAATTTTTTTCTCAAGCACTTCACAACATTCTCCTTCAAAAGGACATTATTTTTAAGTGGATTTACCATATACTTGAGAAGTAACAGCTGTGGGGTCGCGGGGACGATGCACAGAGAAAGAGAGGGGGAGGGGGAGAGAAAGTGCCCACGCGGGTGAAAGAGTTGGCTTTTCTGCCTCAACAGATGTCTCTTGTTTGAAGATAAACAACAGGCAATGAAAAGGACGCAGTGCTTCAGAAGAGGAGCTGTTTTAAAATCCTGCATCCCAAAGGAAAGTGAAAGTGTGCCTTAAATGGAGGAAAACACGCCTCTAAAATGTGTCCCCCAGTCGCGGCTCGGATCTGGTGTTGCTGTGGCTCCAGCATGCGCCGGCAGCAACAGCTCTGATTGGACCCCTGGCCGGGGAACCTCCATAGCCCCCGGGTGCAGCCCTAAAAAGACAAAAGACCAAAAAAAAAAAAATTGTCCCCAAAAAGATGCAGTTAAAAGGCATTAAAAATTCAAGAAGAGGAGTTCCCGTCATGGCCCAGCGGAAATGAATCCAACTGGGAACCATGAGGTCACAGGTTCCATCCCTGGCCTCGCTCCGTGGGTTAAAATCCGGCCTTGCCGTGAGCTGTGGTGTAGGCCGTAGATGCGGCTGGGATCCCGTGTTGCTGTGGCTGTGGTGTAGGTGGGCAGCTGTAGCTCTGATTCGATGCCAAGACTGGGAACCTCCATAGGCTGTGCGCGCAGCCCCAAAAAGACAAAAAAAAAAATCGAGGAAAAATGGGCATCATACTGTCACAGCGGCAAAGACAGCGCTTTCAGTGGCTTCCAGCTCACGCAGATGCCAGGCGAAGCTGGCTCTTTCAAAGACCCGCCCTTGATGGCGCAGGGAGCAGGGTGGGTTTTAGCGCACTGAGCCTGCAGCATTGTCCCGCCGGCACAAGAGGGTGGGGGACGTGTCAGGTCACACCTGGTAAAGGAACCAACGCGGGGGCTCCCACAGGAAGCTCCTCTAAGGGTTCATCGGGAGCAAAGAACCCCCACCCCACACCCACCTAAAGCTTTGCCCCCTCAAACGGGAGCTGAGAAATGGTCACAGTGAGTCATCGCTACTGAAGTGGGTTCTCAAAGGACAAGAGAGTCATCCTGAAACAGAAAGGCACGCTGGCACAAAGGGGTGTGTGTGCAGGGTGGAAGCCCTGCCACCCCATCAGCTTTCTGAATCCTCTCGGGCACATGTCTCCTGCTGCTCCCCTGGGACAGGACAGACTCAGTCGGGGTCCCTGAATATTTGCTAAGCTAACTGGCGCCTGTGCAGTCTGTACATGTCACAGCACCTGCCTTTCACTCTCGCTGCTTATTTCTGGTTATCCCCTCACGGGGCCGGAAGGCCTGCGGGTCTGTCAATGACCCGAAATAGATATTATCCTACCCTGCCTACCCATGGGCCGTTATAACTACACAGTCTTCCTCTAAAAATGAGATCGATCTTAGCTGCTGAGATTTCCAACAATTTCTGTATCCTTTTCTAAATAATTTGCTAGGACAAAATTTTGAGTCGTATTCACTGGAGAAACTCTCCTCAAAAATAATCTCAGTGAGGGAGAGCCCCGCGAAGCCCTTCCCATCCGGTCTCGAGCCCCCGGAGACCGCACGCGGGGGCATCCACACGTCTTCCTTCAAGCAGCTCTGGAGAAGGACGGCTGGAGCCGGGGGACAGAACACGACAACAGAAAAAGGCAGTTCCCTCACCTGGGCCAGCTGGGCAGCGGTGTCTCCTTTTGCCCCCAGGAGAACCATGGCCAGGGCAGAGGAGATGCTCACAGGAGAATAAAACACGTTGTGTGACGGGTCATCTTGGCACAGTATCTTTAAAAGGCGGAGGGCGAAGGTGCCGTTTGCTTCAGAGAGCGCATCCATCACGCTGGCTCTGCAACCCGAGAGGGAAGAGAAAGGGCCCCTGAGTGAACCCTGAATGCTGTGGACCTAACACGGGGCAATTTTAGAATTGGACTTTTCTTTTTCATCTTAAAGCTCAGAAATATTTTACGGAGGAAGATCCATTTACTGTTGCTCCCCCCCCCCCCAAAAAAGAAGTCCCGTGTTAAGGTAACCAGCTGGATGCGCTACTGGCAGTAGGTCAAACCAACTTGAGAGCCATGGGAAAAGCCACAGAAATGCCCACAAGTGTATGTGCACAAGTGCTCTCAAGGGTCCGCACCCCCCCCCCACGCACACACACACACACCCCCCACAGCTCCTGGGAGCAGTGAAGTCCAATCCTTTCGCACCTTCCGGGGGGGATGGCGTCAGGGAGGAGGAGGGAAGGAAACCCCAGATGAAAACCCGGAGGCCTCATACCCCGGCGTCTATTCTCGAGGGTGTTTATGAAAAGCCCCGGGGGGGGGTTTTCACTTCTGCACCAGAGCACAGTCTCCCCTTTGCCAGCTGATGCTTGAAAAATGTCGGAGATGCCAAATTGTATCCGGAGAGGCTGGAATGGGCTGTAAAGTTGGACGTGAAGCCAGGACCCTCCACCAACATCGGGGCTGGCTCTGGGGATGGCCCTCCAGCAACACCTGCCAGTCCACCGACCAGCAAACCAAGCCTGCCCCTCCTGTTCTCCAGACCTCAGGTGACCTTCAGACACTGAAAACAGGACCAAGCCACTGTGCGCGGTTTCATTTTGTCTTCAGTTTTTGTGGCTCTGAAACATGGATTTGGAAGTGTGGCTCATTCCTCTCAGCCAAAGCCACCAGAGTGGACTGTGCATGAGACAGGGAAACCGGTGCCACGGGACAGGGGACAGAAAGGCCAGCGGGGAGCATAAGAGCTCTGTCACGGTGGAGGGACAATCCGCCCCAGCGGGGAGGCCGCCTCTGCACCTCTGCGAAGCTGGGAGGTCAGAGGCCTGCGTGCTGGTGGGCGGGGGGTGCTGGCGCGCACCTGAAACCCAATGGTCCCCGCCACCATCCCCAGCCCATATTTCCCCAGCAGTACTTGGAAATGAGGCCCTCGCTCACCGAGCTGCTGGCCTCAGGCCCTGAGCGCCCTCCCTGCCTCCTCCCAGGCCCCCTTTACCCCGCACACCCATCGCCAAGGCTTTGCCTTCTGCCCCTACTGGCTCTTGGACCTGTCTGCTTCTCTGGATCCTGTGCCTGGCCTGGACCACCCTCCCATCGCTTGAGAACCTCAGTACAGACCACTGACCCCTCCCCAGACACACTCGGGACAGAAGAAGGGGGCACATGACCCTCCGCCCTGGCTCTTGGTTCTCCCGCGGCCCTTAGGACGAGCGCAAAACGCACTTGGTTTAAATGGCTCACCCTCCGCCGGCGCCTCCCCCTGCTCCGGCGCTCGAAGCCTTCGGGAACACCCTATCCCCTCCCCGGCCCTTCGCCCGCCTGTGGCACTGACCCTTCCGCCGCCTCGCAGGCATCTCGGCCTCGGGCTCCCCACCTTGCGCGACTTGTATCCGCAGAGGCTGGAATGGGCTGTAAAGTTGGCCATGAAGCCAGGACCCTCCACCAACATCGGGGCTGGCTCTGGGGATGGCCCTCCAGCAACACCTACCAGTCCACCGACCAGCAAACCAAGCCTGCCCCTCCTGCCCCTCGTGAACCGGCCGGCCCCCCGCCCCGCGCCCAGCGGGAGGGACCCCAAGGCGCGCCCCGGCCCACCTGCCGCCGCAGCTCCGCCAAGCCCAGACGCAGATCCGGCCCCAGCAGGTCGTCCCGCTGCCGCCCCCCGAGCGCGACTTCCCGGCGCCGCGGCGGGCGGGGCGGGGCCTGAGGGATTCGGGGCGGGGCCTGGGGGATTCGGGGCGGGGCCGCGTCCCCAACCCCAGCCCGTGCCCCGCCCGGCTGGAACCGGCAGTCCCAGGACGCGGGGACAACGGGGACACAGGGGGGCTGGAGGCGCGCGCCTTCCGCCGCTGCAGGCCAGGTTCTGAAAGGGAAAGGGAGTCACAGCTACTGACAGCGCGCTGTCCTCTGGCGCACCCGCCAGGCGACTGCATGTCTAGTGAAGAAGGGAGGCCGGAGGCGCCTGCACAGGGGGCGAAGGGGCCCCGGACCCCCTCGGCTCTTCCACTTCCGGGAGGCAAATGAAGGTGGAGACAGACACCTGTTGCAGGTTAGGAAGGTCCTGTCTCCACTCCAAGGCCTCGTCTTCCGTCCCTGAAAGATGAGCCAAACAGAGGACTCCTCCCAGGTCCCACCGCCAAGTAGCGGTCCTGAGCCCCGCACGCCGAAGCCAGGCGTCCCAGCTCCCGGTGGCCGAGCCCGTTCCCACCGCTGTGTTGCGCTGCGATGCCCGCGGAAAAGCGACGTGGCGAGCAGACATGGGGTCGGGGGCTCAGGGCCCGGGGCTCAGGGGAGGGCAGGTGTCTGTGGTTCCGGATGTGTCAGGGACCTGCACTCCTGCCACCCTCTAGTGTCAACTTTGTCCCAGGCTGGTGACCAGGGGCGCCAGCAACTGGAAGCATGTTGACAGGATGTTGTCCCCAGTGACTTTCTGCAGAGCTGAGAGCTATTCCCAGAAGCCTTGTCCCCGGCAGACTTCTGTTTCAAACAAACCTGAATTAGAGCGTTTCCTGGGGGCCTGAACCAGGTGAGGTGAGTCAGGTGCAGAGGGCCCAAAATCGGAGGCAACACGCTTCGGTGCCAAATCCCGCACCTGGGCGACCCTGGAGACTAGAGCCGCCTCCTACGTTGCACCCTAGGATGCACAGCTACCACGGACCTAACTCCCCAGAGCATCCTTCTTCACATCCACCAGCAGTCATTCTCCATTCCTTCCTCCCAACTCCAGGCAACCACAAATCCATTATCTGTCTCTGCATGTTTGCCTATTGGGGATACTTCATACAGATGGAATCAGAGGACATAGTTTTTTTGGGGGGGTTAGGGCTGCACCCACAGCATACGGAGGGTCCCAGGCTAAGAGTCTAATCAGAGCCACAGCCACAGCAACTCGGGATCTGAGCCACATCTGTGACCTACACCACAGCTCATGGCAACACCAGATCCTTAACACATGGAGCGAGGCCAGGGATCAAACCTGCAACTTCATCGTTCCTAGTCAGATTTGTTTCTGCTGCGCCACGAGGGGAACTCCCAGACAATATGTTCTATAGCCTTTTGAGACTGTCTTCTCTCCCTTAGCATAAAGTGGGTTCACAGTGTTGAGCTAGTTTCAGGTGTACAGCAAAGCGAATCAGGTGTGCATCCACATATAAGTACTACACTGCTTTTTGTGGTTGAATAATATTCATACTAATATTGGTGTATGAGTCCATTTTACTCATTCATTCATCACTTGATAGGTATTTGGGCTATTTCCTTTTTTGTCTATTGTGAATATACCTGAACGACATGTACAAGTTTTTCTGGAGATACCTTTCATTTCTCTTGGGTCATACCTAGGAGTGGAATTGCTGAGCCCTATAGTACCTTTATATTTAACTTTCTCTGAGAGAGGAATGGCCAAACTCTTTTGCCAAAAGCAGCTGCCCAGTGTCACATCCCTACCAGCAACACATGTAGGTTTCCGTTCCGCCACAGGCATTTTTTACCTTTGAAAATGTGAGCCGCTCCAGTGGGTGTGAGGGCCACTCACCGTGGTGCTGAGCTGTGAGTCTCTGAGGACCGTGGATGGTGCGTCTTCTCCTGAGGGGCTGACTCTGTCTCCGCGAGGGACAGCGGGAGGGCCAGGGCACGCGGGGCTGTCTGTGTGGCCCCGAGCGGGGAGAGACACTTAGCTCAGGTGCTGATGACATGGCTTCTGTGTGGCTTCAGGGTTAACACGTCAGACTCTCTGGCTTTTTGAGGTGGGGGCCTGGACCTGGCATGTCTTGATGAGCCTGGTGGGGTGAGGTTGTGGGGGCAGAGAGCGTTGAGGGGACCAGGGGACAGATGAGCAGAGGGTTGGTCCCCAGGTCCCTGAGATGATCCAAGGATGCCCGCGAGCAGTGGGTGCAGCCTGGGAGGGCAGCCCCCTGGGTGTGCAGGGAGGATGGAACCGCTCCAGGGTGCCCGACGCGCTCCAGCAGGAGCCGCACCTTCTCAGCCGCACGCTTCACACCTCTGAGGCCTCTTTCTGGAGAAGGGAAAAGAACCCCACGGAGAAGCGCTGCTGCTTTTGCGTAACTGAGGGAGGCAGCCTGGAGTGGTCCGGGCTCCGCCTCCCTCGCTGGCCTGCGCTCGGCACTGGGAGCCAGCTTGGCTGCTTCCTTCATAGTGAACATTCCAGAAATGTCGGCCTTGACCTCCTCAAACTTCAGAGAAAAGATGCCAGGGCATGGCCTCTCCCGGCTTTAACCTGGGAAGGAAAACTTGAATGTCACTGCTTTGCCGGACTTGTTCAGGCTCCGAAGTTCTCCTCTCTAAGTGCTTTTTCCGCCTGAAAAAACAGAGTCAAATCTTAACATCCAGAGGACAACATCGAAGCCCCCCCCACAGGCCTAGCACCCCCTCCACCCCTCACCCCAGGCCCCAGAGCACTTAGGTGGTAAGTTCTTGTTCAAAACAATTCATAGAATTTTTTCTTTGTATAAACACACCAAGATGCTTCCCAAATTCTCAGGTTTTCTCTGTCCTATGGACACAAGAGCACAATAGCTATAAAACACCCCAGACAAGCAGAAGTTTTGAAAAGAACAATTTTCCTTAAACACATTTAAAATGTTTTTGAATTTCTGGGAGTTTGGGGTTAGTAGATGCATGTGGAGTGGATAAGCGGTGAGGTCCTGCTGTACAGCACAGGAGCCTAAACCCAATCGCTTTGATGGAACGTGAGGGAAGATAACATGAGAGAAAGAGTGTATTATACACATATCTGGGTACCTGGGTCACTTTGCTGTACAGCAGAAACGGACAGAACGTTGCAGATCAACTATCATGGAAAAAAAGGGTTTAAATGTTTCTCAGTTTATCATAACCAACTGCTGTGTCTATACGGGTGCAACACACATGACTGAGTCAGAGGGTGGTCTGACCTCATCACGGCTCAGGACTCTGACCGCGAAAGTCAGGAAGTCAGGGTCCCCTGAACAGGGGGGACTGGGTGCTTCCTTCCTGAGAGGGCTGGCAGCTCTCCCAGCCCTGTTTGCCTGCGCACACCAAGCAGCCACCTGCCCTGGAGCTGGCGGCTCACGGTCCGGGAGCCAGGCCTCATTCTAGGTGTCCGCAGGGGAGGAAGGCCCTTCTGCTTGCCTCTGCGCCTCTCTTGCCACCTGGAGTCCAGGTGAGTGCTTCTCCAGGTGACAATGCTGGGACACTAGCTCTCGGGTCAGCCTCTCCCAATTTTTCTCTCAGCAGCCGTGGCAGATCCCACACAGATTCCAGAAGGGAAGCATCTTCTGAGGCCAGGAGGGGAGGCCGGGAAGTTGGCAGCCCCACCTCAGCCTCCTGCACAGGCAGGACCTGGCTCCTGCCCTTGTCCTGCAGTGACGGGCCCTTCTTCGACGTCGGAAAATTGACGGAACACCGTAAACCAGCTATGACAGAGAACATAAAAATCATCAAAAAAAAAAAAAAAAGAATTCTCCATATGAAGGTGGTGTTTGTATTGTTCTTCCCTCTTCTCCCAATAAAAGACACGCCGGGAATGAGAAATCCTTTCCGCAACAGATTAAGAATTAAGATATCCTGAAATGTTATTCATTTTTCCCATCGACATCTTCCCCAGATTATTATTTTCCGAAAGCGGCATCGTATCTGAAAAGTAGTTCCCTACCTGATTGATTCTTAAGGGTCCTGCCAGAAAAAAGAAAAACAAGGCCTCAGAGAGGAAGCATTTTTTGGGGGGGTTTCCAACACTGTCCAGAGGCGGGAGGCCAAGTGCTTTGTGGAGTCCCTCTTTCATGAGCTGACAGGCCCGGGAGGAAGAACAGAATTGTGTTGCTGGCCTGCAGGTCACAGCACCAACCCCCGGAAACAGGCCCGTCCAAGGTCAGTGCCGCTTTCCCTCCCAAGTCCGCATCCGCTGAGGCTGACATTGCCTGTCAGCCTTGCCCGTGAGCCTGCTGTTTACAGGTATTACCAGCTTGCACCACAGCCCGCAAGCGCTCGACATGACGGCTGGTGGCCCACAAAGAGCAAAGTCCGAGTGTGACCCTATTCTGCAAAGGTTTCCAGGACGTTGAAGAAATCTCCCCCCTCGTAACCTGCTCCTCCATGAATATGCCTGCACACGCCGTGCTGCGTCCTGTCCTGAGGCGAGGCTCCTTAACTCAGCTCACACAGAGGTACTGCCCTCCCAGGTGCCCGGCACAGGGCGGGGCGCTTGGCATCAAGCCAAGGATGTGACCTCCGAGCTGAGGTGACTCACAGTCTGATGAGCGACACCGAAAGTGCTCAGAGGGACTTTCCGGACGAGATGAGAAATGGGTGGGGGCGGCCACACGCAAACACCCCGAGAATGTCCCCCTCAGGCCCTGAACTCCGGGTGGACGTTCTGAAGAACCTTCTGTCTGCCCGACCAGACGACAAGCCTCAGGACGGCCTAAGGCTGTGGCATCATTCTCGTGTCAGGGGCCTCAACCACCGCGTGTGAAACACATTCGGTAAATGACAAGGCCTGGCGGAGGCATGAACAGGCGACGTGACAAAGAATGGAAAGAAAAGACGGGCGCCATCGAGTGGCCGTAGAGGTCAGTCTATCCTTTGCAGAGTCTTGTGACTCTCAGGACCCTTGAGGCAACAGGAAGGAGAACATCAAAGAATACGGCATCTTGAAAACAAGACGGCTCAAGTACTGATACTGCTGATGGAACACCAGCAGCGCTGGCACTCTCAGGACTGGCGCCCGGGGGATTCTGGGGAGAGGCCACAGACGGCTTGACACACACAACAAATTAGGGCCTGGGAGGGCTCAAACATTTATGATTACTCTATGCGCTTAGGAATGCCTGTCCTAGCATATCTTGCTTCCAATCTGTTTGAAGTAAAATACCGACGTGTCCCCTACACATACGAGGAAGTAGAGAATAGTAAATAAAAACCATGAGTGGGCTCAGAGGGTGGCTGTTGCCTCTTGAAGGTGGTAGCCCCCCGATCCCCACTCTATTTCTCTGTCTCTCCCTTATTTCTGCGGCACTGCTGACGGCGGGGCCTGGTTGACCAGCAGGCCTCGTCAAAGGCCCTTCCTCGGGGGGGTGATTATGAAAAATTGTTACCGCTCAGCAGGGGGACAGAGAGGAGAAGGGTTTGGGTCTGGGTCCTCGGGTAACGTGGGACAGGGGGCCAGGGCGGCCCTCGGGGAGGCCTGGAGGGGGCGGGTCTCGGGGCATCCGGGGGAACCCAGTCAGGGAGGGAGCCTTGAAATCTAGCTTGAGTCCCTATCCAAACGCTAAAACCCAGAGACAAGTCCCCCGAGACTCCTTGGCTGTTGGTGCCTTCCTCTGCTCATCTCCGGCTCAAATATTTTAGCTTCTGTAGAAGAAAGGGGGCAGAAGCCAGAGGAGCCCAGGGACGGAGCGGATGGGTCCTGGTGTCCCCGCTCTTCTCCAACATTGAACGAAAACGCGCACGTTCAAAAATGAGCATCGACCAGCCCGAGGTTCCCGGAACCAGCAGTGCCTGTGCAGGAAGACCCAGTCAGCGGAGGGCCCCGACCTGCGCCACCCCCCCCCCCCCGCCCCCCGCCCAAGGTCAAGCCCAGAGCAGCTCTGCGTGGTGGGCCGTGATGACAGGATGCGTCGCAATCTCACGGAGGGGCTCTGGGCACAGCGGACTCACTGCTCAGGGGCCAGGGTCACTCCATCACTTTACTAATCTCGTAACAACACCACTTTGGGTGCTATGTGGCAAATATCGTCTTGACCTCAAGGATTGCCTTATTGAGGGGTTTTTCTGGAGGAAGGAATTTGATAGAAGCTACCCAGATTTAAAGCATCAGTTTCAAGAAGAGATTTTTGCTTAGAAAGACTGTTCTGTCGGTGTGCGGATTTAGAACCCAGAGGAAAGGCTCAGGCTGGACCTGGAGCGACGGTGAGAAGCAATGACAACGATCGGGAAGATATGTAAAACTCTGAACCCAGAAGAGGGGACAAATTTAAGAACTCTTCGTGGGGGGGGGGGACTGCCCAACAACAGGAGGCGAGATTGGGGAGGGGCTCCTTCTACACGGATCCGCGGGGAGGAGCAGGGGTGCAGGGGAGACTCTGGCTTGGGTTCAGGAGGATGGACACGGTGGGAGCCACAGCAGGGGGAGAGGTACCCGAAACAAAAAAGACGTGATTCAGAAGCCATGCTGAAACCCAGAGGCCTAGTTAGCGAAGCGCATCTCTAAGGGTTTAGGGCGTGGGGCGCGGCTCCTTTCCCTTCTGCAGGTCCTCATCTTTCATCCACGTGTGAGCCCTGCCCACCGACGGCAATCGCTTGCCTTTGCTCCGCGGTGTCGCTCGAGGTCCTAAGAAGGTCCTGAGCTTCGGGTTGGACAACGTCACCGAGAAGGGACTGGGGACCTTGGGGAACGTCTCCACCTTTGTTAACGGGAAATACCAGGCTCACGAATCCCCCAAAGAGCAGCGTCCATCCTGACAATTCATGGGTTCCTGCCCAAAGAGGGGGTTCACTGTCCGGCGCAGAGATTCTCAACAGCTGCGCTCTTGACCTGCGGGGCCGCCCTGGGCCCTGGAGGAAGTTCAGCAGCATCCTTAGTTCCTCCTGCAGTTATAACAACCCAAAACGTCACTCGAGATTGCCAGACGTCCTCCAGTGGCCCCCGGCTGAGGGAGGAAGGCAGGAGGACAGGAGGCAGACCGACAGACAGAGGTACCTTTGGGACTGACTGTGACAGGGCCCCAGGGAGTACAGGAGAGAGCCTAAATACGAGCGACAATGTCTCATCAGAATCTTAAGAAGTTCTCCAGACCCCGCTGTGATCACAGGGGTTAATATTTTCCCCAGCTGTCCCCCCAGCCCAGAGACCACCTCTTCCAGGAGCTGGAAAGGGGAACCCAGGGGAGCCCCAGCTGGGACCCACGCTCATGCCCCTGACATTGCTTTTGCTCTTGTTGATTCTGTTCTGCATTCGAGTAACTCACGCTGGTTATAGTAACGCTGTGTAGATGGCAATCTTCCAGGACACTTTCGCCCGATCTTCAAAGAAAACACGAACAGAAAGACGCTAAGGGCCGCTTCTCTAGAGTAGACACCCTACTTCCTTTGTACATAAGGTCTCAACCTTTCAGAGCAATGACCTGTAGGCCCCCTAAATAATTCTGGAAGATGTAAGGTCTCGTTTGGGCGGTATTCTCCCTTCGCTCTGCAGAATCACACACTAAAAACGATGCATTTTTCAAGAAGTTCATTTGGATGGGTGCGTGCTGGTTTTAAGTATACTTTTAGTCAAAGTTTAAAATCAAACAGTGTTGAAATCCTTGGCCTTTTTGTGAAAACAGAATTGTCATTTCACCCTACTCATCAGAGATACAATTTTGCTATAACACCTTGAGGCTCTTGTTCAGAGAAAATAAGGCGGTCATTTGATTTTGCCCATGACGCTGTGGGAAATGCCCTGTCCTTCACCGCTGAGCGTCCCACCCACGTCTGCCCTTTGTCCATCGCCACAGCGCTCCTGCTGCCCCCTGTGGGCCCCGCTGGCGCCCGTGAACTGGTGTGAAGGCGCGAGAGGATGGGCCCTGTGGCTTGGGGGCAGGAAGAGCAAGTTTCCCGAGGTGTCCTCGTCACCCAGCATTCTTGGGAAGCTGATCGCCAAAGTGCCCATCGCCACACAGCAAGTCTGCGACGCCGAGGGCCATCAGGGCGGGTCTGGAGCCAAACCTCCCAGCCAGTGGACACTGGGTGTGGTCAGCAGGATAGAGGCCCCCAAGAGACGTCCATATGCTGGTCCCCCAAACCTGTGACTGTGTCACCTCACGAGGCAAGAGGGACTCTGCCCATGTGCTCGAGTTAAGGATCTCAAGAGAAGGAGACCCTCCATTCTGTGAGGTCCCGGGGGGCTTGATGTAACCAGGGGTTTGTGTGCGAGAGGAGCAGGAAGGTCCGAGCAGAGAAGGACATCTGGGCACAGAAGGAAGGTCAGAGGGACTTGGGCCACAAGCCAAGGCAGGCAAGCGGCTCTAAAACTGCAAAAGGCATGGAAATGGGTTCTGCCCTGGAGCCTCCAGAGGAACCAGCCCTGCTCTGGATTTCTGAGCTCCAGAATTGTGGGAAAGTACACTCCGGTGGCTTTCAGCTTGGGGTGATTGGTTAGAGCAGCAACAGGCATCTAATACACCCATTTGTTCACAAACAGCCAATTCTGGCTGTCTGGGCTGGGGCAACAGGAAGCCTGCAGGCTGGAGACACCCCTTGCCTGTACAGCGACGGCCAAGACCTCTCCGTGCTGTTTTTCTCGGGGCGCTGCCCCTGCACCGTGTCATCCACCCTCACAACCACATACTGGGCGCTGTGCAGCTCTGGCCCCACTTTGGCCGCGGGGATGTCACCGATGAGGTTGGGGCTGGAACCAGTCCTGTGATCATTACATAAAGCCCCACTGCTGCTGGCCCGCCTTCGTTAGGCGTCTGGAATAGAATCACAGACAGTGTTCTAGAGACGGAGAGGGCGTGGCTCTCTGCATGTGAAAACTCCCCATGCCGCGTGGAAACAGCTGGGTGGATTTCACCACATCTACAATCCAACCTAAGATGGGCCATAGGCTGTTCTTTGAATCAGGGAACTCCAAAGAGACACCTGTTTTCCTCTCAAGTGGCTGAAGCTAGGCGGGGTCACCCGGCCCCCGGGACCCCTGGCAAAGAGGGCACTTCCCCTAGAGGCGCTGATCTCTGCTGGCAGCGCTGATGCGTGCTCCAGGTGAGAAGCAGCAGGACCCAGCCCTGGGGACCTGGACAGCAGGAAAAGAGGAAAACGTGCCCCAAAGAAGCTTTGAACTAAACCTAAAGTTACTGCAGTTTACTCTTGGTTATTATAAGCTTAACAAATTATAAGTCCAGCACTCATGTTTATTTCTATTAAACCTTTCCTAATAAGAGTGGGGTTGGGTTTTTTTGACTGGGCTACAACTCAATAAAATATTCAATTTTATCAAGGCACGTCTGTTTCCCTGAGTCACCCTGCTGGCATAATTGAAGACATTTTGGGAAATGAGACAAATCATCCATAATCTCATAATCCCAATGCAAGCTATTTTTTTCTCTTATGTTATCCTTCCCCCCCCCCCCCCCGCCTTTTTCGGCCACACCTGCAGCATATGGAAGTTCCTGGGCCAGGGATGGAATCCAAGCTGGAGCTGCAACCTACACCACTGCTGCAACACGTGGGTCCTTAAACCACTGTGCCACCGTGGGAACTCCTACCCTTTTTTTTTTTTAATGCATGTATATTTTTACCTCAATAGTTTTAAAGCCATGTAAGAAGTATATGTTCCAGGCTGGGAAACAAAGTTACCCAAAACTCCACCCAGAGATAAGGATCGTCACGCACAGATTTTTTTTTTTTTAATTTTTAAAAATTGAGATAAAGAGCACATAACAAAATTTACCATCATGGCTCAGCAGTAATGAACCCAACTAGTATCCATGAGGACCCAGGTTCAAGGGGGTTGGGGATCTGGCACTGCTGTGAGCTGTGGTACAGGTCACAGACGTAGCTTGGACCCCACATTGCTTTGGCTGTGGGATGGGCCAGCAGCTACAACTTCAATTTAACCCCTAGCCTGGGACCCTCCATATGCTGCGGGTGCAGCCTAAAAAGACAAAAAAAAATGTTTGATCTTAACCTTTTTAGGTATATAGTTCGAGACACTGTAGAATTAAGTATATTCCCATTGTCACACAACCATCCCTTCCGTCCATCTCTCAAACGCTTCTCATCTTGCAAGACTTAATATCTGTCCCCAGTACACACCAACTCACTTCCCTCTCCCCCAGCCCCTGGAAACCACTTCTATTTTGAGTCTGAGTTTGACTACTGCAGGTAGTGGAATTACACAGTATCTGTCCATTTGTGGTCGGCTTTTTTCATTTGGCATGTCGTCAAGGTTTATCCATGCTGCAGCAGCTGTCAGAATGTCCTTCTTTTTTTCTCTTAAGGCTGAATGAGTTCCCACTGTGTGTGTAGATGACATTGTGTTTACCTGTTCATCCTTTGAAGGACAGCTGAGTGGCTTCCACATCCGGCTGTTGCGACTAGCGCTGCTGTGAACGCAGGGGCACAGATACCTCTGCAGGATCCCCGCTTTTAATTCTTTGGGGATTATGCCCAGAAGTGGCATTGCTGGGTCATACAATGCTTCTACGTTTAACATTTTGAGGAACTGTCACACTGTTACAGATTCATTTCCACAAGTGGATGGACCATCTGCTCTTTCTTCTAGTTTCTCAGTGGGCGGCGAAGCGCTTCACACAGCAGTTTTGAAAATGCTCCGCCGCTCTCCTCCCTGGGGGCCGTGGTGGGAGAAAGCAAGGTGGTCTGGCCTGGGGGGCCTCAGTGCCACAGATCTAACCCCAGCATCTCTTCGGTCTCATGCTTTAAGATTCCTCCTAAAAGAGTCTGAGGGAGTGTCTCGCATTAGAACAAAAAAGTGTAAAGGCCACTCTAAAAATATACCAGCCCACACCAGTGCAAATTGTTTTAAGTTTGACAAGAATGTGTATGAATGTTGACCAAGAAAGTAGGACCGTGGCGCTGTCTGCGCAGCAGTGCCCTGTAGCAGCGGGTCGCCCTGAATGTGGACATTCCTCGGTGCCCTCGGGTCACTATGCCTCCTGGAGGCCCTGGCTGCACAGCCTGCATGTGGGCTGGAGGCTGGCCTGGGGTCGGAGGGAAGGCCCCACCGCCACTCTTGAAGATCCTTCAGGAAATAAAGGGCTGGGGGCCAGGGTGGGTTTCCAACTTGAGGCACTGAGCCCACTAGCGCGGGTGGCCCCCACCAAAGAGACCATCGGCGGAGGGACGTCGGTGGGTCACAGATGCTGGAGGTACAGACAGAATTGGCGCTGGACCCCCTGAGCACGAGCGCCTCGCCACCCGGATGCAGCAGGCACAGGCCTGGGCTGTGGTGTGTGTGTGTGCGTGTGTGTGACCGTCCTGACCCCCAGGTAAAGGGACGAACAACCCGCAGTCCCGTCCTTCTCGACCTCCTGTTCTAACCGCCCTCGGTTCCTTAGCGTCTCCCTCTGCTTCCACGACTTGCTCCTTCTTCATCCCATCTCGCCTCCACGCGCCGCAGCCAAAGGATGTTGCCACTTCAGGCCTGTGGCTCCAGGGTGAGACATTAGAAGCCATCAGCGCCTCCATTCCAGAAGGCTCTAAGAGGGATGGCGTTACTAGGGCCGGGTACTGGAAGCCCAGAAAGGGACACCCACCACATTCTGGGGAATTTCCGAGATGTGAAGGTGGTGAGAAGGGGAGGAGGGAGACACCCCGCCGTGGGAGATGGGAGGCCCAGCAAGAGTTCTGCTGCAGCTTGAGTTCAAAGGCACCCGGGAGCAGAATTTCTCCTCCTTGGAGGACTTCCGTCATTTTCTCTTAAAGCCGTCGGCTGGCGTGATGAGGCCAGCCGCTTGATGGCCCGCAGTCTGCCTGATTCAAAGTCTACTGATTTTATTGCTTCTCGGCCTTTTGGCTAAGATCAAGTGCAAAGTCTACTGATTTAAATGTTAATCTCGTGTTAAAAGAAAGCAAATCCTTCCCAGCAATGACTAGACTGGTGTTTGTCTGAGTATCTGCATCCTATGGCCTGGCTAGGGGGACCCACAAAATCAGCCATCACACTGGGCTTCCTCTTCCTCTCCTGGACCATACGGGGAAATCGTCAAAAGGCCTTCAGTGGGCAGGAGCAGGACGTCCGAGTTTTGGATGCTGCTTTGGCTCTGGACTTTGCGACCCCAGGGAAGACACCTGGAGGGCCTGCACGTGTCCAGGAGGGGGTGGAGTCAGGCCCAGCGGAGTTCCTAGGGGGTGAGATCCTGGTACCCCGTTGTTGGGTGTGGAATTCTTCCATGTTGAAGAGTCCACGTGGGGCCCACGGTGAGGAGGTTTCCTGAGCCCTCCGGGGCCTCCACATATCTCTGCTCAGCCACTAGCCACCTTCTTCCGCCATGCGGGCCGGTCTTCTGCCTGCCTCACCTCCCACTCACTCCAACATTCCCTGAAGGCTTTCCCGGTTTTGAGAAGATAAGGTAAAAACACATGTGCATCCAGGAACTCATCCCAGGAGGGCCGAGAGGGAGGGCGTGTGAGCAGAGAGGCTGCCGGCCCAGGAGGAAGACCAGAGTTGGGATGGGTGGGATTCCCTGGGGTCCACGGGGCCCGCCTCCCGGAGCAGAGCTTTCCCTGCTGCCCCGTGGCACTGTCCTGTCACGAGAAGGATTAAAGAGTGACCCACACAATCCATGAGCAGGGAGGAGCTTCATTACCAACAAGGGTCAATGAGGATTAAGGCGTGGTTGCTGAGAGCCCTCAGCCATTGAATGAGGCTCCGAGGAACGTCTGTGCTCACGATCTGGGCGCTGCTTTCCTGAAACCAAATTGCCCTTTAACTTGGTTCTCTGCTGATTCTGTTGCATTTAGTGTGAATAATGCATGTACTCACCTTGCCAGAAACTTAGCTCTTCAGCTCTCTCACCTCTTCTTTCTATTCGAAGGAACACAAACCCTCCCAGATGCACTGCCACCAGTGCATGCAGCTAATGAACCAGCTCTGCAAGATCCACTTCTGTCCTTTCCGCTGCCTGCTGTTGGAAATTAAGATCACTCTGGCTCCGGTCGTCAGTGTCAGAAAGTGAGACATGTGGACAAAGAGACATCTTGACAAGGCTCTTTACTTCTTCAGAAGGGCACGGGTGCTCCAAAAGCACGTGTGCCAAACAGAGGACCCTCCCCTATTTATCCCTAACGCAGGTGACGGACCTGTCCCCTTCCCATGGGTCGGGTCAGGTCAGGTCGCACCTTCTTCCCGGTTGGCTAATTAAAACAAATTGTTGCTGGGAGAAGAGGGAAAGAGGAAGGGGGTCGCAGGAGGGTGTTTCGGCTGAAACGGGAGCAAAACGGAGTCACCAAGATTTCCTTTGATAGAAAAGACATTGTTACTTTTCACACTGCCACAACTAAATTAGTCCCACTCGGTACCAACAGGATCCGAAACCCAGAGTATCCTCTAGAAAGTGGTTGTGCAGGAGTCCCCGTCATGGCGCAGCGGAAACGAACCTGACTAGTATCCATGAGGAGACACGCTCCATCCCTGGCCTCGCTCAGTGGGTTAAGGATCCAGCATTGCTGCGAGCTGTGGTGTAGGTCGCAGATGTGGATCAGATCTGGTGAGTCTGTGGCTGTGGTGTAGGCTGGCAGCTGTAGTTCCAATTTGACCCTTCGCCTGGGAACTTCTACATGTTGCAGGTGCGGCCCTAAAAAGTAAACAAATAAAAGAGTGATCATGCAGACAACCCAAAACATGCTTGTATCAACATCTTTAGAATTTTGATACCTACCAAAAGCATCACATTAATTAGTTTGCCAGACTTTGACTTCAGGAACTTGGGAGCGTTCTGATTTGACATCAGCTGGTAGCTGCCATTAGCGCTTCACAGGTGCGCTGTCATCCTCTCCGTTACTTTTAGGGGCGTTGCCTAGAAGGAGGGGTCAAATCATAAGGGGCTGGGTGGCAAGTGGTGTTACTGATTCTTTCCAGTCGGCTCCCAGCAAAGGTGCACCTGACGGGTTTGGTCCGGAACAAAGGAAAGCGTTACTCCCCGACCATTGGGTGGGGAGGCGCGACCTCGCTCCAGAGCACACGTCCTCCCGCCAGGCCGAGCGCAGACCAGCTTTGTTGGGACCCAGGCCTGGGGGTGGGGCGGGGTCCTTGGGGCCGGCGCAGGAGTAGCTGCCGCTCACCTGCCAGACCTCAGCGCCAGGTGCAGTGCCTGCACACCTGGTCAACTGGCCACCTCCATCTTGGCCTGAGAAGGAGTGGGCGAAGGGGTGGGCGGGGCTTCTGCACACCCGCTGACGTCTTAGATTGACCGTCGTGGGCCGAGCCTCTGCACACGCCCGCTCTCCATCTGGGACAGACGGGTGGTGGGCGGAGCTTCTGCACAAGACCCACCCCCTTCCATCTTGGACGGAGGGGCGGTGGGAGGGGCTTCCGTGCGGCCCTGAGCGGAGGCCTCCCGGCAGCCACCTTGCCCCAGGACCCTGTTTCAAGGCTTTCCCGCGGCGCCTGGGAGCCAGCGAAGCCACGCTCGACACCGAAGAGGTGGGAAAAAGGTTAGCCTTTATTTTGATACTGACTCTGTGGTTATTGCCCCGGAGGTGTTGGGGCTCTGCGGTGACGAGCCCTCCTCCGCCGTCTGTCCCGCTCCTGGCTGTGGAGGCCGCGGAGGGCGCGGGTCTGTGCCCAGAGGCCTCCTGCTGAGCGCGGCGCGTGACCGGGGAGCCGAGCTTCGCCGCGCGGACGGGTCTGGGGGTGGCCGGGCCCTCCGGGAGCAGCGCGGCTGCACGAGGGGCGGAGGGGGAGAGCGGCGAGGGCTGCAAGCGCCGGGGGTTCCTCGGGGCTCGCCCGTCCGCCGGCAGTTGGTACCTGATCCGGGAGGGGAGCCGGGGACCCTGGCTCGGAGAGCCAGAGCGGCCCCCTCCGAGCAGAGGAGAGGCCGCAGTCCTGGGGTTCCAGTCTTGAGAGCAGCTCCTGGGCCTCCCCAGCCCATCTCAGAGAGAGGTGGTCAAGCCGCCGAGTGTACCAGCCCTGGGACCCTTTCCCCCAGGCTTCGCCATGCCTTGTCCTCCACTCCGATTGAGGACCTTGTTCTGTCTTGTCCGGCGGCCTCATTTCTTGGGGTCGCCTCTTGGCTTTTGGGGCTGGCCACCCTTTACCAAACCGAAGTGATCCCAAAGGATGCTACCGTTGACCCCTGGAGGTCAGGGAGGACAGGAAGCCCTGGGACCGCTCTGCTGCCTTGTACTGGGGCCACTTGGTTGAACTGTGGTTTGTGCTGTGGCCTGCGACGCCCTGGTTTGGCAGGGTTAGTTGGAAGCATGGAAAGTTATAATTTAGGCGGGTGTAAACTATGTACGGAGAAATACAGCCAAGCCAATCCAGTAACGCGGTGTGGTAGAAAATTCAGTTACAGAGGATTATAGCAAAGTAGTCTAAGCTCTCTGGGAACAGTGGTTTTAGCATTCATTGTAGAGTGAAAATCTGCAGGCATTTTAAAACGTTGTTTGGTTATACTTTTTCATTTTGCCGTAAATCCTTTAAGCAGACATTGCACTCAGAAATTAAGTACCGAAATTTCATCTCAAGAAATAGGATGTGTATTGTGCACAGAATGTTTACCACCCACCACAGGTGGCAAAGTGTTATCTCTGACCACCTGAGGATGCTAATCTGTAAGGACAGACCAGCACCTCCTTCAAAATTTAGCAGTTAATTTAAGAAAATTCTACCCAAAGACAATAATCTAACAGGTGAAGCTGCAGGGAGCTCATTTATACAGACTTTTCAGTATCGAATGACCCGGAGCATGAGGAAGTTCCCTGGCCAGGGATCAAACCCAGGCCACAGCAGCGACTCAAGCTGCTGCAGTGACAATGCCCGATTCTTAACCTGATGCACCACAGAAGAACTCCCAAATGACTGTTACTCTAAATTATTTTCGGTCATTTTCAAGAAAATAAAGCTATATAGCACTGACTCCATTAGCAGAAGAGAAAGTTTCTGTTTTGCTAAAGCCAGTTTCACAAAAGTGTTCAAATAAAAAAGCAGTTTACATTTTTCATGTAATTCACAGATAGAATCAGATTTAAACTTTTGGAAGTTCTCTCTCCCAGAGGCATAATAACACAATATTTTGTGAATGAATGCTGTTATAAATTTAGTTAAAATCTTTAGTGAAGATTTTTGTAATGACAGTGAGTCAAGTTTTCATGGAACAAAGCTCTGTAAAAACAACATTCTTACTAAATTAAAAACCTTTGGAGCAGAAGTGCCCTTGGTGTTATGATGTGCCCACAATTCAAGTCTTAGTATTCTTCCAATAAGATAGAATCTATAATTATCCAAATTTACAAATATTCTTTTTATAATTACTACTACACAATATTTGTGATGAATTTGCCAGTGAATATAAAAAATGTCATTATAGTTATGCATATTACTTGGAATAGTTATGTGTGCTCTTCTGAAGAATGATTTTTAAATCAGCCTGACTCTCCCTCAGTGATATCAGCTTTCTTTGAACTGAGTGTTCTAACTTCCAAGTGCATTTTGTTCAAAATTAGAAACATTTAATCAAAATATTCAAAGAATGGGATGTTCAAATTTTAATTTTGGTGATTTTGAAATTATCAAAAACAAAATTTGTAAATAGGAAGATAGAGTTGTAACTACTAAAACAAGAGAAAACCTAAAAAAAATTATGTGAGCTAAGTGGTATACAGGACTTAACTCTGAAATTCTAAAACTGAATTTTGGAATGTCTTGACATATGGAAAGAATCTTTATATAGAGTTCCTTTTCTTTTTTTTTTTTTTTTTTGCTTCATTCATGGCATGTGTAAGTTCCTGGGCCAAAAATCAAACCTGTGCCACCGCAGCAACCTGAGACACAGCAGTGACAATGCTGGATCCTTAACCTGCTAAGCCACCAGGGAACTCCAGAGTTCCTATTTTTAATTGGACAAAGTTATACTCTGTTAGAATGCAATGAAACTGAGTGAGGTCAGAGATTTTGTAGCATATAAATTTGGTGAAAAGTTCAAAAGAATTATATCAATTATTTGGTGTTTCCAGTAGAAGTATTTGGAAAAGAAACTCATGGAGACAAAACAGCTACCTATGGAAATACTCTGACTGAAATATTTGTATATTTTAATATGAAAAAAATGGGATCAAGATCTTTCATTTCTCAGCATTTGCTCTGAGCTTACTCGGTCCTCAGCTACTTGGCCAGGTTCGGAGAAGGCTGTCTAGACCAGAACTGTGTTTGCACTGATCACTTAAGGCTGAGAAGTTTCAAAGAAAAATGAACTGATGTAAGGACTTGGGGAAGAAGGCAGATAAGATGGGATAAATGTAAGAGAGCAGGTATTTATGATGACTTAAAAGAACATCCCCAACAAAATACTAGCAAACTGAATTCAGCAATAAAGCATCATATACCATGATCAAGTGGAATTTATTCCAGGGATGCAATGTCCACAAATCAATCAATGTGATACACCACATTAAGAAAATGAAGGATAGGAGTTCCCGTCGTGGCGCAGTGGTTAACGAATCCGACTAGGAACCATGAGGTTGCGGGTTCGGTCCCTGCCCCTGCTCAGTGGGTTAACATTCCGGCGTTGCCGTGAGCTGTGGTGTAGGTTGCAGACGCAGCTCGGATCCTGCGTTGCTGTGGCTCTGGCGTAGGCCGGTGGCTACAGCTCCGATTCGACCCCTAGCCTGGGAACCTCCATATGCCGCGGGAGCGGCCCAAGAAATAGCAACAACAACAACAAAAGACAAAACCAAAAAAAAAACAAAAAAAACACAAAAAACAAAAAAAAGAAAATGAAGGATAAAAATAATATGACCATCTCAATAGATGCAGAAAAAGCGCTTGACAAAATTCAACATCCATTCATGATAAAAGATGCTCAACAAAGTGCATATAGAGGGAACATACCTCAACATAATAAAGACCATATATGAAAAGCCCACAGCTAACATCATACTGAATGGGGAAAATCTGAAAGCATTTCCTGTAAGATTAAAAACAAGAAAAGGATGACCAGGATCACTTTTATTCAACATAGTAGTAAAAATTCCAGCCACTGCAATTAGGCAAGAAAAAGAAAATTGGAAAGAGGTAAAAATGTTTGCAGATGATGTTATATATAGAAAACGCTAAAGACATCACCAAAAAACTGTTAAACTAAAATTCAGCAGATTTGCAGGATATACAGTCAACATGCAAAAGTCAGTTGTGTTTCTATACACTAACAACAAACTTTGAGAAAGCGAAATTAAGAAAACAATCCCATTTACAATTGCATCAAAAAGAATAAAATATCTAGGAATAAATTTCACTGAATGGGTGAAAGATCTGTACACTGAAAGCTGTAATTGATGGGAGAAACTGAAGACAACACATAAGTGAAAAGATATTCTGTGCTCATGGACAGGAATAATTAATATTGTTAAAATGTGCAGACTACTCAAAGCAACCTGCAAATTCAATGCAATGCCTATCAAAATTCCAAAGGCTTTTTTTTTTTTTCTAGAAAAAGAATCCAAACTTGTATGGAACCACAGAAGTCACTGAATAGCCAAAACCCATCCTGAGAAAGAAGAACAGAGCTAGAGTCATCACACTTTCTGATTTCAAGCTATATTACAGGAGTTCTCATTGTGGCTCAGTGATTAACGAATCCAACTAGGAACCATGAGGTTACAGGCCTCGCTCAGTGGGTTAAGGATCCGTTGTTGCTGTGAGCTGTGGTGTAAGTTGCAGACACAGCTCAGATCCCGCTACAGCTCCAATTGGACCCCTCGCCTGGGAACCTCCATATGCCATGGGCGTGGCCCTAGAAAAGACAAAAAGACCAAAAAAAGCTATGTTATAAAGCTGTAGTAATCAATACGGTATGGTATTGGCATAAAGACAGACACACAGATCAATGGAACGGAATAGAGAACCCAAAAAATAAACCCACACATATATGATCCCCTTTCAACAAGGGAACCAAGAATATACAACGGGGAAAGGATAGTCTCACTAATAAATTGGGAAAACTGGACCACTGTCTTACACCGTAGACGAAAATGAAGATGGATTAAAGACATGAACATAAGACATGAAATCATAAAACTCCTAGGAGAAAACATAGGTGATAACCTCCTGGACAGCGGTCTTGGCAATAAATTTTTGGAATTGACACCAAAAGCAAAGGCAGCAAAAGCCAAAAATAAAAAAGTGGGACTACTTCAAATTAAAAAACAAAATAAACCCAGCAAAATGAAAAGGCAAACTATGGAATGGAAAGGACTATTTGGAAATCCTATATTTCATAAGGGATTAATACCCAAAATGTAGGAAGAACTTACACAACTCAATAACAAAAAAACAACCTGATTAAGAAATGAGCAGAGGATCTGAATAGACATTTTTCCAAGAAGATATACAGGAATTCCCTTGTGCCTCAGCCAGTTAAGGATCCAGCATTGTTACAGCAGCTAGGCGTCAGAACAAACAAAAAAAGATGGTCAGCAAGTACACGGAAAGATGTTCAACATCGCTAATTACCAGGGAACTGCAAATCAAAACTGCAGTGAGATACCAGCTCGCACCTTTAGAATGGCTGTCATCAAAAGACAAGAAGGCAAGATTTGGAGTTGTCAGTACTGGCCTTAGACCCTAGTTCTACCCCTCTGCCAGATGCAAGAACTTGTTCAAGTTACTTGACCTCTCAGGGCCTCAGATCCCCCTGGGCTTACTCGTTGCTGAGAATTAAATGCTCTATGCAAAGCAGGTGCTCAGTTAACGTTTGTGAAGGGGTAAGACCACCTCTTTCCCAGGATTAAATCCTGGGAGGATTTTATTTCATAGGTCCTTAAAGAAACACTGTAGAACATAGTGGAAATGTCTTCTGGTAGAATTTCAGAAAAGATGTGGGAGCATTATTCGGGTGACTGTACCTTTTAGTAAAATCACATGTTGGGGGATAACTCTTCAAAGGCAACTTGACAGACAGCGAAAGTGGAATAACTCAGTGAGGCCCAAGAGCTCCTTCGGTCTACTCCATTCACAGTAGGACTTTACCTGGCAGAGGTCTAGCCATTTTATAGGTCTATAATAGATGGGACCACAGTGTTTTCATAACTTCCTGCCGATGGGCCTGAAGGTTCTCATCCGGGGACGTGGGGACAGACTGCTCACAACCTGGATGGTTGGACTGTTGCACTACACGCTGTAGGTACAAGCAGAGCTGTGCAGGCTGGTGGACCCCTTGTCACTCACTCATAGTGGTGCTATTTCCTCAGTCCCAGTCTCTCCCCATGGCTGAGCTGGCTTGGGCACAACCAGGAAAGCCAATCAGAGACAGACAGAAATTATGAATTACATCATTAGGTTAGAGAGAGCCCAGCTCCTGCTGACTGCAGACAGGTCAGTGGAGGAGGTCTGGTGGCTGGCCTAGAAAGCAGCACCGCTCTGCTACCTGAACCTCAGCATCAGCTGAGCAGGGGATCACATTTCCAGCAGGTAACACAAGGGGCCACAGAAACCTTAGCCACCTCTTTTTTTTCTAGTACATGCAGTAGAATAGTCACCTGGCACGTACTCCTAAATTTGTCTTAAACTCCATTACTAAGAACAGGACCTGTCTACTCGTCTCTGGTTCCTGGTGGAAATCAAACAATTGTTAGGGGCAGTGGACGGTTGTGACCACAGATCCCTCGGAATGCAAGCACAGCAGGAAATGGAACTGACTTCTCACGGGTCTGAGTTAATTGCCCTCCCTGACCCCGTACTGTTTTCTGGAGAGGTCATGACATGTTTTGGAACAGAACTCCTGCTGTGTGTCTCTGAGCCTTGCTCCCCACGGCTGCCGGTAGCCTTCCTTCTCTGTTTTCTCACAGATGAGGCCACTGGGCAGAAGAGGGAGAAAGCACTGCCTACCATCTCGTGCCTGGGGCTTGTGAGAGCAAAGGGATGACCTCGGAGCAGCCGATTGCTGAGCAGGGGTGCTGCCTCTGCAGCATGACCATGGACCCCCATGCATGGCAACGTCAGGTCCTGGAAAACGCGAGACATGCGAACACATGAGCATTCTCAACGTGGGGTTTCACGATCAGGCCCTTTATTTTTGGACTGTCGCCAAAGGTCACTTTGGGTTACAGACACATCAGAGTGTCAAGGAAAAGGTCGGTGGGAGATAGAGGGGCTGCCAGCAGAGCCCAGCACTTCCTTACGGGGAGCAGAACCGGCCACAGAACAGAACCCCGCCGGTTTTGCTGTGCTGGATAAAGAAAAGGAAAGGGTGGTCGGCACAGAACCGGGGGGTGATTCTGACACAGCGCATCATCATGATGGCGGCGGTGGCAGCCGCTGCCTCCGTGCCCTCCTCGTTGACCTCCACAAAAGACTTGTGCACGACCTTGGACAGGTACAGGTCTCTCTGGGGTGACATTCCGGAGAAGTCTGCCCTGGCCTCCTCGAAGGCGTCCGTCATGCCAAGTGTGCGAAGGACGCCCTCCATGTCGTAGTCCTCCTCCAGCTTAAACCTGGGGAGGAAGACCTCCACCTCCTCGTCATCCATCATGTCCGGCCTCGTCCACTCGACGAACCTCTCGTAAGTGAGTTCCTTTTCCACCTGGAAGAGGAGGGTGCAAGTTCTCAGGAACCAGAACAGTGCTGCCCAGCGGGGCTGTCTGCTCGGTGTCCACGCTCTACCCTGAGGGGTGTGAGAGGAGCGTGCCAGCCTGAGGAAGACTTTGCTGGGAAACAGGGAGCCTGCTGGGCAGAGTCCAGCACGATTCCCTTGTGCTCCTGCCTAGTTACCGTTTTCAGATCGGTGTTTTCATCCGGCAGCATGATGATCATGTTCAGCTCTTTGCCGACATAGGGAAGCACCAGAATTTGGGTGAATATTTCTCCTATGTAGGTAATTTTAAAGGTAGACTTCTTAAACATCATTTGCACAGGTTTCGTCACATTCTGTAAAGCAAATGAAGAAACATTAAGTTGAAACGAATCAACAGAGCCAGACACTCTGAACCTCCAGGAATACTTTTTGGTTTCCAGACACCACCCCAGCCTCCTGTTTTGCCAGCTCATCATCACTGCTTCAGCCTTCAAACTCTGGGGTACCCAGGGTTTGGGCCTTATGCTGCTTTTCTCTCAGTGACCTCATCCAGTCTTGTGACTTTAAATAGAATTCCCAAATTTACATTCCTGACCAGGACTTCTTCCCCGTACTCCAGATGCCTATATTTTTCTGCCTAGTGGACATTGCATCTGGACATAAAAGAAACCGCCAGTGCCACCTGTCACAATGGCCCCTTGGGGTCCCCTCCACATCTGCTCCATTGACAAGTTTCCCATCTCAGTTGACGGCAACCCCATTCATCGCAGGGTCAGAAAACTTGGGAGTATCCTTGACCCCTGTCCTTCCCACCCCACATCTGACTCATTACAAATCATGTTGGCTCTACTTTTAAAGCACAACAAAAATATAACTTGTGCTTCCCACCTTCACTGCTATCAGCCCAGCACTGGTCATCACGACAGCTCCTAAGTGATCTCCCTGCTCCTGCATCTGCACAGGGGCCAGGGACCCTCCCGATCACCTTGAGGAGGACAGGGGCTCCGTGACAGCTTAGAGGAGGGGTTAGAAACCAGGCTGGGGGGCACCGCTAGGGAAGACTCGCAGGTTCTGCTGGAGAGAAAGGAGGACACAGGTACAGACAGAACAGAGCTAGAGACGTGAGAAGAGGCAGGTGGGACCCGGGCCCACAAAGAGCTTCCTGTGCCACAGTTCAGAGTTTGAATTTGAGCTCAAAAGTTCTGGGGAGCTAAGAAGGACCCTGAGCCTGAAAGCTGCACCCTGGGATTTGTAATACAGATAGAAGGCCCACCAGCGCTATGGACCAGAAGCCAAGGGTCCCCAGCCCCCTTTGATGACACAGCAGGGGAGGAGCTGAGCAAGAGGAAGGCCCCAGACATGCTGTGCCCGAGGCCACAAGAAGCACACGTTACATAGGAGCTGTCGCTAGGAACCTCCTTTGGTACTGCAGAGTATTCCCGTTCACCTTGCTGACTTTAAACGGCCTTTCCTTGGTGTGCTCTTTGTTAAACCGATTATCCCAGTTTCCTTTGAAGTAGATGGCGTTCACGAGAACTAGACGAGTCATGGAGTCGACTGAATCGGGAGACAGCAAGTCTGTAATTTTACCTGAAAAGAAGAATTAAAGGACCACTTGGCTGAAAGGATTTCCTAACGGGTGCACTGGGGACAGTATTCACTGGGCCAGATCCCTCAGGAGTCAAGGGCACAGTGAAGGAATCTGATGTCCAGACATAACCCTGTACAAGGAGACTAGTCCCTGAAACAAGGGCAGCAACCAGATTCTAAAAGCTCTGGCCAGAGAGTTCCCCTGTGGCTCAGCAGTAATGAACCTAACTAGAATCCATGAAGACGTGGGTTCAATCCCTGGCCCCGCTCATTGGGTTAAGGACCCAGCATTGCCATGAGCTGTGGTGTAGGTCACAGACACGGCTCAGATCTGGCATAGCTGTGGCTGTGGCATAAGCCAGCGGCTGCAGCTCTGACTTAACCCCTACCCTGGGAACTTCCATATGCTGCAGATGTGGCCCTAAAAATAAAAAATTAAAAAAAAAAAGGGCTCTAGTCAAGGAACCATGAGGTTGCGGGTTCTAGTCTCTGCCCCTGCTCAGTGGATTAAGGATCCGGCGTTGCCGTGAGCTGTGGTGTAGGTTGCAGACGTGGCTCGGATCCCGCGTTGCTGTGGCTCTGGCGTAGGCCAATGGCTACAGCTCCGATTCAACCCCTAGCCTGGGAACCTCCATATGCCGCGGGAGCGGCCCAAAGAAATAGCAAAAAGACAAAAAAAAAAAAAAAAAAAAGCTCTCTAGTCAGAAGAATACCATCAGTTGCATAAAACATATAAGATGAACAAAGTAAGATGTGCAGGATAATTCACAGAAAAGAAGGTTGAGTGTCTGTGACCTAAGGAGATGATCTCCCAAAGGTGAGAGGATGCAGCATTAAATGTGGGAAACATGGACGTTAAGAACTGCAAGTGGATGAGGGCTTAACTGCGTGTCCACAGTGAGGCCTGGTGACCAGAGAGCACCAGCAGTGCTGGAAGGCAGGCAGCTGGAGACCTGTACCCAAACTGCTCTTTACACCGTTGTGGAAAGAAGACTGTATTAACATAAACAACATGAAAAAGCTAGAGAAAATAGTCATACATTGACAGTACTTCAGAAGCAGACTTTAAGAATTTACCTCCCCCCCACCCCATTTTTTGGCCACCCCATGGCATACAGAGCTCCTGGACCAGGGATGAGATCTGAGCCTCAGACTGACCTAAGCCCTATCTTCAGCAACACCAGATCCTTAATCTGCTGTGTCAGGCTGGGGATGGAACCAGCAGCCTGGCGCTCCCAAGATGCTGCCAATCCCATTGCGCTACAGCAGGAGCTGTGGCTATTATTTGGAAAAGAAAAAAAACCCAGGCGTGTGTACACTTGATAGTCTTGAAAAGGGACGGACACTAAGTTTTGATTACAGTGCTGTGAAAACAGAATAACAGTGTAGTTTCACCTTCTGTCTTCTGGGCTACCCAGGTGTTTATGTGTTTCCGGGACTCCTCTGTCGTGTTGACAAAGTCCAGCTCTTCCATCTCCGCTTCGTAGAATTTGCGGCAGGAATCTTTGAAAGACTAGGAGAGACAGAGCAAGGTGATCGCATGGCTACAAAAACAACAGCTTCCCTCACCTCTCCAAATCAGAACATTGATTATTTTATGGTTTACGTACGTCACGTGCACATGAAATTAACCTAAAATCCAATTTCTCCATTTGCAGCTACTTTTAACCTTACAGACTGAGTAAAACTGAGTCTGGATGTCAAATAGACACCGGGAACTGCTTGATCCTTCACGAGAGTTGCTGCAGCAGCAAGGTCGGGACAAAGGCACGGAGACCAGCCACTGCAGAGCCCCAGCTGTGCCCAGGGGAGCTCCCACCACAGCAAGGGCCATGGCTCCCTCTGCACTTCAACACCAGGGCGTGTTGTGCCACATGATACAAGGAAACCCGAACTCCACACCGCCACGTCCATGGCTTTCCTGGTGATGGCCGTGCTCTGACTCTGCACTGTCCAGAATGCTCCCGTGAGCACTTGAACTGCTGCCGCTGGGAACTGAGTGTAATGAGTGACACTGGGTATAAGTAGCTGCCGTCGTGGATGGTTCGGTTTTAGAGTGCGAGCAGCTCAGAAGAGACTTCAGCACCCTTTCCGAAATACAGTCTACAAGATAAGGACACTAGCGAACACCTGAGTTCTACCACGTAAAACCAGAACATTGACGGAAGAGAAGCGGATTGAAGTTGATGGCTCACTGTGGGATGGTTTTCCAGTCTTAGCTACCCCACAGCTCATGGCAACACCAGATCCTTAACCCACCGAGCAAGGCCAGGGATCGAACCTGCATCCTCATGGATCCTAGTCAGATTTGTTAACTGCTGAGCCACGAAGGGCACTCTCCAGTCTTTCTTTTGAACAGCTTATAGCTAAGTGTATAATCCCCTTTTCAGGACTGTTCTAAAACTACACGGTTTCCCAATTCTCCTTCAGTGCAGCAGAAGAGAAGCAATGTGGCACGACAGCTGTGAGCACAAATCCTGTGGCTTCTTAGCTGTGTGACCTTGGAAATGTCACTTGGTCTGAGATTCCTTGTTCTCCTGTGAGGACACAGCAGTAGCTACCCCTCCGAGGGTACTTTGAGGCCGAGGAGAGCTATTATCATCACTACCAGCTGGCGTGACATTGAATTCTCCACAGGTTGGGGATGCTGTTCCAGGTGGTCCAGGTACATCATTTCATGCAACCCTCACGTGATTCACGCTTTGCCAACCTCACTGCTATGCTTGTTGACTGGTGCTTTTGAAAAAACCTTAGGTCTCTCAATCTAAGAAAATAGACTAGAAGCAAACTGATCACCCATATATTGATGGGTGATTTGTACAACTTTTAAACATTTTTAAACAACTGCCATTTAAGTTACTATTTAATAAGCGATGACTAATGATATTCCTAAACCAAAGGAATATCATTATACATTGTGATTGGCACTGGATTTGTGGAAAACTAAATCATGAAATAACTGGCAAATATTTCTGATCTCTTAATATTCCAGTATCAAAATAACATTTTAAATATCAATGCTTTTCTTAAAAGACCCACAAAAAAGAAACTAAGGAAAATTAGCCAATTCTTTGTGTGTATTGGAAGTTTTGTTTTTCTTTATATCAAAGGCTTTTTTAAAAATGACAATAACCGGAGTTCCCGTCATGGCGCAGTGGTTAACGAATCCGACTAGGAACCATGAGGTTGCGGGTTCGGTCCCTGCCCTTGCTCAGTGGGTTAAGGATCCGGCGTTGCTGTGAGCTGTGGTGTAGGTTGCAGACGCGGCTCGGATCCCGCGTTGCTGTGGCTCTGGCGTAGGCCGGTGGCTCCAGCTCCGACTGGACCCCTAGCCTGGGAACCTCCATATGCCGCGGGAGCGGCCCAAGAAATGGCAAAAAGACAAAAAAAAAAAAAGACAATAACCCACGATGTAGCTGAGACTGATAAAAATAAGTAAACCACATTCTTAAAAATAATCACTGTGGTATGCAAATCTTACCAGTATTTGACCTCATCTTGACTACATTCACTTTGTACCATTTGTTTTAAAACAGTTAATTTAGAATCTGAAACAAATGTGAAAATAGTGAAAAAAACCACAACTGAATAAGGTTGATATCCCCAAGATATAAAGAATTTATACATTTTTTTAAAAAAAGACATAAAGCCCAGAAGAAAAATTGTGTAAAAAGGACATATAAATAGGAAATTCTCAGAGAAGATATAAAAGTTCAATAAGCACAAGAAAAGTTGTTCAATCTCATGAATAATCAGACTTCTAAGGAGTAACTAGGTACTGTGGTGACCACAGGGTGGAAATGTGCTCTGCTATACGCCCTGCGGCATTGTAAAGGGCGGGCACTGGGCAGCGTTCTCAGCTTTAAAGCCCCCGCCTCCAGATCCAGCTGGAGTAGCACACAGACAGTGGGACAGAATCTTGCACATGGCATTCCCTGTCTGCATGGCCCACCTAAATGCCCATCATGGTCACCCACAGCCAAGATTCCAGCTGCAATTAAAAAGGGTGAGGCACTCATGTCCTGAGATGCAAAGAATTTACCACCTGGTGTCGGGATGAAAAGCACATTACAAAACTGTGTGTGCAGGAGGTTGAAATCTGTAGGGGGGGAGTTCCCATCGTGGCGCAGTGGTTAACGAATCCGTCTAGGAACCATGAGGTTGCGGGTTCGATCCCTGGCCTGGCTCAGTGGGTTAACGATCCGGCGTTGCTGTGAGCTGTGGTGTAGGTCGCAGACACAGCTCGGATCCCGAGTTGCTGTAGCTGTGGCGTAGGCTGGTGGTTACAGCTCCGATTTGACCCCTAGCCTGGGAACCTCCCATATGCCGCGGGAGCGGCCCAAGAAATGGCAAAAAGACAAAAAACAAACAAAATAAATAAATAAATAAATAAATTTACTGGATCTTAAGTGAGAACCAAAGCTGCAAAAAAAAAAAAAAAAGAAAAGAAATCTGTAGGGGAATCTGAGAACTCGTTTCTGTACAGACACAGGGCAAATATCACATCTATAAAAGCTCTTCTGGGGAGGGGAGGGGTGTGAAGGGGTGTGGAAGAGCGTTCGGGAGGCCTCTTGCTTTGTCCGCTTTATTTGCATCTTTATAGAACAGGAATATATGCAGAGATTACTTGAGTAGGTTTTTTTTTTTTGTCTTTTGTCTTTTTTTGTTGTTGTTGTTGTTGCTATTTCTTGGGCCGCTCCTGAGGCATATGGAGGTTCCCAGGCTAGGGGTCGAATTGGAGCTGTAGCCACCGGCCTACGCCAGAGCCACAGCAACGCGGGATCCGAGCCGCGTCTGCAACCTACACCACAGCTCACGGCAACGCCGGATCCTTAACCCACTGAGCAAGGGCAGGGACCGAACCCGCAACCTCATGGTTCCTAGTCGGATTCGTTAACCACTGCGTCACGACGGGAACTCCTAGTTTTTGAAAAATAAAAGAATCATGAAAGCATTATAAACAAGTAGAACCAGTATAATTAGACGAAAGTTTCTTAAAATTTTGCATTGGAAAAAACAACCAAAATATTTACACACATGAAAAACTGAACAAGCCTCACAATGCACAGAAACTACCAAGATGTGAAAAGCAATGATCAGAAATTCTCATTTTGATCACTTCTTTGTTTCGGCCAACTCATCTCGAGTTGTACTCCACTCCGTTTTGGTTCTTTTACAATTATCTCATTTAAGCTTCGCAAATATCTGGCCAGTGTTATTATAGGCTCTGTTTACAGGGGATGGAATTGAAACAGTTCCAGGAAGTGCATGAGGTCAGCAAATGAGATCCTGTGTCACCCGAGTGAGTCTCAGCCCACAAGCCTTTCACTCCCCCTCGTGGTCTCCACTCCCCGCCTCCCGCCACTTTCCGCCACCTTCTCGGTAAAAACAGCAAGTGTGACAGACTCACTGGGAGGAAACCGTAAGACTTCTCTCCGAAGAGTCTGTTGGCGGTTCTGAGCAAGTACTGTGTGCCAGTCCTGTTGACTTCGGTGAGAAGGTTCTGGAAACCCTGGTGGACATCTCTACCTTTGCTGCTGCTTTTGTTTAGAGAAAGTGCCTGAAATCAAAAAGAGAGAAAAATGCACAAGCTCGGTATGCCTTGGGTACGGGAAACAGATACAACCCTAAGCTCAGCCTCAGAGCCTCACTGCAGCTTGGAAGAGTCACTCAACTAAAGACAAAACCCTCAGAAGGCACCCAGCCTCCCTCCCACAGGGAGTTGGAGCTGTGCTGGCAGGAGCAGAGATGCCCCTCACAAAGCCAGCTCCGTATGCCCATTCCTTGTGGTCTGTTGACAGACAAAGCTGCCCACCAGGCCTCCTGTCTGTGCAAGCCCAGGCCACGTCCTTGGGTCGGAGCTGGCCCTGGGATGTCCTCTGACCAGTGGAATGCTCGAGACCTAGGCCTGAAAAGGCCTGGTAGTTAGTGTACGTGTGCCGTTTTGTCCCTGTCCTCATGCTATGAGGAAATCCAAGGCTCCAGGGCTGTGGCGGCACAGGGCAGGCTCCTTGTGGGAGGAAGGAGGCCTCTGCCAACAGGCAGCACCAAGGCCCTTCCTGGATCCAGAGTGAGCCCAGCGGGCACCATGGGGCCAGGCCTCAGCATCTGAGAAATTATCATGGTCATTTCCAGCCACAGAAGGCCCAGGCAGCCATCCAAGGGTATTCCTGCCATGACCCAAAGCTAAAGCCTGGGCAGTGGCTTTGGGCCCAGCAGTGGCCGAGGCTGGCAGGACAGGGAGCGAGCAGACTGAGTGGGGCCAGAAGGTCGGTGGAGAAACACGGAGAAGGGAGCGTGTGGCAGGAGAGCGGGAGGGACTGCGCCTGCAGAGGCAGGACGGCTGGCTCGCTTCCCCAGGAAATCGGGCATCTGCCTAAGGAGATGCCCAGACAGAATGTGGCATCTGCAGCCGCCTGGCAGAGAGGAGAGGGTGGGAAAGATGCGCTAAAGCGGGAACTGTTCCACTTTCAGGCAGAATTTGAAGGAAATACTTCCCGTCTAGGACTTACTGGGAAGACCGTGCAAATGTTCTCACTCCCAGCCTCTCCGGCTGGTGGAAAATCCTGAAAGTAAGGGACGGCCTCAAGGCAAAGGCCAGACCCAAGGGCAGGATCAGGATCCGCTTTGGTAAACCTTAGAGAGTAAGACCGCCCAGAGGTCCTCAGGGCTGGGCACAGGGGCCTCTGAGCACCTGCAGGACACTGTCCCCACCCCAGCAGAGCCCTGCCTCACAAGCTTGTGCACAAGTTCCCGAGCAGTGACGGAGAATTTTTAAATTGATGCATAGAAAACCCACAGGGCTCAGAAGCAGCAACCTTGCGTTTGGACGTCTGGCCTCCGGAACTGTGAGGAAGTAAACTGCCGCTGTTCAGGCCCCTGGGTCCTGGACTCTGCCCGCTGAAGCACGCCACAACGCCCCCAGCCCACTAGGTGATCCCTCCCTTCCTCTCCATTGAGTGCTGGGGGTGTGGCAGGAGACAGTCTGCCTTTTAGTCCACACAGCTCTGCACCAAGGGGCCTCAATCGCCCTGTTCCTCTGGACCTGGAGTCAGATCTCGGCCCACAACCCGGATGAGACCCTGGGGCCTGGGGCGAGGAGGATGGAAATAAGTGGGCCGCCTTGGGGTGGGGGTGGGGGCTGTGACTCCTTAGAGGCCACAGAGCAGACTGTGGCTGCCATCGTGGCCCAGTGAGCTGGACTTTGGTGCCCCAGGCAACCTTTCTTGGGCCGACTCCGGGCTTGGGCCTTAGCCAAGCGGGCCTTAGCTGGGGTGATAGGGCAATGGCTCGACAAGCACTTGGCCATTCAGGCTTATCCTCCTGGAAACCAGGCACTGAGCTGTCAGGAAGCCCAGGCCACCCTGCCACAGAGACACCATGCGGGAGGCCCAGGGGACAGGGCAGCAGAGAAGGAGTTACCTGTCAAGAGCAAGGCCTTTGGGGTCTGACACATGGAGAACCAGCTCAGCTGACTAATTATTAGCATGAACTCTTGTCCAGAAATGGCTTCAGGCACTCACCTGGGACATCTGAGTTGCGGTGTTGCCTGCTGCCCCCATAAAGACCATGGCCAGCGTGGAGGAGAGGCTCATGGGTGAGAAAAACACATTTTTGGAGTTGTCCTCACCCAGCTTTTTCAGGAGGGTTAAGGCAAAAGTGCCATTTGCCTCCGACAGAGCATCCATGACGGCAAGTCTGAAACAAAGGATTTAAAATCAGTGACACATCCGTTTAGGCTCCGTGACGACCACATCCCACTCTGCTGTTAAGTTACCAGTGACACTTTGGTTAGGTGGGCAAAGAGGTGCACGCACAAAACTTGATTTCTTTTGGGAGCCCTCAGAATTATTTTGTGGGTTCCTGGTATTAAGTGGACAAAATTGAACAGTGATGCTGGTGACAGTGGCACCAAGATGGCCAGTCCCCTGGCAAGGCTGCTGCCCCAAGGCGCTCTGTGAACCCAAGGAAGGCCAGGGTATAGGAACAGGTGTGTGTGTTTGCTGCAAGGTCACCACCAGCTGAGAGGTCGCGGGCCCCCCCAGCCCCACCATGATCCCAAACTCCATTCCCCTCAAAGGCTGGAGTGTTAATTCAGATGGAAATGCCAGCCTAAGAGAGGCCACTTCTTAAGAAAGCACTGTCTCCGGTCACATCCAACAGATGTGCTCTGCTCCTGACCTTTCTGTCACTGATCTCAAAAGGCACGTCCGCCTCCTCTGCTACGAGGAAAGCACAAGCTCAGCCAGCCCACAGTACCTGTCGGAGAATCCAGTGCCCTTCTGCATGTTTGTGTCAAGGGAACTGAAGCTGAAAAGAACAGTTCCTCTCAAATTCTCAAGTGGGAAGAACAGCGGGAGACCCAGCAGAAAAGGCTCAAGACGGGAGGGAGACCGGGACCCCAGCCCCAGCGCTGGCACTCTGAGTCGGCTGCTTGACTTGCTCCCCGGACAAGGAAGGGGAGGTACCAGCTCATCGTGCTCCTGGGGGGTTCAGGGTGGCCGCCCCCAAATACAGCACTTCAGCACACTGAGTACTGTGAATTAGAGTTCGTGAGAAACAGCTGGTGCAAGAGGGACACTGACTCTCTCCTGTGCCCTGAAAGTGGAACAGAATCTCCACGTGAAGATACTGCCTGTCCCAGGAGGCAGAGAGCCACTCTTGAGGGCTAGAGACGGGAAATTCAAGGCCAAAGAGGCTGTACGCATGGACCCTGTTGCTTTTTCATTAACTTGCTGCCCCAAGCAAGAACCCTGTTGTGTTGTCAAAGCTTCACAAACAGTTGTTTCTTTGTCTAAAAGGCATAAAACTGTCTGCTGTCACTTCTTTGAGCCTCCCATGCGTATGAAATTACCATGTGATTGTTTTTCTTCTATTACCTGTCTCACGTCATGTAACACTAGACTTGCCGGAAAGAACCCAGAAGAGAAAAACCATCTTCCTCCGCTACATCCTCTTCCTATTTAATATCCAAAAACTCTTCATATTAATGCAGAAAAAAGCAAACATTCACCTGTCTTCAAAGGCCAGTAATACGGCCTTTTCTCAGTTGACGACGACTGCTGACAACCATTGAAGGTAAAATTACATCCATGCCTATAAAGTCACTGAACCAAAGGGAAGCAGTAAATCAGCGATGCTCCGGAGGTTTATCTGAGCCCGTCAGGGTCATCTTATGACAGAAAATATGTTAATCATGAGATGACTGAACAGCCCACTCTTGGGTCTCCGAGTCAAATCGGAAACGATACCTCCCACGCTTCCTCATCTGCATCACTGACAATAGAGCACTAGAGGCAGTAACTGTGTTCCCCAAATAGGAACGGGGCGAGGAGCCCTGGCCCTGGTGTGAACTGCCCCGATAGTTCAGGCCATGGCAGATACAACTCAAGAAACGTAGTCAGGATGAAAGTTTATCAGAAGTAACACAAAATAAGCATAATCAGCAAACCACGAGATGGCCTACCTGCACAGCAGCCAGAATCAATGAAATACTCTTAATTAAAACCGAGAAGAGAATGGAGTAAAACAGGTTCCAAAAAGAGTTGATGTTAAAGAAAAAAAGACCCCGGTGGAAATACGTGCAGGGCTACAACTAGCAAAACGAGGACTGGAAACCGGGTGTGTGGCTCTGGACTCACCCTCTCAATCACAGCTCCCCACCTCCCCCCAAAAAAGAGCAAATTAAAGACACTCTTTTTGAAAACATGAACTTCAAAAGTTCAAAAATGGAGTTCCATCATGGCTCGGCAGCAGAGAACCCAACTAGGATCCCTGAGGATGCGGGTTCGATCCCTGGCCTCACTCAGTGGGTAAGGATCCAGCGTTGCTGTGAGCTGTGGTGTAGGTCACAGCACATGGCTCAGATCCCGCGTTGCTGTGGCTGTGGTGTAGGCCAGTGGCTACGGCTCCGATTCAGCCCCTAGCCTGGGAACTTCATATGCTGTGGGTGTGGCCCTAAAAAGCAAAAACAAAAAACAAAGTGCTATATGTAAAATAGGTAACCAGCAAAGATCTCTACTGCACAGCATACGGAACTAGATTCAATATCCTGTGATAAACCATAAAGGCAAAGAATACGAAAAATTATATAACTGGAATCACTTTTGCCACACACCAGAAACGAACACAATGCTGTAAATCAACTACACTTCAATTTAAAAAAATCTTTAAAAAAGCCCTTAAAATGCCCAACAAAGGAGATGCTAGGTAGGACTAGTGGGGGAGGGGACATCAGTGGGTGGGGGGCAGCCAGTGAGGCCACGGAGGGATTGGCTGCCTGTGCAGTGGTGCCCATGGTGGTGAGGGTGGCAACTGGACCTTGTGAGACCATGGACCGCTTGGCCTCCCTGGCCTAGCCTGTTGGTGTCCCTGTGCCAGAGCTGGAAGTGGAGGAGGCTCTGGGCCTGAACCAATTGCCATCGGAGCTGCTCCTGATGCTGCTGAGCCATGTGCCCCCACGCACGCTAATCCGACAGTGCCGCCAGGTGTGCTGGTGCTGGCACGCCGTGGTGGACTGCCAGGCCCTGTGGCTGATCATCCTGGCCCAGGACCACCATGCCCTGTGGCCCATCCTCCAAACCTGCCTGCTGCCTGCCAACGACACCAAGCCCTCTGTCCTGGGCCGCTTCTGCATTTGCAGACCCATAGGATGAAACCTGATGAGTAGTAACCGAGAGGAATGCTTCCTGAAACCCGTGGCGCTCGGTTGGGAAGCCCGGGCTGTGGAGGGAAACCTGGAGGTCTGCTTCCTGTCTGCATCCGGGTGGTACCACAAAGACGAACAAATCTTGACCTTCAGGAGAAGGGTCTGTGGCCGGAACTCCTGGAGAGTGGCACGTTGGAGGTTTACGTTCCTCACTGGTGGAACGGCCAACACGGCACTGGTGACCTATATCATCTAGTCGTCCAACTTCCGGATGCCAGCTGCTCCACCCTGGCTCATTTCTCCTCCATACCGCTCCAGCCAACAGTGGAGAAAGTGTCTCCTCTGAGGCCAGCCGGGTGTGCTCCAGCTGCAAGAAGGGCGTCGGCTTGGTGTCTCTTGAACACTGGGTCCGGAGCCTGTCCTTGTCTGAGCAGTATCAAGTCTACCTGGCCAACTCCAGTGTGATCGTGCGGGTCTGTCCTTCCTCGTCAAGGCCTGTCCTCGCAAAACAGCCTGACCCTGCCTTCTAGAAGCTCGAACTGTTGGCTGGGCCATCTCGTTAATCAAGGGCGCTGAGATCCCTGGCGTCCCGGGGTCTCTTCGCTCCAGTGGAAGGTCATATTGGACCCTGTCTTTGGGTTCTTGAACCTTCTAGAAGAAAGGTCCTCCACCACTTACCTGCTTCTGCTGCTCTAAGGCAGCCGTTGTTCTACTGAGTGGAGACCCATGGGTGAGCACAGGGAAATGCCCTTGTCTCTTCTGATTTCTGTTTCAGAGGCTTTATCGATACCTTCTGGGAAGTCCCTCTCCTTATGTCTGAACTAGAACCTCCTCCCTATGGCTGAGCAGACTCCAGCCCATATTGGATGGTGAACTTAATTAACCTCCCGAGGTTTCAAGACTGGGACCAGGACTCGCGGCTAAAAGTCAAGTAGCTCAAAATGTGTTTGGAGACAGAGGGTTCTGCCCACCCGGTGAGAAACGAAATGTCCCCTGAGCCCAGCCCTACCCTGAACTGTATGGTGTATAAAATTATTTTGTCATTTGGAGTTCCCATCGTGACTCATCGGAAAGGAATCTGACTAGCATCTATGAGGATGCAGGTTCAATCCCTGGGCCTCACTTAGTGGGTTAAGGATCCAGCATTGCCGAGAGCTGTGGTATAGGTCACAGACGCAGCTCAGATCTGGCGTTGCTGTGGCTGTGGAGTAGGCCAGGGGCTACAGCTCCGATTCAACCCCTAGCCTGGGAATCTCCATATGCTGTGGGTGTGGCCCTAAAAATGCACACAAAAAATTATTTTGTTATTTTGAAATTCTTCTGAAATGGGAAGAATAAATCTGGAATACATCTGTCATTTGTAATGAATTTTGACAAAAAAAAAATGCCCAACAAGAACCACATTCATGACTGGATATTAATGGAGGTAACAGTTTTTTTTAAATATCATCTTAATGTCTCAGGAATATATAAAATTAAGTGAAAAAACATAAAGCTATAAATACAGTTTAAAATCTTGTATATGTAAATTAGGAAGAAAAGCACATGTGATCATAATTTATAGACAGAATGGAAGGAACTGCTGTAACCAGATGTTTCTGGATCGTGGGTAATTTTTTTTTTTTTTAATATTTTTCTGTATTTTCACATTCTTTTTACAACATGCCTGTGTTTATTTTTAGGGGGAATGGTTCATTTCTCTTTTTATGAAATTAATATGCAAACACCTAGTTTAAAGTCAGATATTGCTGAGACACCTCGAATGACCACAGGGCCTCTTCCCCCCACCCCCCACCCCCCACCCCCGCCCCCTGTGTGCTCTGGATCAAGCAGCGATCAGTGCTGAGCCAGGTAGTGTGCTGGGAATTCATTGCCTTTCCTCCCTCAGCACTGCCTGTCCTTCCATTTTCTCTGCTTGCCCACCCACCTTCACTCTTCATTTTCTGTGTATCTCTGGCAGCTTTTCCTCAAATGTTCTATACATCAGTCAGATCCTTCCAGTAACTTTCAGATGCTCAGATACAAGTTATAATCTACCAGCTCCCTCTTCCACAGTGTCTCCCCCTGCTGGTAGGCGCAGATTTTCATTCCACAGACAGAACTACATTCCCTACTAAAATACTCCAGTCAATAGTCAATTAGTTATTTGTCAGTCTGGTAAAAAATAAAATTTTTCCTCAAACAAAGCACACTTCTTCATAGCAAATTCTTTTTTCTCGAGTTCCAGGTATGGTGCAGCGGGTTAAGGATCTGGCATTGCCCTAGCCATGGGGTAGGTCGAAGCTGCAGCTCAAATCCAGTCCCTTGGACGGGAACTTGCATATACTGCAGGTGCAGCCAAAATAAAATAAAATAATTCTTTTTTCTTAAACATTTATGCATTGGTTACATATTTTAATATATCAGATTAAGCTTTAAACACCTTTTAAAACAAACTTAGAACTTCCAGATGATTGTTGTACACCTATAAACGTAATAAAATTCATTAAGTAATGTTTAAAAATTTAAAAAAAAATTTCACAACCAAAACTTAGTAAACATTTAAACTCCTATACACCTAATAAATCCAGACTTACAAGTCTAGGAATGCCTATCGTGGCTTATTGGTAACAAACCCGTCTGGTATCCATGAGGATGCAGGTTTGATCCCTGGCCTTGTTAAGTGAGTTTAGGATCTGATGTTGCCCTGAGCTGTGGTGTAGGTTGAGTCTTGGATCCCACATTGCTGTGGCTGTGGTGTAGGCCGGCAGCTGTAGCTCTGATTTGACCCCTAGCCTGGGAACTTCGGTATGCCGTGGGTGCAGCCCTAAAAAAAGCAAAAAAGGGAAAAGGACTCAAGTCTAGTAAGCTAGCATCACCTAAGATTTTCATGCCTGTTTAAAAGTGCACAAAACAGTACAGTGGTTACGAAACTTGCTCCTACACCTGCAAGTGAGTCCAGCACAAAGGTATCAATACCACAGGCCTGTTACCTTTGTCCTGTCTTTTCATACCTTTCCTAAGGTGATGGTCATGTTTATTTTACAGGTTCTCTGCAGCTAAAATAATTTTAAGGGACCACCCCCTCCCCACACAGGCTGTCTACTTCCTGGCCATCAGGCCATCCCAGCTGCCTCTCTGACCGGCAGGCACAGCCAAGGAAGTGGGGACGACTGAGCTTTCCCCTTTGCTGGGATTTTACAAGGCCTCAGCCAAACACCAAATTTTAGTTTCTTGAAAGTAGTGTCTTTCCTTAAAATGAGTATTTTAGTTTTCCTCTATCTGGGTTGCATAACCCAGAGTTTAACCATATAACTTGGCTATTGACCGTTCAGTCTAATTTTTAGGCCTTTGGCTTGGTTTATGTAACTACCTTGTTTCCTAGCCTCAGAACATGAATAATCACTTTCTACACAGCTATCTGAGCTGGGGCATCAGGGCCGTATTTCCTGAAACGCAACTGAAATTCTCTGGTGCCTTTTTAAAGCTTATCTTGTTTGCCTCACTTGAACTTATGAATGGACTCATGACTTTTTACAAGTGTATTTCAGTGAGCTGATGTTTTCTTCTTGGTCACAGCTGGGCTAGTGGGTTCTCTCTGAAGTGGTTACTTTATCTTGAGGTATTTGTTTTGCTTTTTATTATTTATTTATTTATTTATTTTTTGGCTGCACCCGCAGCATGTGGAAATTCCCTGGCTAGGGATCAAGACCGTGCCACAGCAGAGACCCAAGGCGCTGCCGTGACAATGCCGGACGCTTACCCTGCTGTGCCACGAGAGGACCCCTGGCTTAAGATGTCCATTGCCAGCGTCCTCCCCCTAGAGCAGCAACAGCTCTTACATCGACTTTGAATTTTCTTCCAGTACAGAGATAGCAAATGTCAGCCCCTCTCTCGGTTTCTTTTAATGGAAAAGATCTGTAAAGCACTCAACTGTATCCTCGGGCCTGTGAGTCTTGGTGCTATTGTGGCAAAGCTGAAGAGAGACTTCCTTCCAGGTCCCTCGCACACCCTGCTGTGAAGGGGATGCCACGTGAATTTTCGTCTCCCAGGCTCCTCCAGTAGAGATGCCACCTGGGCTCAGTTGTCCCATCCTCTGTCATTACACGTGTGTGTCCACCCCACTGTTTCTCAGCCACACTGTCCAGCCACACGACGCCATCTGGGACCCACTGCTCTTCGGCCCACAGCACTGCTGTCCCCCGACGTCCCTTTGCCGATAACATCCTTGGTGCTGGGCCCCAGGGCCTTCCTCCTTCATGACTGACTCCTTTGCTGTGATGAAGCAAATGGTCCCATAGCTTTCTAAGACAGAATGTACATGTTTTGACTTCTTGCATGTCTGAAAATGTCTTTATTCTGCTATTCCATACGATGGACAGTTTGATAGCATCTGGAATTTTATCCCTGAATTTTTGAGGTTCCACTGCATTGCTTCCCAGCCTTTGGCTCTGCTGCTACAAGTCTAAAAACATTCTGAGCCCAGCCTCATCCCTCCTCCCTCCCCCTGCTCTGTGGAAGTGTCTGAAATCTGATCCTTCTGTTCTGAATATCACAGTGATGTGTCTGCTTTCAGATGGGCCCCATTTATTCATTTTGCTGTGTACTTGGTGGGCCCTTTTAGTCTAGCAAATTCTCCGGGAACTTTTAAGGCCCTTGTTAGCTCCCTCCAGACTGACCTCTCTTTGCATACCTCCTATTCGCACGTGTGGCGCACACAGAAGCGGCTTCTAGAGGGCACTTTGGGATGGGCACGCTGCTCTCTGCGGGGTAGAGAGCTCTGCTCTCCTCTTTTTCCCTCTCTTGCATTTTCCATCACGATGGCGTCTCGTTCCATTTTTTGGAAGACACTTCTCACTCTCTTCCAGTCTTTCTACTGGTTTTTCCAGTCTCAGCCATTACATCTTTAATTTGCAAAGCTCCGTGTTCTCTCCTGGTCCTTCCTTACAATCTTCCGCTCCAGCCCCTTGGAGAAGGTCAGCCACAGTCTACTGCGTGGACTTCTGCGCCCTGCACTCTCTCTGCGCCTGGGTCTTTTGCTGTAGGTATTGTTATTGTGGTTGCTGTTTGCTTTATTTTATTTGGATCTCCTTCCTACAACAGGCTTTTTCCACAAATGCCTGAGGATCCTGGGACGGCAGTCATATTAGTGTTAGGAACTGTCTACATGGGGAGGACGTGTGACCAAGGGGTGATCAAGGGAGGAACCAGCAAATAGAGGAGTCTGGCTGCAAGAAAGCTAGGGGCTCCGGGGTTCCCGCCAGATCCAGAATCCCCTTGTTTCAGCCCCGTGCCTGGGGTCCCTGAGTTTGGGCACCAGATCCTGCGGGAGTGAGACCTCATCTCCCACTGGATGTTGGGGTTAGGCAGCGAGCGTGGTTTTCTGCTGAGGGTCGGGATGGCCTGTGCGGGTCCAGTCAATCTGGGGATATGCTTCCTACCCACGTCCCGTTCTGCAGCCCCGCACTTCACCGCCCAGCCTTCTGGGCTGTTTGCCCTCCACAGGCACCCAGCCCCTCACGTCCCTCCTCCAAAGTCCTCTGACAGCTCGTGTCCACTCTTCGTCTCCGCTCCTGTTTCTCTGTCCTTGTGTTTTAATGCCTTACAGCATTACTGTGACTTTAGCAGGGTCTTATGAGGGAAGAAGCGAGACACATGGTCACGAATCTATAGACTATTTTTGTGAGCAGAGTAAAACAGTATCTTCATATTGAAAAGCCATTTCTTTGCCTATTACCCATTTTCTCTGTTACTTTTGAAATGAATGTCCATATATTGACTATCAGTTATGAAAATCCTTCTTGTTTGTCCTGAAATATGAATCTGAAGATAATGTGCCACTATCACATAATCATAAGCGGGCTTCCATTATCACTTTGCAATAATATATAAATCCTTAATAACCAATCATAAAAAGATTAGAGATCTTAATCCTAAAAAGAAAGAAAAATAGGACCAAATTTAAACAGTTTACTTCTAAGATATTCCAGATAGCAAAGAAAATGATACACGCTCTAGCGAGACTTTTATGTTGCGGGATCGCTCTCCTGCATTCAGTGCTCACACCAGTAATAAGGATGCATTTTTGGAGTTCCCGTTGTGGCACAGTGGTTAACGAATCCGACTAGGAACCATGAGGTTTCGGGATCGGTCCCTGCCCTTGCTCCGTGGGTTAACCATCCGGCGTTGCCGTGAGCTGTAGTGTAGGTTGCAGACACGGCTCGGATCCCGCGTTGCTGTGGCTCTGGCGTAGGCTGGAGGCTACAGCTCTGATTCGACCCCTAGCCTGGGAGCCTCCATATGCCGTGGGAGGGGCCCAAGAAATAGCTAAAAAGCCAAAAAAAAAAAAAACAGGATGCATTTCCAGGATCACACTGCAAGCCCATCGGCGGCTATCCCAGCCCCCACCTTTTCAGCTTCCGTAAATAAGACAGCCCCAAGTGTCCTACACACACACACACACACACACACACACACACACACGTGCGTAAAATTCATTGTAAGTTTTTAAATTATCTACTATCCATACAGACGACTTTTTAAAAATGTCAGTATTTAATGATGAATGTAAAAACCGGTGTTACAGTTTCACTGATGAACCATGTCATACACCTGCGTGTTCACACACAAAGCAAGTGTAACGGTCAGTCTTTGGCGCCATTTTTTCCCTGTAGCTCCACCACTAACTTTCAGCAGCTCATGTTCATAACTGATTTTATCCAACTGATTGAGTCATAAGTCTTTAAGGTGTCACTATTGTGCTGCTTCTTGCTTTATTAGATTAAGGATGCTTTAACTTCCTACAGGATTTAACTATTAAAGATTGGTTTACTGGAGATGTGGGCTCCTGCTTTGTCCCCACCTAGTTTCAGGGGCTGTGTGTGTGTGTATCTAATATGCAAACAGGGGGGTTCCTTCTACTTTAGGTTTACTGTGAAGCTGAGATAAACTGATGCCTAGCACATGCAGTGGGTAGTCAATAAATGGCGGGGAGAATTGTGTATTATCTTCCTTATGCTGATGTCCAAGCCCCATCTCGGGTCCAGAAAGCTTGGGAATGTAAGGCACGCGGCCCTCCCTGGGGTCTGAGGACAGACAGTTGGTGTGATGGAGGTGCCCTTGGCATAAACAGAAAAGAATGGTGATTCTGTTCACTCTGATTTCACTGTTACTGGCTGGAAGTGGCAGCAAAAAGAGGAAAGTAAGAATATGTCTTAGATTGGAATTGGTCTCATATAATCTTTTTTTTTTGTCTTTATAGGGCCACACCTGTGGCATATGGAGATTTCCCAGGCTAGGGGGTCGAATCAGAGCTGTAGCTGCTGGCCTACACCACAGCCACAGCAATGCCGGATCCTTAACCCACTGAGTGAGGCGCCGGGGATCGAACCCACGTCCTCATGGCTCCTAGTCGGGTTCCTTAACCACTGAGCCATGACAGGAACTCCTCGTATAATCTTAAATACTTGGTTTACATGTCCAAGTTGACTAAAACTGTGCCCTTTCTCTGTGGTGGCATGAAGCCCAGGGTGAGATCACTTGGGAGTTGGGAACAGTGGGACACGCCCAGAAACTGAGAACCGCGGCCCTTCCTGCTCATCAGGCTGCCCCCCCCCCCAACCCACAGCAACCCAGGCCGCAGGACGCTAATCCAAAGGTTACCCTTCACAGGCCCCCTGCTCGCAGGTGTCCCAACGCACAGCTGGGGAGAGAAGCAAAGGAGCCAGCACTGAGCCAGCTTCCCCAGCAGCTGGGGACTCATTTTCCAGAGTCTTTCCCCCCCCCAAACGAAACTTTATGGGGGCGGGGGGTAAGTGCCAAATTCATCTAGCACGCAAACCCCAAGTATGATTAAAATTTCCCCCACGTTCTCAGCCCCAAAGACATCAAGTCTTGTCACCTTCTGCCTGCGGCGAGTTTAAAAAACAGACTTAACAGGATCTGAAACGGTCCTCACGATTGTCTCTGCAGGCCTGAGTGGCCACGGACGCTCCCGAACGCAGGCCACACCGCAGGGCAGGAAACCGCTGGGCAGCGAGGTCCTCCGGGACCCCGACCGGCGGCTTCTCTCCCGCTTCCAGCCCCACCCACCCGGCTCCCAACGCCCGGCGCCCTGCGACGCGCCCGCGGGCTCTCCCGGGGCCGCGGCGGGCCGGGGTCACCTGTGCGCGCGGGGCCGGACGCAGCGTCCCGGGAGGCTGGGCGCCGCCCCCGTGCGTCGCGGGCAGGTCCGAGGGGCCTGGCGCCCCGGGCGGCGGCGGCCGCAACACTCACTGCGTGCTTATGTCCGCCGCTGCCGCCGATGCGAAAGGGAACCCCAGCGGGACGCGCGCCCCCGCCAGGCCGCTCGGCCCGCCTCCCCGCCCCGCCCGCAGGCGCGACCTCGCGGCCGGACGACCCACGTACGTACCCGAGCGCGACCGGAGCGGGCGGGGCGGCTGTGAGGCGATCGCGGCGTCCGGGGCCTCAAATACCGCGGCCGGCAGGGGCGGGGCCGAGGGGGCGGGGCGGGGCCGAGGGGGCGGGGCGGCCGAGGGGGCGGGGCGGGCCGGCCCCGGCCGGGCAGGGCCGAGTGGAGTTGGCGACAGGTGCGCCACTGTGTCCTTTCCGTCCCCAGTGCGGTGTCGCCTCCTTGGGGCGACTACGGGCGCAGATGGAGCGAATGCCTTATCCTCCTAGAAATGGAATTGCTAGGAATACTACAGATATATTTTTGTTAGTTGTCAAATTCCTCTCCTTCGGGGTTGTCATTTTGTCCTCTCACCAGCTATGTCCAAGAGCTTCTTCATACCCTTGCTGGCAGTGATGCCTGGAAACCTTTGGATTTTTACCCATCTGATAGGTGAGAAATACTGTCTCAGGGAATTAACATTTACTTTACAATAAGTGAGGTTGAAAAACACATAAGCCATTACCTCTATTTTACACCCCCCACCCCCGTGAACTGTTCATGACTTTTTGTTCATTTTTAAAATTCGTTTGTTTTTGCTTTTTAGGGCAGCACCTGCGGCATATGTAGGTTCGCAGGCTAGGGGTGGAATTGGAGCTACAGCTGTCGGCCGGCATCACAGCCACAGCAACACTGGGTCTGAGCCACGTATGCGACCTACGCCACAGCTCCTGGCAACGCCGCCGGATCCCCCACCAGCTGAGCGAGGCCACGGGTAGAACCCACATCCTCTTGCATGCTAGTCGGATTCATTTAGGCTGCGCCACAATGGGAACTCCCTTCTCCTTGGTTCTTTTTGTTTGTTTTTTCTAGGGCCGCTCCCGCAGCATATGGAGTTTCCCAGGCTAGGGGTGGAATCAGAGCTGTAGCCGCCAGCCTACACCACAGCCACAGCAACGCGGGATCCGAGCCGCGTCTGCAGCCTACACCACAGCTCACGGCAATGCTGGATCCTTAACCCACTGAGCAAGGGCAGGGATCGAGCCCGCAACCTCATGGTTCCTAGTCGGATTCGTTAACCACTGCACCAAGACGGGAACTCCCTTTTCCTTGGTTCTTACCTGCTCTTTATGTATTAGCATGATTAGTCTTCGTAGCACAAGTCACAAATATTTTTACCCAGCCTCTCAGCTGTCTTCTGATATTGCTTCTGATGATTTTGGCATATATTTTTTATTGCAGTCTAATTTGATTATTTTTCCTTTATGGCGTATAGATTTTTGGATCATAGTTAGGAAGTCTTTCTCCCGATTGTGCAGTTCACCAGGGTTTTCTTCCACTAGTTATGTGGTTTTTTGGAGTTTGGGTTTTGTTTTTGTTTTGTTTTGTTTTTTACATTTAGACAGCTGATCCATTTAGGGTTTGTCCTGGTGTATAGGAAATGTAGATCCAATTTTAATTCTTTCAGATGCCTTTCCAGTTGTTCCAACTCCTTTTATTTAAAAAAATCCGTATTTTTACTGATAATTTGACAGGCCACTTTATTATATACCAGACAGCTGCAGGCACTCTGGCCTGCTTCAGCTGGTCAGTCCCTCTAAAATATAGAGCTTTCCTGAAGCAGGTGGCTGCCTGGGACAGCGCGTACCCTTCATTGCTACATGTCTCTGATCATTTTATTTTCCCATAAAAACTAAAGAGTCAACTTGTCTAACTCTCCAAAAAAAAGTACTCACATATTTGTTAGAACCATACTGAATTTAGCTTGTGTTGAGTTCATATTGCACTGATTTAGTTGTGCTGTCTGAAGGGGAGCAGAATATGCCACCCGAGAATGTGCCCCTTTGGCATGTGGGTTATTGTGAGCAGAAGGCAATCAAGACCCGGAAGACTCAGGAAAACTTTGACCTCCCCTTTATTTGCCTAAAAGATACTGACTAAAAGATGCAGGGACCTGGCCTAGAAAGAGAGCCATTTATTTGTTTATTACCGGAGATAACTTTGTACCTGAAAGACTTATCAGGGCAAACCAAAGATCTGCTCTCTTACGCCCTTGGGATTGTCCCCCCCCCCCCCCCGCCCCCATAAGCCCCGGCCCCACCCCATTCCTCCGCTCAGGGTGACACAGGAGCCTCGATGGCCTGATCGCCTTTGGGTCTTACAGCTTCAGGGGACTCCCACACATAGGAATCTAAATGTGTTTTTCTCCTGTTAATCCGTCTAAAGCCAATTCAACTGTTAGACCAGCCCAAGAACCTGGAGAGGTCGAAGGACATCTTAATCCTCTCCCCGAGCCAAGAACCTGTGGGATCTTTCTGTTCACACAAATAGGTTTTTTCTCTTTTTCAAGGGTATTTTAAAAGTTTTCTTCATGGAAGGTTTGCCCCTCTCTTGTTGAATGTATTCCTGGTTATTTCATCTTTCTGTCGATATTGCGAGCAAGCACTTTTCTTCCCTTGTGTTTTCCTACCGGCTTCTGCTTGTCTGTCAGAAGATTGTTTTATGTGTTAACTTTTAACCTAGTGCCTTAATGAATTTTCTTACTGTTTGTATTAGGGTTTTTTTTCCCCATTGATTCTTTTGAGTCCCTGAGTCCTACAGCTATATTTTATCACCTGCAAATAGAGATTGTTGTATTTCTTCCCCCAGTTTTCATGTCTCTGATCATTTTCTCTTGTTCGATTGCATCACCTCCAATAGGGTAAATTTCTTATCCTACCTACCTTTTAGTACTTTAATATCTCCAAAATAAAAAGGTGCGCCCAGGAAGCCAGCCTGGTTCCGCAAAAGAACAGGTCATTCCTAACCTCATTTGCTTTTTCTCAAGCTAGGGTCGCTTGGCAGGGAGACCTAGGCGGGGGTTCTCTCGGCCAGTATTCGCTGCCATCTTGCCTGGATTCAAACTGGGTGGGAGAACTGTTTTCCAAATTACGTAGGCTAATAAGTCTAGACTCAGCACCCTCCTTTCTAGAAAGATTTCTCTTAGCATAAAGTTGTTGAGCGTGTGTTTATCACATTTTCGAAACTTAATACCCTAAGAGGCTTATAATGAAAAACAGAATCAAATCCCACATCAGACCCCAAAATCAGATATCGCAAAATAAATGGTATGAGTACACAGCTGAAACTACTCTGATCACAGTTCACGTGACAAAGGCCTGGGTTTCAACTGTCTCTAACTAAGCATGAAATACCAGCGTGATGTGGTATCACTGGAAATGCTTGCAGGATCCCCCCACCATTTAGCCACTGATTTACGGGTGGGAAGAGGTTACTGGCGTTCTTTGATAAAGACCTCTGGCAACCCGGTCTGCAGAGCCGTGTGGCTGAAGATCTAAGTGTTACCATTCCACCACTACTCAGAGCTCTTCTGTGTTTTATCCTCTCTTCCTCACGGCTGTTGTTCAGCCACTGGATATGCTGGCATCAGCTCCCGGTTGGACACTGCCACTCTCTCCAGGCCATAGACCACAGCGAGGATGGAAAGGCCAGCAAGGTGAAGCGGTGAAACCCCGGGTCTCACCCGCACCTGGTTTCCTCCAGGCTTTGCAGTGTTGGGCCTTTCGCTCCCAGAATGACCTAGGGCAGTTGTTGTGGCAGCTGAGTTGGGGGGTGGTCATTGGTGAATGAAGAGTACCTCTGCCCACTGGCGGAAGGACACGTACAGCTGTTGCTCAGTAATACCAGGTGATTCATTCGAGTCCGGTGTTTAGAAAACTCACTTCAGATACAGCAATGATGTCAACAAAAGTGACTCCAGAGGATGCCTTTTCTGTCCAATCCCTGCTAACTGGCCCCTGAAGCTAACCTGACAACATCTGGCCTCACTCAGCAAGAGAATGGCATTTTCGTGCCCCACATGTCCCCAGATAAGGAGACTGGTTCCTTTGATTTCAGTGTCAGAGGAATTCAGCAGTCCATGCACAAGAAACAGAAACAGCGCCTTCTGGGTGTTGCTGGAACGGTCTGATGTTTCAGTAGGCAACTTAAACCCGAGATGAACAAAGGCTCTTGGCCATGGTTCCACACACAGTTCATCGGGTTTATGAATCTGAGATTGTTACAGGCAGATATTTTCTTTCGTAGTATTTTATTTTTGAAAATAGTCCTTTCAAATGTTGGAAATAATATATTGGCAAAAAACACTCTCAAAAGGCACCTTGCAACCCATATCCAACCCATGTGACGCAAGTCAGTTTTGATGTTGGAGCACAGGCAGCATCTCACCTGGAACCAGAGTGAAAGGCAGCAGCCACACAGCTCACCAAGCACGTGTCTTCTGTCCTGCTGACATTGCAGCTCCAGCACAACAGCGGGAAGGGCTGCTCTCCTAATGCCAGCCCCTCTCTGTGACGTCTGGGCCGTGAACGTAGCTGCACTCTGTGCATTTTTCAGTGTTGTATGGCCCGACTGGCTCATAGCATCGGAAGACTATTTCTGCCTTATGCCCATGGCAGCGATGGACTTGGATTGATTTAGCCACGTTTACTTGTAAAAAATCAGATCACAGTGTACGAGCTGCAAAAGGCTACTTCTAAATCAGCAACCAGGAAATTAGACGAGTAACAGAACTTTATCCTGATGGGTTAAACTGTCCGGGAATAAGTCAGCTGCTTACTAACTCAAGCTAATTAAGCGAGTGTTTATCACAGTCTGTAGTGTGACGCTCCGAGACTGGTCCTGGGCTTGGGTGCAGGACCCGAAGTGAGTTCCGGGGCAACGATCTACATCTGTTTGGTTTCCTTGGAGACAGTGAACATGGCAGTGTTTCCTGCAAACAGCAGAAGTTGTCCAGATGACGTGGCACCTTCCCTGTGAGCAAGCTGCAGGACCTGAGCGCTTCATACCGGATGGCCCAACAGTTCTTCCAAAGAAACCGCAGCAGCCACTCCCAGGGATTCACCTGAGAGGCACGTCCGGGTCGTGGGTCCCTTTGGAAAGATCAGGCGGGCAGCAGGCCGAAGGTTAGGAGGCTAGGAACACAGAGTTGGACCCTGCTGAGGCCAAAATGCATGTAACCTTGCCTTGGGCCAGTGACAGGCCACCCAAGAAGCCAGTTGAAAGTAAGACTCTGCCCAATGTGGGCAGAATGATGAGCCTGCAGGCGGTGGGTGGATACAGGGCCACATACCCTTCCTGGGAAGCGGGGGGGAACACCCTCTTTTCCCTCCCGGGAGGAAGGTCTGAGCTCTGCATTATTTCTACCCCAGAAAATGCCAGTATTTAAGGAGCTGCTGACAGCTCCTCTTCACGTCTCCTCGGCTACGTGTGCACAGCCGAGGGGCAGACCCCGGGCTTCTCCACGTCTTCTCCTTAAGGACAGTGTGGGAGGGACCCTGAGCTCCCCCAGCTCTGAGGGAAGGACAGCCACACACCCACAGCCTTCAGTACGGACCTGACACAGATGGCACGGACTTCCCTCTCTCTTTCCCCGAATTCTTGGGAAGCTCTGGCTTGGATTCGCTGCCTGCGTGACCTCGATGAAGATAATTCCTGAGGAGGGTGAAGGACGAAGAGATGCAACCAGGCGGTGCTCTCCTGCCCTACTTGACGCTTCCCTATCGCACTGTTTTGAAATGAGAAAAAGACACTTTTTTTGTTTTCTTTTTAGGGCTGCACCCGTGGCACATGGAGGTTCCCAGGCTAGGGGTCCAATTGGAGCTGCAGCTACTGGCCTACACCACAGTCACAGCCACGCCAGATCCGAGCCGTGTCTGTGACCTACACCACAGCTCCTGGCAATGCCAGATCCTTAATCCCCTGAACGAGGCCAGGGATCCAACCCACGTCTTCATGGATCCTAGTCAGGCTTGTTATTGCTGAGCCACAACAGGAACGGCCGACTTTTTTTTTTTTTTAAACCAGAAACCACCTTTCACATTCAGATGCTTGGACTTTGTCTCTCATACCTTTGAAACCCCACTGGGTGGTAGAACCGGAAAACCCCAAACTCCGTGGACCAGACATTTATTGTACTGAGAGGTGCGTCAGGTCACAAAGTTGTTGAGAAAACGGAGTAAAACACGGTCCTTCCTCTTCGAGCCGTTCAGATGGATGCGAAGGAGACTGTGCCTCACCGTAGTGGGTGGCCGTTCTGCCGGGCACATACGCAGCGAGTTGGGAACAGGATGGAGCGGGCACCGTGGGGCTTGGGATGGATTCGGGGACTGTGAGTTGAGTGGGGTCTTGAGGGAGGAGTCCAAGGTCCAGAAAGAGCCAAGTAGGCAGAGTCACTGCGTGTGAAAGGGCTCCTGGCTCTTCTCTGGGGGCAGCGGGGGTGTGGGCTGGAGCGGCCGGAGGAGGCAGGGTCGCGTTCACTGGGTCTGGCGGGGCAGGGCTGGAAAGAACCTTCGGGCGGTTCTGGGGAATTTGTGTTTTATCTCTTGGGCACAAAAGGGGGAGCCATTCTAACTGGATAAGTAACAGGATTCATTCAATCACTTCCTTCCCTCTTCCCCTTTTTCCCTTTCGAGTTAGGAAGTTGGCACTTAGGATGGATTGGCTGCAGAAGCGGGGCAGGGGTGGGGGGGGGGACAGATAGGAGTTGGCTTCAGGGACTAGAGCACAGGCAGGTGCGCCTAAACCCAAGCAGTGGCAGCAGTGATGCTGGTGATGCCAGGAGCTAATTAGCGACCAGGGGGATTGGGGGACCAGGACAAGAAGGGGGTTCCAGGTAACCGTTAGTATTCTGACTCAGCTGGATACACGGTGGGATAATTAACCAAAAGGGAATACGGGGGGAGGGACGGTCAGGTCCTGGGGTCCAGTGAAGACGGGTCTGAGTCCGGAGGGGCTCGTGGGGCTGGTGAGACATTAGGTGACAATGTTTAGGAGACAGGTGTGCGATGTAGGTGCTGGGCGCTGGACGAGGGTGCACTGGCCTGGCCACACCTGTTTGGTGTGGTCTGAGGACAGAAGCTAAGGCCACACCAACCGGCATTTGAAAAGAAGGAAAAGAAAAAGGCACCGAGCCAGGAAGACGGAGAAGAGGAAGAGCTGGACGACGGGCACCGAGGTCTGGGCCTCGGCTGCTGGCGCTCGAACAAGTGGGGGGTTAGAATTGAAAGAGGCCCCTTGTCACCTCCGATCCAGAGTTACCTCAGTGGCAGTGGGACAGACACCAAGGAGAATGGGATTCAGGCCGACAAAGCCAGGCGGAGGCAGCTGTCTGCGGGCATCTTTGGAGAAACTCTGCCGTGATGAGTGAGGGCGCGCCGGCTGGAGCTGCAGGGAAGCTGGAGGAAGGCTGTGTTTAAAGGACAGAACAGCGCTGAGCGAGTCATCTGCCTTCTGAAGAGTAACAATCAGAAACAACTAGTAAAATACAAGAAATGAGGACATTTTCTGACTTAGGGGAAAATCTACACCGAAAAAGGATTCTTTTGTCAAGAGCACAAGAGTGAAGCAAAGCAACCCGGCCTATTTCTAGCTTGATAAGTATTTGTTGTTACTTTTGGCCTTGAATCCAATGGCTAAAATAAAATTTGCACTTTGCAGGAGTTCCCCTTGTGGCGCAGTGGAGACGAATCTGACCGGTGTCCCTGAGGACGTGGGTTCGATGGTCATGGCCCTGGAGGAGCTCACTTTCTAGTCTGGCCTGGAACCACTTGGATTTCAGTGGCATTTCAAAATGCAACGAAGAGCAAGATGAAGCAGTACCTGTCGTCTGGGGTGGGCCTACGGCTGACTCTGGGAGCCCTGCCCTGAGGCCCCAGGTAGACCTGGCGGTTTGGGTGCAGAAACTGCAGAAACCATGGCAGCGGAAGGAGACAAAGGGCCCTCGGAGATGCGGGAGAGTGAGGTTTATTCCCCGCTGGTGCGGGCTCAGAGGAGCCACCGCCAGAGTCTGAGCACCAGGCCTTTGTTCTCTGCAACGTTTATACATTACAGGCTCTTGCTTTTCCCGTGTGAGCAGCCCGGACCTCGCCCTTCCCCGAGCAGACAGTGCTCCTGCCTAAGAAACTGAGCATTAAGGTGACGGAAGCGAAGCTGATAAGCAATGCTTGGAGCGCGATCAGCAGGGCTGCTGGCTTGGACATAGGGCACGTAGTTGCTACACAATTACAAGAAGGATGGTGTGAGGCCAGCATAGCTGAAAAGGCTCGCAGCTGCTTTTCCAGACAAAGGGGGTTTTGTCTCTTAGTTAAATCTCCTACTTCAGTTTGACCAGAGCGGTCCTGATGGGGCCCTAGGGCAACAGAGCTTCCTTTTTTTTTTTTTTGGTCTTTTTTTAGGGCCACATCAGCGGCATATGGAGGTTCCCAGGCTAGGGGTCTAATCGGAGCTGTAGCTGCCAGCCTACACCACAGCCACAGCAACACCAGATCCAAGCCGAGTCTGTGAGCTACACCACACTCAGGGCAGTGCCGGATCCTTAACCCGAAGAGCGAGGACAGAGATCAAGCCCACACCCTCTTGGTTCTTAGTCGGATTTATTTCTGCTGCGCCACGATGCGAACTCCAACAGAGCTTCTAAAACTGGCAAACAGACAAGAAGTGTGTCAGGCAGGGCTCAGCCGTCTGGAGGCCAATTTCAGCCAGTCTGTGCTGTGCAGGGAGCACCAAGACCCCCCAGATGCTGGGGCCCTGCCCCACCCCGACCCCAGGAGCTTTGGGGATGGGATGGGGGTGCTGGATCAGGACTTGCTTTACAGAGCGGTGGCAGTGGAGATGCAGGAGGGGGGACTTCTCGGCCAGGTTGAGGGCTCAGTGAGCGGGTTGCCCTTGAAGACACACGATTTCCCACAAAGGGCAGGTTTAATTGCAGAATGCAAGGCCTGGTGTGCTGACCTGCGGTGAAGACAGCTGGAAAGATGGGTTTATTCCCGTCAGCTGAGAACTGCAGCTCAAGGTCTGCACGGTGGCCACGTGCAAGTTCCCGCGTGGTGAGGGAAGGAGAGGACTTTACAGACGGGAGTGGACATCGGGTGGACTCAGGAATCAGAGCTGGTGGCTGTTCTCTCGGACAAGGAGGGGGGTCTTTCTCCTGTTGGGCTCGGCTGCGGACGCAGGCGTGAGCGCGCCCCCTGCTGGTCTCCCGGCTCCATGTAGCCGAGGCTTCCGTTCGTTCTTGTTCAGCAGATGTCAGGGGACAAGGCAAAAAGGGACGTGAGCTATATCGGTTCATTATTCCTGCCCGGGGAAGGGGGTCAGCACGTTTTCCTTCTCTTTCAACAAGCAAGCAGTTCCAGCACGTCCTAGGCGCCCATGCCTCCCGAGGTAGAGCAGTCAGTGCCCCTGCAGGAAGGGACAGAGGGCAAGGGTTGCAGGAAGGGCTCTATCTTCGGGTCACCCCACCACAGCTCCTACTTCCTCTCTCTCCCCAGGACTCTCCCGCTCCACAGGCAGTGTGGGGCCTTCACGAGGGTCTGGGGACTGCCCACCCTGTGAGCTGAGCCGTGGAAGAGCAGAGTCCCTAGCTCATCTGCAGTGTTATTCTTGGCTGCCTTGATGTTTGTGCATCAGCTTTTTTTTTTTTTTTTTTTTGGTCTTTTTAGGGCCACGCCTGCAGCATATGGAGGTTCCCAGGCTAGGGGTCTGATCGGAACTGGAGCCCCTGGCCTACACCACAGCCACAGCAACGCCAGATCCAAGCCAAGTCTGTGACCTACACCACAGCTCACGGCAATGCTAGATCCTCAACCCACAGAGTGAGGCCAGGGATCGAACCCGCAACCTCAGGGTTCCTAGTCAGATTCGTTTCCGCTGCGCCACGATGGGAATTCCAATCAGCTTTAATAACTTTATTGCCTGAACCATTTATTCATGAAATGGCAGCCAGGATGTGCCAACTGCTGTGCCGACTAATTATTTCATTCATTCCACACTTGTACTGAGCGCCTCCCATGGGCTAGGAGCTACACTAAGGTCTGTGATGTGAGGGTAGGGGACACGGACCCCAGTCTCAAGACACCAGGGAGATATTGTGAGATAATAGGGAGAAAGCGTAACTTGGTGTCTGCTGCTGGCTCCTGGCACAGGGCTCCTGGAACCCTGGTAATTTCCTGAGTGATAAGAACGCTGGGAGGACCTTTTGTTCTAATATTTGGTCTTTGACCCCAGTTCCTGATGCAGAATCATGAGCCCCTTATAATTTCCTGGGTGAAAGGAGTGTCTTATTCTAAAGAGGTGACCGTGGGTGGCTCCTGGAGGAGGGCTGATCCCCGCAAAGACTGAGCCCTGATGAGAACCTCGGACCCTTCCGCCTCGTCCCACTCTCTTGAGAAGGCAGAAGGGCCAAAAGTGGGATTAATGATTGACCCCTGCGTGAGGAAGCCTCCCAAGAGTCTGGGGCTCAGAGAGCTTTCAAGGGGTGACCACGTGCATGAGGGGCGACGCACCCCAACTTCTCAGGGATGGATGTTCCTGTGTCCCCATCTGACTGTTCATCCGTATCCTTTATCATATCCTTTAATAAACAGGTAAATGTGTTTCCTTGAGTGGTGTGGGCTGGTCCAGTGTTGCCAAAACTCAGCCTCTGTTCACCAGTGCTGAAGAGAAACATGGAGATAGAGTCTGGGGTGAAGGGGAAAAAAACGTAGCCTCATGACTGTGCTGGGCAAAGGGGGCCACAGCAGGCTGGTGCCCTCAGAACCATGGCCTCCCTTAGGCACGCATAGGGCCATAGATAAAACTGTAAGTCTTCGCTCTTCTTTACTTAGGGACGCTTTCCAAGATCATCCGCGTTGGTATCAGACAGTCTAGGACTGACTGCGGTGGTCCTTGGGGTTACTGCTCTGTGTCCCTCTTTCTGGAATGAAAATGCTCACGAAGGAAGGGAGCTTTGGGGGGTGCATCTCAGAGAGCCAAGCACCGGGCGGCTTGTGTCCTTCTAAGCGGGAGGTAATCCCTTCTAACTGCATAAGCAAGAGGGAGAAAAAGCGGGAAAGCACCTGTGAGAGGGTGGCTGAGCGGATGCAAACGAAGTTTAATGTGGCGGAGGGACCTCACAAGTTTCTGCCGCAACGATAGCAAATTAACCAAGCCCGATGGGGGAGGGGGTCATGGGACCCTCTGGTTTGTGATCAAATGAGACAGAAGTTGTGGGTAAACTAGGAACTTGGCATTGTCACCTTTGGGTGACAAGCCCTTCTTAACCTGTGGGATCATACACTATCTCCAGGTGCAACGTGTTCGAATTGGGTTAACCTGTAGGACGCCCCGCTGTTGTGGGAAAACCTCGAGCCCATTTGGTGACCGGAAGTGTCCCAAGTGAAGTGGTTTGCATGAGGCATTAGGGAGACACACAGGAGAGAAGCCCAGGAGGAAAGAACTGGCTCTTTCCCGGAACAGGGGACGACTGAACAGGGGTTTTTCCCTTACACAGACATGCAAACAGGTGAAACTGGATGTGACAGGTGCTGTATGAGGCTAAGCCTAAGGGGCAAGAAAAAGAAGCAGCAGGAAGTCTGGTTGGGGAATCCAGAAAGGTCCCGCGTCTACCACTTGGCTGAGACCTGAAGGGTGAGGATGAGCCCAGATGACAGCGGGCGGGAGGGAGCCCCAGACGGGGAGTGTGCGTGATGGAGGAGGCGGCTCACTATGGCTGGACCACGAAGTGTGAGGCGGTTCGGGCCGAGCATCCATCAGGGGCCAGTACATTCGCATGTTATCTTACAGGCTGCGCAGGCTCTGCGCAGGTCGTGTGGTCACGCAAGCGGTTGTCGCTGGGGGAGCCTGCCCTGCAGCGGCGCAAACAGTGGGATGCAGAGGGGCAGGGGTGTCGGTGCTGCAGGGGAGAGGCAGCAGGCAGTGAGGGGGCCGTGGCCTGTGGTGGAGCGCCTGAAAAAGGAAGGGCTGACTCGGGAGAACCCGGCCAGGTCCCAGCGGTTGTTGGCTGGGTGGGTGAGAAAGGGAGTTCCGACCTGACTTTCAGATTGCTGAGTCAGACCAGCGGCTGAATGGCTGTGACCTTGCTTTGAAATTGTTTTGCTTTTTCCTGGGAACAAATGAGGTTAGCAGCGAGGGATTATCCCCCACTGTTCCTAAGGGCTGGGAAAAACAAAAGCAGTATACATTTGCACTGAGGGAGAAGATGTAACGTTAGCCAAAGCGGCTCCACTTAAAGCCTCTTTCTTTACAAAGCCCGACCTGAATTAAAACACGCACACACGTGTCTTCCAGATGATCGCTCAGGATCACAGCCTACAACGGGCAGGGCTCTTCTCCAAACCTTCCCCTTGTTCAGGTTTAACCAAAAGAGAGTAGGCTGGAAGTGGGAGTGAATAAACCAGGTTCCCAGGAACACAGCTCTCCGAAGAGCAGGAGAAGCAGTTGACTTAGTTAGAGCTTAGGTGAGAAGCGCCAAAGGGAAGATTGAGCGGAATAGGAAAGATTCTAAAATTCATTCTACAAACAATAGAAAGACATTCAAGCTTTTTGAGTATTGTGGACAGAGAAAAAAGCAATGCTTTATAAAACATAATTATCCATGATATTTGGAATGGCCAGAAAATGGGAAGGTCCACGGTGGGGAAGTAAGTTAAGAAACTTAGAATATGCCACTTATGAGGTGATCGAGGCCTGACTCAAATTACACATAATTCGTCATTTCTCAAATCCCTCTCGCCAACTCCCCACAAGCCAGACACTGCAGTTTGATGTTACCTTTTCCAATCAAAGGCAAACCTCGCAGCAAAGAAAAGTCCCGAACCAGGTAGACCACCGGTAAATTCTAACACTAATCCTTCTCACATTCTTCCAGAACATTAAAGAGGAAGGAGGGCTTCTGAACTCACGCCCCCACATCGGAGCAAGATGAAGACATCCCACGAAAATAAAATTGCAGAACAATACTCCTCATGGATATTGATGCAAGAATTCTCAAAAATCCTAGCAAACTGTAACCAACAGCATATTAAAAGGATTCTACAGGAGTTCCCGTTGTGGCGCAGTGGTTAACAAATCTGACTAGGAACCATGAGGTTGCGGGTTTGGTCCCTGCCCTCGCTCAGTGGGTTAACGATCCGGCGTTGCCGTGAACTGTGGTGTAGGTTGCAGATGTGGCTCGGATCCCGCGTTGCTGTGGCTCTGGCGTAGGCCAGCGACTACAGCTCCGATTCGACCCCTAGCCTGGGAACCTCCATATGCCGCGGGAGCGGCCCAAAGAAATAGCAAAAAGACAAAAAAAAAAAAAAAAAAAGGATTCTACATCATGACCAGGTGGGATTTAGTCCAGGAATGCAAAGGTGGTTCAATGCAAGAAAATTTATCAATGTCATAACGTCACGTGAATGGTATAAAGGGAAAAAAAACCACAGGATCATCCTGTGTGAAAATGAATTTAAAAAAACCCTCATTTGCAGTGAACTCACTGTCCCTTGCAGACCCCAGCAGGAGAAAGGTTTTCTCTTTGCCCGGCAACATCCCAGCCAATGAGCAGCTGCCCTGCCCCTGCACGCTCACTCTCCTCCAATGGGCTTTGCTCCAAAGCCGGCCCCTCTCTCAACTTTACTCTGCAGAAGAATGCACCTCTTTTTTGTTCTCTGAAACTGCCTGTCCTGCACCACACTGTGCATATCCCAGTTTGCAAGTCCTCTTCTTTTCATGAATACACCCATTTTCCCGGTAAAATAACAGGCTATTTTAAGGTTGACAATCTCAACTCAAAGAAAAGGTCTTTGACAAAATCCAACACTCTTCCATAGCAGTAACAATCCTAAAACACCTGGAAAACGAGGACTAGAAGGAACTTCCTCAAAATGATAACGGCCATCTATGAAAAACCCACAGCAAACATCCTACTCAGTGACGAAAGCCTAAAAGCTTTATCCCAACATGAGAAACAAGAAAAGATGCCCATTTTCACTACTGCTTTTTTAACAACATACTGGAATTTCTAGCTAGAGCAATTGGAAAAGGAAAAGAAAGAAGTGATCAAAATTTGGAAAGGGGAGTTCCTGTCATGGCTCAGTGGTTAACGAATCCAACTAGGAACCATGAGTTTGGGGGTTCGATCCCTAGCCTCGCTCACTGGGTTAAAGATCCGGTGTTGCCATGAGCTGTGGTGTGGGTCGCAGACGCGGCTCAGATCCCGAGTTGCTATGGCTCTGGTGTAGGTCAGTAGCTGCAGCTCCTGTTGGACCCCTAGCCTGGGAGCCTCTGTGCACCACTGGTGCGGCCCTAAAAGGACAAAAGACAAAAAACAAAATAACAAAAAAAATGTGGAAAGGAAGAACCAAAATTATCTTTATTCACAGATGACATAATCCTATATTTAGAAAATCCTAAAGAATCCATTAAAAAGCTATAGATCTAATATCCAAATTCAGCAAAGTGCACAATGAACATGCAAAAACCAGCTGTGTTTCTACATATGTGTAGTGAACAATCTGAAAAGGAAATTCAGAAAGAAATTTCATTTACAATAGAATTTGAGATAATAAAATACCAAGGAGTAAAATTAACCGAGGAGGTGACAGGTTTGTGCACCGAAGACTACAAACCCCTCAGGAAAGAAATGAAAGACGATCCGAAGGAACGGAAAGATAACTTGTGTTCACAGATAAGAAGACTTAATTGTCAAGAAGTCAATACCGCCCAAAGCAACCTACAGACCCACTGCAGTCCCTATCAAAATTCCAACAGTGTTTTCTTCCAGAAAAGGGAAAGACAGCCCTGGGGTTCATATAGAGTCACCAGGGGCTCCCAATAGCCCGAACAATTTTGAAAAAGGAGAACAAATTCAGAGAATTCACACTTTCCCATGTCAAAACATATTATGAAGCTACGGAAGTTAAAAGTGTGGTACTGACATAAGGACAGACATGCAGACTAATGCAGTAGGATTGAGAGTCCAGACATAAATCTAGACACCTAAGGTCAACTGATGCTGTGGCCACGTTCCTTCAGTGAGGTGGGAAAGACTCTCCTCTCCCTGCATGGCGCTGGGGCAGGTGGATTTCCACACGCAGGGTGACGTTTACCCTTCCTTCGGATCACACACAAACATAACTCAAAATGGACCGACCACCTCAAGACAAGAGCTAGGACTCTCAAATTGTTCCACCAAAGCAGAGGAGTAAATATTCATGACCTTGAACTTGGCAATGAGCTCTCACATGTGACACCAAAAGCTCAAGGCAAAAGCAAAAAGTAGATAAATTAGATCACATCAAAAGTAAAGTTTTTCATGTATCAAACGACATTATCAAAAAGTCAAAGACATTGGGAAACCAAGCTCGAAGTGGCCAAAATGAATTTTCCTGTGAAAAGCAAACAGGGGTGCTGAGGAAAAGAGGAAGTATACAGCTGGCTTCACTACCCCCTTGCCTGGTTGCCCCCCGCTTCCTCTTGCATTTCTTCACAGTAGGGGATGAACTGAAAACTCTGGGAACCTCTAGAGGTGATGTTTCTTGCTGATGCTAACTCTTTTTCTTTGTTTTAATAGCACCACCTCCTCCTTAGACTCAAGATACAAACACGGTTCCATCTTCTGGGTTTTGCAGTAAGTGCTCCACCCCCACTGCCAGAGGAGCTGCGGGTTCTGTGATTTCCCTTTTTCCCAGGAGCTCTTGCTGCACCAACCTCTGGCGCTGACTGCAGCGCAAAGGCCAAGGGAAGGAGGGCAGCTCCGCCTCCTCCCGCGGGGCGTCCCTGGCTCGCTGAACTTCGCTCATTCCTCCTCGCGGCCACCAGAAGGTGCTGTCGCGTCGCGGAGACCAGGATCCAGGCGCGGCCCCAGGTCCTGCCTGCACCTGCTGGTTTTCAGAGGCGAGGGCGCCTCCTGGTCGCTCAGGGCTCAACGCTGCGATTCCCACGCCAAGGACTAGCGGCTCCCAGGCTGCTTCCAGCACCCGCTCCTCCGCAGCCACCGGGTCCTTCCGGGGATCCACACCACCCGGAGGTCTGGCTGTTTTCCTTGTTAGTCCTCACCAAACACAAAGGACGTGAACCCACCTGCCCCCGACGCCCGCACAAGAGCGTGGCTCACCCTCCTCGTAAGGAATTCCACCCTCCGCGATTCCGGAGGGCCTGCTCCTACCGCTCTCACTTGGTCTCGTTTACTTTCTGGGACACAAAGACGTCATCTCAGTGAGCCTCACGAGAAAGGAGGAAAAGCAACACCACATTTCATCTTTGAGGCATTGGAGTGCCTTGGGAAACGGCCGCAGCACGTCCTCCAGGACCTCCCCCCCGGGCTCACAAGACACGACGGCCTGTCCGCTGCTGCACGAGGGCGTGTCAGAGAGAGGCTGTGTCCGCCCTTCTGGACCCAAGGAAAACAGCAGCAGCAGGCGGCCCGCCCCCCGCTCTGGTGCGCAGACAGCGGCTGCAGTTCTTTTCGTTAGGAACGTTATGACGGCCAGGCACACCTGCCTTCTGCTCTTCAGGGCCATCCCAGGACACCGGAAATAAGGGGTGTAGAGTTTGGGGAGGCTCCTTGGGTGGGTGGCATGGTGGATGGGCTACTAAATGAGGTGGCACAAGCCAGACAGCGCTGGAGACAGAAAAAGACAATTAGCCCAAACTGCACACCAGCCGCCCTCCCCGACACACCCACAGACTCCGGTTCAGTACGTCTGCTTTCCAGAGGATCTCCTTGGACTGGGACTCTCACCCCTCGTGCCCTTTTTCCAGCTTCCCCCAAAGAAAACATCTGGCCAAGCCACAGAGCGTCGCCATAGGAACACACCATTCCCATCACCCCAGGGCCCGACCCTCCTGATGCCCTGTCGCAGCCATGCACCTCCAACTCCTGGGGACAACTAGTCTGTTCTCCGTTTCTAGAAGTCTTATCTCAAGAGTGTTACAGAAACGGAATGGTACACTCTGGACCCTTTTGGGATTGGTGTTTTTCATTCAGCATAATTCTCTGGAGATTGGCACTGACTGTGGGGTGTATCATTACTTTGTCCTTTGTATTGCTGAGTGGTGTGCCGCCTACCTTCCGCTTTTACCCTGGACACGCGCCTGGGGATGGAGGAGGCAGGAGGGCACCTCTCTTCCCAGCGCGGGGTTCCCACCAGCCACCTCCCCCAGAGCCACCGGATCCTGCGGGGACTTGAGGGGCGGGGCGCGCGTGTGCCCAAGCCCGGGGGCGGGGACAAGGGCGGGACGAGGCGCGCGCAGCAGGGCTTAGGGGAGGGGCGGGGCGCCAAGGGTGGGAGGAAATTCTGAGTGGTCCGAACAGAACCAGGACCTGGCGAAGAGCGCGTGGGGTGGGGCTTAGGGGCGAGGCGGGCAAGGGGGCGGTGCCAGGACGGTGGCTGGCTTGGGGGCGGGCTGCGCTGGAAGGAGGGCGGAGAAGAGGGCGTAGACGCGCGGCCGAATCCCAGCGCCAAACCTCGCGGAGCCTTCCCGCTGCGCCCCCCAGGCGTCGGCTCGTGCGCGGCCGGCGCTGCGAGAACGTTGCTCGGGTGCCGGCCATTCTCCCGGAGGGCATCCACGACCTACCCTTCGTCCCAGGCGTGCGCTGGCCGAGGTGAGTGCCCGCGCCCTCCCGAGGCCGGGCTTGGGGACCCTTCCCAGGGCGAGGGGTTCCGCGGGTTTCCCTCCCCAAGACCTCTCCTGCGTGCGGGGCGGGGCGCAGGTGTGAGCAGGCCCTTCGCTGCGCTCAGCCCCTGTCCTCGGTCCTGCACGTCGGGCCGCGCTGACCCCGGCTGCAGACCGGAAGCGGGCAGCCTGGGGTGGCGCGAGGGCGGCGCGGTGACCAGGCCCGGGACTGCGGACCGCCCGGGTCTGGCTTGGGCCCTGCCTCGGGGACCGCGCAGACTCTACCAGGACCTGAAACTCAGCCTCGTTAACTTCAGTCTCGGTGACTCTCAGCCAAAGAAATTCAGGAATAGGAACGAGGATTCCTCAGATGCCTCCTGCACCCCTATTTATACATAGTTTGGGGGATGAAAAAACCCAAGCGCGGAGAGAGAGACAGACTCGGATGGCCGTGCAGACAGTGGAGTGGCCGCTAGTGAGTGGTAACCCGCTGTTAGAAAGAGACGCGCTGGGCTGCCCTTGGGGAAAGAGGCTTAGGAAATAGAGTTAGAACGCCGTGAACTAGCTTCTGGATGCTGATGAGGATGAAATGATAGGCCTCGAGACTATCAGCCCATTTGACGTGCTGTGAGATACAAGCGTGTAATATTTTCTCCCGTTGACCTGGCAAGTACAGAATTTCTAGGGAAGGAGAACCCTAGCCCTGCTGTGAAAGGAGGAAGGAAGGCCAGGAAGGTGGGTGAGGAGGTGACCCGCTGCCCGGGTCAAGAGCCTGGCTTGAGGCTTTGTTCAGAACAGCAGCCTACTTCTCAGGCCTGTTTGTTATTCTGAACAACTAGGGACTCCGACCCACTGGGGACCAGAAACACCAAGGCGTCCTGGGGCCTGGCAGGGGGCGTAAATGGGTGAGCTGGGTGGAGCAGAGCGGTGGGGACTGGGGAGGCCTGGGGCTGCAGAGGAAGGCTGCCCTCTGTGGGCATTGCAGTGAAAGCTGAAACCAGAGTGTGTCTAAGCCCTCGGCCGAGGAGGCTTAAGATGAGGTGGCCCTGAGTCTGCCAGGACACGGCTGACCTATCCCAGGTCACCAGGTCGTGGCACTCCTGCATAGCACACTCAGGGTGGAATCCCGCCCCTGTGCTCCAGACCAGAGCTCCCACCAGCTCTGTTTCAGCCACGGGTGCGTCAGGCCAGCTTTCTTGAACCCCCACCAGTCCCTACCTCCTTTTTGCACCTGCCCGTCCCTCTGCCGCAAGCTGCCCTGGCAGGGCCTCCCCTCCCCCGCCTGCCTGCCTCCCTCACTGTTTTGCTCTCCTAGATCTTGGGGGTCCCTGAGGAGGTGAGCGTGCCTGACAGCCCAGGGCCCAGCCCACGGGATCTTCTGCGCCAGGACTGACAGCAGACCCGCCTCCCGACAGGACTCAGAGAAGAACATCCATCTCCCGGGAACATGGCAGGTGACTGTTCCCTTTGGGGGCGTGACACTCTCTTCCGTTCACATTTTCATTGGAAATTGAAGACGTTGCTCTAAAAACTCCAGGCCACACTGCAGTGGCTCAAATCTGTTTTCTTTATAGTGTGGACTGCTATGTGGCATTATCGTGTTTTATATTTTCCTCTTTGTCTGACGGGCCACTTCAGCCCCGCCAAGCTGTCAGTTTCTGGAACGTAAGGGCCATGTTTATCCTGCCTCTGCTCCGCCTCCAGTCTCGGGGTGAGAGTGGGTGCTGGATAAATAGATTCGGAGTGAATGAGACCCCAAGAGTAACCATGGTTCACAATTCAGCACGATTCTCTCTCTCACACACACAAATACAAACGCACACACACCAATTCTGCAGTATCTTTTTTCTCTGAAGATAGCATGAAAATCCTCTCGCTTCAGAGCATAAAACTCCAGCGTAGTTTACACGTGATCGTGTAGGTTAAGGTTTCTCAGCCTCGGCACTGCTGACACATGGGGCCTGTCCTGTGCTTTCTAGGATGTTTACAGCTGCCTGGGGCTCTGGCTCCCGCCTCCCGCAGCCCCTTCCAGAGGACTGCGGCTCCAGGAATTGTACCATGTCTCCCAGGGGGCGCCCTCAGCCCAGTTGAGGCCTTTTACTGGGGACGTTTCAGTTGTCTCCTTTTTCCTATTATGCCCTAATAGCCTCTTTTATAATCAGAGTCTGAGAAATTAAAACATTTTTTTAGGGCCGCACCCGCAGCCTATGGAAGGTCCCAGGCAAGGGGTCGAATTGTAGCTGCAGCTGCCACCTACACGACAGCCACAGCCACAGCCACGCGGGATCCAAGCCACATCTGTGACGGCCACTGCAGCTCATGGCAACGCCAGATCCCTGACCCACTGAAGGCAAGGGACTGAACCCACATCCTCATGGGTACTAGTCGGATTCGTTTCTGCTGAGCCACAATGAGGACTCCCTAAAATAAAAATGTTAATCATTAACCTAACTTGTGGGATCCACCTTTGCACCCAGCTGAATGCCACAAAGCTGTTTGCCTCAAACTAACATTTATATTTTCTCCAAGGGCCTCAGTGGAACAATTTAAACCAAGAATTTAAACATTTTGGTGTTCGGTGGGGTCCCAAGGAAAATTTCAGCAAAGCCCCACAGCTGCCTCTGAGAGGACTCTTGTGAACGAGGAAAAGGCTTCAGAGGCTGTTGGGGTCCTGGTGACACAGCCCTGACCTGTAAGACCTGGGCTTCTTAGAGCCTCTAGTTATCAGCCTCGCCCCCGGCACCAGACTCCATGCAGGCCCCCCCTGCCCCGAGAGACCAGAGCTGCCGTCTTTCACGTCCGTTTAAGTGTCAGATCTGCAGGAGCCGCGGGCAGTGGCTGAGGCCTGGCCCTGGAGGGTCAGCACAGACCAGCCCAGGGTCTCCTGTGATATGAGGCAACACGGCCGACACCCCTCAAAGAGAACGGCCCGAACAGAGTGGGGGGCTCTCACGGGGCTCAGTCACGCTCTTCCTGAGCAGTCGTAGCGGGGCCAGGGGTGTGGGTGTGTGTGTGTGTGCGCGCATGCATGCGTGCGTGCGCGTTAATAAACTATAGCTGCGTTTGGAAATGCTCGTTATTTGGCACCTGTGCCCCCTTTACAAAGGTTGGTGTTGCTGAGCTTCAACCACCGCGATGCCCCCTTCGCCCTTGTTGAAGGTTCGACCCCGAGGAGTCGCGCTCCTCGAGCAGAGCTCTCTCGTCCGGATTTAGGTGGGAAGGTGCTGATCGTCTACGCGCACCAAGAGCCCCGGTCTTTCAACGGGTCCTTGAAGGACGTGGCCGTGGCCGAGCTGAGCCGGCAGGGCTGCAGGGTCACCGTTTCGGACCTCTATGCCATGGGCTTTGAGCCGAGTGCCACGAGGAAGGATGTCACTGGTGCGTTGTGTGTTGTTTTTCTGTCTTTTGTGCTTTTCCGATGGGGGTGTAGCTTACGTAAGAGGGTGCTCGTGTCCCGTGCCCGGCGTCAGACCTGGGTGTTTGGCTGCATTCGGAGTATGACCCCAGGTCCAGTCAGCGTGTGCACCAGGCACGGTTTTGTTCTCTCCTGATGAGAACTGTCAAGATGCACCCTTTCAAATACTCAGTAGTCTTAGCTCTAGTCACCCTGCTGTGGGCGACATCCCTGTGACATTCATTTTCGACCTGGAGGTTGGTCTTCTAACCCCCTCCCCAGTATCCCCCACCCCCTGGCCTCCTCCCTCAGGCGCCCACCAACCTGGTTTCTGTATTCAGGAGCTCAGTTACTTTTTAATTTTGTTTTGGGAGGGCTGTGTTTTGTTGTTTAAGATTTCACCTCTAAGTGCGATATAGTTCTTGGAGTTCCCGTCGTGGCTCAGTGGTTAACGAATCCAACTAGGAACCAGGAGGTTGGGGGTTCGATCCCTGGCCTTGCTCAGTGGGTTAGGATCCGGCATTGCCGTGAGCTGTGGTGTAGGTCGCAGATGCGGCTCAAATCTTGCGTTGGTGTGTCTCTGGTGTAGGCCGGTGGCTACAGCTCCAATTAGAAAAGGCAAAAAAGACCAAAAAAAAAAAAAATCTAGATACGGTTTTTGTCTTCCTCGGCCTGACCTCTTTCTTTTTTTGGGGGGGGGGCCGCACCAGCGGCATATGGAAGTTCCCAGGCTAGGGGTCGAACCGGAGCTGCGGGGATCTGTCATTGCTGTGGCTGTGGTGTAGGCCGGCAGCTGCAGCTCCAATCGGACCCCTGGCCTGGGAACTGCTGTATGGCACAGATGGGGCCCTAAAAAGAAAAGTAAGTAATTAAGTAAATTAGTTAATTAATTTAAAGTGTTTTTTTCCAGCTTTGTTGAGATCTTATTGACAAATAAAGATGGTATATATTTAAGGTGAACATGATATTTTGAAGGCTTTTTTTCTTTTTTTAGCTGCACCCGTGGCTTATGGAGGTTCCCAGGCGAGTGACTGAATCCAAGCCATAGTTGTGACTGATGCCACAGCTGCAGCAATGGGGGACCCTGACCCACTGCACTCCATCGGGGACTCCTGAAGGCATTTTTTCATGTTCTTTTCTTTGAAAAGCTAAATACTTTTGGCTTTTTGTTTATATTAATAGTTTATATTTGTAATATTTATGTTGCTGTTTTAATCAGATACTTTCTATGCATTATCTGAACACATTCCTTGCTCATTTAGAAAAATAGAAATTAGGTCTTTTTCTTATTGACTTTAAAGAGCTGTTTATGTATTTTAACATTAGCCTAGAATGTGGGATGTGCATTGTAAGTACACTTTTACCTAATTTTTTTTTTTTAGTTTTGATTTTAAATCTGCTGGCTTTCTTCATGCAGAATTTTGTTTCCTTTCACTTTGTTGGCTTTTGATCAGAGATCCAAAAGTTTGGCCTCCAGATTTCATGTCATATAATCTCTAAGCTTATTATTATTATTATTATTATTTTTGTATTTTCTAGGGCCGCACCTGCGGCATATGGAGGTTCCCAGGCTAGGGGTCTAATCGGAGCTGTAGCCGCCGGCCTACGCCAGAGCCACAGCAACGCGGGATCCGAGCCGCGTCTGCAACCTACACCACAGCTCACGGCAACGCAGGATCCTTAACCCACTGAGCAAGGGCAGGGACCGAACCCGCAACCTCATGGTTCCTAGTCGGATTCGTTAACCACTGCGCCACGACGGGAACTCTCCTCTAGGCTTATTTTTTGAAGGTGGTGTAGTTTCTTTTTCTAGCTTTTGGGCCCCATCCGTGACACGCTGAAGTTCCTGGGCCAGGGATCGAACCTGCACCACAGTAGTGACCCGAGCACAGCAATAGTTCCTTCTGGTCTTGACAGGTTCTGCTTTTTAAATGGAAACACTTTATTCAGCATTTTTATTTTATGAAAGTGTAGTTGATTTATAATATTGTGCCAGTTTCTGTTCAGCATGGATTTGGTTCAGCAGGTTAAGGATCTGTTTTTTTCCAAGGACCCCCCCAGATCTCGCAACGCTGTTACCTGATCCAGCTGTTTATCTCCATCTCCTCACTTTTTTTTTTTTTTTTTTTTAAGGCCGCTTCCGCAGCACATGGAAGTTCCCAGTCTCGGGGTCAAATTGTAGCTGGAGCTGCCGGCCTACACCACAGCCACAGCCACACCAGATCCAAGCCGTATCTGCAACCTACACCACAGCTCACAGCAATGCTGGATCCTTAACCCACTGAACAGGGCCAGGGATTGAACCTGCGTCCTCATGGATGCTAGTCAGGTTCGTTCCCACCGAGCCACGATGGCAGCTCCTCCCACATGATTTTATTCTCTCCCACACATTGCATTCTGGTTTTGTTTTCTTACCCATGACTCGGTACCACGTGGCTTAATTATTTCGGCAAATTATTTACTATTTGAGTCAGGTCACGCTCACTTGTCTATTTTTTTACTTTACCGAACTTCTTTCACTCTACTTTTCCATAGCATCTTTTCAGTTAGCTTTCCAGAGTCAAAACAGTGCGGATCTTTGTACTGAGGTCCCATTAAGTTCACAGAGGAACTTATGGCCCCAGGGACGGGCATGGATCCTCCCTGGCTCGCTTTCCCTTCCGCCCCGGCAGGTCTGCTTGCCAATTTTCTTCTTTGTTTTGTCATCTTTTTTTAGGGCTGCACCGGAGGCGTGTGGAGGTTCCCAGGCTAGGGATCAAATCAGAGTTGTAGCCCCTGGCCTACACCACGGCCACAGCAAGGCCAGATCTGAGCCGCGTCTGCGACCTATACCACAGCTGACGGCGAGGTCAGATCCTTAACCCACTGAGTGAGGCCAGGGATCAAACCCGCGACCATGGATAGCAGTCGGGTTCGGTAACCGCTGAGCCACAATGGGAGCTCCCCATGCACATTCTCCCGTCAGTTTACCATCATCAGGCGTGCCCAGTGTCAGCTGTGGACGCTACGTGGCAGCTGGTGGCCTGCCTGAGACACAGGCCCCTGCTCAGGGCCCATGGTCAGCATAGTGCCTTCTGCACAGAAGGGAGACAGGGGGCACTTCTGAATGCAAATGAGACAGGAGGAAGCAGAGGCCCAGGGGTTCTGGTCTGGGCCTGTGGATGGGCTGGGCCTGCTGCTGGCAGGGCCACCCCTGGGCCTCTTCGTCCCTCTGCTGCCACGAGGGCCCCATGGCCAGAGCTGGGCCTGTGCCTCGGCCTCCTCTCTGCTCGGAGGGGATCGCCCTGCCCACAGGTGGCAGGAAGATGCGAAGGTGACGAATGTGCAGCAGAGAGAGGTGGGGGGTCTCTGGACCCCGGTTGCCTGTTACTAACTCTGAGCAGTGCCTTCGGAGGAACATTCCTTGGAACAGAAGCCCCTGAGGGTGGAGGGCAGACCACCTGCCTTTGAGTCCAGTGGCCATGGGCTGAGCTGCAGGGTCCAGCAGACACCCCACCCCTGCTGCCACCTGCACCCCCCCCCCCGCCCCCGAGAGGCCTGGGGCCACAGGGAGCCTCTCCAGACCCAGATCCAAGCACGTCTTAGGTATTCGGGAGGGTCCCCTGTGTGCAGGAAACGCTTAGTCGCATTGAGGGTCTCACAAGACCCAGCCCATCGCTGCAGCCCCATCACCTTGCAGGCCTTCTGGCCCTCGCCCCAGCTCCTCAGCTGTGCTCACAGTGGCCCTTTTCTGGGCGGACCAGGTTGTCCTCTCGGTGACTTCTGCCTGGAAGGACCCCTACCCTGTTCCAGTTCTCTGGGCTCGCTGGAGAACTCCTGCTCCATCGTCAGAACCCTGTGCCTGGAGGCAGCCTCAGGTTGCATTGGTGACCACGCCCACCTCCCACCCCCATTGTGCAAAGCTGGTCATTGTCCCTGTTACACAGGCAGAGAGACACCACCTGTGACTGGGCTGCGGGGTGTGCGGCCTCACTGGCCATGACGTGACCCTGAGCTTGCTGACGGGTCGTGTTGTGTGTCATCACATGTTTCTCCGCATCTCCTCCTGACTTTGAGTCTCGTAGGGTGAGGACAGTGGCTATGCCTGTCTCTGTCCCCAGGGCCCAGCACCTGGTCGGGTCTCAGTGCACGTCTGATGACTGGCTGGGGCCGTGGGGGGTCCAGGTGACAGTGACAGTGACACTGGTGGGATTGGCCGGCGGGGCCACAGACACCCCCTGAGCAAGGACCTTTGTCCTGTCCCTGCAGGCGCCCTCTCCAACCCCAGCTTCTTCAATTACGGGGTGGAGTCCCATGAGGCCTACAGGAGGAAGGCTCTGAGCAGTGACATCGTCGAGGAGCAGAAGAAGCTTCAGGAGGCTGATCTGGTGATATTCCAGGTGGGTTTTCCCTCTGCTTCTGTCCTGCTGGGTCGGAGGCCTCTGCACAGCCCCGGTCCCCATCCTGAGCTCCACCCCTGGCAGGGGCCTTGCTGTTCCCAGCGCGTCTGCACACGTCCCCACGTCCAGAGGTCAGGAGAGCCAGGACTGTCCCGGGCCTGAGCCTCAGGCAAGCAGCCAGGATGTCCCTGGAGCCTGCAGGCCTGAGACGTCTGGTCGTGCCGAGCGTGTGGGCCTCCTCCCGGGCCTGTGCGCCGAGGCCCCCCTTCTGCCCACGCCCTCGTCACCAGCCCCTCCCAGCCGCCAGGGGTCGGATGTGGTCACAGAGGGGACTTTCCTCTGTCCCCCTCGGGGCCTGGACCTGAGCACCCTGTGCCTTACCCCCTCACGCTAGGAGGAGCGCATGACCCCGGCAGCATCTGGCCCTGGGCCGAGCAGACCCATACGCGGGGCTCGCACCCCGTCTCCCCTGGAGCCCTCCTGCCCCCAGCTGGCGATTTCTCCCAGGGTCTCTTTGCCCACCTCTCCCCCCCACTCCTCCTCCTTCCGATGCTCTGCCCCGGGGGCCTGTGTGTAAGCTGATTGCTTCCCTCAGCACGGATGCCAGCACGGACTGCTGCTGCCATGCTCCTAGCTCAGCACTCGCCGGGCTCACCCTGCTCCGGGTGCTGGGCTGTGTCCCCGCGTCCCCACCACGGTGCCCTGAGCTATTGCAGATCAGGTAGAGGAGGCACAGAGAGGTTCAGGAACTGGTGGGCCTCCCACAGCAGGAGGCTGCGGAGCTGCGATTTCAGCGCCGCGTCCTGAGTTAGATCTGTTGGGAAAGCACATGAAACGTGGGCTTCCTTCCGCCTTCAGGAGCAGATGGTCGCCTGTGTTCCTGTCCTTTCCTTGGTGATGGCATAGGACGTGGTGTTAGGGCTTCTGTGGGACCAGACTGGGCTCAGGGGTCAGGTGTCTCAGGACCGACCTCAGCCACTCCCAGATGCTGCCTCGTGCCCCGGCCAGGGAGAGGGGAGAGTGCATCCCCACCCCTGCCCTCTGGCCACTGGATTCAGGGTCTCGGGGTCCAGCAGAGCTTACAGAACTGGCGTTCGGGGCCAGTCCCTGGGATGCACAGCCGCCTATGACAGTGACCAGTCAGCTCTGCCTGCCCAGCCCTGGTCCCCCCGGCACCCCGCCCTGTCTCAGGGAAAGGGGAGCAGCGTTCCCACTCGTGCCGCCCCCTTCACGGTGACCCCTGCCCGCCGGAGCTGGGGAGGAGCAGCAGCGACCCCAGCCCCTGCCCGGTGTCCCGCCCGCAGTTCCCGCTCTACTGGTTCAGCGTGCCGGCCATCCTGAAGGGCTGGATGGACAGGGTGCTGTGCCAGGGCTTCGCCTTCGACTTCCCGGGCTTCTACGACGACGGCTTCCTCAAGGTAGCGCCGGGAGGCTCCGTGTGGATGGGGGGCTCTCGGCAGGCCCCTTCAGCGTCCTTTTCTGACCAAGGGCTGCTGGAGCACCAGCCGTGTGCAGGCCCCGCTGCTCACGCAGTCAGAGGGCATCGTTCCCGAGGTGGGGACATCCCAGGGCCCTTGGCCTCCTTCGTCCAGAGAGACTAGGAAAGAGGCTGGATGGGAACACTCGGGCAAGGCTCCATCTAGGCCCCCGTGCAGGGGGAGGGAGCCAAGGTGACTGCCTGCGGGGGAGGCCCAGCTGGGTCCTTATACGGGGGAGGCTAGCGGTCAGGTCCAGAGTTTGGCCCACCGCTTTGGTGCAGCTGCGCCAGGTCCATGGATGGTACCCGCCTTTGGCTCCTGATTCTTCGTTCAGGAAGGTTGGTTTAGGTTTTCTGGGCCCTGTTGTCCATAATTGGCCCCAAGTGTACACGCAGGCAGTTCTTTTCAGTCCGTTGCAGTTTCTTTGCATCTTCTGCATTTGCTGCGTGTACCCACTGCAGGTCACAGCCTGCCTCAGGGTCACCGGCCTTTCCTCCGGGGGGGTTGCAGAGTCTGCATCCGAAGGCGGGCACACCAGGGGGCTGGGTGGGGGCAGTGACCTGGCCTCTGGGGGCCCCCTGCTCCGCAGTGCAGCCTCAGGCCTGGCTGGGTGCCAGCTCACCTCCGAGGGCCACGTACCCGCCTTGCAAACATGTTAATGTGACACCCCATTCAGGGTGGCGATTGCCTGGGACCTAAGGGTGCACAGAACGTGGGAGCCCTGGGCTTCCCATTAAAATGGGACAGTGTACGTTCCCACTCCAAAGGCCTCAGCAAACAGGTGCGTGTAAGATGACCCACGAGGTCCACCTGGGGCCGCAAACTGATGCTGCCCTTTGCTGAGTGGTCCCCTGAGCCGGGCACCACTGGCGGCAGCGTTCCCCCACAGCCGCCCCAGCTCCCCCCCATCCCTGAGTCTGCTCCCTGCCCAGCCCCAGGGCCTGTCAGCTCTGTGTCCGCACGGTCCCTCCGCTCTGTCCCCTTCTTCTCCCCGAGCACGGAGCTGTCACCTGCAGCTGTCTGCACGGAGACGGCGGTGTATCAGTTCCTCTCTGGGAGCTGCCCCAGGGGTTCCCCCCACGTGCTGGCATCACAGACCCTTCCCAGCCTGCTCCCATGGCGTCCAGTGCACTGCCGTCTCCTCCGCAGGGTAAACTGGCCGTCCTGTCCTTCACCACGGGCGGCACCGCCGAGATGTACTCGAAAACTGGAGTCCGTGGAGATTTTCGCTATTTCCTCTGGCCCCTCCAGGTACGTCCCACCCTCCTGCCCCCGCAGCGTGGCCAGGTGCAGCGCGACCTGTGCCGAGGCCTGAAAGCTGGGCCAGGGATTGAACCCATGCCACAGCAGTGACCTGAGCCTCAGCAGTGACAATGTCGGATCCTTAACCCCCTGAACCACCAGGGAACTCCCCTACTGTCTTTTTAACGTTACTCAGCAGCACTGAACAGGCTGGCCGATGGGGAAAAGACATATCGTGAGAGCCTGTGAGATGTTTGGGCAGAGGCCAAGCCGGGCCTGGTTGGTGGGCGCCTACCCCAGGGTAAACAGGACCCCAAGGTGGCCCTGTGTGTGTGTGTGTGTGTGTGTGTGTGTAACGTGCTCAGAAGGGGTAGAGCCGGCCCCATCTGGCTGTGCTTCTTGAAGGCAGCGTCGCCCTGGAACCCTGGCAAGAGAGCCCTGGCCCGCATCCGACAGCCTCATGCCCACTGTAAGCCATGGGCCTGTGGAGCCTGGCGCTGGGCCCCCTCCCCAGAGCCCATCCCTACCAAGAGCCCAGGACTCGGCTCCTGTGGGCTCTTCAGGAGGCTGCAAGCTGCCTGGGTGCCCCCTGGGCCTGGGGGCAGCGAGGCCGGCTGTCTGCGGAGGGAGGAAGGGGGCCGGGCATCCCCAGGGAAGCACAGAGCCGCGGCAGGGAGCAGGGACAGCTCTGGGCCGTCAGGTCCCGTCAGGAGCTCCCGGGGACCCAGAAACCTCCGTGGGAACTGTGCTTCCAGGTTGTCGGGGGGGCTATGTGTCCAACAGGAAGGAGATCTCGTCGGTAGCGGGTTCGAGCCTGAAGAACACTGACCGTGGTGGGCCCTGCCCTCCGCCCACCCCATGGGGCAGGTGCCCGGGTGTGGGTCTAGGGAAGGCAGGACACTGAGTTTCTAGACAAAAGTCTTTGAAAGGAAGCAGGGAAGTGGTCGCCTCTAGTGACACTCGGCCACAGAAAATGGTCATTTACAACGTCCTCTCTGGGGGCGGGGCGGGGGGTGCTCTGAGGTGCCCTTGGCCAGGCCGCAGTCTTCTTGCTAAAAAATTTTCACCTCTTTTTCGGTTTGCATAAGTACTTACCATGGGAACTCCTGAGACTCGAAATTATCAACACAGAAATTCAGTTCTCCTAATCCCCCTTTAAAAGTAATCACTTTCAATGATTTGGTGAGGGGTTTCCCTTTGTGGCTCAGCAGAAATGAATCCTACTAGTATCTGTGAGGACTCAGGTTCAATCCCTGGCCTTGCTCAATGGGCTAAGGATCCAGCGTTGCTGTGGCTGTGGTGGAGACCAGCATCTGATTCAACCCCTAGCCTGGGAACTTCCGTGTGCCACGGGTGCAGCCCTAAAAAACCAAAACAAAACCAAAAGATTTGAGGGATTTCCTTACAGCCCATCTATTTTCTTAAATATCTGCTTTTATGCTTAGGTTTATCCTATTTATTTTTTTACATACACCACAAATACTGCTTCAGATTTCTTGTTATTGGTTCTACTTAACGCATGTCTTAAACGGCCTTCCATGGTTAATTTCATTCTAGAATATCCCATTGTAGGACATGCCATAATTTGCCTATTCAGGCAAAACCATGAAATTAGTGTCTGACTCAGAGGCAGAGATGACACCCTCATCTCCGTTATCAGAGTGGAATTTGTTGCCTCGTAGCTGCCCAGCACCCCGTGCCTCCCATGACCTCTGGTTCTGGGGCAGGATGTTTTTGGGTCACTCCGTGCAGGAAAGGTGGTATGTCTGCCCCCCTTCCCCTCTGGTGGTTTCAGGGACGCTGTGCGTGCGCAGGGCGCCTTCTCACCAGCTGTCCCTTCCCTGTGGCTGCAGCACGGTACCCTGCACTTCTGTGGGTTCAAGGTCCTGGCCCCTCAGATCAGTTTTGGTCCTGAATATGCATCAGAGGAAGAGCGGAGGGGGATGGTGGCCGCCTGGGCGCAGAGGCTGACGACCATCTGGGAGGAGGAGCCCATCGACTGCTCGCCCCCCTGGTACTTCGGGCCGTGACCCCCGCACCCCGACACGCGGTCAGCCACGCCGGGAGGTGATGGCAGCTGGATCAGGGCACGTGCTCAGAATGCTTTGGCCGTCCAGCTTTTATTGAAAGACCACCTCCTGGGGCGCCGGCATCTCTGCTGAAGCCTCTTCCTCCCCTTCAGCATCTAAGTCCCAGCTCCTCACTCATTGTCTTCCAAGATAATAAAGCAAGAGCCACAGGTTCCATCGCAGTGGAAACGAATCTGACTGGGAACCATGAGGTTGCGGGTTCCATCGCTGGCCTCGCTCAGTGGGTTGAAGATCCGGCGTTGCCGTGAGCTGTGGTGTAGGTCGAAGACTTGGCTCGGATCTGGTGTGACTGTGGCTGTGGTGTAGGCCGGCAGCTGTAGCCACGATTTGAGCCCTAGCCTGGGAACTTCCATATGCCATGGGTGCAACCCTAAAAAGCCAAAAAGAAAAAAGAATAAAGCAAGAGCCACAGATTCCTCCCTCCAATGACCGCCAAGCCCGTCTCCTCTGCCACCTCCTCGGCAGTCCCGCCAGGGGAGAGAGCAGGGCCACCTCCCCTGTGTGTCTGTAGGCAGGTCAGCACGTGTGCATTGCCTTTCTATTTTCAGCCTGAAGCCCTTCTCTTGTCCTGTCTTCATTGAGGTCGGTGGGTTTGGGGCTTTCTCTGCAGAGGTTTCCCAGCTCTGCCCTCGGCTTCCTGTGTGCTTGCCAGGAGCCAGAGGCACCATTGGGCCATCCCGTGGTTGAGAAGCAACACAAGGAAGGTGTCAGGAGCTTGGGGGCCGTTCCTGGCAGCTGGGAACGTGGCAGAGGGAGAGGGCACGGGTCCAAGGGGTAGCTTGGTGGGGGCCTAGCCCAGAAATCATCAGCCAAGAGGGAGCAGGAAAGACGGTGTGTGAATGGTGGGGGGTGGGGGGTAGAGGTGCGACGCAGGCAGAGGAGGCAGCCCACAGCCCAGGTGGCCCCCACCCACCCACCGGCCCTGTGCTCGGGCTGTTTTGTTTGGCTCCTAAAGGAAGGTTCCGGGGCAGGACCAGAGGCCTGAGGTCACATCCTGTGGGTCGTCCCAGCACAGGCGCTCCTCCGCCTGCAACCTTGGAGCAGCTCAGGGCTGCTGAGAGCAGCCTGGCCACAAACATCCAGGGCTGGGAACGCAGGCTGGCTTTGCCCAGGCAGCTCCCCCGGGGAAGGAGATGGTGCGGACGAGTGCAAGTAGGAGTCTCAAGGGCCTGTGTCTCCTTAGCAACTGGTCTGAGGTTATGGGGGGCCGCCTGGCTGGGGTGCTGCAGATTCCTCAGGGGTGGTACGAGCGCCTTTACCCTCGCAGGAGCCCCGGGAGCAGGTCCCGTCGCTGCCCCCACGTTACTGATGGGGAAGCTGAGGCCGAGCTCAGTGAAGACACTTGCCCGAGGGTCACAACTAGAGTGGGGCAGATCCGGGATGGGAGCCCAGAGCACCCGCTTCCTCTGTGCAAGCCACCTCTGTGCCTGGGGTCCCGGTGGTGACCAAAGGCCAGGCCCGCCCGCTGGGCTGGGCCAGTGTCCCGACCCATCGCGTCCTCACCTGCCCACCCCTGCTCCCATTTCTTCTCACCGCAGTGCTGGCTTTTCCTTCCAGAAACACGCCCTTTCAACAAGCCCTGTGGTTTCCTAGGGCTCCTCACACCCCTGACCTTCAGTGCTCCCTGCCCCAGGAAGCGAGATTCAGTCCAAGAGGTGCCGAGAAGGAGGAGCCTTCTCGCTTCTGGACTGGGAGCCCTGACCTTGTAGGTTGTTGGTTCGGGGACACGATGGAAAGAGTGCTGTGCTGTGGTGGGAGCCGCACTGCAGAGACCTCGACGGGGCCATGGAAAGAGGTGACCTCCTCCGATGCCCTTTGACGCCTGGATCCATCCCTGCCTGAAGCTGGGACTTTTTTCTTCGGTTCTCTGGTCCTGGGAGGCAGTACGTTGCCTTTTTTTATAAGGGGCTTTATAGCAATTGCGACTAGCACACGCCTACGTAATTCAACAAGGGCAGTTAGTAGCTACAGGGAACTATGAAATACTCCAACGAAAACCAACAAATTAATTTTACAATATGGTTATAAGGAGACAAACGTACACAGAGGTGGAGAACATTAGAACTTGTGGTCCTAGATCACGCTCTTTTTCTCAGCTGGGTTAAGCACGCAGCATCTCGCGGACAAAGGAGGAGGAGGACAGGGTGAGACCCTGCTGTGGGGGGACCCGAGGGCTCATTCCAGCTCTGCCCTTGCCCGCTGAGGGCCCTCAGCCAGCTGGTCCATCTCTTTGGTCCCAGCTTCCCCATCTGCAACGAGGGACCCTGTCCTTCACGCCTACCTGCCGGCGGTGCAGGATTCCAGGAGTCCCTCAGCCCTGCCCATTGTAATCTTCGCCCTGGGCCCCAGGAACTTTCTGAAATACTGGCTGGGATCCCCTTGGTCCTGGCCCAGCCCAGCTCGGCCTGTGGGCACTGCTGTGTCCGATTTCTCTTTGCCTCTCAGTGCTTCTTTCTGTGACGCTGGGTGGATGTGTCACGATGTAAATTCATTCCATCTTGGATTTTACCGAAACGTCCTGAGGACAGAGTCTGTTGGGAATCAGACCTTTGTCATTTCAGCTCCTGAATCACTGACGGGTTGTGCGGGTTTCTCCAGGCAAGAGCTGGCAGGCAGTTCTGATTGTCTCCATCTCACAGGTGGAAAAACCAAGGCCCACAGGGTGGAGGTGACTTGTCCAGGGTCCCCCCACTCCACGTGGCAGAGCTGAGGCTCAAACCAGGGCAGCCTTTTCCAGAGTTCGTGTGGTGGGGCTGGGGTCGGGGGTAGGGGCGTGGAGACAGCACCGAGCTGAGGCCCTTTTTGAGAAAAGACTCAAGGGGGCCCCACGGGGGGCGGGGGGAGGTCATTGTGGGAAAAGAAGAATCTTCGCAGAGCTCAGCAGGGATCTAATGCTTATAGGTCAACGGTGCTTCCAGAGTTTCTGCTTGAGGTTGAAAACCCTACTGAGATGCTCACTTCTTGCTGTAGGCAGAGGAGCACATGAGATTTGTCCAAAGCCCTCCTGCAGCAAAAACTCCCAGAGACCAGTTAATCCCAAGAAACACACTGAAGTGCACGGCTGAGGTCATGAGGGACCTCGGGAGATGTCCACGCATGTCCCCAGCTCTCCCCACCCCCACCCGCCAACCTTGCCCGGCGACAACGACGCCTAACCAGGTGCTGAAGGCGGGATGGGAAGAAAGGCGGGACTTTCGGCTGCCTCGGGTCACACGCCCATGTCAGAACCCTGGGTGAGCGACACTCTCTGATATCAATGTTCCAACCAAAGAAGCACGAGGCCAGGCCCTGGGTCTACGCAGCGCGGGCAGCTGAATGGAGGCCGTGCCTCGAGGGGTATCTGAGGAGCTGGTGGAAGATTACGCCTGCCCTACCTGGCGTGGCTGTGGCTGTGGTGGAGGCCGGCAGCCGCAGCTCTAATTCGACCCCTAGCCTGGGGTCTTCCATAGGCTGCAAGTCTGGCCCTAGATAGGCACACAAAAAAAGAATAGAAAAAGAAAAAACAGAGTTCCCATTATGGCTCAGAGGTAACAAACCCGACTGGTGTCCATGAGGATGTGGGCTTGATCCCTGGCCTGGCTCAGTGGGTTGAGGATCTGGCGTAGCCATGCGCTATAGAGTAGGTTGCAGATGCAGCTTGGATCGGGCATTGCTGTGGCTATGGCATGGGCTGACAGCTCTGATTTGCCCCTAGCCTGGGAACCTCCATATGCCTTGGGTGTGGCCCTAAAAAGATGAAAGAAAGAAAGGGAGGAATGGAGGGAGGACGAAGGAAGAAAGAAAATTACACCTGTCCTTCCAGGGAGAGAGGAAGCTAAGCTGTCTCATGCCTGGTCCCAGCAGAGAAATCTGCATCATGGGATCCTACGGCACAAGGAGAAATCTCAGGAGACGAGGTGGCTCAGGTGACAAGGAGCCTCAGTGCAGAGGATGCTTGCGAATTGCTCCAGAGGAAAGCATCTGTCAGGATGCCCACTCACGAAGCCACCCAGAGAGAAGCCGCAAACCACCAAACACACGAGGAAACCACACGCCAGGACTGAGAATAAGCAGAAAGACCAAGCAGTAGTTTCCACCACCCACCCGCTTCAAATACTGCCGCTAGGAGATACAGAGCACCCAGTAACAATGGAGAAAGTGTCTGAGGAAATAAAAATGAATCAAACACTGAGCCACAGACAAGAGCCATTCAGGCATGGCCAGGCTTGGCTGCCAGGGCGCCTGCAAATGCAGGTTGGGCTCCAGAGTTATTGACGTGCTATGCCAGGTGCTGAATATGACCTTGCAGAGTGCCAACTCCAGGCAGCCCCCATGGGAGGGAAGCCCCCACGGGAGAGAAACCCAGGAACCCCACCCAACACCCCTCATGCAGCAGCAAGGCAGCCTGCTGCTGCATGAGGGGTGAGAGCAGGTGGGCTGCTTCCCAAAGCACAGGGGCTCCCATGAGCTGGGGCTTCCGGCTGCGAGAAGCAAATCATAGGTTCATTCTGCCCCTTCTTGGAGCGTCTCTTCTTGAAGCTTGAAGTAAGTTCCTATGGAAGAGAATGAAGCTTCTGCAACTGAAAAAAAAAAAAAAAAAAAAGATGAGATATGAAAACTCCCTCAGTGCACAGGTTGAACAGTAGATTAGACACGGATGAAGAGGGAACGGGTGACCTGAAAGGCAGCTCTGAACAAATGAGGAAGGCGGTGGACAGGACGAAGGGAGACTGAGAGACGGAGAAGAGAGTGGATTTCTGGAAGGAAGAGAACCTGCGGCAATGCCGCGTTTCAGAACTTACAATGCCTGGCAGTTTCCCCAAACGTATGAAAGATGTTCGTGCTCAGATGCAGCGAGTACCGCATACTCAGGCGGGCCAAGTGAGAGAAACCGATCCCCAGACCTAGTGAAACTGCCTGCCTCAAAAGAAGAGCCGGTCCCTTGTGAAGGGACCACCGTTTAACTGACAGGCGATTTCTCAGTAGCAACAGTGAAGCCAGAAAACAGCAGAACGGTATCAGGTTTCCTGTATCATTATTGCTTTGTGGAACAAATCCCTTCCCATGTGCTCTGCATGTGCAGGGGTTGGTTTCAATCTAGACCCTTGCTGTTTTCACACCTCTGAGTGCATGTGAGCTGGAAGAGTTGCCCCTCTGGAGCCCAGTGCGGGGGCCCTGGGGGCTGTGGGGACTCTGAACCATCTAAGGCACGACTCTCCCAGCACAGCAAGGTCCCTGAGGCCACCCTGGATGTAAACATGACAGGGACCCCGAGATGGCAGGATCAGAAGCACCAGTGCTGGTGGGCAGATGAGACTTTCCAAGCCTCTCCCCTTCTGCAATTTATAAGCAAAACCCTGGAAACACACCGGGTTCTTGTGCAGTTGGGGTAAAAGTGGGGGGCCCAGCCACCTAGGGCATTTAGAGACCCCTTGGAAGCAAAGTGAGGCTTCGTGGCCCTCTCTGGGGCAGCAGGCGGCCTCGGCGTCCTCCCAGGCCTAGGGCCCTCGAGAGAGGGAGCAGGGCCGGCAGCCAGTCCAGAGCTCCCAGAGGGTCCTCCCTTTCGCAACATCCAGGTGGGAGCCGAAATAAAATCTTCATGGAAAAAAACAAACAAACAAACAAAAAACGCTTTTCCAGGACGTGGCAAGTGAGAAACTCTGGGCTCTGGGAGAGGCTTAATAAGACCAGGGCTTCTCAATTTCCTATTCTTGGGAGAATAAACCTAAAAAGATTCTTTTACATATATACGTAGTTCCCTTTCAGAGCTTGATTCAAAATCAAGAATTTGTGATTGCTGGTTGTTGCTCTCTCTCTCCCGCGTTTGGTCATTGCTGCCCCCCCGGGCACAAGTGGTGTTTGCCATTCTGCTCCTTGCCAGGGGTAGCCACAGGTGCAGGACACTGCAGCCTTTGGGCCACCCCCATCCCCGGTCCCGTTTCTCTATTGTCTCCGTGGTGTTTCGGGGCGGGGGTTTGAGTCCAGGTGTGGAGGAGAAGAAAACAAAATTCCATTCTCAGGATCAGGGGGATGTTCGCCCGGGTGTGGCCGCGGCCAAGGCCAGAAGCCTGTGCCCCGTCGGCCTGGGCAGAAGGCAGGCTGCTGCTGTTTGCAGGAGATCCGGTTAAAACCCTCTCCCCTAAAAAACAAATTAGACGAGATCATTCATAAAATATGCCTGTTTCATCCTGTAAGGACATGGTTTACTCCGTCCTCCAACTGAGTGGGTGTACTCAGGGGAAAGTGAGGCTTCCAAATTATCATTGAAAACGGTGAAGTCATCTTTTTAAAGAGGATGCACTAAAAATCCTGTTGCTTGGCTTCGAAGTGGTATGAGGCGCTCACATAGCTGTCGGCCCTTTTCTTCTGCCTTGAATTATGACCAAGAGGAATTTTTTTCCGCAGAAAGATTTGTCTCTGGTCCGATGTAAGTAAGAAGTTTCTCATCGCCTGCGTGCGCTGGGAGCCCAGGCCTCTCAACGGGCTTGAAGGACGTGGCCGAGGCTGAGCCGAGCTGGCAGGGCTGCCCCGGCACCGTATCTGATCTCTGTGCCGCGGACTTGGAGCCGAGGCCCCGGGAGGGATGTCGCTGGTGAGTTGCGGTCCGTGTTTGCATCCCTTCTGCAAGGTGTCCTTCCTTTCCTGATCAGAAGTTGCCCGACTGAGGCCGCTATTGAATGGCACACATGCCGTAGGGTTTCTCTAGAATGTGATCTCCCGTCTCTCTTTGTACCCAGATAATGGTAGGTTAGAGAACAAGGAAGAAGGCGGCAAATCAGAGTGTTTCAAAAATGATGACACCAGAACAGATTCCGATTCCCCCCCTCAGGACGAAGCTGAGCTTGCAACCTCTTCAGCACCTGCTCCACTGGGACAGTTTTGATCTCCGACTGCATGGATTTGGACTTGAGCCGGCTGCTAGGTGATGACGCTGTGACTTTACGCAGGTCACCCAGCTGCTCGGTGCCTCGGCGTCTGCATCTGTGAGGTGGAGATCTCAAGAAAGCTGTCCATTTCTTCCAGGTTGTCAAATTTGTTGGCGCACAGTTGTTCAGAGTATTCTCTTACGGTGTTTTGTATTTCTGCGGTGTCCGTCTGATTTCTCTTTTTTCATGTCTTATTTTGTTTGAGTTTTTTCTCTCCTCTTCTTGGTGAGTCTGGCCAGAGGTTTGTCAATTTAGTTTATCTTTTCAAAGAACTAACTCTTGGTTTTATTGATTTTTTTTTCTATGGTTTTATGACTATTTTATTGGCTTCCTCTCTGATCTTTATGATTTCCTTCCTTCTGCTGACTTTAGGGCTTGTTTGTTCTTTTTTTTTTCCTAATTCACTTAGGTGGTGGGTTAAGTTGTCGATTGGAGATTTTTCTTCTTTTTGGAGGAAGGTCTGTATCACTATGAATTTCCCTCTAAGCACAGCTTTTGTGGCATCCCATAGATTTTGAGTGGTTGTATCTTCATTATCATTTGTCTCAAGGTATATTTTAATTTCCTTTTTGATTTCCTCACTGACCCATTGGTTTTTTTTAGTGGCATGTTGTTTTGTCTCTGTGTAGTTAGTTTTTTCTCATTTCTTTTCCTGTGGTTGATGTCTAGTTTCATGCCACTGTGGTCAGAGAAGATACTTGAAAGAATTTCTATACTTTTAAATGTGTTGAGGTTAGTTTTGGGCCCAGTATGTGATCGATCCTTGAGAATGTCCCATGTGCACTTGAGAAGAATGTATTCTGATTTTTTGGGGTGTCATGCCCTGAAAATGTCAACTAAGCCTACCTTTTCTACTGTGTCATTTAGGATCTGTTCTGGCATATTGATTTTCTGTCTAGAGGGTCTGTCCACTGATGCGAGTGGGGTGTGAAAGTCTCCTACTATGATTGTGTTCCCATCAATTTCTCCTTTTATGTCTGTTCGTATTTGTTGGAGGTATCGGGGTGCTCGTATATGAGGGGCATATATATTGACGATTCTAATGTCCTCTTCTTGAATGGATCCCTTTATCACTCAATAGTGCCCTTCTTTGTCTTTCTTTATGGCCGTCATTTTAAAGTCTATTTTGTCTGATACAAGTATTACACCTCCTGTCTTGTCCATTGGCGTGAAATATCTTTTCCCACCCCCTTATTTTCAATCTCTATGCCCTAAGGTGCCCTAAGGTGAGTCTCTTGTAGACAGCACATTGTAGGCTTTTGCTTTTTTGGTCCAGTCTGCTACTGTGTGTCTTTTGATTGGAGCATTTAGTCCATTGACATTTAAACATGGCTTGAGGGCCCTTCTCACGTCACCTGCTCCTTTCACCCAGCTGCGGCCAGCTGGCCTCAGAGCTGCCCAGACCCTGAGGGTGGCGGTGCTCACAAGTCCTGAACCCGACTCACTGGAGAGTCGGAGGAGAGTCCTCTTGTCTCAGATCTTCCTCAGGACGGTCCCCTGTTCCTGTTCTGCTTCCTGGCTCACAAGGGGACCTGGGCCGAGGGAGTGGCCACCTTCCCAAGGGGTTGGTTCTAATCTCAGGTGGTGCCCTGAGCTGGGGTGGGGCTCCTGCTGTGTGTGGTACCGAGTCCCGGCATTGTGCCTGGGGAAGACTGGACAGCCCCCAGGGCGTCTGGGCCAGAGGATACCAGTCAAAGGAGTTTCCAGGCCTGTGATCCACCTCCCAGCCCCAGGCGTGACCGGGCTGGGCCTGCCCAGCAGGGTGGGGCCTTTGCTTCCCTCTGGAGGTGGGTGCTGCAGGGGGCAGGGACCAGGGTGTACCCAGGCCAATGCATCTGAGGAACACCGTGTCTGCTGTAGCCCTCCCCCCCCCCCCCCAAGAGCCATGCCCCCGGCACCGCTGCAGGCCTTTTCTGGAGCCCTGCCAGGAAGGGGGCTCACTGTGGCTACCGCCTACGGAAGACCCGCTGGTGTGGTGCCAGGTGCCGGTTCCTTCACAGGGACTGCGTCTCCGCGGCCTCATCCGGAGGCTGTGGCGTGGGACCTCTGTGATTCCTGCAGAAGGATGGGGTGGGGCTGTGTGGGGTTGACAGCAGGGTGACCACCCGTTCATGGGTCACCGGGCCAGGGTCACCCACTGCCTCAGAGCCCCAGCCCCTACCGTCTACACTACCCCTCCTCCCGGGGAGGCAGGGACATGGAGTTTGGTGCCTGTGCAGACACACAAAGTGAAGTAAGAGTTTTAACTGAGGGACCCCCCCGCCTCCACCGCCTCCAGCCCTGAAAATTGACTGCCAGCCTTTTCAGCTATGCTGGCCTCACACCATCCTTCTTGTAATTGCGTAGCAACTACGTGCCCTATGTCCAAGCCAGCAGCCCTGCTGATCGCGCTCCAAGCATTGCTTATCAGCTTCGCTTCCGTCACCTTAATGCTCAGTTTCTTAGGCAGGAGCACTGTCTGCTCGGGGAAGGGCGAGGTCCGGGCTGCTCACACGGGAAAAGCAAGAGCCTGTAATGTATAAACGTTGCAGAGAACAAAGGCCTGGTGCTCAGACTCTGGCGGTGGCTCCTCTGAGCCCGCACCAGCGGGGAATAAACCTCACTCTCCCGCATCTCCGAGGGCCCTTTGTCTCCTTCCGCTGCCACAATTTCTGCAGTTTCTGCAACAACAGGACCCACCTTAGAGAGGACAAGGCCTGGCTGCTCCCAGGACTGAGAACTGAGAGCGGCTCAAGCCCAAGACTGGCCACTAGGGGGCGCCCACACACGCTCTACAAAGGCTTTGACAACTGAAGGCTCAGGGGACTCCCAGCCCAGTGACAGCAGCTAGAGCTAGTGACCTGAACCTAAGCAGGTTGGTTACCTGCTGACACAAAGATGACAATATTCTCCATGGAATTTCAATGAGACCCCGAGTTTCCTGACTTTATCATGAATGTAGCTGGAATAGAATTCTAAATGACTTGGCGTTCAAAGAACCAAGATCTCGATTTGTGTGGGTGGAAAAAGAAAATCCAGAGATGCTAACACAGATGATCCAGATGTGGGAACAAGCTCGCGCCACAGCAGCTCCAATTATGAAGATGCTCCAGTGACCCATCGCAACTACTTTAGAAGCCAATGGAAAAGTGAAAACATCCTCCATAAATGAATGGCAGGTATAAAAAGGGAACACGTGGACATTTTAAAGGTGAAAAATACAGGAACCCACATACTGTCTCAGGAGCAGAATAGAGGAAGTGAAGGAAAAGCCACTGAGCTGAAGATGCATCGATAGAAATGATCCCCCCTGAATAATAGATAAAAGGACAGAAAAGCATGAACGTAGCCTCGGAGACCTGTGGGATGATAACAGAAGACCTAAGACAGGTGTCACTGGACTCCCAGAGGAGAAGAGAGGGGGCGCCCTGCTGAGACGTATTGGGGGAAATAATGGTAAAATCTTTCTGAATTTGGTGAAGGACATAAACCTACTAATTCAGTCCCAAACAGCAGGAGCTACAATTCACACACACAGAGCAAAGCAACTCTGTCCCAACGAAACGGCTGAACGGAAGGCAAAGGACAAATACTGAAACCAGCCAAAGGAGAAATGTATTACCTACAGGGACACAACCTTTCAAGTGACTGCAGATTGCTCAGTAGCATCCATTTATCTCTATAACAGAGACAGGAGATCAGCAGGAGAGGAAATAACTGACGTTTGGCATCAGATGTTAGTGGGATCGAACTGACATGTTAGTGGGATCCATCCCACGACAGCAGAACACACGTTGTTTTCAAGTATACACGGAACATTCCCTGACACAGACCATATCCCGAGTCAGATCAGATTTCAAAGAATTGAAATCATACAGAATAAGTTATCTGACCAAAGTGGATTTAAACTAGAAGTCCGTAGAAGAAAGATCGTAGAAAAATCACCCCACACTTGAAAATTACACGGAACACTTACAAATAATCCATGGATCAAAGAGGAAAGTCCTTGAACTAAATGGAAATGACAATACAGGATATAAAAATGTGTGCGACGCAGATAAAGAAGTGCTTAGAAGGAAATGTATAGCATTGGATGCTCATTTTAGAAAAGAAGAAAGGCTCGAATCAATAGTCTAAGCTTCCACCTTAAGAAATAGTAATTAGACCTGTTTAAACCCAACAGCAGCAAAAGGAAGAAAATAACGAAGGCAGGACTAGAAATCAATGAAATCAACCCCAAAACCAATATAGAAAATGAAACCCAGAGTTGGTTCTTTGAAAAAAAAGCAGGGAAATTGTCAGGGAGTTCCCCTTGGGGCACAGTGGAAATGAATCCAACTAGTGTCCATGAGGATGCAGGTTTGATCCCTGGCCTCTCTCAGTGGGTTGGGGATCCAGCATTGCTGTGAGCTGTGGTGTAGGCTGGCAGCTGTAGCTCCAATTAGACCCCCTAGCCTGGCAACCTCCATATGCTGCAGGTGCAGCCCTAAAAAGCAAAAAAAAAAAAAAAAGCAGTTTAGGTTTATAAAAAATTGAGAAGATAGTGCAGAGTTTCCATACACTCCATGGCTATAGCTTCCCTAGTATTATCTTACGTTCCTGTGGTGTATTTGTTACAATTAATGAGCCATCGCTGACGCATTATTAGCCAAAGTCCATCATTTACTGGGATGACCTAGCTTTTCACCTAATGTCTTCTTTTCTGTCCCAGAGCCCCATCCACGCTACCTTTGGTGTCTTGTCTTCTCGGATTTCTCAGAGTCTTGGTTCTGAGGACCTTGATGGTTTGAAGCACACGGCTCAGGGGTCCTGCAGGATGCCCTCTGGTGGAACGTGCTCGGTTGACTCCTCAGGACTGGACTGGAGTCATGGGCTTGGGGAGGAAGATGAGAGGGCAAGTGCCCTCTCGTCGCCTTGAGGGTCCTTTACGACTCATCCCATCAGCATGCTTCCTGACTACTGATGTTGGACTTGATCGGATCCTCTGGCTGAAGCCCCTGTATTCCCTTTTCCCCTTTCCATGCTGTAGGATTTGGAGAGAAGTCGCTTTGTGGAGCCCACACTTGCGGGGGGGGGGGGTGATGCTGCCCTCCTCTAGACTGGAATATCTACCTAATTTACTTGGAATTCTTCTGCAAGGAGGTTTATTTCTTCTCCATTTATGTCATTATTCCATTAGTTGTGCTTTTAAAATTATCGTGGATTTCCCATTGTGGCTCAGTGGTATGGAACCTGACGAGTATCCATGAGGACTCGGGTTCGAGCCCTGGCCTCGCTCCGTGGGTTAAAGATCCAGCATTGCCGTGAGGTGTGGAGTACGTCACAGATGTGACTCGAATCTGGTGTGGCTGTGGTGCAGGCCAGCGGCTGCAGCTCCAATTCAACCCCTGGCCTGGAAGCTTCCATATGCCACGGGTGCAGCCCTAAAAAGACAAAAAACGAGGAAAAAATGTGTTCGTTCACCATATCTGCTCCGCTTTGGCCTTTGGGAACCCTTTTAGAAAGCAGGAACTGGCCACTAGGTGTTGCCTGGTGATACAGCGTGACTTCTTTCGGGCTCCTCAGCTGGCAGGCTGGAGACGCGGGTGTGTGCACAACAACCCCGTGTGTGCAGACATCCCTAAGTGTCTGTGTGGAGCCACCCGTGTCTGCACTAAGTCCTCACCGTCTTCAGGGTATGTCCACCCAAAAATCTGAACATAGGTGTTTCTAGCAGCTTTATACAAAATTGCCAAGACCTGGAAGCAGCCAAGATGTGCACATTCACGCGATGGGATATTGTTCAACAGTGAGAAGAGATGAGTTGTCATGTCACAGAGACACATGGGGGGACCGTCCCTTCGTTCCACGCCCTCTCCCGTATGTGTTATTTGTAGACTTATTAATAATGTCTTTTCTGACTGCTGCAAAATGGTACCTCATTGTAGTTTTGATTTGCATTTCTCTAATAAATTTTTTTGTCTTTTGTCTTTTTTTTAGGGCGACACCCACAGCCTATGGAGGTTCCCTGGCTAGGGGTCTGATTGGAGCTACAGCTGCCAGCTTACACCACAGCCACAGCAATGCCAGATCCGAGCCACATCTGCAGTCTACACCACAGCTCAGGGCAACACCGGATCCTTAACCCACTGAGTAAGGGTAGGGATCGAACCCGCAACCTCATGGCTCCTAGTCGGGTTCGTTTCCGCTGAGCCACGATGGGAACTCCTTTTTTTTTCTGATTTTTTTTTTTTTTTTGGCATTTCTCTAATAATTTGTATGTTGAGCGTCTTTTCATGTACCTAGGGGCCATCCCTATGTCTTCTTTGGAAAAATGTCTATTGAGGTCTTCTGCCCATTCTTTCATTGGGTTGTCTGGTTTTTTGATGTTGAGTTATATGGGTTGTTTATTTGTTTTGGAGATTAAGCCCTTGTTGGTTACGTCATTTGCAAATATTTTCCCTCATTTGGTTGTCTTTTCATTTTGTTTATGGTTTCCTTTGCTGTGCAAAAGCTTTTAAATTTAAGGCCTGTTTCTTTGTTATTTGTTTATTTTCGTATTTATTTCTCTTGCCTTAGGAAACTGACCTAATAAAACATTTGTGTGATTTATGTCAGAGAGTGTTTTTCCTATGTTCTCTTCCAGGACTTTATGGTGTTGTGTCTTATGTTTGAGTCTTTAAGCCGTTTTGAGTTTATTTTTGTGCATGGTGTGAGGGTGTGTTTGCACTGATTTACAAGCAGCTGTCCAGTTTTCCCAGCACCACTTGCTAAAGAGGTAGTCATTTTCCAGTTTGTATTTTGCCTACTTTGTTGAAGATTAATTGACCTTAGGCGTCTGGGTTTATTTCTGGGGTCTCTATTCCATTGAGCCATACATCTGTTTTTGTATCAATACCACAGTCTGTCTGTCTTTCTTTCTTTCTTTCTTTTTTTCTTTCTTTCTTTCTTTCTTTTCTTTCTTTCTTTCTTTTCTTTCTCTCTTTCTTTCTTTCTTTCTTCCTTTCTCTCTCTCTTTCTTTCTTTCTTTTTTTCTCTCTCTCTTTCTTTCTTTTCTTTCTCTCTCTTTTCTTTTCTTTCGCTCTCTTTCTTTCTCTTCTTTCTTTCTCTCTTCTTTTTCTTTCCTTCTGTCCTTCCACCCTCCCTCCCTTGCTCTTTCTCCCTTCCTTCCTTCCTTCTTTGGCTGTGCCCTCAGCAGGTGGAAATTCCTGGGCCAAGATTGAACCTTCATGACAGCAGCAACCCAGCAGCTGCACCTGCAGTGCGACCCAGGAGAGCCCCAACAGCACAGTGTTTTGATCCCTGTGGCTTGGTGGTACTGTCTGATGTCTGGGAGAGTGGTGCCTCCTGCTGTTTTTTGTTGTTGTTGTTGTTGTTGTTCTCTCCTCAGTGTTGCTTTGGCAGTTCTGGGTCTTTCATGGTTGCATATAAATTTTTGATCATTTGTTCTAGTTCTGTGAAAAATGTCATGGATAATTCGATAGGGATCACGTTAACTCTGCAGATTGCTTTGGGTCGTATGTCCATTTTAACAATATTAATTCTTCCAACCCAGGAGCATGGGATATCTCTCCATTTCTTCAAATCCTCTTTAATTTCCTTGATTAATGTTTGATAGTTTTCACCTCCTTGCCCAGGTTTATACTTATGTCTTTAATTTGGGAGGGGGTGCAATTTTGAAAGGTTTTTTAATATTCCTTTTCTAATATTTCATTGTTACTATACAAAAATGAAACCAATTTCTGAATGTTAATCTTTTTTTTTTTTAGACTTTTTGCCTTTTTCTAGGGCCGCTCCCCACGGCATATGGAGGTTCCCAGGCTAGGGGTCAAATTGGAGCTGTAGCCACCGACCTACACCACAGCCACAGCAACTCGGGATCTGACCCGCGTCTGCGACCTACACCACAGTGCACAGCAACGCTGGATCCCCAACCCACTGGGCAAGGCCAGGGATGGAACCTGCAACCTCATGGTTCCTAGTCGGATTCGTTAACCACTGCACCACAACAGGAACTCCCTGAATGTTAATCTTGTATCCTGCTACTCTGCTTAATTCATTTATCAGATTGAGTAGTTTTTAATTACTTAGGGTTTTCTATATACAGTATCATGTCATCTGCATCTAGTGACAATTTTCTCTTCCCTTCCAATTTGGATACATTTTACTTCTTTGTCTTATCTGATTCCTGTGGCCAGGACTTCCAGTTTTATATTGAATAAAAGCAGTGAGAGCGTTCCAGATTTTAGTGGGAAGGCTTTCAGCTTTTCTCCATTGAATATTATATTGGCTGTGGATTTGTCATAAATGGTTTTTAGTTATGTTGAGATATATTCCCTCTAAACCCACTTTGGCAAGAGTTTTTATCATGAATGGATTTCGGATTTTGTCAAATGCTTTTTGAGGAATTCCCGTCATGGTGCAGCGGAAATGAATCCGACTAGGAACCATGAGGTTGTGGGTTCGATCCCTGGCCTCACTCAGTGGGTTAAGGACCCGGTGTTGCCGTGATCTGTGGTGTCGGCTGCAGACATGGGGAGGATCTGGCGTGGCTGTGGCTGTGGTGGAGGCCGGCAGCTGCAGCTCCCATTAGACCCCTAGCCTGGGAACCTCCATATGCTGCGGGTGTGGCCCTAAAAAGACAAAAAGACAGGGAGTTCCCTTCACGGCTCAGTGGTTAACAAACTTGAGTAGGATCCATGAGGCCGAGGGTTTGATCCCTGGCCTTGCTCAGTGGGTTAAGAATCCGGTGTTGCCATGAGCTGTGGTGTAGGTTGCAGACGTGGCTTGGATCCCATGCTGCTGTGGCTGCAGCTGTAGCTCTAATTTGACCCCTAGCCTGGGAACTTCCATATGCCGCAAATGTGGCCCTAAAAAGCAAAAAAAAAAAAAAAAAAGGTTTTAGTGCATCTATTGAGATGACCATGTGGTTTTTGACTTTTCTGTTAGTGTGGTACATGACATGGAGAGATTTACATATGATGAACCATCCTTGGGAACCTGGGATGAAGGTTGTGGTGTACGATTTTTTTTTTTTTTATGTGTTGTAGGATTAGGTTAGCTAAAGTTTTGTTGAGAATTTTTGCATCTATATTCATCAAAGACACTGGCCTATAACTTTATTTTTTGATGGTATCTTTGTCTGGTTTTGTATTTGGGTGCTGGTGGCTTCAAGTCAGCGATCTTGAAGGGACCCACCCCTCCGGAGTGCTGGTCCCGTCCTGATTGCTGTTTTTCTCTTCTCTCTCTCTCTCTTTTTTTTTCTACCCACCTATGTGGAGGGTTTCTTGCCCTTTTGGGGTCTGAAGTCTTCTGCCAGCGGCCAGCGGATGTTCTGTGCGAATCGTTCTACATGTAGACGTGGTTTCGTGGGCGAAGGTGAGCGCCACGCTTGCTCCTCCACCGTCTTGATCCCACCTCCTGGCTGATAGATTTATGTCGTGGTGTTGGATCCAAAAAATCGCATGCCCTGGGGAACTAGAAGAGAGGACCCCCCCCCCCCCGCCCCCGCCGTGAGGCCCCTGATTGCTGTAAAGGGAGAGGGGGAAGGAAATCAGGCTTTCAGGTTCCCAGGCCCCCTGCAGCCCCCAGGCCTGTTCCGGAGGCAGGAGGGATCTTTCGGGTCGTCGTTAGAGTCGATGGCCACCAGAGGGCGACAGAGCCCGCCTGGTGCTCCACGTGGGCCCTTCCAGGCTCAGAGCTGGGTTTCCAGGCAGGGAAGGGGGCACAGAGGATGTGACCAGCGAGGGGGTTGCTTGCAGGCCCCTCTGGGCCCCCTTTCCATTGTCTTCCTTGAGAGAGGGGACCGAACTCTGCTCAGACCCGTGGGTCCCTTCAAGATCGCTGACTTTTTCCAGCGTCCAGACACCGGGACCGACCGCCCGGGGTCCGACCGGCATGTGACGTCACAGTCAGACCTCTGAGCTCGAGACACCCGGCTTGAGCCACGGGCGTGCGGTTCTCCGCAGGCAGCCTCGCAGGGCCTTTGGCACCTGGGAAGCTCAGCTGATGCTCCTGAACGCGGCTTGCGGAGAAGCTGAGAGTTTGGTGTCGGTCCTCATCCCTGCCTGCGCACTCTCTCCCTCAGAGGTTTCTTGTTCCTTCGGAGACCTTTCCCCCTGTCCTTGACCTCTGGGGGTCAAGTCCGTGAATTCAGTGGGACGCTGATGGGCTTCAAGCCCGTTCTGTGCCGAGGAGCGGGTGTGGCGGATCGGCGTGGGGAAGTGGAGTTGGGACGGGAGGCCTGGGGTCCTGGATCGCTTTCAGAGGGAAGTTTTCCCCTCAGTAAGGCTCGATCACTCTGAGAAGGACTGGAGGAAGGAAGTCAGCCTCTCAGGTGTTCAGGCGCATTGCAGCCCCTGCCCTTGCTCAGGGGGCGGCTGAGGGAAGGGCCGGAAGAGGGCGCTCGAGCACAGAGGCCGCCTGGTGCCCCCGCTGTGTGCTCCGAGCTGGGCTTTGAGGTGGGCGGGAGGAGCGCCAAGGTGTGACTCTGCAGGAGGGTAAGTGAGGGTGTGCCTCCGATTCTGCGGCTGAAATTGCCTTGCATGATGCAGGGAATTTAGTTCCACGTTCACATCTAGGGGTCCATCCGAGACTGACAGACGGAACCTTTTCTTTTCCTTTTTTTTTTTTTTTAAGGAAACCCCAGACAGTTCTCCATGGTGGTTGTACCAATGTACGTTTCCTACAGCAGTGCAGGAGGGTTCCCTTTTCCTCCACAACCTCTTCGGCGTGTATTTATTATCAAAACTTTTTTTTTTTTGGTCCTTTTTAGGGCCACACCGGCCGCATATGGAGGTTCCCAGGCTAGGGGTCGAATCGGAGCTGCAGCTGCTGGCCTACAGCACAGCCCCAGCAACGCTAGATCCTTAACCCACTGAGCGAGGCCAGGGATCGAACCCACAACCTCATGGTTTACTAGTCGGATTTGTTAACCACTGAGCCACGACAGGAACTCCAACATATTTTTCAATGGCCAGAGAAGTGGACCAACTTTCTGAATGTGGCTGTCATTTGACTTACCACAGGCACACCTCTAGAAATACCTGGCTTGAGGCTTGGGGATGAGTTTCGTTTTAAGACTCAGGCTTGCCTGGTGTCTGTGACCTAGAAAGCTGAGCTGTGGTCGTGACTGCAGCGTCTAACTGAGGTTCGAATTTACAGGGCACTCTTCCTCTCCCTGTGAAGCCTGCCTCGATTACTTTCTGCGAAGTTCCTTAGTCTTTTTCCTTCTGAGGTTTTTCTTTCTGTTGTTGACCTCTGCCGGAAAAACGAGAATTAAAACCTTCTCCATGAGGAGTTCCCATCTTGTGGCTCAGCGGTTAACAAACCCGACTAGCACCCATGAGGACACGGGTTCAGTCCCTGGTCTCAAACGGTGGGTTAAGGATCCGAGATTGGCGTGAGCTGTGGTGTAAGTAGCAGAAGTGGCTTGAATCCCGCATTGCTGTGCCTGTGGCGTAGGCCAGCAGCTGCAGCTCCGATTTGACCCCTAGCCTGGGAACCTCCATATGCCGCGGGTGCAACCCTAAAAAGACAAAAACAAACAAGGAAAAACACCTGCTCCGGGAATTAAGGGGAAGCTAATTCATTGGTTAACTTAAAGCAGGTTATATGACTTGGAGTGTGTTTGGCTGACTGATTTAAGTTAGTGGTGGTGTTGGATGAAAAGAATTGGGTGCTCGGGGAAAGGATGAGAGAGAAACACCACCATCTGTAAGGCATTTCATTGTTGTTAGAGGGAGAGGGGGAAGGAAATGGGGCTTTCAGGCGCTCCAGCCCGTTCAGGCCCCCATGGATGGTTCAGGAGGCAGGGGGAGGGCTCAGAGTTGTAGTTACCGCTCTGGCCACCAGAGGGCGCCAGAGCACCGGCAGAGCCCCCAGCTTCAACCTGTTGGTGCTTCGGGGCTCAGAGTTGGGTTTCCAGGTGGGGAAGGCAGAACCCCGTGGATGTGACCAGAAAATAAGGGTTGGTTACAGGCCTCCTCTGTCTTCTTTTTCAGTGGTTTTGCTTGATAGAAGGGACCTAATTCTGCGTTCACACCTAGGTGTCTCTGCCAGACTTGTAATATTTTCCAATGTCCAGACCAAATAGCTGGGGTCTGATTGTCATTTGATTTCCCAGAGTTAAATCTCTGAAATTAGAAATACCTAGCTTGGAGTTCCCATCGTGGCTCAGCAGTAACGAGCCCGACTAGTGTTCATGAGAACTTGCGTTTGATCCCTGGCCTCGATCGGTGGGTTAAGGATCCAGTGTTGCCGTGAGCTGTGGTGTAGGTCAGCAGCTGGAGCTCTGATTCAGCCCCTAGCCTAGGAACTTCCATATGCCGAGGACGCGGCCCTAAAAAGCAAAAGAAGAAGAAAAGGACTTGAGCCTCCGGATTTTCCAGAATCAGGCTTGCATGGGATCTGGTATCTGGGAAGCTCGGCTCGCGGTCTTGAATACGGTTTGTGAAGAGTCGCGGTTGGGCGGCGGCCCTCACCTCCCCCCGTGAGCCCGCTCTCGGAATTCCCCCCAGAGCGCCTTGTTCTTGTTCCTTCTGAGACTTTCCCTCCTGTCCTTGACCTCCGCGTGAAGAACATGACCTAAAACCAGGTCCGCGAATTAAGCAAAGTGCGGATGAGCTTAAACCCCATCCCATGACTTGTCGTGGGTTTGACTGAGAAAGTCCTGGTGTTGGGATAAAGAGAATTGGGCTATCTTTCCATTTCTTGGCAGCCTCGTTCATTTCCTTCATTAATGTTTTATAGTTCTCAGTATATAAGTCTTTCACCTTCTTGGTCAGGTTTATTCTTAGGTTTTGGTTTTGGTTTTTTGGTGTGATTTTAACAGGTTTTTTTTTTTTTCATTCCTTTTCTGATATTTCTTGTTAGTACAAAAATGCAACGAATTTCTGAATGAAAACCTTGTATCCTGCTGCTTTGCTGAATCGGTTTCTTAGATCAAGTTGTTTTTTTAATGACTTAGGGCTTTCTATGTATAGGATCTTGTCACCTGCCTTTCGTGACAGTTTTACCTCTTCCCTTCCAATGCAGATACCTTTTGTTTTTCTCTTCTGATTGCTGTGGCCAGGACTTCCAATTTTATGTGAGATAACAGTGGGGGGGGGGGCATCCTTGTCTTGTTCCCGATTCCAGTGGGAAGGCCTTCAGCGTTTCTCCACTGAGCATTATTTGGGCTGTGGGTTTGTCGTAAAAGGCTTTAGTTATGTTGAGGCACGTTCCCTCTTCGGTAAGCGTTTTTATCGTGAATGGAGTGTTGGCTCCTGTCAAGGGCTTTTTCTGCATCTATTGAGATGATCATGTGGTTTTTGTGTTTGCTTTTATTAACGTGTATGGCATTGAATCATTTGCACATGTTGAACCATCCTTATGAACTTGGGCTGAATCCCACTTTGCTGTGGTGTGTAATCTGGTTAATGTGATGCGGCATATTCTGTTTGGTAGAATTTTATTGAGAAGTCAGAGGACAAGCTTTTGATTGCATTGATTTTCTATACTGATCTCTTGATTTCAACGCCATTAGTTTTACCTCTGATTTTTCTTATTTCTCTCTTTTTCTAGCTGCAGTTAACATGGCCCTGCTGTCTCTGGTTCTCTGATGTGCAAGACTACTTGGCATTTCTTCTTGCATAATATGTGCACTTAATGCTATAAGTTTTTCCCTATGCCCTGCTTTTAGTGCATCTCAAAATTTTGATGTCATATTTTATTTAATTTACGTAAAATATTTTAAAAATTCTCTTGTGACTTTTTTTGACCCATGTTACTTAGAAGTGTGTTGTTTAATCTCCAAATATCCTGGAATATTTCTAGCTGTCTTTCTGTTATTTGTTTCTAATTCCACTGTGACCCGGGAACATAGCTTGTATTATTTCTGTTCTTTTAAGTTGGTCAAGATATTTATTATGGCCCAGAATGAGGTCTGTCTCGGTGGATACGCCATGTGATCTTGAGAAAAATGTCTATTCTGTTTTGGGGCGAAATCCAGGTAATTACGATGCTGTCCCGATGACATATATTCTTACCGACTTTCTACCTGCCGAACCTGTCAATTCCCACATGAAGCGCACTGAAGCTTCAAGTGGTAGTAGCGGAATTGTCTGTTTCTTATGAGGGTTCTATCAGTTTTTCTTCACACACTTTGGCCCTCTGTTGTTAGATGCACATACGTAACGGATTGTATCATGTTCTGGGAGAATTGACCCCTTCATCATTCTGTAATGCCCCTCTCATCCTTGATCATTTTCCTGGCTCTAAAGTTTACTTTGCCTGGCGTTAACTTAGCTCTTTCAGCTGTATTTTGTTTTAAAATTCCTGTTAGCCTGTTGTCTTTTTCTCCATCCTTCTACTTTTTTTTTTTTCTTTTTCCCTCTGTCTTTTTGCTATTTCTTGGGCCGCTCCTGTGGCATATGGAGGTTCCCAGGCTAGGGGTCCAATCGGAGCTGTAGCCGCCGGCCTACGCCAGAACCACAGCAACGTGGGATCCGAGCCGCGTCTGCAACCTACACCCCAGCTCACGGCAACGCCGGATCGTTAACCCACTGAGCAAGGGCAGGGACCGAACCTGCAACCTCATGGTTCCTAGTCGGATTCGTTAACCACTGTGCCACGATGGGAACTCCCCATCCTTCTACTTTTAACTTATCTGTGGTTTTATATTTAAAGTTCTTGGCTGTTGTTGTTTTTGTTTGTTTGTTTTGCTTTTTAGGGCCACACCCACGGCATATGGAGGTTCCCAGGCTAGGTGTTGTCCTGCAAAATCTACAGCTGCTGGCCTACACCACAGCCACAGCAATGCCAAATCCGAGCCGCATCTGTGATCTACACCACAGCTCTCAGCAACGCCAGATCCCCGACCCACTGAGCAAGGCCAGGGATCAAACCTGCAACCTCATGGTTCCTAGTCGGGTTTGTTTCCACTGCGCCACGATGGGAACTCCTACTTTCTCTGGATTTAATTGAGCATTTCATGATCCAATTTTTTCTCTTTTCTTGGTACATCAGTTATACGTATTCTTAAAAATGTTTTAGTGACTAATCTAAATCTACTTTGAAATGACATTATACTGCATCACAGCTAGTATAGATACCTTATAATAAATAAAGTATTTCTAATTCTTTCTTCCAATCTCTCAGAGAATTGCTAACATTCATTTCACCTATCCATATGCTATAATCACTGAATATATTGTTATTTACTATTGTAACTTCGAACAGTTATTGATTACATTAATTAAGAATAATAAAAGATTTTATTTTTGTTTCCTTACTGTTTTCTTTCTTTCTTTCTTTCTTTCTTTCTTTCTTTCTTTCTTTCTTTCTTTCTTTTCTTTTTTTTTTATCTTTTTAGGGCTGTACCTATGGCAAATGGAAGTTTCCAGCCTAGGGGTCGAATCAGAGCTGCAGCTGCCAGCCTACACCACAGCCATAGCAACTTGGGATCTGAGCCATGTCTGCGACCTACACCACAGCTCACAGTAATGCCAGATCCTTAACCCACTGAGCAAGGCCAGGGACTGAACCCATATCCTCATGGATACTAGTCAGGTTCATTACCACTGAGCCATGCCAGGAATTCCTCCTTGCTCTTTTTCTACCCTCTTCCTTTGTTTATTCAGATCTGTGTTTCTTACCCAGATCATTTTCCCTTTCTCTGGACAACTTCTTTTGAGGTTCTTCACGGGGCACCTCTACTAGTGCCACGTCCTGAGTTTCTCAGAACATTTGTATTTGTGTCTTTGTGTTTTGCTGTACCCACTGCATATGGAAGTTCCAGGGCCAGGGATCAAACCTGTGCCACATCAGCGATCCAAGCCACTGCAGGGACAACACCGGATCCTTCACCCCCTGCACCACAAGGGAACTCCAGTTTCTCAGAGCATTTTAACCTCTCCTTCATTTTTGGAGGGTAGTGTCAATGGGTATGGAATTCTAGGCTGGTGGGGTTTCCTTGCAACAGCGTGTATTTTACATCATTCTCCTCTTGCTTGTATTTCTTACGAAAAGTCAGATGTCATTCCTGGGGTGGGGTAAAAAAGTAGTTTTATTGACTACTATATATTTTATGTGTATGATCTGATAAGAATTGACCATACATAGACACGCACAAAACCAAGATAGCGAAGGCACTTGTCCTTTGAACAGCTTCCTGGTGACCCTTGGTCCCTCACCTCAGCCCCTCCCATCCCCTGTCATTGCCAAGAAACCAAACAGTACGTAGGTGCCTGCTTAACTGCCAAAGTGGTTGACTACGTTCTCACCAAAAGACTTCAGTGATTTTAATTTTTATTGTACTTTAAAAATATATAACGAAATATAAATACCATCTGCTCTATCTGTAATTTCCACCTTCACAGATTCAACCAACCATGGATCAAAAGTATTCAGAAAAAAACAATTCTGTAAAGTTCTAAAGAAAAAAACTTGAATTTATAAATGCTGGCAACTATTTATATACTATTTACATTGCATGAGGTATTATAAGTAATCCACAGATGACTTAAAATAGATAGGGAATGTGTGTAGATTACATGCAAACAGGGAGCCATTTACTAGAAGGGATTCGAACATCTGCAGGCCTTCGTGGCCATGGTGGGTCCTGGACCCAGTCCCCCACAGATACCAAGGGATGACTAGATGCCTTCTTAGCCACTTTTTTTTTGGTCTCTTTAAGGCCACACCCACGGCATATGGAAGTTCCCAGACTAGGGGTCAAATAGGAACTGTAGCACAGGCCTACGCCACAGCCACAGCAATGCTGGATCCAAGCCGCATCTGGGACCTATGCTACAGCTCACAACAACGCCGGGTCCTAAGCGCACTGAGTGAGGCCAGGGATCCAGCCTGCATCCTCATGGATACTAGTCGGGTTCATCACCACTGAGCCAGGACTGGAACTTCCAGATGCAGACTCTTGGGGATCGAGACGCCATGCAGAAGAAACACCAAGGCCCTCAGACAACAGATGTGACCAGCGCTGTGCAGATGACTGAGGCTGTACCTTCCCCCAGCTCAGCTCCTCCACTACACACCCTCTGCCCTTTCCCCAGCATAAAATAGGATTTTTCTTTTTGACAGCTTGCCCCAGTATTAGTACTTTTGTTTTTTTGTTTTTTTAATTTATTTATTATTATTATTTTTAAATTACTCAATGAATTTATTACACTTATAGCTGTACCATGATCATCACAATCCAGTTTTATAGGATTTCCACCCCACACCCCCAGCGCATCCCCCCACCCCCAAAACTGTCTCCTTTGGAAACCATAAGTTTTTCAAAGTCCGTGAGTTCTATTTTTACAGAAAGGCACGCTGCTGAATATTCCTGAGAGCTTTGCTTCCAATGTCCTTCCCCCACCACAAGCCACATTCACCCCTGTTTTCCCAGGATGTCCTCCAAGAACTGCAGTCAGGTTTGACCCAGATTCCCGTGGAGACCTCGCTCTGCCCTGGGACCCAGTGCACGTGAAAGTCTGTGTGCGCCTTTTAAGAATGGGGTCTCCGTTTTCCCCCAGTCTCACGGAGCTCCTGCGCACAAGCCCCAATGGCCTTCAATGTCAGATGCTCCAGGGGCTCTTTCTCCCAGTGCCAGATCCCCACACGTGGCAGTTTGATGTGGGGCTCAGAACTCTCACTCCTGCAGCTGAGTTTCCGTGAACCAGTTACTTTCCAGTCTTCCCACCCAGGAGGTATGGGGTTGCTTATTTCACGTGATAATCGCCCCTCCTCCCTCTTGATGTGGCCTCTTCTTTGTCTTCTGGAGTAGGATATCTTTTTGAAGGTTTCTGGTCCATTTGGGTGGAGATTGCTCAGCCTTTAGCTGTGAATTTTATTGTTTTTAGGAGAGAAGTTGAGCTCCAGTCCTTCTATTCCCCCGTCTTACCGGCATTAGTACTTCTGAAGGACGTGAAGTACACCCACAGGTTTTAAACTGTAGGAGACACACCTGTTTTAGAAAGATTCTCCTGGTGACTGAAGCTTTTCCCGTTGACACTCTGAAGCAGGTGCATTGTTCTCTATTGGGAATTTCCTAGAGACCTCCTTCCCATTTTCCAGTCTTCCCTGGGCTCAGCCAGTGCGGGATGGAGAATTCCCCGTGCACACATTAAAGACACCAACTTTGTCCTTTGCGCCGAGGTCCACGGTCTTACGTCCCCATAAGTGCGGGACCACTGGCTCATAACAAAAGAGAAAACAGGATCAGCCGGGCGAAGAGAGGCAGAAGGCAAGGTAGGGGCTCTGAGCTTCCATGTTCTTTCCGGGCTGCCCTTCTCCCCCATATCTCCATGTGTTCTCCATCCCATTTTAGCTACTTTTTTTTTCTTTTTGCCTTTTCTAGGGCCACACCTGCGGCATATGGAGGTTCCCAGGCTAGGGGTCCAATCGGAGCTACAGCTGCCTGCCTACACCACAGCTCACGACAACGCTGGATCCTTCACCCACTGAGCAAGGCCAGGGATCGAACCCGCAACCTCATGGTTCTTAGCCGGAACCGTTAACCACTGCACCACGACGGGAACGCCCCATTTTAGCTACTTTTAACTAAAAATCAGTGGCATTAATCATCCTCACAACATTGTGCAACCATTACCAAATTTCAGAAAATCGTTCGCATCCTGCACAGAAACTCTGGGACCATTAAGGATAACTCTGCATTCCTTCTGTTCCTCAGCCGCTGATAGCCTCCAATCTACTTTCTGTCTCCATGAGTCTGCCTATTCTAGATATTTGATGAACATGGTATTTGTTCATTTATGACTGGCTTATTTCACTTAGCAACATGTTCACAAAGTTTGCCCACATCGCATCATGTATCAAAACTTCATTCCTTTTTGGGAGTTTCCATTGTGGATCAGTGGGTTAAGGACCTGAGATAGTCTCTGTGAGGATGTGGGTTCAATCCCTTGCCTCACACACTGAGTTAAGGATCTGGCACTGCCACAAGCTGTGGCATAGGTCACACATGTGGCTCAGATCTGGTGTTTCTGTGGCTAAGGTGTAGGCCTGCATCTGCAGCTCTGATGCGATCACTAGTCTGGGAACTTCCATATGCCACAGGTACTACCATAAAAAGAAAAAAAAAAAGGAGTTCCTGTCGTGGTGTGGCACAAACAAATCCAACTAGGAACCATAAGGATGCAGGTTGAATCCTTGACTTCGCTCAGTGGGTTAAGGATCCAGCATTGCCGTGAGCTGTGGTGTATGTCGCAGATGTGGCTCAGATCTGACATTGCTGTGGCTATGGTGTAGGCCAGCAGCTGTAGCTCCGATTCGCCCCCTAGCCTGGGAACCTCCGTATGCTGCAGTGCAGCCCTAAAAAAGGCAAACTTCATTTTTTTTAAATGACTGAATAAAATTCCGTGTATGTCTAGATCACATTTCATTTATGCTTTCCCATACTGATGGGCACTTGAGCTGTTTTGGGTTCCCCAAGTAAAGCTGCAATGAGCAGTGGCATCAAGTATCTTTTTGAGTTGGTGTCTTCAGTTCTTCGGAGTGTACCCCTGGGAAGGGAACTGTTGAGTTGTGTGGCAATTCTGTGTTTAGCTTTTTGGGGAAATGCCAAACTGCTTTCTATAATGGCTGCGCTATTTCACATTCCCACCAGCAATGCTCAAAATTTCCAGTTTTGGAGTTCCCACTGTGGCTCAGCAGTAACGAGCCCGAGTAGTATCCATGAGGACACAGGTTCGATCCCTGGCCTTGGTCAGTGGGTTAAGGATCCAGCATTGCTGTGAGCTGTGGTGTAGGCTGGCAGCTGCAGATCCAATTCGACCCCTTGTCTGGGTACTTCCTTATGCTGCAGGTACGGCCCTTAAGACAAAGACAAAGAGAAATTCCAGTTTCTTCACATCCTTGTCAACACTTGTTATTTTCCATTTATTTAACTATAGCCATCTAAGTAGGTGTGAAGTGGTACCTCTTTGTGGTTTTGATTTGCATTGTTCTGAAGACTAAGAATTTTGAGCATCTTTCTGTATTCTTATTAGCCATTTGTATATCCTCTTTGGAGAAATGGCTATTAAAGTCCTTTGTCCTTTTAAAAATTGGGTTGTCTTTTTGCCTTTGAGTGGTGGGAGTGACATAAATTCTGTGTATTAAATCCTTATTAGATATATGATTTGCAAATATATCCTACTCTGTAGGTCATCTTTTCACTTTCTTGACAATGTCCTAAGTTTTTATTTTTTCTTTTTATGGGGGTACCTCTGGCATGTGGATGTTTCCAGGCTAAGGGTTGAATAGGAGCTGTAGCTGAAGACCTACACCACAGCCACAGCAACACCAGCTCTGAGCCACATCTGTGACCTATGCCCCAGCTTGTGGCAACACTAGATCCTTAACCCACTGAGTGAGGTCAGGGATCAAACCTGCATCCTCATGGAGACTATGTTACGTTCTTAACCCACTGAGTCACAATGGGAACTCCTTGACAATATTCTTTGATGCAGTTTTTAATTTTGATTAAGTTTAAGCAATCTTTTGCTGTTATTATTCATGCTTTTTGTGTCATTATCTAAGAAACCATTGCTAAACTCGATGTGATGATTTATTCTTACATGTTCTTGTAAGATGTTAGCTTATAAGGCATTGTTGTTTATATTTAGCTTGTTGATCCTTTTTGAATTAATTTTTATATAGTGTGAAGTAGGGCTCCAGCTTCATTCTTTGCATGTGGAAATCCAGTTGTCCCAGAATCATTTGTTGAAAGGAAATAGCTGGCAGTCTGTCTATTTTAGGTCATTTTGGTGGCCCTTATGGGGACCAAAGAAAGCCCCAACAGCCCTGGGGCTGGGGAGTAAACAGGTGCCATGTCCATGGTAGAGCTCATTGTCACTCACTCCCTTTCTTGTCAGCCATCCAGTCTGAAGGTATGTCTTTCTTCTGGATTCAAGCTTCTGCTCTTTTTGTATTGTGATACTCTCCAGGCTTTATTTGGGATCTATTTTAATGTTTCTTTCTTTCTGGTTAATTCCTTGTTCTGTATGTGAGTACTGGTTGGCACTTGGTTTGATTTGGAACTGGAACTGGTTTACTCTTGGCCCATTCCTTCAAGAATAGGGTCTGTTTCATTGGAGCTGTGCCAGTTTAGCCTTTGGTCCATTCCTTTGCAAGAGAAGCTGTTCTATGGGAACTGGCTGAGGAGCCTTCTACCTGGCTCCTCCAGAACCAAAACTGCCCCTTATAACTGGCCAACATTAAACCTATAGGTTGTTTGAGCTGCCTGAGCAATTTCAGCTGTTTAAACTGTGTGACAAATACTATACACACACACACACACACACACACACACACTTGCGTGCATGCACACACACATATATATTTTAGGGCCACACTCGTGGCATATGGAAGTTCCCAGGCTAGGGTTCTAATTGGAGCTATAGCTGCCAGCCTACACCACAGCCACAGCAACACCAGATCCAGATCCGAGCCACATCTGTGACCTACACCACAGCTCACAGCAATGCTGGATCCTTAATCCACTGAGTGAGACCATGGATTAAACCCACATCCTCATGGATACTAGTTGGGATCATTAACTACTGAGCCATGAAGGGAACTTCTGACAAATATTATTTTAGTCTAGAGAAAAACCTGTCAAAAATAGGATCCAAGCTGTCTAAATATACTGAGGGTGCCCCCCTTTACAAGGTCTTGGGCTGATTTTATTTTTAAATCCACAATCCATCTTCATGTGCACTTATAACTAAATGGAATGACCTAACCAAAGGTAATTTAGAATATCAATGGCCATTACGGGAAAATGTTAAAATCCCCAAATTTAATTGACTTAAATTCAAATTGGACCACAATAGCTCAAAAATTTATAAAATTGAACAGAATACTTAATTCAATTGGTATTTTGAGACTTCCAAACATTCCTAGGAGCCTAAAATTGCCTCTCTGCAAAATAAGATTTTAACTTTAACTAAGGTAAGCAAAGATAGAATGGTTCCTGAAGTCTCCTTGGCTGGTCTCAGATGCCACCCTGGCACCATCCGTCTTCTCTCACTATGCTCCGCAAGCCCAGAGCTCACCACTGGCACCTACCTCCTTCCCTTCTATGCTGCCTCCTCCTTCTTCCAGCTTCCCTACAATTCCCTCACCAAACTTCCCCTTTTCTTCTGAACTTATCAGAACCTGTCCCTTTAAAATTAAGCCTCTGAGAATCCAGAGACCAAACTCTTTATTTTTATTTTTTAAATTTAAGTGTCATTGATCAGAGCTAGACTCATATTTTTTTCTCTTTCCTTTTCTTTTTTTATTTTTTTAATGGCTGCACCTGTGGCATATGGAAGTTCCTGAGCTAGGAATTGAACCTGCATCCTCCCAGAGACAACGTTGGGTCCTTAACCCACTGAGCCACAACAGGAACTCTTAATTTCTTACATTCCCTGGCCTAAAGCTGAACAATTGTGAGCTATAGTCAAAGTTTTTACTAAAGTAACCAAAGGTTGGCACACATTTGCTGTGGAATTTAATAGTCATTCAGATCTATCAACCTAGTTTCTCTTGCTCATGCCAGAGTTCACATGCTTGTCAGTGAAGCCAGGTCCAGCATTGGGTTTGCTGCTAACTGGTAAAACCCTGAAAGGTCTCTAGAATTACAACTGGGAGACATATGATAAGGCATTGGCAATCACTCAGTGATTTCATCAGGCAATTCCTGTGGCTTTTCCAAAGCCTGTTGATTGGAACAAAATTCAGGCTTATACAAAAATCTGATGAACCTGTTTGACTATTATAATCAACTCCAGGAGTTCCCTGGTGGCTCAGTGGGTTAAAGATCTAGCATTGCCACTACTGACTGTGGCTTGGCTCACTACAGTGGCCCAGGAACTTCCACAGGCCACAGGTGCAGCCAAAAAAAAAAGAAAGAAAGAAAGAAGAAAGGGGAGGGGGAGGGGGAGGAATCGACTTCAGATTTTTTCCATTGTATTTATTTATTTATCATGATTTTTTTCCATTTTATTTACTTATTTATTTATTTATAATGATTTTTTTCCATTATAGCTGGTTTACAGTGTTCTGTCACTTTTCTGCTCACGTACAGCAATGTGGCCTAGTCACATATACATGTATACATTCTTTTTCTCACATTATCATGCTCCATCATAAGTGACCAGAGTTCCCAGTGTTGGATTATTTTTGAAGAAAACTCAGGTCTTCCTTCAGTTGTTGATTCCACCAGGGCAGCTTTTAACGCTATACTTTATTTTTTTGGCTTTTTTAGGGCCATACCCGTGGCACATGGAGGTTCCCAGGCTGGGGGTCGAATCAAAGCTATAGCTGCTGGCCTACACCACAGTCACAGCAACGCGGGATCCGAGCCGCATCTTCAACCTACACCACAGTTCATGGCAATGCCGGATCCTTAACCCACTGAGCGAGGCTGGGGATCGAACCTGTGTCCTCGTGGTTCCTAGTCAGGTTTGTTAACACTGAGCCACCTAAGGGAACTCCCTAACTCTATACTTATTAATGGACAGAAATGGTACCTCTCTCTTCTAGAAAAAAGGACCAGAATAGATTAGAAAACTGTATCAACTCTAAATTTTTTTTATCTAGCAAACCAGCTCTTTCACTCTAGACGTGTCACCTCAAAGGAAGACCAAAATTCTTAAATCTTCAACCGCAGTAATTGAAGGCTTCTAAATAAAACCAAAATCCTCCCAGTTTTCTTTGATTATGCAAGGAGCCCAGACATTGGAAAAGAGATTGTTACCAGTGCAAAGGCTTTAGGTACCTCTGCCCTCTAAGCAGCCTCTCCAGTGCTCTCCCCATCTTCAGTGACATCTTAAAGAGCCCAATGAACCACTCCAGGTCTGGCAAACAAATGACTTACAATTTCCTCCACCTCGTGGCTATTTCAGTCATGGTCTGCGTGTTTTTCCACTGGACCAAAGTCTTCCCCTGTAGTCAGGCTACTCCCTTTTTTTTGGTTAAAGTTCTTTTGGGAAAGAATATCCCTATCTGGAAAACTCTTCTTGCAGTTCACAGTGATCAAGGGACCCGTTTTACTGGTGAAGAACCTCAGCAAGTGTGCTCTGTGTGGCCAGTTGTGCAACACCGTAGCTGCAGTTACACCCTCAGTGCTCTGGTTTACCTGACTGTGCTAATGGTGCCCTTATAACTCAGATGGCAACATTTGCAAAGGTTTCTAAATACTTTGGCCAAAAGCATTGCCGTTGGTCCTTCTGAATCTTCGATCCACTTCTTATATTCATAAACTCTCATGGTCTGAGATAGTCATAGGACACACGTTATGCTTGGCGCCTGCCTCTTTTGACCCAGGAGTGCTATGCATTTTTCCACTATCATAAAGATCTAATTACTTCAACCAAAAATAACCATGATTTGGTAGTCTTTCCAGTGTCTCCAGGGAAATGAAGACCTTAAGCCTCACACCTGCAACCGGTAGATTTTATCTGTGGGAGTAAGACACCTCCAAACTCTTCAACCTTATTGGAAAGGCCCTATCAGGTACTGCTAACCAACCCTTGTGCCACCACACTCCAAAGAACTGACTCTTGGACTCACATGACACAATGACATTTAAAAGCCAAAGCCTGACTGGACCTGTACAGCATCTGGCGACCTAAAGGTAAAGATTTCCCAGAATTGAAGCAGATGGCATCTTATGAGTCAGCTTTCCCAAGATAACTGGACCAGGCCTGTTGGGAGTTTGTTGCCAAAGCTTTGACAACACAGCACTTCAGATGATCTCCAGCGTCTCTGATCTTGGTGACATATGAACTTTGGGTGAAAAGTGCCTGACAGCTCTCATACTCCTCCTTCTTACTCCAATGTAACCTCTGCATGTTTGCAATCTGTGTCCTTTCCCACTGATGGGAGACAGGAAAGGGCTTTCCTGACATTGGGGTACAGAAAAGCCACTGACACCAAAAAAGTATCGTGCTTGAATGGAGATGCTTTCAGAGAAAGATCTTGATCAAAGGGGGAAATGTAAAAATCAAAAGAACAAAGAACAAAAACCTTAAATAGAGGAGGCCAGAAGGGGGAGTTCTCATACCTGCAACAGTAGCAGAGAGGCCAAAAGGAAGAAAAAACACCTCTTCTCTCCAGGCAACTCAACCAGTGAAAAGCTACGGACTCTTTTTTTTTTTTTTTTTCCCACTGTACAGCAAGGGGATCAAGTTATCCTTACATGTATACACTACAATTACATTTTTTTCCCCACCCTTTGTTCTGTTGTAACATGAGTATCTAGACAAAGTTCTCAATGCTATTCAGCAGGATCTCCTTGTAAATCTATTCTAAATTGTGTCTGATAACCCCAAGCTCCCGATCCCTCCCACTCCCTCCTCCTCCCATCAGGCAGCCACAAGTCTCTTCTCCAAGTCCATGATTTTCTTTTCTGAGGAGATGTTCATTTGTCATGGATGTTAGATTCCAGTTCTAAGTGATATCATATGGTATTTGTCTTTGTCTTTCTGGCTCATTTCACTCAGCATGAGATTCTCTAGTTCCATCCATGTTGCTGCAAATGGCATTATGTCATTCTTTTTTATGGCTGAGTAGTATTCCATTGTGTATATATACCATGTCTTCCAAATCCAATCCTCTGTCGATGGACATTTGGGTTGTTTCCATGTCCTGGCTATTGTGAATAGGGCTGCAATGAACATGCGGGTGCACGTGTCTCTTTTAAGTAGAGTTTTGTCCGGACATATGCCCAAGAGTGGGATTGCGGGGTCATATGGAAGTTCTATGTATAGATTTCTAAGGTATCTCCAAACTGTTCTCCATAGTGGCTGTACCAGTTTCCATTCCCACCAACAGTGCAGGAGGGTTCCCTTTTCTCCACAGCCCCTCCAGCACTTGTTATTTGTGGATTTATTAATGAGGGCCATTCTGACTGGTGTGAGGTGGTATCTCATGGTAGTTTTGATTTGCATCTTTTTTTTTTTTTTAAACTATAGCCCTCCTAAGTTCCTCTGTCCCCATAAAAGTGTCCTCCTCTCCATTTTTGCTGGGGCTTTGCACACAGCTTCCCACAGTTGCAGACCCTGAAATGCAATCCTTTGTGGATCATGAATAAGCCTGTTTTTTGAGAAATAGTTGGCAGTCTATTTTAAGTCAATAGGATGTACTGGTATCTCATTGCTGTTTAAAATTCAGTTTCTGGAGTTCTCTTGTGGCACAGAAGGTTAAGAGCCCAGCATTGTGACTGCAGTGGCTCAGGTTGCTTTAATGACATGGGGTCTATCCCAGGCCCAGGAACTTCCACATGCTGCTTGAGTGCAGCCAAAATAAATAATAAATGAATAAGAAGAAATTCATAATTTCCTAATGACTTCTAATATTGACCATCTTTTCACATGCCATCTATATGGTAAAGTGACTGTTCAGATCTTTTGCCCATTTTCTTACTGCGATGTTCCTTTTCTTAGGTTTTTACTTCATTTTGGGTAATACTGTTTTAATATAGGTGCTTTTTCTTAGTTTGTGGCATCTCATTCTCTTGATGTATGTACCATTTTACAGTATGTTATCACGCTGTGTATAAGCTTTTTAACATAACACTAGAGCAAGTATTTCCCATTTTGCTTGAGACTTCCCAGTTATCATTGCAAAGGGCTGCAAAATAAATACCCTGCTCTTCTACTCTAAAATCCAGAGTAGATTTTATTATCCTCGCTGTACAGGTGAGGGAGATGAGAGCATGATAATTGCCTATAGTTCCAGCGCTGCTGACCCGCGGAGCTGAGAACTCCCCTGGGGCTGCATGCCCCACCTGGGAGGTTTCTAAGAGTGGTTTCTAAGACTCCGCGCACTTCCTCTCCGGGCCTCCGGACTCGCTCTGAAACGCAGCAAAGCCGCGACATCTGGCTGAGCGCACTCCAGGTTCCGAAAGCTGTCCAGGAGGCCCAGCCGGCGACGGGGCGGGCGCTCGGCTCGCCCTCCTCCGGGGCAGGGGCAGGGGCAGAAGGCGGAGCGAGCAGTCCACGCCCTCCTCCGGCCGAGCTCACTCAATCGGCGCGCAGGCGACAGGGGCACCGGATCGGCTTTCTGGAGCGCCGGTCCCGGCGGGCCCACTCCGCGAGGGCCGGAGCGCGCCGACCCACGGGGCAGCACGCGGCGGACGGCGGGCTCGCGCAGCCGGGGGCGGGGAGCGCGGGGCCGCCCCGCCGGTGTCGCAGCCGACGGCTCAGCCCGCGGCGACCCTCGTCAGGCTCCGCGTCCCACCCCCGGTCCGCGCCGGCGACGCTGCCGGGCGTCGGGGCAATCCTGGACTGCCCCCGCCGCCTCGTCCTCCACCCGGCCCCGGCCCCCGCCTCGGCCTCGGGAAGTTGCCCGCGGAAGCGAAAGCGAATCCTTCGGTGGGTCTGCGCTGGGAACCCGGACCGCGGTCAGGTTCCCCAAACGGCTTCCGCCCAGGGCGGGGCTCCCGCTTCCGGCGCGCGGGCGGCGGGCGGGCGACCGCGTTCCGGAGGGACGGGGCGGCGGGCCGGTCAGGTGGTGAGCGTGGCCAACGGCGTTCCCGGAAGTCAGGCTGTGGGCGTGGCCCGCGACCTTCGTTCCGGGCAGCGGGGCTGTCAGCGGGTCGGACCAGGGGCGCGGGTCCGGCGATGGGCGCGGCCCGCCCCGCGCCGAAGTCGGGCGGCGGGCCTGTCAGGCCGCGCTGGGCGCGGCCCGCGGCGCTCCCCGGGGTCTGGCGGCGGGCGTGGCCCAGGCCTTCCCGGAAGTCGGGCGGCGGTCCGTGCGGGGTGGGCGTGGCCGAGGCGCTCCCGGAAGTCGGGCGCGGGCCGGTTAACTGGCCGCAGCGCGGCGGCTCTCCCGCTGGCGGGTGGTTTCGGTCTGGCGGTCCGAGGGCGGAGCCCTGCCTCCCGTGTGATGTTGGAACCAACCGACGCCGTTCCCGCTGTCGAGCTGGTGGGGGAGGTGGGGTTTTACGGCGGTGTCATTGAGCGGCGGCAGCGCGTCACGCAGGCGCCGGGGCCCGGCCTCCTTACCGCCCTTCGGAAGGACCTTCGCCTGGGGCCTGGGGCCGCCGCGGCTCGCGGGACAGGAGCGTTTCCGCGTAGCCTCGGCCGGAGCGGGCAAGTGGGAGAGAAGGGTCCACAGCGGCGAAGGGGAAGGATGTCGTAACCCCAGGAGGCCTCGTCCGTGGTCAGTGGCGTTTGCTTTTACCAAGCGCTCCACGATCTCGTCGGAGTTTTTGAAGAGGGCGAGCTAAGTTCTTCTCCCCTGAGCCGTGGACAAAACCCCGCCAGAGGCGTGGTGGTTGGTTGTCTCTCGGCCTGTTGCTGATCGTTTGGCTGCTCCTTGCTCAGAGCTCTTGTGTATCTTGGACAAAGCCTGAAGCCTTTACACTCAACCAACTTTGCCGACGTCCTTCGGTCTTTAGACCACTGTTCTTACCCCAAGGTTTTACACTCGGAGAAATCAAGGCAGGCGTGAACTTGGCCCTGTAGAGTGACTTCGTGCTTGATCTGCGTTTTGTAACCATCAGGTAGGTGCAAAAGAAAGGGAGACAGTCGTGGTCAGTTGTACGTGTGGGGAAGGGCAGCTCTTCCAGACGATAAAGGTGAAGACTGAGTTCGTTCAAAATAAAATGGTGTGGAACAGCGGCAGCCTCTTTAGTTATCACTGACGAGGCAGCGATAACGCTTTTAACTTGTCTCCGTTTTCCTCTGCGGAACGTTGTACTTGGAGGATTGGGGACATCCGGGAGAGTGAAGAAAAAGTCCCTAAACATCGAGTTCGGAAATCGCCAACTGCTCTGTGGTGCTTATTAATCCGCGACACTGTTGATACGGCCAGTGTGATCGGGGAATTTGAAAAAACACAAAGCTTCCCACGCTTTGGTTGGATGTTATTCTCTGGCCAAAATGATCGTGTTAACCTGCAAACAACTGATTTGGAACCACACTTTGATGTGTTTTTATGATGTAGTTTCTACATTCTCCGTGGTTCTCAGAGGTGAGCAAGTTTGTGAGATGAGGTTCTTGCACGTGATTTTAACAAAGGTTATGGTTTGCTCCCTAGAGAAGAAGCATGTGTTAGCGGAAGTTTGAGTGGAGAAAGGAAAGACTCTGCCATGTTAGAGGCATCATTCAACTCCAAGAGTTACTGCCTTTACCGTTAGGCCGCAGTGTCCTAAGGTACATGGGGAGGCTGGCTTGACCTCTTCCTGTCATTCTGTCTTGCTCATCATTGGGGTCTTCCTTGCTCAGAGCTCTTGTTTATCTGGGGCAAAGCCTCAAGGGGTTATAAGCAAAGAACCCTTGGACACTTGAGTCAAATCAGAGTACTGTCAGCAGGGAAAGGAGGGCAGCAATGGGCAGCATTTTCCATCAGACTCATTACCTACGGTCATCATTGTAAAATGGAGAAAACACTCCTCTCCCACTTAACGGTGACTATGAATATTTGGAGTCGTTTTTTAAAATGTTTACATAGAAAAGTGCACAGGTCCTAACTGTTTGGCTCTCTTGCGCATCGCAGAGGGAACCTGACCAAGTAAGACACTGCTGCCCGCAATCCCTTGCACCTCATGTCAGTTAGAGCCTCCTGCTCTCCCCGCCCCCCGGGAGCCACTCTCCCGACTGTTAGGGTCATAGATCAGTTTTGTTGGCGTTTTGGTGTTATTATTTATTATTAACAATTCACATGTCCCCCCAGCTTTACTGAGGTATAGTGAGAAACAAAACGGAATATAACTATAAATATTTTGATACCTAGACCTGTTGTGCCTTTGAAGGTCATTTGTGAAGTTTCAGTTAACTTCAGTGGAAAAGATTGCTTTCCTGAGTCCCTGAATTAAATACACTTATGCAGGAGTTCCCGTCACAGTGCTGCGGAAACCACCTAGAAACCATGAGGTTGAGGGTTTGATCCCTGGCCTCACTCAGTGGGTTAGGGATCCGGCGTTGCCATGAGCTGTGGTGTAGGTCGCAGAGGCGGCTCCCATCTGGTGGTGGTGTAGCTGTGTTGTAGGCTGATGGCTACAGCTCGGATTGGACCCCTAGCCTGGGAACCTCTGTATGCTGCGGGTGCGGCCCTAAAAAACAAACAAACAAAAATATACTTATGCAGAAATCTTAAGAAACCCCATTAAATGAGGTATATTCATATTCTTGTGGAAATTAGTTAATCGCAAGTTGACAACTGGCCAGCTGGCCTTTATTGACCCCTCTGTAACGGGCTTTGTCATCTGGTTTTCTGCCTGCATTGTGTTTTTGTGACTCTTGGGTTTCTAAATCACTCACACACAATCCTTCCTAAGTTATTCAGTGTTTATACAGTTGAATCATTCGAGGGGAAACGGGGGGCGGGGCCAAAGTACAATCTAAAGAAATCATTGGACAGCATGCAAAGGAGCAGAAGTTAGGTCAGACCAGACTCAACCAGCAAACCGCAGCCCGAGGAGAACCAGCCCAGGTCAGGAGCCGCCCCCACCGAGCGCATCCTGCCTGCAGGAGGTGCTACAAGTCCTCGCTGGTCTTGGTGGCTCTGAGGAGCCAAGATCTGGGCTGAAGGAGAGAGAGCAGCTGGAACCTCATCCTCCTGAATCCTGACACCCCGGCGGGCCTCTTTCAAGGCATGGGTGTAATTCCTTTCTGTTTCTTTACTCGGTCTGTGAGCCTTTTGTAATATTACTAGACACGCATACCCTACCACCATTTTTGAAAACTGCTGGATGTATTTCATGGTGCGAATTGGCCGTGTAACTTACTCTCCCTTATTGTGTGCACGTCAATTGTTTTCTGGTCTTTTGCTGTTCTTCGTAGTGTTACCGGGAGCATCTTTGTGCATCATCTATGCCAGCACCTGATTCCCTAGAATAAAGAACTGCACAGTGAAGGAATTATTTCCTTTAAAACAGATCTGTCGGAGTTCTCCTGTGGTGTATAGGATCCAGTGTTCCTGCAGCGGCTTAGGTAGCTGGTGTGGGGCGGGTTTGATCCCTGGCCCAGGAACGTCTGTATGACGTGGGTGTGGCCAAAAAATTCATTACAAAGATAATTCATGTTTATTGTAGAAAACTTGGAAAATGTAGTAAAAGTGTAGAGAAGAATCACCCAACCATCCAAATAAAATTCCTGCTCACCTGTCAGGGTCTTTCTCTGTATCTTTTCTCCTGGGCCTGTGTCTGTCGGTCTGCCCACCCATCCACCCTGTCATGCACTGGCTGTATAGTGGTACAGCTTGTGAATATGCTTGAATCTGCTTAACTCTAGTCTTTATCTTTGAACAATTCAGTAGTTCTTTTTTTGGTCTTTTTGCCTTTCCTTGAGCCGCTCCCATGGCATATGGAAGTTCCCAGGCTAGGGGTCGAATCAGAGCTTTAGCCACCGGCCTACGCCACAGCCACAGCAACTCGGGATCTGAGCCGTGTCTGCGATCCACACCACAGGTTACGGCAACACTGGATCCCCAACCCACTGAGCAAGGCCAGGGATCGAACCCGCAACCTCATGGTTCCTAGTCAGATTCGTTAACCCCTGCGCCATGACGGGAACTCCAGTAGTCATTTTTTTAAGACACGAACTCATTTGGTGACCAGCTGCCATGTGTCAGTTTCTGTGCCGGGCGCTGTAGACGGCCCTCACACAGTTTCCTGTTTTCTGTGAGCTTAATTGAAGGACCCCCGCGTAGGAGGAAATGGCATTTCTGAGGCCAGAAGGAGGAGCAGCTTCTGGCCGGGAGAGGGAAGTGTCCCCGCAGGGCTTATGGGGGGAAGGATGAAAAACTCTGTCCCCCCCCCGCCCCCCAAGACTGGTCAGCAGAGAGCTGCTGAGAAGAGGGACCCCGGCTGCGCACTGGCGGCCGCAAAGCCCAGGAAGGGGATGCGCGTGGACAGGTGTGGCTGGGCCAACCGGGGCCAGAGCCGCGAAGCAGGCAGTGAGTGTATTTTCGTGTATTTTTTTCTCACAGGATCTTTACAGTCTTTGGGAGAGTCACTGTTATTTCTTTTTGCAAATGAGGAAGTTGAGGCTTATGTCAGTTACCTGAGACACAGGGCTGCTAAGTTAAAAAGCCTGAGTTCATACAGGAGAAAAGCCACTGTCCTTATGGCTTAGGCGCCCTCACCTTCGGTGTCTGCCTCTCCTCGTCCCCTCTGTCTCCCTGTCCTTATCGGGGCACCTCCCCCAAACCCTGTCTCCGCCCCACAGACACGTGTCTTTCCAGAGGGTACTTCCTCTTGTTTCGAAATGTCTCATGTTACGGGAAAATGACTCAGGGTGTCACCTAATTGTGCTGATCTGTGAGCCTTGTTGGGACGGCAGGGCCACCAGAGCCTTTGTAGAGGATGTGGAAGGATGTAGAGGATGTCCAGTGATCCCACTGGACGGGATCACTGGCAGCCCAGGCATTTTCAGAAACCCCTTCAAGTACTTAAAAAACAAAACAAAGCAAACTTCGCCCCCAGCTTTACGGCCTCACCCATGGCACATGGAGGTTCCCACGCTTGGGGTCAAATCAGAGTTGTAGCCGTCAGCATATGCCACGGCCACAGCCACATCAGACCTGAGCCGGGTCTTCGACCTACACCACAGCTCACAGCAATGCCGGATCCTTAACCCACTGAGCGAGGCCAGGGATCAAGCCTGTGTCCTCACGTGGATGCTGGTCAGATTTGTTTCCACTGAGCCACTACGGGAACTTCTCCAATTAACATTTCACAATGCAAAGTTAAAAAGATTTGATCCCTGCAGCTAACATCATACTCAAAAGTGAAAAACCTGAAGCTTTTCCTCCAAGCTCAGGAATGAGATGAGGGTGCCCACTCTTGCCACTTTTATTCAGCATGGTATTGGAAGTCCTAGCCAGAGCCGTTAGGCGGGAAAAAGAAAAGGCATGTAAATGGGAAAGGAAGAAATAAAACTGTCACTATTTGCAGTTGGCAGAACATTACACATAGAAAACCCTAAAGACGAAAAACTGTTAGAACTGGAGTTCCCGCTGTGGTGCAGCAGATTAAGGATCTGGAGTTGTCTCTGTTCTGGTGTGGGTTCAATCCCTGGCCCAGCACAGTGCGTTAAGTATCTGGCATTGCCCCAGCTGTGGCATAGGTCACAGTTGTGGCTCAGATTTGATCTGTGGCCTGGGAACCTCCGTATGCCATGGGTGCAAAAACTGTTAGAACTAATAAATTCTGCAATGTTGTAGGATATAAAATCAGTATACAGGAGTTGGCTCAGTGGTAATGAACCCGACTAGTATCCATGAGGATGCAGGTTCCATCCCTGGCCTCACTCTGTGGGTTAAGGATCCAGTGTTACCGTGAGCTATGGTGTAGGCTGGCAGCTGCAGCTCCCCTTTGACCCCTAGCCTGGGAATTTCCATATGCTGCAGGTGTGGCCCTAAAACAGCAAAAAAAAAAAAAAAAAAAAAACCTTAGTATACAAAATTGTTGTATTTTATGGAAATTGTTGTATTTTGGGAGTTCCCATCCTGGCTCAGTGGTTAACAAATCCGACTAGGAACCATAAGTTTGCGGGTTCGATCCCTGGTCTTTCTCAGCGGGTTAAGGATCCAGCATTGCCGTGAGCTGTGGTGTAGGTTGCTGATGCGGCTTGGATCTGGTGTTGCTGTGGCTCTGGTGTAGGCTGGCGGCTACAGCTCCGTTTGGACCCCTAGCCTGGGAACCTCCATATGCCCGCAGGAGCAGTCCAAGAAATGGCAAAAAGACAAAAAAAAAAAGTGTCGTATTTTACTGTGATACTGGAAATGAGCTGTTAGAAATTAAGAAGAGTCTCATTTACAAACTGCATCAAAAAGGAATAAAATACCTAGGAATAAGCTTAACTAAGGAGGTGAACGACCTGTATACTGAAAAGTAAGATATTAAGGAAAGAAGTCGAATTCCACAAATAAATGCAAATATTCCATGCTCATGGATTGGGAAATTTAATGTTATTAAAAGGTCCATATTACAGATTCAGTGCAGTTCCTATCAAAATTTCAATGACATTTTTTACAGAAATTAAACAATCCTAAAATTTGTGTAGAACCACAAAAGCCCTTAAGTCACCAAAGCGGTCTTGAGAAAGAAGAGCAAAGCTGGAGGTATCACACTTTGCAGTTTCAAATGATATTACAGAAACCACAGGACAAAATGCTCCTGGCATAGATACGCACGTGTATGTTTGGAGCCCAGAAATAACTCTGCACGTATAGGATCCAGTAACTTTCAACAAAGGAGCCAAGAACACAGATGATCCCTGAATTCGGACGGTTTGACGGGCAATTTTTCAGCTCTACCCAAGGTGCAAAAAGCAATAAGCTTTCCGTAGAAGTGGTACTTTAAATTTTTCCCTTTTCCCAGGCTACCAGCACGTATGAAATTCTCTCGTGATGCTGGGTTGTGGCAGGAAGCTGCAGCCCCCACCTGCCGTGCGATCTCGAGGATGAACAGCCAGTGCACCTGCAGCTGTTCTGTCCCCAAACAGCCGTTCTCTCTTTCCCTTTCAGTGCAGTATTCCGTCAATTACACAAGGTATTCAACCCTTTCTCATAAAATAGGCGCTATGTTCCATGATCTTGCCCAGCTCTAGGCTAATGTATCTTCAGCACGTTTGAGGCAGACTAGGCTAAGCCATGGTGTTTAGTGGGTTAGGTGTATTAAATGCATTTTCAGCTTACGATGGGTTTATCCAGACAGAGCTCCACTGTAAGTCGGGGAAGAGCTGTATCCAGTGGGGCAAGGACGGTCGTTGCAGTACAGTGTCGGCAAAGCCAGCCGACCACGTGCAAAAGAGTTCAGCCAGGTCTCTTGTCTTCACCATGCGTAGAAACTAACTCCGAATGGATCAAAGCTTCCAATGTTAGACCTGCAACCACAAATTAGAAGAAAACAAAGGGACTGAGCTCCTTAATGTTGGTCTTGGCGGTGATTTTTCAAATCTGTCATCGAAGTAAAAGCAGCAAAAGCAGGAGTTCCCGTTGTGGCGCAGTGGTTAACGAATCCGACTAGGAACCATGAGGTTGTGGGTTCAATCACTGGCCTTGCTCAGTGGGTTAAGGATCCGGCATTGCCGTGAGCTATAGTGTAGGTTACAGACGCGGCTCGGATCCCACGTTGCTGTGGCTCTGGCGTAGGCTGGTGGCTACAGCTCTGATTGGACCCCTAGCCTGGGAACCTCCATATGCTGCAGGAGCCACCCAAGAAATGGCAAAAAGACCAAAAAAAAAAAAAAAAAAACAGCAAAAGCAGAGTTTCCATCGTGGCTCAGTGGAAACCAATCTGATTGGTATCCATGAGGGTGCAGGTTCAATCCCTGGCCTTGCTTAGTGGGTTAAGGATGCGGTGTTGCTGTGAGCTGTGGTGCAGGTCGCAGACGAGGCTCAAATTCTGTGTTGCTGTGGCTGTGGTGCAGGCCGGGGGCTATAGCTCCGATTAGACCCCTAGCCTGAGAACCTCCACATGCGTGGGAGTGGCCTTAAAAAGCCAAAAATATTTTTTTTTAAAAGCAGCAAAAGGGAAAATAAACAAGTGGGACTATGTAAAAAGCTTCTTCACATCAAAGGAAACCATCAACAAAATAAAAAGGCAAACCTACTGAATGGAAAAAATTTGCAAATCCTATATCCGATAAGGGGTTGTTATCCAAAGACAATGAAGAACTTGTACTTTTTTTTTTTAATTACTCAAATGAATGTATCACATCTGTAGTTGTGTAATGATCATAACAATGTGGCTTCACAGGATTTCCATCCCACAGCCCAGGCACATCCCCCCACCCCCCAAACTGTCTCCTCCAGAGACCATAAGTTTTCCAATGTCTGTGAGTCAGCGTCTGTTCTGCAAAGAAGTTCATTCTGTCCTTTTTTCAGATTCCACATGTCAGTGAAAGCATTTGATGTTGGTGTCTCATTGTATGGCTGACTTCACTTACCATGATGGTTTCTAGGTCCATCCGTGTTGCAAAAAAGGCTGGTATTTCGTTCTTTTTAATGACTGAGTCATATTCCATTGTGTGTATGTACCACCTCTTCTGGATCCACTCCTCTGTCAATGGACATTTAGGTTGTTTCCATGTCTTGGCTATTGTAAATAGTGCTGCAATGAACATTGGAGTGCATGTGTCTTTGTGAGTTGTGGTTTTCTCTGGATAGATGCCCAGGAGTGGGATTGCTGGATCAAAAGGTAGTTCTATGTTTAGTTTTCTGAGGACTCTCCATACTGCTTTCCACAGTGGTTGCACCAATTTACAATCCCACCAACAGTGTACTAGGGTTCCTTTTTCTCCACACCCTCTCTAGCACTTATTGTTAGTAGACTTTTGGATGATGGCCATTCTGGGTGGTGTAAGGTGGTACCTCAGAGTGGTTTTGATTTGCATCTCTCTAATAGTGATGGTGAACATCTTTTCAGGTGTTTTTTGGCCATCCATATGTCTTCTTTGGTGAAGTGTCTGTTTAGATCTTCTGCCCATTTTTTGATAGGCTTGTTTGTTTTTTTGGTATGGAGCTGCAGAAGTTGTTTATAAATTTTGGAGATGAATCCCTTGTCAGTCGATTCACTTGCAAAGATTTTCTCCCATTCTGTGGGTTGTCTTTTTGTGTTGTTTAGGGTTTCCTTTGCTGTGGAGAAACTTTTAAGTTTGATTAGGTCCCATTTGTTTATTTTTGTTTTTGTTGTCAATACTCTGAGAGGTGGATCTGAGAAGATGTTGCTGTCATTTATGTCAGAGAGTGTTTGGCCTATGTTTTCCTCTAAGAGTTTTATAGTGTCTGGTTTTATATCTAGGTCTTTAATCCATTTGAAGTTTATTTTTGTGTATGGTGTTAGGGAGTGTTCTAATTTCATTCTTTTCCATGTGGCCATCCAGTTTTCCCAGCACCACTTATTGAACAAGCTGTCCTTTCTCCATTGTATATTTTTGCCTCCTTTGTCATACATGAGTTGGCTGTAGGTACGTGGGTTGAATTCTGGGTTTTCTATCCTGTTCTACTGATCTATATTTGTCTTTGTGCCAGTACCATGCAGTTTTGATGAGTGTTGCTTTGTAGTATAGTCTGAAGTCCAGGAACCTGGTTCCTCCAGCTCCTTTTTTCTTTTTCAGGATGTCTTTGGCTATTCTGGGTCTTCTGTGCTTCCAAACAAACTTTATTTTGTTTTGAGTTCTGTGAAAAATGTCCTTGGTAGTTTGATAGGGATTGTGTTGAATCTGTAGATTGCCTTAGGTTGTATAGTCATTTTGACAATATTAACTCTTCCAATCCACGAGCATGGTATATCTTTCCATCTATTTATGTCATCTTTGATTTCTTTCATCAGTGGCTTATAGTTTTCAGAGTACAGGTCTTTTGTCTCCTATGTATTTTATTCTTTTTGATGTGATGGTAAATGGGATTGCTTCCCTAATTTCTTTTTCTGCTCTTTTATTGTTAGTGTATAGAAATGCCATCGATTTCTGTGTATTAATTTTGTATCTTGTGACTTTGCCAAATTCGTGGATGAGCTCTAACAGTTTTCTGGTAGAGTCTTTAGGATTCTCTAGGTATAGTATCATGTCATCTGCAAATAGGGATAGTTTTACTTCTTCCTTTCCAATTTGGATTCCTTTTATTTCTTTTACTTCTCTGATTGCTGTGGCTAGGACTTCCAGAACTATGTTGAAGAGTAGTGGCGAGAGCGGACATCCTTGTCTTGTTCCTGATCTCAGAGGGAATTCTTTCAGCTTTTCACCACTGAGAATGATGTTTGCTGTGGGTTTGTCATATATGGCCTTTATCATGTTGAGGTAGGTTCCCGTTATGCCCACTCTCTGAAGGGTTTTTTTTATCAGAAATGGGTGTTGGATTTTGTCAAAGACTTTTTCTGCGTCTATTGAGAGGATCATATGGTTTTATTCTTCAGTTTGTTAATGTGGTGTATCGCACTGATGGATTTGCAGATATTGAAGAACCCTTGCATCCCTGGGATAAATCCCACTTGATCCTTTTAATGTATTATTGGATGTGGTTTGCTAGTATTTTGTTGAGGATTTTTGCATCGGTGTTCATCAGTGAAATTGGCCTGTAGTTTTCTTTTTTTGTGGAGTCTTTGTCTGGTTTTGGTACCAGGGTGATGGTGGCCTCATAGAATGAGTTTGGGAGTATCCCTTCCTCTGCAGTTTTTTGAAATAGTTTCAGAAAGAGAGGTGTTAGCTCTTCTCTAACTCTTTGATAGAATTCGCCTGTGAAGCCATCTGGTCCTCGACTTTTGTTTGTTGGAAGTTTTTTAATCACAGTTTCAATTTCAATTCTTGTGATTGGTCCATTCATCTTTTCTATTTCATCTTGGTTTAGTCTTGGAAGATTATATTTTTCTAAGAATTCGTACATTTCTTCTAGGTTTTCCATCTTATTGACATATACTTGCATATAGTAGTCTCTTATGATCGTTGGTATTTCTGTGATGTCTGTTGTTACTTCTCCTTGTTCATTTCTAATTTTATTGATTTGAGTCCTCTCTCTTTTTTTCTTGATAAGTCTGGCTAAGGGTTCATCAATTTTGTTGATGTTTTCAAAGAACCAGCTTTTCATTTCATTGATCTTTTCTATGGTTTTCTTTGTTTCTAATTCATTGATTTCTGCTCTGATCTCTGATTTCTTTCCTTCTACTAACTTTAGGTCTTGTCTGTTCTTCTCTCTGGAGCTGCTTTAGATGTAAAGTTAGCTTGTTTATTTGAGCATTTTCTTGTTTCCTGATGTGGGCTTGTATTGCTATAAACTTTCCTCTTAGAACAGCTTTTGCTGCATCCCATAGGTTTTGGAGTGTCGTATCTTCGTTGTCATTTGCTTCTAGGTATTTTTAAATTTCCTCTTTGATTTCTTCAGTGATCCATTGGTTGTTTAGTAGCATGTTGTTTATCTCCATGTGTTTGTGTTTTTTGCAGTTTTTTTCTTGTTGTTGATTTCCAGTCATATAGTGTTGTGGTTGGAAAAGATGCTTGATATGATTTCAATTTTCTTAAAGTTACTGAGGTTGGATTTGTAGCCCAGGATATGATCAGTCTTAGAGAATGTTCCATGTGCATTTGAGAAGAATGTATATTCTGTTGCTTTTGGATGAAATGTCCTATAAATATCTATTAAGTCCATCTGGTTTAATGTGTCATTCAGCGCCTGTGTTTCCTTATTGATTTTCTGTCTGGTTGATCTGTCCATTGCTGTAAGTGGGGTGTTAAAGTCCCCGACTATGATTGTGTTATTGTCGATTTCTCCTTTTAAGGTTGTTAGCAGTTGCCTTATATATTGTGGTGAACCTGTGTTGGGTGCATAGATATCTAAAATTGCTATATCATCTTCTTGGATTGATCCTTTGATCATTATGTAATGTCCTTCTTTGTCCCTTAAAATATTCTTTATTTTAAAGTCTATTTTGTCTGATATGAGTATTGCTACTCCAGCTTTCTTTTGATCCCCGTTTGCATGAAATATTTTCTTCCATCCTCTCACTTTCAATGTGTATGTGTCCCTAGATGTGAAGTGGGTCTCTTGAAGACAGCATATTTATGGGTCTTGTTTTTGTATCCATTCAACCAGTCTGTGTCTTTTGGTTGGGGCATTTAGTCCATTAACATTTAAGGTAATTACTGATATGTATGTTCTTATTGCTATTTTATTAATTACTTCGGGTTTGTTTTTGCTGCTCTTTTTTCTTTCCTTCTTCTCTTGTTCTTTTCTGCCTAGAGAAGTTCCTCTAGTATTTGTTGTAAGGCTGGTTTAGTGTTGCTGAATTCTCTCAGCTTTTGCTTATCTGTGAAGGTTTTGATTTCTCCTTTCTTATCTGAATGAGAGCCTTGCTGGGTAGAGTATTCTTGCTTGGAGGTTTTTTCCTTTCATCACGTTAGGTATATCATGCCACTCCTTTCTGGCCTGCAGAGTTTCTGTTGAAAAATCTGCCGATAACCTTATTGGGGTTCCCTTGTATGTTACTTGTTTCTTTTCCCTAGCTGCTTTCAAGATTTTCTCTTTGTCTTTAATTTTGGTCAGTTTGATTAATATGTGTCTTGGTACTTGTTGTGCTTCCCGGATTTGAGTGAGTGATTCCTTCCCCATGTTAGGGAAGTTTTCGGCTATTATCTCTTGGAATATTTTTTCTATTTCCTTCTCTCTCTCTTCTCATTCTGGCACCTCTATAATACGGATGTTGGTGCGTTTAACGTTGTCCCAGAGTTCTCTGAGACTCTCTTCATTTGTTTTCAATCTTTTTTCTCTTTTCTGTTCTGCATCCGTGATTTCCACTAATCTGTGTCCTCCACCTTGCTTATTCGTTCTTCTGCCTCCTGTATTCTGCTGTTAGCTGCTTCTAGTGAATTTTTTATTTCAGTTCTTGTATTTTGCCTCTCTTCTTGTTTAAGTTTTATATCTTGTATCTCTTTGCTCAGTGTTTCCTGTAAGTTATCCATCTTTGCCTCCAGTTTATTTCCAATGTCTTGCATCATCTTCAGCATCGACAGTCTAAATAAAGTCTTTTTCCTGGAGGCTGAGAATCTCCTCATGGCTTAGCTGTTTTTCTGGGGTTTTTCCTTTCTCCCTCATCTGTGTTATAGTTCTCTGTCTTTTCATTTTTATAGGTTTTTGGTGTGGTGACCTTTTTCCAGATAATAGAGCTGTAGCCTCTCTTACTTCTGCTGTCTGCCCCCCTTGTGGCTGAAGTCAGTATGGGGGGCTTGCTGTAAGCTTCCTGATGGGAGGGGTGATGCCTGCCCCCTGGTAGGTGGTGCTGATTCTAATCCCTCTGGAGGGTGGGGCTTAGTCTCTGGATGGGATTAGAGGCGGCTGTGTGCCCGAGGGGTCTTTAGGGAGCCTGTTTACTGAGGGGTGGGGTGTGATCCCACCTACCTGGGTTGTTGTTTGCCCTGGGGCTTCTCAGCAGCTGACTGACGGGTGGGGCCAGGTTTTCCCAAAATGGCCCCCTCCAGAGAAAGGCAGCTGCTGAATATTCCCGAGAGCTTTGCCTTCAATGTCTTTCTCTCACAACAAGCCATGTTCACCCCTCTTTTCCCACGATGTCCTTGGAGACGCATGTTTGCATTTTCTTGGGGTCGGGCTTGCCTGCTCGTGGCGCAGGTGTAGGTCTAGTTTCATGGGAAAGTGCCGGACCTTTTCTCCCAGTGGTTGTCCCATTAATGTTCCCACGAGCAATGAGTGTGAATTCCCGTTGCCTCTCGTCTTCACCTGTAGCGTGCGGTGGCGTCAGCCCTTTAATCCTAGATCGTCTGTGTAGTGGGGTTCGTGTGGGTCCCCATGGATTTCGAGTCCCCACTTCAGTTCAGGGAAAACAATGATGAGGAACAGCAGGGCAAAGGATGAAGCGGGTGAGAACTGGAGATGCTGCTTGGCGACCCCCAGCGCCGTGTTCAGTCTCCCCAGCCCACCCCTTCCGCGTCCTCCCTCTACCTGCTCCTCTGCTGTAGCCATTACCTTCCCTTTTGTGCTCATAATTGTTCTAAACCTGTTTATCTCTAAGGATATTCAGTAGTTTAATGACCTGAAGTGCTCTGGTGCTGAATAGTGCTGGCAGTTGTATCTGCTGGCAGTTGGGCCATGATGGACTATTTTTGTTTTTGGTGGTGGTTTAGAATTTTGGAGGGGGAGCTCATGGTTTTTTTGTTTGTTTGTTTTGTTTTTTAATCTTAGGGCTGTACCTTCAGCGTAGACAAGTTCCCAGGCGGGGTTGAATCAGAGCTGCAGCTGCCAGCCTCCACCACCGTCATAGCAATGTGGGATCCGAGCCTCGTCTGCGACCTACACCACAGCTTCTGGCAACGCCAGATCCTTAAACCACTGAGTGAGGCCAGGGATCGAATTCACAACCTCATGGATACTAGTCAGTTTGTTACCATTGAGCCGCAATGGAAACTCGTCATGGGTTTTTGTTTTCTGTTTTTCGTTTTGGTGGTGCCTGTGGCATGTGAAGTTCCCAGACCAGGGTTGGAACCTGCACCACAGCAGTAACCCAGGCTGCAGCAGTGACAGGTCCTTACCCCACTGAGCCACCAGGGAGCTCCAAGGGAGCACATGTTAAATTAGGCTTAATTTATGGGAATCCGTGTTAGGGGGGGTCTTTGTCTCAGTCCTCTTTTCTTGCATGTCCTGACTTCTGCTCCTGCCTCTGGCTGTGGTTAAACCCTGACCTTTGGGTGCCCCATAGGGCTTCTATCTCAGTTATTTGTCTGCTGTAACAAATGACCACTGGCTAGGGGGCTTAAACAACAGACATTTGTCTCTCACAGTTCTGGGGGCTGGATGTCCAAGCAGATCCGGTGTCAGGTGAGGCCCTGTCCCTGGTTCACAGACATGCCCGGGCTCTCACTGTGCCCGCACAGTGACAGAGAGAGGAGGCATGCTCTCTGTGTCTTCGAAGGGCCCTTAACTCGTTCCCGAGGCCTTCGTCATGGCCCCATCACCTCCCCAAGGCCCCACCTCCGATCCCTGTCACTCCGGGCTTCAGCGTGGCAATTGGGGGAACATTCGGCTGTCACGTGGGCCCCTGCCGCCCTGCATGTCCTCTGTCCCTGGGGTCCCTTGCCTTCCTGCTGAGCCTCTCTGTTCACTCGAGAGCGTGATCCAGGATAAGTAGTTTGAAGCAGGAGGGTTTTAAATTTCTAGTCCTTCAGTTTGCCAGAAATGCAAGTCTGTGGACTAAAGATTGGGGTCTTCTGTGCTTCTTGGAAATACGCGAAACAGTTCCCCGTAGGGACTGTCCATCTGTCTGTCCTCAGAAAACGCAGGCGCACTAGGTGTGTTTTTTTGAATGATGACTTTTTTGCACTGATGTGTCCTTTCATTGTCTTCACAGGGCGCAGCGCTGAGGGAGAAAGAAGTTGTGTGTTTGGGGCTTTCCGAGCGCTCGAAGGAAGGCAGACATGTCTCTGGATGACATTAAGATGAAATCTGCTGACTTTCTGGAGAAGGAGGACCTGGAGAGCGGAGGCTTCGGAAAGGTGTCCTTGTGTTTTCACAAATCCCACGGACTCGTGATTCTGAAGAAGGTGTACACGGGCCCCAAGCGCAATGAGTGAGTGGCCCCTTGGGCCGGGGCGGGGGGCATGGGCGGGCACAGGCTTTGGGTCAGGTCACCTGCTGGGCGTTAGTGGCGTCCCTGGATCACTAGTGGGGGCTGACAGCGGGTAACCAGCGGCAGCAAACTGCAGAGGAGCAGCGGGGGCGGGAAGGGGTCAAGGGCGGGTCCAGGGCAGTGAGGCGCCGTGGCAGCAGGCTGCAGGGGCTGGACGGCTGGTGCTTCGCTGGCTGCAGGGCGACGCGAGGCCCAGCCCCTCACCCGGGAAGGCGCTCCGTGAAGGAGAGGTTCCGGGAACCCTCTCGCCAAGGTGGCGGGGGTTGATTCCCTCTCCTTTCCCGGAGCACTTGTGGGAGAGGCCGTTTTCTTTTTCTTTTTTTTTTGTCTTTTTGCCATTTCTTGGGCCGCTCCCTCGGCATATGGAGGTTCCCAGGCTAGGGGTCCAATCGGAGCTGCGGCTGCCGGCCTACGCCAGAGCCACAGCAACTCGGGATCCGAGCCGCGTCTGCGACCTACACCACAGCTCGCGGCAACGCTGGATCCTTCACCCACTGAGCAAGGGCAGGGATTGAACCCGCAACCTCATGGTTCCTAGTCGGATTCGTTAACCACTGTGCCATGACGGGAACTCCCCGTTTTCTTTTTCTTTTCCTTTTTCTTTTCGGCTGGTCCTACAGCGTGCAAAATCCTGGATCTGGGATGGCGCCCGAGCCCGAGCCGCTGTGGTGACAAGGCCAGGTCCTTAACCCGCTGTGCACCTGGGGCAGCATTTTTTATTTCGCTGTCCAGCACAGTCCTTTTTTCAGGCTGTGTTTCATCGCTGCTGCTCATTCTCATCCACTGAACATTTCCTGAGGCCCCCCCCTCCCCCCCGGTGGGCGCTGGGAACAAGAAACCCCCGCTTGCTGAAGCTTGTGGGCCACCTGGGAAGGTCCCCCAGGCACAGGCAGTGACGGGAGTGCAGTGATGCGATGTGGGCTGCGTCTCTGGGGTGGGGAGGAGCCCCTTAGCCCCCCTCCCCGGAACACTTAGCCCCTCCCCAGATACATTTAGCCCCTGTTCCCCCACCCCCCACCCCCAGGTACACCTAGCCCTGCCCTCTCCAGGGACATTTAGCCCCTGTTCCCCCACCCCCGAGGTACACTCAGCCCCTTCCCCCCCCCCCAAGGTACACTTAGCCCGTGTCCCTCCTGCCCCCCAGGTACACTTATCCCCTCCCCCCGGTACACTTATCCCCTCCCCCCGGTACACTTAACCCCTCCCCCCGGTACACTTAACCCCTCCCCCAGGTACACTTAACCCCTCCCCCAGGTACACTTAACCCCTCCCCCAGGTACACTTAACCCCTCCCCCAGGTACACTTAGCTCCCCCGCAGGTACACATGGCCCGTGTTCCTCTCCCCCCAGGTACAACGAGTCCCTGCTGGAGGAGGGCAGGATGATGCACAGGCTGCGACACAGCCGCGTGGTGAGGCTGCTGGGCGTCGTCATGGAGGAGGGGGACTACTCGCTGGTGATAGAGTACATGGCGAAGGGCGACCTCATGCGGGTGCTCAAGGCCCAGGTACCGCCGCTGCCCGCTGCCCTGGGCCCCGGGTGAACTGCTGCGCGTTTGCCTTTCTTGAGGTCGGCCCCTCTGGTCTTCCTCGGCTTTCCCCGGTGGGAAGGTGGTCTCCCCCTGCCCTCGACCCTCCCCCGCCCCTCGGCCCTGCAGACGGGCGGGGTCCTCACTGGGAAGGTCCCTCCGGGTCGCGGTGTCGTAGGCGTCGCAGTGGCTTTTGTCAGCTGCTCTCAGATCCATGTGGCCTGATGGGGGGTTTGTACGTAAGGGATTACACCTCAGTACTGAAGGACTGGTTAAATGATGACACCAGAAATGACCGTGTGACAGGACATCAGGGACTGCACTCTGATGCCGCTGAAGAAACGTCTAAGTTAAACATAAAACCTTAGAACTATAACGCTGCGCGCGGAAGGCTGACATTGATCACCGAAGCCCAATAACTTGAAAGCCCTTGTTCAAGTTCGTGCACCTGTTAGGAGCACGGCCCTGTGCTGGCTGCTCAGGAAGCACCAGCGGATGCGCCCAGACAAGTAACGGGGCCGGGCGGTAGGCCACCGGCCTGGGTGCGGGTGTTCAGAGAGGCGAGCTCTGGGGACACAGGGACAGACGGGGTAGGTGGCAAGGGGGTTCCAGAAGAGAAGAGGCCTGAGCCGGAGTCTGAGGCGGTGGTGTGAGGCAGAGAATCGAGGAGCGAGTATCCCGAGCAGAGAGCGGAGGGCGGGAGCAAAGGGCCGCGAGCGCGCCCCGAGTGGGAACCTGCTGGGGGGTGTGGCCGTCCTTACGGCACCGAGCCCCCCCCCCCGCCCACCTTCTCTCTCTCCCCCCCCCCCCCCCCCCCGCCCCCAGCCGCCTGAAGCTGCGGCTGGGAGGTCAGACGGCTCTCGCGGGTAGCGGGGGAGGCTCAGCCGAAGTCGCTTACACACGCTGTGTTTGCTCAGACCGCTCTTCTCCCCAAACTGGAGAAGAGGCGCGAGGCAGGCAGGCGTTTTGATGGGGGCAGATCGTCCGGGACCGAGACCCTCTGCGGCTTCCGTCAAAGGGAAGGCGTCCGGCAGAAACCCAGGAGGGTGCGGGAGCAGCAGAGAGGGAAAGGCACAGGGTCCCCCTGCACGCCCGGAGTGTCCCCTAGGTCCAAAGGTGCCTCAGAACAGGGGTCTCCAGCGTCGTGTGCACGCGGTGGCCGCCAGGCTGGTGATCCCGCAGTCCCGCTGCAGCACCGCTTAGCGACGTCTTGAGGGGCTGACGTGGGAATCTGACTTCTGACGTTTCCGTTTTTTCCTTTTTACCACAACCAACATTCACAAGTTTTTAGAAAACGGTGTTTGTAGACTAAGGACTGTACACATGCTCACACACGCACGCACACAGTGAGAGTTTGCGTTTTTCACTGTTAAGCAAGACTAATGTGTGACTGCTTTTACTAGTAGCTGGAGTTGTCGGTGTTCACACTGGTATTCGTATAGTTAAGACTGTGCCACGTGCACAAGTGAGAGTGACCTGAGAGTCTACAACGCTGTGAACGCTCTGGTTCCAGACCCCACAGCGACAGCCACCCCGCTTGAGTGTTGTCGCCGCCACATCGTGTCACCTTATGGGTGACCTTTTATGTGCTTTTAACCAGCGTGGGCCCGTCCCCTTGTGTGCGTGTCCTCGGACCCTTCTGTCTCACACGCGTCCGCACCGTGGTCGTATTTAACCCGGAGGAGCGCCTGGCACGCGCGTGCCTGCCCGCAGACTCCCCGGCGCCGTGCACGGGGGTCAGGTCGCATCCTAAGTGGTGACGATAAGAGCAGCACGGTCTGGTCCTCAAGGGGCTTCGTCTTCCGGCACTTTTGCACATGACCTGAGGTGGCGCAGCTGGCCCTGGACCCTGATGGATCACGGCCCGGACGCCTCGGCCCTCGGGAGGACACCTTTCGGAAGGGGCACTGCGTCCTCTGGAAGGAGCGGGGCTCCGGCCGCGTCGCTTCCCCCCCCTCACGGTCTCCCGTCGCTCCTTCTAGACCCCGGTCCCTCTGTCTGTGAAAGGGAGGATCGTCATGGAGACCATCGAAGGCATGCGCTACCTGCACGGCGAGGGCGTGATTCACAAGGACCTCAAGCCCCAGAACATCCTCGTTGACGACGACTTTCACATTAAGGTAAACCTCAGCCGGGGCGCCCGCCGCCCGGGAGCGGCCCTTTCGTTCGCCCCGCGCCGCGGGTTCGGGCTTGGTGGACGCCCGCGGAAAGAAGAGCCAGCCCGGCCTGTCCCTGGTGGAAGTGGTGCCAGACAGCCCTGCCAGGGAGTGGGAAGACAGATACAGCCCTGGTGGAGTTCACAGCTTTTGTTTATTCATTCGCACTCCTCTCCCTTTTTTTATTTTTATTTAAAAAAATTTTTAATGGCCTCGTCTCCAGCACATGGAGGTTCCCAGACTCTAGGGGTCGAATGGGAGCTGCAGCTGCTGGCCTGCACCGAAGCCACAGCCACGCCAGATCCTCAACCCACTGAGCGAGGCCAGGGATCAAACCCACGTCCTCATGGATGCCACAGCGGGAACTCACCTTTCTCTCCTTTTTAAAATCAGGTTCCTTTTGAACATTTGTTTCCATTGCAGTGGAGAGAAAATGGGAACAGGGCTTTTCTTGCTCCCTGGAGAGCAGGGTTAACCAGCAGGGATTGAGCGCAGGCCCCTGAACGCGAAGTGGCGTTTGCGGGAGGACTCAGGGTCTGCCTGCACGGGCGTCCTGTTGCCAGGAGGGTCTGCCTCTGACACGCTGCTGTCGTCTGACGGGAGTTTTTATTCCCGTGTTTCTACAGGAAGATTCTGGGTGTTGATAACGTACCTCTTCTATTCTGGGCTGGAATTTGAGGATTTTGAATAAGCGCATACCAGATTCAGCCCCAAGTGCTTGGGTTCTGTGAGGCGCCAGGGGAGCCTGCACCTCTGATTTCCTGCCTCTTCTGTCATCTGGCCACCTCGCTCTTCGTCCGTGTCCGGCCTTGGCATCGTTCTCTTCGCTTTTCTGCCTTTCTCATCCTCCTCATCCCGTCTTAGGCTCAGGCTCCCAGCTCAGAACAGGGAGCGTTGCAGTTCTCCGCGGTGTGTCTTTGGAACCTGTGGAAACACGCATCCAGGCTCCTGGACGCCTTTTGGGAAGAGAGCAGGGGTAGCACCACCTGCCCTACAAAGCTTGTGGGAAGAAGGCACCGGTTCCTTCCTCGCCTCAGGCGGAGCTGAAACATGGATGCAGAGGAAACGAGGCATTAGAATGAATTGTTTTCGTTGTGGGTCGCAGAGCCGTCTTCTGCTTTTCCTCCCCCATCACCCCCCCCCCAGCCTAGGTTTTGTCACATAAGAGTTGAGATACCAGAGTTTCACAGGGGCCTTTCTTAAGGGAGATTTTCCAGGGGGCTGACCACATGCAGTTTCTGTGCATCTGCTCAGAAGTAGCTGTTTTAAACCTGCCTGGCGCAACCACTTCTGGAAATTTCACTGTGCCTCCCATCTGCTGGATAGGCCCCGAATGAGAAGGCCCGTCGCCTTCGCAGAGCGGTCCCGTTGGCTTGGTCTCTTGCAGATCGCCGACCTCGGCGTGGCGTCCTTCAAGACGTGGAGCAAACTGACGAAGGAGGAGCATAACGAGCAGCGGAAGGCGACCAGCACCGCCAAGAAAAACGGGGGCACCCTCCACTACATGGCCCCCGAGCACCTGAACGACGTCAACGCCAGGCCCTCGGAGAAGTCGGACGTGTACAGCTTCGCCATCGTGCTCTGGGCCATATTCGCCAATAAGGAGCCCTACGAAAGTAGGCATTTGCAGACGGGGGAATGCAGGCATTGACCCGAATGGTCCGGGAGCCTCCCGGGGAGTCAGGGACGACGGGCCACTGTCCGTCGCTGAAGGGCTGCCTCACCCGAGGGCCGTCGGCTCCGCGAGGGCTGAGACCTCGTCAGCGCTGCTTCCCTGGGCTCCGCACTCAGCGCCTGGGATGGAGCCGGGGCTCGGGATGTTTCGCTGACCGCATCAGTGATCTGCATCTCAGAACCCGGGGTCGTGGGGCAGATAGGCGCCCTTTGATGCATCCGAGTTGGGGAGGTGCTCCTGGGCCAGAGAGCTGGCCTGCTTCCGCGGGCGAGGGCTTTGCGTCCACGCTGCCATTCAGCCGCTTGTTCTTTCCTTCATGAGTTGTTTCTCTTCAGTACTTCCCGGGGGCACGTGAATCGGCGCTGAGAACATGAAGATGAGAAAGGCATGGTTTGTGCAGGAGAACAGACCCCTAAGTAGCCACGCTTCAGTTTAAGTCCCTGAAGCCCTAGATGTTCTCACGCCCATTCTTCTCCAGTGGTCATCAGCTCCCTTGGTTCACGGTCACCTCTTTGCTGCTGCCTCTGTTTTTTGGTTGTTTTTTTTTGCTTTTTTGGGCCGCGCCCGCAGCATATGGAGGTCCCCAGGCCAGGGGTCGAATCAGAGCTGCAGCTGCCGGCCAACACCACAGCCGCCGGCCGACACCACAGCCGCAGCCATGCAGGATCCAAGCTGCGTCTGTGACCTGCATCGCAGCTCATGGCAACGCCAGATCCCTGACCCACTGAGCAAAGCCAGGGATGGAACCCACAGCCTCACGGATCCTAGTCGGGCTCGTTCCTGCTGGGCCACAACGGGAACTCCCCCCCAGGTCTCTTTTCTCCAGGCCTGGCCTGGATGTGCAGTGACTGTTGGTCTGAGTACCAGTCCACATACAGAGGCTCCCCAAAGCAGCACCCCCCCCCCAAACAAATGCCCTCTCCACGCTCTCACGGCCCCTCAGTGTCCTCGTCACCCTGTGTCCACCCAGGGGCCCGACTGGCAACCTCAGTCCCGTAGACTCACCCTTGCCCCCCCCTCCCCCGTCTCCCCCATCCAGTGGGACACAAAACCCACGCCTTGGAGATTCAGCCACCTCTTGAACCCATCCGCTTCCGCCCCCACGGCGCCCTGTCCGTTGCAGCCTCTGCACGTCTGCGGCCGACTCCTTGTGCAGCCACATTGCTGGTCCCGCAGGCACACGGAGCCATCTCGTGCGTCGGTTCACAGTCCTCCCGGGGCCCCCTGGGCTTTTGGGCGAAAGGTCCGGTTCTCAGTGACGGCTGCAGGGCCCTCGGCTGTGGCTTGGTGTCTTGCCAGCCCTGCTCTCCCCCTCGCTTCCTTAGTCACTGTGCCAGTTACTCCGAACAGGTCCTGGTTTCTGGGCTACGTCGTGGTGTCCCCAGCCGGCAGCCTGTTCAGATCCTGCTTTCTTAGCCTGGAATCCTGCTTCCGCTTTCCTTACCTGGATAAGTCCTGCTTATTTTCAGGACTTGGCAAAGTCTTCTCCGACCTTCCAGTCCTGGCTGTGTTGCCAGAACTCCTTGCACTTTCTTCTGCTTTTTCTTTTTTGGCCGCCCCGAGGCACATGGAGTTCCTGGGCCAGGGATCCCAGCAGCAGTCCGCTCTTTGAACCACTGCGCCAGGCTTGGGATGGAGCCTGCGGCGTCCTGGCAGTGCAAAGATGCCGCCAGTCCCAGGATGCTGCAGCAGGGCCTCCTCGCTCACTTCTGGAGGAGCAGTTATCACATTCTATTTTAAATCAGTCTTATTAAGCCGGCCCTCCAGGCACACGCTGGCCCGTCTGTATTAAGACCTGGAACGTACCGCTGGCTTTGTTCACACGTGCCGTCTCCTACCACGTGTGACCTCTGTCTTTGGCCTGCGGAACCTGGTTGCTCCCCGCCCATCTCTGCAGGTGGGTGCACCAGCTCATGTCACAGGGCCGTCCTGCCCTCACCACGTGAGGCAGCCGCGTGGACAGCAGGCCCGAGGCAGAGACTAGCGGCGCCTTCGGCCGCCTCCCCTGCCTGAAAGACGGCCCCGCCCGCCTCTGCCCGACAGATGCCATCTGCGAGCAGCAGCTGATCCTGTGCATCAAGGCGGGGAACCGGCCGAGCGTGGACGACATCGTCGAGTTCTGCCCACGGGAGGTGGTCGGCCTCATGAAGCAGTGCTGGGCGCTGAGTCCGGACGACAGGCCCACCTTTGCTGGTGAGGGTGCCTTGCGTGGCTCTGCCGTCCCCTGGCTGCTGCGTCTCCTGCTCGGGTGTTGGTGGGAAGTGGCTCTGGGTTTTTAGAGAACTGAGCTCCGCTTGTGATTGAACCTGATTTCACTGCGCCTTGTTCCGTGAAAAGATGCTGGCCCTGCCAAGAGTGTGAAGGCGCGTGGGTCCTCCTGGGTCCCCCGCCTCCGTCCTGAGCGCTCTGTGGCTGGTGTTCCAGCACAGGACCGCGTGCAGCCTTTCAGCCGCCCCGGAGTGTGCGGTGCAGCGGCGTTAAGCCCGCTCCCCACCCATGCGCCACCCACCGTCTGTCCCCAGCTGGAGCCCTGCTCCTTACACGCCGTGCCCCTGCACTCGCCCCCAGCCCCTGGCCACTGCCACTGTGCTTTCTGTCTCTTCTGGCTCCCTCGGACAAGTGGAGGGACACAGCATGTGTCTGTGGTGACTGGCTTGTGTCACCACCGTCTTCCAGGTCCATCTGTGTGGTGGCCATGGCAGCCCGCCTCCCTTTCCGCTGCTGGGTGGTTCCATGAGCACTGCGCTGTGCTGGTGCCTGCGTGGCCTCCGCTGGCCTTGTCACTTCCTAGCTTCCTCTCTTCCCCGCCCCTGTGTGGCTGCATCTCTGGACATGGGATTGGTCCTTTGGATGGGGCCTGTAGCGGAAGGAGGAGGACAGAGGCAGGGGTGTCTGTCGCCCCCTTGTACCCCTTCCCCCGTGTCACCTAGGATCGCACTGAGGTCCCAGAGGCAGAAAGAAGAAAGTCAGGTGAGGAAAATGTGCCCAGTAGGGAAGAGCCTGGGAGCCCAGCGAGGATGTTGCTCTGGTGTTTCTGCTGCGAGGAGACAGAATTGAAGCCCCCCTCCACCCCCAGAGGCTCGGGGGGGGGGGGGGGGGACGACGGATGGGCTTGTCTGCTTTCTTCATCACTCAGTCAGCCCAACTCGTCCTGGCTTGGGTTCTTCCCTCCTCACATGCCGTTTTCACTTGTTAAATTTTTAAATTGTATTTTATTTTTGTCTTTTTAGGGCTGCACCTGCGGCATATGGAGGTTCCCAGGCTGGGGGTCAAATCGGATCTGTAGCCACCGGCCTACACCACAGCCACAGCCACGCGGGATCCAAGCCGTGTCTGCAACCTACACCACAGCTCACGGCAACGCCAGATCCTTAACCCACGGAGCCAGGCCAGGGATCGAACCTGCATCCTCCTGGATGCTCGTCAGAGTGGTTCCCACTGTGCCAGGATGGGAGCTCCGTGTTGTTGCCGTTTTGAGTTTCAGTGGCTGGTGGGTGTGCGGCGATGCCCCGCTGTGGTTTTAGTGTGCGTCTCTCCAGTGGCTCATCTTATGCTGAACATCTTTTCACGCGCACGCTCACGCCATCTGCGTGTCGTCTTTGGTGAAACGCTGTTTCGTGTCTTCTGCCTGTTTTCTGATTGGATTTTGCTGTTTTTACTGTTGAATTTGCAGTGTTCTTTCAATGTTCTATGTAGTATTCCTTTGTCAGACACGTGGTTTTCAAATATTTTCTCCAAATCAGCAGCTTGTTTTCTTTCATCCTCTTAGCAAGGTGTTTCGTAGAGTAAAAGCTTTTTCTTTTGATCAAGTCTGGTGCTTGCATTTTCCCTTTTATGCCTTGTACTTTTAGTGTCAAGTCAAAGCGCACAGTCAGGGTTAGGTCCCCCGAATTTTCTTCTGTTTTGTTCTAAACTTCTTATAGTTTTGCATGTAAGTTGGTGTTGGGTCTGTCCAGCTTGTTCACGTCCAAGTCTAAGGTCTATGCGGCAAAAACAAAACCCAGTAGACTCCCTGCCATGTCTTTCCTCAGATCCCAAAGGCCATAGCTAGTGTGTCTTTGTCTCCTTTCGGAGTCTCCTCCTGTTTGTTCCATGTGTCACACGCAGGGCTTCTTGTACTTGGCGGGAGAAGTAAGGAAACGTGCGTCTGCTCTGTCTTCCCCAGAGCGGGAGTTGCCTTTCTCCGTGGAGTCCAACAGCTCTGACTCCCTGCACCAAATCCCTGTTCTGAGTGTCTCATCCGACAGTGTCACTGCCGCCGGAGGGACAGGGGCAAGGAGTCCACCCATCCTTTCTCAGCGGATTCCCGTCAGGGCTTTGTGCTGCAGCCGGAGGTGTGGACGCTGTGACAGGCGAGAGCCCTGGGTTTCCAGTGCAACCGCATCCTTCGTTCTGTCTGCATCGTAATTGGTCTTACTAGTCTCTTTGTGGGAGTCAGTGACTTAGCATTTGGCTATTTCTTTTACTGCTTTGCTCACAGATGATGGTGATTCAGAGGCAATAGGTTTTGTGTCGTGTTTTCATTTTATTTTAGAAAATACTTAAAATTTTAAAGTACTTCTTTTTTTATCTAGGCATTGAAGAAAAATATAGGCCTTTTTATCTAAGTCAGTTGGAAGGAAACGTGGAAGAGGATGTGAAGAACTTACAGGTAGGCACTGCTGCCCAGGGGCTCAAAGTGTCCACACGCTAAAGCACATACGTTGTCGGTCGTGAGATTCATTACCGAGTTCTGAGGCAAGCTAGCTTGGCAACCACCTAAAACAAAATCAGCAGTTTTTGGCAGGTATCATCACGTTGGCATACTGGACCCATCCCTCCATCAGAACTACTGAAACGAGAGAAAAAGACATCCCGCAGTATGAACACAGAAGCACAGCTTTGCTGGAGTGGGAGAGAGAGTACCCCATGTGGGTCAGTCATTTTGAGGCATTCTTGAAAGATAGGCGGCCAGCAGCGTTGTATCCGCCGAGACATAGAGCAGGAAGACAAATTTTAAAGGACTAACCGAAACATCATGCTGAAGAAGTACTTGGCGAGCAAGTCCTGGAAGAAAGAGACGGTCACCTGGCCTTGTCACTGGGGGGCCGTGGCTGTGGCCGTTTTAAAAGTTGGCTCCTCCGCCTGACTCCTTGGTGCTGAGTGGCAGGTGGAAGCAGCGCCGCCCGGGCTGAAGCTGTGAGTGTGCTCCCTGGGATCAGAGAGGTTTGTCAGAGCTGGTGGCCAGCTAACCAGCCAAGAGGAGCAGAGCCCTCCCCCAGGCACATTCGCAGGCAGCAGGCTGCTGCCCTAAGTCTTAGAGTGACGGGGGCTGCAGTCAGGACAGGGGGGCTGCAGTAAACAAGACAGGCAGCGCACGGAGGTTTAAACACACACGTACACTCAGACAGCCAGGAGCTGCCAGCCTTCTGAGGGGCACCTCCACTGAGAGAGTGTCCAGTGCAACCCAGGGAGTAATCAGAGGACAGCAGAAGAGACAGTCGCCCACAGCCATCAGGACTGGTTCTTGACAGCAAGATGCGTTTCACCAGGAAGAGCGTAACGGCTTAAAGTATGTATGTGCCCTCAGTAGACATGGCACCCAAAATACACAAAGCAAAACTGACAGACTCGAAGGAAAAATAGGCAAACCCACAGTCGCAGTTGGAGATGTTAATGCAAACTTCCCTTTCATTAATGGAACAGACCAAACAAAACCAAAAAGCTAAGGCCATAGAAAATTTGAAGGAACAATGATTAACGCATTTGACCTAACGGAAAATATAAACCCTGCACCCAATAATTGCAAATATTTATTTTTAAAGGCTTTCAAAACATAGAGAACATTTTCAAAATTGACTATGTGCTGGGAAATAAAACAAGCCTCAACCAATTTATAATCATATAAAGAATGTTCTTTGCATTTCGGTTGTGGTAGAAATTAATCTTTTTAGAGTTCCCATTGTAGCTCAGTGGGCTAAGAACCCAACTAGTATCCATGAGGATTTGGGTTCGGTCCCTGGCCTCACGCAGTGGGTTAAGGATCTGGTGTTGCTGTGAGCTGTGGTATAGATCACAGCCACAGCTCAGATCTGGTGTTTCTGTGGCTGTGGTGTAGGCCGGCGGCTGTAGCTCTGATTCGACCCCTAGCCCGGGAACTTCCATATACCGCAGGTGCAGCCCTAAAAGGCAATAAATAGAAGAATCACAATGGAATTTAGAAAATATTGAGGTGCTCGCTTCGGCAGCACGTCTGCTAAAATCGGAAGGATGGAGCGGAAGATTAGCTTGGCCCCTGGGCAGTGAGGACACGCAAATCAGTGAAGTGCTCCATGGTTTTTTCATTCCGTGTAAGTGAAAAAGAAATAGGGTAATAATAATAAAAAAACTAAAACAAAATATTTAAAACAGAAGGCCAGCAGAAACACTACCGATTAATACTTGTAGAGTGTTCTTTGCAAAGGAGTATTACTAGTAAATGCATGGGTGTGTAGTAAATATAAATGTTTTTAGTGACTGTATATATGAAACGCTACAAATTAGTTAATCCAGCATTCGTCTGAAGAAAACAGCAAAACGATCTGAAGAAAAAAATAGAAAGCCACACATAAAAGTGAAGAGCACCAGTCAGTGCCGCCGAAAGCCAGAGGATCAGAGAAGCTAAATGTCGGTTCCCCGGAAAGACGCTGATCAAACCGGCCAAGCGATGGCGAAAGACGGAGAGGCCTGAGGCCTCAGCCAAGCAGGCGGTGCTCCGGCTCCTGCACGTGGCAGAATCGTGGCAAGAGGCGATGAGGAACCACTGTTCGATAATTCATTTTCAAAGTTAGACAAGGGGAACGAACTTCTGGAAAAAATACAGTTGGCCCTTGAACACCACAGCTTTGAAGTGCGTGGGTCCACTTACACGCAGATTTGTTTTCAGTAGCGGTCTCACTGCGTGATCGCCGCTTGGTTGGATTCATGGATGCAGAACCAGGAACGCAGAGGGCCAACTGCAGAGTTGTTCTTGGGTTTCTGACCCTGAGAGGGCTGAGCCCCCTAACCGCCCCCCCCATTGTTCAAGGTCACCTGTATAAATAGAGCGGGAAAGCCTGACTCTTCCTGTAAGCATTAAAAGAGGTTGAATCAGTGATCAGAAATTGTCCCACAAGAAAAGTCCACACCAGGTAGCTTCATGCGTGATTTCTGTCAGAAATTCAGTGAAGAAAGTATCCCGGTTGTTCACAGCTTGTCCAGTTGGTAGAGAAGAGGGACGCTCCCAAACTCATTTTATGAGACTTAGCATAACCTTGACTCCCAAACCGGAAAAGAAGATACAGGAAAGGAAAGTTACAGAACCACATCACTTAACAGTATAGATGCGAAAATCCTGAACAAAACATAAACGAGCTGAATCCATCAGTGGACAGTGAAGGTTGGAAAAGACACATGGTCTCATTAGCAGAAAACAAAGTGAGTCGATTATAGTTTTTCATCCGTTAGATTGACAGCGGTTTTGGAAGATTGATAATACCAACTGCTGGAGAAAGTTCAGAGTGACAGGCAGTCCCATGCAGTTCTGGTAGGAGAGTAAAGCAGTGACATATTGAAAGCGGAAGCATCTGTCAAACTTAAAAGCACGTGACTCTTGCTGCAGTTCTGCTCTTAGTCGTCTATGTCGCACTCACGGGTATGCTCAGATTTAGCTTCTGGGGCGTTTTACACCTGTGTGAGAATGAATATTCGGAAATGACCCAAATCTCTAACTGGATGTACTAAATGATGGTTCCTCCAAACAGAATACTAGTCATGTAAGAGAGAGAGAAACTGGGCGCCCCCTGGTGGCTCAGCGAGGAAAGGATCCAGTGTCGTCAGGGCTGTGGTTCAGGTGGCGTCCAGAATTCTGTCCTTGTCCCCTGAACTTCTCCGTGCCATAGGCACGGCCAAAAAAAGGGGGCGGGGGGCAGAGGTAGAAACTAGCGAAAGATGTGGAAAGCTGTTGTAGGTGAAAAAATAAGTCACACAGCAACAGAGTGTGACCCTTTAGATCATAAATAAATTAAACAAATATTTGCGTATTTCCAGAATACATGTGCAAATGCCTCGGAAGAGGAGAGGGATCCACACACAACATGCAGGAGGGGGCGCTGCTGCAAGGAGCCACCTTAAAGTGTTGCTCTGAGTGATTCTGCAGTTGGAATCTTTTAAAAGAAATTTGTATTTATGCATTTTGTCTAACTGAAAAATAACTAAAAAGAGAACAATTTCGTCACAAAATTAAAATGACAAAAATGCTTAAGTGAAAAGCAATATACAAAATGTTGCAGACTATGCACAGAGTTAATTTCCGCTTTCATTCTCCCTTAAATCATTCATATGTTCATTCAGTGATTTTTTTTCTTTTTTAAGGGCAGCATGTGGAAGTTCCCAGGCTAGGGGTCGAATCAGAGCTACAGCCGCCGGCCTACACCACAGCCACAGCCACAGCAACGCAGGATCCAAGCCACGTCTGTGACCTACACCACAGCTCATGGCAATGCTGGATCCTTAACCCACTAAGCAGAGCCAGGGTTCGAACCTGTGTCCTCATGGATAGTAGTCGGGTTTGTTACCACTGAGCCACAATGGGAGCTCCTCAGTGAATGTTTTTGGTCATCTATCCATGGAACAGGCACACCGTTAAGAGCAAAGTGCTCATATGATTAGGAAGGAAAATCTTGAAGGAAATCCAAAATGCTACTTTTTACTGTAGTAAAATGTTCAGAACGGCAACCTGACCATCCTGCCGCCTTTAAGTGACAGTTCAGTGGCGTTTAGAACACGCACAATGCTGTGCAACCAGCAGCAGCATCCGCTTCCATCTGTATTACCCCAAACGGAAAGTGTCCCGATCAGCAGCTCCCGTTCCTCCCTCTGCCGCCCCCAGAACCTCTGTTCTACTTTGTGTCTCTCCATTTGACTATTCTGGGTACCTCATAGACATGCGGTCATACAGTATTTGTCTTTTTGTGTCTGGCATATTTCACGTAGCATCATGTTTTCAAGGTCCATTCATTTTGTAGTGTATGTCAGAACTTCATTCCTTTTTAAGACCAAGTAATATTCCACTGTATGCATGTATCTCACGTCGACTGCTCATTTGTCTGTTGGTGGATACCTGAGTTGTCGCTGCCTTTTATGTATAATGAATAAGGCTGCTGTGAACATTGGTCTATAGTATCATTTCGAGTCCCTGATTTCAATTCTTTCAGGAGTAAACCTAGGAGCGGAATTGCTGGATTGTGTGATAATTACGTAATAAACATTCGAGGGACCATCAGACTGTTTGCTGTGACACCTGCACCACTTTACATTCTTCCCACCATCAGCTCACTGTGGTTCCACTTTCTCCATCTTCTCACTAGCACTTTTCATTTTCTGGGTTTGGTTTTGTTTTAGTGACAGCCGTTCTCGTGAACGAGCAGTGGCGTCACGGTGGCTCTGATTGGCATCTTTCTAAGGACTAATGACATTGGTTGTCTTCCTGTGGGCTTTTTGTGTGTGTGTGTTTTGTCTTTTAGGGCCACACCGCAGCACATGGAGGTTCCCAGGCTAGGGGTCTAATTGGAGCTGCAGTCATCACTGGCCTACACCACAGCCACAGCAACGCAGGATCCGAGCTGCATCTTCGACCTACACCACATCTCACGCAACTCCAGATCCTTAACCCACTGAGCAAGGCCAGGAATTGAACCTGAAACCTCATGGTTCCTAGTCGGATTCGTTTCCGCTGCGCCACGACGGGAACTCCTCCGTGTGCTTATTGGCCGTCTGTATGTCTTGTTTGGAGAAATACTTATTCAGGTCCTTGGCCCATTTTCTGAACTGGGTTGTTTTGTTGTTGAACTGCAGGATTCCTTTATGTGATCTGGATAGTCATCCCTTGTATTACATGATTTACACATTTTTTTCCTGTTCTCTGGGTTGTCTTTTCACTCTCTTGGTAGTGTCTTTGATGCACAGATGGTTTTAATTTTTTTTTTTTAATTGTCTTTTTAGGGCCTCTCCTGTGGTATCTGGATGTTCCCAGGCTAGAGGTGGAATTGGAGCTGCAGCTGCCGGCCTACACTGCAGCCACAGCAACGCCAGATCTGAGCTGCGCCTTTGACCTACACCACAGCTCACGGCCACACTGGGTCCTTAACCCATTCCACTGACCAAGGCCAGGAATCAAACCTGCATCTTCATGGATGCTAGTCAGATTTGTTTCTGCCGAGCCACAACAGGAACTCCGATGGTTTTAACTTTATTGTAGTCCAGTTACCTGTTTTTATTTGTTGGCTGTGCTTTTGGTGTTATATCCAAGAAATCCTTGTTAAATCCAATGTCATGAAGCTTTCCCCTTATGTTTTTCCTCTTATATAGTTGTAGCTCTTAAGCTTAGATCCTTGATCTCTTTGAGTTCCTTTGTGTGTGTGTGTGTTGGAAGTTAGATGTAACTTTATTCTTTTACACGTGGTTATCCAGCCTTCCTCCACTGACCAGGTCTTGGCACCTGGTCAGAAATCAGTTGGCCTAAGAGATCTCTTGGGGCACAATGGGTTGATCATCTGGCGTTGTCTCTGGTGGCTTGAGTGGCTGCTGTGGCACGGGTTTGATCCCTGGCCCAGGAACTTTCACATGCCATCGGCGCAGCCAAAAGAAAACAAAAAACCAAAAAAACAAAAAACATCAATTGGCCTTACATGCAAGGGTTTATTTCTGGGTTCATTATATTCCTTTGGCCTGTATGTGTTTCCTTAGGCCAATAGCACAGTATTCTTTTTGGGGGGATGGCTGTGCTCAAGGCATGTGGAAGTTCCTGGGCTGGGGATTGAACCTGCACCACAGCGGTGACCCAAGCCACAGCAGTGACAACGCTCAATCCTTAATCGCTAGGCCACCAGGAAACTTCCCACACTGACTTGGTTACGGTAGCTAAGCGGTGAGTTTTGAAATCAGGAAGTGTGAGCTCTCCAACTTTGTTCTTTTTTTAACATTATTTTGGCAGTTTAGGAGAAAGAAACGTTGACTGCTTGTAAGAGCCGTGTGGAGTTTCTACGTTCTTTCTAAAAAATTCATTCTTAGAACAATTTTCTGGGCCTGTTTTTTGCTGTTTGCTGAAGTATGTGTCTCCGCTCTTGATTTTAGAAGGAGTACCCGAGCCAGAACGCCGTCGTGAAGAGGATGCAGTCTCTGCAGATTGACTGTGTAGCCGTAGCCCCGAGCAGGTCCAATTCAGGTGGCTCGTCCTGGGCGGAAAATCTGTATTCACTGCTCTGTGTTCCCTCACCTCCTGCCTAAGATGCTGTTTATGATCCTGTGAAAAACAGAAGCTGTGAAATTTAACACCTGCCTTAAAGGAGGGTTTCATACACTCAGAGTTAAGATCCCTGTATGTGCAGTATTAGCTGACAACCCGCTGAGCACAGGAGGCCAGGTGCCTCTGCCAGGGCGGAGGAGGCCGCTCAGAAGGAAGAAAGGGACGTGCGTGGGAGCGAAGCCCTTGGGAGGGTCGGGATGACTGGGCTCCGGGGGTGCTCAGAGCTCGCGCCCGGGGTCAAGCAGGGCCCCTTTTCTCCTTCTAACAAAAGCAGGATTTAGGATTTTGGAGCCACCTGTTGGCTGTCTCTTCTGGGGCGGCTGACGGACTTCTCATCCGTCATCACGATACTTGCCCTGCTCCCCTGGGGCTTTTGGAGTGAAAGCGTCCGTGGGACGGGCTTGGCACGGAGCTGCTGCCTCTGGTTGCCCAGCCCGCGGCACACCCGGGGACGCTGTCTGCTCCGCACCCGCCCAGCTCCCTGGGCTCTGCAGCCACGCCGCCTCCTGTGGCGGGTGCTGACTCCCCTCGTGCTGTCACCTGCAGGCAGGGACCACACACGCCTCGTGGGCGGAAGACCCGCTCGTAAACGCTTTTTCAGAGTTTCCTCAGAGTTGTCAGTGTGTTACTCTGGGCACAGGTTCGTGGGGTGCTCGGGTTTTGTCTCGCCGCTCTGTTGACTGTTTCATGAAACGCCTTCCAATGCCGATCATGTGTCTTCAGCCCCAGAACAGCCAGGTTCGCTGCACAGCTCGCAGGGCTTCGGGATGGGCCCCGTGGAGGAGTCCTGGTTTGCCCCCTCCGCAGAGCACCAGCACGAGGAGAACGAGCTCCACCTGCAGAGCAAACTCCAGGAGGAAGCCAACTACCATCTTTTCGGCAGCCGCATGGACAGGCGCACCAAGGAGCAGCCGGGTGGCAGCTCGGTCTACGGCGGGGAGGAGGAGAGGCGGCGCAGGGTCTCGCACGACCCCTTTGCGCAGCAGAGGCCTTACGAGCCGGCCCAGGGCCCCGCGGTGAAAGGCCTCGCTTGTGCCGGTCCTGGTAGCGCCGCCCAGCACCCGGCGGGGCTGAGCAGCCACCCGCAGCCGCTGTACCAGAGCCATGGGTCGCACAAGCCTCAGGGCTTGGGAGCAAGGCCCCTGGATCTGGGAGCCGCAGATCGAAGAGTTTGGTACATGCCGAGTCAAGGCCACCGGCCAAGCCTGTATAAGACGCCGGTGCCCGAGACCGACCTGCTGGGCAACACGCCCACCCTGCCCTTCGCCTCCCTGCCATCAAGAGGTAAACAGGCCTTTGCGTCATGCCCTTGTATTTTTTACATTTTCCCGAAAGTGACGGTGCCCTCGCACCAAGGAGCGCGCCTCTCTGCTCCCACACAAGCCCCGCTTCCCGCCCCTGCTGCCTGTCGCTCTGCAGGGTCACGGGGCACCAGCCATCTGGAGCCTCTTTGGGCCGCCCTTGCCGCCACAGAGTGGCCTCCGTCAGACGCCCCGGCCCAGGCGTGCCCTGGGGTAGGAGCCACTGCAGCCGCTCCCAGGGCTGGGCGACAGTCCTTGTACCTAGCAGGCACCTGCCACTCCAACCCGAGTGTCACCTTCTCCGCTTTAAGCGAAGGTGTCTGCCGGTACTCTTTTCTCCTGCTTGCCGTCTCCCGAAGGTCAGGACAAGGCCTGGGTGTTTTCATTCCTACCTCACAGAGGCCACAGACGCCACCGGTGACGAAAAGCCCCTTCCTGGGTGACCGTCACTCCCACCCAGGCCCAGAGCTCCGTACATCGTCCCCGACTGGAGCCGTACCCTCAGACAGTAACTCCCCCTCCCCCTGCCCCCAGCCCCGGCAACCACCTTCTGCTTTCCCTGAATTTGATAATTCTCGGGACCTCACGTAAGTGGTATTCGCCCTTCGTGACTGGCTTACTTCACGTAGCACAGTGTGGGCTGTCGGAATATCCTTGTTCGCGGCTGAATAATATTCCACTGTCGGACGGACAGCTTTTGTTGTCCATCATCTGTTGAGGGACATTGGGTGGCTTCGGCTTTTTGGCTTCTGTGAATGATGCTGCTAGAAACGTGGGTGTATAAATGGCTAATTGGAACCCTGCGTTCAACTTTGGGGGTTTTAGACCCAGTAGGCATGATAGATCATATGGTAATTCGATTTTTATTTTTTTGAATTTATTTACTTATTTTAGGGCCGAACCTGCAGCATGTGGATATTTCCACACTAGGGGTCAAATCAGTGCTATAGCTGCAGGCCTACACCACAGCTCACATCCTTAACCCACTGAGCCAGGCCAGGGATCGAACCCATGTCCCCATGGATCCTAGTCAGGTTCATTACCACTGAGCCACAATGGGAACTTCTGGTAAATTCTATTTTTAATTTTTTGAGGAACCACCATCCTGGTTGCCGAGTGGCTGCACCACGTTCCATTCCAATTTTTCCGCTTCCTCACCAACCTGTTATTTTCCGTGTTTTGTTTTTTTTCTTTTCTTTTCTCTTCAGGGCTGCATCCATGGCACATGGAAGTTCCCAGGCTAGGGGCTGAATTGGAGCCGGTACCGCAGCCCACAGCAACGTGGGATCCGAGCCACGTCTGTGACCGACACCACAGCTCACGGCAACCCACTGAGTGGATCCTTAACCCACTGAGCGAGGCCAGGGATGGAACCCACAACCTCATGGTTCCGAGTTGGATGCGTTAACCCAGGGCACCACCACGGGAACTCCAGAAGAAAATTTCCAGAGGAGGCCTAGGATAAATCATTCAGTGTCTGGACTAAAACCTCATCCCCTTACCATGCTGTCCTTTCTTCCCTTCCCTTCCTCGCGATGGGCATGCGCTTGGCCGTGTTTCCTTCTCATCAGAGGCGTCTCCCAGATACATCCTGTATGGCAACTCTGGCGTCCAGATTGGCGACCACAACTACATGGAGCTCGGCGGAGCGAGCGCCTCAGTCCTGGACAGCATGTGCCCGCACGTGAAGGAAGAGCCCGCTTCCAAGTACCAGGCCGTCTTCGGTAAGATGCCCCTCAAGGACCCGCCGTGTGGCCACCTCGAGCGTTCTCGGCTACGTGCTCTCTGATCATTCCCCCTGGACGTTGCCCTGTCTGGCCTCTCTAACATAGCTCTGTAACTCCCACGTAACTGCTTTGTGATTTCTTCTGTTCAAAATGGGGACAGTTAGAATATCTGATTCCTGAAATCGCTGTGAAAGTTAAACAAGGCCGTGTGAGTAGAGAGCTCAGTACCCTGCCTGGCACACAGCAGGAGCTCAGAAGCATCAAGCGTATCTTCGTCTTTGTCTACTGCCACGCAGACCGAGGCGCCACAGCTCCCGTGGGTCCTCGTCAGAAGACGGGGTACGAGACAGGACTATGCCCTCCCTCGTCCGCGGGTGGTAACAGCAGGACGGCTTAATCTGCGGGGGCTCCGCTAAGCGGGCTCAGAACATTAACCCCAGAACACAACCTGGGAAAAGCAGTCATGAGGCCAAAGCAGTTGCTTTCAGAACCAGCTCCTCATTCACCTTAGGATTGGCAAGGCTGTGTTTATCGAAGGCCAGATAGTAAGTGCTTCCTGCTTGGCTGGAGGCAGCTGCTGCAACTCCTCAGCTGCCACGGTGGCACCACAGCAGCCACAGATGGTGCACCTGCCAGTGGGCACGGCTGAGTTCCTTTGTTCACAGAAACAGGCGGTGGGCCAGCCCCTGGGCTAGCCCATTTGAGGGCTAGTCTTTAAGATACTAGAGCAGAGGTTCCTGACTTTGGGGGTGACAGGGGTACCTTTGAGAATCTGGTGGAGCCCAGGGCCCCTCTCCTAGGGAAGTGCCGACGAGATGTGGCCGATGTCTCGCAGGATGTGGGGACTCCTAGTGTCTAGTGGTGGTGACAGAACTGCACGTGGGGGCCTGAGGAGGAGGGGGCGCTGCGTGGAGGGAAACGAGGTGCCCTTTCCGTGTACTCAGCTCACGAGGCAGGGCGAGGAGCGAGGAGTTCGGTTTGTGCTGCTGTCTGGTTTTATGCTTCGATTTGTTGTGCTTTCATGAAGGCCCCAGAGGAGGTAACCAGTGGAGAGCGGCTCTGTCTGTAGGAGAAAAGGGGAGCGCACTTGGGGGTGGGGTGGGCCGAGCCCCCCGAGTGGGCCCTGGAGAGAGCGGATACCGCAGCGCATCCATTAAGAGACAGGGGGCGGGGTGGGGGGTGTTCCTGGTGCCCTTGAGGAACGGGGCTCGGCCTCGTCACTGCCGGGGCTGGCTGGTCCCTGGTCTGGGAACCCCTGCATCCGCAGGCACAGCCAGAAATTCAACAAACAAAAGACGAGGGGGGGCGCTGTGAGGGAGCAGGCGCACGCGGGGCTCAGCCTCCCTGATGAAGAGAGAGGAGCGTGAGCTGCTGGGTGAAGGGCGTCCGGAGCGGAGGGACGCTGAGCCGCCCGGTGTCCGCGAAAGCCCCCCAGAGGGACAGAAACGGTGCTTTGCCGCCTGACATCGCGCGGGTCTCATATAATCGCGGCCCCGCGGGCCGGGGGTGTAAAGCGCAGCCGGGGCCTCAGAGCCGCCAGAGCCCTGCCTCCCCGCCCGACCCCCGCCAAGACCCCAGCCCGCAGAGCCGAGGTGAGGTCAGCGGCCGCAGGACCTCCCCTCCCTCCCCTCCCTCCCCTGCGCCGCCGCCCTCGCAGGGTCTGAGGCTGGAGGGCGGCGCTGGCCGCAGCTTGATGCCATCTGCTTTCTCTTGGCAGAGAACACCACCAGCCTGACGGATAAACACCTGGACCCGGTCAGGGAAAATTTGGGAAAGAACTGGAAAATCTGTGCGCGGAAGCTGGGCCTCACCCAGTCTCAGATCGAAGAGATCGACCACGACTATGAGCGGGACGGACTCAAAGAAAAGGTTTACCAGATGCTGCAGAAGTGGCTGATGAGGGAGGGCAGCAAGGGGGCCACGGTGGGGAAGCTGGCCCGGGCGCTCTACCAGTGCTCCCGGCTGGACCTCCTCAGCTGCCTCATCCTCAGCAGCCAGAACTAGGTCCCCGGGCCCTGGCAGCGGGGGGCGGACCCCCTGAGCCAGCGCGCTGCCTTGGACGGGCCAGAGCTCCCCCCGCACTCAGGGCCCCCGTGTCTGCGCGGAGCGCGTGTCTGCATCGCCCGGCGGCGAGCGGGCGGCCGGGGCCGCAAACAACACTAGACAGGAAAGTCCGGCCACAGCCACGGCCACGGCCCCGTCAAGAAGAAGCCTCACCGGGTTTTGAAAAGGAGCGAAGCCGTCTTCTGGGTCGTTTCCCTTCAGATGGTTCCGTAACCTGCAGTTATGCTGCTCCTTTAGTTCTTGGGGTCTTATTTGAACAAGAAAAAAATTCACTGAACCTGAAGCACACATCACCTTTCTCACTTTGCACCCTCCTCTCCACGCGGACTCCTGTTAAAACCAAAGTTCTGTAAAATCCTCAGTTCTCCTCAAGTGCGAGGTTCTGGTGCCACAGCCATGGTTCCCGCTAAAGTGTCTGTTAACTCGAGGATCAAGTTCTGCGTCGGTCACCACAGGCTTTAAGAGGTACATGCAGTCGCAGTTCCGTGTTCATGAGGAAGCGGGTTCGATCCTGGCCTTGCTTAGTGGGTTGAGGATCTGGTGTCACCGTGAGCTGTGCTATGGGTCGCAGGTTTGGCTTGGATCCCATGTTGCTGGGGCCGTGGTGTAGGCTGGCAGCTGCAGTTCCACGGCTCTGATTCGACCTGAAAACTTCCGTATGCTGCAGGTGCGGCCCTAAAAAGCAAAAGTAAAGAGGAAAAAAAAATTATATGTGGTCTTCACTGCGAAAATTAACCGAAGGGATTTTAAGGAGTACTGTGGGCGGCGGGGGGGGGGGAATGGGGAAGAAATTTTTCCCAGGCTGTTGTTGCACAAAATTGCTATGAACTGTGACGCGCCTTTAGTTTTCGGTTGTGTGCGGGCCCTGCAGGGGCGGGGCGTGCATCTGGGCTCATTGCTGCGAGGCGGCCTCCCCGCCCACCTGCCCCAGCGTGATGGACACAGCTGCATCTTTCTCTGTGCCCTTCATGGAAATGGACAGCTTCGAAGCCTGGGGACCCTGCCAGCAGCTCTCACCCTTTCAGAGCCCACCTGAAGTCACGAGGGAGTGAGGAGCAGAGGGCTAGAAGAGAAGGGTAGCCAGGTCCCCTGGCGCCCCTGCCAGCACCTTGGTGCCAGGAGGGAGGGACAGAAGGCCAGTGTGGCCAACGGGCTGCCAGAACAGTGTGTTTGGTGGGATGCTGTCAGTATTGGTGGTTCTGATTCTGAATCTCCTCCAGTCCTGGCAGATACGGCACACACACACACACACACACTCGCACGTGCACTCCCCTGAAGGGCTGCAGAGCAGGGGTTCTTGACCTTGGCATCCTGAGCTGGATGACCCTTTGTTGTGGGGACCATCCTGTGTCCTGTGCCTTGTAGGACATGTGGAAGCATGGCCTCTGCTCACGAGGCCCTCGGGCTGTGTCCACACACACACACACACACCCCGTGACAGAAATGTCTCTGGACATTCAGAGGCAGTGGAGGGGCAGAAGTGCCCCAGCTGAGACCAGCACTGCCATAAAGCAGTGAGCCTGTTTTCTTACGCACACATTCCAGGCTCGCTGCGTAAGGCCACACAGCATGAAATCACAGGGGCTGAGAGGGAAGCTGAGGGGCACACAGTCCCAGGCTTGCAAAGGGGGCTGGCTGATTTCTTTTCCAGATGCATCCCTCGTACCTGTATTCTAACAGTGTTCTAATCTCTCTACATTCCAAAGAAACTGATCAATATTGGGGCAAAAATGGAAGATATTTTTAAGGGACTTTTTAAAATAAAAATTTTGTACTTGAAACGTAAGCCATTGAAACGGTGTGTTTGTATAAATGAAACAGTTTGAGATTCTCCACTGTGACGTGCCCCGGGGGTCGGCACTCCCTGTACGTGTGCCCCGTTTCCCACCCCCGCTGCTGCCAGGAGAGGAAGCTGGTGGTACAAGAGGGGCTTCTGGACAGTGGCTCCCCCTGCCGTGGCCACACCCGGCTCAGCCCACCCTCTAAAGCCGGGCTGACAAGGGCCAGATGTGTATCTCAGGAGTTTGGATACAAGGCCCAAGCACCACAAAACACCAGTCTCGGGCAGAAGCCAGTTAACTGAGATGGCACGGATTACAAGAGAAGAAAGACGGTCCATTCTTGGTTCCAAAAACGACATTAGCAGTTGCTGCTGTGGTTCAGCAGATCGGAGGCGTCTTGGGAGCGCTGGGACCCAGGTTCCATCCCTGCCTGGCACAGTGAGTTAACGATCCTGTGTTGCCACGGCTGTGGCTTAGGTCGACACTGCAACTCAGATCTGGTCCCTGGCCGGGGAACTCCGTGTGCCATGGGGTGGCCAAAAAAGAGAAAACAAAGCCAAAACAGACAGTAAAAGATATTCAGGCCTAAGGCTGATACTGGCAAATAAGACGCACCTCCAGATCTCACATCCTGCTCAGCAGATCCTCCACTTGTCGCTATGGTCAGAGTCTTTGTTTTGGTCCATGATACGAAGTTAGGTTTTCGACAACAACAAAAAGGAGTTATTTCTCACAAGATGTTTTTGGGGTTGTTTTTTTTTTAGGGCCACACCAACAGCATATGGAAGTTCCCAGGCTAGAGGTCGAATCTGCAGCCACAGCTCCAGCCTACACCACAGCCACAGCCACACCAGGTCCGAGCCACTTCTGCGACCTACACCACAGCTCATGGCAACGGCAGATCTTTAACCCACTGACTGAGGCCAGAGATGGAACCGCGTCCTCATGGATACCATTCAGGTTTGTTTCCGCTGAGCCACGATGGGAAATCCTCCATGCGGGAAATTGATCTGGTATCTTTATGTTGAAATAAGAAATATTGTAGCATAATCCATATTTAAGCCAAATGTGCCTTCAGTGCTCAAGAAACTGCAGCGGGCTAGTGAGGACGCTGCAGGTAGCAGAACCTTCTGTCCATAGCACCTAGAAGCCCTGTGCACAGACCCTGACAGGCGAAGGGGCGGGGCGGGGGCGAAATCACGTAAATAGGAAAGCAAGTTGTCTCCAACTCAAGCCAAGGCTACACAGCAGCCACCACCGTGCTATTACTTTCAGGTAAGGTAGGGCAGGGCATAGACGCAATGAAACGGTAGTTGTTTTTTTCTTCGATTGCAGATAATGTTTCTAACCTTTAGAGCTTGAATTACATGGTCTGAAGAAGGAAAATTCACTAGCGGTAAAATACGCATAAAATCTCTCATGTTAACCATCTTTAAGTGCACAGTCTATGCTCATTTTGTGCCAACACCGGCACCATCCCCTGCGCAACTCCCTTCTCCCAAAACCGCGACGCTGATGCCCTTGGGAACTAACTGCCCCTCCCCAGGCCCTGGCGCCCACCGTCCTCCTCTGCGACTTGCCGGCTGCAGGGCCCTCACACCCCGGAACTAGGTTCTTCTGTGTGGCCCTTCCCCCTGGAGGCGGGCAGTGTCCTTTACGCGGACCCACTGGACCCTCCGTCCACAAGCACCTGGGCTCCCCCTCCGCCCGAGGAAGGCGCCGCGCCCCTGCTCGTCTGCACGATCGGAAGCTCTGACTTAATCTCGAGGGTCCCCGCTTCCCACACCCTCGCCAACACTCATTAATCTCTGGGGGTTTTGAGACGTGGCCTCCTAGCGGGTGTGCGGAAGCAGGAAGAAAGCAAAAATCAAGGCCCATCAGGGCAGGTGGGCCGGCGCATGCGTGTTCCGGGAGGTGCGGCCGGGGCTGGGCTCTGGGCGGCCGGCGGGACCGGCGCGTGCGTGTTCCCGGCGGCGCGGCGGGCGGACAGCGGCCTGCGGAGCCCGCGCATGCGCGCTCCCGGGGCGGGCGCGAACTGGCACCATGGCGGCGGCGCTGGGCAGTCGGGGCGCGCGGCGGCTGCTGCTGCTCCTTTCGGCGCTGAAGCCCGGGCTCCACGTCCCCCGGGCCGGGCCCTCGGCCGCGTTCAGGTAAGAGCGCCGCTCCGCTCCGGGACCCCGCGTTGTCGTCCGCGCGCTCGGGTCGGCGGGAGCGGAGGCGGGAGCCGCGCTGGGTGTGCGGCCGAGGGGGCGCGGCCGGAGCCCGGAGGAGACGCTGGCCGCCCTCAGTCGCACGCGCTCGAGGCGGGCTGGACTCCCACCGCCGCTCCCGGGCCTGCGGGCGGCACTCTGAGCTGTCCCGTCAGAGGCCAGCCTGCACCCCGTCAGCTCGCACAGTCGCGGGCCCCGGTCCCCGAGCCTTGCCGCCGTTTGCTGACCTCGACCGGGACGGGCGGGACGATCCCCTGGGAGCCTGGGAAATGCAGACTTGGGGAACGTGGGTATCTCGAAGGGGTTTCAAAGTCATTAGCATCCGCCTTTCTCTCCTTTGACACTCCCACCCCGCCCCTACACACGATTTAAGAGAAAGCCACCAAGAGCTGGTTAATCTCTGACCCACAGTCTTAAAGTGGGGGCCCTAGTCCCCAGCAGAAAATGTGGAAAGAGCTGCATGAAGCTGCTTTGGCTTTATTCTCTGCGTACCTGCGCGCGCGCACACGGTCACGGCCACACGCACAGGGACGAGCACTCTTAACTGTCCAAGGGTCAGTTCTGTTCTTGACTACGAAGAAAAGTCAAATGCGAGGTGGGTGCCTGGCCCCTAGAACTTCTTTCTCTAGTGTGGAAACTTCTCTTGCAAACTTAACTTGGAAGGAGAAAGGAGAAAAAAATCTGTCCAGCTTTCCGTCTTTGTATTGTGATTGATTGGTTGTTGAATTTGATTTAGGTTCTTTAGTCTCATTTTAGATCTTTTACAAGATTTTCAGGACTGTTTTGATGCAGAGGGAAAAATGTGTATTGGTCCTGCCCCTTCCCTCCCACAAAACTGCCTTTCCAGCCTCCCAGAAGGAGGGTTCAGGGACAGACATCAGGTGGGACGTGGGTTCCTCTGGCTCACCTTCCCTTCCTAGAGGCAGTTTTTGAAAAGGAGAGGATTTTTCTTCTAAGACATTAACTCAGTGAAGTCTTTCTCAGCCTTGGTCGTCCATTGGTGTCCTGGGGAATTTAGAAAATGCAGGTGCCTGGACCCTCCCCAGAGATTTTGATTTAGTGCAGCCTGGGCATCTGAGGATTTACGGGTTTGCCAGATGATTCAAATGTAAGGTTGATGCGGTGAGAGGCAGGAAATGCTCTCGTGAAAAGGGGCCGTGTGGGCAGCTGTGAGGGGCTGGAGACGCCATGGTGACTCTGTCCACTGCGTACCCCCCGGGCTCCTGTCTCCCCCAGCTTCTGTCATAACGCTTGGCACGCTGCATAGCACCTGCTGGTTGCAGCCTGACCTGTCTTCCGTGCCAGCTTCCACCAGCACGGAGCGCCCCGTGCAAAACGGGGCTCAGGGGACCCCTGAGTGAGCGGATCCTGTGGCGGAGTTCTGTGTTTAGGAAGCGTGTGCCAGGCAGGGCTTCCCCTGGAGCACGGAGCGCGTCTCCCAGAGTGTCCCAGGCGGGCGTGTTTTTAACTCTCCGCGGGTGAGACACCTGCTTAAGCTCACCTGGGTCAGAGGAGCGCTTGCTCGGAGGGAGAAGGGGTGGAAAGGACTCATGGACTCGGGAGAGGGGTTCATTTTTGTTCTTCAGATTTTCTGAAGTTTCCCATCTCTCCTTTTTCCTACCCAAGACTTGGGGAACGTGGGTATCTCGAATGGGGTTCAAAGTCATTAGCATGTGTCAGGGCCATTGCAGGGCCTGGTCTCCACAGGTCTTATAGCAGAGTTTAACCTGAGGCCTGGCTACCATCTAAGAGCCCTTTGGTAAAAGCTGGAGGGAAAAGGCAGCACTCATTTCGATTATATTTTGTGGAAAATCATTCACTATTATTTTTTAAAATAAAACCTTCCTTAAGTTTGTTTTCTTTCCCCAATACATTATTATTTTTTTTCCTATACAGCATGGTGACCCAGTTACACATACATGTGTACATTCTTTTTTCTCCCATTATCATGCTCCATCATAAGTGACCAGACAGAGTTCCCAGTGCTACACAGCAGAAAACCGTTTTCTTATGATTGAAATTGATTTGCGTTTGTTCATGGGCAGTTCTCTGTCCTGTGTGCCAACCTAGAGATCATGCGATCATGCCAGGCTCTGGGAGCCTCCGGTAACCCCAGGGGGTTAGGCTGGTGTGATAATGGCAAGTACCTCTGGTGTGATGACATGCAGGACGTTGGTGACAAAGCACCAGGCACATTTTCTGTCCTGATAACCTTCCCCATGTGGCCCAGCCTTCCCTCCCTCTTTGTCCCCACACTCCCGCCAGGCTCAGCCTTGTCCCCACCTGTGTCTCAAGCTCCTGGGCTTTCGATCCTGCCGTGTCCCCCCTACCACATTCTGTTCTCAGAGTGTCCCCGTCTGGGAAGTTTGTCCCAAACGCTGCTCTCGGTCTTCAGCTCCCTGCCCCCAGCCCTGACGGGCCCTCGGACACTCCCCTGAGCTCCCCAGAGGCCACCTGCAAGGTCTGACCACCGGGTTTTCCTCTGCATTCGTAGGCAACCGGGAGAACAGGCATAGTTGAAGAAAAGGAATTTGGAACGAGGAATCAAAACAGGGATGCAGCAGAGCCCGAGGGAGGCCAGGCGCTTTCTGCAGGAGGGGGCGGCTCACAGGGGGAAGCCGGGCCCAGGCAGCTCCTGACCCAGGAGGGAGGCCTGAGAGCCAGCAGCTCCCGGGGGGTGAAACCCACTGGCTCAGACTAAGGGAAAGACAGGGGGTGTTCCTCCGACCGTAGGTGACACCCTCACTGCCCCAAATGCCTTTAAAAGCGGGTCCTTCACGTTGCAAGGAAGGGAGCCCTCCACACCTCGGGGGCAGGAGGAGTGATATGGGCGCTGCCAGCGCTGGGCGGCTCCCTGGGGCTGGTAGGGCTGGGGTGCCTCGGTCCTGATGGTGTCCTCCTGTCACGCCTCCCGCCCAGGAGGCGTAGCTGACTCCGTCTGTCTTCTCTCCTGCTGGATGGCCGGCGAAGCCGATGTGTTGGAAATGCATCTGTCCTCTCCCAAAACAGCGCCGTCGGTAGCACGGCATTATTCGCTTTTACCTCTTCGGGTTACCATGGGGCCTGATGGGGCCTGCGTGACACACCGGTGGCTCGGTGGCTTGTGGCTCTGACACTGCTCCCCCTAGTGTTTGGCTCTGACACTGCGCCCCGTAGTGTTTCTGTAGATAACAGTAGTGTTTGGGCCCAGTGCCACACCCACCTGTCGTGTTTCTCTAGAAACTGCGTGTTTAAGACCTGATGTGGCCGAGGTGAGCACATTTGTTCCCGCCTGTGCGGGCATGCCTGGTGTCCCTTCTGCGTGTCACCGGGTCATCCAGCAGGTGATGGGGAGGCTCTTAGGGCCTGATGCAGGCCCTGTGTGTGCTCTGGTGCTGTGTGTCCCTGGCGAGTCTTCCAGGAGCTTCGGGAGAGCAGCTGGTGTGGCACATGTTGATTGGTCAGAACAGGCCCTGGCGGCAGCCCTGGCCCAGGACCCCCACCCCCCCCCCCCCGCCCCATGACAGTCGTATCAGGTTAGATGCTGTGTCGTGGGAGGTTTGGGGCTGAGGAGGGTGGGCGGCAAGGGGACTGTGGACCTGGCCATTAACAGCCGACACAGAACAACATTTCAGCATCTTACAAACCAGTCTGGCCATGTCGGTGCAGATGGGTGCGGCTGGCTGGGGAGTGGGGAACCCAGATGCCTAAGGGGCTGCCTGGGGCTCAAGGCCTTCCGCGTGGACCCCAAGACCAGCCTCGTCCCTGGGATGTTGTCAAGGCAGCCCGAGGTCCAAGCGGCTCCTCTGGACCCGCTGAGGTCAGGCGAGTGGTCCAGGGTCTGTGCCAGTGCCCCCCTGGAAGTCCGCCGTGTGGCGCCCCTGTGTCAGCCTGTGCCTTGCCCCCCTGCTCCCGCTCACCGGGCGTGGGCCTGGGGGCCCACGTGGCTCTGATGTCAGCAGCCTCTCAGTGCTTCTGTGGGCCAAGCCCCGAGCTGGCGCTGTAGGCCCTTCAAGCGTGGTGGCGGGCCTGGGTCTGCAGTGTGGTAAGGGAGAGTCCAGCTCCCTTTCTCGGTCTGGAAAACTGCAGCAGGCCTGAGAGTGACCCGAGGGGCCTGGGCGCGAGCACGGCCTTGTCCTCACGGCTGCACTGCTCACTGTTTTCCCCGGGGATGGGCCTTTCTCTTCCAGCTCCTCTGTGACCTCTGCCAGAGTGGCCGTGAACGGCATCCACCTGCATTACCTGCGGACGGGAGAGGGAGAGCACGCGGTCCTGCTGCTGCCGGGGATGTTGGGTCTGGAGTTTTTTGTGGTTTGTTTGTTTGTTTGTCTTTTTTTTTTTTTTTAGGGCTGCTCCCCAGCGTATGGAGGTACCCAGGCTAGGGGTCCATTTGAAGCTACAGCTGCCGGCCTACACCACAGCCACAGCCACGTGGGATCCGAGCCACATCTGTGACCTACACCACAGCCCATGGCAACGCTGGATCCTTAACCCACTGAGCGAGGCCAGGCATCACACCCACAACCTCATGGTTCCTAGTCGGATTCGTTTCTGCTGTGCCACGATGGGAACTCCTGTTTTTACTTTAATTAATCCCCTTAGATGCTTATATTCTTATGATTGCTTATTTTTACCAAAAGTAAAATGATGCGGTTTTTCAGTTATGTGATGGTTCCACGTGCCCTAGCCTCAGCTGGCTGTAGCTCCATGATGACTACGGAGGCCTCTCTTCCTGGAATATATTTAGGTCTTTCTTCCTCGAGCTGTTCTAATGGAGGACATTTACCCCAGTGGCCAATGTAGAGCTAACACAACCAACAGTTTGCCCGTTTCTGTTGCCATTATTTCAGTATTGCTGTCATTACCCAGCTATTAAAAGCCTTGGGCAATTTAATTTTTGTTTGTGCAAAACATTAGCCTGTTCAGAAATCAAACAGTGAGATGCCCGCCCGCCCCCTGTCCCCAGCGCCCAGTTCCCCCGCCCACAGGCACCCAGTGTTGGTGCTTTTCCTTCTCAGGTATCTTATTGTTGGTAACTCTCCCTTGAAGTAGGTGGTGGTTGTGGTGGTGGTGGTTGTTGTTGTTGTTGTTGTTGTGGGGGTTTGTCTTTTTGCCTTTTCTAGGGCTGCTCCCACGGCATATGGAGGTTCCCAGGCTGGGGGTCTCATCAGAGCTGTAGCCACCGGCCTATGCCAGAGGCACAGCTACACCAGATCCGAACCGTGCCTGAGACCTACACCACAGCTCACAGCAACACCAGATCCTTAACCCACTGAGCAAGGCCAGGGATTGAACCCGCAACCTCATGGTTCCTAGTTGGATCGTTAACCACAGAGCCACGACGGGAACTCCTAAAGTAGTTTGGTTAAGGTTTGAGTCTTCTTTGCCCTGGTCTTCAAATGCACCCCTGTGTGCCAGGAAGCACACGTCTTATTGGTTCTGAAACTGGTCTTGGATTTCCGCTGTTCCTTTTCCCACCTTCTCACCTCCTGCCGTTCCCTCAGGGTAGCTCCCTGGAGGTCCTTCCTGTTCAGGGATCCGGAGAGGCTTCAGGTGTCAGTGCAGGAGACGTGTGCTTGATGTCCACTTACGGTTTCGGTCGGGTTGTCTGGGTGATGTGCCTGATGTCAAGAAAGGTGTACCTTTTTTTTTTCTTTTTAGGACCACACCTCACCACACCTGTGGCATATGAAAGTTCCCAGGCCAGGGGTCGAATCGGAGCTGCAGCTGCCAGCCAACAGTACAGCCACAGCCACATCGGATCCCCAACCCACTGAGCGAGGCCAGGGATTGAACCCTCATCCTCACGGATACTGTGTCAGGTTCTTAACCTACTGAGCCACAACGGGAGCTCAGAGAAAGGTGTCTCTTGTCAGGAGGCGAGATCATCCTTGCTGATGCTAAGCGATCTGCCAGCATGCTAAAAGACATTTCCTAACAGCTAGTCGATTATCAAGATGTTTGGTGTCCATCGTGGCCTGAGCTCGACCTAAAAACATACAGAGCCTAGAGGTGAGGTGCCAGCTGCCCCGGTCTGGGCTCCTTGACCATCTGGCTACCACACACGGCCTCTCGGCCTGTGCACGTGGTGGCTTTGACCAGTGGGCGGGCTGGGGCCTGCCAGTCGAGTCCACCATGGGCTTGAGAGCGTGGTTCTCCTCGTTAGCATACTCTGTTGCATACTGTTGTCATGCAACAAACTAATTTGATTTCTTTCCTCCACACCCTGCTCTCCCCCGCTACCTCAGTGTTTTAGTTTAATTTTCTGGTTTCTAGTTAGAGCCAGAAAATAAAACCTTCAGGGCTGTTCACATTCACTCACATAAGAGACATCTGGGATTTTAGAGTTCTGCTTTGAATAACTTGGATCGAATATCATAAATGTGTCTGCAGATGTTATTAAGATCTGTCTCATTATAGCAGTCATTTTTAAAAAAGAAAGAACCCAGAAGCATGTTGGATCACTCAGTCTGTTTCTATGCAGTTTCATGAATTTTTTGTGTTGTTTTAAAGGAAGGTTGAACGGAAGCAGGAGGACCAAGTGCTGAAGCGACACCAGACGGAGTGAAGGGTCGGGGCCTCCGTCCTCACGGCACTGCCGGGGCAGGGCTTCCCTGCATCACGGCCAGGCCACTCGGCTGCTCACAGCTGAGGTCCAACCCTGAGCAGAAACCCGTTGCTTGACGATTGTGCTTGTCTGTGCTTTTGCTGTAGTGCGTTTGAAACAGGGAAAGCACGCCCTTGTGTGTAACCAAGTGACCCTTGTAGGCAGTGGAGAGACGGATTTCGGCCCTCAAATCGAGACCCTCAGCAAGAAGCTCTTCACGGTGGTCGCCTGGGATCCCCGAGGCTACGGACATTCCAGACCCCCGGATCGAGATTTCCCCGTGGGGTTTTTTGAAAGGGATGCAGAAGATGCCATTGGCCTGATGAAGGTGGGCCCCAGGAAAGAGCCGGGGGGACGGTGGGCATCTCCATGTATGTTTCTTTTCTGTTCTTCGAGGGTAGCACCGTGTGGTTCCTGTAGCAAAGAGTTCAGACAGGCGTGAAGAAGAAAGTTCAGAGATGCTGCAGCCGAGACTGAGGCGCTGCCTTTCCAGCCAGTCTCATTACCACGGTTTTATATCTTTGGCACCTTCTGTGCCCGATGATCTGCAGGCTTACTATGTCAGTGGACAGTTTATCAAGGAGACACCTCCGTGTCAATAAATACGAAGTTACTTCAGTTGATAACAGGCGCGTGGCATTCCCTGTGCGCATGCGGTCTGTCGTACGTCACCTCTCTTCTGGTGGTGGCTGCGCAGTTTCTAAGTTGCTGTTTGTCTGTGTGATTATACGCGGAAGTTCAGCCCACACTCTGTCGTGTCCGACACTCGCTGTCTGTCGGTTGTGCTCTCGTGAGCGGTGCTGGCGTGGACACCGCGGACCAGGAGATGACTGCTGGGCGGCAGAAGATGCCCATGGCCATTTTACACAACAGCGCCAAATTACCACTGCAGTAGCTACACCAGTTTATAGTCCCATCAGCCAGTGCTTGGACTATTTCAATTCTTTTTTTTTTTTTTTCCAGTTTTTTAGGGCCGAACCTGCGGCATATGGAGGTTCCCAGGCTAGGGGTCACATCGGAGCCATAGCCGCTGGCCTACCCCACAGCCACAGCAACGCCAGGTCCGAGCCACGTCTGCGACCCACACCACGGCTCAGGGCAATGCTGGATCCTTAACCCACTGAGCGAGGCCAGGGATGGAACCTGCGTCTTCATGGATGCCGGTCGGGTTTGTTTGCACTGAGCCGCGACGGGAACGCCACTCAGTGTTACTTCTTGGCAGCATCTCTCAGGTGTAACCTTTGTCCCTTTTCCCCGTGGAACAGTTTCAGAGCCTGTTGCTTCCCCTTGCGCTGAGCCCCCCCCCTCCCCCGCCATCGTTCTGTTCCAACCTCCCTCCTCCCCCGCCTCTGCAGAGCTGCAGTCAGTGGCTCTGCGGGAGCAGTGGCTTCATCTCGGGGTTCCCTCTCTGATCTGTATAACCGTCCTCAAGTCTTGGCTCAGGGCTGCGTGTACACACACCCATTCTTTGTTGTTGTTGTTGTTGTTGTTGTTGTTGCTGTTTCTTGGGCCGCTCCCGCAGCATATGGAGGTTCCCAGGCTAGGGGTCGAATCGGAGCTGTAGCCACCGGCCTACGCCAGAGCCACAGCAACGCGGGATCCGAGCCGCGTCTGCAACCTACACCACAGCTCACGGCAACGCCGGATCGTTAACCCACTGAGCAAGGGCAGGGACCGAACCCGCAACCTCATGGTTCCTAGTCGGATTCGTTAACCACTGCACCATGACAGGAACTCCTACACACACCCATTCTTATGTCCACGTCTGTTGTTTCTGGTTCCTTGAGGTTTTATTCAACCAGGCGATGTAGTTCCCTCAAAATTCACAACAATACTGGGTAGCGAAGTTTTTAATGACAGTTGTATCTACACCCAAACAGGTGGCGAGGGAAGCGTGCACGTCCTCAGGTGGGCTCTCGGCTTCTCCAGACCCCACCGCCGTGTTGCTTCTGCTCGTTACTGGTCGCCAGGGGCTCCGGCAGAGGGTGGTCACCTGTGCCCCGCGATGCCTTGTGTTTGTCACAGACGCTCAAGTTTAAGAAGGTCTCTCTGCTGGGGTGGAGTGACGGGGGGATAACTGCCCTCACTGCGGCGGCCAGATACCCGTCCTACGTCAGCAAGATGGTGATCTGGGGTGCCAACGCCTACGTGACCGACCAGGACGAGAGGATCTATCAGGGTAGGTTCCTCCCCGCCGCGTTTCGATGCGTGTGTGGACGCGTCAGGTCTCGTCCGCGTCCTCAGCTCTAGGGTGGGAAGCGTGGCGAGCTCGCAGGAAAGCGATGCAGTGTAACGGGTCAGAGTCTTAAGGCTTTCTCTTTCCAGAAGTGACGCTCTCGCGACTCGGGAGAAGGCTCAGGTCGGTCTTCCATTTCCTCCTGTTGGGGAGCTGCGGGTGGTTCTTCGTGGCTTTAGCTGAAGTAACTTGCGTGCCGAAGGGCCCACGGTATTCACAGGGGGACCTTCGTGTGCCGATTCGGAATGGCGATGCTCGACCCTGCTTAAGGCGGTCCTTCAAGCTTATCTTTGAGGGGCTTAGAGAGCGGAGAACAGGGGCTGGCAAACCACAGCCCGTGGTTCAGCCCTGCCTGCTGCCTGCTTCCGTAAGGCTGAAGCTCCCGTGGGGGCGGACGGCGCTGTGCGTGCGGGGCACGGAGATGGGGTGCCCCTCCAGCCCTGGGGTTGCCGCCCGGGGCCTGTCCTGGTGACCACCTCACAAGGGCGGCTGTCATGGCATTCCAGGTGGCAGCTCCGCCCTTGCTCAGCCTCCAGCCAGATGCCCAGATTGAGACCCCTGGGTGTCAGGGTGAGGAGGAACCACCAGGATCTGGGGTCTCTGCGGCACAACGGGAAGCAGACCTGGGCTACTCCACCTGCTGCCCTGGCCCAGCAGGGCCCTCCTCTTCAGGCCGCTGCCTCTCTGTCCTGAGTGTCTCCCCTGGACCCCCGACGGCCCACCCAGGAGGTCAGGACCAGGCAGGGCAGAAGTCTCTCTGTTACCTACACGGCGTCTTTGTGCCTCTTGGCCCACAGAGCCTAAAATACTCACTCCCTGGCCCTTACAGAAGGTTACAGACGCCTTCACTGGACTAGCGCCGGCCTGTCCTGCAGCGCGTGTGACGTAAACGGGCCGCTTGGCGCGTTGTGGAATCCTGGTTCTGTACCCTCTGTCTGGTAAAGGCTGTGAAACTCTTCCACGGAGTCGGGTCCAGGTGCCAGCCAGTCCTCCCGGTCGGAGGGCCCGCCTGTCCTCACACGGTCCCTGCCTGGCTCAGCACCGACCCGGCTTGTGCCAAGGAGGCCCCTGGCCTGGAGGCTGGCGCAGCCCCCCCCCCCCCCACTGCGGCTGGGACAGCACGCCTCTGGCTCGCTCCTGCTCCTGTGGCACTGACGCCCTTCGTGGAGCCTCCCCTCCGCCGGAAGGGTGGGCAGGGCTCCTCCTCCGAGAGGCCCCCCACCTGCAGTGCCCCTCGCTTTGTCTAACCCTCAGACTCACGGCACTCTGCTTCTGCCTGTTTCCTCTGCTTCCTTCAGGCCGTTCTGGCCGCCTCCTGAAACCGCCCACTGAGACCAGGATAATCTCCTCGTCAAGACCAGTGGTTTCTTTTCGCTTATTCCCTTATTACCCGTTAGAAGTTTCAAGGTCTGTAGTAACAGCCCCTCTTCTTCCCCTGAAACTGGAAGTTTGTGTCATCATCCCTCTCTGTCTTTTTCTCCCCACCCCACCCCCCCCCCCTTTTTTTTTTTTTTTTGGCTGCTACTTGCAGCAGCTTGATGTAGGACCTGAGTTTCCAGACCAGGGATTGAACCCGGCCTGCAGCAGTGAAAGTGCTGAGTCCTAACCACTAGACCACCAGGAAACTCCCCTCATCTCTCTTTTTATCCTGGTCAGCTTAAATAGAGAATCATCAATTTCATTGATGTTTTCAAAGAACTAGCTTTTGGTTTCATTGATTTCTTTCTCTTGTTTTCTGTTTTCAATCGTATTGTTTCTGCACTTATTTTTTTTTTAATTATTTTCTTCCTTTTGCTTACTTTGGATTTTAATTTGCCCCCCTCCAGTTTCTTAAAGTAAAAGTTAGGTTATTTAGACCTTTCTTCTTTTCCACTATAAGCAATTTTTTTTTTCTTTCCTTTTTAGGGCCTCACTAGCAGCATGTGGAGGTTCCTGCGCTAGGGGTCAAATCGGAGCTGCAGCTACAGGCCTACACCACAGCCACAGCAATGCCAGATCCGAGCCATGTCTGTGGCCTACACCACAGCTCATGGCAATGCCAGATCCTTAACCCACTGAGCGAGGCCAGGGATTGAACCCGCATCCGCATGGATCCTAGTCGGATTCATTTCTGCTGCACCACGATGGGAACTCTGGCCACTATAAGCATTTAAATGCTACAAATTTCCCTCTAAGCATCACTTTGGCTGCATCTTACAAGTTCTGATATGTTGTGTTTTCATTACTTTAATTTCTCATATCCCTTTTGACTTCCTCTTTGACCTATGGTTATTTAGAAATATACTTAATTTCCAAATATTTGAGGTTTCTCTGATACCCTTCTGTTACTGGTTTCCAGTTTAACTCCTAATGTTCTGTGGGCTCCCTGGGGGGATGCGGTGCTGGGCCTGCACTCATGCCTCCTTCCAGGTGGCGGATTGTGCCAGCAAGGTAAAGTCACTTCCTCCACCTTAAGTTTGCTCCTCAGCAGAAACCTGGGAGCACCCGTCTTCTTCCGCAGAGAGTCTAAAAGGTACTTTGCTGGCGTCTTGCTTTGCTTCTTCCTGTTATGAACGAGACGGAGGGTCTTTTCAGGTGTTTGTCCAGCACTGGGCTTCTTCTGTGTTTTGCTTATTTGTGTCTTTTTAATGATTTTATATTTTTCCTGTGTGATATTTGTTGATATAAATAATACAGTGTGTCTTAAAGGTGTGCGTTATGAAGTGTCACCAAAGGACCAGCACCCAGGACTCTCCACCAGCTCTAGACTCTCGGTGTTACTGGTTTGCAGGGTTATTTTTGTTGTTTGATCATCTGATTACTAACATCTTGCCAGTTAGTAGTTGTAGTAGTAGTTGTGTGACTAGCCTGTGGCTTGTCTTTCTGCTTTCTTTATGGCCAGAACTATTAATGTGAGGAGGTGTTAGTGTTTTATTTTCTCATCAGCTTGATGAGGTTTTAATTCGAGTATATGCCTTTGTACGTTTTCCCTGTCTGTCGGTTTCTTTGCTCACGTTTCCTTCTTTCTTCCCAGATGTTCCTTCCGAGATCCTCTCTCTTTTCCCTGCAGTTCTTTAAGGGCAGGTCCCTTAATGGTCAGCTCAGCTTCTGCTTAGGTGTCTGTTTCACCCTCACTCTTGAAACGTTGTTTGACTCGGTACAGAGACGGAGAGTTATTTTCTCTGCTGGGCCAGCCTCTCTGCCTCCCTGTCCTGCTCTTAGTGTGCGGGGTCCGAGTTCCTTCCTTCCAAGCCCTGTGTCTTATCTCTGCCTCTTTTCCCCATTCTCTCTTTCTCTTTGGTACATTGCTGTCTTACTACGCTGTGTTGGAGTTCTTTTTATTGGGGTTCCCTTTGACTTTTGCCTGTGGATTCTTTGATCACTTCTAAGAAAAGTTGCTGCCTGCTGATTCCCTCTGATAGTGAGGCTCCTCCCCTCCCCTCCCTTCCTTCCTCCCCTCCCCCTTCCCTCCTCCTCCTCCTCCCCCCTTCCCTCCCTGCCCCCGCCCCCCCCCGGGACTTATTGGACTTTGTAGACACAGTCTTTCATCTCCCCATCTCTGTTCACCTCCTTCTCTCTCTGTGTAGGGTTCTGCATGATTTCTTAGGCTATCTCTTCTAAACATCTCATTTTTTCCTAGCTTTGTACAGATTCTGATTGCTTTATCATCTTCAATTAAGAGCAGACATTCGGGGAGTTCCCATCATGGCTCAGTGGAGATGGCCCTGTATCCATGAGGACGTAGGTTCGATCCCTGGCCCTGCTCAGTGGGTTAAGGATTGGCGATGCTGTGAGCTGTGGCATAGGTCACAGACGCGGCTTGGATCTGGTGTTACTGTGGCTGTGGTGTAGGCTGGCAGTTACAGCTCTGATTTGACCCTTAGCCTGGAAATACTTCCATATGCCGCACCTGTGGCCCTAAATACATAAATAAAATTAAAAAAAAATTAAATCTGAAAAAAGAGCAAATATTTACCTAAACTTAATCTGAAAACAGACAAAGAGTGAGCGTAAGTGGAGAAGCTGTCCCTCGGAGAGGCTGTCCCCTTACTGCTCTTGGGGACCGTGGGTGGTATCAGGTCGGGGCCATTTCCATCTCATCTTAATTGAGGAATCGCGGGTTCAGCCCTCCCCACCCTCCCGCAGCCAGCGTCGCATGTCCCCGGACAGAGCCCTGCCTCTGAGTGGTCTCGGTATTTGCTCTGTTTTCTGGATTCTCTTCCTCCTACGCACACACACACACAGGCACTCCTACTCTGGTTGCTATCAATCACTGCAGACTCCAGCAAAGCCACAGAAGTTCTGTTATGAAAGATCTAATTGTTCCGCTGCAGGAGGGCCTTTTAGAGGGTGTGGCCCGCTCCGCTGCCGAAGGCAGAACTGTCGTCGGGGGTTTTTCACGGGCTGTCTCCATGCCGCAGTGCCGGCTTCTCTCTCCTCCTCCCTCACCCTCTCCTTTTGCTTCTTGCCAGATGTCTTCCCACCTCTTCATTTCCAAGCTTCTTGTCGGTTTTGTGCAGAGCAGTCCAGCGTCCTCAGCCCCTGGACTTAGGTCTGGGCTTCTAGCTGCAAATTTAAACTAATCCGTGAAGAAAGGCAGGCACTGTCTGTAACAGGACCTACCTTCTTTGGAAGTCAGCTGGAGCCGAAAATAGCTGTTTTACTCTATTCAGTTATTTATTTTTAAAGTTTTTTTGTCTTTTTAGGGCTGTACCTGCAGCCTATAGAAGTTCCCAGGCTAGGGGTCAAATCAAAGCTACAGCTGCTGGTCTACACCACAGCCACAGCAACATAGGCTCCGAGCCACATCTGTGACCTACACCGCAGCTCACGGCAATGCTGGATCCGTAACCCACTGAGCAAGGCCAGGGATCGAACCCGCAACCTCATGGTTTTCAGTTGGATTCGTTTCCACTGCGCCACGACGGACGCTCTTCCATTCAGTCATTTGCGTTCACCCCATGTCTGGCGCCTGCCAGGTGCCTGGCGCTGCCCAGAGGCCGTCATCATCCATGTGGCTTCACATCCTCGCTGGTGTGTTGTCTTCACGACGTGTCTTGAGGGTGAAGCCCTGTGTTGAAAGCACTCGATACACAAGGTTTAAGATGCTCAGGAGCGTTAGAATCTTAACATTATCGCCGTGTGTTTAAGGAAATATGGAAACTTCTGGGCCAAGGAATGGAATTTGCTTATGCATTTTAAAGGTGGGTTTCAGCCATTATTTCGCTTCCTAAGTGCTTCATCGGGAATGTAGTTTGTAGGTAGTGGTTACACCCGTATTTCTTCAGTAGCAGAATTAGAATGAATGATTTGGGTGCATTTCTCAATGTACATAAATGCTGCTCAGAAAAAACTCCTCTTGTGTAAATGATTAGGGTCTTTTTCACTCAGACGACGCTCATCAGGGACTCTCTGCTTTTATCTTACACCTTTAGCAGAAGCATTAAATGCAGATCGAATTTTGTTTACTTGGTTAGAACCTGCTGGTGCCTCTTTGTGTCTGAGGCCCACAGTGGTGGACGGAGCAAAGCCGCACCCGCATCAGGGCTCACATCTTCGTGGGGACACAGCAACCCCTGGAGGTGGCCCGTGCTGAGCAGAGGGACGGCGGGAGGGCCCAGCTGGCCTGGCGGGGCGAGCAGTGTGCTGGGAGACGGGGGGGGGAGTGTCCCCGGCCGTCAGGGCAGCAGACCCTGCAGCTCAGGTGGGCTGCGCTTGGAGCCTTTAAAGGTGAGCTCGAGTCTGGGACCCAAGGCCTTCTGGCCTACCTGTCTTTCAGGCATCCGCGACGTTTCTAAATGGAATGAGAGAACGAGGAAGCCGCTGGAAGCCCTGTATGGGTTCGACTACTTTGCCAGGACCTGTGAGAAGTGGGTGGATGGCATAATGCAGTTTAAACATCTTCCCGATGGTAAGTCACATGGGCTACTTCACGGCCCCTTTGCTGATTAAAGACGCTGTCAGAGCTTCCCCCGATCCGCGGGGACCAACATGCCCGCCGGCCCTGCACGCTGACGTGGGACCGGATGCCGGTGACGGTGGGTGAGGCGACCTGCCTCGCCCCAGAGACGCACCGTGTGTACAAGGGTTCACGTTGCTGAGGCTTTGGTAGCAGGCTGGTCTTGTTTCCTCGAGTCCTTTGTGTGTGCGAGGACAACCCAATTCTCCAGAAGCCTCAAATCCTCTTCGCTTTCTTTTCCTTTTTTTTTTCCCTTGGTCTTTTTGTATCTTCGAGGGCTGCACCTGCAGTGTATGGACGGTCCCAGGCTAGGGGTTGAATCGGAGCTGTAGCCGCCGGCCTACGCCAGAGCCACAGCAGCGCGGGATCCGAGCCGTGTCTGCGACCTACACCGCGGCTCACGGCAACGCTGGATCCTTCACCCACGGAGCCAGGCCAGGGATCGAACCCACAGCCTCACGGTTCCTCGTGGCACTCGCTAACCACTGCGCCACGGCGGGAACCCCTCTTCACTTCCAGCTCTGGAGCGGCCTGTCAGAAAGCAGACGGCTGCCGCACATGTGCAGGTTTCCCTTTTCCACCGCCGTGGGAGGAGGAGAGTGATCTGTTCTTTTCCAGGATTCGGAGCTAAGCGGCGTCTCTGTAGCCGTCAGAGATGCCTTCCTGCCTTTATCTGAAAAATGAGCATGATGTCCTGTAACAGGAAGGATTGCCATCCGGAAGAGGGTTTCTGGGTCAAAGGCCATTTTTTATAGCTATTTACGTATGTAGTTGCTCTCTTTTTTAAGTTGCTCAGAGTAGAGACAAGATCTAATCTTGAAGCACATTCAGCTGCAAAATTGTGATTCAGGGACCAGTTTGGCCTCTTCAGTCGTCATTTCCCAAATGAGTCGTCTGTCAGAACTCTCCGAATGAAAAAGACGTTTGCAAATGTTACTTTTTTGGTTTAAGTTCAAAACAGCAAATACATCCTGTTCAAATGCCGTCCCCACCCGTAGAAACAGGTCCTTGGACTGCGTCTCAAGAGACTGAAAGTTCAGGCCACAGGCTGGGAGGAAGTGTTTGCAAAAGACACATCTGCTAGAGGACCGGAATTCAGGGCACAGGACACTCTTGAAACCCCACCGTAAGGAAACAACCCAAGCAGCAGGTGGGCCAGACAGCCGCGAGGTCCTACTGTACAGCTCTCAGAATGGCCACCAAGGGGTTTTAGGCCCGCGAAGGTGCTCCGCGTGACAGTGACAGGCCTGCGCGCCCATCCCTTTGTCCAGACCCAGAGAGTGGCCCCCACGCGCGTGCGTCTGAGGAGCCCTGCGGCCCTGGCGACGGTAACATGTCAGCGGAGGTTCGTGTGTTGTCACGAACGTACTGTCTGAGAGGGCACACTGACGCTGGGCGAGTTTGTGCGTGGGGGGACAGGGCCGCGTGGGAGCCCTCCGTGCCTTCTGCTCAGTTCTGCTGTCAGCCTAAAACTCCAAAGAATGAGGTCTCGTGAAAAGACAGATCAAGGAGGGGCAGTGTCCTTATCAGAATCCGGCAGCCTATGGGTCACCTTAGAGCCAGACGGTTGGCAAACCACTCGTCTCCCTCCTGGACTGATTTCCTCGACAGGAGCCCTTTCCTACACTCGAGGTTATGGATGCTGAGTTAAGTTATTAATTTGGGATTAATTTGCCAGATTTCGGGTCAGACAGGTCAGGTATACATTTTGGCTTCGCCACGTGGCTGCTGTTCGAATCCGTTCGGGGACGCCACTTAGCTTCTCTGAGCTCCAGGCTTGGGTCTGTGACCTGGACACGCCGACGCCCGCCTCCTGGAGTTCTCATGAGGGTTACGGGTGGGAGGCGGGCTGTTTTTATACATGCATGTGTGTGTATAAAATGGTGAGGTTACATGTGTTGTGTACATGTGAGTGTGTAGATGTGAGCTTTTGCATGTATCACATGTGAGGTTACACTGTCGCATGAAGTTCTCATGAGGGATGTTTTTATATATACATATGTGTGTATAAAACCCGTGAGGTTATGGATTGCGGTTGCGTATATGAGAGCGTATGTGTGAGGTTTTACACATGTCACATTTGAGGTTATCTGTGTGAGTTTGTCTGCATGTTACTGTGTCGGGTTGTACCAGAGATGCCTTAGAAAGGTTGCTGTACATGGGGTGAGGGCCCTGCAGTCGCCTAGAGTCTGTCCAGGTCTCAGGGAGACGGGCAGGAGGGAGGGAGGAGGGACGGGGGCAGCGGGGGTGGAGGAGGGAAGAGGGATGGGGGATGGAGCGCAGCTTCCTGTAAGTCGTAGCTTCGCTGTGAGGGACACAGGCTGGGGCCAGCAGGGGCCCCAGCGCCCACTGAGGATGTTACTTCAAGGGAGAAGCTTTGCAGATGCCAGGCATCTCCCATCTGGCAAACGGGCGACTGCCTCGTGTAACATGAAGACCTGTAAGGCTTCTTAACTACTCTTTTAGGCACATCATGGATGTAATTAGGTAAACGGCTTGTTTAGTAGGAGAGCCGAGAGGGAAGAGGCCAGCAGAGAAACGGGACAGGACGCCCAGAGAGCATGAGCGTTCGAGCTGGAAGGCGCCCCTGCCCGGCCCGGTCCCAGGCGGTCTGCACAGCCGCCGCCACCCTGGAGCCTGCCCGCCCAGCCCAGCAGGGTCACCAACGCAGCCTCTCCTGTCTTTCAGGTAACATCTGTCGCCACCTGCTGCCCCTGGTTCAGTGTCCCACCTTAATCGTGCATGGCGAGAAGGACCCTCTGGTCCCACGTTTCCACGCCGACTACATCCACGAACATGTGCGAGGGTCACGGTGAGTCCAGCTCCTCTCCGTGCTCTGCCCGGGGGCGCAGGGAGTAAACAGGGGGGCTGCCAGAAGAGAAGAAGGGGTTCCCCGCCCCGGGGGCCGGGCGTTGGCCGCAGTCAGGGAGCGGGGCACCGCGGTGCTGGCTCGTGGGTGGCAGGGTCAGAGGGAGGAACACCAGGGGGCTGCAGCCCTGGTGACTCGCTTGTCAACCAGGCGGCCCTCTGTCACTTGGTTCCTTCCCTTACAAAAGCATCCCCTCCCCGTAGAGTTTGTCAGATCAAAAGAGAAGACAGACCACACGTTGCCTGCTGCCCGCTTGGAGACTTAGGTTGTTAGCATTTTTGTATTTCTCCTTTCTAGCATTTTTTTTGTTTTTGTCTTTTTTTGCTATTTCTTGGGCCGCTCCCATGGCATGTGGAGGTTCCCAGGCTAGGGGTCTAACCGGAGCCGTAGCCACCAGCCCACGCCAGAGCCACAGCAACATGGGATCTGAGCCGTGTCTGCAACCTACACCACAGCTCACAGCAACGCCAGATCCTTAACCCACTGAGCAAGGGCAGGGACTGAACCTGCAATCTCATGGTTCCTAGTCAGATTCGTTAACCACTGCGCCACGACGGGAACTCCTTTCTAGTATGTTTTTGATAGCACATTTTTTATTAAACTATAGTTGATTTATAATGTGCCAGTTTCTGCTGTACAGCTAAGTGACCCAGTCCTACACACACACACGCGCGCACGCATGCACACACGTTCTTTCTCTGTACCATCTTCCATCATGGTCTGTCCCAGGAGATTGGGTGGTTCCCTGTGCTGCACAGCAGGACCTCACTGCCTATCTATTCTGAATGTAAGAGTTTGCATCCATAATCCCAAACGCCCCGTCTATCCCACCCCTCCCCACCCCCTTGGCAACCGCAGGTCTGGTCTCTGTGTCCATGAGTCTGTTTCTATTTCCTAGGTGGGCTCATTTGTGGCATGTTTTAGATTCCGCATGTAAGTGATACCACCTGGCATTTCTTTCTCTTTCTGACGTACTTAGTGTGAGCATCTCTGGTTCCATCTGTGTTGCTGCAAAGGACATTCTTTCGTTCTTTTGTATGGCTGAGTAGTACTCCATTGTGTAGCTGTACCACGTCTGGACCCGGTCATCTGTGGATGGACGTTTGGGTTGGTTGTTTCCACATCGTGGCTACTGCGAGTAGTGCTGCAGTGAACATCCAGGTGCGAGGATCTTTTTGACTCAGTTTTGTCTGGATATGTGCCCAGGAGTGGGGCCGCCGGGTCATATGGTGGTTTTATTTTTAGTTTTCTGAGGACTCCATACTGTTCTCCATAGCGGTTGCACCAGTTCACATTCCCACCAGCAGTGTAGGAGGGCTCCCTTTTCTCCACGCCCTCGCCAGCATTTGGTATTTATGGACTTACTAATGATGGCCATTCTGACCGGTGTGGGTGGTACCTCCTTGTGTTTGGACGTGCATCTCGCTAATAATCAGGGATGTCGAGCATCTTTTCACGTGCCTGCTGGCCGTCCCTGTGTCTTCATTGGAGAAATGTCCATTTAGGCCTCGGGCCCATTTTTCGGTTGAGTTGCTTATCTTGTTGTTGAGTTGTGTGTGTTGTTTGTATATTTTGGAGACTAAGCTGTTGTTGGGTTTTTTTGGGTTTTTTTTTTTTATGGTTTCCTTTGTTGGGCAAAAGGTTCTAAGTTTGATTCGGTCCCGTTTGTTTCTTTTTGTTTTTATTTCTATTGCCTTGGGAGGCTGACCTAAGAAAACGTCGGTGCAGTTTCTGTCAGAGGATGTTTTCCCTGTGTTCTCTTCTAGGAGTTTTATGGTGTCGTGCTTAAGTTTTTAAGGCATTTTTGAATTTATTTTTGTGCATGGTGTGAGGCTGCCTTTCTAGTATTTTGTAACATAGATGCAATTATATTCCATATTCAGCTTTGATTCCGGCTTTTTTCCCACTTAAAATTAAGTCGTAGACGTTCGTGTCATTTCAGCCTTAAACATGTAAGAGTCAGGCAGGCCTCTGCTTGCGGATCGTGGAAGAGCAGCGCCCGCCACGCCAGCCGTGTTGGCAGCTCTCTCGACTGACCGGCAGCACCGCTCACAACATGCCTTGCTGTCTGCAGCCTTGTTTCTGCCAAGCAACCCAGGGGCGCTGGAGACGCACGACCTGTCAGCAGAAATTCTGGTCCTTAACCATTTGTTGTTGCATAGGGAACAGGAGTGTCTGGCTGACACGGAGCAGCCTCTGCTGGTACTTAGAGGATAACAACTCCAAGTTCAGCCAACTCTGTTTCCTTGACATACTCGTCCTGGAGGGGACAGTGCGTGTGACCAGGAGGTGGTGGCCTGATTTTTTTTTAAAACAGACAAAACATTCTGGAAAATAAATACCCAAGGGAGCCTTGACCCCTTCAGAGACTGCATGTTCATTCCAGAGATGCCCTCAGGATGTCTTTGGAAACTGGCTCTGTTAGTGACCGAAGGAGTCCCCCTTCCCTCCCGGGCCACTCCTGCTGCCTGCTGGCCGGCACTGCCCAGCAGGTCAGCCCTGCTCCCTGAGCCGAGAGCTCCAATAATCCAGCAGAGAAAGGGGACTCCAGTGCAGTTCTTCTGATTACACTAATTTTTTTTTTTTTGTCTTTTTAGGGCCGCATGGGTGGCATATGGAGGTTCCCAGGCTAGCAGTCGAATCAGAGCTGCAGCTGCCAGCCTACACCACAGCCACAGCAACGCCAGGTCCAAGCCACATCTGTGACCTACACCCCAGCTTAATGGCAGTGCCAGATCCTTGACCCACTGATGAGGCCAGGAATCAAACCCACGTCCTCACGAATGCTAGTCAGGTTTGTTACTGCAGAGCCACAATGGGAACTCCTCTAATCATACTGTTTATTCCATGATATATTTTTACAGACAAATTTCTCAATCTTTAAAACTGGGGACGTGCTTCTTATTCTGCAGTAGGACATCATTACCATAGACCTGTGTAATTCCTGTTTCAAATAGCATTTTGTTTGTAAAAGGCATTTTACATATAATATCTAATTATACTTCACACCAAACTTCAGGAAAAAAATATTGTCCCCATTTTATAGATGAGAAAGTCAAGGCTGAGACGTGTTAAGTAATCTTCCAGGGCAGTGTAGCTGGTAAATGACAAACCCTAGGGTTTTCCCTCCCAGTGCAGCGCCTTCTCCCACAGCACAGCTGCCTCTCAGAAACATACTCTTATTTTAATACGATGGTAAGATGCCTGGATTACATACTCGCTGACCTGGTTAATTGTCTTCTAGCTGCAGAAATGACAGGTTTTTGCACACTGACGCTCAGGATAAATGCAGTGTGTTCCCTTAGAGAGCCAGGTTCAGTAGTCTGCGAGGAAGTTTAATTTAGGAATTCTGCTCCAGACCCATCTCCCAGCAACAGAATACATCAATATGGGGGAAGAATAGTCCCCTGCCCTTCGGACGGTAATGGTTTCAGCACACTCTGTGGAAAGTCGCCCTGAGAGCAGAATTCCTTGAAACGAGTGAGTCGAGAGTGAGGTGTTACTGCAGTGGCCTCTCAAACTGCAGTGGCCTCTCAAACTCGCTGGCCTCTTCCGTCTGCCACCTTCCTCAGCTGGAAGAGCCCTTTCTGCTGGGCGAGAACCTGCAACTCAGTGGTTGATTTTGCAGGGCGCGTCTGGCGACTCGGAGTGTCGTCTCCCCGCCAGGCACGATCGTAGACTTCACTGCAGGTAGACGTCAGGTCTCCTAGGAGGCGCGGCCAAATCGGGGGTGCTGTTCAGCAGGCCCACGTCCTGCCTGTGTCAGCTTGTCACACAAGCCTGTGTCACACCCTCCCGGAGGCAGAGGCCGCAAAGATCGTTCCAGTTCAGAGGTTTTAAGATTGGTTTTAGGCGGGGGAAGCCTTCCTCCCCACCAGCTGACTCTTCCGCAGACATCCGGCATCAAGGCCAAAATGGGCGCTGCCCTGATCCCAGCCGCGATGGGGAGCCAGCCCTGCCCCCAGGCCTTCTTTTTTTGGGTCTTTTTGCCTTCTCTAGGGCTTCTCCCACGGCACATGGAGGTTCCCAGGCTAGGGGTCCAATCAGAGCTGTAGCCACCAGCCTACACCACAGCCACAGCAATGCAGGATCCGAGCCACATCTGTAACCTGCACTACAGCTCACAGCAACTCCGGATCCTTAACCCATTGAGCAAGGCCAGGGATCGAACCTGACACCTCATGGTTCCTAGTCGGATCCATTAACCACTGAGCCACATGAGAACTCCATGGCCTCCTTGTCCTGCTCCACGGTCCCCGATTGCACCATGCTGATACTGCCCCCCATCTGCTAGCCAGCCAGACACGCTTCGCCCACGAGGCTGTGCATCTCGCTGTCGGGGTCTGCGCTGAGCAGAGGCAGCAGCCCCCAGACCCTCTGCGGTGGGGGCTGACAGGCCCCTGGAGGCGAGCGCTGAGCCGGCCCTGGGGCGGGTGTCACTTCATGGTAGTGAGACGCTGAGCCCTCACATGGGTTCACTTGGGCTGCCGTGACAGATTCCACGCTGGGCAGCTTAAGCTGCAGACACTGACTCCTCACTGTCTAGAGGCCGGAGGTTCAAGGTCACGGTCGCTCCTGAAGTCTCTCCTTGGCTTGTAGGTGCCGTCTTCCTGCTGTGTCTTCACAGTTGTCCCTCTGTGTGTGTCTGTGACCTGATCTGTTCTCATAAGGACACTGTCCGGTTAGATTAGGGCCCACCTGTATGAACTCATTTTAGCATCGTCACCGCTTTAAAGACCTTCTAACACCCAGACGAGGTCACAGCCTGAGGTGCTGGGCTTAGGGCTCCAGCGTGTGAATTTGGGGGCATGATTCAGTCCGTAACAGTAAGTTTCTGATCTCAGGAGTTAGGGGCCCACAGGGATCAGGATCTGGGTTTCCGGCCCCACTGCCCAGGAGCAGCGCCTTGCCTGGATTCTGTGCCCTCCCCCCGCTTGCCTGCAAGGCCGCCCATCCTTCTGGTCACCACTCGGATGTCTCCTCCTATCCCCCCTGCCCTCACCTTTCTGAGGTCGCACAGCCCTATTGATACCTTTTTAGCAGCTGCCAGCACGTCAGCCTCTACCCCGGGACACGGCCCAGTGCATCTCACATCTTGGTCAGATTGAAAACTGAGCAGCACACGGGCCGCGTCTCCCGATGGGCAGGGGTCCCAGTTAGTGCGGCTTCGAGTGCACCTGCAGGTTCTGGGGCCAGAGAGCAGAGCAGGCAGACGGGAACGAGGGCCGAGGTCCATGTGTGCACAGAGTTGGCGCCTTGGTTCTGTGTCAGCCGGAGGGGAGAGGTGGGAAACGGAGTCTCGCCTGGAGACCAGAGCCCGTTCGGGGGTCCTCGGCAGCACTCGTAGCACGGCGGGCACCGAGGGCTGGCTGGCTGACGAGCTGTGCCCGGAGGCAGGCCTGTGTTTCTTTCCCTGTTTGCTTTGTGTGACGTGGGGGTGATGATGCCTCTTGTCGCAGAATAATCGTTTGAGGAATGAACGAGGAGGCATGCTTGTACCAAGACTGCTGAGCACTCGGCACGCAGCTGCCTCGTGTGGCTGGAGTGCAGGTGCAGCGGGGCAGGGGCCTGGGACACGGCAGGGGACAGCTTGATGGAGGTCAGAGGCCCAGGCCCTCGGACCAGCTGTCAGTGGTCCACACACACATACACAGACACGTGTGCGTATGTGAGACACATACACACATGCGTGGACGCAGGTATTAGAGACACGCGTATTGACATGTGCGCATTGCGTGGACACACACGTGTACGTGTATGTTAGAGAGAGAGGGCAGGTTGAGTTACTGGAAGAAGAAGGAATCGGCTCCTACACTCGGAGGCTGAGGAGACCAGGCGAGCCGATGGTGTGGCCCAGTCTGACTCTGAAGACCAGGGAACCAGCAGGGCTGGAGTTTCAGTTTGAATCTGAAGGCAGGAAAAAGCCGGTGTCCCCGTTTGAAGGCGGGCAGACGGAGTCCCCTAGACCGGTGTGGGGGTGGTCAGCCTTCTGTCCTGTGCGGGCCTTCCACTGGAGGGAGAAGCCCCCATACGGGGAGGACGGGCTGCTTTGCTCATTCAGAGGTTGGTCTTGTCCAGAAGCGCCGCACAGACACACCCAGAGTCAAGGGTGACCCCGTGTCCGGGCACCTGTGGCCCAGCCAAGTTGACCCATAACCCAGCCGTCACCGTGGGGGAGAGGGGGCCTCTGGCACAAACCGTCTTCGGGGGGTCCCGGCCATGTGGGGGGTCAGGCCACGGGCCAGCTGCCTCACAGAGGGGAGGGGGCCTCGTCCAGTCCGGCCGCAGGGGAGCGTGGTGGGGCCGGAGCCGGCTCCCTGGCTGGCGGGCAGACGGAATGTTCCCGGGCTTCCCGGCAGCCGCACGGGGTCGCAGGCGATTTAGGGTTTCATCGATTGAGGGTTTCAGCACGCTGCAACCAGAGTGAAGAGCAGCTGCACCCCACGGCGCTCGGGGCCTGTTCCTCTTTCTGAGGCGCACGGGTGAATCTGGAGGCTGTGGAAGGTCCCACTGAGGAAGGGGCAGCGTAGGGAGCTCTTCCAGGGACCATGGTGAGTTGATGCGGGGAGACTGGACAGGTTTTGATTCCCCAGAAGGCCTGGAATCATCTCCTAAAGTGCCTCAGCAGGTAGGCTCTGGCTTTGACCCCGAGGCGCATCCTCTCCAGGGGCGAGTGGCACGGTCCTTTGCTGTCTGGGGAGGGTCTGGGTTGGCAGCGCTGCCCCGACAGCCCCGTGCAGCTGAGCAGAGCCATTTTCCTCCTACCCTCTTTCGTCCCTGCGACTGTCCAGCCGCCCGTCCGTGGTCCGGGGCAGTTCTGAGTGTAGATGCCTCGGGGCCTAGATTGTGGATTCGCTGAGATGAGACCCCGAGGGACGGACCACAGGCAGGGCGCAGGCAGCACGGAGGCCGGGGGGATGGGCCTCACAGCCCTCGTCTCCCTCCTCCCTGGGACTCTCGGCTCCCCTCGGAGGCCGCCTCCAGGCTGGGCGGATGGCTGGGCGGATGGGAGGTGCTCCGCCTCTGTGAGCAGCAGCTAAGCTCAGGGGGCGGGTGCAGGTGGCCCAGACGTGCTCTGCTGTGACCACCAGCATCCTTGGCAGTCGGCTCTTTTCTGTCTCCTGCAATCATCCCTGAGAGCTGCCCCTGGCAGGGGCACGGGGGTCCTATCTCTGGGGGTGCAGCTCACCTCTCTTTGCTGGATGCATTAAAATTGACTCCAAGTGCCCTAGTAATGGTTAACGTGTCACTAACCTTCTCAAGGGCCTCAAGAGATGCCAGCGTCAGATCCTCTTTCAAGTTGAAGGTCTGGATTGTCCGGGTACCCCCACTCCACTCCCACGTGGAGTCTCAGGCACAGCTCTGTCCCCGGCTCCCTCCCCCCCAGGCGCTCTGCCTGCGCACTGAGGTTCCTGCAGCTGTTGCCGCGGCTGCGGGAAGAGCAGAGCAGAGGCCGTGCGGCAGCTGGTGTCTTGCCCGCCGTAGTCCTGCTGTCCAGTTGTTGCTGGGGACAGAGCAAGGGGAACATGTGTGTACCTCCTAGAGCCTTTAATTTGTTTAGAACGTTGTTTCTGCACTTTTACAGCCGACGAGTAAGATGCAGAACTCAGAAGTCTGCCTTTTATTAAAGAAACTGCAGGCCCGCCGCATTTGACCAGAACCCTCTTAAAGGAAGCGGCCTCACGAGAAGGGGAGGAGGCTGTGGAAGCCGTGCGGTGGCGGCTCAGACCCGGGGCCGGCTGGCACAGGCCCCTGCCCGAGGCCCTCGCAGCCCCGTGCGGTGGCTCGTGTGCAGTCGGTCGTCCACGTGACCGGCGGCTTGGAACCTTGAGCGGGCCTGTGGGGCTTTTCTAGCTCCACGGATGTGCCAGGAGGCTCCAGTCCTGTGGATTCTAGGCATTTCGTCTTTGTGATCGTCTTTCCTTATTTTTGGGGGGTAACCATCAGATCACATCGCCCCCAGCCCGGCTCACAGACTGTTTCTTGCCTGGTTCCGTTTCACGTGCAGTGCGCGTGGTGACCGCCTAGCCACCCTCCAGGCTTCCACTGTCAAGTCTGTATTCCGGGCCGTTCCTACGATAACCCTCCATTTTCTCCCCAATGGCAGTCATGACAAAAAAGTGGCAGTTTCTCCCTCGAGGGAGGGTAGCAGGATTTTAAGTGGTGTGCCGTTAATTAATCGGAAGCCTTTTTCCCCTCAGGTTGCACCTGATGCCGGAAGGCAAGCACAACCTGCATTTACGTTTTGCAGATGAATTCAACAAGTTAGCGGAAGACTTCCTACAGCAACAGTGTCCCTGAGAACATGTGACCCGGTGATTCCCCTGCCTGGGGCGGGAGCCTGGGGTGCTGCCCCTAAAACCGCACCCCCCCACCCGCCACCCGTCACCCCTCAGTTCACCTGCCTCCCGTCTCCCTGCAGCTCCCCCCATACTGCTCCTGGCCTGGCACGAGTAACAGCATAAGCACCATCCAGCTTCCACAGCTGGGAAAATTCAACCCCATTTTTGAATGTGAATTTCTACCCTTGTCTTAAGAAATAAATTCCTATGATGATTTACTTTCAGATGAGCCATCGGTGAAGTTTTTGTAGTGTTCGGGACTGCTTTTGGTGGCTGACATGAACGTATGAGGCGGCATCTTTTATCTGAGAGGTACAGGCCTACACCGGCCGTTATCACACTGTTCGAAGAGAAATGCAGAAACCGAAGACGGCCCTTGGCCCGGGTCCTTGACACAGCATTGTCACAGGGCTGCTGGAGCCACAGCCAATCAGGGAGCCGAGCGTGCCTGGGGCTCAGATCTCTGGTCACCTCCACACACCTTCACTGGATCCCGTTCCTTTAATACTTCAGTGAAGATCAAAACAGGCCTTTTGTCACTTTTTACTCAAAGAGCAGAAAGGCTGTTAACAACACTGAAGTAGAAGTCCGATTTTCTGAAAAGTGCTAAAGCCAGGAGTTCCCGTCGTGGCTCAGTGGTTAACAAATCCGACTAGGAACCATGAGGTTGCGGGTTCGGTCCCTGGCCTTGCTCAGCGGGTTAAGGATCTGGTGTTGCCGTGAGCTACGGTGTGGGTCGCAGACGCAGCTCGGATCCCGCATTCCTGTGGCTCTGGCCTAGGCCGGTGGCTACAGCTCCAATTCGACCCCTAGCCTGGGAAGCAGCCCTAGAAAAGGCAAAAAGACCAAAAACAAAACAAAAAAAACACTACAGCCAGAAACATTTAAGAAGCACTTAGTGAAAGAATAAAAATTACTTGAAATAAAGGTAAAGAGACCCCAGGTTTCGGACACATGCGTTTTATTAGGATAGGTATCTCAGACAACACTGTAACTCCCGGAGCGTCCACGCGATCACAACAGTGTGAACTGACGGAGGCAAAACTGAGCACCATCGTGTACGGAGAGGAGGACCATGCGCGACGGAGGACGGCGCGGGGTCGCCAAGGGTGCGCCCCTCGCTCGGGACGGTCTCAGGCCTCGTCCTCGCCCTCCTCCTCCTCGAACTCGCCCTGCTCGTCGGCCGTGGCGTCCTGGTACTGCTGGTACTCGGACACCAGGTCGTTCATGTTGCTCTCGGCCTCGGTGAACTCCATCTCGTCCATGCCCTCGCCCGTGTACCAGTGCAGGAAGGCCTTGCGCCGGAACATGGCCGTGAACTGCTCCGAGATGCGCTTGAACAGCTCCTGGATGGCCGTGCTGTTGCCGATGAAGGTGGCCGACATCTTGAGGCCGCGCGGCGGGATGTCGCACACGGCCGTCTTGACGTTGTTGGGGATCCACTCCACGAAGTAGCTGCTGTTCTTGTTCTGCACGTTGAGCATCTGCTCGTCCACCTCCTTCATGGACATGCGGCCGCGGAAGATGGCGGCCACCGTCAGGTAGCGGCCGTGGCGCGGGTCGCAGGCGGCCATCATGTTCTTGGAGTCGAACATCTGCTGCGTGAGCTCGGGCACCGTCAGCGCGCGGTACTGCTGGCTGCCGCGGCTGGTCAGCGGCGCGAAGCCGGGCATGAAGAAGTGCAGGCGCGGGAAGGGCACCATGTTCACGGCCAGCTTGCGCAGGTCGGCGTTGAGCTGGCCCGGGAAGCGCAGGCACGTGGTGACGCCGCTCATGGTGGCCGACACCAGGTGGTTGAGGTCCCCGTAGGTGGGCGTGGTCAGCTTCAGGGTGCGGAAGCAGATGTCGTACAGGGCCTCGTTGTCAATGGAATAGGTCTCGTCCGTGTTCTCCACCAGCTGGTGCACGGAGAGGGTGGCGTTGTAGGGCTCGACCACCGTGTCCGAGACCTTGGGCGAGGGCATGACGCTGAAGGTGTTCATGATGCGGTCGGGGTACTCCTCGCGGATCTTGCTGATGAGCAGGGTGCCCATCCCGGAGCCCGTGCCGCCCCCCAGCGAGTGGGTCAGCTGGAAGCCCTGCAGGCAGTCACAGCTCTCTGACTCCTTCCTGACCACGTCCAGGACCGAGTCCACCAGCTCGGCGCCCTCCGTGTAGTGGCCCTTGGCCCAGTTGTTGCCGGCACCGCTCTGGCCTGCCAGGGGGAGAGGAGAATGTCAGGGAAATGTTGGTAATTGCAAATTCTCTCATTTTAACTCTGGACCTGTTTTAGAGATGACAGATTCTTCGCTTTTAGAGCCTCTCTTTATCTACAGGAAAATTTTCTATATATGATCCTCAAAAAACACTAAGGATCTAATAAAACAAAAAGGGAGTTTAGTACATTTGAGATTATTAAGATTGTTAATTTTAAAACAGTTGTGTTTTGTTAAACTAATAACCTTCTGTAAATAGTTAACTCAGCGACAGTGACCAGGCAGGCAGAACCTGCTCTCAGCCGCGGTCTCGGCGCCTGCCCGTCACCTGGGCCTCGGGCCTGGGCCTCTAGAAGCACTTGCTTCTCACTGCTTCTCTCGAAGGACCAGCTACCTGCTCTGGGAAGCTCTCCTTGGCTCTTCCTTCCAAGCCCCTCCCGGGCTGCTCTGGGGGCGGGGCCGAGGCAGCCCCTGCAGGTGACCCGGCCTTTGGGCTGCACTGAGAGGGGCTGGACGAGGGGCAGCTCCGGGCCCGGGGCCGTGAGGTCAGGGCCGAGGGCTCCCTGTGGACACACGGTGTCCGCCTCGGCCTTGAGCCGGGAGAGCTGTGAGCCCCACGGGGCTGGGGAGGAAGGAGACCCGCGGAGCCAGCGCCCAGGGGTCGTGGCTACGTACCGAACACAAAGTTGTCGGGCCTGAAGATCTGGCCGAAGGGTCCAGACCTGACCGAGTCCATGGTGCCCGGCTCCAGATCCACCAGGATGGCCCGGGGCACATACTTGTTACCTGTGGGGACAGAGCTGGACTTAGACCTGCGGTTGGCCGAGGAAGCCCGGACGACGCCCTGCCCTGTGCGCCTTTCGCGGCAGAATTCACCCCAGAAGGTGCCAGCCCGAGGCACCGGGGGAGCTGCGAGGAGGTTTCTGCTCTACGAGGGGGCTGATGGCCTTGCTCGGTCGTGACAAGCATGCGGGGGCCTTAAGACGTGTGCTCCCGAGCAGCGGGCACTCAAGGTGGAGGCGGGCAGGACGGCCGTGGCGTCCCCCCAGAACAGAAAGCAGGCGGAGGGGCCCCCGGGTCCCAGCAGTCACCAGCGGCTTCGTTGTAGTACACGTTGATCCTCTCCAGCTGCAAGTCGCTGTCGCCGTGGTAACTGCCAGTGGGGTCGATGCCGTGCTCGTCGCTGATGACCTCCCAAAACTGGGGAGAAAAGGGGAACCACGTGATGGCCTGGCATCCTAGGTGCCGGTGAGGCGGGCCCTTTGCGTCCTCCCACGTCCTTGCCGCAGGGGCGTGTGGGCAGACAGTCGAGGTGTCCCAGACAGACTCCCAGCTGCCCGCCCCGTTCCTCCAGCGGCTGCTGCTCAGGGCTTGGGAATCCGCAGGGCATGAGCCATAATGTGGCGACAGACTGAGGAGCCGGGAGGGGCCCGAAGGAGGGGGGGTGGGCACAGCAGACGCCCTTCCAGGGGAATCGTGGGTGGGTGCTGGGGAGGCCGCCACCCCCGGGCAGGGCTGCGTGTCAGCCTGGTGGAGGATGGACGGGTCCTGGCAGGGCCCAGGACCATTGGGACCCCGCCCTGTGGCTGCCTGCAGGCATCCCTGTCTCCTGGCGCAGATGGGACCCAGCCCCCCAGCAGCGCAGCTCAGCTCTGACATCTGCACTGCCCTCAGCAGCGGCAGCAGCAGGATGGCGGGGAGGGGCGGGCAGAGCTGGGGGCCCCCCCTGGGGGCAGTGGCCCGAGCTGTCGATGGTGAGGGTGCAGGCTGCATCATGAATTTGCAGCAGGGAAGGGGCGGGAGCCTGGGGTGGGCAATATGGCGGCTCTGAGAGAGCCCACGTCCTTGTGCAGGCGCCCGCCCACCCCCATGCACCAAGCCGCCGGGCCTCGCCCACGGCGGGCGCCAGCCACAGCTCCGGACGGCCACCTGCCGCCTCGCAGACGGAATCAGACTCAGACGTTATATGTCATCCCGTCTAGATGCTGCTGGCATAGAGATCTAACCTCGCCTGTGGGGCCCAGGAGAATTCTCCACAACATCTGTCACCCAATGACATTGCATTTTTTTCATTCAAGCTATAGACAAGATACACGAATTAAATTCCACATACGGTCCCTGGATTAATGTGACAGCAGCCCCTAGCCAACGCTCAGAGGGCATTCTACCAGGGAAATAGCAACCCCGTCCCGCAGAAGGGCCGGGTCAGAGGAAATTTCAAAGGGCCTTGATTAAAGGCACACACAGCTGCGTGGCCAAGCGCATCGGGGCAGGTTGTGTGGTTCCTGGGCCCCGCCCGGCGAGCGCGCGCGCCGAGAACGCGCCATCCGAGCGGCCGCCCGCTCCCCAGCCCCTCTCGGGCCCCAGGATGCTCCCTGGGGGTCCGCCACCCTCTCCTGACCCCTCCTCGGTCCTCACCCTGGGAACCCGGGCTCCTCTGGGCCCTCGCCCTTGGGACACGTCGCCCCCTCCCCTGCGCGCACCCTCGGGAACCGCCGGCCCCGCCCGGGCCCCGACGCGCACCCTGGGGACCCGCCACCCCCTCCTGACCCTCCCGTGGTCCTCAGCCTGTGGACCCGCGCCCCATCCCGGCCCTGCACACCGGGTTTCGCTGTCCCCTGCTCACACCACCCCCCCGCAGCGTACACTCTCGGGACCCGTCCCCGGCGCCCACCTTGGCGCCGATCTGGTTGCCGCACTGGCCCGCCTGGATGTGCACGATCTCGCGCATGATGCCGGCTGCGGAGCTGGTGGAAGCGCGGGCCCTGAATTGCGTGGGGGCAGACCGGCAACTCCGACGCAGAGACCTGCTGCCGCCCCCCGGCCGCGCTTTTTATAGAGGGGGCCCCGCCCCCCGCGCGGTGACGTCAGCGGGCGGGGCGCGGGGGCGGCGGGGCGGCGGGGACTGCGGCACCGCGAGGGGGAGCCGGGGCGCGGCGCGAGGTGCGGGCCGGGGTGGGCCGCGCTGGGCCCCGGGGCGGCGGCGCGCGCGCCCCTCGGAGCCGCAGCCCAGAATTTTCTCTGGAGTCTGCAGCGCTCCTCGGTTCCTTGCCTCCCGGCAGGGTCCTGAGTCCTGGACCTCGGGCTCTTTCTGGTCTGGGTGTAACGCCCAGGGGCGGGCGCAGGGCGCAGAGAAGGGGACCAGGCGAGGAGGGGAGGGTGGGGCTCTTTCGCCTCTGCCCCCCTAAGGAAGGTGCTGGGTTTGGCAGGGGCTAGGACGAGTGGGCGCTGGGTCTGTCTCATGTCAGCTTTGGGTGTGGGGTCCTTGTGAAGGCCGCGACACGTGGAAAATTCCGCGAACGTGCGTGGCGTGGAAAATTCCGCGAACGTGCGTGGCGGAGAGACGATGTGCCAGCCAGGCGGCCGCCGGAGCGCGTGCGCCCTCCGCACGTTCTGTCACCTAAGCCCCAGGGCTCCCTTTAGAGCTCGAAGTCCAGCTCCAGGCCACCCGGCACACGTGGCCATTGAACTCCTGAAACGTGGGAATCCGAGTTGAAATGTCCTTCATGTAAAATCCGCGTGGGACTTCGTAGGCCGAAGAAGTTGAAAGCACGTAAAATAGTGCATAGCATTTTACATGCTGCAGTATTTACAGTGGCTACTGGAGAATTTTAACTATCGCACTTCCGTCCTCCGTAAACGTGATGACCATCCCAGCCTCACAGCTTTGGGAAAAGAGGCTAAAGAGATGACCAGCTGCAAAGCTAGTAAGTGACCATGTCTCGCTTCCTTCTGCAAAGAGAAAGCCCAGGTGAGTTGGAAAGGCTTGGTCAGGGTGAGGCAAGACCCAGCCTTAGTTACTGTCCCCGCCCATCCTGAGCAGGGGGCCAGGTGTGCAGGGCCCTGGGACTGCTCCTCTCCTCTCTGGGGCCAGTTTCTCCAGCTATAAAGTGGTGGTAATTACAGGTGCCCCGCAGCCAGCTTTGTGAGTCGGAAATGAGCAGCTCTATATGAAAGCGGGTCAAGTTTAAGGAGCAGCAATACCTCCATAAAATCTAAGGTGATGCTGTATTATAAATATGAAGCCTATTTGCCCTGTTATGGTGGGCAGAGTCCTGGCTGCATTACTCCTGCTTCAGGAAACCAGCCTTGGCTCACTCTGGAGCCAGGCGCTGGTGCCGCCTCCCAGGCGGGAATGGTTTCCCAGGCTCCCCCCCACCCCCTGCCACTGGGCCCCCAGCATTCCGCCCACCCTGCCGATGCTGCGCCCCCGGTGCCTAAGCTTGGCCTCCCCCAAAGGCCCACGTCCTGGGCTCTTCACGACCAGCTGGAGCGTTCCAGAACCTCTCCAGGGAATGGCCCTGCTCCAGGTAGTGTCTCTGATTACACGGTTCCTAGAAGTTTTTCTGGCAATTGCTGCTTCTTGGTCTATATTGTTTCATTTAGGTGGGAATTTGAGGCCAAGGAGGAGCGGAAGGTGAGATGTGGAAGGGACAGTTTCGGGGACATGGGGACCCTAACAGTGGGCATCTCCCTGTGTGTGCAGGGTGCCTACTCTGCTGAATCCTGATCCCCTAACCTCTCAGCCTCTGGCACCTGTTTCTGAAACATGGAAATGGGTTTTTGTGACATCGCGGAGCAAGAGACAATGTCTCTGGGCCGGGTGTCTGGTGACTAAGTTAGTGACAGCATTTATTCCAGCAGGCCCAGCCCCGGCGGGGTCACTGGCAGCAAACGACCCTCCCGAGGTGCCTCCTCTGCCACCCGGTGAGCAGCCAGCCTGCCTGCTCCCCGCCCCCGCCCCGTGTCTGTGCCTGTTTAATCAGAGACGCTCACAGAGAGTTTTGAATAATGCCTGCCCGGCCTAAGGTGACTCATCCAGGGCTGTGAGCTGCCCTCCGCACGCCGCCCCTCGGTCACACAGCCCAGACGGCAGGAGGAAGCGGGCCGCTCAGCCTCCCTTCCCTGGAGTAGGCTTTGCGTTCTGGGGAGAAAGTGGTTTTATCGCCGTGTTTCTTTGCGGCTGAAATGGACCAGCTCTTCTGGCTGCTGGGCATGGTGATGGGAGCGGGGGAGCCAACGTCCTCCTGCTGTGTCATTTCCTGCTTTGGGCCTGATGTCACCAACAGCATTTGAGCCACCCCACCCCGAAGGCACCTTGGGGTGATGATGACAAAACTGCGACTGGAGAAGGAAGGTGAGGAGCCAGGAGAAGGGCTGGGCCTGCACCTTTTCCTGAAGGGCTCGGCTGGCATCCTCTGCCTGCCCTTCCCCCTCCCACCTTCGCGGAGAGCCCTCTAGTGAGTGGCCTGGGACCAGGATGGCCGATCACCCCGAGTCAGTGCATCTCCAGGGTGACGTCTCTGATCTAGTTGAAGCATTCTTTGCTGGGGGCCTGAAATTTTGAGAGCATCGGTTCTCCCATCATGAAACCCAGAGCATTCCTAGCAATAAAATTGTCTCGGTTCTTCTGGAACATCTCCCTTCCCGCGGAAGTGACGCAAGTGTGTCTGGCTACTCTCCTCTCGTGTTTTTTCTGCTGTTGGCATTTGGCGTTTATCTTCCTTTTTTCCGCTTTCACGGGTTGTTTAGATGTTTGTTCCTTTTTAACGTGTTTCCATCATGCTTGCCTTCGACGTGAAGAATGTCGGTGCCCTCAGAGCAGGCCCGGGGGACAGGCACCTGCGTCTCTCGCCTGCTCCCTTGACGGTGAGCCCATGTGCTCAGGTTTTTAATGAAAGCATCTCTCTGTGAAGATGGAGAAATTTTGCTTCAAGCGTCTGAGCCACTTCCTTTTTCAAAAGACTGCCTGGCACATGAAGTCAGAATCCCGATTTAATTTACTTTGAAGATGTCAGCTGTACCAAACTATATCAATTTTTGCAGTAGACAGTAATAATTTGAAGTAAATGTATAGTACTGTTTTTCAGCCACCTTCTGGAATGTTTCTTGTCCCAGTAGGACGTATGTTTACTAGAATTGTTGATCTGGGTCTTTTGGAGTCGGAAAAATAGCGTGTGCTGAGTGTGTGTGTTACATGCACCTTACATGCACATATGTGTTTTATTGTGGTAGGAACACATTTCATGGACACATATTTTCCGAGAACAAAATTAGAAAATTTATGAAATTCTAAAGGACGCAAGTGTGTCTGGCTACTCTCCTCTGGTGTTTTTTCTGCTGTTGGCATTTGGCGTTTATCTTCCTTTTTTCCACTTTCACGGGTTGTTTAGATGTTTGTTCCTTTTTAGCGTGTTTCCATCATGCTTGCCTTTGACGTGAAGAATGTAAAATACGAGGTCTTCTTAGGCCACGACCTAAATGAGACGTGATCTCACAAGTTCTCAAGTGTATTAACCTTCTCCCAGCCGCTGCCGTGTCCCCCCAAACCTAGAGTATCGGGACCATACCAGCTTCTCTGAGCAAACTCCGCTTCCCAGGGCCGTGGCCGTTCACTGGACTGGAGGGAATTTCCCCCCATGAACCCCCCCTCGCCCCACCCGACCCCCTTTCCCGGAGTGGGTAAGAGCACAGGCCCTGAACGGATAGAGGGGTGCACAGCCTGACTCCGCCGCTTACGAGCTGTGTGCCCTACAGCAAGTTACGTACCCTCTCTGTGCCTCACTTCGCCCGTCACTAAAGTGGGAATAATGATGACAGAAGGAATCCCTGGGAAAGGGCGCAGAAGAGCCCCTCGCCCCAGTAAGTGCTGCGGACGTCGTCGCTGTTGCTCTTGCTCTCCTGAGCTCCCTCCCTCCTTCGCTTCCTTCCTTGGCGCTCTCCTCATATCGAGGCCCCTGTCGCCGTCTCTGCAGTGCCCCGCGTAGTACCGCGTGCTGCGGCCCCTAGTCCAGGGGTTGTCCACAGCCCTGTTCGGAGGCTCTCCCCCCGCCACAGCCGGAGGGTCTGCAGGTCAGTGGGGGTCCCCACGCCGTGCAGGAAGTTTCCAGACACGAGCACCCTCAAGGGCAGGGCACAGCCTGGACCAGCCCCTGCAGAAGGCGCGGAGCCTGCGAGCCTGCTCCCGCCATGACCCAACTCTCTGGCTCGCCTGCCATCTAGGTTCTAAAAAACAGGCTTTCTTCACACCACAATCCGAGTTGCCAGAGAATGTGGGTGAGGCCAGCTGCGCTGGTGTCCGCGGGGCCCAGCCAGGCGCAGAAAGGCTGCTGGTCATTCTGGAAGCTCCAGGGATCAAGGTTTTGCTCCGTCTCACTTTCGAGGCAAACAGGATTGTGGAGAAACTGACGTCAGCGTCCCCCTCCCCGAGGTGAGAAAGCCGGTGGGTCCTAATAATTCTGCCTTCTGCTGCAGGTGTGCAGGGGAGTGGGGACAGCAAGGAGGCCCTGCTCCCTGGTCACCTCCGTCACCCAGCCCTGCTCTCCGGGGGCTCTGTCCCAACTGCCAGTGTTTTCGCCCGCAGCATCTCTCTTCCCTGCCCCCACCGCGTGGTCTGTACAGATTTTCCTACGACAGTCTTTGCAGTTCGGGCAACAACCAGCTGCCACCAAACTTGTAAAATCTGCTGGGATAGGAGCACCTGAAGTAGGAAGAGACTTTTTTCTCTTCACGGCCGCACCCACAGCATTTGGAAATTCCTGGGCCAAGGATTGAATCCGAGCCACAGCTGTGACCTCTGCCCGGTGCTTTAACCCACTGGGGATTGAACCCTCGCCTCTGCAGTGACTCAAGCCACTGCAGTTGGTTCTTAACCCGTGGCACCACAGTGGGAACTCCCAGGAAGTGCCTTTTTAGTTTAGTTTTTTTTTTTTTGGTGCCACACCCACAGCATATGGAAGGCTAGGGGGTCAAATCAGAGCAACAGCTGCAGGCCTGCACCACAGCCACAGCAACTTGGGATCCGAGCCCCGTCTGAGATCTATACCACAGCTCATGGCAATGCCAGATCTTTAACCCTCTGTGCGGGGCCAGGGGTTGAATCTGCATCTTCTTGGATACTAGTCAGGTTCATTACTGCTGAGCCACAATGGGAACTCCCTTTTTTTTTTTTTTTTTGGCTGCACCTGTAACCTATGAAAGTTACCAGGCCAGGGAGGAAATCCAAGCCACAGCAGTGACCTGAGCTACAGCGGTAACACCAGGTCCTTAAGTGCCAGGCCACCAGGGAACTCCAAAGTGCCTTTTAAAAAGATAAAATCATATTGAGGTATGTTATTTTAAAGCGTGTATTGCATCTTGGAGCAATTAAGATGTGGAGAAATCCAGTCCTGGAGTCTCCTCAATTGTGCAGCCAGGGGCTTCAGAGAAAACTCCAGATTGCTTCCTGTTCACAGTTCCCTCCTTTGCCAATTAAGTCCCAGAAGTACTTCTGAGAAGTATCTCTGTGAAGAAATACTACTGCTTATTTATAATCAGTTATTATCTATGCCCGAAAAAATAGCAATAGCATCATTTCAAAGACGGGGTGGACTCGTTTTGTTAAATTTATTATTTGATCATATAGCACGTTTTGATGAACACCGATGGGCTGATGCTTGGGTAAGTTGCTGCCCGTGTCCTCTTGTGTTTCTCAATGAGAAGAAATATTTGTTAGGTCTACTCTTTCAGTCTCATCAGCAGAGTCAAGTTCATCTTTGGGCAATAGGAGCACAGCCTTTGCTAGTTTTCAGGCCCTAAGAAGATGTCGGAGATGGGGGTGGAGTGATGACCAAATCTGAAAGGAAGCCTGTGATAATAAGTTAATCAACGTTTAATTAAGTATCTATGGAATATAGCCCAGAAAATTAGAGGCAACCTAACTTTCTGTCATAACGTGTAAATTATAATTAAGTAAAAATTTTACAAAGGCGAAATTTAGAAATTTTGGTTGTGATGTGGGTGATGCTTCCGAAAGCGCGAGCATGGAAACAAAGCCCTTCAACTGGCTTCATCCGTCACTCACAATTAGTACAGTGTCTGGATATAAAGAAATCGTTTACATTTGTTTATATCTAGAAGAACGAAGGAGGCTAAAGAAGATGGAGGCGCGCGTGGGAAAGGCATCACCTGAGATTTTACGTGCTGCGAAGGCTGAGCAGGAGGGCACCTGCGCGCACTCTGGAAAACCAGGGGTCTTGGACCAGTCATTTCCCCGCACTGGCCGGCAGGGGGCGCCGGGCGGAGGACAGCTTGGTTGCTGTGTGTGATGGACGAGGGGGGAGTTTGGGTGAATTACCGGAGGACGGAGAAGCGAAACCCGACGTTTCTGTGCGCTGCGTGTCTCAGAGTCAAGCTCTCGTTACCTCGTGGAAGGCTTGTACTCTGTGCTGATTCGCAGAAGACTTTTAAGGTTGGATAGTTTGTAATTCATGAGGTATTTGGTTCCCATTAGAGATGCCGGGATGGCCGCCGGTGAATGAGGCCGAGGTGGGGGGCACGGCGGAGGGGGGCACGGCGGGGAGGCCACAGGCTGAGCTCCCGGGGCCGTGCAGGTCAGGAGCTGGTCCACAGGTGAGCGGCCAAGGCTGACCGCATGTTACTGCAGGGCTGAAAGGATGTGGCGGAAAAGCAGGACAAGGGGCCAGGAAGCTCGTGGCAGAGGTGAGTCCAGATGGGACCTCTCCCTGCCCTGCGGCTGTTCCGGGTCCAGCCTGAGACAGACACTGCCCTCCTAACTGCCCGCGGTTGCACATGCAAACTGCTGAGATGGAGCCGGTCCTTAGCGAAGCTGCAAGGGTGGCTAAGCTTCCTCTCTCATTCTTTCCCCACCTCCTGCCACTCACTCTTCCCCGGGTTTGAGCAGCGGGGCTCCACCCCCTCATGAAATCTGTACCGAGCAGATAACGCCACTCAGCTATGGCCTTATTCTGATGAGCAAGTATATTAACTCTTCCGAGAATGGTCACATGGGGACATAAACTTCTGGGGGCAAAGGGACCTGAAAACCAAATATTCCAACATTGAAAGATGTTCCAGAACGAGTCTAGCTCAGTCCCCCACGCTGAGCTCCTGAGGAGGAGCCACACATCGCCTGTCCTGGAGCAGCTTCCTTCGAGGGGGCGACTGGCGAGAGCCCCCCCAGCTGCGCGGTCATGGGAGGAGGGCCCTGCAGATACTATTGCATCTCATTTTCACTGTGACCGTCTGAAGTAGGTACTGTTATCACCATTTTCGGAGAAAGAAGCTCAGGCACAGTGATTAAAATACTTGCCCTAAAATGCAAAAAAAAGAAAACTTGCCCCAAAGCCATACAACTAGTAAGTAGAAAAATCCCTCCATGAGCACAGGTCCAGATGTCGGAACCAGAAGTTCTGGAGCCCACATTCATTCCATTCCCCAAACTGTCCGCTCGAGGTGAGCGGGATTCTAAGCCCCAAGGCTCACCTGCCCGGGAGCCCACACCTTTTCCCAGTTGTTGAAACACTAATGGAGGCGCTGCTGAGAAGGGATTCTGCAGGTGTTAATTAAGGTCCCAAATCAGGGGACCTTAAATTAGGGGGTCTCCCGGCGAGGCTTCCCTGATCACGTGAGCCTCTTAAGGGGAGAATGTTCTCCAGCTGGTGGCCGAGGGCAGCGTTTCAGAGCAGGGGAGGCGCTCTCCTGGTGGCCTTGAAGGTGCGTTGGCCGTGTTGGAGGCCGTGGGGCCCATGAAGAGGCAGCCACCTGGAGGGGGCAGCCTCTGGCCAACAGCTGGCAAGGGAGCAGGATCCTCAGACCAGGCCTGTGAGAAACTGGATGCTGCCGACCACCTGACGGCGTGGAGGGCCCAGCGCAGCACCGACCACGCGCTGCCGGATGCTGTGAGAGGATGGCGCGGGTCCCGCCTCGGGGGCTGCGTGGCCGTGGTGATACACTGCGCCGGAACACCCCGCCCTGCCTCCCCTCTGCTCTGAGGTCAGTCCCGCAGGGCCTGAGACAAGAAGGATTTTATTAACTTTTGAATTGTAGTATGCTCTTTTAAATTCTTTATTTTCTTGAGGTATAGGTGACTTACAGCATTGTGTTAGTTTCAGGCGTACAGCAAAATGTTTCGGTGACATGTGATTTTTTTTTGGATTCTTGCCCTTATTCCAAGACCTTGCACAGGGTCCCTGTGCTGGACAGGAGGTCCTTCCGTACCTCTTTTATATTCAGTGATGGGTATGTGTTGATCCCAAACTCCTGGTTTATCCCTCCGGCTCCCCCTTTCCCCTTTGGTAACCATGAGTTTGTTTTCTGTGTCTGTGAGTCTGTTCCTGTTTTGCAAGTAAATTCATTGTATTGTTTTTTAGATTCCATGTATACGTGATATTATATAATACTTGTCTTTCTCTGACTTTCTTCACCTAGTGTGATAATCTCTAGGTCTATGCCTGTTGCTGCAAATGGCAGAATTCTGTTCTTCTGAATGGCTGAGGACTATTCCATTGTATCTATGTGCCACGTCATCTTTATCCATTCTTCTGCCAGGGGACATTTCGGTTGCTTCCATGCCTTGGCTTTTGTGAGTGATGCTGCTATGAACACTGGGGTGCCTCTGTCTTTTCAGAGTTTTTATCTTTTCTGGGTATATGCCCAGGAGTGGGATTGCTGGATCATGGAGTAATTCTATATTTAGTTTTTAAGGAACCTCCTTGCTGTTCTCCCCATGGTGGTTGTACCAGCTCACACTCCCACCAACAGTGGAAGAGGGTTCCCTTTTCTCCACATCCTCGCCAGCATTTGTTATTCGTAGACTTTTGGGTGATGGCCATTCTGACTGGTGGAGGGGGTACCTCATTGTAGTTTTGATTCCTATTTCTCTAGTGATGCTAAGTATCTTTTCATATGTCTGCCATCTTTTCTTTGGAAAAATGTCTAGGTCTTCTGCCCATTTTTTGATTGGGTTGCTTGGGGTGTTTTGCTATTGAGTTTTATGAGCTGTTTGTCTATTTTGGAAATTAAGCCCTTGTTGGTCGTGTTGTTTGCAAATATTTTCTCTCAGTCCATGGATTGTCTTTTCATTCTGTTTATGGTTTTCTTTGCTGCGCAAAAGCTTGTCAGTTTGATTAGGTCCCATTTGTTTATTTTTGCTTCTATTTCCTTTGCCTTGGGAGACTGCCCTAAGAAAACTGCTGCAGTTTATGTCAGAGAACGTTTTGCCTGTGTTCTCTGCCAGGAGTTTTATGGTGTCCTGTCTTATATTTGTCTTTAAGCCATTTTGAGTTTATTTTGGGGCATGGTGTGAGGTGTGTTCTGATTTCATTGACTTGCATGCAGCTGTCCAGCTTTCCCAGCACCACCTGCTGAAGAGCCTGGCTTTCCCCGTGTGTGGTCTTGTCTCCTTTGTTGAAGTTTAGTGGTCTGGAAGCAGGTGGGTTTATTTCTGGGCCTGAACAAGGATTTGAGTGGAAGTTTGTTGGGGGGAGGATCCCCAGAAGTGGGAGGGTGAGGGGACTGAGCGGGGAAGCTGGTTCCAGCCTGGGGTCTGCAGGGGACCCCAGCACCGGAGCTGCCCCCCTCCAGTCGCTGACGGGTCCTCCTTCCAGAGGGATGTCACCGGCAGGGCGTGCAGAAGAGGGTTTGGGAAGGACAGCGTCTCGGGAACAGGGGCAGGGCTGACGTGTCAGGGCCCGAGACGCGTGTTAGTACACTCCTCCCCACCTGGTGATGCTGCCAGGTGGCCTGGGGCCCCGCCTTGGCCCCATAGCCTGGTGACTGCTTCTCCATACTTTTCAGATACTGGCACTTTGCAACTCCTGCAGTGTTCACAGTCCCCAGGTGTCCTCTCCCCTGGCTCAGCATCTCCCATCTCACCCCGGACCCCCACGAAACACAAAATCTGAGTCCTTTGTCATCTAGGGAGGCGCTGGCTTCGGAACTGGTTCGGTGGTTCTCAGCTGGGAACTGTACCGCTGCTCCGACTGCGTCAGCTTCCAGGCAGCCTGCCTGTCCAGGTGACTCCCATGAGCTGCCCTGGTCCTCTGTGCAGCTGCAGAGACATGTCTGGCCCTTCCTGCCCCTGTGCTGGTGGCTCTGGGACGGTAGGGGGGACACTGCGTCACCGGGAGCCCCCGGGCCTGGTTCTGGGGAGCGGGCATCGTGATCACGACCAGTGTGCTCAGAATTTAAAATACGTACCTCAGCGACAGTGACCAGGCAGGCAGAACCTGCTCTCAGCCGCGGTCTCGGCGCCTGCCCGTCACCTGGGCCTCGGGCCTGGGCCTCTAGAAGCACTTGCTTCTCACTGCTTCTCTCGAAGGACCAGCTACCTGCTCTGGGAAGCTCTCCTTGGCTCTTCCTTCCAAGCCCCTCCCGGGCTGCTCTGGGGGCGGGGCCGAGGCAGCCCCTGCAGGTGACCCGGCCTTTGGGCTGCACTGAGAGGGGCTGGACGAGGGGCAGCTCCGGGCCCGGGGCCGTGAGGTCAGGGCCGAGGGCTCCCTGTGGACACACGGTGTCCGCCTCGGCCTTGAGCCGGGAGAGCTGTGAGCCCCACGGGGCTGGGGAGGAAGGAGACCCGCGGAGCCAGCGCCCAGGGGTCGTGGCTACGTACCAAACACAAAGTTGTCGGGCCTGAAGATCTGGCCAAAGGGTCCAGACCTGACCGAGTCCATGGTGCCCGGCTCCAGATCCACCAGGATGGCCCGGGGCACATACTTGTTACCTGTGGGGACAGAGCTGGACTTAGACCTGCGGTTGGCCGAGGAAGCCCGGACGACGCCCTGCCCTGTGCGCCTTTCGCGGCAGAATTCACCCCAGAAGGTGCCAGCCCGAGGCACCGGGGGAGCTGCGAGGAGGTTTCTGCTCTACGAGGGGGCTGATGGCCTTGCTCGGTCGTGACAAGCATGCGGGGGCCTTAAGACGTGTGCTCCCGAGCAGCGGGCACTCAAGGTGGAGGCGGGCAGGACGGCCGTGGCGTCCCCCCAGAACAGAAAGCAGGCGGAGGGGCCCCCGGGTCCCAGCAGTCACCAGCGGCTTCGTTGTAGTACACGTTGATCCTCTCCAGCTGCAAGTCGCTGTCGCCGTGGTAACTGCCAGTGGGGTCGATGCCGTGCTCGTCGCTGATGACCTCCCAAAACTGGGGAGAAAAGGGGAACCACGTGATGGCCTGGCATCCTAGGTGCCGGTGAGGCGGGCCCTTTGCGTCCTCCCACGTCCTTGCCGCAGGGGCGTGTGGGCAGACAGTCGAGGTGTCCCAGACAGACTCCCAGCTGCCCGCCCCGTTCCTCCAGCGGCTGCTGCTCAGGGCTTGGGAATCCGCAGGGCATGAGCCATAATGTGGCGACAGACTGAGGAGCCAGGAGGGGCCCGAAGGAGGGGGGGTGGGCACAGCAGACGTCCTTCCAGGGGAATCGTGGGTGGGTGCTGGGGAGGCCGCCACCCCCGGGCAGGGCTGCGTGTCAGCCTGGTGGAGGATGGACGGGTCCTGGCAGGGCCCAGGACCATCGGGACCCCGCCCTGTGGCTGCCTGCAGGCATCCCTGTCTCCTGGCGCAGATGGGACCCAGCCCCCCAGCAGCGCAGCTCAGCTCTGACATCTGCACTGCCCTCAGCAGCGGCAGCAGCAGGATGGCGGGGAGGGGCGGGCAGAGCTGGGGGCCCCCCCCTGGGGGCAGTGGCCCGAGCTGGGACCCTGCTGCCAAATAAATACATATCCAGACTTTGATACAGAGCAAATTTAATCAAAAGGACTTACCGTAGGGAGAATGCTCCCATCTCAAATCTGCCAGCATCCAAAATCAAAGAGAACTGGCTTTTTTCTGGTGCAGAGGTGCGACCGCGGCGCAGGAGCTTGGTGGACTGGGAGGGAGGGAGGGAGGGAGGGTGTGCTGAGCAGGTGTGAAACCAGCTCGCTGCAGCAGCAGGATTTCTCCGTGGTCAGCAGATTCCAGACTGAACTGTCAAGGCCCATGTGCTTGTTTCAGCTTGGGGCGTGGGGGGGGCTGAGGTTTGGTGACGGCAGAAGGTAAGACGTGTGCAGTTGTCACCCCCTGCGCGTTGTCCCTGTTGTTTTATATACACAATGGCTGTGGGTAACCGCTCTTAGGGACCAGCAATCGGCAGTGTGAGAGTGAGGCTTTAAGTAGTTGTTGAGTAGGTGGGCTTCTGGGTTCTTGTTGCCCCGTTCTTATTGGCTGAGAAGGTTCTGGACTGACAGGTGTTAGAGGGTCTTAGAGACCAGAAGTTTCACAAGAGGTATGCTTGGGAATATTGTAAAAGAGAATAATTATTACATGTTAAATTAGGGAGTAAAACCACAGTTTGAAGTTGGAAGGGAGCACGTTAGGCTCTGAGATATTGGGCCTGAAGCGTATTTAAATGGCAGAGTGAGGGGTTCCCATTGAGGTGCAGTGGTTAACAAATGCCACTGGGAACCATGAGGTTGTGGGTTCGAACCCTGGCCTTGCTCAGTGGGTTAAGGATCCGGCATTGCCGTGAGCTGGTGGTGTGGGTCGCAGACGCAGCTCGGATCCCGCGTTGCTGTGGCTCTGGCGAAGGCCAGTGGCCACAGCTCCGATTCGACCCCTAGCCTGGGGACCTCCATATGCCGCGGGAAGCGACCCTAGAAAAGGCAAAAAGACAAATAAATAAATAAATAAATAAATAAATGGCAGAGTGAGGGTGACAGTGGCAGTTTGATGGATTTCTCAGTTGCGGTGGCGGCACAGACGTTCATGGGGACGCGGGCACAGCAGCCACTCTGATCCCTGTCAAGGGCCCCCTTGGGAAGCCAGGAGCGTGTTGATGCCGACAGCTGCTGGGGGCCAGTCCCTGCGTTGCTGGCGTTCTCTGGTCATGATCAGTGTCCTCGACGAGACTGTCCCCAGGTCTGGTCACTTCCTGAAGCAGAGCATAGGAAGCCTGGGGGCCCTGGCACACTCGCCGAGGGGCCCACCCAACGGCAGCTGCAGATGCACACGTGTCCACGCGTGACCTGTGCCAGCAACCAAGGCCTTTGAGAGCCTCCCAGCCCCTTAACCTCTTGTTCCAAGGCTGCTTGAGGACCTCGCAAGGAAGGAAGGTCAAAGCTTCTTTCCGCTTTGACCAGGGATTCTGCACCTTGGCTTGTAGCTGAAACATGCTCCTGACGTGAAAATTTCCACAGATAGCTTTGGATCATCTGGTGCCTGAAAGCGGAAATCCGAGGTTATGTTATAGTTACGGTGGTGCAGGAAGCCAGTCTGCTGGGAGACCTGGTAAGGGCTAAGGAGCTGAGCTAAAGACAGCCCGTGTGAGGGCAGACCTGACGGGCCCTGCTTCGGCCACGCCCTCCTGCTTCGGCCATGCCCCTCCACGTGGGCGACCTTTGTGGACCCAAGAAGCCGTGCCCGCAGAACCTCGCACCTGTCCTAGAACTTAGGTTTCTGGATTTCCTGCCCAGTTCCGTGCACAGACAAGCCTCTCCCAAGCCTCCCCGAGGGCCGGTCACGCCTGCACGGGGCTCTCCTGGGACGGAAGGGAGATGGCATGTGGGGAGGGGGGACACGGTTTGCACGTGGATCTGGGCCCCCGTGCATATGCATCTGGAGCCCAAGAGAAGCTCTGGCTGCTGGGCCTCAGGTCGCATGTCACTGCCGAGAGAGGGATGCGTCCGCGGGGGGGACAGCAGAAGCTCTGGTTTGGTCTCTGCACGTGGCCCTCTGCATGCCTCCCTTGGCTAATTTTAGCCCCTATCCTCTCCCTGTGAAAGAATGCAGGGACCCTGTATCTGTGAGTACAGCAGCTTTCAGTAAGTTCTGTGGGTCCTCCTGGTGGATTATCAGCTAGGGTGGTCTGGGGGACCTTGAACCTTGCAGTTGGTGTCGCAGCAAGAATAGTCTTGGAGGCCATTCCCGCTAACCTCGCAATTGGCCCAGATGCTTCACAGTTGGTGTCACCCGTGGCGTTTGCTGGTCTTGTTCCAGAAGAAGGACGCGGGGGTGGAGGTGGGGGCCTTGAAGCTTTGGTTCCCGGGAGACCAGAGTCCCTGAGGTGGAGCACGGGAGCCAGGCTGCCCTTTGCATCAGAGGTCAAAGTTACCAAAGGAATTTTGCAATGCTGGCAGCAGCTTCTGTGGCGCTGGCTCACTGGACACTTAAGAAAATGCAGAGACAGGAATCACGCTCCCGGCCGGCCTGGGTCATGATAACCTGTAATAACCAGAATGGAAGGCGGGCAGGGGGGCGCTGAGGCTGAGCCACACGGGGATTCAGGCTGCTCTGAGCTCTGGGGACGAAGCCACAGACAGCCAAGACCTGCAAGGCGACGAGGAAGGCGACACGGGGAGAGGGTCTGAGAACCACCCCCATGGGGTGGGGACTTGGAGCAGCTGTGACGGCGGAAAGAGAGCGGGGGCAGGTGGGATCCGGTTGAAGGTCTTGCTGCAGCAGAAGGTGGCAGCCCAGGGGAGCCCCTGCTTCTCCCCCCACCCCCCCGAATGGCCTTCAATCAGCTCTTCTCACCCTGCTTTGGAGGAATTGAAAAGCTGGAAGCAGAGTTCCCGTCTTGGCGCAGTGGAAACGAATCCAACTAGCAGCCATGAGGTTGTGGGTTCGATGCCTGGCCCTGCTCAGTGGGTTAAGGATCCGGCATTGCCATGAGCTGTGGTGTAGGTCGCAGATGCAGCTCGGATCCGGTGTTGCTGTGGCTCTGGCGTAGGCCGGTGGCTACAGCTCCGATTCGACCCCTAGCCTGGGAACCTCCATATGCCGCAGGTGCGGTCCCCCCCCCCAAAAAAAAAAGGAAAAAGAAAAGCTGGAAGCACAGAGGCCAGTGAGCCACCTGACCTGGGATTGCCCAGTCTGACCAAGATGCAGATGGATGGGGCCTGGTCCCTTGGTCACCCCAGCTGGGAACCCAGGGCGTATGCGTGAGAGGGGCAGCAGGGATGGCTCTGGGCCTCCTGGTCTCAGGCTGTGGCATCCTAACGGGCTGCAGTCAGATTCGGAGGATGTGGGAGTGAACGGGTCGCTGGGGTCAGGGTGAAGGCGTGGATGGAAATTGAAACATTCCAAGACGCTGTGAGGTGGTACTGGTGGTGTCCCCTTCACCTGACTGTTCTGGGCGGTGGCTCTTGTGTCAGATTGGGGACCCTTCCTACCTGGTATCAGACAGCAGGAGGCACGCAAAGCCACACTTGAGCTTTACTATTTTGTTTTTATTTATTTTGTTTTTTCAGGGCGCACCTGCAGCATATGGAGGCTCCCAGGCTAGGGGTCGAATTGGAGCTACAGCTGCTGGCCTACCCCACAGCCACTGCAACGCGGGATCCTTAACCCACTGAGTGAGGCCAGGGACGAACCTGCATCCTCATGGATCCTAGTCGGGTTTGTGAACCTCTGAGCCACGATGGGACCTGTATTATTGTCAATTACCCATGCGGGTGCTGGTGTGGCTGTACAGGGACTTGGGTGGGGGAGGGCTTATGGCGAAAGCCTGTGAATGCCACCAGCAAAGGATTTCCACTTGAAAACCCCAGGAAATTTCCACTCGAAAGACAGTTACCAGCCTGCTCTTGGACCCTGCTTGAAACCGCCCCGGTGAAAGGCATAATCATGAAGGCCGAAATACCCGCGCTGTCTTGGGCGGGATCACAGAGACCCTGGAGCCCTGGGGGGCTGCGCAGCGTCCCGTGGGAGGTGGGGGTGGTTGGTCGGGAAACCGCGCTGATGAAGCACAAGGAGGAGCAGGGCCGCTGTTTCTGGGTCCGGCTCTGGAACCGCCCGAGGCGCTGCTGGGCCCTGGGCGCTCTTGGGTTTTGCCCTATGGACCAACAAAGAGCTGCTTTTCTGCAGCCGGCCGTTCGCCGTTCCGGAGGGGACAGCCTGCCTCCTGGTTGGAGAGCCGCCAGACTAATTGAAGGAGATAAAAGCAGTTAGCTCAGTGGATGGGACTGCCAGCTATTTGCCTCTGTGTTTGGCATTTTAATGACTCATGGGTCGGCCATGGGGTCAGGCAGACGCAGTGGAAACGGGCCTGTTACAGGGTCGCCCACGTAGGGCACAGCCCAGTGGAAACCGCTCTGGGAATTTGAGGGGTGCGTTAAAGTAGGGCTTGTCACTGCCCAGAAGAACCCCCTTCTGGGATCAGGGGAGGCTGGAATTGGCCAGAAGCCACCTCAAGGCTGGCCTCCTGCGTCCGTGAGCTGAGTGGACATGCGGGTTCCACAGCCAGGCAGAGGTGGGCTGAGTACGTTCCTCTTGAACCCTTTGAGGTACAAAATGCCAACTGTGCAGGCTTCCCACAGGAGGACAGAGGCTGCAGGTGGCTGGGGGGAGGCCCCGCCCACAGCTGCCAGGTGTGCGGGCACCGTAGCCTCCCCTGGCAGCAGTAGACACCCCGCTGGGTTTTGCTCTCCTGGTGCAAGAGGCAGTTGTACAAAATACTCTGAAGGGGTGGAGTTCCAGCTGTGGCGCAATAGAGTTGGCGTTGTCTTGGGAGCGCTGGGATGCAGGTTCCGCCCCCCTCCCAGCACAGTGGGTTAAGGATCCAGCATTGCCGCAGCGGCAGTGTAGGCTGCAACTACAGCTCAGATCTGATCCCTGGCCCGGGCACTCCCTATGCAGCCAAAAAAGAAAAAAAATACCATAAAGGGGCTGGAATAGGTGGCAGTCTACCGGGTTGCAACATGAGTCGCATTTCTCCTGATCGAGGACACCCTTTCCTCCTGGAGGAAGTGGTGGGCCGGGTCATTGGGGCAGGCGAAGGTTCAGGTGCAAAGGGCTGGCTTGCACGCCGTCCTGAGTGTGCTCACACTCGCGGTGGGCAAAGGCATGTTTGCCAGGGGGGTTCCTCCACTTCCCTGTGGCATCCGGGGCACAGATGCTCGTATAACTGTGCACTTCTTCCCATATCACCCCAACTTTCTTCCCCTATTGGATGCAGTGGGCGCGGGACCCGGGCAGCAACCACGTGCCAGTAGCAGGGATGGTGCATGAGCACGAAGCTGGCCCTGTGCCTTCCCATCCCTGCGGCAGAATTCCCAGAGGCCGGTTGGAGTCGGGGCTGCCCTGACCTTACCTGGCAGAACAGGTTAACCGTGGACACAGCCGTACTGTCTAGCAGTCCAGAAAGCCCATGAGTCCTGGACCTCATAACCCTCCCAAGGTGACTTGCCAGACTAGCATTGCTGCGGCGCCCCTGGCCGGTACAGAGGCCGAGCCTGGCATCCTTTCCTAACCAAGGTGGGCCGGTCAGTTAACAAAACGATAGATGTGAGAAGGAGAAATGGGGGCGAAGATGAAGGAACGAGTGAGGAAGGGTCTGTGCGGCGAGGAGAATCCAATGCCGACCCCGGGGGCTCAGACGGACTCGGAGCTCCAGACGGTGGGCCCCCAGCCCAGCCACGGCAGGTGCCGGGGAGGGCAGCGTGTGCCGCCGACGCCACTCTTGCCTTTGGGGCCTGGATGAGCCGAACAGAGGCCCACGGAAGTGAGTGGCGTCCCTCCAGGGCCTCGACTTGTGATTGACGTGGGGGCCCTGGAAAGGCAGCCTCTTTGGATTCCTCTTCAGGTTGTCACCTGTGAGGTGGTGAGACTCAGCGGTCTTATATAAATGGGTCTGATGACAAGGCTGATGGTGATAATCCGACGTAACGAGAACCAGAGTTGAGCCTCCTCAGGATGTCATGTTTTCCTGGCTTGAGGAAGAACTGGGTTTAGCCCACCAGCAGCTCACTTGCAGGCTATGTAGCTCTGCATGAATTTATCACAAGGCACAAACAGCAGATCAAGAGGGGAGAAGAGTAATCAATGGAATCCAGAAAGATGGGAGGGTGTGCGACGGCCTCCCAGGGTGGATTGACTCGCCGTTTGGTGTCACTCTGTCTAATGCGTCTACAAGATTCCTTCACAGCAACATGTAGACCATTTTTTGACCCAACAGCTGAACTCATAGCTCAGCCAAGTTGACAGTAAAATGTCACCATCACAGAGCAAATATTCAGCCATCATTCAGTCTGTACCCTGTCATCAGTGGGGTCCCCCAAGCAAACAACCAGGCAGATCACCCATCATTCACCCTAAGAACCCTGCGGTCACCAGTCCTACCCACGGGCTCAGAGATTCCAGCTAGCTTCGGGGGTCTGTTTCTTAAAGGTGAGCAGACACCCAAAGACCCCAGACACCCGAGGAAATCTTGAGTCATGAAAGACAGAGGCTCAAACAAGCAACGGTTAAAAAAAGAAGCACGAAAGACAAAAACACCTGTGAAAATTCTCACGAATCTTCTCAGATGCAGGGTGATAATACATCCGTAACATAGAGCGTGTCAAAAATAGAATATAAAGAATGAAGACAAAGTTCTTGGATATTAAAGCTAGAAGAGCACCAGGGAGAACCCGAGACGCTGGACGGTAAGGTTGCGCAAATCTAGGAGGTAAGTCAGAAGAGAGGGAAATAGAAAACAGAACTGGCGAGAAAACCGGGGGACTGGCCTGGGGGCCCAGCATCAGAAGACGGGGGACTCCGCAGAGGGGGGCTGAAAGAAACTGGGGAGACACGTGATCATATGAGACACGTGATCACATGAGACACGTCATCCCGTAACTGTATTAAGGAAACGACAGCAGAATGTGAGTTTCCCAAGATAACTCCCATGGTGGTGTCGCCACCTCCTTACGATCCGAAGGCAGAGGGTTTAGTTCCTCTGACAATTCATTGTCTCAGATGCTTCCCTGGGAAACACTTGGAGACGTTTGCCTGGGAAGCCCATTGGGGGTGAAGGCAGTGGGGCTCCCACCGAAGTCGTGGCAGTCCCAGAGGTGCCCCGAGCTCAGAGGGCCTCCAGCGGTGTCCCATGTCCAGCCAAGGGGGTAGACGTCTGTCCCCACTCCCTACTGACCAGCCCTGGCACATCAGGTGTCCCCAAGGAAGGGACCGTGCCTGTGCTGTCCAGCCAAAGGAATGCCAGGGAGGGGTCCTCTGCCAGCCGTCAGGGGCCCAAAGGCCAGCAGTTGGGAGACAAGAGGTCCAGAAGGGGACACCGCCAACAGCCTCTAATTGTGCTGTGTCCCTTCCAAGGTGGCCTGGTGTGCAGGGGGCGGCTGGGGCCAGGCAGTCATCCAGTACTGCCTGGGGTGGGAGTGGCACGTCTCTCCAATCCTGGAGCAGCATTAAAAGGCCGTTGTCACTGCACAGGTCAGCCGTGTGGATTTGGTCAGTAAGGGCAGTGCAGTGATCTGCCTGCCCCCCCCCCCCACCTCTCATCTGGTCTGAACTTGTGCAGAGTGAAAAGGAGGGCTATTTATGGGCCCTTCAAACCCTCTGCCCTGCAGCTGCACTCATTCAAAGAGCATCTGAAACACTGCATTTAAAATTTTTCAGGTTTACCAAGTGCTTGTGTTTTCCATGATTTTCAGTTTACACAAGCTGTATCATCTTATAGCACATGACGAACTTTCTTACTGAGCGTTGACCTTCCAGTTATGAGAGTTGAGTTACCGTCGCATTTCTTTGCCTAAATAGCTTCTCTGTTGGACCTAACATCCCAGTTACTCGGTGGTGCCTGGCGAGTGGGCGAAGAAAGAAAGAGGAAATCCATGCTGAGCTCCAGCCAAGGGGCGCGCGCGCGCGCACACACACACACACGCACGCGCGAGCGCACACACACGCCCCGTAGATACGATCTGCTCCTTGGTCAGGAGGAAGCTGGTGCAGAAGGATTAAGAAAACGGCCTGGCATCACACAACACCAGCAAAAAAAAAAAAAAAAAATCAGCAGCTGCATCTCCTGCCGCCTGACAGCGCATTTTCTGGAGTTTCCCCGTCCTCGCTGTTTCCTAGGCAACCACACACAGCCCGCAGGACCGTCTGCATGAAAGGAGGGCAGGAGGCCAGCCCTTGTCCACTCTTTCCCTCTTTGCCTGCATCGGCAACGCTGCAGCCCTTTGTCAGGGTGTTAATGTGGTGAAAACAGAAAGCCCAAAGCTTGAATCTCCAAGATAATTCTACTCAGGAAGGAGCAGATTCATCGAGCGCCTCGCTTGTCAGACAGAGAGCCTGCTTCTTTTTTTATCCCCTCCCTGCCTTTCCCTCTCCCTCAGGCTTTGTCTTCGCTGCAGGCTCCCTGTGCCCGCCCCATGGCCCTGAGAACTCCTTACTCGGCAGGCCCCGAGCCCCAGACACCAGGACCTTTTCCCTGCCACCAGCGGTGGCTCTGCAGAGCCCCCATCCTGCCATGACCTGCAAGTGACCAGGACAGGGACTGGGAGCAATGTCTGTGCGACAGGACCCCGTCATCATGATGCTGAGTGTCTGTCATTGAATTTGCCCTGTGATGGTCCCTGCAGGTGGCTGCTGGGACCTCAGAGATTTGTCCCCCCCCCCCAGATGGGCTTCAGAAGGAAGGAAATAAGTGAGAGGAAGAAGGGCAGAGCAGCCCCTCCCTCCCCACCTCAAAGCCCAAATGCACTTGCTTTTAGGATCAGCTCTCTTCCGACATGAATATTAATGAGATGCGAGTTCAGGGGCGTGGGTGCTGAGAGCCATTTTTCTCAGCAGTGTTTTGTCTGGGAACAAGTTGGCATGTCTGTGACCAGTCCGGTTATGCAAGCTCGGCATCTTCACGTGCCCTTGTGAATGCCAGCGCCGGGTCCAGGTCAAGGTGCCGAGGCCTCAGCCTGGCTGCCTATGGCCCCGGGGTGGGGGTGGGAGAAGGCGTCTGCACCCAGGGGTCTGAGCTGCTGGACAACGGGGCCTGGCCCAGTCTCTGGGCAGTGTCATCCCCCAGGTCTGGCTTTTCCTTCTGGAAGGCAGGGGACAGGGCAGGGACAGGGTTCAGTGCCCAGACGGCGGGGCTGGCAGCTGGTTCCAGCTGACCTGCAATCCCTGAGCACCGCAGCTGGATGTTAGTGATCCTCCTGTGTTAATGATGCATTTTCCGGGTGTGGCGCCCACATTGTGGTGTAGAAGTGGGTGTCTTTGTCATCAGGGGCTGTGCACCAAAGCGTTTGGGGGGGGTGTCGCGATGTCTGTGATCCACTTTCAAATAACTCAGCCGAAAACACACACACACACACACACACACACACGCCACTGCCACTCACCGAGCAGAGAGTGAATAGTTGTTGAAATCAAAAGGAGATGGACTAGGGTTGGCTGCTATGGTTTTAAGTGTTATTTTTTTAGTAAGTTTTTTAAAAAAGAATTAATTAAGGAGTTCCCTGGTGGCCCAGCAGGTTAAGGACATTGTCACTGAAGCAGCTTGGGTCTCTGCTGTGGTTCAGGTCCCATCTGTGACCTGGGAACTTGCACATGTCACAGACACAGCCAAAAAAAAAAAAAAAAAGATTTAATAATGATGATTAGTTCTGGGCCTGACGCATGAAACAGATTTCCTCGGAACTGGCCTAGAGGTAAATGCTAGAGTAAGTCATAGTTTTTCGTGTTTTGCCGACATCCTCCCCGTGAATGCGGAAGAGTCCAGAAAGGCGGGGATGATGGGGAGAAGGTCGCCTTCAAATCCACCTGTTCAAATATGCTTTGCAAAGGAGGCTGGCGAGGTCTCGTTTTGTGTTGCGCTTTCTGGTTCTCACGTTTTCAACGCTTAATTGCCTTTCTCATTCAAAAGAGCATTTTTATCGACCAGCCATCCTGCGGCAGGAAGTGGCGAGAGTGCCAACTGGAGAGGAGACGGCAAAGGGTGGACAGCAGGTCTTCAGGTCCCTTCATGGTGCTGCTTTTACGGCCTTGAGGAAATAACGCCCTCTGCCAGAACACACAGGATGGCCACGCATCTGGCCACTTGTGCGTAATCAGAAAGCTCATGAAAACATAGCTATTCTCTCTCTTGGTGCTTGTGCAAATGTAACACGACTGCATGGCTCAGACGGTAAATGCATGGAAATCACTCGATGGTGTGGTCCCTCCCAGACTGGGAGGTTCCTTCTTTGTTGTTGTTGAAACATAGTTGGTATCGATTTGTGCTGCGTGGCGAAGTGGTTCCGACTGCATATGCCTGGAATGCATTCGTCTTCATGTTCTTTTTCATGACGGTTTATCCCGGGAAATTGACACACTCCCCTGTGCTGTGCAGCAGGACCTCGTTGGGTATCCATCCGGTATATAACAGTTTGCATCTGCTCCCCCAAACTCCCGGTCCCTCCCTCCCCGACCCGCCTTTCCTGTTGGCCACCACAAATCCGGGCTCTGTGTCTGAGACGGCTTCCGTTTCATAGATGAGTTCTTTCGTATTACATTTTAGGTTCCACCTGTAAGTGATACCATACGGTAACTGTCTTTTTCTGACTGACTTCGCTTAGGATGATAATCTGAGTTCCATCGCCATTGCTGCAAGTGACACTTTTTTATGGCTGAGTCGTACCATCGCCTCGTGTGTAGGCGCCACATCTTCTTTATCCTTTTCTTCTGTCGGTGGACATTTCAGTTGATTCCATGTCACGGCTACTGTAAATCGTGCTGCCATGAACATAGGGATGCGTGTATATTCCTGAATTATGGTTTTGTCTGGACAGATGCCCGGGAGGAGGATTGACGGATATGCGGCCGTTCTGTTTTTAGTCTTTGGAGGCCCCTCCGTGCTGTTCTCCATAGTGGCTGCACCAACTTCCATTCCAGACTGTGAGGTTCTTAAGGGCAGGGAGAGGACCTGTCTCATTTATACGTGTGCCCCGCTGCCTAGCACGGCAAATACTTGCTGAGTAAACAAATAAATGACGAAAAAAGTAGAATGAAGAAATGGGACAATATCTGAATTCTACAACAACAGCCAATGATTATGCAAATTCATAATGTCATTGTTCTGACGATTAATTGGGCTTGTAGACCAGTCGGCGGATGTCTAGCACTCATGGGGGAAATATGCTTAGTTGATGCTACAGCATTATCTGTGTTAAAGTCTGTGTTGTTTGTTTGTTTGTTTTTAGGGCCACAGCCGCAGCATATGGAGGTTCCCAGGTTAGGGGTCAGATCCAAGCCACATCTGTGACCTACACCACAGCTCGCGGCAATGCCGGATCCTTAACCCACTGAGCGAGGCCAGGGATCGAACCCACATCCTCATGGATACTAGTTGGGTTCATTACCACTGAGCCACCACGGAAACTCCTAAAGTCTGTGTTGTTGAGCAAGGATTAGATGCTAAAATTAAAAAAAAAAAAAAAAAAGAAAGAGGAGTTCCCGTCATGGCACAGTGGTTAACGAATCCGACTAGGAACAATGAGGTTGCGGGTTCGATCCCTGCCCTTGCTCAGTGGGTTAACGATCAGGCGTTGCCGTGACCTGTGGTGTAGGTTGGACCCCTAGCCTGGAACCTCCGCATGCCGCGGGAGCGGCCCAAGAAATAGCAAAAAAAGACAAAAAAAAAAAAAGAAAGAGACTCGTGTTGAAGCAGTGAGATTTGAGGTAGCCTTCTTTATCCTGTGTACCATTTTGTTTTTAGTAAAAGGAACTTATAAATGAGTGTTACCCCTGCAGGCAAGCACGCTGAGCCTTTAATAAAGACGGAAAATAGCGCTCCCTGGAGAATGACTTGCCTCAGTCCATGTGGACTCGAGATTCAAAGAGGTACACGTGGAGTTTGCCAGCACGCTGGGGAAGAGAAAGGAGATGTCAGCAACAAAATTTAAGCACCCTGAGCCTGGTGGTGGGGCCTCGTCGCCCGCAGACGGCACGAGCAGAGAGGCACAGGGGGATGGGGGACGAGGGGGACATGTGACCACAAAGTCCAGCTTCCGTGGCCAGCAGCGTCACGTACAACAAGGCAGGAGGTCCACTTGAATTAGAGGAGTTCAGCTCCTACGTGGTCTATTTAATGCTTGACAAACTGTAGATCTACTCAATTGAAACATAAAAATAGCACCCAGTTCTGTGCCTATGGGTTCATCTGCAGATCCCAGAATATCCTATATTGTGAATGTTAATTGCCTTGGATTCAGCTCACTCTGCTCTGGTGGACTCAGAAATAATGTCCCTAATAATGTCTGGTGGATGCTTATCCTCACTGATAACTGAGCCCCAGAAGTAAAATGATAGTGAGATATCATTTTTCATCAGGTTGGCAACATTTCCGAATTTGCTGTTAGAGAAGATGAATTTTTACTCCATAAACCAAAAATGGATTTGTTAAAATTTTGTACAGCTTTCTAAATTCTCTAACATCAAGCTTACTTTCTATCCCAAGAGCCCCCTGTTCTGTTTGGTGGAAATGACAGCTTCAACTTGTCGATTCAGAAGAGCCTCAGTCCACCAGGCTTTCACGCTCCCCCCTCCTCCCTGAGGCTGATCCTAAGTTCAAGGTGGTGTCTCTGACACCAGGGCCTCCCGGGGTGGGGGGGGGTCTTTCCCTCCCCTTCACTGTCATCTACTCACATCCCCTGCCCCCCACCCCGCCCCAGTCTTCTCGTTCATGCTGCCTTTCCAACCTGGTCCCATTGTGATAGTCAGCTGTGTGTGTCACCTTGACCGGACTGCAGGACACCCAGATAGTGGGCCAGACATGATTGCAGGTGCATCTGTGATGGCGGTTCTGGACGGGGTCAGCCTTTGGATCAGCAGATCAGGTGGGGCAGGTCGCCCTTGCTGAGGCTGTGGGCGTCGCCCAGTCTGTTGGGGTCTGAGTAGGACAGAAAGAGGAAGGACAGTGCACTCTCTACCTGGCTGAACCAGGGCATCCATCTCCTGCCCTCAGCCTGGGACTTAGCCATCCACTCCCCCAGGTCCTCAGGCCTTCGGGCTCTGACTGGAACCACACCACCGGCTGTCATGCACCTCCCCCTGCAGACAGTGGATTTGCCTGCTCCATAATCTTGGGAGCAGATTCTGAGTGATCAGTCTCTTTATATCTACTCTGTTGATATGTTTCTCTGGAGAACCTGGATGAACACACCTTGTGTCTAAATAATCTCTCTCTGGTTCTCTCCTAGCTTCCTCTGCCCCCTTCCCAGTGAAAACATGGGAACTTTTCCAGATCCATAACCTGCTGTGCCACAAGGGAACCCCCATTAACGATCCACTTTTAAAGGTTATAATCACTACAGAATACTGGCTATAGTCCCCGTGTTGGGCAATTCATCCTTGTAGCTCATTTTATGCCTAATAGTCTGTACTCGTGTCTTGCCCCTCCCCCCTCCACCCCCCACTGGTAAAACCACTAGTTTGTTCTCTGTATCTGTGAGTCTGCTTCTTTTTCGTTATGTTCAGAGTTTGTCTTATTTTTTAGAGTCTACATATAAATATCATACAATATACGTCTTTCTCTGGCTGATTTATTTCACTTAGCACAATACCTTCCAAGTCCATCTATGTTGCTACAAATGGCAAACTTTCATTTTTTTTAAGGCTAAGTAGTATTTTGTTGCATATATGTATATATATACACCACATCTTCTTGATCCATTTATCTGTTAATGGACACTTAAGTTGCTTCTGTATCCTGGCAATTATAAATAATGCTGCTGTGAACACTGGGGTGCATGTATCTTTTCGAAGTAGTGTTTTCATTTTTTTTTCCAGATGTATACCCAGGAATGGAATTGCTGGATCATACGGTTGTTCTATATTTAGTTTTCTGAGAAACCTCCATACTGTTTTCCACAATAGCTGCACAAATATACATTCCCACCAACAGTGCACACGTGTTCCCTTTTCTCCACATCCTTGCCAAAATTTGTAATTTTTTTTATGATAGCTGTTCCAACGAGTATGAGGTAATATCTCACTGTGGCTCTCATTTGCATTTGTCTGATTAGTGGTGTTGAGCATATTTTCATGTGCCAGTTTTTTCCATCTGAATGTCCTCATTGGAAAAATTTCTCTTCAGTTCTGCCCACTTTTAAATTGAGTTTTTGGGGTTTTTTTATGTTGCGTTGGATGAGCTCTTTATATATGTTGGGTATCAAGCCCTTATCTGTCACCTCACTTGCAAATATTTTCTCCCATTCAGTAGGTTATCTTTTCATTTTGTCAATGGTTTCCTTTGCTGTGCAAAAGCTTTTAAGTTTAACTTGGTTCCTCTTTTTGTTTTCACTTTTTTTTTTTTTTTTTTTTGCTTTAGGAGGCAGATCCAAAAACATTGCTGTGATTTATGTCAAAGACTGTCCTGCCTGTGTTTTCTTCTAGGATTTTTTTTTGGTTTCTGATCTTACATTTAGGTCTTTAATCCATTTTGAGTTACATTTTGTGTCGTTTGTTAGAAAATGTTCTGATTTCATTCCTTTACAAGCAGCTTTCCAGTTTTCCCAGCACCACTTATTAAAGAGCCCATTTTCTCCATTGTCTATTCTTGCCTCATTTATCTTAGATTAATTGAGCATAAGTGCGTGGGTTTATTTCTGGGCTCTCTATTCTGTTCTATTGATCTATGTGTGTTTTGTGCCAGTGCCATACTGCTTTGATGACTGCAGCTTTATAGTGTCATCTGAAGTCAGGGAGCCTGATTCTTCCAGCTTTGTTCTTTCTCAAGATTGTTTTGCTATGCAGAGTCTTGTGTTTCCTTGTGTGTATAATTTTTGAATGTGTGTGGAGCTTGTGAATGCATGATTTCAAGAGAAGAGGAAGAATATCAAATATTTTCCAAAACCCTTTTCTCATAAAAAGAGTGGACTTTGACTGTTCAATGACATAAAAGTGAAACAGTTTCAAAGCCGCCAAAGTAGGAAAGATTAGCTGTTCTCAACACTTGGTGAAACAAGACAGAACTAGTTTTAGAAGCTGCGGAGCATCTGAATTCCCTTTTCATCTCATTCTACGCAAAGCTGAGGGGCTTGGTGGCGTCACAGTGTGTGCTGGGGAAACATAGCCAGTTCCACGGTAACCTTCCAGGCCTCTTTAAAGTCTCTAACTTAACCTTCGAGTATGAGGAATGGAAGCAGGACACACCCGTTGCTGCCGTATGATCTGCCCAGAAAGACTGCTCCGGGCAAGGTGCCCCTCCTGTGCCCACGCACAGCCACCCCCGGCTTTTTATGAGGACGTCCAAACACAGGGGTGGGATCCGGTGATGTGCTGGCTGAGGAGCCAGCCTATGGGCCTCCAGGTGACAGGTGGCACAGGGTGGGGAGGATCATTACGGGTCCAGAATACAGACATACCCAGGACTCCTCTTGGCGCAGAAGGATGGAAAGCTACGACCTGGGGTGCCTCCCACGAAGAGGACGAGCCCCCCTGCCTCCCAGAGGCCTGTCATGATGGCTAGAGGAGAGGAGCGCAGAGACAAAGGGGGCCAGGCAGATGGTGACAGTGAGGGGCTGGGAGGAGACAGCGCTGATTATATGGCTGCATTTTCTGTAATAACAGCTTGGCTGTTTCAAGAGCTGTTGTTGAATCCAGCCCGGCCCCCTCTGATGAGAACCCTGACTCCTATTAGCGTGTGAACCACATTTGACCTTCAGTTTGGGGAGCTGCGAATGCTGCTTTTTGGTGGAAATTGGCCTGTTTTCAAACCGAGGAGGTTGCATGGACGTCTTCTCTGTTTCCACAACATCTTCCCAGCATCTGCTGCAGCCTGGTTGGACTTAATTGTGCTTCTATTTGTCTTCCCACCGGCTTGGAAGCTCCTTGAAGGCTGGAGTATGTTTATTCCTGTTTGAATTCTTAGCCCAGTGTCACCCCCGAGCAGGTGTGTGATGAATATTTGGGTACGTAAATGGATAATCAAGTCGAAGAATGACAGGTGATACCACGAGGCTTTGGCAATGACTGGATTCCAGGATCCTTGGAGGAGAGGGCCAGTGGGGCCAGAGCTGAGTCTTCCTCACCCACCTTCCCCCCATCCCAAAGAAATAGACCAAGAAACCAACCCTACAGACTCTCAGGCCGAAAAATGAAAACTCCCTTTCCGAACAAGCCTTATAGTAAGAAAATGGCCTGGGAGCAGAGTCCATGATGTGGAAAATGGGATTAATAGCAGCCAAGGACAGAGAAGATCCCAGTAAAAATGAGAGAGGGAGACTGAAGTTCATCTCGGAAAGTAAGCTGTTTTTTGGAGGGAAAAATTCACTTTCTGAAAACAACAGATGGGAGCTATAGAGCCATGCAGCTCTTAAGCCATCCTGGCCTTTCTTTTATTCTTAAAAATACAGGAAAACCCATTTCACTTTAAAAGGGGCAACAGAAAAAGATCATGATCAAATGACACCCAAAATTATCAAACTATTAAATCAAGAAGAATGAGAAGCTGAATAATGTCACTACAGATGCCGAAACTATGCCAGAAAGACAGCAGGTTCAAAGGGATGAAAACAGTAACCTAAAATGTCAAAATGTTTAAAAAGAAGAAAAAAAATCAAGCAGAAAGTAACAAGCATGAAAGAAAAAAATACACATTAAACTCTGAAAAATACAAAAAAATACAAAAACTCTGAAGTGAGGTTTTTGTTTTGGTTTTGGTTTTGGTTTTGGTTTTGGTCTTTTTGCCATTTCTTAGGCCGCTCCCGCGGCACATGGAGGTTGCCAGGCTAGGGGTCGAATCGGAGCTGTAGCTGCCAACCTGCGCCAGAGCCACAGCAACTCGGGATCCAAGCTGCGTCTGCAACCTACACCACAGCTCATGGCAACGCCGGATCCTTAACCCACTGAGCAAGGCCAGGGACTGAACCTGCAACCTCATGGTTCCTAGTCGAATTTGCTAACCACTGCACCACGACGGGAACTCCTGAAGTGAGATTTATGGAAAAAAATATTTGCAAATAGGTAAAAGAAGTGAGAAAAAAGGGTAAAAATAAGGGAAAAAAATCATAAATGAAGTCCAAACTAAAAGGCATACAGGAGCGAATACACAGGACAGGTACTGTCGTAAGAATTGGTAGGTGGAAGGGAGAAGAAATATTTCCATCCAAAGGAAACGAAAAGATTCTCCTGTCGGCCAAGATGGAGCAACAGGAACTGGATTTGCCCTCCTGCCTGAAACAACTAAAAAACTGGGCGAAATCAATGAAATAATGGTTCTCAAGATGTTGGCGAGCGGGTGATGAAGGATTGACCCCTGGGAAAAGGGATGTGGAACTAGTGTGGGTGGCCCCAGCGGGCTGTTTGGTGGCAGTTTCCAGGCAGGAGCTGGGGGAGGGGGGAGACTCAAGCAGGGTTTGCGGTCCCCCTGAGTTGAGGAGGAAACCCTCAGAATTCAGGGGAACCAAGGAGAGTCAGGGGACGCCCAGGGCAGACATGGAAGTGGAAGGAGCTCCAAGCGGCTCCTGGAGCTCGCCCGGGGCTGAGGCTGTCTTGCGTCCCGTTAGAGAGAATGGAAATGCCTTGGGATGCACCAGCACTGCAGTGATCGGGGTGTTAAATCAGCCCGAGATCAGAGCGCTTTACTTCGCCTCCCAAAGCTTAAGACACATTTGCAAAGGGATCCCTGTGATCCCAAGTGATGAAGCTGTGTGCCGGCGCCGACAGCGTTGAAAGGACTGTAAGGAAAGCCAGCTCACAGGTGCAAAGAAGCAGGCAACTACGGCCCATAAACCAGAACCATCGGACCCCGGGCTTTGAAATGACATGAGCCAACAATTTCCCAGCCTTACTCCTTCTGTAAGTAAATTTTAAGTGGATTCTAGACGCAATCAACAGCACCCAGACCGTACGGTGCCCGAGGAGATGGAGGGGGGGCAAACGGCAAGGTGCCGCTTGTCATCACGTTCTCATCACCGCACACACCTTAACGCCGTTTACTCCTCTGGAGAGGCAGACACTCAGACTCTGTTTTGTAAAGGAATTTAGAGGGCAAGTGACTTGGCAAAGATCCTGGAGTTGACCGATGACGTCACCGAGACCTCCCTCGCCTCCACACGGCGGCCCCTTCAGTGACATTCCCGGCATGTGGTGAATGTCAATTCCCTGCCCCCTTCCTATAAGTGGGACCCTGAAAGTGTGTGCCTCTCCACCCAGAGATTTCAAAGGAAGCAGAAGCTGAACAGTTGCTTGTCTGGATTCTGCCTCATTGACGTAGAGTTTTTCACAGCTCCCTGTGCTGTATGGTAAGACCTTGTTTTTTGTCCATTCTAAACATAGTAGTTTGCATCTACCAACTCCAAACTCCCCGTCCATCCCTCTCCCTCCCCCCTGGCAACCACACGTCTGGCTCTTTTGTGAGTCTGTTTCTGTTTTGTACATAAGTTCATTTGTGTTGCATTGTGTGTGTGTCATATTTTAGATTACACATATAAGTGGTAAATGGTATTTATCCTTCTCTTTCTGGCTTTCTTAGTGTGAGAATCTCTAGTTGCATCCGTGTTGCTGCAAATGGCATTATTTCATTCTTCTTTACGGCTGAGTAGTATTCCATTGTACGTATATTATATATATATATATATATATATATATATATATATATATATATACATCTTAATCCATTCATCTGTTGATTGACATTAGGTTATTTCCATGTCTTGGCTATTGTGAATAATGCTGCTATGAACATTGAGGTGCATGAATCTTTTTGAGTTATAGTTTTGTCCAGACATGTGCCCAGGAGTGGGATTACTAGATGATATATTAACTCTATTTTCAGTTTTCTGAGGTACCTTCATACTATTCTCCATAGTGGTTGCACCAACTTACATTCCTACCAACAGTGCAGGCAGGTTCCCTTTTCACCACAACCCTCTCCAGCATTTGCTGTTTGTATACTTCTTAATGATGGCCATTCTGACTGGTGTGAGGTGGTACCTCATTGTAGTTTTGATTTGCTTTTCTCTAATAATTAATGATACTGAGCATCTTTTCATGTGCCTGCTGGCCATCCACATGTCTTCTTTGGAGAAATGTCTAATTAGGTCTTCTGCACTTTTTTTTTTTTTGTCCTTTGTCTTTTTAGGGCCATATCCCCAGCATATGGAGATTCCCAGGCTAGGGGTCTAATCCGAGCTGTAGCTGCTGGCCTACAGCAAAGCCACAGCAATACCAGATCTGAGCCTCATCTGTGACCTACACCACAGCCCACAGCAATGCTGGATCCTTCACCCCCTGAGCAAGGCCAGGGCTCGAGCCCAAAACCTCATGGTTCCTAGTCGGATTCATTAACCACTGCGCCACAACGGGAACTCCCTAAGGAAACATTTGTACAGCTGATATCAGAGGATGTTTTGCCTATGTTCTCTTCTAGGAGTTTCATGGTGTCTTGTCTTAGGTTTAAGTCTTTAAGCCATGTCGAGTTTATTTCTGTGCATGGTGTGAGGGTGTATTCTCATTTCATTGATTTACATGCAGTTGTCCAGTTTTCCCAGCACCACTTGCTGAAGAGACTGTCTTTTTTCCATTTTATATTCTTGCCTCTTTGTCAAAGATGAATTGACCGTAGGTGTCTAGATTTATTTCTGGGTTCTCCGTTCTGTTCCATTGATCTGTATGTCTGTTTTTGTACCAAGACCACATGGTTTTAATTACTGTAGCTTTGAATATAGTCTGAGGTCTGGGAGAGTTATGCCTCCTGTTTTGCCTTTTTTTCTCCTCTCAGGATTGTGTTGGCATTTCTGGGTCTTTTATGGTTCCCTATAAATTTTTGGATTATTTGTTCTAGTTCTGTGAAAAATGTCATGGGTAATTTGATCGGGATCACAGAACATCGTAGATCACTTTGGGCAGTATTGCCAGAAAACGGGGACTCTCATGTATAGAGAGGCCACTGTAGTAATCCAGGAAGACTTCTCAGAGGAAGTGACATCCGAATGGAATTCTGAATATCCAGAAGGAGCCACAGGCACACAGGGACTGGACACACCAGGCAGAGGACATAAGAACAGCAATCCTGCCACCCTGCCATTCTGTAGAAGGAACGGGAAGAATATGCGTCCCAAGCAAGGGTATAAATAGATCCTTAGGGGGGTTTGTGCTTGTTTTGCAGTTTGTATTATGAAAGACAAAGCAGGAGTTCCCGCTGTGGCACAACAAACCCAACTAGTATCTACGAGGATATGGATTTAATCCCTGGCCTTGCTCAGTAGGTGAAGGATCCTGCATTGCTGTGGCTGTGGGGTGGGCCGATGTGGCCCCTAGCCTGGGAACTTCCACTCGCTGTGGCTGTGGCCCTAAAAAGAAAAAGGTAGAAAGGAAGAGAAAAAGAAAGAAGGAAGGAGGGCATGGCATACTTTGAATAAGTCCTTCGTGTGCGGTATGTGTGGGTAACGAAGCTCTGGGCGTGAACATTCTGAATTCGATGAGCAGATGCAACAGGGTGGCTGCCTGCTTTATGCATTCGGAATACGCTGAAGCTAAAAACATGCTCCTCCAAAGGGACTTAGTAAACAGGAAGCCAATAAAACGTCACATGTCAAAACCAAACAAAACAAAATGAGAGAAAGAAAAGAAAAGAAAATGAGGACCCCTGGTATGAAACGCCTTGCAAACTCGTGCCTGCAGAGAGCTCTGGAGTAGGAGCTAAGAGGCCTGGGTTAATGTCACGTCTTGGCCCCTCTCTGATTGTGGAGGAAACTTCAGGGGCCCTTCTCTACTTCCTCCTAAAAGAACCTCTAAGTTGGGGGGTTGGGCAGAGGTGGAGAATGTTTGCTCAGCGCCCCCCACCCTCCGCAAGGAAGCGTGGCCAGTGAAAAGCAGAGGCCACGAGGCCGCTCCTGGCACAAACCTTTCAAGTGGCTTTACTCCGCTGGAAGGTGCCTCTTCATGCTCCCTCTCCCTTCTTACCTAGGAGCCGGACACACGAGCAGAGCAGCAGTGGCCGTCCAGCAGCCCGAGGACAACAGGAGGCTGAAGGCCTGAGGCAGCAATGGAAAGAGCTGAGAGAGGGTTTTGTGGAGCTTCCTGGCCTGTACTGAGTGTCTCTAGACTTTTTTTTTTTGGAGAAGGGGCCACACCTGCAGCATGTGGAAGTTCCCAGGCCAGGGATTGAACCTGCACCACAGCTGTAAACCAGAGCCACAGCAGTGACAATACAAGATCCTTAACCCACTGAGCTACCAGGGAGCTCCTCTCTAGACTTTTCTAAGTTAGAAGGAAAAAAAGAACTCTAAACCACTATTGCAAGAATATCAGCCAGAACCAGACACAGTGGCCTGAGGACATTGCCCAACCGGAGCCTTAGGCTCCTCATTTGTAAATGGAGGCACGTCCCATTTCTCCAGCTCCCCCTGCTTCTAAAGCTACGGGTCTCAGCCTATGTGAATGCACAAGAACGAAAACCCCAAGGCTCGTCTGATCTCTCTTCCATCCCAGCCTTTGGGGCAAATTTGAAAGCATATCCATCCACAGGTGGAACTCACAGTTAATAAACACAAGTTTACACCACATGGCCCAGCAGTTTCACTCCTGGGATGTGCCCAGGAGAAATGAAAACATACATACACCAAAAAACACCCCCAAACAAACTGTGCGGGAGCGTTCATAGCATATTATTCTTAATAGGTCAAAAGTGGAAACAAGCTAAATGTCCATCAGGTGATGACTGGATAAACGAGATGTGGCAAATGCAGACAATGGAATATGATTCATCTGCAAAACGTAATGAAGTCCTGAAGCATGTTACATGGATGAGGCTTGAAAGGATGCTAAATTTAAAAGCCAGACACAAAGACCACCTATTGTACGATCCCATTTATATGAAATGTCCAGAAAAAACAAGTTCACAGAGGCAGAAAGATGAGTGGTTGCCAGGGGTTGGAGGGCGGGGGGGAAGGGGAGGGAGAGCCGGTGGGTGTGGGAGATGAAAAGGTTCTGGAATCCCGTGTTGGTGACACTTGCACAACTGCGTGCATGTACTAAAACCCACTGACTCGGACTCTTAAATGGCAAGTTTGTATCTTGTGAATCATACCACAATTAATAGAAAAGAAAAAATGATTGCAGCATCTTGAGGGGAGCAGACTATGCCGAAGAAGTCAGGCTCTTGGGGTCTGCCTGCCTTAGGAAACACGTGAAGGGCGGGGGAGGCAGGGGAAAAGCCTCTAAGAAACCAAGGTACGAGCGAGTCTGTTTTCTAGTGAATGGCTCACCTGTGAGGCATTTAGAAAAGGACGACCCAGAGTTCCTGCTGTGGCTCCGCAGTAATGAACCAACTAGTATCTATGAGGACACAGTTCAATTCCTGGCCCTGCTCAGTGTGTTAAGGGTCCAGCCCTGTCGTGAGCTGTGGTGTAGGTCACAGACTTGGATCTGGCATGGCTGTGGCTGTGGCATGGGCCGGCGGCTACAGCTCTGATTCCATCACTAGTCTGGGAACTTCCATATGCCTTGGGCATGGCTCTTAAAAAAAAAAAAGAAAGAAAGAAAGAAAGAAAGAAAGAAAGAAAGAAAGAAAGAAAGAAAGAAAGAAAGAAAGAAAGAAAGAAAGAAAGAAAGAAAGAAAGAAAGAAAGAAAGAAAGAAAGAAAGAAAGAAAGAAAGAAAAGCAAAGCATGACCTTGCAAGAGAATTTCTCACCCAGTGGGACAAAAGCAACCTTGTGGTAGTTGTCAAGCAGTGTTGTCTGGTACACAGGTCGCATCCTAACTAAAATGAGGGTGTGGAAAAGGCAGTCCTCCAAAGATTGTTCATGAACTTCCCACTCATTTCACAATAAGTACCCCCGAAGGAATATTCTTCTTGCAGACATAATTGCGTTAGAATCTGTGTGCTTGTGGTGTTTTAGAACCAGCAAACTCCGCATTGCCTGGCAGTGACTGGGTCAGAGCCAAAAGCCTTGGCACTTCATCTGTGCCCAGCCCACATGGGACAGTCGAGCGTGGACTTTTGGATTTTTCCTTGAAGCTGGAACAGTTTCCCTTCGTCGTCACCCACCCCACCCCCGTGTGGGCTTGTAAACCGCAGGACCTGAGAGGGGACAGCTTAGAGGAAAGAGCAGGGTCCAAAATCTGATTCGTAGGGAGTGCTGTGAACTGACACAAAATCCTCTGACCCTCTGTCCCCTTCCTTACAAAATAAGGAAGTTCAGCTGGACGATCTCTCACAGTTACTTTTAGCTCAAATTTCTGTTCCTCTGACACACTCTCAGGGATGAGATGAGAGCTGGTCTCCGATCCTCACTGGCATTGATGCAGAGGTGCGGCCAGTTTGAAGCATGTTGGGGTTCCTTCTCAGACTCTTGGGCTGATTCCAACTTGCCCTCCCCAACCCCAGGCTCTGAATGCCGCATCACATCCCAGGGTCTTGTGGTTTGGCTGCTGTGCCTCCCGGAAGTGACCGTCTGCCTGGTGCCTTGTAGCAACGGGTGTTGGAAACACACTGTCAGCACCGCCCCCCCACTAGTTCCCATCACACAGGGGGTGTAACTACGGAAACGCTTTCAAAAAATATCTCTTCATCCACTTATTAGTCTGTGCATCTGTGGGCTTTTGAGCCATTTCCCTAAGTACGCCTTTCAGATCAGTACTAGACAACTGGGCTTCTAGGGCTTTGCCCCCAAGCACCTGCCTGGCAGGTCCACCTGCACCCCTGTTCTAGGCAGGCTGCGGTGGCTGTGGGACAGGCTGGCCTGCTGGGTGCCTCCTGTCCAGTCTGTTCTCACAAGGTGGGAAGAGACGCGGGACCCCTATGCCAACAGGCACCTGGCAGGATTCCCTCTTGTTTCCAAGGTTACCCATCCTGTCTGACAGGTGGTGGGGAATGCATGGCCCAGGGCAGATGGGGGGAGGGTGCCTGGCAGCTGACCCACATGTGCAGGGCACTTCAAATTAATGTTCCCAGTCAGTGACATTGTTGGAAGCTTTATACCAGCTCACAGGAAAGGCACCTGCCGGTTCACTACTAAATGTGAGAAACTGGAGCAGAAGCCAGTTTCTGAGTCCGGTTTTAAGATGCGTAATATCCTAGAGTAAACGGCTGCTCGTTTCCTTTTAGGGGCCGTTTGGTCGAATGAACCTATTTTCACAATGCTCAGAGTGACACTGTTCTCGCTTTTTCTTTGAAACTCTTTCCAAATATCCTTCAGCCTCTTTAATATGTAAATCCCTAATCCACACCTCATCTTCCTTCTCCTTCTTCATCTTCTTTAAAAAACAAAAACAAAAACAAAACACTTAAATAGGAGTGGCGCTAAGTAGAATGAAATAAATACAGGGTCAGATTTAAAGTACTATTTTCTCTAATATTAAAGTTTTCTAAAAATTAGAAAAGCCATAAACCTACAGTTTTCTTGGAATTTCTTTCTTCCTGTTTGGTACATGTGTTTATTAATTACACTCCCCTTCTCTTCCCAAACCAAGAAACTGACTGGCCTGGATTAAGGCAGAGCCTTGGCACATTTTGACAAAGTGTAATTGAGCCCATAAGCATACAATCCCAACTGAAATTCACTCATTAAAAATGCACAGCTTCTTTAGAAATTGAGTTCAAGTCTCGAGGCAGGCTTGATTCAAATCCCAAATCCCAATGCTCGATGGTAAGAATGCAATAAACTGAAAATTATTGTGGCTTACCTATTTAAAGTTCTCCAATAGCCCAGAATGTATAATGGCATATAAAATTCAAAGATAATTTATATGCAAATAAGTGTGTAATGCAGTGCAAACACAGTTGCTGGTAGGAACAGTTGCTTGAGAATTTTAGTGTGTTAACAATTTAGAAATCTATGGCTATTCCTAAGTACAGGGGATTTCCTTATTTTAAAATGTCAGAGTATTACATTGCCTTTGACAGAAAATTCCACTTAGAGGAGTGTACGCAATAAGACATGCACAAAATCATTCACTGTGGTGCTATGAGATCAAAGTACAAATCACCTACATGTCCATCGGTATGGAATGGGTTAACTAAAATATGGCCGCCAGAACACAATGGATACTATGTATCCATTTAAAGGAGGCCTTGCTCTCTGTAGTTTAGAGACACATTGTTTCCTGAAAAAAGGAGGCAGTAGAAGAGTGTTAATATCACAAGGTGTAGAGAAAGACAAAGGGAAGGATCCAAGTAGGTTTGAAGACATGAAACATCTCTGCAAGGACGCAAGAAAGATGACAATATCAGAAGGGTTGCCCTGGAGGGAGGAAAATGTATGAAGAAGGGACACACGAGGAGGCTTTCCACTCTCTATCCTTTAGAATTGGGTGCTGTGTACGTGTAGTTACTATTCACATTTTTTGTGTGTGTAAAGACAATAAAAAGTATAGTAGGATTTCCCCATGAAGATACATCAGTGTGTTTTCAAGCAGGCATCTCTCAGCTAATAAGATATTTCCTTAAAGGCATCTTACAATTCGGATGGATCGCCCATCTTCATCGGGGTGTGACTCTGGTTCGGTTTTACCAGGCTAAAAAGTCAATGTATTTGAGCTCCCCCCCCCCCCATTCCTTTGCTTTTCGGAAGGAAGGATTCTGTAGGATGTGTTCTCAAAGTTACATTTATATTACTAATAAAGAGAAAGAGGAGACAGAGAAGACACCATTAGGACACAAACGTTTATGTGATTTTAGCCATTACAACAGTAGTTCAGAAAGATCTCCAGTGTTACACGGGTGTCATCAATGTTACAAAAAGAAAAAAGGGACAGGCAACAGTGAAGAGCACCAGAGAACCAGCGACACCTAGCGGAGACCACAGACCATGCTTCTCTCCTTGCGTCAGCCCCCCTCCCGCTCACCTTCCTCGGCTTCCCTACCCTGCCTCGCCCGTGCATCGTGCCCTCAGGCCTCGTCCTCGCCCTCCTCCTCCTCGAACTCGCCCTGCTCGTCGGCCGTGGCGTCCTGGTACTGCTGGTACTCGGACACCAGGTCGTTCATGTTGCTCTCGGCCTCGGTGAACTCCATCTCGTCCATGCCCTCGCCCGTGTACCAGTGCAGGAAGGCCTTGCGCCGGAACATGGCCGTGAACTGCTCCGAGATGCGCTTGAACAGCTCCTGGATGGCCGTGCTGTTGCCGATGAAGGTGGCCGACATCTTGAGGCCGCGCGGCGGGATGTCGCACACGGCCGTCTTGACGTTGTTGGGGATCCACTCCACGAAGTAGCTGCTGTTCTTGTTCTGCACGTTGAGCATCTGCTCGTCCACCTCCTTCATGGACATGCGGCCGCGGAAGATGGCGGCCACCGTCAGGTAGCGGCCGTGGCGCGGGTCGCAGGCGGCCATCATGTTCTTGGAGTCGAACATCTGCTGCGTGAGCTCGGGCACCGTCAGCGCGCGGTACTGCTGGCTGCCGCGGCTGGTCAGCGGCGCGAAGCCGGGCATGAAGAAGTGCAGGCGCGGGAAGGGCACCATGTTCACGGCCAGCTTGCGCAGGTCGGCGTTGAGCTGGCCCGGGAAGCGCAGGCACGTGGTGACGCCGCTCATGGTGGCCGACACCAGGTGGTTGAGGTCCCCGTAGGTGGGCGTGGTCAGCTTCAGGGTGCGGAAGCAGATGTCGTACAGGGCCTCGTTGTCGATGCAGTAGGTCTCATCTGTGTTCTCCACCAGCTGGTGCACGGAGAGGGTGGCGTTGTAGGGCTCGACCACCGTGTCCGAGACCTTGGGCGAGGGCATGACGCTGAAGGTGTTCATGATGCGGTCGGGGTACTCCTCGCGGATCTTGCTGATGAGCAGGGTGCCCATCCCGGAGCCCGTGCCGCCCCCCAGCGAGTGGGTCAGCTGGAAGCCCTGCAGGCAGTCACAGCTCTCTGACTCCTTCCTGACCACGTCCAGGACCGAGTCCACCAGCTCGGCACCCTCCGTGTAGTGGCCCTTGGCCCAGTTGTTGCCGGCACCGCTCTGGCCTGCCAGGGGGAGAGTCCTCATAAGCCACTGATGATTGCATTACATTCCTCTTTACCTTAATGCCCATAATATAACCCAATGAGTCAGCCTCAGGTAAGATTTTTTCAGGTTATAACGAAACTGGCTAGACATGAAAATACTCAGTCATGGACATAATATAAATAAGAAGGGTTAGGCACTGGACATTAGAGATTCAAGGGCATTTAGTTTCAGCTCATATTAAGACAAAATCGACACACAACTCCATACTTTCTCTACGGCAGACACGCCCCTCCACCCAACATGCCATCACCATGTCAGCCACTCACCAAACACGAAATTGTCGGGCCTGAAGATCTGGCCGAAGGGTCCAGACCTGACCGAGTCCATGGTGCCCGGCTCCAGATCCACCAGGATGGCCCGAGGCACATACTTGTTACCTGTGGGGACAGAGCTGGACTTAGACCTGTAGGCAGAGAGCTCTGAAGAGGAGGGCCTCTTGCAGGCAATGCGGTCGCCCCCAAACAAAGAAGGACCTGGGAGGTCTGGATTCTCAAAGGGACGCCCATGGAAACCCTAGTTAAAGAGCTAGAGTCCTAAATCGGTTAGTCTCCCCTCCCCTCGGGCCACGTTCCCAGGGGCCACCTTCCTGGGGTCAGGCCCCCGGGGAGAGGGGGCGTGGAAAGACACTCACCAGTGGCTTCATTGTAGTACACGTTGATCCTCTCCAGCTGCAAGTCACTGTCGCCATGGTAACTGCCAGTGGGGTCGATGCCGTGCTCGTCGCTGATGACCTCCCAAAACTGAAACGCAGAAAACGGTGGTGCTGAGCCACGCCCCACGGCGCAGAGAGGCGGGGACTCAAGGCGAAGCCCGGACCAGCCACCTTGCAGGGCTTCGGGGCAGCCCAGCCCGGCACAGCCGCAGGGTTTGCATTTTGCAGGGTCACTGGGTAGAAAATGGGCGTTTCCCGGGCGAACAGCTGCTCGCGGCAGGAGGTGGGGGTGTCTCGGCAACTGTAAGGCCGGCACTAGCGGCGGCGAGAGGCGGCGCCCGGGGCTCAAGTGGCGCCGAGGGGGTGGGAAGGGTAGAGGGACCGGAGGGAGCTGAAGCGGCGGGGAGGGGGGGGGCGATTTTAGATTCACAGCACATCCCGAGACTCAAGGCGATCGCTCTCCTCTGACGATCGCTCCCCTCCTCCCCCCGCAGCTCGACTCGGGTTCCAGCGAGTAAAATCAATTTTCCCGGCGTCGGGGCCCCGCCCGTAGGCGGGCGCGCGCAGCCTTGCGGACACACCCGCGCGTTCTCCAGGCCCGCGTGCCGGGCTAAGAGAGGAGCAAGGAGGAAGGGGAGGCCGAGGGACCGGGATTCCAAACGAGTTACCGCAGAAAGTTAAGAAAGGTTCCTCCCCCCGCCCCCGCCAAAGTCGCCTCCAGGTCCACGCCCCTCTCGGCGGCACAAAGCAGCCAGGAAAGTCTGCGCTCAGAGGGCCCGGGGCCTGCTCGGGACGACGCGCGGCGCCCTGAACCCCGAGGGCGTTAAGCCCGGGTCCCCGCCCCCACCCCGCCCCCGCCCCGGGGGTCCCCAGCGCCCACCTTGGCGCCGATCTGATTGCCGCACTGGCCCGCCTGGATGTGCACGATCTCACGCATGGTGCTAGCTCGCTTCTTCCGGCCCCGGTCGGCGTCTGGTCACTCTGTCCGTCCTCCCTACACACCCACGGCGGGGTCACCAGGAACGCGCTCGGGAACCGACCGGCTGAGAGCGCCTGCCCAGCGGGCTCGGCCTTTTATGCGAGGAGGCTGGGCCCGCCCGCGCAGGCCGCGCCCCCAACCCGAGCCCCCCAGTCCCCTTCGCGCTAGCTCTCTCCAGGCCCCGCTGACGTAATGCTCCGAGCCCCAGGGACCGTCCGGGGGGCTGGACTACGGGCCCGCGGCCAATCAGCGCAGGCTGGCGGACCTGCGAGGAGTGGGGGCTGCGGGGAGTGGGGGGCGGGGGGGCGTGCGCATTGTCTGGAACTGGAGGGGATGTGGAAAAGCTGGGCACTGAGAATTGGGGGTGGGGGAAGAGGCGAGGGTGACCAGTGTGGCAGGCCGGGTGTGTGTGTGTAGGGGGGCAGCTGGCACTGGACGGGTGGGTGCAGGGGAACTGGAGCAGGTGGAGAGGCCATCAGGTGCGCTGGAAAGGAGGCTGTGTGCTCCGGGCGCTGGCAGGTGGTAGGGCTGGGTGGCGCAGGTTTCGATACCCGCGCGGATTGCGGCATCGCCTCCGCCAAGGGCGGAGGTCCCTAAGCCACCCTCCCTGGTGAGACCACTGACCCTTTCCCCAACCATTAGAAGCCAAGGGCTGTCCGGCGCCCGAACCTCGGTCACACAGAGTCTTGGGAGAGGGCAGGCGGCCCTAGGAGGAAGTCTTGTGTGATCAGGGTGTTCGGATCTGAAGAGCCGTGACCCAAGAGCCTCAGGGTGCCCTCCGCCCTCGGCCCTCCCCCCACCCGCAGCCGCGCATCCTCTCTTTTGTCTCTGTCAAGGGCCTCTTGCTCCCTTTCTCTGGGGCGGCAGCATCGGGGGAGGGGCGACCTCGGCGCCTCCTTCGCCCTGCCTGACCCTCTCCAGGAGTCCATAGCTCCCCGACTGGTGCCTAGGACCCCTCCATCCCTTGGGTCGGCTTTTGTCCTTAGGAGTGGATGCGGTGGGTGTGGCTGGCCGCGCAGGGTGGACTGTCCAGCAGTCGGAAGAGGGTGGGGTTCGGGAGGCGGGGCTGCGGCAGAACAAAGAACTCGGAAATGTGTGGGTTACATCCCACAACTGAGCAGTTAAAAATCACACCCCAGGCGCTCTCCACTCTGGGTTCGGTTCATCTATTGTCCATTAAGGGGCTGGGTTCCTCGGAGGTTATCGCCTGAGCCCGCCGCTAGCATTCACATCTTCCACCAGGCGCAGGACCCCGAGGCGGCCACGAGGTCCTCAATCTTCGTGCTGCTGGTGCGGGTGAGGGACACGCCTGAAAACTGCAGCACCGCGAGGGAGAGGCCCCCCGAGACCCTGACACGCACACAGTGCGCGTGCGCAGAGGCGCAGCCTCACACTCCTTCAAACCCGTAGTATCCAGGGAGTCCAAGAAGCTGGTCTCTTTGTTACCTTCGTGTGTGTGTGTGTGTGTGTGTGTGTGTGCGCGCGCGTGAGAAAGAGGAGAGAGAGCGCGCTGCAACCTGGCCCCCGCAGTTCCCTAGGTGAGGCGCCCCCTCCCCTACCCCGCCTCTTGACCTGTCATCTGGGAGGTGACGCGACCCCTTTTCATCCCCAGGAGAGAGGGGACGAATGACCCGGGTTCCCGCGGCAGAGAGGAGCTCACAGCTGTTGCCCTCCCAGAACTGTCAGCAAACTGTCGCCGCCTCCCTTTCCCTCTGGGGGTGGAAGAGGGGCTTTCAAGCCACTTCCAGGGCACAAAGAGGGGCCGAGAGAACAAAAGCACAGCCGCCCCCGAACACCCATTGCGCCGGGACTGCAGCTCGGGGCAGAGGTTCCAGCCGCCGCTGCCGGCGCGGGGGTTGGGAGGGGTCGGGCGAGGGGCAGAGCAGCGCCCACGTGCCCCGGCTCCAGGGACACGGGGCCTGACGCGGAGTTTCTAATCCAGCTCCCACCGCTGCAGAGGGGTCGAGCTTGAGCAGTGTCAAGGGCCACACAAGCTAAAGACTCGGCTCAGGTCGGAGTCCCCGTTGCCGCGCGCCCAGCCCTCGGGAAGGTGACCACGTCCAGGCAGAAAGGGCGGTGGCTGGTGTCAGCACCTGGGGGTGGCGGCTCCCGTGGGTTGGAACCGCGGGGAAGAAGCCAAGAGAGGGCCGCGCCCGCGCCGCTAGTGCCGAGGCGCGCCGAGGTGAGCCCCGGCTGGGCCCAGAGGGCCGCCCGCGCGCCGCGCTCCAGGGGATCAGCTCCGCGCCGGCCGCCTGAGCCCCGCCAGCTCCCTCACCCAGCGGTTTCTTTCTCAGCTCCTGTTTCTCAGGCAGATCTCCGCGGAGCGCCCGGGGTGGAAACGCGTGTTCAAGATTTTGTGCATAAAGGACCCCTTCCTCTCGGGTTTCTTTCAGGGCAAGAGGCTTGGGATAGGGCGAGGCTGGAACTCATCCTTCCAAAAGCCAGGATGCCCCTTGGGCCCTCTGCGCTTTCGGCTCAGGATCTGCTTTCCCTTCATTGCTTTTGTCCACACAGTCCTGCATCCCTGCGCTTCTGAGCTGGCATTCTCCTTAACGGCTCCACGCCCCCTCCCCAGTTTGGTAGTGTGACACTGCGCATTTTAATTTGCACAGGGAGCTGGTTCTGCCTCGGAAGAGTAGGCGATGATGACAGCCAAGTCTTTCCCTGAGGTGTTCGGTTTATCTGCCGACCCTATTGCTCTTACCTCGTGTAGCTCCCACAAAAGAGGCTGGTGAGGGGCTTGGGGGGGTGGAATTCGCCCTCATTGGGTCCTCCAGCAGTTCTTTCGGTCTGTTTGTTACACATAATTGCTCTCCATCTAGGTCATTGTATATCAGACATGTAGGTGTCAGAATAAGCTGTTTCATCGTCACTTAACATGCTATTCATTTAAGTGATGCGCCGCCATTTTCAAGTGCTCCCTGCCTGAGACCACTGTAAAAATAGCACCGTGTGAAATAAAATCCAGCTGTTGTCTTATGCATGACTGGCTTGCGGCTGAGGTAAATAAGATACCCTCTAAGCTATTACAATTGTATTTGGCCTCACACTTTTCGGAGAATTTTCACTGGCAAATACTGGAGTGATTCTGCGTTTATCCCTTTCACAAAGAGTCACTGGGTTAATTTATTGAGGACATCTGCTAGAAAGGGGGTATTACATAGCGGATTTGGTAGTGAATTTTTAAAGCATTGTTTTCTTAAAGCAAAATGTATATATTGACACAGACTGAAATTGCCAGCCTTCTAGCTTTCAGGTTTTCCCACTGCCTGCCCGCATTCACCACTTAATACACAGCTCGCAGCCTCTGTAGCCTGACCGCCAGCTCTGCAGCGGAGATGCACGCGGTTTCCTAGGCAACCGACACTTAGCCAATGAATGAAGAGGGATTGAAAGAAAGAGACTGCAAATCCATCATTATTTCCTTTTTCACTCTTCTCAATGCGCCCCAGTTAGAAATATTGGCAAGCTACCAACCCAAACGTTTATGTAAAGGAGTCAAATGCCGAGAGAATTGGGGCTAGGAAGGGGTCGAAGCCCTGTATTGTGACTGCGGGGAGGGGGTGGTGGAGGGGCTTCCTGGGACCCGCGGAGACCTGGGCTTTCTCAGCTTTGTCACGCCTCCCCCGCTGATGTCCTGCTGCCCCCCCCTTTCCTCCCAGGCCTGCCCTCCCCCCATGAGAACTGCCCGGTGCCCCTTAATCAAAGGGCTGCTGGGTGGGAGCCTCAGAACCCTCGTCCTTCCGCGGTCGTGGGGCTCTGTGGGGACCAGCCGGCCCAGGTAACAAAAGACCGGAACGAGCAGGGCAAATTCCGAGGCGGTGAACGCAGGGCGACATTTGCTTTTGTTCCTCCGTGGGGCGGGCGTGTTCCCATCGCCGGCGCCCGCATCTGGGTTCACATGGCCTCAGCCCAGGCTGCGGGTGCTGAGTTTTCCGAAGAGCTTTGCCTTCTTTGTCCCACAAACGGCGGAGGGAGGAGGATCGCAGCTCCGCAGGGCACCGCTTCCCTTTTATAGGCCGTCTCCCCTCCCCCACACGATCTGGGATTTGTAAGATTCGTGGGCTGGGGGAGGGCAGGCCAGGGAACGCGGGTCTGTGCATCCTAGGAAAATGGCACTTATGATCCAGAGCCGGATTGTAGAAAACACCCTCCAGCGGACACACCGCAGCAGCGTACTGAGACCGACAGGTGCAGCCCATGAAATCAGGGAACGTGGGAACAAACGCCGTGTGAACGGACTGCCGCGCACAGGAAGGAGTGCGGGGAGCCACGTTACCCTCTCCTGATCCCTGCCACATCGAGGTCCTTGCGGTGCGGCTCCCCCGCCCCCCAACGAAACTGGTCCACCAGCGAGGGGTGCTACCCGCTGTTTCTCTTCTACATCTGCCCCCTGGCCTTTGCTTGCCACATAAATAAAATGAGAACGTGTGTACTCAGGAGTTCCCATTGTGGCTCAGCGGTAACAAACCAGACTAGTATCCATGAGGAGGCAGGTTCCACCCCTGGCCTCACTCAATGGGTTAAGCATCTGACATTGCCCTGAGCTGTGGTGTAGGTCCAGGCTGCAGCTGCAATTTGACCCCTAGCCTGGGAACTTCCATCTGCTTCTGGTGTAGCCCTATTTCTAAAAGAAAAAAAAAAAAAAAAAAGAAAGGATTCAGATCGATAGATACACACAAATGCACATAGTAACACTTTGCCTCTTGGATTTAGATGCCTGGTGGGCTTGTGCTATGTCTTCACTGCAGAAATGGGTCAGCTTCTGAGCAGGAACTCTTGGCTTCCTACGCCCAGCCTGCTTTGGAATGGCCACCATATAGTCATGATACATTTTCAAAAAAATAATGCATTAGGAGAAACTCTGGGAGGACTCACTATCTCTTTCACAACAACCCCTAGAAAGGAAACTCATCAAAAGATTTGGATTCTCACATCTGCCCCAATGAATTGAAAGCAGAGCCTCAAATAGATACTAGCCCACCCACGTCTGTGGCAGCATGACTCATAGTAGCCTGAAGTGGCAGCATCCCAAATGTAGACAGATGAATGTACAAACCAACCGTGGTCTACACATACGACGGGATGCTTCAGCCTTAAAGAGGAAGGAAATTTGGGCCCCTGCTACATCATGGATGAACCTGGAAGATATTAGGCTAAGGGGAACAAGCCAGTTATGGAAAGACAAATACTGTACAATTTCATGGATACAAGGTCCCTAGAGGAGCCGAATTCCTAGAGACAGAAAGTAGAACGTGGTTACCAGGGGCTGGGGGAAGGGGAGTTAGTGTTTAGTAGGGACAGAGTTTCAGTTTTGCAAGATGAAGATTTCTGGAGAGGGTGATGGTACTGGTTGCATGTTAATATGAGTGAACTTTTTTTTGGGGGGGGGGTCTTTTTTTTTTTTTTGGTGGCACCCGAGGCTTATGGAGGTTTCCAGGCCAGGGGTCCAATTGGAGCTACAGCTGCCAGCCTACACCAGAACCACAGCAACACCAGATTTGAGCTATGTCTGCGACCTACATCACAGCTCATGGCAAAGCCGAATCCTTAACCTACGGATTGAGGCCAGGGATTGAACCTGCGTCCTCCTGGATGGTAGACAGATTGATTTCTGCTGAGCCACAACAGAAACTCCAATACAAGTGAACTTAATGCCACTGAACCACATGCTTAAAAATGGTTGAGGAGTTCCCACCATGGAGTAGTGGGTTAAGAATCCAACTGCAGTGGCTTGGGTCTCTGCAGAGGTTAGGGTCTGATCCCCAGGCTGGCGCAGTGATTGAAAGGATCCAGCTGTGGTGTAGGTCACAGCTGCAGCCCAGATTCAATCCTTGGCCATATGCCCCAAGTCTGGCCATTTAAAAAAATGGGGGAAGTTCAGTAGGTACAGTGGGTTAAGAACCTGACTAGTATCCATGAGGATTTGGGTTCGATCCCTGGCCTCGCTCAGTGGGTTAAGGACCTGGTGTTACTGCAAGCTGCTGCCTGGGTCACAGATGCTCGGATTCTGTGTCGCTCTGGCTGTGGTGTAGGCTGGGAGCTGTAGCTCAGATTCCACCCCTAGCCTGGATTGCCCTTCCAGATGCCACAGGAGCAGCCCTAAACAAAACAAAACAAAACAAAAACAATTAAATAAAAATAAATTTTTTTAAATTTTAAAAAGGTTAAGGAGTTATCCTGAGGTACAGCAGGTTAAGAATCCTGCGTTGTCACTGCAGTGGGCTGGGTCACTGCTTTGGGACAGGTTTGATTCCTCATGTGGGCCAAAAAAGAAAAAAAAATGGTTAAAATGACATGTGCATTTTACCACAACTAAAAATAAAGGATTAGTTTCTCACTATCTACTAAACATCTAGTGGCATTCGATGTCTTGGTGCTAAGCTAGCACCCCAACTTTCCAATGATCGAGAGATAGGTAGATAAAGAGATAGATCAATAGGTCAACATTTTATTGATTTATTTTTTTTTTAAAGTTTGCCTTTTAGGGCCTCACCTGCAGCATACAGAGGTTCCCAGGCTAGGGGCTGAGTTGGATCCCCAACATGGGATCCAAGCTGCATCTGCGACCGACTCCACAGCTCATGGCAAGGCTGGATCCTTAACCCACTGAGGGAGGCCAGGGATCGAACCTGCATCCTCACAGATACTAGTCCAGTTCGTTTCTGCTGCACCATAATGTAAACTCCTAGGTCAATATTTTAAAAACCAATATGGGAGTTCCCATCATGGTGCAGCAGAAACAAATCCAACTAGGAACCATGAGGTTGTGGGTTTGATCCCTGGCCTCCCTCAGTGGGTTAAGGATCTGGCATTGCTGTGGCTGTCGTGTAGGCTGGCGGCTGTAGCTCTGATTAGACCCCTAGCCTGGGAACCTCCACATGCAGCAGGTGTGGCCCTAAAAAGACAAAAGGACAAAAAACCCCCACCAAAAAAGTCACATCAATTTCATCATTTATGGCTCCTTCCATGGCTCCTTCCTCTGGCCAGTTTGCACTGACAGTGGTGTCAGGAGCATCTCAGTAGCCCTGGATCAGGGCTCCCTCCTGCTCAGGCCTCTCCACAACTCCCTGTGGTTTAGTCAATGGTTCATGTTTCAGTCTATGGTCCAAAGTCTTAGCACAGATTTCTGGTCCCTCCAACCCTGGCAGCCTACTTCCCAGGGTTATCTGCCCCTCTGCCTCCACAGTACATTCTAGGAGGCTTGGACCCACCTACTGATCTCTGTAGGATGTGCTCTCTGAGTCTCCGCTCGTACTGTTCCATCCATCCGGAATGATCCTCTCCTCCTTCTGGTGGCATTTCAATTGTTCTTCATCACAGCTCGATTATCTGTGATTTCTATCCCTGTTGCCAGGAGCAACAGACAGCCTACACTCTGCTCTCCCAGGGGCTTCTTCACGTGGTAGTACCAGTTCTCCATTTGTTACAGTCACTAAGCTTTTTCATGGCAACTTCCACCAGTTGAAACTGAGAACTCATTCCCAACATATGCATATTTATTTACCCACAAATTGCCTATATTTATTTTTATAAGCCAGTATCTCTAGTATGAGTTGTACTGTGAATGATATCAGAAGCTAATCAAGGAGTTCCCTGGTGGCTCAATGGGTTAAGGATCCAGCATTGTCATTGCTGTGGTGCAGGTTACATTCCTGGCCCAGGAACTTATGTATACTGTGGGTGTGGCCAAAAAAAAAAAAAAAGATAATCAATATTTAAAATACACTTTTCTAGGAGTTCCCGTCGTGGCACAGTGGTTAACGAATCGGATTAGGAACCATGAGGTTGCGGGTTCGATCCCTGGCCTTGCTCAGTGGGTTAATGATCCCGCGTTGCTGTGAGCTGTGGTGTAGGTCACAGACGCGGCTCAGATCCTGCGTTGCTGATCTGGCTCTGGCGTAGGCTGGCAGCTACAGCTCCGATTAGACCCCTAGCCTGGGAACCTCCATATGCCGCGGGAGCAGCCCAAGAAATGGCAAAAAGACAAAAAATAAATAAATAAAAATGAAATACACTTTTCTATAATTTTTTTTTCTTTTTCCAGCCACACCTGCAGCATATGGAGGTTCCCAGGCTAGGGGTTGAATCGGAGCTGCAGCTGCCGGCCTACACCACAGCCACAGAAACTCAGGATCTGAGCTGCATCTGCAAACTGCACTGCAGCTTGCAGCAATGCCAGATCCTTTACCCACTGAGTGAGGCCAAGGATTGAAACCTCATCCTCACGGAGACTGTGTTGGATTCTTAACCCACTGAGCTATAAGGGGAACTCCTATAACTTTTAACACTACTTTGGCCAACATCTTGCCAGACTTGAACTCCTCATGGTTTTCTCATCTGGCAATGGGCTTGACTAAGAGTTCACAGAAGGAGCAGAGTGTCAGCATGGTCCTGCTTTACTTTTTTTTTTCTTTTTTCTTTGTTAGGGCTGCACCTGTGGCATATGGAGGTTCCCAGGCTAGGGGTCCAAGTAGAGCTATAGCTGCTGGCCTACACCACAGCCACAGCAATGCCAGATCTGAGCCATGTCTGTGACCTACACCACAGCTCACAGCAATGCCAGATCCTTAACCCACTGAGTGAGGCCAGGGATCGAACCCGCAACCTCATGTTTCCCAGTCAGATTCGTTTCTGCTGCGCCACGATGGGAACTGCCCTCCTTACTTTTTATGTTTGTATCACTAGTATCACTTCCCTTTGCAACTTTGTTGCTGTAGCATTTTAAGCCCCTTGCCCAGTTGTGAGGACCTGTGGAGCCAAATCTAGATAATACGGTGGTTAGGCATCGTTGGTTCCTCCTTTCTGGGACTGAGTCTCGAACGTGACCACAGACTCAGCAGCCTGGGAGGCGCCAGCATCACTGGCGACATTGTCTTAATGCGCTATTTCTTGATTTGTAGAAATAGTTATGGTTTCCTCCCACCCTGCACAGGCCGCTGTCACCGTTCCACCTGGAGATGCCACGTGAGATTACAGCTCGTTCCACAGACAGGCCCCTGATTCCCACGGGGTTTTGACATCTCGATGGCAGGAACCATGTCTTATTAGCCATTATACTTCCCACAGGGCCTGAAACTAAGTGCGGACAAGCCATAAAGTATCCCCCAGTAAATCATATACCCCAGAGAGTCAGCAACCAGAGGACCCAGCTATTTCCAGCCCATGAGGAGCAGGTTGTTCTGCAGGTGAGCACGAAAGCGGTCCTTCTCCCAGCTGGTGATACCATCCATCCCAGAGGCTCTGCTGGCCCCGCGGGATGTGGACAGATTCCCGCTAAGACCACCTCATAGGGCAGAAAGCAAGAGGGGAGGGCAGCAGCTCCCTTGGAAGCAGTGCCCACTCACTGCCTGTCCTCCATCTCGCCCGTTCATCCGGGACCTGAGCAGGAGGTGTCTTCATGCTCATACGAAGCAGCTTTGGAGATGAGAAGACGGCGTGGGCCCCACCCACCCCCACGGGAGGAGGGGAAACAAAGGCAAATCCCATCTTTCATGAACTGAGGGAAAGTACCAACCCTGGCGACCTCACTGGTAGGGAAAGAGTCCCGCGGGAAACCCAGAAAAAAGACCACGTCATTTAGGGAGGTGGAAAGGGAACCACAGGGGTCCAGACTTTTCTGAAACAACATTGAATGCTAGAAGATGAGAGAACAATCCTATCAACCTTCCGAGAACAATGCGCCCCAATACTTGTATGTGAGTACATTTCCTCTTAGTTTTACAGGTAACAAGTATTTTTGAACCTAGAAGAACTAAGGAAACGTAGTTTCTGTGAGTCATCTTGGAAAGAAAAAAAAGATCCCAGAGGATGCAGAAATAGATCCGAGAAACCTCGGCTGTCGGAGAGCATGTAACCTCTGAATGTCCCATGGGGATAATGGCACCTCTGAAGGTCACCCAGACACAGACGCAGAAGCCCTTCTGCTGGGGAAGTCCTGTTCCTTCAGCAAAAGGCATTGGAAATGCTTTTCCAAGTTGCTGGCGGGGACCCTGGCCAAGACCTGAGGCTGCCAGATCTTTATCACGTCCCCTGCAAAGTGGAATTACTGCCTCCTTACAGGGAACTGTTCATTGCCAGTTCATTCTGGAAGCTTCTCTGTTATACAGGGTAGAAGCCGTGAAGGGATGGAGCAACAGAGGTATGAATGTTTAAAAATGCCCCATGACCGGAGTTCCCATTGTGGCGCAGTGGAAGCAAAACTGACTAGTATCCATGAGGATGCGGGTTCCATCCCTGGCTTCGCTCCGGGGGTTAAGGCTCCAGCATTGCTGTGGTGGTGGTGTGGGTCTCAGATGCAGCTCTGATTCAACCCTTAGCCTTCCATATGCTGCAGGTGCCGCCCTAAAAAAGGAAAAATCCACGTGAAAAAATACAATAAAAAGTCACATGTGAAAACAAAATTCTGAACAAACGGCAAGATTTTAGACAGAAGCACAAAGCGACAAAGGCATCTTTCGAAGGACTCGGGATGCGAAATAAGAGTAAGTCTGAGGAGGTGAGTGGGGCTGGAGGCATCTGGGGCTTGAAGAAAGGAACCAGATTACAGCAGACTATCCGCTTCTGTTGGATGGCTAAGGACAGATGCTGTGGAAAGAAACAGAACAAGCTGTTGCGAAGTCAAAACTCTATGGGAATATCATGTGTTTTTAAAAGGAATTCTGTAAAAGTCACAGAGGCAAAAAAAAAAAATGCTGTAATGAAGCTAAATTCATAAAGATGAAGTCTAAACTCCATCAGGCTTACAAAGAAAATGACCAAATTTAGGCGTTCCCGCTGCGGTATAGTGGGTTACGGACCCAGCGTTGCCAAAGCTGTGGCTCACATTTGATTCCTGGCCTGGGAACTTCCATATGCCATGAATGAGGCAAAACAAAACACAAGCAAAACGCCCCCCCAAAAACGAAGATGACCAAATTTAAGAGGAGCATGGAGAAGTGTTGGTGGAACACAACCCGTCTAAGCTCGGTAAACTAACAAAACGTGAGCCCTCTTAGAAAGCCGCGTAAGGAGCCTCGCTTACAAAGAGAGTGAAATTGAAGGTTTATATCCCTGCATCTTGCAGCTGGAGCAGAGACCAGTCACTGGGGTGAGATTATTTTAAAGACACAGAGAAGGAGGAAGATGACATCAAGCCGACAGACAAATCTCTGCTAAATCCTTTGTTTCCAACCTCCACTGACTGGCGAGGGGTCAGCTGAGCATGACTTTTGGCCAAAATGCTGCTGGGGAATAACAGAGGGACCTTTGCAGCACCTGCAGAGATCCCCAACGACGCCTCCTCGGTAGAAATAACAGGGTTCTGAGAAAGCAGCTGATTCACAACCCGTGTAAACAGCCACCAGCTGCAGAGGAAGTGAAAACTTACCAGCAGAGGAAAGAAGACAGGCTGAACGAAGGGCCAGCAGGTTGATCTTAGAACCCCCAGACAGGTCCTGGCAGGGAAGACGCGTGTGACTGCTGGGCCACTGTTGTCACTGGAGCGGAGGGTGCGGTGTGCTCGCCCAGGACAGAAATGAAGGCAGCTACACCTGTGACTTCTGGAGGTAGCCCTCTTCTCCACGCGCCTCTGCTCTGTGCCCAGAAGGCCTGGGCTCCCCAGCCCTGGACTTCTCCCCTCTTAGGGAAGAGAGACACACCCAAGCGACCCACCCCTATGCCAAGGGGGTCACAAGAGGTTTCTGGAACAAAAGCTGCCTCGGCCCTGGGCTCCAGGAGCCTCTTCATCAGGACACCCAGAAACCACTTCCTTTTTAGTGATAAGTGTCACCGTGACGCCAGTTGCGGGGAACCAGGACTTTCGACAGGAGGCAGAGGATGAGCCCGGGGTCCAGCTGGACACTTGCTCACCGTGGGTGGTTTCCGGGCCTCTGCGCCCGCTCCCGCCTCTCTCACTCCAGCCTGGCTTCCTCTCGGGATTTAGGGAATACTGCCCACTGGGAGCAGGCTCTCACGTGGAGTGAGGCCCTGCAGAGTCCCCCTTTTGAACCCAAAGCCCCCTCACCCCCCACCACCCCATGCTCTGCTCTGGCCTGGCCACCGCCCCCATCCCAGAGCCAGGGATGGGTTGCAAGATTCAGGAATGTCTTTAGGCTCCAGAGGTGACTGCGGCTGAGAGTCACAAGAAATCCTCAGGCTCCTCCCAGACCTTCATCCTGACCGTGAACGGACTGCTGCAAAAATCCCTATGCCGAAAAAATCCATTTCTGTTGTTCTAGTTTGTCTTGAGTTCTTTATCTGCCCGGGCTGACCTGAAACTGCGCGCCTCCAGCCACGAATGCGGGAGCCTGGGCAGGTGCAGCGCCTAGAGTCTTACCTGTTTTTTTTGGCTGCTGGAATTCGAGGAATTAGCCAGTTATTTTAAATGTTATGAAGATATGACGAAAACGAAGAAATACCTTTCGTACATAGTTTTAAAGTTTGAAAATGCTGTCGAGTCTCCTTAGGAGGGAGAAAGAAAAAACCCTTATTGTGATGGGCTGCCGTGTGGCGAGGCCGTCTCCGAATCCTCACTCAGGTAGTAACCCCCTCGTTCGGTAGCCCAGTGCCCCCGCATGACCACTTGGGGCCTGTTCCTTTGTACCAGCCGCTGCCTTTATCCTGCAAGCCAGCACTCTGCCACTTCGACAGGTGGGCAGAGGAAAGGGCCTGGCAGGGCTCCCGAGGAGAGCGGATGGCTCTGGCCTCCTCCTGCAGGTGAAGCCGGACCCCCGAGGGGAGTCCTCAGGCCTCTGGGGGTGTTGTCTTCATGCTTTAAAGTGGCATCGGAAGAGCTCCTGTTGCAGCTCAGCAGTATCCATAAGGATTCGGGTTCAATCCCCGGCCTTGCTCGGTGGATGAAGGATCTGGCATTGCCACAAGCGGTGGCATAGGTCGCCGATGCAGCTCAGACCTCGTTGCTGTGGCTGTGGTGTGGGCTGGCCCTTGAACTTCCAAATACCACAGGTGTGGACCTAAAAAGAAAAAAAATGTAGCATCAGAAGTCACTGACTTCATTCAACAAGTATGTGCTGTGTGGTCTGGGCCCAGAAAGAAGCTGTGAGTGTGTGGGCCTGACCCCCGCCCGTCCGGCTAAGCTGCAGCCCAAGAGCCCAGGTTAGAAAAGTGCGGGTCCTGGTTTTTGGCTTGTTTCTTCCTCACCTCCCTCCCCTTCGCTGCTGGTGCCGTTCCGACGCTCCCCCAACCCTTCCTTCCTCTGAGAGCTCAGGCGTGTGGTCAGACGAGTAATCTGAAGGTTGAAGAGGCCTGGGTGGCAGGGAGTCTGGGGCGCCTGGTAGGTGAGGTGTGGTCAAGGCGAGTCACCCACACTGGGTCCTGACACTGGTCCATCCTCCACCCAACTCCCGCCCCCTTTCTGTTTCTGTCCCACTCCAGAAATGGCGATTGATTCTGGAATTTTGTTGGGGGGAAAAAAAAAGAGGAAGAAGCAAACCCTCAGCTTAAAAGTCAGCGTCTTTAGTTGTTATAGGATTAAAAAACAAAACAAAACAAAAAAAAAACCAGGTGACTGCTAGGGCAAAAGGCCAGGGTGAGCCTACTATCCAATGTCACTCTGAAGTCCTCTTGGCGTCAGAGCAGCCACCCACAGAGACAAGTCTCTGGGTCCCAAATGGAAAATCCTGGGACGTCTGTGTCCTCCAGGTGGGCCCTGTGGGAAGCCCACTGTGGGACAGTCAGGGTGCCAGGCTGGGGCCTTGTCCTGGGAGGTGTGTGTGGAGGGGCAGACGGGGTGGGGAGGGTGGCACCGGGGGGCAGGGAGCTCTGCGGTCTGTGACCATCACCCAGAACTTCCATTTCAGCCAGAGAAGACTGTTCCCGCTCCCACACAAGCCAGTTATGGGGCATCTAGCTGGTGCCTTTGCAGCTGTGAGTCTCCGGATTCCACAGGAAGGAGGCAGCCAAGCCCTGTTCTCTCGGCCCAAGCCCCTCCCCCCCCCCTTAGGCACAGAGATTTGGAAGATTAAAGAGTAGCAGGTGAAGGCCCACCGCTCCCCTTGGGCCCCTTCCACCTGCTGCGGGCGGGGGGGTGGGGGGGTGGGGGTGTGTGTTGCCGTGGCGCCTGCGCAGGAGGGCTGACCGCACAGCGTCTGGGAGGCTCTGGGGCTCTTTCCCCTCTAGGCAGCAGGCGGGTTGGGGCAGGTCGGGCAAAGGTGTTCCCTGGCTGTTGCTATTGCTGCTGTTTTGGGGCTAAAATCCAGTCCTGCAGGAGGCGCAGAGGGAAGGACCTGGATAGAAGAGAAACACAGGTCACGGAGTAGGTGACACAGTTAGGTGTGCGGTGACCCAGAGCAAAGTGTTAAAGGCACTTCCGAGGGGAGCTCAGGCTGCAGGAGGGCAGATCGGGGAAGAAAGTCTGGTTTGGACTCAAACAGTGAACCACACGGTGACACCAAGGCACACGGACGCCTCCCTGTGTGGCTGACACCAGGACGGGGAAGCGGTGGGGCAGCTCCTAATACCAGGGTACTTGTCACCTCTGGCACATTAGCAGCTGGGAGGGCAGAGGATGCTGAGCCCCAGTGGTTGGGGGAAAAGCCCCAGGAGTTGGAGCTGGGAACAGGACTCTGCATTTCCAGGCTGTGGCCTGGAAGGAAGGTACGTGGACTTCCGAGGTGTGAGTGGGAAAAGCGGAGACTTCCTGCCGGGAACCCTGGGTCCCCACCTGTGCTGTGGGCCTGCGGGCCAGGAGGTAACCGCCCTGGCCTCGGCGCCGGGTTCTGAGGGATGAACACCTCCCTCCTGGGGTTGCTGTGGGTGCTAGAGATGGGTGAGGGGGGCCCTGGCAAGTGGTGTGGGGTCACTAAACCGTGTATCTGCCTGTGTTTTCTCAGCTCACCTCTCTCCCCATTCATGTAACAGCCTCCAACCCAAACCCACTCCGTCCGGAGCCCCCCTGCGTTCAGCGCTGCCCCCGGCCTTCTGGTCACCCTGCGCTCCCCTCTTGAGGGGTCTGTGCCCCATCCATGCCTCCCAGATGGTCCTTCTGACTCCTCCTCATCTATCTTCCCATGGCCTCTGCTCTGCCTCCTCCAGGAAGTCCTCCTAAAGGCCCCACCTGCGCAGGGCGAACCCCCGATCACCTTTACTTTGCTGCATCTGCTGTATTTGCTTTTCCATTTCTTTCACTAGAAACAGCTTTGTCTTCCTCTTTTTTCTTGTTTTTTTTTTTTTGTTCCCGGGTGCCTGGCACACAGTAGTCATCCCAGCATTTTTTGTAGGATAAACATAAGCACGGATATGTAAAGGCCTCCTCAGAGCCCATCAAGGGGCTTCACTGCTGCATTTTAGGGACCGAGATAAAGACCTTTTCGGTGGAGACATGATAACGTTTGGGGTGAATCAGAGGGGCCAGTACTGTTTAGATCCGGTGCAAAGGTGGCCACAGAATAGCTGCTTCTCAATGCCTCCCCCTGAGTCATTATCCAAATATCTGTACAGACGCGATGCTTAAGCTAGTCAAGGCTAGATTCAGAAAGTGCTCGCTTCCCCGCGGCCGGCTGATGACCGTCCTGGCGGACTCGCCGTGCCTCCCAGAGCCGCTCGGTGGTCTCTCCGCCCCTGCCCCAGAGGGTAACCGCGGGCTTGACCCCCACACCAGGCGGCTGGCTCTCTGCATCCGCGCTCCTCATGGCGAGGTCCCTTCGTCCCGACGCCGCCGCCGCGCACTCCCGCCCGGTGGGTCGGTGGGTCGGAGAGGCGCTGCGGGAACGGAACGCAGGGCAGCAGCCCTCGCACTGCGCGCTGGGCGGGCGGGGGCGGGGGCGGGGCGCGCTCAAGGGCATCTTTGTGCCCCCGGCGCTCAGCGCGGGGCCTGGAGCACAGATGGCCTCAGTAAATGTTTGCCGAGTGAGCCCATGAATGGGCGTTTTGTCACTGCATCTTTTCATTTTTTCCTTGGCTTGCTCCCCGGCTCTCCTTGAAATACAGCTGCTTTCATGGGCCGCGTCTGTATTTATTGGGTCGCTGGGCTTGTTTTCAGGGCCAGGAAGAAAACGCCAGTGCAGAGAGGGACCCGCCCGGCATCCATGTTCCGGGGAAAAAGAGGTCTTTGTGCCAAGAGCAGACCCGGCTGCGGACTAGGTGGGGGCTCAGGGGGCCGAAGGGCCGGGCTGGCCCGCAGGCTGTGACTCATGCCGCGTCCAGGTCCGGGAGAGGCTGGGAGAGGCTTTGACACGGTAGGAAAACCCACCCGCCCGAAGACATGCGGAGCAGCCGGCCCACCTGCCCCTCCCACCCGCCGGCTGCTGCCCAGGAACCTGCCTCCGCATCACGTGGTCCTTTTCAGCGGGAGGGAGCCACACAGCACACGCACGAAGCAGTCTTTTGTCCTGCATCCTCGGGGACTGCCGACCTGGGGATCTGCTCTGAATAAAGCCCCCAGAGCTGTTGGCTTGTCCCGGGCTTGGGGTGGGCCCTCGGGCCGCCAACTGCATCCTCTGTGCTGGCAGGCGCATCTCGGTTTCCCCCGCCAGTGTCCCGGTGCCTCGCCGACCCCACGGGCGTCCCAGCGCCTTAGAGTCCCTCACAGCACAGGCGCACACGGGCCAGGCACATTTCCCCACCCTAAGGGGCACTCGCTGGCCGTCTTTGCGCATCTGAAAAGCATGGAGTCACGAAATAAAACCACATGGAGACCAACACCTGATTGAAACGTTAAAAACTGGGTTTGGGAGGAATTCTGAGGCATGAGATGAGAAAAATGGAGTCAGAGGCCATGACAGAAGTCCCGCGGGCTCTGGCCACGTGGCCCGAGAGCCACTGTCCATCCGGGCACTCCAGGCCTCCCCCCCTCCCTGGTGATGGAGGAGGATTGAGGCCCAGCTCCGCTGCAGCGACCAAGCGCCTTCTGGGCCCCTCATTCCTCCTGGGGGTTCATTTCCTTGTTTGAGAACGCATGTCACAGCCCCCACGTAGCGGGGTTGTTGGAGGCAGCACGGGATAATGTGAGGGTCTCCCACGGGTGACACCCTCCCTCCCCGCGTCACTGGCCGGACTCCTCTGCTTCTGGGGCACAGGTTTCTCCTCTTCAGCCTGACGGTCCGTCCCCCACCCCCTCCCGCCCCAGGCCCCAGCCCTGCCCAGCCAGCCTGACCTGGCTCCCAGCTCCTGCCCTGTGTCCCGATGGCCCCGCACTTGCCCCCAAGGATAATTATCTTTGGTCTCTGCCTGGGGACCAAGGGGAAATATTCTTGCCTGAGCTCAGTCCTCTGGGCTGCCGGGAGAGGCAGGGGGCAGTTGGCAGAAGACAGGTGGCCATGTGTGAGCGCCCGCACAGGCCCCGCTGGCCATCGGGACTTGGGGGGGCATATCCTGCACACAAGGTTCAGCCAGAGGCAGGGGCCAAACCGGCTCCATCCAAGGGTGGAATGGGGGCTCCTGCTGCGTCCGGGGTGGAGCCAGACAGGCGCCCAGTCTGCAGCAGAGGTGAACAGACCAACCTGCAGGTGGGGCAGGGCTGTATGAGAGCGCACTTGGTAAAGAAATTGACATTGTAAAAGGAGTTCTAGGAGCTCCTGTTGTGGCTCAGAGGCTTAAGAACATGACGAGTATCCATGAGGATGCAAGTTCGATCCCTGGCCTCACTCAGCGGGTTAAGGTTCCGGCATCGCTGTGAGTTGCGGTGTAGGTTGCAGGTGTGGCTTGGATCCCGCAGTGCTGTGGCTGTGGTGTAGGCTGGCAGCTGTAGCTCTGATTTGACTCCTAGCCTGGGAGCTTCCATATGCTGTAGGTGCAGCCCTAAAAAATAAAAACTAATAAATAAAAGAGTTCTAGAAAAATCTCATGGTGGATGATTCTGTGAATAACAGTGATGGCTCAGCTGGCTTCCATCCATTTTAGGCTTCGCTACCCTCTGGAGCAAACTGAGAGGGTTGTCTTACTTTCCTTTGGTGCTGGAGCCCGATGACATCAGAACTTGGTCAGGGGTTTGCTTTTGTGAGCTAAGGAACCCTCTGGGATGGGCTGCTGCCAGCAAAAACATTTGTCTGCTCTTGGGAAGAGCTTGCAGGGAGTAGGGAGGAGGCCCAGGCACTCGCGGTGTCAGCCTTTTGGGGCTTTCAAGGACTCATAGGGAAACTTTAAAAAATAGGGATGGGTCTGATAGCCCCAAAGATGGAGGATGTTCTAGAAGTTCTCTCTGGAAGCAGGCTGCTTGTAGCAGGCCATTTTGGTTTGAGAACCTAATTCTCCTGTTTCAGAAATGAAGTAAGAGGAGGGGGCTTTCAAGGAGTCACTCGTGATGCTGAGACCTGAGACCGGACAGCAGAGGAGGTGAGACTCGGGTGGAGGCAGGGGGACCATTCACAGGGTTAGCGCTGCGTCCAGAGGGAGGTGCTGGTGGAGGCGCTGGGCGGAGCCAGCAGGACAGGCTGAGGGCGATGCAGGGATGAGAGAAAGACACCTGAAGTTGGAAGAATGGGGGGGGGACTCTGGGGGCAGACTTCCGGGGGGCCCTCCTTAACCAGAGGTTTCTGGGCACATTCAGATGAGATGCTGGGCGGGCGGCCAACCTTACAGGTTGGAGCTCAGGAGGGAGGTTGGCTCCAGAAACATTTGGGAGAAATCTGTGTAGAAGGCACAGAAGCCACGGTCAGGGGGGGATGGGGGCGTCACCTGTCAGGGAGAGCGCTGGGGGGCCGGAGGACCTGGAGCAGTTCAGGGGAGCCTGAGAAGGGGGCTGAAGGAAGGAGACAAGACCTGAAACGGCCCTGAAGCCAAAGCCACCCCAGGCCGGGAAGAGGGCAGGACCTGCAGGTGTGTGGGGGTGGGAGCACCAATGGGAAGACAAAGAAAGATATGATTAAAGGCCTGTCTGCGGCCAGGGGCTAAACTGGGGGTGGGGGGGGGCATCCAGGACGCAGGAGAGAGAGAGGAACCTCGGTGCTGTCCCGGAGGTGGGGGGCTGGTGCGCAAGGATAGCTCACGGTTCAGTTGTAGTTTTGTTGGTTTGGGGGAGGCACAGGTCTGCAGCAGAATGTGGATCGGCGTATAAACAGTTTAACCCCTTGGGGTGGTGGGCACAGCTTTGGACCATGCCTCCTGACCCCGGGCCACTGGAAAATGCGGACAAACGCAGGTGCAGATGTAGTAACTCTCAGTAAATCCTGATGTTCTGTCACTGTGGCAGGGACAGTGGGCTTGGCGGGTAGGCAGTGACAGGTGACTATTTCCAGCTAATGGGCTATGAGAAGTCGTGGTATATCCTTTCTGGGTTGGTGCATCGAAAGACCTGGGACCCAACAGAGCTCTCTCCTCTGCTGCTATGACCCAAGGGGGCAGCCTGGGTCCCTGAAGGATGGAGCAGGGTCCCCTTCCCTCGGTGGGTCCCCCCCCCCATCACCAGCTAGAAACCCATCCCCAGCTAGAAATACATAGTGAGCTGAAGAAAGTCTGTTGCATCACAGCACTGCCATTTCAGGGTAAAACGTTACCATAGCACAACCCCAGCCATCCCTAACCCAAGCACCACATCCCCGACCATGGCATAACAGACTTTGGGTTTGATTTTGGAAGAAAGGCCCAAGGATCTCAGAGAGCCTCCTGTGATGCTGTAAACATCCGTTCTTGCGGCTCATTGATCCCGCCATGGACAGGCTGTCAACGCTCCCCGGGGCCTGTGGGGGGAGGGCGCTGCGTCTCCAGGTGGAGGTGGTGAACCCGGCTCGCCTTTCCTGGCCTAGAAGGAAGTTAACGGGTCCTCCCCGCAGTCTGATCCACCATTGCAACCCTGCTGTTCTTGTTTCCTAATGCCATTCACACCAGACGAAGGCTCACAGCCCAACCGGTGCAGAAAGGGGAGAGGGATGGGTCCAAACGGCTCCCCTTCCCCCTTCAAGCAGACAGCTGCTGGGCCGGCCCCTTTCCCAGCCCCCTGCTGGGCCTTGACCTCTGTGGGCCTGCTGTTTCACCGGAGGGTTCTGAAATTGCAGTGCTTAGAGAAAAGTCGCCGGGAGGGAGCTCCTGGGTTGCGGGTTTCCTGCCCCCACCTTCACCCCCATCCCCAGCGCCTTGCAAGTGCCCGCTTCCTTCCCACCTGCCACCTAGCGGCCCCCTGCAGAATTACACCCCCTGCTCTGGACGGAAGGAAAGCCTCTGGTTCCCCTGCTGCCTTCTTATCTCATCTTCACCCGGCTGCGGGCCTGGAAGGTGCCTGGAGATGATCTCAGCCCATCTTCTCCGCCTGCAGCTAAAGTACCAGAGACCTAGCGCTGGGGCACAGGGCCAATTACTGACAGGCAGGCCTGGAGCCTGCGGCCCGAGAGGTTCCCCGTCGATGCTTCCAGCGTTTCCTTCCCCGCTCAGCCTCGCGAGGTCCTCTTGGCTTCTGCCAGCCGGGGCGCCGCGCTGAGGACGAAAACCCCAGAGCTGCCCTTTCGGGGCTTCGGGAGCGCGGGGCGAGCGGAGGCCGTGGGTTCTGAGAGGGCTGGAGTGGGACAGCCTTCAGGTATCTGCAGAAGTCCCAGCAGGGGACCACAGATAGAGAGGGACACCGAGGGGACTTTGGGAGACCAGTGTACATTAACGACCGCTCCACAAAGCCATGGGACCATCGTGCCGCGAAGCAGACTTGCTTAACTATGAAACCAGGTCACTGAAGGAAAGATAAAACGAGGTCTGCCTTCAAGTTCAAGTTCAGCAAGATAATGATCCTTAGGCCCAAGGACAGGAATTTAAGGGGAGAGGACCTTCCGGAGGAGGAGACCCTTCATTATGCGGAAACCGGAGATGAGTCAACATATTTTAGCCTCTGTGATCACACTTCTGAGCTGAATAAGCACCTTGACCTCGCAGGGGCAACGACTCTCTTGCGCTGGAACAAAGGAGGAGCTAGTGATGTACGCCTGGCATCTACTCAGAGAACAAGGAAGGCGGGCTTCCCCCTCCCCCACTTTCCTTGGCTGATAATGTGTAGCCCATCTAATCCCCGGGGCAGAGCCTCCTCGCCTGCCTGCTTGTATCCCTCACAAGCGTCCCAGCTTAGTAAATCTTTTTTGTTTTTAGGGCTGTAAGTGCGGCATATGGAAGTTTCCAGGCTAGGGGTGGAATCAGAGCTGCAGCTGCCGGCCTACACCACAGCCCCAGCAACCCCCAAGCCACATCTGTGACCTACACCACAGCCACAGCAATGCATCTTCGACCTACAAGGCAGCTTGTGGCAATGCAGGATCCCTAGCTCGCTGAGCGAGGCCAGGGTTCAAACCCACATCCTCATGGATACCAGTCAGTTTGGTTTCTGCTGAGCCACAACAGCAACTCCAATGAATCTCTTTCTTTCCTATCACTTTACCTCTTGCTGAATTCCTCCTGCGCTGAGACGCAAAAAACCTGAGCCTCAGTAAGTCCGGACATGAGATGAGTGGTTCTAATTAAAGAACCGTGGGTTCAAGCCCCAATTTAGGTTTAGGCCAGGTTCTACCCAGAGGTGTTTGGGCTTCAGCTCTGGCCGCCTGGTGGAGTTCAGGGTCTGTGGAGCACAAAGCCAGCAGGCGAGGGAAGGGAGGACCCGACAGCTGGGTGAGGGGCCTTGGGGTCCACAAAGGAGCCCAGAGAGGGGAGGGTCTGCACCACGTGGGCAGGTGGGGGTGGGGTGGGGTTGGGGGGAGACCCCCCCCCAGGCAGCACTGTTTGCAGAGAGAGAAGATTCCTGAGCTGGTATTGAGGGATGTGGGATGGGGTGATGGGTGATGCGGGGAGGGCAGCAGGAAGGGGGCTGGGGCAGGGGGAGCCGAGGGCAGAGGTGACGATTGCAGGTGTGGCCACGCTGATGGTCGGGTGCTTGGGGACAGTTAGGAGGTGCTGACTGGGTGGCCGTGTGCTGCAGGGGAGCCGGCCATGTGTTTAGTTATGGGGTTCCAGGCAATTGAAGTTGAGCAAGACGTTATTGGGGTGACGGCACTCAGCCTCCTGACTACACCCAGCCCTGGCTTCTGAGGTGAGGTGACTGGTACCCTTGTGGTGCCCTCTGTTAGACCCTTGCTGAGCCCGTGGGCACCCGGGACCAAAACAGCCCATCACAATTGGCCTGCCTCAGCTGAGAGGGCCGGGCCTTCACCCAGCTGCCTCCCTCCGCCACTGGGTGGGGGTGGCCCTCGGAAGGCTGCGCAGACTCTGAAGGCGGCCACGGCGCCTGCGAATGGCATTTCCATCAGCTGGGACAACCAGTCCCTTCCGGAAGGGGATCTGGGCGGCACAGCTCAGCGTCCAGGGCGGAGTTTTTGGAGGCGTCACCATGGTTGATGGAGTTGGTTCCCGAGGACGTGGAGAGGGTCAGGGCACAGGGGAGGGATCAACCTCCAAGCAGAGGAGGGCGCCTCTCGATGAGGGAGGGGGAGAAGAGAGAAGGGGCTTGCTGGAGGGACAAGGCGGTGGGGAAACTGAGCCTGCCCCCCTGTTTGCCTGGCAAAGCCAGAAGGAGGGTCACTTGTGGGGCTCGGGCGGGGTTAGGGCTTGAGGAGAACAGTCTTCGGGGTAAAGGAGAGGATGCCATCTGGGGACCGCGGGGCGGTGTCTGAGGGGCAGCTGATGTTGGGGGCGTGCAGGGCCTGAGGCGTGTCTTCGGGTCACGTGGCTTCCCCGGCTGCCCTGGAGCCGCAGGCAGGAGCACACCTGCACTTGTGCTGGGCGGGCGTGAGCGGCCATGGTGCCGCAACAGGTGTTCGCCTCTGCCTTGGTGCCTTGGTTTCCCCAGACAGTTCTTCAAGATTGTTTACAGAGAAACCCTCTGTTTTAAAAACGGCATTTTGTTTTCTGAGGGGACAAAGCATTAGAGGATATTAGAGGTGATGTGTGGGCGTCATCGTCAGACCCGGTCATCGGTTTACTCTTTTATGGATCCTGCTTTTGGTGTCGGTGTTTTACTGTTGTTTAATTGAAGTATAGTTGATTTACAATGTTGTGTGAGTTTCAGGTGTTATATATACCTACCTATTCTTTTTAAGATTCTTTTCCATTATGGGTTATTACAAGTTATTGAATATAGTTCCCTGTGTTACACAGTAGGTCCTTGTTAACGGCTTTTGGTGTTTTATTATGAAATCTTTGTCTAATTAAAAGTCACAGAGGTTTCCCCCTATGTTTTCCTCTAGAAGTTTTACAGTTTTAGGTTGTATGTTTAGGTCTACGAACCATTTTGAGTTCGCTTTTGTATACGGTGTGAATGATGAATTGAAGCTCGTTAATAATTAAGGAAATGCAAATTAAGCCACACTGAGGTACCCCTTAGATTGGCTGAAGTGAAAAAGACTGACTACACCAAATAGTTGATATATGGTCCTTGCTGTTTGATGAGGATGCAGCGGTGCCAGAAAAAGCTCTTGTGCGGCTGACGGATACAGTTACAAGGTACAGTCACTGTGGAAACAGCTTGTCAGGTTCTTAAAAAGTTACGCATACAACTAGAAAGGATACAGCCATGCTACTCCTAGACATTTAACTACAAGAAATGGAAGCGTGTGTGCATAGAGACTGACTCGTACATGAGTTCACAGCAGCTTCGCTGCAATATCCCCAAAGTGAAAACAGCCCCAAAGAATATCAACACGTGTGAAGGGATAAACAGTGGTGCGTCCACACAGCAGAACAGTGCTCATCAATAACAAGGGAGAAGCGACCAACATACGTGACAACCTGGAGGAAACGCAAAATAACTGTGATGAGTGGAAAGGCAGACAAAAAATTGTGCATACGGCATCTTCCATTTACATAAAACTCCAGAAAATGCAAACTACTCTGTAGTGACCACCAGCAGCTCAGGGTTTGAGGAGGGGAAGGAAGGGTTACCAGGGGCTTCAGGAAGCCTCTGGGACTGATGGCCATGTGCCCTCTCTTGACTGCAACGATGGTTTCATGGGTTACACACGTGTCACAACTTCAATTTGAATACTTGGAGTAGTGTACTTGTTGTGTATTAATTATACATTAGGAAAGCTGTTGAAAACTGTTGACCTGAACATTAGGTGTGTAACTGAGTCATTGATAACGAGCCAACAAACTTTCAACAATATTTGCCCTCATAAATGTCAATTTAATAAACCTAGCCCTGTTAGAGATTGAAAAAGCAGAACTCTGAGGGTTCTGACATAAACCCCAAGTCAGCTTAAGAGAATCCGGACAAAAACGGGGGCTGTGTGCTTTTACCCCAAAGGTTGTCTCGGCACATCGAAGGCCTTCTTATGTCAACCTTGTGGCCCAGAGTGACTGCAATTAAAGCTCCCAGCGGATGACACTGGCCCCCTTCATCTGCCTCCCTGTGGTCGTTCACATCCTTCCCACTCCCCCGGGAGGCGCCCGCTCTTACTCCCACTTTGCATATGCAAGGCCCGTGCTTGTACAGGACCTCAGCTCCGGGGGTCTGGGTCAGGTGAGGAAACCCACCCCTTAACTCAGTCCGTGTCCTTTCTCGAGCTTTTCCCAGTATCTTTGCCATTCTCACGACTAGCTGCATTCAAGGCTTCTCGCAGTTTCCGGGCTGCCGGGACCAGCAGGATTTGGGAAAATCTAGCCATCCCGTACGATGGCGGCGGCTGCTCTGAGTGTTTTCCGGCACCGACTAAAAGCGCTGTGCTTTGCCGGACGGCGCATCTCCACTTGGGAAGATTTTCCTGCACGTCTATGCAGCAGTCAGTGAGGACGCCGACCCGCTTAGCCCAGGACGAGTCCAACGCAAGACGGAGCGCGGGTCAGGCCTGGGCTCTGCGCGGTCGGAGCTGGATCCGCCGCGGAGCTCTTGGGCAAGACCCGCCCCCTCTCGAGTAGGCCCCGCCCCGCCCCCTCTGGCTCTGCCCCGCCCACTCCTGGCCCGTCCCCACGGCTCCACCTGGGCCCCGCCCTTCCTCCCCGGAGAGCCTCGCTCACTCTCGGGCCCCGCCCACCCTCGGGCCCCGCCCCTGACCCAGGATCGAAAGCGAAGGCGCTCTCGGCGCTCGCTTGCTCTGGTCTGGCGGCGGCGGCGGCGGCGGGAACTGGTCCCCGCGTTCGGCCGGGCGTCCGGGCGGGCGGCATGGAGGGGCCGCGGGCCGCCGCGGCCGGGGACGTCTCTCTGCACAACTTTACCGCGAGGCTGTGGGAGCAGCTCGTCCACTTCCACGTCATGCGGCTGACGGACTCGCTCTTCCTGTGGGTGGGGGCCACGCCGCACCTGCGTAACCTGGCCGTGGCCATGTGCACCCGCTACGTGAGTGCGAGGGCAGGGCCAGGGGCAGGAGCGGAGAGGGGCCCGGTGGGGGGGCCGGGGGAGGGGGAGGGAAGGGGGTTTAGGGGGTGGGCCGGGCCGCGTGGGTCCCGAGGGGGCGGGGAGGGAGGGGAGAGGGCGCAGGAGAGGGCCTAGGGGGTCGGGGCCGAATGGTGACCGAGGGCCTGCTGGGGACGCCACGGATTCCGTGGTCCCCAGATCTCCTGGGCCAGGGAGGCGGGAGGCCTAGGGCTCTGAGGCCCTTCCTGTGATGTCCTAGGGACCGGGGGTTGTCGGGGGCGGCGCTACCTTCGAGGAAGCTGCGTCTGGGCCGCTAGGCTCGACTTCCACGCCCATCTCTGGTTAGAGTTCCAGGGCTTCCTCGTGGGGACTCCGTCTTCTCACGCTCATATCCAACCCCTTTCTTCACGCCGGCTCTGTGTTGCCCACGTTTCCTTTCATTTCCAGCACAGGCTTCTCTGCTGCCTTTCCACTCCAGTGTCTCAATGAAAAGTCTAATAGGCATCTCTGAGTGGGCCTTCGGAGCCCAGCTCCCTGCACCCCTGCTTCTGCAGCAGCCTGCCCCTCTCAGGTGCAGCAGCTCCATGCCACCCTCGGGGTCACCCTGGGATCCCCTCAGAACATGCAGAATCCAGCCCCTTCTCCCCTCCCTCACCTGCCACCTGGGCTAAGCCTTCCTCGGTATCTGTACTGTTTCTCAGAGCTGCTGTAACAAAGTGCAGTAGACTGGGTGGCTTAAAACAACAGAGATTGGGAGTTCCCTGGTGGCCTAGGGGGTTAAGGATCTGCTGTAGTCACAGCTGTGGCGAGGGTTCCACACCTGGCCTGGGAACCTCTGCATGCCTCCTTCCTCCTGGAGGCCCTGGGGGTAAGTCAGCCCGTCTCCTGGGCTTCTAGTGCTGCTGGCACTTTGGTGTCCTCGGCTGACACCCTCGTCATCCGGTCCTGCTGCCAGTGTCACAGGCCGTCTCCTCTGTCTCTTCCTCTTTCTGAGGACACCAGTCCTGCTGGATAAGTCCAGCTTAACTTACATGTCAGTTACATCTGCAAAGACCCCATTTCCTAATAAAGTCACCTGCACAGCTGCAGGGGGTTAGGCCTTGGATGTACCTTTTGGAGGACTTGGCTCAGCACTGCCCTGTGGCCGGTTCTGTACGGGCTGCAGACAGCAGTCAGAATGGCATTCGTCTGCTCAGACTTTTTCTCGTCCTTTTAAGGGCTGCACCTGCGTCATATGTAAGTTCCCAGACTAGGGGTCGAATTGGAGCTGCAGCTGCCGGTCTATGCCACAGCAATGTGGAATTTGAACCATGTCTGTGGCCTACACCACAGCTCACAGCAACGCTGGATCCTTAACCCACTGAGTGAGGCCAGGGATTGAACCCGCGTCCTCGTGGTTGCCATTCGGTTTTGTTATCGCTGAGGCAGAACGGGAACTCCCAGACTTTCTTTTTTATTTTATTTTAACGGCCACACCTGAAGGATATAGAAGTTTCTGGGCCATGGGTTGAATCGGAGCTGCAGCTGAGCTTCCACCACAGCCATGCAACACTGGATCCAAGCTGCATCTGTGAACTGTGTTGCAGCTTGTAGCAATGCCAGATCCTTGACCCACCGAGCAAGGCCAGGATTGGACCCACGTCCTTACAGACACTACGTGGGGTCCTTAGCCTGCTGAGCCACAGTGGGAACTCCTTTGTTCAGACCTTTGAGTCCAGAGGCTTCATTGACCTTCAGGTGCTGTCCCCAGCCCCATGTCCTGGCACCCACTTGCCTCCGAGCTGCTCCTGCACACCGTCGGCCCCTGCGCCCTCTGTGGTGTATCTTCAGGCTCCCCAGCAGTGTCTGTGCAGGTGGGGAGGCCTGGCCAGTGAAGTTTTGTCTCCCTGGTACCTGACATCCTGCTAAGTCCTTGTTGAAGAACGAGGGCGCTCCCACTGTGTAAGGTCTGGCAGGAACCGCCAGGCAGGAAGGCCTGTGCTGGGTAGCGGGGGGCTACCTGGGGTGGTGGGACGTGGGAAGAGTGAGCCAGCAGGCAGGACCTGGGCACAGCTTCGGGTGGGAGACAGCCCTGCACGGGCTCTGAATGTCTTGCCCAGACCCTTCTTCTGCCCCTTCCTCCTCACCCTGCCTCCTGGTGTGCTTGCCTGCACTTCCTTGCTGGTGGGACCCGGCAGATGGGTCTCTGGACGGGGACAGTTCCAGGTCTTTCCCCGCATGGGGGAGGGCTGACAGCAGGGCTGTGTGTCTGCAGGTCCTGGCACCCTGGGAGCCGTCTCCCTCCCTTTCCCGGTTCTAAGGCTGAGGTCACAGACCATGGGCAAGGCTGTGGGCCGCGTGGGGCCCAGAAGGCTAGTTGGTGAGACCAGGCGTCCCCTCCTTCATGCCTATTTCGAGGCTCTTCCCACATGGGCTTCAGTGGTCTGACCGCTTGGTTGTCATGGCTCTTGGGAGGGTGTTATGTTCTCAGCTGGGCAGCCACGCTCCATCCTGGTGGGGGCAGGAGGAAAGGGGCCAGGCCCACCGATGGGCCGTGTCGTGTGCCTGGGCATCGTCCTCCAGGGCTGGAGGCTCAGGCCATGGCTTAAGCGGGAGATGACAGAGGACCAGGGCTCAGCAGGCTGGCCTCTGGCAGCATCTATGTTGAGTTTGGGGCGCAGAGCCCTTCCTGTCCGTTCAGTAGCATCTGCTGCAGCCCTGCGCTTGATGGCAGCCTGGAGCAGCTGCAGCTGGGCCTTGTGGTTCATGAACCTAAGCTCTGCCCTCCTGGCCCTTCTAGGAAGGATTACCAGCCCGTGTGGGGATGGCCTGGGGTCTGCGAGGCCTCTTCCCTCCCCCTGAATCCCCACACGTGAGACAGGACCATGCAGGACAGAACCACACGGCCCGGTAGCTCCTGCCTGCCACCTGCCCCTGCACCCAGCAGGCCTGTCTGCTGCCAGGAGAGGCTGCAGGACCAGGACGAGCAGGCCCGAGCACGGGTGCGGGGGGAGGCTGGCCCCGGACAGGAAGGTGGGCTCTGGGGCCCTGGGTGCTCAGATGACCCTGGAGCACCTGGCCCCTTGTGGGAATGGGCGGTGCTGTTCCAGCCCCAGGACCTCCGGTCACAACGGGAGTCTGCCCTTGGCAGAGGGCGGTTTGGGAAAATAAGGAAGTAGTAGGAAGGGTAACGATAACAGGGTTTTTAGTTTTTGGTGGAGAAAGGCCAGCCTGTTAAAGTAGATTTTCTATTTGCAGGAGGTTTAATTATAAATACCGGTTTTTTTTTTTTTTGGTCTTTTTGCTATTTCTTGGGCCGCTCCTGTGGTATATGGAGGTTCCCAGGCTAGGGGTCGAATCGGAGCTGTAGCCACCAGCCTACACCAGAGCCACAGCAACGCTAGATCTGAGCCGCGTCTGCAACCTACACCACAGCTCACGGTAACGCTGGATCCTTCACCCACTGAGCAAGGCCAGGGATCGAACCCGCAACCTCATGGTTCCTAGTCGGATTCGTTAACCACTGCGCCACAACAGGAACGCTTAGAAATACTGTTAACAGCAAATTTGTTTAGTAAGATCATGTTTTTTTGTACCAATTATAACAAGAAAGCTTGCAGTAAGTACTTTCATCTTTAGTCTGTGTTTTGAATCATCTTTTATGGACCTGAACACATGCATTCGGTCTTGAGTTGAGTGACTTGGAACCCTAGGAGACGGGAGTGTTTGACCTGGGCTCTGCTAGAAGTTGCTGAGGTCGCCTGCCTCCTCCCACCCGGAGCTCGTCCTTCTAAAGCCCTGCCGCTTCCTGGGCTGTGTCTTTCCGAAGTCCGCTAATTTGATAAAAGCGATTTGGCCAGACTGTAAGTTAGCGGACTTTTCTCTTAAGCTGGGACTTGCATGCAGGGAGCTTAGTCCCCGCGTGGCGGGAAGCAAGATTTCCTGGAGCGTTTAGAAGGACTGCGCTGGTCTGGCTTCAGTTGCTGATGATCTGAGATGAGGGCTGGCCAAGCAGCTGCAGGGCTGCGGTTCTGCTGCCGGGCGCTGATGCCCGGGGCCCCTTCTCCAGCGTCAAGGCTTGACCTTGAAAAGCCCCAGATACCCTTGGGAACAGGGCCGCGTCCTCTCGCAGGCGCAGGTGAGGGGTTGGGGTCCTGCCTTTTCGCTGGCAGCTGCCTGGGGGGTGAGCGGCACCTTGGCGACCGGGTTCCGTGACCAGTTTCCTCCTGGCTGTGGCCGGGAGGACCGTGTCACGTCCCTCTGTCTAGTGCTGCCTCTCAGTGAGCTTTGGGGTTTGGGACACTAGGAGAAGTCCTCCAACTTGGGCAGCCCTGTGACCCAGCTTCCAGGCACTTGCGTTTGCCTGTCCCAGTGGTGGCCTCGGAGGGTCACCTGCCTGCCTGCTGACTCGGTTCCCGGGGCTCCCCTCCCCCCAGTTCCCCGAGGGAAGAGCTGGAGCTGCCAGGCCGCCCGCAGGTGGACGAGCAGCGCTCTCTGTTTTCCTTGCAGGACCCCATCCCCGTGTCCACCGCCCTCCTCGGGGACACGTCAGACCCGACGTCCACTGGCCTCGCCCAGCGTTTAGGTAGGTACCGCGGCTCAGCTGCCCGAGCGCCTGGCTGGGGACCTGGCTGTGAGAGGAGCCGAGAGGCGAGTCGCTGCCATGGGAAGGGTCTCTGCGTGGGTGGAGGCCAGCCCTCCGTGCCCAGGCCTCCCAGGAGCTGACCTGGTGCCAGCACCTCTCACCCCCATGCTCCCCAGGGGCTCCCGGGTCGCCTCAGCTGCCGTTCAGGCTGACGAGTGACAGGTGATTCTGCTCCTTGTCCTCGGGAGCAGGGGTGAGTGATGCCCATGGTGCCCTGGGCACTGGCTCCAGGTGGCTCCCGGGCCTCCAGGGTTTGGTGGGGCCTGTGAGCAGGAGGGAGCGCCCCTCACCACGCGAAACGTGGCTCAGAGCGCAGAAGGGCGAGGCCTGGCCTGCATGTGGCGGGGGGGGGGTGGGGGGTGCCGAAGTGCTCCACCTCCCTGCTCCCCGAACCAGCAGCCCAGGTGGCTCAGGCGGGAGTGGCCGGTGCTCTGCCTGTGTGTGTGACTGCGGGGTGGTGCCCAGGGACCTGAGTGGCCGTGCAGCCTTGCCTCCTGTTGGCCTCATCTTCACGGGCATCCCAGCCGCTTGTGGAGCCCCGAGCCCCAGTGGGCGGGTCGGGGGCGCGCCGAGGCCCAGCGCTGCCCTTTGAGGAGCTTGTGTTTGGGCTGCGTTGGCAGTTCTGTCAGCCTGATCCCTGGGGACCGGGAATGTGTGTCTGTCACTTGGGTGTGACCACACGAAGACACTTGATGTTGGGGGAGGGGAGGTACAACCAGCGTGGGGGCGGGGGCGGGGCTGTCACAGACGGGAGCCAGGTGGCCTTGGATGTGCACACCAGGGTGGGGACCACGAGCCCAGCTCCGAGTCTCAGGAACGTCCCCCGCACTCGTCCCAGCCTGAGGTTAGAGAAACCTGATCTGTAAGTTACTCTGCTGAATTATTAGGAAGTCATTTTAAATTTATAACCAAGTTGCAAAAAAGACAAAGAACCCCTGCCTGGCCTCCCCGGGATTCCGGGTTGTCCATCCCCTCCGCGTTCACACTGGTGTTTCTGTGAGCAGCTCTGCAGTCAGTTGAGGGCCTGACACCCCCGCTGCACTGTGTGTTTGCCAGCGATTCGGGCACCAGAGCCCCTCAGGAGGCTCCTGAGAGCTGGGCCTGGAGGAGCTGGCCTGCTGAGCCGGGCTGGGTGGGTGGCCGCAGTGCGGACAGAGTCCGGTCGAGGAGGGAGAGTCTGTTGGATGCGCAACCAGTGAGCTAGTGGTTCTGGTGACATGAGATGGGGGCCCCATGTTCTTGGGGTGAGACCCGGAAGCAGTGTATATGCAGAAAGCAGGGTTCTTTTCCTTCTTTTGTGAGGTCACTCTTTGTAATTAACATTTTCTCACATGTGGTTTTCGTCCATTTATAGTCTGCATACGTTGAAACAGAACGTAGGCCAAAAAAATACATTCTTTCTAACATATGAAAGTCAGATGTGATGGAGGATCCCACCTGCCTGTGTCAGCAAACCCGCAGCCCTCGGTCACCGCCCAGCGGGGACGGGCACGCGTGGCAGGGTGCTGTCATCCTGGGGGACAGGTGACATGCCTCTGAGGCCACAGAGGGCCGGCCCATGCCGCTGTGCTCTGCGGTCATCCTGAGCTGGGTCTGGACCCTTGCTGTTGAAGATGCATCATTAACTGTTGTCAATTGTGTGGACAGTGACATGAAGAGACAGGTGTCCAGAGACAGTGTCCCGCGCGGAGGGGTGAGCGGCCTGGGGGCTCTGTGCGGCTCTGGAGGGCAGAGCAGGGGCGGGGCTGCTGGGCGGACCATGCAGGCGGCCCTCTGCTCCCTCGAGTGCAAGCGGACAGGCGGGGATCTGTGGCCCCCTGGGGACTGGTGTGGCCGTGATGTCCGTGGGGGAGGAGGCGTTTGCACCCACCCTTGTTGGGGGGCCGGGGGGTTTCCCTGGGTTAGGGTACCGCCTGGCTTGTCCTCAGGGCCGGTCCTGGCTTTCAGATGCTGGGTGTGCAGCTGTGCTGGATTTTTGCACTTGGAGCGGTTGACACCAGCCATTAAGGGTTCTGTAGACAGGGGCTAAAACTAGCACATCCAGTATCAAACTGAAAATTACGCCCGTTTGTGTGTGTGTGCGCGTGTGTGCCTGCACATCCCTGTGTGTGTGTGTGCGCGCGCCTGGACGTCCCTGTGTGTGTGTGCGCGTGCATGCGTGTGTGTGTCTACACGCGCACGCATGCCTGGACGTCCCTGTGTAGGTATGTGGGGTCCCCTGTGGGGGGCTGGGGTGGGTGGAGGGTGGGGCTGAAGGGGGACTCACATGTTCGATATTTGACCATCACCTGCGTTTTTATGAGCAGAGCTGCCAGCCCGCCAGCCCTGTGTGCCGAGCAGCAGGTCCCAGGCTGGGGGCCGGGCCCGCCGACGCCAGGTCGGGTGGGGGACAGCGGGGGTCTCGGGCCCCGTGGGGACCACTGTTCGGACGAGGAGGGCCCGCGTGACCGCGTCTGGTTGCAGGCGTCCACTTTCTCCTCTCCCTGTTCCAGGCCTTTGGCAGCGCGGGCAGGAGCGGGGCGCGGGGGGCCCGGGCAGGTGGTCACGCGTGTCGTCCTTTCTGTCCCCAGCCAGGAAGACCAGCAAACAGGTGTTTGTCAGCTACAACCTCCAGAACACGGACAGCAGCTTCGCGTTACTCGTGGAAAACAGGATCAAGGAGGAGATGGAGGCTTTCCCGGAGAAGTTCTAGGTGGGCGGCCGTGGGGCTGGGACCCGCCCTGCGGACTCTGAATAAATGCGGCAGCTCTCGCCAGGCCTCAGGCTCACGCGCTTACGTTGGCTTTCAAGGCTTGGCCTTCCTCCTGCCGCTGCTCCCGCTCCTGCTCCCGCTGGCCGGGAAGGAGGGAAGCCCCTGGAGAGGACGCGGTGGCCACGGCTCCATCAGGATCGAGGCCCAGGGCAGGGCTGGAACGGTCCTTCTGTCCTGCCTCCTGCCTGCTGGCCTCTGGGCCCTGTGTTCTCACCTATGAGTGGGGAAGGGTCCCGTTTGTCGTGCCAGATTAGTGCGAGGCGGCTTCGCCAACCCTGGCACCGTGGAAACGAAGGTGCCGACCAACTGCAGCTCTTGGGAGCTAAGCTCCCCCCCCCCCCAGCCCAGGTCAGTGGCTCCTGACCTGGCTTCAGGTCAGATCCACGCTGGAGGCCTTTACCAGCCCCAGGGGCCCAGGCCCGGTGGGGTCGCAAAGCCCCCCCCAGGTGCTTCTCAGCACGGGCAAGGCCGAGGCACTGGTCAAGGGCTCTCCGGTTCTTGGGGTCCACTGGGACCCCTTTGTGGTCTTGGGCCCAGTGACAGCCTTGGCGCAGGCCTGGTGTCGAGCGCGCGTGGGCAGCCAGGGTGCCGCCACTTCGGGATTAGGCCTGAGGGTCAAGGCGTTTAAGTCTGAGGCCCTGGCCCCAAACATGGCTTGGGAGCCAGTGGGCACCCCTCTGGGCAGAGTGCGTAACAGAGAATCGGGGCTATGGAGAGTTTGGTATAAATACTTTATTAAAGAAATATTGCTTTCCGGTTAAAAAATACCACGTTAGAGAGTCCTGGTCAGCAGTCTTTCCTCCCAGAGTCACAGTGAGAGTCACTTCTCCCGGGACCTTCAGGCCACCGTGAGCAGGACACCTGTGCACAGGAAACGAACTCAGATCCGCCTCTCGGGGGCCTGAGAGCAGCACCAAGGAAGCAGCCGGCGCTGGGCCCTGCGGCGGCCTCCCCGGCTCTGCCCGGGCGCTGACGGTGAGACCGGAGCGAGGCGCGTTTATCGGTCAGCGTCGCGAGCCGCCCTTCGCTGGACCCATCAGGTGAGGTAGGGACACCGCAGAGGAAGCGTGTTCAGGGCAATGCTTTTATTTCTGTACATCTACCCCCCCCGCCCCCCAAGTACAACAGCGGTGACGTCATGCAGACATGGGCGTGGAGGACGGGTCAGAACCAGCACGACCCGGTTCTTGCACGGAAGCCTCCAGGGTGGGGCTGCGGGGACAGGGGGCGCCCCGCCAGCACAGCCCGCCACGCCGGGCCCGCCTCCCCCGGCCCAGATGCGTCCTTCCCTGGTTGTGCGGCCACCAGGTCCCCGTTCGGGGCGCCTCAGTCCCGTTTGGCTCTGGGGAGAGGTGACGTGTGCTGCATCCTTTGCGAGGTCGCTTTCTGCTCTGGGGCTGCGCCGGCTTGCAGCCCCTCTTCCCCAACGTGCAAGTGATGAGACTCTTAAAAATGAAGCCTTTCCCTGTTTGTCTGGGTGCTCGGGATGAGCTGAGCTATTACTGACTTGGGAGACAGCGCAGAGGGCAGAGTGTTCCCGTTGTGCCTGACTTCCCGGAGGGGGTCCCAGCTGGAGGGACTGGAGGCCGGGGTGCTTCCTGGGAGCAGGGAGAGGAGCTGGGAGGGCGGACGTGGAACGGCAGGTGCCTGAGAAGTGCTTCCTCACGGAGCGCGGGGACCAGGGCCTAGGCGTCCATGATGACCACGGGGCCGTGGGGGGGGGCAAGACTGGCCCCTCGGAAGGGCCCTGCTGCCTCGCTCACGTGGCGCGGGGTCTCATGGCTCAGCCCACGGCGAGCTTTCCTGCTCTGGCCACATCTCGCGGCTGTGCCTAGGTGGAACCAGCAGGGACAGGGGCTTGGCCTGACCTGGAGGGGGTTGGAGGGGAAGGGGGAGGGGGGAGGGGGAGCAGGAGCCACAGGGCTACTTTGCCAAGAAGTCACTCCGCTCACACACACTGGAACTGGGTCCCAGGAGGCCAGCCCCCACTGCCAGCTTTGCTTTGAATCCAGGAGCTGGTCCTGACCGCTGAAGTGGCGGGTCTCCGTGGGACCTGTGTCTGCCGCTGTCCTTTAGGATGGAGGTCAGATGTGGAAGTGGGAGCCTGGGAGTGTCGTGCGTGCCTCCGGCTTCCTGGAGGTGCTGGCCGCCCTCTGTGGCCTCAGCACGGCCGGCAGGAGGGCCCTCGTGGCCTGGTGTTGGGGTGACAGGCGCGGTCCGGGGAGCCTGCTGGCTCCTTCCCCATGGCCCAGCGCCGTGCGTCCTGTCCTGGACGGCGGGCCTTGCTGCGGGGGGGGCTCCACGGGCAGTAGGCTCAGGAAGACAGGAGGGACCTCGCGGGTTTGGCACTGGAGCTGCACAGATGTAGCGAGGGCCTGTGGATTGAGGTGAGTGCAGGCTGACGCAGGGAACAGCAGTGACACGGAGACAAGGGCGGGCAGGGGGGGCCTGGCAGTCTGCCTTCCTTGCCTGAGGCTGGTGGCCCCGGGGACCATGGGGTGTGTCTGCTGGAACCACACACACCTGCACGTTTGCTCATGTCACAGACTTCTGAGTCCACAGTTCCTAAGAGTGTCTGCCAGCTTTAGGAGCAGGGTGGGTGGGACCTAGACACAGACCATGGGGACTGAGGCCACGCTTTCCCTGGAAGAACATTGCCCACGGCCGAGGTGCCACAGCGTGGGGAAGTAGGCGCTCCAGAAGGGACCCAGGCTGTCCGGTTGGGTGCCTGCCGGCCAGCGTGCATTGATTCTCAGCAGCTCCCGGGTCCCCTCTGAGACAGCCAGGCAGGTGTGGCAGGTGCAGGCAGCCTGGCCAGGGGGCAGGAGGACGAGGTGAGGACTGTGGTGGATGGAAGCCCTCGGATGGCGGGGCAGGCGGGGTCGAGCTTTGGTGAGTTATTGCTTCTCTCAGTGGGTCTGGGTGCTCCTGGAGGCGGGCCCCCTCCTCGCCGCAGGCCCAGCTCTGCGCTGATGGAGGCAGCAGGCCCGGGAGCATCCCCCGCAGGCTGTGTGGTTTCTGCCGGTGGCCAGCGGGCGCCGAGGCCTTCAGGCTGGTGTGTTCTGTGCGCGTGTGCTGGGCTGCAGCTGCCGGGCGGTGTCCTCGAGGGCTCGGCTCCCTCCCGGAGCGAGGCCGCCCCAGGCGTCTACGTAGTTATTTCCTATTGGTTTTAGTTGAAAGTAGCCAGGTTCAGTTTGTGCTGGCAGAAAAGCTGACAGTGAAAGAGGGACTTCCCTGCTGGAGCCAAGCCAGGAGGAGCAGCAGCGACAGTAACTGACGCGTTGTGCCTGCTGCTTGGGGGCTTAGCGCCACAAGCCTGTGCTGGAGCCGGGCGACGCCTCCACTGATCACTTAAGATTTCTGGTGAAATAGTTACATTTTTCCCCGAAAGAGCTTTCAGCATCAGGCGTAAAAGGATGGTCTCGAAGGAAGGCTGAAGCTGGTTTCAGTGATGCTGTGAGCTGTTCCCCGCCCCACACGTGGACCAGATGCTTTAAAAACCCTGCACAGACGCTGGTCAAACCCTAACCATTTCCACTGCAGTGTCGGCAGCGCCGCCCCGGGAATGCTCCGGATGGTGGCCGGCCGGTCTCAGCACGGCTGCCGGGGACGCTTGGCTCTGAGCGCATGGCTGACCTCCCAGGGAGCCCGGGCTGTGCGGTCCTTACGGTGGGTCCTCGCCACTGCGTCCCTCTTCCCAAGGAGGTGGCTCTGTCTTGAGATCAGTGAAGGGAAAGGGGATAAAGTGCTGCTTTTGTAAAAACGACCAAAATAAATACAGACATTTAATGGCAGAAAAGAAAGTCTTCTTGGAAGGGTTGTTTGCAAAGGCCGCTTCCTCCAACACACGCTCCTCAGAGTTCTGCAGGGGCCCCCACACCAGCCGCAGGGAAGCAGGGTCTCCCGAGCTCGGCCTGGGCAAGCCCCGGTCCCCCAGGGCCCGGCTACATGGGCCGCCCGCCGTTGGCTGTGGCGCCATCCGGCAGCCCGTCGCCCGCAGCAGCCGCGTCGTGCAGCCCCGAGTAGTCCTTGAGCTCGGCGTTGGTGAGCAGGAGCGGCTGCTCCCCGCGCCGGGGCGGCAGGAGCGGCTGGCGCGTGTAGTGCTCGCCGTCGGCGATGCTCTCGGGCAGGTTCTGGTCCCGGCTCTCGGGCAGCAGCAGGAGGCAGATGATGCAGATGAGCGTGCAGCAGGCGAAGATGATGTGGTGCAGGAAGTAGCCCTTCTGGTTGTGCAGCTCGATGATGGGCGCCGTCAGCATGCCAAAGCCCGCGCTGGCCAGCACCAGCCCCAGCCCGCCGCACCTGCGGGGAGCCCACCGGGTCGGCAGGGGGGCCCGACCCCCCACCCGCCGTCACCCCCTGCCCCTGCTGCCACCCGCACTACTCCGTTAACACTCTCCTCGCCAGCCCGAACCCTTTCCCTTCCCTCATCTTGAAAGGTGACTGGAGTGGAAAATCCGCCTCATGTGCCACCAACAGTGGATGTGTTACTAACTTACAGTGTTTTCCCAAGGTCTGCTCTTCATTTAGAAGGGGGTCAAAGCAGCCGTAAAGACACGTCAATAGTTGATCGGCAAGGATGGTGGAGTACAAAGACCCTGAGCCCACCCCCCTCATGAGCACATCGCAGCCACACCGGCAGAGCAGCGAGTGATAAAAAGACCAGGACCTCCCAGAAAAGATCTGCAACTAGAGACATCAAAAAGGAACCACGGGGAGACAGGTAGGAGGGGCGGGCTCAGGACACAGTCACATTCCCAACCTCCTGGGTGGACGACCCACCAACTAGAGGACAACTGAAGTGCAGAGCTTCCCCCACCAGAGTGAGTTCTGAGCCCCAGGTTGGGCTCCCAAGCCTGGGGGTCCTGCACTGGGAGACGAGCCTCCAGAGCATCTGGCTTTGAAGGCCAGCGAGGCTTAAATTTTGAGGTTCGCAAGGATGGGGACAGAGACGCAAAGGGGATGCAGAAAATCTCGTGTGTGCCGGGACTTGAGGCAAAAGCAGAAACTTGAGAGGACCCTGGGCCCAGCCTACCTGCTGGTCTTTAGGGTCTCCTAGGGAGGTGGGGTGGCAGCAGCTCCCCTTGGGGACCTAGGTGCCAGTGGCAGTCGTACATGGGAGCTTCCTACCACGTGGACACTGGTGCTCACGGCCACCACCTTGACTTACTAGTGCCGAGGCCAGGCCCCACCCAACAGCCTGCAGGTGCCAGTGTTGGGACTCCTTGGGCCAAAGAGCTGGGCAGGGACACAGCCCCACCGGCTGCTTAAAGACGTCCTGATCCTACCTTGGCCTCTATGCACACCCCTAGACACAGCCCATCCCACCAGGGGTCCAGGACCCAGTTCCAGCCATCTGTGGGCAGTCACTGCACCCTTTTGCCAGGAAGCCTGTTCTAGCCTCTCCCCCAGGGACCAGACTCTAGACACAAGAAAGCCACAGTTCTGCAGCCTGCAGACCCATCCCGCCTGCAGCGGCCACTGCCAGCTTCCAGACACCTTGGATACCATTCCCAACTGTCAGGAATTGGCTGCTCCCACCAGTCACCTGACACCAGCTTTGGGATCCCTGGGCCCTGCAGCCAGACTCCAGGACCTGGCACTCTGCCTTCCAGTAGCCCAGCACTAACCCCAGGACCCGGCTTCACCCACCAGCGGGGGTGGTCAACAGCCTCATGATCCTCCTGACTCTGACTCCACCACCGGGGAGCCTGCACGAGCCCCGGGGCCTCCTGGGATTCTGCAGTCAGCTGCTTCCTGACCAGGCCCTGCCAACCAGCAGCCAGCAGCCTCCGTACAAGGCAGAGCCTGGCAACGAACCAGACCATCCACAAAACCCGCCGTGACAGAAAGACCCACACGGCCCTCTTGGGGTACCCCCAGACCATAGCTTGGATGACAAGAGGGGAGTGCACTGCTGGGATGCACAGGACACCTCCTACAGAAGAGCACTTCGCCAAGGTTGGGAAATGTATCCAACCTACCAGATACACAGAAATACAGCAAGTCAGACAAAATGAGGTGGCAGAGGAACATGTTCCAAACGAAGAGACAGGGCAAAACCCTGGAGAGGAGTTCTCACTGTAGTGCGACAGGACTGGCAGCATCTTGGGAGCACTCCGAGATGCAGGTTTGATCCCCACCTGGCAGTGGGTTAAGGATCCAGCATTGTTGCAGCTGTGGCTTAGGTTACAACTGTGGCTTGGATCTGGTCCCTGGCATGGGAACTCCACATGCCCTGGGGCAGCCAAAAAAGGAAACAAACACCAGGAGAAGTTAGTGTAGTGCAGACGAGCAAGCTACCTGAGAAGGAGTTCAGTGGGTACTTGTAAAGGCGATCTGAGAACTCTGGAGACTAATGGCTGCACAGAGCAAGAAGTTAGACACTTTCAATGAAGAGAAAATATGCCAAACTGATGAAGACCATAACAACTGAAGTGAGGGCTCAACAGCAAACTAAATGATGTGGAGGAGTGAGTCAGTGAGCTGGAAGACCAAGTAGTGGCCATCGCTGCTGGTGAGCAGAAAAAAAAAGTAAGGGCAGCTGAAGAGACCTCAGGGACATCACACTAGTATCTGCATCACAGGGGTCCCAGGAGGAGCAGAGAGAGGGAGAAAGGGGCACAGAACATATCTGAAGACCTAACAGCTGAAGATCTGGCAAAAGAAACAGACATCCAGGTCCATGAAACATGTAAAGTCTCAAACAGGATCAACCCAAAGAGGCCCACACCAAGACACAGTGTAATTAGAAATGCCCAAAAAATAAGATAAAGAATATTAAAAGCGGCAAAGGAAAAGCAACAACAGGGGAACTCCTATAGGCCACCAGCTGATTTTTCAGTGGAAACTGCAGGCCAGAGGGAAGTGGCAGTTTATTTAAAGTGATGAAAGGGGAAAAACCTACAACCAACCAGGAGTTCTCAGCAAGGCTCGCTCGGATTGAGATTTGACGGGGAGATCAAAAACTTTACAGATAAGCAAAAGCTAAGAGTGTAGTATCACCAAACCTGCGTTACAAGTGCTAAGGATCTTTCCAAGAGGAAATGAAAAGGCCACCACTAGAACAAGAAAATTATGAAATGAGAAAACTAACCAGTAAAGGTTAACATGCAGAAAAGGTAGGAAATCATCCACAAATAAAGCTAGTAGGGAGGTTAAAAGACAAATGCAGTAAAATCATCTATAACCACAATAAGCAATTAAGGGATACACGAAACAATTAGATGTAAAATATGATGTCAAAAACTAATCACAGGAGGAGGAGAGTACAAATGCAGGGTTTTAAAAATGCATTTGCAATTTAAGAGATCAGCAGCTTAAAACATCACATGCATATATATAGACCACTATATAAAAATCTCATAGTAACCACAAGCCCAAAATTTATGATAGATGTATACACAAAAAAGAAAAAGGAATCCAAACATAACACTAAAGATAGTTATCAAATCACAGGAGAACAAAAGACGAGAAAAAAAAAAGTACAAAAACAAACCCCAAGCAATGAACAAAATGGCAGTAAGAACACACGTATAACTACCTTAAATGTAAATGGACTAAATGCTCCAACCAAAAGACACAGTGGTAGAATGGACAGAACCAACAAAAAAACACCTGTGCATATGCTGTCTACAAGAAACACATTTCAGATCTAGAGACACAAGAGACTGAAACTGAGGGGGTGGAAAGAGGTATTCCATGCAAACAGAAATCAAAAGAATGCCAGAGCATAGTAGCAATACTTACATCAGACAAAGTAAAGACTGTTACAAGAGACAACAACATTATGATAAAATGATCAATCCAAAAAGAAGATACAACAATTGGAAATATACATGCAGCCAACATAGGAACACTTAAACAAAGCAGATATTAATAGGAGGGGGAGAAATGGACACTAACACTGTAATAGTGGGGGACTTTAGCACCCCATCTACAATCAATGGACAGATCATCCAGACAGAAAATCAGTAGGAAAACACTGACCTTAAATGACACATTAGACCAGATGGACTTACTTGATACACAGATGTAGAGAGAGCATCCTATTGAAAAGCAGAATACACATTCTTTGCAATTATATATGGAACATTCTTTAGGATAGATTACACACTTGGCCACAAAACAAGCCTCAGTAAATTTAATAAAACAAATCGTTATCAAGCATCTTTTTGACCACAACACTATGGAGTTCCCATCATGGTGCAGTGGAAACGAATCTGACTAGGAACCATGAGGTTGTGGGTTCAATCCCTGGCCTTGCTCAGTGGGTTAAGGATCCAGTGTTGCCATGGGCTGTGGAGTAGGTTGCAGATATGGCTCGGATCTTGTGTTGCTGTGGCTGTGGCAAAGGCTGGCAGCTACAGCTCTGATTTGACCCCTAGCCTGGGAACCTCCATATGCTGCAGGTGTGGCCCTAAAAAGACAAAAAACCAAACCAAAACAAAAAAACCCCACCAAAAATGGAAACAAAAAATCCCCACCATGAGACTAGAAGTCAACTACAAGAAAAATAACCGCAAAAAACAGACACACATGGGGGCTAAACAATGTGCAATAAACAACCAAAGGTCAGTGAAGAAATCAAAGAGGAAATACAAAAAAATACTCAGATGCAACTACATGAAAAATGAAAATACAAAGGTTGAAAACCTATGGGATGTAGTAAAAGCAGTCCTAAGAGGGAAGTTTATAGCAATATAAGCTTGTACCAGGAAATAAGAAAAATCTCAAATAACCTAACTGTACCTTAAAGGAACTAGAGCAAGAAGAACAAAACCAAAGTTAGTAGGAGGAAAAAAATCATAAAAATAAGAGTGAAAATAAAGGAAATAGAGTATAAAAGAGGTGTTCCCCCTGTGGCACAGTGGGATCAGTAGCACCTCTGGAGTAGAGGTTCTATCTCCAGCCTGGCACAGTGGGTTAAAGGATCTGGCATTGCCATAGCTGCAGTGTAGGTTGCAACTGCAGCTCGGATCTGATTCCCGGCCTGGGAGCTCCATATGCCACAGGCATCCAAAAACGGAAAAACAATCAAAAGATCAATGAAACTAAAAGCTTGTTCTTTGCAAAGGCAAGCAAAATTGGCAGACCTTTAGCTAGACTCATCAAGAAAAAATGAGAGAGGGCCTAAATCAATACAACCAAATGAAAAAGGAGAAGTTACAACTGACTCTACAAAAGTACAGAGGACCACGAGACCACTACAAGCAACTATATGCCAATAAAGTGGACGCCCTAAAAGAAACGGACGAATTCTTAGAAAGGCACAACCTCCCAAGACTGAACCTGGAAGAAACGGAAAACACGAACCGATCAGTTACCAGTAAAAAGCTGCGTAAGTAAGTAAACCTCCACAAACTGAAAAGTTCAGGACTTGATGGCTATGCAGGTGAATTCCACTTAACAGTCTTCCTTCTGAAACTGTTCCCAAACATTACAGAGGAAGGGATACTTCTGGACACATTTGATGAGGCCAGTATCACCCTGGTACCAAAACCAGACAAAGGTATCACCAAGAAAGAGATTTACAGGCCAGTAACACTGATGAACTTAGATGCAAAAATCTATGCAAAACCAAAATATTAGCCATCCACATCCAACAATACATTAAAAGGACCATACACCATGATCAAGTGAGGTGTATCCCAAGAGATGCAAGGATTTTTGACTATCCACAAATCAGTGTGATACACACCACATCACTGACAAACTGAAGAAAACACATGGCCATCTCAATATATGCAGAAAAAGCTTGACAAAATTCAACTCTGATTTATGACAAAAACTCTCCAGAAAGTGGGCATAGAGGGAACATACCTCAACATAATAAAGACCACATATGACACCACACCTAACATTCTCAGTGGTGAAAAGCTGAAAGGATTTCTGCTAAGATCAGGAACAAGACAATGAGGTCAACTCCTGCCACTTCTATTCAACATAGTTTTGGAAGCTGTAGCCCATAGCAATCAGAGAAGAAAAAGACTCCAAAATGGAAAAGAAGTAAAACGGTCATTGTTTGCAGGTGACATGATGCTATACATAGAATGTCTCAAAGATGCTACCAGAAAACTGCTATAGCTCATCACTGAATTCGGGAAGGTTGCAAGATACAAAATTAACACACAGAGGTCTGTCCCTTTTCTATACACAAGCAGCAAACTATCAGAGAATTTAAGGAATTAATCCCATTTACCACTGTATCAAAAAGAATAAAATACCTGGGCATAAGTCCGCTCAAAGAGGTAAAAGACCTGTACTCGGAAAACTGTCCCTAATGAAAGAAACCAATGAACTACACAAACAGATGGAAAGACACACCATATTCTTGGTCTGGAGGAATCAATAGTGTCAAGATGACAGTATCACCCAAGGCAAAATCTACAGGTGGAATGCAATCCCTATCAAAACACCAAGGGCTTTTTTCACAGAACTGGAACAGATACTTTAAATATTTGTATGGAAACACAGAAGATCCTGAAGAGTCAAAACAATCTTGAGAAAGAAGAATGGAGCTACAGGCGCCCTGACTTTAGGCTATACTGCTAAGCTATGGTAGTCCAAACAGTTCGGTACTGGCACAAAAGCAGACACACAGCCCAATGGAACAGCACAGAAAGCCGAGCCATAAATCCACGCCCTTATAGTCCACTTTAGTTATTAACTACTCTATGACGAAGGAGGCAAGACTATGCGGTGGAGAAGGAACAGCCAAGACGTCTTTTCTGGAACACCCAGGGCACACACTGGGGTATGCTGCAGGTCACCCTGGCTCCCGGGCAGGAGGCTGCTCGGCGGGAATGGGGCAGGTGGGTGGGGTCACCTGTACCACGAGCAGTGCAGCTGACTCCACTGGAAGGTGAACGAACGGCACCCAGGAGAGGTGTCCATCCTTCCCGGGAGCCACGGGATGCTGCAAGGGACAGACGGGGTGTGGGCCATAAAGGTATGTCCCCGGGCCTTTGAAACCAGCGGGACATGGTTTTCTCTGAAACCGCCCCGGTGTCTGCCAGCCTTCCTGCGACTAAGTGGGTGGCGCCGACGAGCACGACAGGCTGCCTCACTCGGTGCACAGGGAGGGGCCCGGCCCACCAGGGAGGCCACACAGGAGGAGCAGGCCTCCCTCAGGCCCAGGTGACCTGTCACGAGTGGATGCCTTAGGCTAGCGCGGCCCGTCAGAGGAGGTGACCTGGGTCTCATTCACGGCGGGATTCGATGGCTTGTTTTGAAGAAGCACCCGCACACGTGCGTGTATGAAAAACGCTGTATGCGGACACAAGCCTGTGGGGTAGGCACGTACTTTTACGTCTCCACGGATGCCATCCCGAGCTGCAGCAGTGACAACGCCAGGTTCTGAACCTGCTGAGCCGCAAGAGAACTCCCCTGCTTGGTGGTAAGGCGCTGACCTCCTTTCTCTCCCTGCAGATGCGGGCGGGTACACTAGCTGCTTTCCTCCAGGCGGTCACCAGAGGGCAGCAGAGCCCACGTTTAAATAGGCGAGCGGGCCAGGTGGCCCGGGGGCTTTAGGAGTAACGTTGCCTGAATGACTTCGGGGATAGAAAGATAGGTATTCAGTTCTAAGGACCCCTGAGAAGGCGCAAGCTTCAATTAAGAATTCCGGACTCGTCCTGTCATCCTTTTAAACACGCGAACATCTGCATCTTGAACACAGACGAAGAACCTGCCGTTTTTCACCTCCTGCTTCATCTTGCTCAATCTGTCTTTACTCCCATTCTGTGAAGTTGAGGATTAGCAAATTTCTGCCAGTTTTCACAGAAAGAAATGTCACTGCCAAAAATACTCAGGTAGGAATAACTAACTATACTGTCACTTAGTGGGACACACACTCTGTGACACCCCCCGCCCCCCCACCGCCCGTGACAAGGCCCTCGTGACTGGTCTCATTCTGGGCCAGAGATGAGCCCGGCTGAAGGACGTGCCTGAGGCCGCGCAAGACCGCAGGCTCCCCTTGCATTAAAGGCCGGAGTCTTAGGCTCTGGGACATGTCCTGCCCACTTTGGCTGTCCCGGGTCCTGTTTGTCCCCATGCTGCTGTCTCACGGTGAGGACTGGGCCTCAGGTCACTCACGAGATTCTGTTATAAACACACACACTCATGTGTATGTTACTTTTTAGGGCTGCACGTGCAGCATGTGGAGGTTCCTGGGCTAGAGGCGGAATCAGAGCCACAGCTGCCGGCCTACACCACAGCCACAGCAATGCGGGATCCCAGCCACTTCTGTGACCTACACCACCGCTCACTGCAATCCTGGATCCTTAACCCACTGAGCGAGACCAGGGATCGAACCCGCGTCCTCGTGGATACCAGTCGCGTTTGTCTCCACTGTGCCACGATGGGAGCTCCCTCTATACGTCTCTTTTGAGACATAAGTTTTGAAAGGAGTTAAACAATCCCACAGGTCACATTATACCCAAGCTGCCTCCGTCCCTGCTGCCCGTTCCTGAGGCAGGTTTAGAGCAGTGACAGCAAGCGGGTTCCATCCGGGGTGGCAACAGGGAGTGGTCAGAGGAAGGTCCCAGAGAAGACAGGTTCCTGGAAAGAAGATTCTAGGAGGAGGAGTTGGGGTGCCCAGGGGAGGGAAGGGCTTGGATGGAGGAGGGGTGACAGCCAGGGCTCAGCACAAAGGAGACAAAAGCAAGAACAAGCAGATGGGACCTAAGTAAACTTAAAAGCTTTTGCACAGCAAAGGAAACCACAGACAAGACAAAAAGACAACCTACGGACTGGGAGAATGCATCTGCCAACGAGGTGACTGATAAGGGGCTAATATCTAATATATACATGCACACACAGCTCAACATAAAAAAAGATTACAACATTGGCAGAAGAACTGAACAGGCATTTTTTTCCAGACAAGAAATGCAAACGGCCAACAGGAAAAGATGCTCATTCTCGCCCATCATCAGGGAAATGCAAATCCAACCCCAGTGAGGTACCACCTCACACCAGTCAGAACGGCCATCACTCGTTAAGTCTACAAATAACAAAAGCTGGAGAGGGTGTGGAGAAAAGGGTCCCCCCCCCACACAGCTGGTGGGGATGTGAACTGGTCCACCCACTATGGAGAGCAGCATGAGAGTCAAGAAACAAACTAGAGTCACCATGTGACCCAGCAAACTCCACTCCCGGGTATACATCTGAAAAACACAAAAGCGAGTTTGAAAAGATACATGCAGCCCAAGTCTCACAGCATGATTTACAGTAGCCAAGATGTGGAACCACCCACGTGTCCCTCAACAGATGAGAGGTTAAAGAAGACGTGGTACCTAGATACAACGGGATACTACGCAGCCATAAAAAAGAATGAAACGAGGCCGTCTGCAGCAGCATGGACGTACTGGGAAGGGTGCTAAGTGAAACAAGCCAGACAAAGACAGCTACTCTTTGTATCTGTGTGCTGTTGATATATGGAATCTAAAGCAAGCCAGTGAAGAGAACAGCAAAGGAGCGGACTCAGAGGACAGAGTAGCAGTGACCTGTGGGGAGGGCAAGACAGGTGCAGGGGACGAAGAGGCGCAGACTCGTGGGTATAAAACGCGCTAAAGGATGTACATCATGCGGACACAGCCACGGCCTTAGAATAACTGCAGATGATATAGTAAAACCTTCTACAAATTGTGAATCACTGCGTTGGGCACCTGAAACTTACATTGTGTATCAGCGACACCTAAACAAAGAAAAAAGCCCCACAGCCAGGCCCAGAGTTGCTTGTCTGTCACCAGCACCTGCCTGCTCACTTTGTGAGGGACGGAAAGCATTCAGGCCTCAGGGGATCTGCCTGCAGCTCCCCGGTGACACTGGGCCGCACACCAGGTCCCCCAACTGCCTCCACATCAGCCAGGATCCACACTTCTGCCGAAGCCAAAGCGGGGCCTGGAGGGCCACCGGCTCCTGAGGCTACAGGTGTGCATGTGAGAAGCACCTGCTGGACCCAGAGGCCACCAGCAGGGCGGCCCCTCCGGGAAGAGCGGTCGTCCTCGGACAGCCGATGGCCTTTGTGCAAGGGTTCTTATCCCCCGGTAGCTTTGCGTTAGGCCTTAACCTCTGCTACTGTTCTTGTTCAGAAGGTGTGTTCTTCACATGGGCTAATTTTATACTAGGAAACGAGAGCTCGCAGGTCCAAGCTTCTCCTGGTTCATCGTGAGAAGTGGGGGGAGGGCGGGAAGGCCATCTCCGCCCCAGCGGCTCTGGGGGACGGTCCCTGAGTGGACGTGCAGGAAAGAGGGAGGGCGAGGAGGCTGTCCAGCCGGGGTATGGGGCGGGGGGACCTTCTGGCAACATCAGGAGGTCGTCTGTCCCCACGGGAGACCCTGACCTCTTCCTTTGCAACTACAGGCATCGCCGAGGGTCAGGTGTTTCCTAGTGTGTCATCCTAGCTGCTGGACCTGTTACATTTCTGTCCTCAGGAGAATCTTCCCAGGTCTACACTGGCGAGGAAAAGGGCACCTCGCTTCCCCGAGTTTCGCTCGCTAAGCCAAGTCTGGTGATGACAAATGAGGCCTGCTCAGGGGCCGCCTCCCCGAGAGACAGGACCACACAGAGGTCTGACCTTGACGGCTGCTCTCCTGAAGGGCTCCTCCTTGCTGGGCTCCTCTGTAAAGGAGGTATTTAACTGGGCAAGGGAAGACGGGGCTGCCGGCTGCCTGGGCCCTCGGCAGCGTCCAGGCTTCCGCCTCACAACCGGGTTAAGCAGCGGGTTGAACCAGACTGCATCACTCGCATGTCATTGCTTTGTGCTTAAATACACAATTCCCTGGCATTTGTTCCAGGGGTACGGGCAGCCTTTGGGCGTGGCTGTGCTGTAAGAATCCTGGAGAATGAATCAAAGTGCGGTCACGTGACTTGTACCGGGGCCGGGGGGGAAGGGCTGGACGGGGCACTCGGGGTGGGCACACAGGATGGGGCAGCGAGGTCCTACCTACAGCCCGGGAACTGCGCTCAGTGTCCTCTAATAAAGCATCACGGGAACAGAAGGATGTACACACACCCGAGTCACGGAGCCGCCCAGCAGGAGGTAACACAGCGCCGTCGTCGCTGCGCTTCGGTACAAGTTTCTAAGAAAGGAGGCCCCCGAGGTCTCCTGTCGCTCGCCTCCCGCCCGCGCCCGCCTTGGCTCAGAGCCCTTCTGGCGCCGAGGGGCCGAGATCATCCACCTTGGGTGACCCACCTGGAGCTGCACTGGCTGCTCCTTGTCCCCGGGGGGAGGCCAGGCTGGCAGGGTGTCCCCGGCCGGCTTCGGGGCTGCGAGGTCGCCACCCCCACAACTGTGCTGTCACACGGCGGGCGTGCTGGACAAGCTCGTGACGCTCCCGCGGCAGGTTCGGGAGCGCGTTGGAAAGTCACGTCCGTCAGTAACCAGGGCCGTGACGTGACCGAGGTGAAGTGACGCCTCTCACAGGAAGGAAAACCTTCCACGGCACTCAAACCTCCACCGCACCCAAGGGCCTGTACACCGTGCGCGGGACGGTGCCCCACGGCCAAGGCGAAGCGGCTGCGCCCCAGAGACACGGGCGCCCCACCCATGAGCCCGGGCGCCGGTCTGTGCCCTGGGCCTCTGCTCGGCGCACGGTCGGTTCCCCGTGAATACCTGTCCCCCGATCTCAGCGACGTCAAGGCCTTCCTCTGGATGCGTGACACTGGCTTCTCAGGCCAGCAGAAGCCAAGCCCTTTCTACCCCCCTGCCCCCACCACCTGCCAGGCTCTTCACTGGGCTCTGGAAGAGTGGACAGCGTGGGCATAAACTCAGTGAGCCCCGACTTGGCTCTGTGCAGGGCCGGCTGCGGCTCGTGCCCCCCGAGCCCCCTGTACCCCGTTCCTCCAGCTGCCCAGACGGGACCCGGGCTCCAGCTCTCCCCTGACTCTCCACGCCCCGGGGGGCAGGGGGGGACGCCCATCTGGAAGCTGACTCCAGAGGCCAGGGCTGGTGGCTGGTCCACGGGCACCCTGCCAGATGGGCCTCCCCTGACCCCGTGGCCTCGGAAGACCCCCACCCCCACCCCAGGCAGCCCTGCCACGCACCTTATCACTGTGGGGGTGATCTCCGCGCAGAAAAACACGCTGAGGCTCCCTGCCGCGTGGGAGGCGAACATGCCCACGATGGAGAAGGTGACGGAGAACTTGTCCTTGACACTGTCACTCATTCCTGGGGGAGGGGCGGTGGCCGTGAGGCGGGCAGAGGGGAGGGGGCGCTGGGGCGGAGGGAGCAGGGGGAGGGAGCAGATGGCCTGGTGCTCCCTCCCCCTCCCCCCTCCCAGGTTCAAGGTGCAGACCGGGTGCTCGGGCCGCATGGGGGGGACCAGCCTCCGTCGAGTTCCCATGAGTCCCCGTGGGTCCTGAATGTGGGCTGGGGCCGAAAGCCAGAAGCCAGAGCCCAGAGAAGAGGGAGGCTGGTGGTCTCCCCGAAGCCACAGCGACGGGCTGTCCCGCCGTGGGGTCGGCTCCAGAGGGAGGTCTCTGACCCCGGAGAGCCTGGCCGTCCTGGCCACAGGCCTGACCAGTCCAAGCCCAGGGACAGAGCACCTGGGCTGAATTTAGGGGAAGGAAACGCAACCCCAAGAGAACGTAGGGGTCCGGAGGGAAAGCGCTTGACCAGTTCAAGCCCCTCGCCTGGGGCCCGGGTCTGACCTCACACCCACGCGGCGTTAGGCAGAGCGTGGCGAGCTGCCAGGGCCACACGCTCGGGGCGCAACTCAGCTCCCCGCAAGGAGCATCGTGCGCCCCAGCTCTGCCTCGAGGGCTTGGCGCCTGGGGGGTCAGGCCGGGCTCGAGCGCAGCTGCGTTGCGTGCAGGGCAGCAGCTCTGCCGTCCCCGCGGCGGAGAGCAGGGGGCTTGCGGGCTGCACAGGCGGGGATGGCAGCTTCCCCAGGTGGTGCGATCAGCCAGATCCCCCTCGGCCTGTGCCTGAGACCCTGCGTCACAGCAGGTGCCACTGGGCTGTGCCGAGCACCATGCCAGGGGAAGGGGGGCGGCATGCCAGCTGGGTGCGAGCAGCATGGGGGACACGAGCCGGACTTTCTAGAGGCAGGAGGGGCAGAGGGTACAAATGGAGACGTGCAGTGTCCAACCTACGGCCAACTTCAGCTGCAACTCTTGGGGCGTAAAGTGGGAGAGAGAGGAAAGGGAAACCACAGGTCTGTGAGTCTTTGTGGAAACGCCGTTTGGGTGCAATAAAAAGACGATAGAGCCTGGCTCGCTAGTTCGGGGCTCACCTGAATCTGGATGCTGGCTGTACTTGCCGATCACTGGGCCGGAGACGGCGGGCGAACGCGAGGGTCGGGGAGGGAGAAGAAAGCACGTCAGGATGGAAGCTACGACCACGAGCTTCCCCGGGGCTGGTTTCTAAGCGAACCCCCTCCAGGACCAGTGGGGTGGCCTTGCTGCCGTCCCGCCAGGCCCACCTAGGGAGCACGGCTGATGCCACCAGGGGGCAGAGGGGAGGGGCAGGGCACGGGTGTGAGGGAGGGTCCTGGGCGTCAGGGCTGGCACTGGGCCAAATGGAGCCCTTCTGTTCAGAATAGGGGACGACAGCCCCTGGGAGCAGAGCCCAGGCCCGGTGCGTGTCCTCAGTCACTGACGTCACCGCCGGTGTGTGCTTGGGGCACCAAGCATGGTACAGACCTGGCAGATGGCATCCTCGTGCCCTCCCAGCATGGTCCCCACAGCGCCCAGTCTCCTGGGCATCCCTGCTCAGGGACCGAGGGTGGCTGGGAGCCTTGGGGCGGCTACTCCCTGCACGTCCAGCTGAGCCTGGGGGCCGGGAAAGGCTCCCTGGGGAGAGAGACCCCCCCAGGTCACAGCTGATGCTGATGGGTCTCCCAGCAGAGATGTACAACCCCCCAGGAGTGCCCGGGTCAGGAGATGGCCCCTGCACCTGACACTGGCTGCTCCAGAGTCCAGTTTGCATAAGGAGGCCGAGAAGGTGCTCAGTCCCTCCCCCTCTTCCTCGGTTCAGATGCTCACTCCCCACCCAGGACATCACGCAGACCCGACGTCCGGGGGGGACTTTTGCTTTCTCAGCAGCTCTGACCTAATTCTGGCAGCTCGGAGGGAGGGGACCACCGAGCCCATGGGGACAGTCCCGGGTGAGAGGAGGCTGGGTGCCCTGCTGGCTCCTGCCCTGCTCTGGTGGGCAGGTACCTGGGCTCGGCCCACAGGCACGGGGGCGACTTTTTACTCAGCAGGAGCTGCACTGAGCTGGCCTCTCAGAGCTGGATGGGCTGCTCAGACCGTCTAGCTTTTGTTTAAATTCTTTTTTAACATTTGCTGAGAAACTGTGGTCCCAAGAGCAGCCGATAAACTCGGCAATGTCTACTGAAAAGCTGGGTCCCAGAGCGGGAGTGTCACAGGTGCTCTCCCTGGTTTCACACCAGAGAAAAGTCCTTTGTTCTTGGTCCTGTGGTGCGTCACAGAGGGACAGCGTGGCTGCCAGGGGGTCATGTCCACCAGGAGTGCCAGGGAGAACTGGGGTCAGGGTGGGGAGGAAAGACCCCACACTCGGGGCAGCGGCCCCGCGTTCCAAGAAAGCCCATCCTTCCCAAAGCAGCTTCCTTGGCTCTTGGTCTCCGGAGAGCAGCTGGGGTCCCTGAAAGCGGTCCATGTCCCCAGCGCCCACCCGCCTGCAGCCCCACTCACGGTTGAGCAGCCCGAGCTGCAGGAGCGAGGCCAGGGCGGTGAGAATCATGAAGAGCAGCAGGCCTCCCCGGCGCCCCAGGACCCCGACCACCAGGCACATGGCCAGGCAGGATGCCAGGGCGATGCCCGCCGCCGTGTAGTAGTCGGCATAGAAGTTCTCCAGCAGCGGCACCTTCACCTCGTGGCCCATCATGCTGCGGGCGAAGCAGTGGTGGATCCCGAAGCCGGTTAGCCTGCGGGCACATGGACCATGGGGCCGCCGCCTCCTGGAGCCCCGCGCCCAGGGTCCAGGAGCAGGGCAGCAGGTTGGAAGGTTGCAGGAGCCGTGAGACAGAATGGAACGCGGAGAAGACCCCGGGAAAGGGACCGCAGGGTCACCTCCTCCACCGTGGCCTTAGTGGTGGGCATGGGTGAAAAGCAGGGACCCTCTGTTCAAAGGGTATCTCTCAGGGACGCCATCTGATGACCTCTGGCCCTGAGGGGGGGCCCTCCCTAGGCAGCAGGAGGGGCAGGGTTCCTGCGCTGAGAGTCAAGGCCAAGGTGAGGCCCACACTGAAGCCGCTGGGCTATTGGGAAACGCTGTGAGCCACGGGCAGCCGGGACGTGTGTTCCGCAGTGGGGGGGGGCCTCTGGGGTAAACTCCGGGGCTCACACTGGGAGGCAGGGGTGCTCCACCACCCACAGCAGCCTCGGGGCGGGGTTCTGCGAGTGCCAGCTCCACGCAGGGAGCAAGGACCTGTCCCACTCCCGCCCCCAGGGTCTCACAGTCTGGTCCTAAGGACTTGAGTCTGGGGGCGCGAGCAGCACGCAGGCAAGACGCTGGGCTGCGAGGGGCTGGCCGGGCCCCAGCTGCCCCGAGGCGGGGGGGGGGGGTCCGGATCTTCGTGCCCTTGTAACCCCCCCCCAGACACCGGGGCTCCTCACTCACTCAGGCCCCTCACCCACCCAGGGCGGGGCCAAGAGCGAAGCAGGGAGCAGGTGGCGCCGGCGCCTCCCCCGCCCCCTCCCCCTCGCGCCGTCGCGCCTGCGCGTCCAGGACTCACGAGTTCACACACAGGACCACGATGTTTTTCCACAGGTTCCGGGTTCCCACCACCTTCACGATGCAGACCTTCTTGGGCCTTCGGGAAAGCTCCTTCTCCAGCTCTGCAGAGAATGGGCCGTGAGCGCCGCAGGCAGGCGGCCCCGCCCGCCCCGCGCCTGGATGCGTGGCCTCTGGCAGCAGCAGAAGGGCGGGGTGCGTTTCGGGCTGGGGTGGGGTCTGCCCCCCCCCCCCCGCCCCCGAGGTAAAACGCGCTCAGAGACACTGGCTGTGCAGGTGCCACGGTCCCCGGGCCTGCAGGGAGCCAGGCCTTTCCTGGGAGCTGGCAGGACACAGGCAAACCAGCCACCCACGGGGGCTCCCACTGCTCTGCCTGAGCGGGACCCAGAGGCGGAGGCTGGCGGGGACAGGCTCTCTTCCCAAGAGCCACCCTCTGCTCTGCTCCCCACTCAGTGGCCGGAGCGCCTGAGGCCGCTTCCTCTGCACCTGCCCCTGCAGTGCCCACATCTTAGAGACGCATGAGGTAGAGTGAACACGTATGGCACACGCACCTCCGTGTGCGCTGAAGTGAACGGAGCTGAGTAAGACGGATGGGGTTTCGGCTCAGGTGACGTGACCGACATGTCACACGGCGGAGCTGGGGCTCAGTCAGCTTAGACGGGACCTCAGGGCCCCCGGTTGGCGGGGTGCGGGGGGTTGTGGACGGGGGTGGGGGGCCGACCCCAAAGTTCAACAGGGAGGGTCCAACAAGGGGACCTGGGGGCCTCCTGGAGTCTGTGAGCAGAAACGCGCACCTTGGGCCTCCGAGTCCGCCCCCACTGTGTGTCCTCAGGGAGTGACCCCTTCTCAAGGGCCAGAAAAAGGAAACGTAACCATCAGATGTCAAGGCCGAAGGAAGCAAGAAAAGACTGGAACGTCGGGGTCCAGAGGCAACGGGTGTGTGGGGAGCAGGCGGTCCTGGGCAAGGTGGTGGGGCGGCGTCATGGGGGGACTGGGGCCGCCCCCTCCAGGCTGACAGCTGGGCAGCCGTGGCCACTTCCCAGTCATGACATTACACCGGGGAGGCTGGCTGAGGGGCTTTCAAAATCCTGTGCTGTCTGCAACTTTGCTGTGACCCTAAGGCGAATCGAAGACAAGGCCACTAAAAAAAAGTGCTGCGGCGGGAAGGCCTGGGGGGGAGGGGCTGCCTCAGGAGGGGCCCCGGAAGCAGACCCGGCGGGGACACTGGGTCCGAGCCGAGTCCCGCCTCCCAGGTTCAACTCCCTTCTACCCCCTTCCCGCTGTCCAATGGCAAGAGGGCCACCACCCGCACTTGTTACGTCAGAATGAGAACGAGGGTTTTTAGGGACTTCCCGGTGTGGCTCAGTGGAAATGAACCCAACTAGTATCCAGGAGGACACGGGTTCAATCCTTGGCTCCACTCAGTGGGTTAAGGATCTGAAATTTCCATGAACTGTGGTGTAGCTCACAGATGTGGCTTGGATCTGGCGTGGCTGTGGCTGTGGCTGTGGTGCAGCTCTGATTCAACCCCTAGCCTGGAAACTTCCGTAGGCTGCATGGGTGGCCCTAAAAAAAAAAAAAAAAAAAAAAAAAGAAAGAAAAATAGATTTTTTAACCATAAGAGTTTAGAAGTTTTTATTTAAGAAATGTTTGGATCAGTGTCACCAGCTGGGACATAGAGGGGAGAAGGGAAAGCCTTGCCTACGTCTGAAGGATACCACACCACCTGTTTCGAGAACTTTCTTCCTTCCCAGTATTTAGGTGCGGCGATGAGGCCCGTGCACAGGCCAGATTGGCTGGCATGCTGGTCATCCCTCTGTGGACCTCTCAGCTCCTGAGGTCTTCCTTCCTGACCCTTAGCACAGAGGGGCTAATCCCATTTACAGACACGGTCCCCCCCCCCCGCCCCCCCTGCCGGTTAAAACACTAAAACCGTTTTAACGAGCCTGGAACCATCACAGTGAACAGATGACGGTGACCCCGTGATCTGAGCATCCTCCCCTGCTGCAAAACTGGGCAGGAACTCGTACCACAACCTATGATCACTTGCTCACCATGGAAGTCTTCCAAGAGCAAAAATTAAATGTCCATTAGCATTTCATAGAAGTTTCTTTTTTGTCATATGGCCCAAACGTAACTCCAGATACACCCAGCATATGAAATAGACATTGGGGAAGCTGGAGCCATTGGAATTATGGCCTGAGCTTGTTTTTAAAGCAGTAAACTCTGGAGCCCAAACCGTAGTCCCAGAGATAACTGCATGACACTAAGTGGAATTACACGAACCCGTCTGGGGGTGTTTGTGCTTTGTCTCTGTCACGGGCACCACAGCCTCCCAACCACAACACAGAACTTTCTCAGCACCAGGTCTGTGCTGGGACGAAACCCCACGGCCCTGAGCACAAGAAACCCAGCACCGCACCCGCAGGACTCCTGCTCCTGGGGAAGGATGCCAAGTCTGGGGAAGAAGGATGGAGCCAGAGAGCTGTCAGCGCCCACACATGGCACATGAGCTGATGCTCGTGGGAAAGACGCTGAGAGCGACAGACACTCAGGTGTTCAAAGATCTACAGTGATTCAGCTGCAAACACCACGCAGGAAACCTGACACGTGCAAAGACCAAGATCGCTTTAAAAGAGGAAAGGAAAATTCTGGAATGCCGGGTTTTCTTCCAGCATGAATCCAAGGTTGAGATGCACTGACAGGGCAGGCCGCCCCCCCGCCTGAGACACGAATCCACCCAGACGTGGCAGATGCACTTAGCCTTCCTGACTGCAGGAGTCGGGATTCACTTATTGCGTAGATGTGTGCGGACAGCCTGCTGCGTGTCAGGTGTGCTGATTTGGCCGCCCTGCTGGGTGGACACAGGCCCGGCCCCGCCAGCGTGGCTGGTGACAGGCCTGGTGAGCAGCACACAGGTCCTTGGCTCCTGTGGTCCTCACTCGGCTGCGGGTGTGGGGCAAAGCGCCTGCTGCTAGGACAAGCATCAGTGGGGGGCTGAGCTGGGCCTGGGGAGATGGGCTGACCTGGTCTCCCAGGAGCGGGTGACAGGACACAGCTGCGTGCCTGGGGGGAGGGCTGGCGGAGGGGCGGGGCCTGCTGTCCCCAGGGTCTCAGGGCGGCCTGGGGACTTGGCCGAAAGTCCCTGCGGGCAGGTGGTGCTGGTGGGTGTGGGGTGGTGCCAGCGAGGATGGCGTCGGGCAGGGGAGAGTCTGGGTAGGGCACGGGGACTGGGATGAGCTGGTGGGGACTGGCTCAGATGACAGGAAGAGGGCTCCAAGCAGGAAGCCAGGCCTGCGGATAGAGGTGCAGGCGGCTGGTTCGGAGGAAACCGCTGCCTCTCCCACTGCCAGGGGGCAGAGGCCCAGAGGCGGGAGAGCCGTGGGCCCGGGGTGCGAGCGCATGACACGCCTGCCTTGCGACGGGGAGAGGTCACCGTGCTACCTGCCTCCAGCCCAGAAGCTGACCCCACCCGACTCTGGAGCAAGGAAAGAGAGGAAGATGCACTATCACGTCCCATGAAGAGGAGGGAAGGGGTTTCTCCCAGAGTCTGAACCCGCGAGCGGCAAAGCGGGCTCAACCAGGGTCACGCCGGAGACAAAGGGCATGGCGGCTTAAGAGCACCGACCAGCTACCGGCTGGGCCTGGACAAGGCTGGGCAAGACAGTGGACACTCCAAAATGAGCAGGTGTGACCCACAGGTGCAAGGTGCACTCCCCCCACCCCCCGCCAGCCACGCTGGAACCTCAGTCCCTCTTTGCTCTGAAGCAGCACAGGGCAGCTGCTTCTGCTGGGCCTCCGGCTCAAGCCCCGGCTCTGCTGCTTGCCAGCTGCGTGACCTCTGACGAGACGCTCGAGCGCTCCGCCTCAGTGTCCTCATCGGCAGGTGGGGACAATGGGGTACCTCGCAGCACCACAGCACTGCTGGGGGGCAACAGACTCATACACGTGAAGCGCCTGGGACTAAACACGTTCACATTTGCAGGCCGTCGAGGAAATGACATGACGGACACAGGCCCTCCGCAGGGATCAGCCTATTTACCTCCACGGCTGCCAGGGACGGTGGCAGGGGGCGGAGGGGGGCAGGCCCGGCTCCTGGCCCCGGCCTCCTTCGTTCCAGGGCTGGGCAGCCCCTCCCGCAGCCCCACTGCCTGCCCCCCCGGGTCCTGGGCAGGGACACGCCCCAGCCGGGCAGCAGCAGCATCGGGCGAGCGTCTACTGACATGAGCCTGGATCTTCTGATAAGAAGCGATTCCAGGAGCCCTTCCCGGCCAGCGAGCCCCCGCGTGCTCCTCCCCCGTCGTGAACAGGGACCTCAGGCCCTGCGCACCCGCCAGCTCGCCAGGCTCCCCCAGCGCCCAGCACGGTGGCTCGCCAGCCACGCTGCCCCCACCCGGCGGGGGGGCTCACCACGGTCCCTGCCCCTGACGTCAGGTTCACCTCTCCCCGCATGCCTGCCCCCCAGAGCAGGGCTGTGCCTGTCCCCTTCCTGCTCTAGGACAGGGCCTGGCCATGTGGCGTCTGGCAGATCTCTGCCGGAGGGAAGTTCAGATCCAGGAAACAGGACGAAGGTCTATGGATTATTTTCCTGGGGAAGCTCCTGACGGCACCAGCCTCGCGGGGGCCTGGGCTGGGCAGTGGGTCAGGGTGGGGGGGTGGCTTTTCAAAGGAGGGCCACACACCACGTGAGTCTGAACCACTTCCGGTGCTTATTAAACATGCAATTTTCAGGGTTCATTCCAAGCTCTACTGGCTCAGAATTTCCGGGTGCTGGGAGGGCCCAGGAGTTTGGATTTGAACGACCTCCCACTGAGGGGGGGGGGTCTGATCAAGTTTGGGGGATGCTCCTGAAACACACATTCTCTAGATCCAAATGCCCCAGCCTGTTCAGATGCCCAACCAGTAGGTCCCGACACACAGACACAGCGGCTCTTGGAAGGTCCTACTTGGGGGAGAGGGAGGGAGAGCCAGCACCCTGGCAGGCTGTCGGGCCATGTGCCAGGCGTGGGTTCGGCCTCCAGGTCCCCGAGGTCACCCCGCTCTCTGGATTTGGACTTGATCACATTCCGAGTCCGGGGGGCGGGGTTGGGGGTGGGCGGCGACTGTCATGGGAAGTTAGCTGAGGGGCTGCTGTTTGGCAGGACAGAGCCGACACACCAGGGGCATGTTGTGGGGTGTGGCCCAGTCCCGGGGGGGGGTGCCCCCGGCCTGGTGGGGCCGTGGGTTCCCAGGGACACGTGCTCACCGGGCATCACGCCTTTGATGTCGCTCTCGGGGCTCATGCGGTTCTTCTGCGTAAAGTACAGGATCAGCTTCTTCGCAGACTCAAACTGGTGCGTGGCCATGAGCCAGCGCAGGGACTCGGGGAAAATCCTGCAGAGACAGAGAGTGGGTGAGGGTCTTCCGGTCCACTGGGTGGGCATCAGGACCGGCCTGGGGGCTTGCAGGCGGTCGGACTGGGGTTCCACAGGTGCTCCGTGACCAGCTGGGAGAAGACCACCCAGGAGAGTTCCTACTTTTCTTGCAGGAAGGGTGAATGTTGCAATTTTGAAGATGAGGCAGATAGAAGTATCTTACCAACCGGGTTAAGAAATCTGTGTACCCATCTGACCAGGACTGCGGATTTTGAAAGCATGTGCCGGCAACTCACCGAAGGGCTGCTTTTGTGGTTTTGTCTCAAAAAAACAAATGCTCATAGAATGATGAAAAGTTTTTTTTTTTTTTTTGTCTTTTTGCTATTTCTTGGGCCGCTCCCGCGGCATATGGAGGTTCCCAGGCTAGGGGTTGAATCGGAGCTGTAGCCACCGGCCTACGCCAGAGCCACAGCAACGCGGGATCCGAGCCGTGTCTGCAACCTACACCACAGCTCACGGCAACGCCGGATCGTTAATCCACTGAGCAAGGGCAGGGACCGAACCCGCCACCTCATGGTTCCTAGTCGGATTCATTTCTGCTGCGCCATGATGGGAACTCCCAAACTAGGGTCTTATTATCAATACATTTCGTAATCTTCCTTTCAGGACAATCTTTGCTGTCAAAGAGAACAAGGTGCCCGTTTGGAGTGGGGGTCAGCTTGCTTTCTCTGTAAAAGTCCACACAGTAATTTAGACTTTGCAGGTCACAAGGTCTCTTCAGAAACTAGCTGCTGCCGCATGCCCAGGAATGAGGGCTGTGTCCCCTTAGGGCTTTATCATGAAGCAGCAAGTGCCCTTGGGAGGGAGAGGCAAGAACTGGAGGTGGAAGCTCGGGGTGACAGCATGGTGACATATGGTGACCATGGCATCTCACTGGGGTCACACAGCGTCAGGTTGCCATCGCGGATGCTGATAGGAGTTCGCATCCACGGACCCAACACCCGCCCTGCCAGCTGCAGGGAGCCGCTAATGAAAGCATCCGGAATCTGGAAGAGCTGTCCGGGGCAAATTTGTATATCCATGTCATTCACTAATGCTGTAATGGCAGTCGCTGCCTTACCTGTCTGAAGAAAAGTCAAATTTCTAAATGCTCCTGATGCATTCTGCAGAAACAGCTGATGCCAGTGGTGCCCTGGGACAGTCCGATTGGAACGCTCATCTATGCTGGGACGCCCGGGTCACCAAGAGTCAGAAGCTATGTGCCCACGTGCCTGGCCTGAGGAGGTGCAGCCTAAGCATTAAGGCGGGCCCAGGACGACTCACATCTTTTTACAACAGGAGCCCATGCGAAAGCTGGGAAAAAAGGTTTCAAGCTGTAGGCGGTGTTTTTTGTTTTTTTTTTTTAAATAGTAAAAGTTAATGTTTGTTTTACTGGTTCTAGTTTTTACAAAGTGATTTTGAATGATGTAGTTCAAGCAAACACTCAGAATCAATATTGCATAGATAGCAACACCGTGGCACAGTTTATCAGACCTTTTATCTATAACAAAATAACCTGACACAAACACTCCCCACAGCTCTACCTACCTCAGCTCCATCTTTCTGATTTATCTGGGCTTGGTGTCACTTTCCGATTTCGTGACATGGGTAACACATCATCAAATTTAATTCTTCTTTTCTAATATATCAATTTCAGACTTCAAAATGTCACCCGAGTATCATTTTCGCTACATTTCACAAGTTTTGACAAGTAGTTTTCTCTCTCTTTTTTTTTTTAGGGCCACTCCTGTGGTACATGGAGGTTCCTGGGCCATGGCTACACCACAGCCACAGCCACACCTGATCCAAGCCGCATCTGTGACCTACGCCACAGCTCCCTGCAAAGCCAGATCTTTACCCCACTGAGCGAGGCCAGGGATGGAACCTGCGTGCTTGTGGAGACTAGGTCGGGTCCTTAACCCGCTGAGCCGCGATGGGAGCTCCTTGGTAACAAGCAGTCCTTGCTGTGATTTCCTTCTAGACATTTTGTGACTTTGATCCTAATTCTATCCCATTTTCCTTCCCTGTGACAGACGGAGAGACACGTCTCACATTTATACATGACATCGCCAAACACACAGGTTTGGAGAGGGGGTTGGGGATGGGCTTGCGATATTGTTCCCCTGATTTTTAATTTTGTTACACCATTCTGAGGAAGCACAGGCTGTGTTACCAGACGCCCCCGGAGCCCCTGGGCCGGCTTTGCGGCCCCGGCCGGGACGGACCGGTGCAGCGCCCCCTGCAGGATTCCGCCCGCAGCCATTCCGTGTAGCTCATCCTTCCCGCTGGACCTTCTCCAGTCTGGGCGAGTCACTGCGCACTGAGTAGGCGGTGCTCTTCTGACTGCAGGTTTCAGCTGCGCCCCCCACGTACCCCCCTTCCCCGGGGGGGACAGCAAGGACGAGAGGCACGTCCACGAGTGACAAAGGGCAGGCTGGCCGAGACGTGCCCCCGCTTACAAGAGGACCCACGTGAAGGCCCACAACCCAGGGGGAGCCCGCCGGTCAGCGCCGCTGGGCACAGGGCCAGTGAGTGTGGGCCTCGTCTGGAGCTCAAACACTCATCTAGTCGCCACATTTTTTTTCTGGTATGTACGGAGCCTTGTCACCACAAACGCATTCCCAGTGGGCACCTCCTCGACCTCCAGGGACCTGAGTCTCGCAGTGGGAGACCCCTAAACAAACAAAGTCAACACACACACACGTACACACTCTATAGACTTACAGGCGACTTGGCCAGAAGCCTGCACAGCATGGGACAGGACAGGGCGCAAGAAGAGAGGGGGCCGTTCCTGGAAGGGGTTGGGAATGGCCCGGGAGGGCTGCGTGGAGGCAGCGGTTTGGCGGGGTATTGGGGGAGGCGAGCAGGCGCTGGGCAGACGCCGCGTGCCGCTGGGGGCAGGTGAGGATGGGTGCGGCTGGGACTCCGAAGAGAGGCGTCAGCCATGGAACAAGGAGCATGCTGTGTCCCAGCGCTGCCAGCTGGGACAGCCAGGACCCGGGATCTGAGAAGAGAGAAGCGGAGAGAAGCGGGGCCCTGGGGTGAGCGCCTGGGCTTCCGTGGGGTGCGGGGTGAGGGCAGCCGTGGACCAGAATGAACCCAGGCGGGGAGAAGGGCTCTCCCAGGAGATCTGGGTACAGGTACGGCTGGACTCCCGCCAGTCACGTGTCCCCTCTCGGGTGGCAGACGGCACCGCAAACCTCCCCCAGGCCTGACCTACGGGGACGAGGAAGCCTTCTCTTCGTTTCCCACGCATTCAAGTCTTTCAAGCTCGTGATGCTGCAGTAACAGTATCCCCGTTTCACAGGTGGGGAAACTCAGACAAAGAAAGTTCAAGGGCATCATCCAGATTGCAGAGCGGTTAAAGGCAGAGCTGCACTTGGGAGTTCCCGTCATGGCTCAGTAGTTAATGAACCCGACTAGGATCCATGAGAACGCGGGTCCGATCCCTGGTCTCGCTCAGTGGGTTAAGGATCTGGCGTTGCTGTGAGCTGTGGTGTAGATCGCAGACACGGCTCAAATCCTGCATGGTTCTGACTGTGGTGTAGGCCAGGAGCTGTAGCTCCGATTCGACCCCTAGCCTGGGAACCTCCACATGCTGTGGGTGCGGCCCTAGAAAAGGCAAAAGACAAAAAAAAAAAAAAAAAAAAAAGGGCAGAGCTGCATTTAGACCTGGGCAGTCTGACTCAACCCGCATCCTTCGCCTTGGTGGACCCAGCAAAGAAATCAAGCCCCCATCCCAGGCCAGCGCTCCGACGGTGGCGGTTTGCGGGAGACTGTCCCAGTGACGAGTCCTCAGGCCTTGCGGACACCTCTGTGCCCCCGCGAATTTAAATCTGCGGCAAAGTCATAAAGAACTCGTTGAATTGTTCGCCCCCGAGAAAGCCCAGGGACGGCTGTTCCAGCGGAAAATGTGCAGTGTAGCCCCATCATGGGAATTTAATGAAATGTCTCCTGACAAGTACATAATGTAATAACACCATGAAAATTAAAAAGCCGGCCAGTGGCCCAGGATCTGGCAGGAATGCAGCTGTGCCTCAGGGAAATCCGTCATTTTCAACCCAAATAAAAGAGTATCGTAGGCAGCCAGAGGCCATGTCTGCTGGTGCAGCCTCACGTGCGGACGGGCAGGAAGTGACCTTGAGCGTGACCTCTGCAACCCACGCACAGAAGTGGGTGGGGAAGCCACGGCGGCATCTCTGGAGGGGGGCTCGCCGCGGCTGCTGGCAGGGCTGTGGCCACAGGACGAGGGGGTGGTCCACGGAGGGGACGGGGAACCAGAACCCTCGGACGCAGGGCATACTCGGCTCCCTCAAGCACACGGTGTGGTGGTTCTATTATCAACCCTGTTCCCCGGATGCAGAAACTGAGGCAGGTTCAAGTGCACGGTGATGCTCCAAAGCCGTGGCTCAGTGGCCCCAGGACTCCTGCAGGAAGGACACGGCAAAGCTCAAAGCCTCTACGGGTCCTGCTCGAGTCCTAAGCCCCTGGCAGGAAGGGGGATAACAACTCGGCACGGACACCCAGTCTGGTCCCTGGGGTCTGATGGACCTCTCGCCCTGAGGCCTCCGAAATATCTGCTGGCTGGTTAGAGGGTCCTGGGTCCCTTGTTCCCAATTCTCAAATCCTGAAGATTCTGAAATCCAAAACCCCTTCATTGGATTCACTTGCAACAAAACCCTGAACTCCCTGGAGGCAGAGCTGGACCTGGTAGGTCTGAGTTACAGCCTCAGGCGTCACTTCCACAGGATGGGGACACCTCCCTGCAGAGACCACAGGGTCCTGGGGAAGCTGGCATGTCTGTGTCCTCAGGGCAGAGGAGAAGCTGCGGCGGGACGGGACCCCTGCCTCTGCCCAGCACCCTGCCCACTTCACCCGCCACGTCCTCCTGGCACAGGCATGTTGCCGGGGAGGATGCTGGCGTCAAAGATTGGCTACGGAATTAACTTGAATTAAGCAAATCACAGCTGGACCCATTCTCCACTTAAAACTAAACTGTTCTGGAGCGGGGAACCGCCCCTTTCCAACCCCCGGGGCCCTGCCCGGCCCGCCCCACCGAGCTGGCCCCTGCCCGGAGGGTGAGCATCCTTCCAACCACTGGAGCCTGGTTCTCTTGAGGTGCCCTCTGCTGTCACACTGCCCCCACCTGCAGTGCAAAGTGCCACTTTCACTCTCCCCATCCCTTTCCTTCCAGATGGGTACGTAACTGCTCCCCCCCCCCCCCCGCCCGGGTCCGGAGACCCTCAACCCCAGGCGCTGTGCGCTCTGAGGTCCTGGATAAAAGCCACAGTAACGCAGATCAATCTGACCTTGAGCTCATTTTCTAGCATGTCCCCAGGACACCATGTCCCCATGCACCCCGTGGCCTTGGTTATTCTACAAAAAGCTAAGAACCAGAAATTAAGAGAAGAGGCCTCAGACGGAATGCCAGGGAGGTTACAGAGGCCACGCACCGCGAGCCAGAGGAGAATCCCCAGGTCCCACCCAGACAGCCAAGCTCTGGGTCAGGAAGCCCCATGCAGACGGGGCTAGGGGAGGCAGCCGGGGGCAGGAAGCTGGCTGGGTAAGGAAGCAGAAAGCCCCTAAAACCGGGGGGCACTTCCCCCCACACCAGGGACCCTGCTGTAGGACCCCGCTTCAGGGACACACGCGTGCCCAGCGCCGAGATGAAAACCCTCAGACCATTCACCAAGGAAGGCAAAGTCACAAATCTCAATGTCAAGAGAGGGTCTGGATTTGCACTTGGCCTGGGCCCTCAGGGAGCTGCAGGCGAGCCCTTCCCGGTGGCACTGCTGCTGGCGGGGATCAGCCCGGAACCTGCCTCTGGAGCCCTGAGCAGTGTGGCTTTCCCACGTCATGCTCATCATGTGACTTAACGAACAGGAAAAGCCGTTTTAGAAAGACACCCACCCAAAATAGCTACAAGGAAGTACTGATTCTTAAATCACATGGAAAATTTCTTTACATGGCACTCTTTTCCCAATGGTACCAACGATGTTACTCTGTCAAGACGGAAAGCTCGCTCACATTCTGACCGATGCCCTGAACTGATGCCTCGGCTTGTTCTTCCGAGCCGAGCAGCAGCAGTTCCAGCCGGCGGACTCTTGTCTGCGGCGCTTCTGTGGGCCTCTGAGTCACCACGTGCTTTTCAGACCAGGCTGCTTTATGATTTAATTATAACAAGTTGTTTCTGCCACGCTTTCCCATCTGTGTCTTCCTCCCCGCCTCTTCTGTCACTTGGCCAAGAGCACCTGCCTTACACTCGTGCATCTGTTTTACCCCTGAGCCCTTGTAACCTGCACGGTGACTCAGAAAAATCAGAAATTAAAATGGGATACTACCATCCTTCCTAACGCTGTAAGGTTGATACTTTTTCCTTAACATTTAACATGGAAACCAAGTGTCCCTTCTACCCCATTGGAGGGCCTGACTTGGTCACTCACGGACAGTATCCCAGCTGCCCTCCTGTCCATCGAACACCTGCTCTTGGCAACTTCCTACATTCAAAGCATGTCTCTCTCTCTGAATCGCCAAACTAGACCGTTTACTCACAGAGAAGGTGCGGAGAGGAAGTGGGCCTCACTGCTAAGGCTTCTGGAAATGAATTCTGTCCTCACGTCAGTCTGTGTTTCTCACGTGCTTAGTTCCTCAGGTGGCACACCTGTCGACAGGTGCGCCCTCACATTGGTGATGCGACTTCGCAGCACTCATGAGAGTGTGTGAGGCACGCACTCAACCTGCTGTGGGGGAAACAGGTACGTGGATACCTGGAGAAACACCTGATGGGAGGAGCTCCCGCCGAGCAGGTAAGAAAAGGCAGAGCGAAGGTGTAAGTAGGACAAAAGCGCAGGGCCGTGGACGGCTCTGCAGGGAGAAGCTGCCCTGAACGTGTGCGGGTGCTTTGCTTTAAAGAGGCCGTTCTAGCTGCGGATGCTTTGGGTTTGGCCGCGTATCACAGTGGTGACATTCTGCAAGGGGCCCTCCTTAAAGATCAGAATGAATTAGATACCAGTTGGGGGACTATCCTAAGTTTCCCATTCAAAGCTCTTATAGAAATAAACACTTGAGCGGCTTCCCTCGTAGCTCAGTGGTAACGAATCAGATTAGCACCCATGAGGACGTGGGTTCGATCCCCGGCCTTGCTCAGTGGGTTAAGGACCCGGCATTGCCGTGAGCTGTGGGGTAGGTCGCAGACGTGGCTTGCATCCTGCGTGGCTGTGGTGCAGGCCGGCAGCTGTAGCTCTGATTGGACCCCTCGCCTGGGAACCTCCATATGCTGCGGGTGCGGCCCCAAAGATAAAAAACAAACAAACAGAACACAAAACTATGCACCTGACTCTAGTAGATAAGCTCTCACTTGAGTATTTTTAAACTTCACTTCTGCACGGTTTACACAAATGAGGTAAGTCGATTCCGTGCAGGGTGGAGCGGATGAATATGAATTAGTTCTTTTAAAAACTCAAGTTCACGGTCCGAGGCAACGGTAGTAAATCTGGGTGAAGGGACAAGCATGAAATTAAGGAAAATGTGGCTCTTAGGATGTTTCAGTCCCAAGGTTTCTCACAAGTCTTTGCAGGACAAGGAATCTTTTCACAACTAAATGGCCACCCCACTGGCTTATCTGCCACAGAAACACAGAACAGTGCGTCTCTACTGGTTTTCAAAATGATACACAGCTAAGCTCCAGAATTCTCTCCCTGGAGCCAGACTGAGGGGGACTAGATCGGGAGCCGGTGTTTATGGACCAGTTCTGTGACCTTGGGCAAGGCAGCTAGGGCTCTGGGCCTCTGTTTCCCCATCTGCAGAATGGGGTGGGGGTGGGGGGCAGCACCAAGGCCTCCCCCAGGCCCACATTCTCCGCCTGGATTCGCTTCAAAGGGCCAGTGCCCACTGTGGCCTCCTTCTGAAAATTAAAAAAGAGGCTGATCACTCGGGGCACCGAACAAATATTCTAACACTGCCTTCGGTTTGGCCAGGATGAATGGAGTCTGTACTTAAAATGCCTTTGGGGCTGGCTTTTAGAGGTGAAGCAACTCCGAATGTACCAGGGTGCATAAGAGGTGGGTAAACTGAGAGACCCCTTTGTGGCTCAGGAGGTGAAGGACCCCACACAGCCTCTGAGCACACGGGCTCCGTCCCTGGCCTCACTCAGTGGGTTAAGGAGCTGGTGTGGCTGTGGCTCTGGTGTAGGGCGGCAGCTGCAGCTCTGATTCGACCCTTAGCCCGGAAACTTCTGTCTGCCGAGGGTACGGCCGTAAAAAGGTTGGGATATATTTTAAATGTTCCTCAGTTCCCACCACACAAGTCAGTTCATTTTTTCCAGCTGTCCCGCCTTCTAACTTATCCAAGTGAGGATGACCAGGCTGCAGAAAGCCCAAGGCACACAGAGCATTCACACCTAGCACTGCAGGGGAATGAACTGGCATTTCTGCAAACGATACAAAGAAACTGACGGTGAAAAACGAGAGGAGATAAGGGGGCAGACAGACAGGCTTGTGCTGGTTCGGCTCTACCCTGGGGTTTGAGCGGCACCTGTATTCGCAGCCTGCCCCATCTACCTTCTCGGGGGGCCAGCCTCTCCGGTCCGTGGCTGCGTTCTTGTCCTCCCTGTCTCCCTGCCCCCGCAGGGTGATAACAGGGCCACAAAGACAGCTCATCCTCAGCACGGCCCCCGCTGCTCCGCCCTGACCTGAGACCCGGCTCTGGCCCCGGAAGGCGGCCTCGGGGCTCATCTCTCCCAGCTCCAAAGAAACAGTCTCGACGACCAGCGAGGCACCCCCGCCTCCCGTCCTGGACCCCCTCTCGTGTCGCCAGATGTGCACTTTGCCAGAGACCCGAAGGCCAATCCACGGGGCCGGGGACCCGGCCTCTTGCTCTGCATCCGTCCACTCGGAGGTACGCCTGCTGCCAGCTGGCGCTCAGCCGCTCTCGCTGGACACCTGCCACCAGCGGGCCATTTCCCCGATTTCCGCCAGCTGCCAACAGCTCGACCCTATCATTCCCATGTACACACGCGTGTGCTCACTTGCACACGCTTACACGCACACACACGCTGGCTGCCTGGGCTCCGCCAGGGCTCCAGGCTCAGAGACCTTCAAGCTGGCCTCGAGTGACCCCAGCTTCCTGGGGTGTGGCAGCAGTGGGATGGAACGCCGGGGCACACGCCAGGCACAAGGACTGGGGGACGGCAGCGCGGCTCCAGGGTCACTGTCGCAGGACTTTACAGCAGAGGCCAGACCCCCTGGCGGCACCTCCCTCTCCCTGGAGTAGGTTGGCTTGACCCCAGGGCTTCTACGGTTTCACACAATCTGCATGGTCACAGGGCCGGCTCGGGCAGCCTCTGGCCCAAGGGCTCCCAAAACTCCACGCCATCACCAGATCCCCCAACACCAATTTCGAGAGCCTTCGGATCCCACTTTCAACTGCTCACTCGATTCTGGGGCCTGTGTATCCACTTCTACGTTTGCCTTGGCGGCATGACTGACCGCCCCCCACCCGGAGAAGTCGGAGGTGAACACGATTTGACGAAAAAAATTGTTTTTGCTCAAAGTTTCCTAAAAGGCTCCCCAAGTTAACCACCCGATAACATGCATGAATAATTCCTGCAGATTTATTCGCGCTCCCAGATGCTCATGTGTTTTACGATTCGCCTTTCCACGTTCCCACGAGTGAACACCGCCCTGGGAGGCCTAACCGAGGCGGATGGTGGCGTGGAATCCGGTTTCGCTCCTGCCGTGTCGGGAGCCCCGTGGCCCGGGTTTCACCTGTTTGCATGATGTTACCACGCCCCCCTTTGAAAGAAAGCTGCTTCGGATGGAGGAAGGCCGTCTGGCCTGCGGGTGTGCGGGCAGGACGCAGAGACGGTGGCTGGATGGAGATACAGATGGTCCCCGTCCAAGGCGGGGCCGTAAGCAAGCACCCCGCCTCCCCGCCCCTCTGTGCCCGGCTTTCTCCATATGTCCCAGCACCTGCTTGAGGGTCTGAGTCACAGAAGGTGCCAGACAGCATCCGACGTGGGGCACGCCCTCCAGAAAGGCTAAACACTAGTGCTATTCTGGCCAGACTATTTCTGAGGGTATTTTAAAGGGCCCAGCGATGTTTAGAATCACACCCTCACTGGAACGGTTGGTGATGTTTCCCCTGGTTGCTGATCTGACCCGAGACCCCCGTACACACCTCACAGTGGCCTGTTTCTTGAAGCGCTGAAGAATCGAAACGGCTGTGGGCACACAGCTTTCCTGTGCAGGCTCACTGCCCTCGACGCCTCAGTCCCGAGTCGGCTCCAGGGTCCTCGGGGGCGGGGCGCCCGTTCTCGGTGTCACCAGCGCGGGGCCGTCCTCCTCCGATTTCCTCAGCATCCCCCACGCTGTTCTTCCCCCAGCGCCTCGCCCTCCGGCTCGGCTCCCGCACTCACGCACGCTGCCTGCCAGCATCACTCGGTTAGTGACTCCCCCCCTTCACATGCCGCCTCGAGTCAGTTTGTGCAAGACACGCGCCAGGCGAGTGGCAGGCGCAACCCCGTCCCACCCGGGGACGTGCTGGTGCGTCTGGGGGAGCGCGGAGGAAAGCTGCTTGCACAGGCTCCCTGTGGGGCGGAGGGGCTCGCAGAGCAGCGGGGGGGCACCTCAGGCCACGGTCAAGGACTCCGAGACGTACTGTTTTGATCAAGCCCTTAGACCCGGGACTGAGCTTTGACTGCCTCCTTCCATCAGTTCCAGGAATACCTACATCTTCTGCCACCTGCGATGTCTCACTGGGGACACGTGTCTTGGGGGCCACCTCACGGACCCTCCAGGACGGCATCTGCTCCGTGTCCTCCCGGGACCGAGAACGTCTTTTGTGAAGAGGGGTGGGGTCCCCGCCGCCGGCTCCCATCTCCTCGTACACTGTGACACCATCTTCGTTGGAAGTGGTCCGGCCCCTCACCCCGTAAGCAGGATGCCTGCTTTCACTCCTCGACGGGCATCCTGGCGCATGGCAGCCCCTCTGGAGCTCAGCCGTCATCAGCATCCCGTGGGGGCTGAGACCACCCACAGATGTTCTGACGGGCTGGGCCGGGGGGGCTGAGAATCCGCGTTGCCAGCAACTTCCCAGGAGAAGCGGCTGGTCCAGGGGCTGCACCTGGAGACCGCGGACATTCAGAGTCCAGACTTCAAGAACTTTCCAGACTTGTGAGTGTCTTTGGTGCAATTTCTGGATGCCCCAGTTTCTCCAGCTACAAACAGGAACAAGCCCACCTGCTCGGACCCAATCCGAGAGTGTCAGGTTAGCGCAGCGCCTCAAACGCAGAAGCCTGCAGCCGATCTCAGACAAAGGGTGTCTCTAAAACCTTCAGACGCGTTCAAGTCAGCACAGCCTACAGAGCACCTGCCGCGAGGGAGCCCACGCAGCTCCCCTCCTTGGCCGGTTGCTCCACAAGGCAGGGCGTGTGCGTGGGGCAGTGGCACCCGGCACCTGGCAGATGCTGAGTGAAGGGTGGCTGCTCTGTGGGCCTGAGAGGTCTCGATGGGGACCTTGCTGAAGTGGCGTCACCACTCCCCCAGCACCTGCCAGGCCCAGAGTGGACGTGCTCACTCTGGCAGACCCTCGCAGGTACTCAGCACCTGCAGTGATGCTCTGCAGCAGGTGACAGCGCCGGCATTTTGGGACAGTGGCAGGGACGCTCTGTCACCTCCCCGAATCCCTCCTCCCCGTGTTTCCTCCCTCGGCTTCTGAAGCGCTTCCTTTACCCACAGCTGGCGGGGCCTGGATGCGGGTCTGAGCCTCCCAGCAGCTCCCGCAAGGTCGTTAATCTCCTCTCTCGGCTCCACGTGCCCCAAATCGTCCACACGTCACATCCTCCCCGTCACCACCGTCCACCTGCAGCGCTGCACCCCCGCTCGGCCCTGTCCCAGCCCCAGGCGCCTGTTCCTCTCCCAGTGCTTCTCCAGCCCCACGCTCACTTCATTCCAGAGCATTCTGTGACCCTGGGCTGCCCCAGGCTGTGTATTACTCATGCTTTTCTGTTTTCTGTTATTTTCCGATGTTTCTGGGAAGGAAGATGCTTCTCCCAGGGCGAGCAAGTTCCTGGAGGGACCAAAGGACTCTGCCCGTGAGAGCCCTTTCGGGCGCCGGCCAGCCCCTCCAGAGCGCTGCTCAGTGTGCCAGTCGGGCCAGCTTCTCCTCAGGTCACTGTCATGGGGTTCTGGAGGCGCCGGCTCCCGAGTTTCAGTCGCTGGCCTTGCTGACGGGCCCCCTGGGCTCCGTGAGCTCAGCTCCGGTGACACTGTTCTTCCACGCGACTCTCGGCTCCAGTGATTCCCCACGGAGGTTTCATTTCTGACCCTGAGGGTCCAGCGAGCGTCCCTGGTCCTCTGGTCAGTGTCTGGGCCCGGGAGGGAGGTTGGTGCAGACGTCAAGGCGCCAGCGTCCTAGGGAGAGTCCTTGTCGCCTCAGCCTCGGGACGGTTGGCTGGCTTGGGACCTGGGTCCCTGTGCTCGGCAGGGCTGGTCCAGACCTCTCATCACGGATGCTGAGCCCAGCTTCACCCGGGCTCAGTGCTAAGTGCACAGGGGCCTGTAATCTCAGCCCCAGGCCAGACGCCCAGTGGTGGCCTCCATGTCACCGCTGTGTCAGGGCCCCGGGATCCCCTTTCCTGCCAGAGTTGGCTCCGTCTGTAGCTGGTTAATGCCACCGCTTATCCAGCATCTGTGTGTCTGCTGCTCGCTGTCCGCCCAGCCCCCACCTGGACCAGAAGGTCCCCAGTCCCCACCCTTTGCCTTTGTGCTCCTGAGCTGACCCTGCACCCTGGGGACTCTGCGTTGTATGCTTTGGTTGTGGCCCTGTTAACGCACCTGCTCCCCAGGGTTACTCCAAAGCCCCGAGCCTGCTGCCGGCACCCGCGGCTCATGCCATGAGCACGTGCTCTTTAAGGGAAGAGTGACTTCCGGTGTTTTGTCACGGGACCACGGGCCGGGCCAGCCGCCTGCTCCCGGAGGCCAGCTCACCCGTCCAGCCACAGAGCCCTCAGGGTGACAGCTTCCAGCCGCAGCAGAGGTGGGGGAGGGTCGTCATCAGAGAGACCGCTTGGCAGCCTTTAAAAGCCAGACCCCCCTGGAGCCGCTCACGGCCTCAGGCCAAGGCGGGACACCGCTCTCCCCACGATCGATCCCCCGACTGGCCCCCGTTACACCCGGGCTTCCACACTCGAGGAGGTGACACAGAACCAAGAACGGCAGCTGGCGTCTCGAGCGCGCGTGCAGGCCTGACGCGCCAGGCAGGAGCCTCCACCGCCACCACCCGCACGAATGAAGAGCATGTGACAGTGACGCCAACCACGGCAGGCCCGTGGGCGGGGGGAGTGGGGCGACCCCAGACAGTGCGCCTCCGGACACCGCGCCCTGGTCCGTCTGCACACATGGCACGCGTTGAGGCCCCCGCCGCCCTCTGCGCCAGGACCTTTTATATGTACATTTGTGTGTACAACAGAATTTTGTTTTCAGGTTTCAGAACGTATTTAAATAAATGAACAGCTTTACCTTGCCTCTCATTAAACCTTGACATATTTTTAAAATTTAAAACACAAAAATAAGATGAACAAAACCCCTAGTGGTTTCCCATGTGGGCCAGGCCCAGACCTCTGCACGAGACCCTTCTCTGCCATTTCTCCCTGTCAGGTGGCCTCTTCCTTGGGACAGGTGGGGACAGAGCCTGGGCAGAGCCCTGCGGCCTGGGAGGGGATGGAGGGCAGGCGGACGGTCTTTACTGGTCTGTGAGTCTCCAGCAGGCTGTGCCCCTGGAGGGCAGGAAGCGGGGGGTGCCTGTCTGCAGAGCAGGTGCGCCAGGGCAGCGGGCACCTCTAGGTGCTCAGGGAAGCAGGGATGAGGGACGGGGGCTCGGGGAAGGCGGGAGACAGCACAGCCCGGGCTCGGGGGCCAGCTGGGTGTCCTCAGTTTTGTCATCTGTACAACGGGGCCATGAAATTCCCAGCCTGAATGATCTCTCATTTGTACAGTGCTGGCCATTTGTGTCCGGCGTGGACACGCTACAGGCACGTGTTCAATAAGAAGTGCCCTCAGCTCCCAGCCAAGCTCCGCTCGGCTCTGGGGCAGCGGGGGCAGGTCCCGGAGAGGCCTCCTCGGGTGACAAAGGAAATGCTGCCCACCGTCCTGCTTTGGGGACTGAATTTTCTCTCTGCCCCCTTCCCTGCTGGAGGGAGGGGGGGGGTCCCCAAACCCACAGGCCCCTGTGGGAGGGGCCGAGGAGCAAGACCTCTGGGACAAGGGAGGCTGGTGGGGGCACCGGGTGGAAGCAGTTTTGGTGGCTGTTGCCTCAGGGCAGCCTCTGGGCAGGGGGCCTTTGCAGCCTCCCCACTGCTGCCAAGGCTCTGAGGACGTGGGAGCAAGAACTGGGCTTTTTTTTTTTTTGTCTTTTTAGGGCCACACCCACGGCATATAGAGGTTCCCAGACTAGGGGTCGAATCGGAGCTGGAGCTGCCGGTCTACACCACAGCCATAGCAACACCAGATCCAAGCCGCGTCTGCGACCTACACCACAGCTCACGGCAACACCGGATCCTTAACCCATGGAGTGAGGCCAGGGATTGAACCCACAGCCTCATGGTTCCTAGTCGGATTCATTTCCTCTGTGCCACGAGGGGAACTCCAAGAACTGGGCTCTTGAGGAAAAGCCACCTGCCCTATACTCAGTGACTCTCCTGCTGGGTGGGGGGTGGGGCCAGCTATGGAGCTGAAAGGGAGCAGCTTTCCCTGCCACCGCCCCGCCCCCGCCCCCCCAGCATCTTAGGAAAAACGCCCGGTGAATGGCCGGCTCCATTGTAGGGAACACTTAAAGCTAAGACCCAACTGACTTCTTGCCAGAAACTTGTCTTTCATCAGTGGCTCAAAAACAGGAATACAGTGTAGTGAGTAAAACTTAGTCTCCGATATCTCGTACCTGTGGGTCAAGGGAGACTTCGGCATAGAGGGAGGGTGCGGGGGGGGGGGGGGGGGGGAGAAAGAGAAGAGCTATTTACGGAAAGGGCACAATGCTCACTTCTGGGGGGTACACGCCCCTCTATCCGAGAGCTGTGGTTTTCAACCCGGCTCAACAGGAATCCCCTGAGAAGCCTATAAGCATCTAACTGGCCGGGTCATACCCCCGGGCCAGTGTGTTCAGCGCTTTTGTCCCTGAAGTCAGCAAGCCAAAACCGAACAGTGACACACTGGGCTCGTCAGAGCAGGCTGGACAGACCCCCCTCTGTAAAGGAGCACGAGGACATGCTTTTGGCTCTGTGGGGCCACGCTGTCTTGGCGACACCTGCTCAACTCGGCCGAGGTGGGACGAGTGGGCACGGATGATACGTGCGTCAGCATGTGAGCACAGCTGTGTTCCAGTAACACTTTATTTGCAGAAACAGAGTCGGTCCCGTTGGTCCATCCCTAACCTAGAGGAGGTGGGGGCTCTGCTAAATCCCTGCCCAACATCTCCCCTCCCAGTACGAGACCCCACCCTTCGAAAACCCATTCGTGAAAGTCATGTCAGAACACCCAGCGAGCAGGGGTCCAGCCTGACGACGGAGGGCACGTCCCTGAGCGGGGCCAGGGCGCCTGGAGCTCCCGCTACGCCCCATCTGCTTTTGTGCATATGTTAGAACATGTCCCGAGATAAAACACTTGGAAAAGGAAATTTTTAAAAAGAGAGGCAAAAACTCCCCTGAAAAGCCACAAGCTGAGGCTGGCGGCAAGTCTGGGGACCAGGGGGCAAGGGTGGGCGGGGTACTCACGACCAGCAGAGCAGCATGAGCAGGAAGGGGCAGATGATGAGGGCCTGCAGCACCTGCCAGTCCCGGCACAGGGCGGCCAGCCCGGGCATGAGGAACTGCCCCGCCATGGCCACGAAGCTCGCCACCATCGTGATCGTGAACCGTTTCCCGGGGGGGCACAGCTCGATTCCTGGAACACAGGAGGGACGAGAGAGACGTCAGTGCCCAGCCCTGCATCCGGGGAGCCCAGGGGCAGGGGCGCCCGGCCAGCACGCTTCCCAACCCGCCGAGGACGGCAAGATGCTGTGTCCAGGCTGAGATGCTCGTGCTCAGGGCGGGATGCGCCGAGGCTCCTCCGGCCCAGGGAGCGAGCCGTGGTGGAAGAGTAACTGGACGCAGCCTGGCCCGGGACCCGGGAGACGCCTGCTATCCAGAGGGTGGTGGAGTCTGCGCCGCCCACGCGGCCCTGACGCCCTCTGCTCCCCAGGCGCCTCTGAGCTCCCCGGGTGCTGGGCCAGGGCCCCTCCCCACCTCTGCCCAGGGCGAGGGAACGTCCGTCCGCCGGCTCCCCCCACCTCACCACCCCTCCTTGTGCCAGCACCCCCGGAACGTGGAGTTCCAGGCCAGCCACCCACGCGTGGGAGCAGGCCAGACCAGCCGCACCCAGCCTGTCTTCGGAGCAGGACAGAAACCAAACCGTGGAGCAGACGGGATCCGTGGGGCGGCCTCGCCAAGCGACCCCTGGAATTCTGCGGGCCTTGAGACCTCTCCCCGCCCCTCTCCGAGGACAGGTCCGAGTCACCGTCACAGCTCCCCAGACACTGGGGTCTGCCATCAATAAATGTCTCCTGTTTGCAAGAATCTATGCTTTAACTTAACCCTGAGTGAGAAAGATGGTCACCAAACCCCACGCTGTAGCACCCAAGCGACAACCAGCACACACTTCGCACCTGCAGTCCTGTAACAAAGGGCCTCGAAACAGGACGGGCAGCTGGGCTTCATGCATCTGCCCTTACAGAGCCTCGTGTCCGTTCGTTACTACGGTTTGCCACATTCAACAACTTGCCGTATACCCTGAAGCTTTTCTTTTTAAAGACAGTGCAGTTAAAATTATTTATGAGGGAGGAGTTCCTGTGGTGGCTCAGAGGTAATGAACCCGACAAGGATCTGTGAGAATTCAGGCTCGATCCCTGGCCCTGCTCAGTGGGCTAAGGATCTGGCATTTCACTGAGCTGTGGTGTAGGTCGCAGGCGCAGCGTTGCTGTGGCTGTGGTGTAGGCTGGCAGCTGCAGCTCTGATTCAACTCCTAGGCTGGGAACCTCCATATACTTCAGGTGCAGCCCTAAAAAGACAATATATATAAATTTTTTAAAAATTTTATTTCTAGGGCTATACCCTCGGGATCACGGCAAGGCGGGATCTGAGCTGTTTCTGTGACCTACACCACAGCTCACAGCAACACCGGATCCTTAACCAACTGAGCGAGGCCAGAGATGGAACCCACAACCTCATTGATACTAGTTGGGTTCTTAACCTGCTGAGCCACAATGGGAACTCCTAAAATTATTATTGTTATTATTTTGTGTGTTGTCTTTTTAGGGCCACACCTACGGCATACGGAGGTTCCCAGGGTAGGAGTCAAATCGGAGCTGTAGCTGCCAGCCTACGCCACAGTCACAGCAACGTGGGATCTGAGTCGCATCTGCAACCTACACCACAGCTCATGGCAATGCTGGATCCTTAACCCACTGGGCGAAGCCAGGGATCGAATCCGCGTCCTCATGGATACTAGTCAGGTTCTTAACCTGATAAGCCACAAATGGGAACTCCTGATTATTTATCAGGGGAGAAAGACCCTCAGGAGAGAAAGCTGCTGATGCCTCTGTACCCAGAGGCTGTTCGCGGATCAGGGGCTACCGGCCACCTGCTGGTTGTCTGGAGGCCAGAGCAGAGGTCGGAGGCTGCAAGGCTGCAAGGGGGGAGCAGATCAGAGGGGAGAAGAGGCAAAGTGCGCTTGGCCACAAGGGTGGGATTGGCGCTGACAAGGATCGGGCGCGATGCCAGCAGCTCACCTGCGGGGAGAGAATGAAGTCCCCAGATGTCCGTTCCTGTCCTGCCACACATTCTCAAGTCCTCATCACAGCTAGTGACTGAGAGAAACTTGGCCTTCCTGACCAAGAACCTCTGCTATTTGATTCAGAAGATGGGACCAAACAGCCCATTCCTGGCCATTTCCCGTGACGCTGTTCCTTGCAGTGCCCAGTCCAGGTTTGTGCGGGACTTACTTCCTGGCAGGGCTCAGGTGGGCAGCCCAGACCTGGCATTTCTGTGCTTCAAAATAATAAAGAGATCAGGGCCTTTTAGAAAAACTAACAGGTGCAGGGCGCAGTGTTCACATATTAAGCACAAGTGGTGGATGTGCTGCAATGGAGACAGACCTCGGCAGCAGCCAGGGCAGGCGTGATGCTCTGAGGCTCGGCGCAGGCTAGGACCGGAAGAGAGAATCTGACACTTGGCCACGCAGGTAGCCAACCCGTAAGCACAGCCAGAGAGGTGACACCCTTGGTTCGCTGGTTGGCCAGGCGCCACGAGGCTGGCGGTCCTCCCCTCCCCGGCTCTTCAACGGTGATGCGGTGAAAATGAAAACACCTGCAGCTGCTGAGCTTTCTCCACGGACCCCCTGGGGACGTCTAACCCCCCCCCCCAGTCAATCTACACTCTGTGCTGTCACACCCAGGACCACAGGGACCTCCCAAACCCGGGCTAGGTCCGGGGTGACAAGGAGCATCAGTCCCTGGCCAGGAGATGGCTCCACGGTCTGACTTCTCCCTCGCCCCTCGCTGAGGCTGCTGCCTGGATCAGGGTCACGCTGACATGACAGTGATGGAGGAGCTCTCCTTTCTGTAAGGCCTGAGCGATCCACTAACTCCTGGCTACTTGGCAGAAGTGTCCCCATGGACTGGCGGCTTGTTAGAGACGGAGCCTCAGGCCCCGCCCACCCCTGCAGGATTGGCACCTGCCTTTGATGGTGACCCCAGACGACCTGCTGAGAAGGGCGGGCTCACTGCGACCCCCCACCCCCCGACCGTAAGCATCACCCGCAGCAGGAGGGACGTTCTGCGTCCCAGACACGCGTCTACGAGGCTGAATAAGTAAAAGCATTTCCCGGCTGCTCCAGGCTCCGTGAGGCTAGGAACCCTTGCAGAGACCTGGCTCTGCTCATCAGGCAGAAAAGTACAGAGCATTCCAACAGACACACGGATTTTCGCAATTCCGCGGGGCGGTGGCAAAACAGCCCTTTGGTGTGAGGACGCAGGGCTGGCACTCACTCGCGGACAAGGACCTCTGGCTTTGACTCACCAGGAATTGATCCCGAACTGCCTAAAATCAACTACGCTCCGAACATGGCTGGAAGGATGTTAAAAAAAAAAAAAGAAAAAAAGCAATTATGCAAGAACCGCAGGCACTTGGCGTTTGCCATTAATCACATGTTCCTTCCGGGTGATGAGAAATCAGTTTTTCTCAAGTGAGGAGACGGACACCTCAGCCGCCCAGCCGGCCGCAGGCGAGGGCCGCAGGCGGGGGTCTTCCCGAGAAGGCCCGACCCCAGCTCTGCCAACAGGGCCACTCCAGGCAGTGGTGCTCCTGGCCTTGGCCCCCAAAGCCGGGGACACCTGCCACCAGCAGGGCCTGTGTCCCCAGTGCCACCGGCCCTGAGGACCTGGGTTCTGGGTGGAACAGGCCACCCCCGGGCAGGTGTCAGCCGTACCGTGGCAGGCCTGGCTGTAAGCTGTGTCACCATCCTGCTCAGAGCCACTTTCTGTGCCGGCGGGGCCACCTCAAGTTATTCTCCGTTACGGGCTTCATTACGCAGAGCAATTAAGGGTTATAAAAACTTTCATCTTGGGTGACGCTTTATAGAGCCAAACATAAAAGTGACTCAAGAGCGGACGTAGCGACAGATGGCTCCACTGCTGTGGTTAAGAGCCTGGACTCTGGAGCCAGGAGGCCTGGGTTCAGACTCTGTCCCCGGACTTATAAACTGTGACCTTGGTTCAGTCCTCCAGGAATTCTGTGCCTCAGTTTCACCATCTGTAAAGTGGGCTGCTGGGAGCACTGAACGTGCAGTCTGCCTGAACCTGGTGAACGCCGCATGTCAGCTTATCCAGGTGATGATGTGACACGTTACTGCCCTATGTCACCATGTGATCACTGCCAAGTCACTCTTTGGTCTCATTTAAATGCTTTCTGATTCATTTGATGTGCTGAATTTCAGGGTAGGACTGAAGTTTCTTCTGAAAGACTGAAAAAGATAAATAACCTAGGACGAAAGTCAACGCTCTCTCTTTTCCATAGATTCTACGTCATGGAGATTCTCCCAGAGCTAGAAACAATCCACCCACTAAAAACAGAACGGAGCGAATCCAAGAAAACTACATCGAAAATCCCTGTTGTCAAAAAAACAAACCCCAAAAAACCTCCCTGTTAAAATGGATTTCCCCTAACGCCAAAATAGAGGCTTATGAGCTATTCTGCTAAGCCTGATGTGTTGCTGATAAGCAGAGAAATGACGGAATACTATGAGAATTAAATAGCATGTAATTAAGACTCCACAGAGGCATCTGGCCTGAGAAGAAACAGGGGCCCGATCCCAACAGCCCCGAGGCCCCACTGTGAGAGCCGTTTCGGCGGCTGTGACGCTGGGAAGCTCTGCTTCTCAGAAGCTGTCAGATTCTTCCAATTTTTCTGGAGGAAAAGAGTCTGGTGCCACCCAGATCCATGACCTTGGGTGACAGAGGCCCGGGGAGGGTCAGCCTGTGTTGCCAGTAATCCGGGGCTGCTGTCTCTCAGCGAAGGAGACAATTCCAGCTCATCCCGGTGGGCCTGGCGTCATCTGGGGCAGGGCCAACCCCAGAGCTGAGCTTCTGTGAAGAGGAGGAAAGCGCCTGCCTGCTGTGCAGCTTTGCCCCTGCCCGAGGGCCAGCCTGCTCTTCAGGAGGCTGCCCTGTGGACCTCAGACCCGCCTAACCGCCCCCCCACCCACCGCCCCCTGCCCCGGCCCCGCCACCTGGGGTGTGAGCCTCCCGCTGGCAGGAAACCTCTTTCTGTCTCCTCCTGGCTCTGTTCTCTGGCTGAGCTTTGACTCGGGTCAAGCTGCTCACACCCACAGGGGGTCACAGGACTCTGTCTCAGAAGCGGCTCGCCCAGCGGCCGCCGGGCCTTCCTGGGTGCTTCTCGGGACACCTCTGGCCCTGCCCCCTGGTGCCATGAGCTGCAGGGGCTCTAAGGGAAACCTGGGAAGGTAGCAGGCATGCTTCAACCCTGGCTGGGGGACCCTTGGCTGGGTTCCCGGGATCAGACGTCAAACGGTACTGGGAACCCGTAGGGACACAGAGACCAGATGTCCTCCAGCGAGGGGACCAGTGGGGACATGCAGCCTGGATGTCCTCCAGCGAGGGCACCCATGCCCCAGGAAGAAGGTTGGAGTCCAGGGGTCAAGGCACGCAAATGAGACTTGAGAGTTCAGAGAGGGTTTCGTGATTCTGCAGTAAGGAGAAAACGCCGTGGTGGCTTCTTTCTCTCTTTGGGAGCAAAAAGGTCAGGGAGAGGGTGTCAATCTGAAAAGGGACCAGCCACCCCTCCACCCCTCCATCCTCCACCTGCATCCTCCACCTGCATCCTCCATCCCCCATCTCTCCATCCCCCATCTCTCATCCTCCATCCCTCCATCCCTCCATCTCTCCATCCCTCCATCCTCCACCTGCATCCTCCACCTGCATCCTCCATCCCCCATCTCTCCATCCCCCATCTCTCATCCTCCATCCCTCCATCCCTCCATCTCTCCATCTCTCCATCCCTCCATCCTCCACCTGCATCCTCCACCTGCATCCTCCATCCCCCATCTCTCATCCTCCATCTCTCATCCTCCATCCCTCCATCCCTCCATCTCTCCATCCCTCCATCCTCCACCTGCATCCTCCACCTGCATCCTCCATCCCCCATCTCTCATCCTCCATCCCTCCATCCCGCCATCCTCCATCCCTCCAAGGTCCCATCCAGCTTGGAGATTCCACATCCTGTACACCAGCCCCGAAGGGCTTTGTATGCAGGTGAACCAAACTGAAACACTCCCCACCTCCTGTAAAGGCACAGGGAAGACGCGGCTGAAATCAGCCCCACGGTCTGGATGGAGGAGCTGGAGGGTTCGGAGCTGGGGGGGAGGGAATCCGGGGCGGTATCACCGGAAGCCAGCTCCACTGCGACTGCTAAGTGTGACCTCTGTGTGACCTCTGCAAACTCCGAGGCTGGGGACAGGGCACCAGGGCCACCAGGTCCGTGTGGAGCCCTGGCAGGAACACGGGCTGCTCAGGGCCAGTCCTCCACGTGGAGCCCGCTCCCTCCGCCTCCCAGCCTCCTCGGTTATCAGCCAAGTGCTTAGGAGAGAAACTGCCCCCAAAGGAGGCCACGGATGAAGGGGTGGCAGCGCAGACCCCCAGTTTTGGAAGGGGTGGCAGTGCAGACCCCCAGATCAGGCCTTAGCTCCCTCCAGCCTGGCCTTGGCGCCGGTGATGCCCATCTGGGCCCTGGCTCCGCGCCTCCCTCCCCCCCTACAAGGGGGCTGTGCTCAGCGGCCCTGCCAGGCCCCCACCCCACCTGCCCGCCTCCCTCCTCTTCCCAGCTGGCCTGGAAAGGGATGTGCCGCTGCCTAATTACTGCCCTGGCCAAGGCCCGGGGCGGAACCCTGGAAAATAGACCGACCTCTGCCATGTGACTGCGGAGCTCCTCATTATAGCAAGAGCGCCCGCGACAGCCGCGTGGGGACTCAAATAGCATCTGGGGGCGTGACTGTGCAAGGCTGCTATTATCACCTTGGCCCCAGGAAGACTTCCTGCTCCTCCTAATTTAGGACCTGCCAACCTAAGGGGGCAGTTAACGCTGTCTCCGCTTAGAGAAAATGAAAATAAAAATACAGAAACTTAAAATATTTCCCATATTTCCCACAAATCACGTTCCAGCGTCTGCCAGACACACACGTTCACGCTCCACCGCAGAACCACGCGAGGCAGGGGTCGGGCTACCCATCGGGTCTCCGGCGCTGGGCAGAGGCACACCTCTGCTCTCTGGGGGCTCACACGCCAGCAGGCGCTCTTCATGCATGAAACTCACTCGTCTGCACACCTCTGTCACGTGGGCTGTCTTTCATGCTCCTTTTCCACCAGGGGACCCTGAGGTTCAGAGTGAGTCAGTGACTTGTCCAAGATCACACAGCTAAGGAAGGAACAAGGCAGGCGTGGAAGCCAGGGCCCCGTCCCCTCTGGTTCGTCCCCTACCTTGGCTGCAGGCAGGAGCTCGCTCTAAACGGAGTCCCTGGTGGGTCCGGCCTCTCCAGGGTGCGGCGCCGGAATCCAAGCCTCTGGAGGCCAGGCCTCCCCGGCTTTGCTCACCGCCCTTCCTTGGAGCCCAGGCGGGTGCCCTGCTCTCAGCAGGACTCAGGGATCTGTCACACGAAGGACGTAACGGCGGACCCTTCCTGTCCAGCTCAGTGGCTTTACCCGTGCTCCTCTCTTCTCAGATTTCCACGACGGACGCAAGGAAGGACCCGGTGGCTGAGATCAATCAGTGAACGTGCAGAAGTGGGTCTTACTCAAGAGCCCACCACGGTCCACGTGTTCGCGCGGATGACCAGGGGAAAGACGCCCACGAAGCCCAGCTACTGTCCGTTCTACAGGACGAGCCGCAAAGCTCAGTGGCCTCTCGAGACAATCCTTCTTGCTCTCAGCTTATGCATCTCTCTCTCTCTCTGTTTTTACTTTTTAGGGCTGCACCTGCCATATATGGAAGTTCCCAGGCCTGGGGTCGAATTGGAGCTATGGTTGCCGCCTACAGCACAGCCATGGAAGGCCGGATCTGAGCTGCATCCGCGACCTACACCACAGCTCACAGCAACACCGGATCCTTAACCCACCGAGCGAGGCCAGGGACCGAACCCAAGTCCTCATGGATCCTAGTTGGGTTCTTTTTTTTTTTTTTGTCTTTTGTCTTTTCTTTTTTTTGTTGTTGTTGTTGCTATTTCTTGGGCCGCTCCCGTGGCACATGGAGGTTCCCAGGCTAGAGGTTGAATCGGAGCTGGAGCCACCGGCCTACGCCAGAGCCACAGCAACGCGGGATCCGAGCCGCGTCTGCAACCTACACCACAGCTCACGGCAACGCCGGATCGTTAACCCACTGAGCAAGGGCAGGGACCGAACCCGCAACCTCATGGTTCCTAGTCAGATTCATTCACCACTGCGCCACGACGGGAACTCCCCTAGTTGGGTTCTTAACCCACTGAGCCATGGCGGGAGCTACTCACTTTATTTCTCCTAGAGGAACATTTTGGTAACCAGTTTTTCTGCTCAGACATCTCTCCTGTTTAAAAACAACGCATGTCCAGCACTACACGCTTAAGCATTTAAATGAAGACAGTTTTCAGGACTTAATCAGAGGCAAGCAACCCAAGGAGAGAAGTGACCTGACACGTCGGGACAGCTGCGAGTCCACTGAAACCCTCGCCCTTCCGGTCCGCTGGGCACTTTCCCGCTGAGCGAAGGAGCGGAGACGGCGAGCGGGTGAATTTGGGGTCAAGGGCACGTGTTAGGAATCGCCACCACGGTTTCCGGTGCCAGTTCCAAACCTCACCCTCCCTGGTACCACCCATTCTACAGATAAAAACCACACTTACTGACCAATCAGGCGGCACCCTCAGATTATGCACCCAAGCAAATCCGGGCCTCACGGGCTCCTGACCCGCAGCCTCAGAGGATGGTGCCTGATGGGACAGACAGTCCCCAGTTGTTCCCAGCAATGCCTGGTGACAGCGGCGCTCGGCTCCCAGACATCGGGGAGCAGGGCAGAGGCGGGGGGACACGTCACCCAGGGCTCACGTCTCTTCATCAGCATCCTCAACACTGCTGGCACTTTGTGAGCTTGACAAGCAGTCAGCAAATCGGGGGTCGGCTTTGTGGTAAAGGGAATGCAGGTCGACACGGGTTCTGAGGGTCCTTCCTGTGCGACGCCTGGTAACGGTAAAGGCACTTCACTCCTGGGCGTTTTTTGGCTCTGAACTTTTTTTTCTTTTTGTCTTTTTGCCTTTTCTAGGGCCGCTCCCACAGCATACGGAGGTTCCCAGGCTAGGGGTCTAATCGGAGCTGTAGCCGCCGGCCTACACCACAGCTCACAGCAACGCTGGATCCTTAACCCACGGAGAGAGGCCAGGGATCGAAGCCGCAACCTCATGGTTCCTAGTCAGATTCATTAACCACTGGGCCACGACGGGAACTCCTCTGAATTACATTTGTAAAGAACTCTTCTCCCCAGTGAGGGCTGTTCAGAAGAGGAAGCACCGAAGCGTCACACCACGGCAGGTGATGGATCTTTTTGCACGTCGTGTCACTCTCCCTGGCCCCACCTTGCTCAGAGCAAAGCGGTCCTTCGCGATGACTCAAGCCACACGTGCTCTCCACCCCCTCCCCCCACCGCAGCCCACTGACCTCCTTGCTGCACTGGCTGTCCGTCCCCTGTGCCTGGAACACCTTCCCAGAGTGTCACATGCTCCCTGCTCCCTTTCTGCAGGTCTCCACCCAAGTGTCATGTGTCAGGAAGCTCCGTCCGACCACCACATACAAAACCGCAATCCCTGAGTTCCCTGGCGGCCTGATGGTTAAGGATTCAGCATTGTCACTGCTGCGGGTCAGGTTTGGTCCCTGGCCTGGGAACTTTCATATGCCATGGGCGCAGCCAGAAACGAAAAACCCAAACCCCAGCCATCCCTACGCCGTCTCACCCCCCACCCTGCCAAGTTCTCCCTGCTGACTCACCACATGGGCACAGGGTCTCTGCAGGGCAGTTCTCGAGTGTGGCCCAGACCGGCCAAAACCACAGGAAACACAAATTCTACGGCCTTCTGCAGACCTGCTGAATCCACACTGAGGGTCGGTCCTGCCACCTGCGTTAACAAGCCCGGCAGCAGACTTTACCAGCACAACAGCCTTCGGTCCTAACGACCCGATTTTATCACAACCAAGGTTTAGATAACAAAATGCAGATTTCTGGGCCTCGCTCTGGAGATCTGGATTCAGGGGGGCTGGGTCGGGGTCCCCAAATCTCCATTTCTAACAAGTTTCCAGGCCAAGTGGATGCTGCCGGTTCGGGCCCCACACCTGGAAACCCAGCCCAGAACACCAGGGGGAGAGCGTCGCACGTCTTCACCCGAGCCCCCGTATTAACGCCCCCCCTTGCGGGTTAAAGTAACACAGATGAGGGCCACACTACAGCTTAGAACACCTGCGGGCCTGCAGGTGGACAGAGACTAGATGCTTACTTTTTCTCATTACCAGACACGTTTATTTTTTCTCACTGAAGAAAATAGTTCTTCCAAAGCCCCAAGGGCAAGGCAGGCAGAAGCATAAGAGGCCTGGAGTTGCAAAGAGTTCAACTCTCTGCTTATTTCAGATGAAAGGAAGCTCAGAGAAAGCCCACCAGGGCTGGTGGGGTCGAATGCCAGGCAGGTAAGATGCTTGTAAGACCCACCTGGCGTGAGAAGTGGGCAACTCACCGTGCGCCCGCTCTGTTTAAAGGCCTTTAAATTCAAAATGAAAAAGGAGAGACCACAATGGACACTTCAGAAATACAAAAGCCATAAAAGAATACTATGAACTGTAGGCCAACAAATTTGACAGCCTAGGAGAAATGGACAGCTGTCTAGAGACTTACCGCCTGCCAAGACTGAATCAAGAAGCAACAGATCAACTGAACAGACTGATCACTAGAAATGAAATTGAGTATGTCGTAAAAACACTCCCTACAAATAAAAGCCCAGGACCAGGGGGCTTCACGGGTGAATTCTACCAACATACAAAGAAGAACTTATTCCCATCCTCCTTAAACTTTTTCAAAAGGTTGCAGAAGAAGGAACACTCCCAAAGACATTCTACGATGCCACCACCACCCTAATTCCCAAACCAGACAAGGATACCACCGAAAAAGAAAACTGTAGGCCAGTATCTTTGATGAATATACATGCAAAAATTCACAACAAAATTTTAGCCAACCGAATCCAACAACATATAAAAAAAGACCATACAGCATGACCAAGTGGGATTCATCCCAGGTGCACAAGGATGGTTCAACATATGCCAATCAATCAACGTCATCCACCACGTTAACAAAAGGAAAGTCAAAAACCACATGATCATCTCAATAGGCGCAAAAAGAGCATTTTACAAAATCCAACATCCATTCATGATAAACACTCTTGCCAAGGTGGGTAGAGAGGGAACATACCTCAACATAATCAAAGCCATTTATGACAAACTCACAGCAAATATAATACTCAATGGAGAAAAGCTGAAAGCCTTCCCACTCAAATCTGGAACAAGACAAGGATGCCCACTCCCACCACTGTTATTCAACACAGTATTGGAAGTCCCAGCCACAGCAGTCAGTCAAACAAAAGAAATAAAAGCCATCCAAATTGGAAGAGAAGAGTAAAACTGTCACTCTATGCAGATGACATGATACTATACATAGAAAACCCTAAGGATTCCACACAAAAAACGACTCGAGCTGATCAATGAATTCAGCAAAGTAGCAGCATACAAGATTAACCTTTAGAAATTGTTGCATTTCTGTACACTAACAATGAAATATTAGAAAAGGCATACGAAAATAAAATATCTTTTAAAATCACACCCCTAAAAATTAAATACCTGGGAATACACCTGACCAAGGAGGTGAAAGACTTATATGCTGAGAACCATAAAACATTAATCGAGGAAATTAAAGAGGATTCAAGAAATGGAAAAATATTCCATGTTCCTGGGTTAGAAAAATTAACATGTAAAAATGGCCATGCTACCCAAAGCAATCTACGATTCAATGCAATCCCTATCAAATTACCCATGACATTTTTCACAGAACTACAACAAACAATCCAAAAATTTATATGGAACCATAAAAGACCCAGGATTGCCAAAACAATTCTGAGAATAAAAACCAAGCAGGAGGCATAACTCTCTCAGACTTCAGACAATATTACAAAGCCATGGTCATCCAGACAGTGTGGTACTGGTACCAAAACAGACAGATAGACCAAAGGAACAGAAGAGAGAACCCAGAAATAAACCCAGACACCTGCAGTCAATTAATCTTTGACAAAGGAGGCAAGAATATAAAATGGGAAAAAGACAGTCTTTTCAGCAAGTGGTGCTGGGAAAACTGGACAGCTACATGTAAATCAATGAAACTAGCACACGCTCTCATGCTGTGCACAAAAATAAACTAAAAATGGCTTAAAGACTTAAACATAATCCCACTCCTGGGCATCCATCCAGAGAAAACACGACTCACAGAGACACATGCACTCCGATGTTCATTGCAGCACAATTTTCAACAGCCAGGACAGGGAAACAACCTAAACGTCCATTGACAGAGGAGTGGATCAAGAAGAGGTGGTACATATACACAATGGAATATTACTCAGCCATTAAAAGGAACGAAATACCAGCATTTTTAGCAACATGGATGGACCTACAAATTATCATGCTAAGTGAAGTCAGCCATACCATGAGACACCAACATCAAATGCTTTCACTGACATGTGGAATCTGAAAAAAGGACAGACCGAACTTCTTTGCAGAACAGATGCTGACTCACAGACATTGGAAAACTTATGGTCTCTGGAGGAGACAGTTTGGGGGGTGGGGGGATGTGCTTGGGCTGTGGGGTGGAAATCCTATGAAATTGGATTGTGATGATCATTGTACAGTGACAGGTGTGATAAACTCATTTGAGTAATTAAAAAAAATAAAGTTAACCAATGCTAATTTAAAACAAATAAAGTTAACTAATGCTAATTAAAAAAAAAAAGACTTAAACATAAGACAAGATACCATCAAACTCCTAGAAGAGAACAGAGGCAAAACATTCTCTGACATGAACCGTACCAACCAATGTTTTCTTTTTTTTTTTTTGTCTTTTTGCTATTTCTTGGGCCGCTCCTGCGGCATATGGAGGTTCCCAGGCTAGGGGTCGAATCGGAGCTGTAGCCAGAGCCACAGCAACACAGGATCCGAGCCGCGTCTGCGACCTACACCACAGCTCACGGCAACGCCGGATCCTTAACCCACTGAGCAAGGGCAGGGACCGAACCCACAACCTCATGGTTCCTAGTCCGATTCGTTAACCACTGCGCCACGACGGGAACTCCGTACCAATGTTTTCTTAGGTCAGACTCTGAAAGCAACAAAAATAAAAGCAAAAATAAACCAATAGGACCTAATCAAACTGACGAGCTTTTGCACAGCAAAGGAAATCATAAAAAAAACAAACAAACAAAAAGACAACTTACAGAATGGGAGAAAATAGTTTCAAATGACGCAACTGACAAGGGCCTAATCTCTAAAATACACAAAAAACTTTTACAACTCAACAGCAAAAAAACCAACAGCCCAATTGAAAAATGGGCAAAAAGAGCCAAATACACATTTCTGCAAAGAAGACAGACAGATGGACAACAAGCACATGAAAAGACACTCAACATCACTGATTATTAGAGAAACGCAAATCAAAACTGCTATGAGGCACCACCTCACACCTGTCAGAATGGCCATCGTGAATAAATCCACAAATAACAAATGCCTGAGAGAGTGTGGAGAACAGGGAACCCTCCTGCACTGCTGGTAGGAATGTAAATTGGTACAACCACTGTGGAAAACAGTAAGGAAGTACCTCAGAAAACTAAATACACAACTGCCACAGGACCCAGCAATCCCACTCTTGGGCATATATCCGGACAAAACCTTCCTGGAAAAAGACACATGCACCCTTATGTTCACGGCAGCACTATTCACAAGAGCCAAGATATGGAAGTAACTTAAATGTCCATCAACAGATGAATGGATTAAGAAGATGTGGTATAGATACACAATGGAATACGACTCAGCCATAAAAAAGAACAAACTAATGCCATCTGCAGCAACATGGATGGAACAAGAGACTCTCATGCCAAGTGACGTAAGTCAGAAAGAGAAAGAAAAATACCACATGATATCATTTATATCTGGAATCTAATATACAGCACAAATGAATGTTTCCACAAAAAGAAAATCATGGACTTGGAGAACAGGCTTGTAGTTGCCAAGGGGGGAGGGTGTGGGATGGACTGGGCATCTGGGGTTAACAGATGCAAACCACTGCATTTGGAGTGGATAAGCAATGAGATCCTGCTGTATGGCGCTCGGAACTCTGTCTAGTCACTTATGATGGAGCCTGATAATGTGAGAAAAAAGAATGTATACACGTGTGTGCGCCTGGGTCACCTTGCTGTACAGCAGAAAACTGACAGAACATGTAAACCAGCTATCATGCAAAAAATAAAAATCATTAAAAATAAATAAATTCAGTTAGAAAACAAATCTCTGTTTGGGTCACATGAACATGACTTGGGGCCCGGGTCTGTCACGCGCTGCCAACCAGCTGGCTTCATCCAGGGTAAAGAAAGGTCGTGGAGGTCGCGGGCAGCTAATGTGGGGCCAGCACCCACCCCTGGGGCTCTGGGCCTTTCCGCACGCGGCCTCGGAGAGGCGCCCACTTGGATGCTTTTCAGTCTGTTTTAAGATGGAAATTACAGGAGTTCCCGTCGTGGCGCAGTGGTTAACGAATCCGACTAGGAACCATGAGGTTGCGGGTTCGATCCCTGGCCTTGCTCAGTGGGTTCAGGATCCGGCGTTGCCGTGAGCTGTGGCGTAGGCTGCAGACGCGGCTCGGATCCCGAGTTGCTGTGGCTCTGGCGTAGGCCGGTGACTACAGCTCCGACTCGACCCCTAGCCTGGGAGCCTCCATATGCCACGGGAGCGGCCCAAGAAATAGCTAAAAAGACAAAAAAAAAAAAAAAAGGAAATTACAATAGAAACAGAAGCCAAACACGACGTGGCACGTGGCGCTTAAACCCAGCTCCCCTCCCCCACCAAGACCGGTGCTGCTTTGTGCCGAATCGCACCTGTAACAGCACCTGCCAAGGGCCAGGCGGGCTGGTGACTGGGAAGGGGTCCAATGGCAGGTCTGGGTGACAGTTCACCCCGGCCAGAGGGTGACACGGGTTCCCCTCCCGACCCAAGTGGCATGGGGTGTCCTCGCAGCGGCAGGTTCTGGGGTCCTGCGGTCCACTGCTTCTCCTTCCTGTGGAGTTTGCCTGCGCATTTCCTGCACGTGGCGGGAAGGGACACTGCCCCCTCGGTGGCAGAGTCTGTCCACATCCACACAGGAGTCAGGTCAGGGGGTGCGTGGCTCTGACGCCCTGTTAAGGGCGCTCCCAAGGTCACCCAGCCTTTGTCACCCACCCCACCCCCGCCCAGATGTGGGCTCCTAAACAGATGCTACACACCTGTAACTGCAGGTAATAGACGGCCCCTCCCCCAATGCCCCCGCCCCGGCAGCATCCCCTCTCCTCCCCCCAACACAGGGGCTGGGGTCAGATGCTTCTCTCCAGGGGTCAGGGCTGTACCTGCCGTGCCAGCTCTGTGATGCCTGAGCTTGTAGCCCAGTGGGTCAGGCCTGGGCCAAAGCCGGCGCCCCCCGCCCCCACCCTGGAAACACACACAGGCTGTGCACCCACCGGGCTCAGCTGTCCTTCAAACGCCCGTCACCGGATCCGAGTCCCGCCGAGCAACACTCACACACACGGTCCCACTGCTTAGGCTCCTATCGGCCACCTCTCCTCAGCGAGGCTCCATCTCCGTCCGTGGCCGTCAAGGGGGCCGGCCCTTAACGAGCTGAGCGCATCCATGCGCGCCCACTCCAGGTTGCCGAGACCTAATGAAACACTCAGCAAGCAGCCAAATGTCTAAGGGCTGTAGGTTGCTCGTGAATTGTCCATCTGCTTCCCAACATAATGACACTGACGGAGGACCCTGGGGACGAGCGGCAGTCGGGCCAGCCAGGAGCAGCTCCCACCCGTGAGAAGAAAGCAAAGCACTGTCATCTGGAAAGGGGCAAGTGGAAGGCACCAGACGGCAGGAGAAGGTCCACGCATCCTACAAACATTCAGGGAGTTATTCCTTCAATGAGGCTTTTACTTGATGCATTAATTCCTAAGATTTTTTTTTTCCTTTTCAGGGCCGCACCTGCGGCACATGGGAGTTCCCAGGTTAGGGGTTGAATCGGAGCTGCAGTTGCCGGCCTAACACCACAGCTGCGACAACATCGGATCCTTAACCCACTGGGGATGGAACCTGTGTCCCAGCATGCCAGAGAGATCGCTGATCCCGCTGCACCACAGCAGGAACTCCTTAAAATTATTTAAATCACAAAAATATTTCAAGGATATTGACTAAGTATAAGAAGCAATGGAGACGCTGTGCCCAATACGTGGCTCCAATCTTTCCATCTACCTTATCCACTCCCTCCTTTTTTTAGTGAAGAAAATGCAACAGACACAGTGGAAGCCCCCTAGTGGTCCCTTTGGGCCAAGGACCGTGCTACTGAAAGTTCAAAGGTGAACCAGTGGCATCCAGCAACCATGTGGTGGGGAACCTGGGCTCTGGGGCCAGACGGACGGGTTCTGAGTGTTAGGTTGGTCCCGGGAAAAACCAGACTTGGCTTTAGGCTCTCGCCCTGCTCCTGGAGAGATGTGCCCAAGACCTGACTAAGTCTTCCCCGAAATCGTGGGACCCAATCCTAAAGACCAGCCCACTCCCCAGGAGGAGGTGTAAACTCCTTTCATACCCCACTAACAACTCTCCCAAACTGACCGCTCTGTTCCTTGCTCACCCTCTTTACTTAAGAAATGGCCAGTCAGCTTCTGCACAGAACCCCCCTTCTTGGCACCCACATATAACCTCCCTCCTCCAACAGCCCGACGGCTGACCTCCCCTATGAGTCAACCCGGCAGTGCACCCCGCTAATAAGGTCTTTTATGCTTTTCACGCGGGTCTCGTCCTTTTGGCCGACCTTACACGGAGCTCCCTGGACAGCTCAGCTCTGCTTGAGGACACCTGGGTTCCACTGAGGGCACAGGAAGCTCATTCCTATGCGCAGGATGACGCATAAAGAGGCTTTTCCGGGCGGGATGAACAGCATGTCTGGAAAGAACTGCTTTCAAACTTCAAGCAGATTAAGGCTAGTGACCGCTGGCACAAACTCCTTCTTAGAACTGCAGAAACGAGTCCTTAAAATGATCCATCTGCTGCCTCCTCGAAATGGAGTAACCTGTCTCCACGGCTACAAGCCAGCTCTTGGCAGCTTGGGAGCTGGGCAGAGGCAGCCACCGTCCTGGTCCAGGTAAATCATTCCATAAATTGTCGTATCAGGAGACAAGTAGACCCCTCACTGACCAAGTCTTTCTTTATACAAAGGAAATGGCTATTCATCATCAAATACGTGACAAAAGGTCCACCGCTGAGCCTCCAATAAATATGCACCCTGTCCCAGTGCAAAGGACATCTGGCTTCACTAGGATGCTCTACGCTGTCATTTTATTTTATTCTTTATTTTTCCTTATTGGGGCTGCATCTGCAGCCTATGGAAGTTCCCAAGATAGGAGTTGAATCAGAGCTGCAGCTTCCGGCCTGCACCATAGCCACAGCAATGCAGGATCCAAGCTGCATCTGTGACCTACTCCACAGCTCACGGCAATGCCAGATCTTTAACCACTGAGTGAGGCCAGGGATGGAACCTGCATCCTCATGGATGCTCGTCTGATTCTTAACCCACTGAGCCACAATGGGAACCCCTGTGCTCTGTCACTGTAGCGTCACCTCTGTTACAGCCTCGAGTTTGGTGGCCCCCCCGCCAGCACCTGGGGAGCAGCACCCAGAGATGCTTGGTGGCTACAGAGATTCAAATGCAAGGACGTGTGGTGGAGTTTCGTACAATCCACCTCCACTCCCTCAAAAATCGTTCTCAGGGGCAAAGGCCTCATTTTTAAGGGACAAGGAAAGAACACGGTGCCTCTTACAGGACAGACGTGGGGTCTGGGTGTCCGTGGGGGGTGAGGTGGCGCTCCGGGGTCAGAGCCCAGCCCGCGATGCATTTCTTCTGTTGTGCAAACAGATCTGTCCGGGCATCAGGTTGTGGAGCCGGCTGCTCTGTTAGCATTTAAAATGTTCCATTTGCGACTCACGGGAGCTTCAGTCTGGGACCAGGACTCCTCCTGCTCCAGCGGCTCAGACTCAGGGACGGGCTCTCCCCCTCGGGCCGGTACAGCCCCGTCGGTGTGTGGGTGACGCCACGCTGCCCGCCTGCTCCGTTCCCGCGCTGCCTCCTTGTGGACCCGCTTCAGCCGCCTCTAAACCCACTACTGCACACCTGGAACTAAACTCCCTGCGCCCGGCCCCACCCCACAGTCCACCCTGACCCCCTAGGTCGGCTAACGTCACATGCACCCTCCACCCCCGGGCTGAGGGCCCCCCGCTTGGACTCAGTCCATGGGTCCGGGAAGCTTCTTCTTCACGGACCCTCTCAGACCTGACTGTCCCCACCTCCGCAGCTCCCGCTCCGGCAGGGTCCCCACCTTCCCCTTCTCTGGTCTCCTGCGAGCCCCTAGCAGGAGTGCCCTCTGCTTCTCCCAGGCCTCCCACTGGGCAGATCCTGGCCTTGCTGATGCCCAGGACGGATGCCGAGGCTTCCAAGACCCAGCCTGGTGTCCCTGGACCCAGAACCCGAGGGGCTGTTTGGGATCAGGACACACCGCACACGCCCCCCACTACAGACAGAGACACTGGTGGAAGTTCGGAAACGAGACGAGAGCATAACGCGTGGGTGACGGATGAACCAAAGGCCCGGGGTTCGGGTTCTGGTGTGGTACCTCCCCAGCTTTTCAGAATTACTTAAAACCCCAACTGGCTCTCGGCTTGCTTCCCGAATTTCATAGGACACGAAACCTCCAGTCATTAAACAGGCCGCTCATCCGGTCCACGGTCCCCCAGGTCACTGGGAGGAGATGCTCGGCCCTTCCGCCCGCGCAGAGTCGGGCCCCTGCCGCTGCGGGGGATGCTCCCCGACCGACATCCAGGAGCCGCCCTCCCCCAACCCTCACCTCTGCCTCGTCACCGCCCTGGACATAGAAGCTAATCTTTCATTATCTCTTCAGCAGAACAAACACTCCTCCCTCCGGGCAAACAAGAAAAACATAAAAACACCATCCAGCACAACGAGGCAGCAGACGGCGAGCCTTCCCCGGGCAGCTCCAGAGCCGCGTCCCACTCAGGGGCAGCAGTGGCATCCAGGACTGTCCAGAACTGTCCAGGAGCCAGAAGCACAGGGCCCATCCGTGGGGGCCCCGACGTCTTTCCATCCCCACCTGCCCTCCCCCACCCCGGGCACCCCACCTTCTAGCACTGGTCCAGGGCAGAAACCTAAGGGTCTGTCTCTCCCTCCCCCAGCCCGCCCCCCAATCACTATCAACACCTCCTGGAAGACTCTCCCGCCCAGCCGACGCTGCCCACCAACACACAAAGCCAACAGCCCAGGGCAGCCCCCCTGGTGTTGCTGGAAGCTTCTCCAGGTGATGGAGCACCCACAGGGCCTCCCCGTGAGCCCTGAGTTACTCTAGTGCCACGTCGGCCTTCCTTCCCCGGCCCCCACCTCCTCTCGGCCCGGCAGCAGCCACGGCTGCCGTGACTTGTTCTCAGCAGCCTAGATGGTAGCACTTCTCCCCCCACGCAGGACGGGGTTCCTGTTTGGCAAAGGACGCCGAATACACAACCGAGACTCCAGGTATCGCGGGGTCTGGGGAGACAGAGGAGGCGGCTGAGGACCGATTCTCGGAACCCCCCCAGAATAAGCAAACTGTGAACGAGTGACATCTGCGCTCGGCGGGCAGCGCCCCAAACACTCAAGACCCTGCAGGACAGACAGGTGCCTTCGCTTGCATCTCGCTCTGTCTACAGACGTGGGGAGAGAGGGACGCTGAGGGCCCTGGCTCCTGTGCTCTGGGACGGGGGGCGTCCCCGTGCACCGCTGTCCACTCCTGCTGCTGACATCGGTGCCACTGGCTCTGAGTCTCTGTGGCCCTGGGCGGGGGAGGCCAGAGAATTGACAGAGAATTCTTTCCAAGTATCCGACAGCATCGTGACCCAGCACACGCGTGCTCATGCCCCCCTCCCCAACAGGTGCATGAAACAGGACAACCCTTGTTACGTGGGTTGCACTAAATTCTGCTCCCCTCCTTTTAAGATGCTGTGATGGAGCCCCGAAGGACTTGGCAACCCACGACTGTGTTATGAACAGCGCTTTTTGTTTTTGTTTTTTTCTCTTTTTAGGGCCACACCCACGGCATATGGAGGTTCCCAGGCTAGGGGTCGACTTGGAGCTGCAGCTGCCGGCCCACACCACAGCCACAGCAACACCAGATCCTTAGCCCAGTGAGCGAGGCCAGGGATTGAACATGCAACCTCATGGATGCTAGTCAGGTTCGTAACCACTGAGCCACAACAGGAACTCCTGAACTGCGGTTTTTAAAAGCTGCTTTAGGAGTTCCCGTCGTGGCGCAGTGGTTAACGAATCGGACTAGGAACCATGAGGTTGCGGGTTCGGTCCCTGCCCTTGCTCAGTGGGTTAACGATCCGGCGTTGCCGTGAGCTGTGGTGTAGGTCGCAGACACGGCTCGGATCCCGTGTTGCTGTGGCCCTGGCGTAGGCTGGCAGCTACAGCTCCGATTAGACCCCTAGCCTGGGAATCTCCATATGCCGCAGGAGCGGCCCAAGAAATGGCAAAAAGACAAAAACAAAACAAACAGAAAAAAAACAAAGCTGCTTTAGGGTAGGGTTCAGCTGGCTTCAGAAGCAAGTGCACAGGGGACTCGAAGAACTGTGACCCCGGGGCCCTCGTCCTGCCCGCTGCCTGGTTTTGAATAACCTGCTGCCTATTTGTATTCAGCCCATGAACTGCAAACGGTTTTCACGTTTTCCAAATGGTTCAAAACAACCAGAGGAAGAATACCGCTTGTGGGAAATGTATGTGACATCGGAACCGGAGAGTCTGCAAGCCTTTTCCTGCAACACGGCCACACTCGCTCAGCCCCAGCCTGGCTGTGCTGCACTCACGCAGGCCTGGCACAGCTCGATGGCCACACACCCCCAAAGACCGAATTTCTGGCCCTTTACAGAAAAAATTTTTGCTGACATGTGCTCTGATGCTCTGACTGGTGCAGACCGGACTAGCTGAGCAATCCGTCAAACAGGTTGTCAGAACTGGGATAGCTCCGTTTTACTTCCGCTTGTAACAGAATTATGGGCAAGTCACTAAAGGGCACAGCGGGTTTTTTAATGAGAACGGGTTTCTTAAGGAGGCTGAGCTAAGGTCACACGCAGGAGGCGACAGTGGGATTTCTGAGGGTGTGGGGGCAGGGCCAAGGGCGTTTTAACTTGTCAGGCTCTTCTCTTTCTGAGGCACATCACAGGCGGTGGAACACAAGGAAGGACGCTTTCAAAAAACCAGCCCTCTGACGAAGTCCTGAGCCGCTCATCCTCCTCCACAGGGGAGCTCCAAGCCCAGGAAAACAAACTTCCCTTGACACGCATGCAAGGCGCCCCTGTGGGTGGGACGTTCCCCGGGAGTGGCTGCGAAGACAGGCCAAGGCTGGGGCGTCTGCATACAACCCCAGCAAAGAGGGAGGGCGAGGAGGCCCCAGCTTTTTTTTTTTTTTCTCTTTTTGTATTTTCTTGGGCCGCACCCATGGCACATGGAGGTTCCCAGGCTAGGGGTCGAATCGGAGCTGAAGCTGCCGGCCTACACCACAGCCCACAACGCGGGATCTGAGCCGCATCTGCGACCTACACCACAGCTCATGGCAACGCCGGATCCTTAACCCACTGAGCGAGGCCAGGGAGCGAACCTGCAACCTCGTGGTTCCTAGTTGGATTCGTTAACCACTGAGCCACGACGGGAACTCCAGCCCCAGCTTTTGGGAGGCGCACATTGGCGAGTGGCAGCGTGAGGGGACAGCTGGTGCCCTGCCGGCCTGCAGCCCGCGGGCCTCTGTCCAGCGTGATCCAAGCACACGGAGGCGGCAGGGCTTAAGCCTCTCGGGCTGGCGGACAGAGGCGGGTGAAGGAAGAGCAACCTGATGCCGCAGAGACACATCGCAAGATGCCACGGGGGTGGGATGGCTGTGGGTGCTGAACTCCAGCCCCGGGCTCTGCAGGACGACGTGGCCAGCAAGGCACGGTCTGCACGGTCAGAAGCAGCGGGAGGTTGTTGCGGCCAAATAAAGGGCCTTTTGGCTCCCGCCGCCCCTCCCGCCCAGCCCCAGAACCGTCTCCCCTCTGCTGCCCCGGCCACTCTGAAGGCTCCGCAGCCCCTCTGGCCCTGCCCACACCGCCTGCGGCAGCTGGCCTCAGGGAGGCCGCGCTTGTGCCACTTGGAACCAGAACGGGATCTGAGGAGACTCTGGGCTTCCTTGCAAACTGAGCTTGAGACCCAGACCCTAAGGGCTTCTCAGCGATGTGCCCCGCCGGAGCAGGAGCCAGGACGGTGGTGCCAGGGCCTGCCCGAGTCCTGCACACAGCAGGGCCACCGGAGTTGCCCTGGTCCCTGCAACCACGGCAAGTGAGAGGGCAGGGAGGGACCTCAGGGCTCAAGGCCAGCTGGCAGCGCTTGACTCTGAAATCGAGTCACAACAAAAGCAGAGAGTCCCCATTGTGGCTCAGTGGTTAACGAATCTGACTAGGAACCATGAGGTTGTGGGTTCAATCCCTGGCCTTGCCCAGTGGGTTGAGGATCTGGCATTGCTGTGAGCTATGGTGTAGGTCAGATGCGGCTCAGATCCTACATTGCTGTGGCTGTGGTGTAGGCCGGCAACTACAGCTCCGATTAGACCCCTAGCCTGGGAACCGCCGTATGCCACGGGAGCGGCCCTAGAAAAGGCAAAAAAGAAGACAAAAAAAAAAAAGCACCCCTGGTTTCCCCCATTCTGGGCAGGTAGGCGACCCCAGCAAAGGGCCAGCCAGGCCTCGGGGACCACGGAGAGGGGCGGGGGTGGCTCTGCCCTCCTGTCTGACGGGAGAGTCACGCATATGCACACTGCACACAGGTACACACACATACACACATGCCCCACTCACTCAGATACATATGCACACCCCATACACACAAGAATACATACACCCCCCCCACACACACACACACAGAGCGCCACGCTTCAGCTTAACAACGGTTAAAGAAGAGCCGCTTTGAGGATTTCATTCCTTGAGGCTCTGACATTTGCCTCCACCTCGTGCTCATTTTTCTGTCTTTAAACAAGAAACCTCCACTGGGCATCACTCGAATCCTGGAACTCGCGCCCCTGGCTCCGCACGTCATACGCTCCCATTGTGTCCCGCCTCGAGTTCTGGAAACAAGCAGCGTGCTGGTCTCAACAAAACCTCCCCTCTGCCGTCAGCCTGAGCAGGGATTTGGCGGACACGAGAAGGATCCTGCAAACGCTCAGCTTGAACGACATTTGGAGGTGCCGGGGTCGGACCTGTGACTGGCTCGGGGCGCGCTGGCCTCCGGCAGGTGCCCCCCTTCCTGCACTAACAGAACCAGCCCCTGGAGATCAGCCTTGCGTCCATGGAACTCGGAGGCTGAGGAAGGGGCAAAGCTCGTCCTTAAGAAAACAAAAAGACAACTTACAGAATGGGAGAAAACAGTTTCAAATGATGCAACCGACAAGGGTTTAATCTCTAGAATATATAAACAACTTACACAACCCAACAGCAAAAAAGCCAATCAATCAATGGAAAAATGGGCAAAAGACCTGAATAGACTGTTCTCCAAAGAAGATATACAGATGGCCAGCAAACACATGAAAAAATGCTCAACATCGCTGGTTATAAGAGAAATGCAAATCAAAACTACCATGAGATACCACCTCACACCAGTCAAAATGGCCCTCATTAATAAATCCACAAATAACAAGTGCTGGAGGGGGTGTGGAGAAAAGGGAACCCTCCTGCACTGTTGGTGGGAATGGAAACTGGTACAGCCACTACGGAGAACAGTTTGGAGATACCTTAGAAATCTATACATAGAACTTCCATATGACCCCGCAATCCCACTCTTGGGCATCTATCCAGACAAAACTCTACTTAAAAGAGACACATGCACCCGCATGTTCATTGCAGCCCTATTCACAATAGCCAGGACATGGAAACAACCCAAATGTCCATCGACAGATGATTGGATTCGGAAGAAGTGGTATATATACACAATGGAATACTACTCAGCCAAAGAAAAGAACGACATAATGCCATTTGCAGCCACATGAATGGAACTAGAGAATCTCATGCTGAGTGAAATGAGCCAGAAAGACAAAGACAAATACCATATGATATCATTTATAACTGGAATCTAATGTCCAGCACAAATGAACATCTCCTCAGAAAAGAAAATCATGGACTTGGAGAAGAGACTTGTGGCTGCCTGATGGGAGGGGGAGGGAGTGGGAGGGATTGGGAGCTTGGGCTCATCAGACACAACTTAGAATAGATTTACAAGGAGATCCTGCTGAGGAGCATTGAGAATTTTGTCTAGATACTCATGTTGCAACAGAAGAAAGGGTGGGGGGGAAATGTAATGGTAATGTATACATGTAAGGATAACTTGATCCCCTTGGGGGGGGGGACAAAAAAACAAAAAACTCGTCCTTAAAAATGAAGGCGGAAAGTCAGCATAATTCCTGTGCAAATATTGACCCACAAGACGTCAGGCGACGTGCAGTCTCACCGATGCCCTGCTTGATCCGCAGTGACTCAGGCGTCCCTGCCGTTCAAGAGATCACGCCCCGCCTTCTGGGAGAGGTCACCGCAGAAGCTGCAGGGGGCACGGAGCAGGGGTCCCCACCTGGCTCTCTAATACCTGAACACCACCCAGAAGCCCTGTGAGCCCCCCAGCCACACCCAGAAGCCTGATAAGGAGGGGTCTCTGACCCCAGCTCTCCCAGCTGTCGGTTTCAGCCTCCTTGATGGGAGACCCGTTTAACCCCCCTCCTGGGTCTCCTGAGACCTCTTGTCATCCAGCCTCAGTGGTCCCCGACGAAGAAGCCGGGCTGTCAGACCCAGTGCTGCTCTGATCTGGGGGTTTGTAGCCCTTTACAAGATCATGCAGATTCAAACATCGGGAAAAAGGTGCACCTGCAACCAGAAGACCGGAGCTGCTGTGGTTTTTGTCTCCCAATCGCCAAACAGGTCACGCGCTGCCCTCCTGTGGCTTCTGCCTCCAGGATGAAGGGCCCCGAGGGTCCCGACTCAGGGAGCCCCCAGGCCCTTCTCAGCAGAGCCAGACCCGCTCCTCCACGGGCGGACGTTTCCCAGGCCCCCAGCCTGGCCCTGGGCATGACGCAGGCAGAGGTCCCACATCCTAGTGGTGGGTTTTTCACGCCTCCTGCTTTGCTTTTTCCAGGAAGTCGGTGGGGAAAACACCACGGCTGGGGCAGGCTGATGAATCCCCTGCGGTGACAGGCGGCGGAAGCACCCTTCCCAAGAGGTAAAGCTCCTCGGCCCCGGGACAGCTTGTGGGGACTTCAAGGAGGATCGCTGGCATTTTCCCCCGGGGCTGGCACGGCCACAGGAGCGGCATGAGAGGCTCGGGGAGAATTCCAGGCCAGAGACACACAGACCACGCAGCCTGGGGACTGCGCGGCCTGGGGGCGGCCAGGTCCTTCCCCCCGAGGCAATCAGGGCCCCGGACGGCACAGACCCTCCCCTCAGGACTCTCGACGGTAAACTTGATAGGAGAGGCACACCTGCCAGGAAGCAAAGAGACCCTTCTCCTGGCTTCACTTGGGGGTGGGGCCGGGAGAGAGAGGGTCCCAGAGGCTCCCCCCCACCCCCACCCCCTCTGGTCTGTGCCTCCATCACGTGAGGCCCGCGTGTGGTCAGCCACCACGGTCACTCTGGAGACCCTGCGCCTCCACAGCCGGACAACGTCCTTCTGTCCAGTGAGCAGTCCCACGTGAGGGACGGCCCGTCCGCCAGCAGATGAACAGAACACCGGCTCTGTTTTCCAGCAGGAGCCCCTGTTACGAGGGTCAGGGTGGAGATGGGGCGTTGGACGGGTCACCCAAGCTTCAGTGTCCACGCCGTCGCTAAGTTCCCACCAAGCAATCACGTAATTAGCGAATGTCCACAACGGGAGGAGGCGCCCGGGCCAGGTCACCGCAGGACTGGGTCTCACGACGCAACGTCTTCTCCAGGGAACACGCAATGACGTCCTCGATGGGATCCTTGAGAAGCAACGCGCTGGGGTCAGAGGGCACAGCGGGGATGCTGCCCCTAAAACCGCAGCACACCTGGGGGCTTTGTGCCACACCCGTTCCTTTAAATAGGAAACTGGAAAAATACCGAGGCTTCTATGACCGAATTTAACAGCAAGGAAAGAAAACAGCGCCTGCACCCGGGCAGCACAGAGTTTCCAAGACCCTTCTGTGGGTTCCGGGCCCCCACCCTCTCTGGGGGGGTCACTGTCCACCCCAAAGAAAACAGGGCATCTCCCTCCCAAATTGGGGCCAGCATCTCTTCCCCTGGACATTGTGAGAATAAAACGAGGTGAATCGAGGCCCCACTACCAGCAGTTCCCTCATCTTCAAACTGAAAATCAGAAATAAGAGTATCAGAGGACAGAGGTGAACTCCCGCACACGGTCAGAAGCCTGCGACCTGAAACGGAAACGAAGAGCAAGACAAGCCCGCTGTTCTTCGGCGCCTCACCCGCTATTCCTGGCAAGAGGGCATCCTTCCTTCTCGCCGTCTGTAGGAAGAAAGGGGGCAGGGGCTGCAGGCGAGGGCAGGAAGAGGCCCAGCAAGGCTACCGTCCGGGCTGCTGCGGGTGGGGTTTGATCTGGGCACCCCCACGCCCCCACCAGCCCTGCCCCTGGCTGCAGAGGACTTGTCCCTCCCGTGCCTCCCAAGATGAAATTTCAACACGGAGGAAACAGAAGCACAGGCTATTTCTGGCTCATCCACTACACCTGTTTGCTATTTCTTAAGACCCCAGTTCAGTCCTGAGCAAACCCAACCACCAGGGCCGATGCAGCCCCGGGTCACTCCTCCCGCCCAAACGTGGATGAGCCTCCGAAGCGCAGCGCTGAGCTTAAGCAGAAAAAAGGGAAGTTCAGAACACCAAGCACATAGGACTCCACTTGTTGAAAGTTTTTAAAGGCAAAGCAGTGCCAGAGGGCGTTCGGGACGCTGCTCGGGGACGAGTACAGATGGGCGAAGGGAGGCCACGGGGTGACAGGAGTGACGGGGGTTCAGGGACGGGGCAGGGGGAGCGGTGCTGCTGGCCGGGAGGGCTGGACGTTCTAACAACGCTTGGCGGCTGAGCCTGGAGGTGGGGGTGAAGATGGGTAACCCTAGTTCCCACGGTCACGAGAAACCCAGGCACACGCACTCCTGGGGAGCGGCCCGCGGGCGCCCGGAACATCCAGGAGGAACCGGTCAGCTGCCCAACAGCTGATGGGGCTGGATGGCCAAGCAGGGCCTCCAATCCAGCCAGACAGCAGCAAGGCCATGACCGGGCCTGGCGTCAGCAGCGCCTGCCCAGCAAGGGAGTCCACGGAGACGAGGACCTGGCAGCCGCCCACGTCCTCGTCTGCTTCCGAAAACACAGGCGCCACGCACGGTCCTGCAGCCGCGCCTCCGCGGCACTGGCCAGGCTTCAGCAGCAGCGGTGGAGGGTGTATTTCAGAACCGAACCCGCGGCCAGGACCCCCTCCCCTCCACGTAGGACATTGCTTCCCGGGTCTGGAGCTTTGCGGTAACCGTGTTTTCTTGTCCTCGCCGGCCCAGTGGTGAGCCCAGCCCGGCTTGGCCGCCTGGGGTGTGACAGCAGCAGCCATCACAGTGGGGGGCCGGTGACACCCAGGCCCTTCAGAGCCCTTCCAGACGCACTGCCTCATAAGCCCTCGTGGATCCTATAATTAAGGACACTGGGCCTTGTGCCCATTTCTAAGATGGGAAAAAGGCACCTTCAAGGCTTTTGGTCATTGACACGAGGACATGCACAGGCCCAGGCTTTTTGCTTCCCAGCCCCGTGGTCGGCCTGGGGCTGCAGCAGCCCGAACACACCGTCTTCAAGCAGTCACCCCAGCCGCACTGCCTGAGGAGGACACAACCAAAAGGCACACAAGGCCAGAGGCGGGCGAGTGCTGCAGGCCACATCACACGCCCCGAGTCCCTAGGGTCCAGTGGCATTTAGGGGCCGGGGAATATTTGTCATTGTTTACATCAAACCAACCCTCCCTCGCCTTAAGCAAAGGCCAAAAGCCCAGTAACCCCCCCAGTGCAAACACCAGCTGGAGGACTTGTTCCGGCCTCCTCGGGAAGTCTGCGCTAATAATTACCCAGACAGCGCTCTGAGGTCAAGGCAGGCCGGGCGCCTGGGGTGGCACAGGACCGTCCCCCAACCAAGCCATACGAGGAAGGGGACTCGGGCACAGATGGGTCGTCTTCCCTGCTCCCACGCCCTGCCCCGGCCACAGATCTTAACCACTTCAAAAACTGAACTCCACAGGCCGGGCTGGCGTCCTCTAAGTATCAAAAAGACATCTAAATGCGTGTGTCATACATACAAATCCAGGCTCACCCTTTCTGGTTCCCAGATTAAAAGCAGCTTGAGTCTAGGAACTGTGTTCTTACTCAAAGTCACATGTCCGACTCTTGACCCGGAGAAGACACTGAATAACGATGAGTCACAGAAAACAGAAGGACAGCTGTGCAAAATACACGCACCCTGTCTGCCCACTCAGCAGGGCTCATGCAGAAATGCTACGCTAGGAGAAGCCAGGACGAGGGAGCGGCCTGCGGGCCTCGGGGGGCCGACCGTCTGAGGCAGGAGGCACGGGACTAGCTGCCCAGACAAGTGGTGTGCGGAGGCGGGAGCGAGCCCTGGGGAGGGCTCCACAGGGGAAGCAGCGCTGAAGCTGGGCCCGGGGGCACGTCGGTCTCGCTGTCCCGCCTTGTGGGTGGCAGGAGGGGAAGGGCTGGGAGGAGGCCTGGCAGAGCAGCTCCCTCCCGGAAAGAGAGCCGTGCGGGAGAGGCCAGAGCTGGCTTGTTATCAGGATCCAAAGTCCCCGGGAGGGCCTGTTTCAGCCACAGTGACAAGGCCAGGAGCCACAGCTGCGTGAGGAGAGGGCCACAGGGAGGAGCCACGCAGCTCGGGTGGCCCTGCTCTCCGCCCCCCTGGCGCCTCTGAAGCAGGGCTCCACCATCTGCCCGTTCCACACCCCGTTTGCTGCCCCCACCCATGTGTCTCTGTCATTCAGGACGACAGGAGGCCAGGAAGTCCCGTCACACAACTGCCAAGAGGGACACTAACTTGGTGTCACAGAGACGGGTCAGAGACCAGACAGGCCACAACCGGACTCCCAGGGCATTTCAACTGAGAGCGGGATGGGCACAGGGAAGGGGGGTTGGGGACACACGCACTGAGACCCGTCTCGCGCCGGGACGCCCCGGGATGCACGCCTCGAGGAGGACGCGCCACCACCAGGCAGACACAGAGGCTGCTGAGCCCGCCGCCTGGCGCTGGCACCCCCAACCCTCCTCACCCAATGGGTCCCGCGGGCACAAACATCCACCCGAGGGCAAGTTTCAAACAAATGGACATCAAGGAAGCCGGACGGAGCCAACAGGCGGGATGCAGACGCTCGACGACCCCCCCAGGAACACGCTCGTCCAGACTCCGTGAGACCCAGTCACAGCCCCGAGGACGGCACGGACGCGGAGAGGGGAAGCCGGCTCTGCTCGTGGGGACGGAACACCACGCATGTGCGGGGACAACGGGACAGAGGGTGCGCAAAAAGCTCAAAACACAGAATTACCGCCTGACCCCACAATCCCGCTTCTGGGTGTAGACCCCGAATCACTGAAAGCGGAGACTGAGAAAGGGTGTCTGTACCCCCGTGCGCACAGCGGCATAGGCGTCATAGCAGCCAAAGGGTGGACGTGATCCGAATTCCCTCTGAAGGGTGGATGGAGAAACAAAACATGGTCTGCCCGGGCGATGGGATATGGCTCAACCTTAAAAAGACGGGAAATCCTGACACGTGTTCCAACACGGATGAACCTGGAGGACGTGACGCCGGTCATACGAGGACAGAGCCTGCAGGATTCCACCCATATGAGGCCCCTAAAGGCATCGCATTCACAGAGTCAGGAAGTGGAGGGGTGGGGCTCGGGGGTTCGAAGGACGGGGATGGGGACGGGGAGTCAGAGTTTAACGGGACGGCGTTTGGGTTCTGCAAGAGGCACACGTTCCGGAGACAGACAGACGGTGGTACCACAATGTGACCCACTTAATGCTACTGGATTGTACACTTTAAAATAGCTAAAATGGTAAATTTTACAGTATCTTTTACCACAATAAAAAAAATCCCCTTCTGAAACAAACAAACCAACAAAATGGAAAGTGGGCATGTCTGCCTTTGGAGCGCCTCCCTGCCCTGTGCCCGCCCCCCCCCCCCCCGCCCCGTCCACGCCGTCCCTTCAAGGGAGTCAGATAAACTTGGTCACCATGAGGTGGAAATGATTCCGGAGGCTTGCTGTGTGGCCGCCAGGGCAAGGAGCCTGTGTGGCTTAAAATAGAGAACTGTGCCCTGATGGTCAGATGTCAGGTACCAGCTCAGCTGCAGCGGGGGGCGTCACTTCCACCTCCCGAGGTCGGCCCTGACCGTCTCGCTCTGCGCAGCCACCTCCATGTCTCCTAGTCCCACGTCAACTGCCACCCAGGCCCAGACGCCATCCCAGGTCCTTGGGAACTGAGCTGAGCCCTCTGGGAGGACACAGGACAGAGGCACAGACAACCCCACCCAGGGGGTGTCCTCTCACCGGGGCCGCAGGCTTCCCTGGGACAGAGGGAGAGGGTGCTGAGAGCCAGGCATGGGCGGACATGGAGGGAGGGGCCGGGGCCCTCCGTCCAGGCCACAGACGGCACCCAGGCCGGCACCTCCATGGCTCACGGCTTTCCCGGGTACACGCATCTTGCACTTGCCCCACGTGGAACTCATCAAGTGACGTCAGCCGGAACCAGCGTGAGTTAGATCAGGGCTCCCCTCCCAAGGAGGCCCAGGGCTGCCTCTCACCAAACACCCCCCCCCCGACCAAACACACCTTCTACCAAAACATGGAACCGGATGGTGCTCGGACCCGCAGATCCCCTTTGGGAGGCCCTGGAAGGTTCCGACATCCTTTCTTACCTTTTAAAAAGTCTGGATGGGAGTTCCCGTCGTGGCGCAGTGGTTAACGAATCCGACTAGGAACCATGAGGTTGTGGGTTCGGTCCCTGCCCTTGCTCAGTGGGTTAAGGATCCGGCGTTGCCGTGAGCTGTGGTGTAGGTTGCAGACGTGCCTCGGATCCCGCGTTGCTGTGGCTTTGGCGTAGACCGGTGGCTACAGCTCCGATTCAACCCCTAGCCTGGGAACATCCATATGCTGCGGGAGCGGCCCAAGAAATAGCAACAACAATAACAACAAAAAGACAAAAAAAGACAAAAAAAAAAAAAGTCTGGAGGCACCAAGGCTGGGCCATTGGCTGCGTCATCCTGAACCCTGTCCTCTAACCTCAGCCTTGGACACCCCAAGGCATCCTGATGGCCGGGTGGGGACCCGTGTGCCACCATGTCTGAAGCTCAACGACTGAGAGGTCACACGGGCCGAGGAAGGGGTGGTGACCCTACCTGTCATTGGCCCCATCTCCCAAACTCTGGGGTTTGAGTCGTCCACCCCACCCCCACCCCCACCCCCGATGCACCGAGGGCAGGGCTGGGCCGTGTCCTGGGAGAACTTTCCACGTCAGCAACACCCACTCTGCTTCGAAAGCGCCCTCTCTGCAAAGCACTGCCCGGGCTGCAGCAAGCCCTCCGGGATCCAAGAGAAACACCTGGTAGGTGTGTTTCCTAAAGCTTTCTGTCGAATCATGTTATTCGGCAAGAAACGCGAGGCCACGGCAACAGATAACAAAGGCGCTGGCAGCGAACGCAAGCGGAGTGAATTCGAGCCAGTTCCCACGCCAGCCCCTGCCTGGGGCACCGCGCTCGGAGGCATCCAGGCCCCAGGACCGCAGCGCCACACGCTAGCACGCAGAGCTCCACGGGGACGACCCAAACATCACGCACCCCTTTCTGGAGACTCACAGGCCCAGCAGCAAATTAAAGGCCCTGTGAAACTCTAGCAGAAAACAAAACATTTGTTTAAGTTATCATCTTCAAGTATACTTTAAAACATGAGTATATATTTTCATCAGCCCTGGAAACATCTACTGGGGAGACCCTTTTCTGACCCAAGCAGCTGTTGGACGGGCAGGGCTGTGTTCCTCCTGGGGTCTCTCCGAGGAGCCAGGCTCCATGGGATCAGGACTCAGGACCCAGCAAAGCCCCCAGACCCATCTTTCCAGGGAGGCGGGAGAGGCCGGGCGGAGAGCCCCAGGCCGCCACCTGTCTCGCTGCTGGGAGTGAGGCGCAGAAGACAGTGCCAGGTCCCGGGACGTGCAGACCCCACCGGCCAGGAGAGGAGACGTGAGGAGCCGACGTCGCAGGACCATCCAATGGACAATTTGAGGCCCCTCCTGCCCCCCATCCATGTGCGTGTGGCACATGACATGGGCTCAGCCAATCAGCCTCTCAGCCACAGACCAGGCGCTGAAGTTTGACCCGCATTCTCATGGGAGCGGCTTGGCACCAGGCTTCCTGCTCAGCCACTCCCGCCAGGCCTGCAGCGCTGGGCCCATCCGGGCCCTCAGCAGATGACATCCCCAGAAGGGGCCCTGCACCCACCCCAGAACCCCCTCCCCCCACTGCCTGGAACTCAGACGCAGCAGCAGGTGTTTTCCTGACTTTGGCTCCTGTTCTTTCAAATGAGAACAGAACCCGTGAGCACTTCCCCCCGCCCCCCCCGGGGGGGCAGCTCCCTGTCCCTGCAGCTTGGCTGCCATCCTCACCCACACAGAGGTAGCGCTCGCCCCTGTGACATCAGGGCCCACGGCTGGCAGGGTCTGCAGGGCTCAGTCCTCAGGGCCAGGCCACCAGCACAGACAGAACACAGATGGGGCCCAACCGGGATGCAGGGTTCAGCAGTCTTCCTTCTCAGGGAGGCGTGATGCCCTGGCATAGGCAGAGGATGAGGGGGGAGGGCCGGGGCAGGGCCAGCGACGGTGTGGCTCCTGGGCTCAGCCCCACTCATCACCTGGCCTTCAGTCACCTTGATGACACAGGTTCAACGCGTGGCAAGCCCCGGGCCCCGCATGGGACCCCGCGACCACCCCGGCACCGAGGGAGGGGCCTGCCTGCTACCCCCCAGGGCAAGGTCACTGCAGGAAGCCACCATGCACTGCCACCCAACCACCCTGGGGGGAAGAAGAGGGCTTCTCCCAGGCCTCTGCTCAGGCTCCACCGCCCCGCCCCTCCTGCCCTGGCACCTGGGGGGGCACCGGCTTTACACTTCTGAGAGGACAGGGATGTGGGGGGGAGCCAGGGAGCAGAGGAGCCCACCAGGCATCAGCCACCTACCAGGCACAGCCAAGGGACAGGCCCAACTTGAGGCCATGAGATCGGGAGTTCTGGAAAACGCAGGAGACACCCAAACCTGCCTGGCTTACCCGTGAGGCCGAAGCCGGCGTCGGATGGAAAGAACAGACCTGTGGTTGCGGGGGGAGGGGCGGGGCGGAAGGACTGGGAGTCTGGGGGTGGCAGAGGCAGAGGGGTACATGTGCAGGAGGGACAAACAGCAAGGTCCCCTGCACAGCACAGGGAACTCTATTCGCTACCCTGAGACAGAACAGAAAAGAGTATGGAAGAGAATGTGTCTGGGTGTATAAACGAATCCCTTTGCAGCAGAAATTAGCAAAACATTGCCAATCAACTATGCTTCAACTAACAAAGACCAATCAGGGCATGATGCTTTGAGAAAGCACGGGGACCTCCTGAAACACGGGCTTCTCCATCGGCCCCGTGGTCACTAGGCATCTGCTGGGTCCCCGGCGAGCACCTCTTCCAGCTGAGGATGCAGCAGCCAGAGGAGGCGGCGGGAGCCCGGCCTTGCAGACACCGGTTCTCTACCTGACGGTATTTCTGGCAAAGGATGAACCGTGAAAGGCAGATTAAACCTACACCATGGAAACGATCCACCATGAATTTTCCAGAATGGTCCCCTTTAAGATATTCTTTTCTGCTGTTACTCCAAGACAGTGTTGGGCCACGTGTTCAACTTTTTACCAGAAAATTTTTAAACATTGAAAAAATAGTCGTCAGGCCTATAATGCACGTGTTTATCCCGGGTTCTTCTGGGAACCTCAGCAAAGTGGTGGAAAATGTTAATTCACGGCGTGGTGTGGGGACAGGTGACTGTGTGTTGACCGTCTAGAACCCTCCTGACTCGGCAAATACCTCCGGTATTATTACCACTGGCAAAGTCTAAAGATTAACTTCTCAACCAGCTGGTGCTCGAGAAAAACCCTTCTATAGAGCCCCACAACTGCTCAAGTCCCCCAAACTCACCCAGACCCTCCCCCAACACCAGGCTGACCACTCAGCCCCAGAGCCTGTTCCCACGAGAGGCCACCGTGGACCTCGGGCCGAGGGATCCCAGCCACGGGAGGGGACCGAGGAGAAGCAAGGGGCCTCTGTCTCCCACTCCGTCCCTAACACAGAGGTTCAAGGTCACTGGGGTTTTCGATGCGGCCACTGTCCCCCCAGGAGGATGGGGGGTGCGCTTGCGCCTCGGCAGGAGCAGAGGCGCAGCCCCCACTCACATGCAAGCGTGGCTGTCGTCCAGCCAGCCCGCGGCTCCCGATGAGAGCAGAGCTTCAGAGAACGTGCACGCTGCCCCGAGGAAATGCTCCAACCAGTCCGGAAATGAGCGACTCGAGATGGGCTTGGGGTCGGGCTGGTGCCGCTCGTCTCTGCAGCAGTTTCTATCACTGTCACCTCAGGCATCAGCAGGTCAGACCCGACGGCACCTGCAGGCTGGCCTCCTGCAGCCCCAGGACCAGGCCTCAGCAGCACCCGCAGACGGCTCTGAGGCCACCTCACCCCCACGAGGCAGTGTGGGCCCGGGGCCACCCCAGCCGGAGCTGAGAGAGGGGCCAGGACCGGGCACGTGGCCTAAGGGCCCGGGCTCAGGGCAGCTCCGGGAGGAAAACAGCCACATCACCTCCCCCCAGGGAGGGGGCTGGGCCCAGGGCGGCCACCTCGGGGACACCCAGCTATTTGTTTGCATGACCCTCCCCCCTTCCCCCGCGTCCTGTGACCTCAAATGAGACTCAAAAGAGCGACTACTTCTCCTTCCGCTGAAGACACGGTGGCCACAGTGTCTTTCTCCCCGTTTCCTCCAGCGCCCAGTCCGGCTAGGCCGTCCCCACCTCATCCTGAAGCTCCCGGCTCCCCGTTCTTCACCGGCAGCCCGGGAGGCCGGTGCTCAGAGCAAGTCCTCCCTGGGCTCCAGCAGGGTCAGGGTCAGGGTCAAGGTGGCCGAGGGCGGTGGGCAAGGGCGGGAGGCCTCCTGGGGTCAGAGGGCAAAACCACTTCCTCCCTCCTTTTGGACAAAAGGCTTTTTCTGAAAACAGGGTTTGGATCAGATCAGTCCCTTACTTAGCTCATCGGGACAAAGTGCCTGCCAGACCCCACACCTCGGGCAGGAACCCTGGCCCCGCAGCACGTCCTGCATCCAATTCCAGCGACGGCGACGCACGTCCGCCCCCCGCCGGGCCCTCGCCCCTCACGCCCGACCAGGGCTGGTCCTTGCGGCCTGGGTGCACGGATGTGCCTGGGGTGTGTGCACATCTTCTGCACTTTAGACGGGACGCACGCGCGTGTGTACACGATACGCATTTTCCTGGGAAAGAATCCATCGTTTTCATGAAATTCTCAAAGGTCTCTGACCCGAAACAGCTTCAGAAGACTCAGAAGCACCGCTTAAAAAGGAGCCTTCGTGTCTGTCAAATTGGCCACGTTGCAACCGAAAGTGGGTCAGAGCGATTAGAAGCTGAAAAAAGTCAAGGTTGGGCCATGTAGTCTGAAGGATGGCAGGGAAGTGCCAACAAATCCTGCGAGGGGGGCCTTCTGCAGGAGGGTGCCCACAGAGAGGGCGCAGGACGGGGGGCTGGGAGGGGAGCCGGCCGTGGGAACCGTGCATGCACACGAGGCTGCACCCTCCACACTGCAAAGCCGCGCCCGGGCTGCACGTGGCTCCTAGTTTCACTCAGACCTCCTGGGAAAGCGTGCGTGCAGCTTCCCCGGCACCCCCACCCCCGGGATCAACCTGCTGACACATCAGAACTGCTCCGAGAGATGAGCTAATTAAAATGCTGTGGTCTTTCCCAGAGATGCTCTATTTTTAACCTAATTCTGTCACTGAAAGTGTGAAGTTTACTTTTTTTTTCTTTGGGTAAGAAAATACCTCCTCCTTCTTAATATTCCCATGAATGATTTAGCCTCGCTGGTCACCTTTCCAGGCTCCTTCCAGAATCTCTTCTGAAGACAGAGGGGGACAGTCCAGGCAAAAGAGAACCCAAAAAACTGCGAATCCCTGCTTCCCACCCTGCAGGGGCCCTAATTAAAAAGAACAGAACAGCAAAAGCAAGACAACAAGGACGGTAGCCCAGGGCTTCGAAATCACTGTCACCTCCCCGGGCCTCTCTGCAGCCCTTGTTCAAAGAGATAACCCACGTCATGAATGTCTTCCAGAAGTTTTTGTATAACTTGCCTAAATAGAAATGATGGGTAAACCTATGTTTAGAGTCTTTAAAATTAGAGGCCACAGTTTGAGGGGCCCAGACTAGTCTACACAAGCATTTGAACCTGAAAACTGTTGAAACGCTTCATGCTTGAAACATCTGTGTGTTGAAACCATACTGCTTCCCCACAAGAAATGGTTCTTAGCGGATTTTAAACGCAACTTTTTTTCTTGTGACTGTCTCATCACATACAGGTATACCTCCCCGATTCGCGAGGAAACAAAAAGAAAAACTCAGGCCCCGGTCACCACGATTAATTCTGTTAACATCGTACTTCTAGCAGAAAGAGGCACATTCTAAGAAAATCGGTCCAATCTGATGAGGACGAAATACTCTCAGAGCGTGGACTGCAGGGGCTCCACCAAACCTCACCACTCTGGAATCTATGCTTCGTTTTTTTTTTTTTTTTTTTTTCGGCCTTGCCCGGGGCATGCTGCTGTTACCTACCAGACCAGGGATGGAAGCTGCGCCACAGCTGCAACAATGCCAGGTCCTTATAACCATGAGGCCACCAGGGAACTCCTAAGCTTCCATTTTTAAGTTTGCCTTGGCTGGGAATTTTTCTCTTAAACGTTTCCATTGACTTCCTTTACAAAACCAAAGGTTATCAACCACATCCAGGAGTGCAGGCAATCGTTCCAGAAATAAGCTTTTTCGGAAAATGCCTCAAATGGAAATTACTTGTTAAGACAGTTTAAATGCTTAAGCATGTCCTGAAGTGTCTGGAGTGGGTCCCTGAGAAACTCTTGCGTCTTACGGGACAGAGGGGGTGCGTGCAGCCCTCCCAGGGAGGGGTGGGGTGGGGGCGCTCTGGCCTTGGTTCTGATTTCATGATGCCTTCTCTGTACAGCTGTGAAGGTGGCTCTCTCCATGGGACCCTGAGCCCGAGAGAAAGCTGTGTCCGGGTGGGCGAGCTGCCCAGGGCACCAGCTGTTGTGCTGGTCCAGACCTGCGGCAGCTGCAAACACAGGAAGTCCCTTCCCGAGTCCAGGCTGAGTGAGCTCCCCAGTGGCCTTGGCGGTGCCCACGCCTGTCTGCCTCATACACATTTAATGCGGAGGGAGACTCAGTTCTGGGTTCGTGTCAATGACTTGATGGACCCCTTAAAACCAACCGGGCCTTCAAAGCAGGACACCGCGGACACCTCCCACCTGCCAAAGGGGCTCCTGACCGCCGAGCCTCGGTCCTGCCACGCGGCGGGCCTTTCAAGGCTGACAGCTCGGAACTGAGTGTTTGATTTCCTGAGAACAGCTCCTACCTGGGACTCCACCCTTGCCTCGGCTCCCGGGAGAGCGGCCTCGTGCTACGGGAACTGCCTTCTTTTATTTACTCTGTAAGAGATGTTGCAACACAAGTGCGAATTATTTGGAAAAGCGTCCTGGAAAGTCTCTGTGACTGGCTCCCCCTCCTTGGGCCAAGGGGCATTTTATTTCGATGTTTACTGGAGACCCGGTTGCCTGCACGACTGAAGAGCTGCTCTGGACTCTCGGGACTGATGACAGAAACTCGACGTAGTCGCCGCTGACCGAGTGGCTGCCAGGCGTGGACGATAAAAACAAACAAGACTCTCTCCTCCATCGGACGCCGGCCAGCGGGCCAAGAACCAGACCAGGCGTCAGCAGCTTTTCCCGTAAAAAGCCAAACAGCAAATGTTTCAGGTGCAGCGGGCCACGCGGTTTCTGTTGGGACCACCAAACGCTGGCACCGTGGTGCAAAAGCCACCAGCAGGCACATCATCGTGTGGGCAGGGCCGAGTCCAAGGACACTCACGTTTCTTGCAGTTTTCAACATCACCAAATATTCAACTTCGTTTGATGTCTGACAACCCGCAGAAAAAAGGAAAAACCATTCACAGCTCACTGGCCATACAAAGCAGGCAGCTGGTGGCCGTGGCCGTGGCCGTGGCTGTGGCCTGCAGCCTCCTGGGCCTGCCCCCTCCTCGCTCTGCAAGGGCAGGTGAGCAGCCTGGATGTCCCAAGCCTCGCCTTGCTCAGCCGTGAAATGGGATGAGAATCTTTGTCGGTCAGTTCTGACAATTAGATGCCCCAACACAGACAACAAATGCCAGCCTGTCTCCTTCCTGGAGGGGCAGCCCTGCTGATAACAGCGGGAACAGCCGAGGTCCCTGCCAGCATTAAGTGCTGTGTGCTTTTTATAGTATTTTATCTGATCTATGATGCCATCGATTTTAAAAGGCACCACTACTGAACAGAGAGAAAGAAGAAGCTGCCAGTTAACCTCTGACAGGGCATTGACGGTAAGATGCCTGTGTACCGGTGGGGAGGGGGGGGGGAATTGCATTCAAAACCAGTGACATATGGTAGTTCCTTTAAGGAAGTGGGTGCCTTTCTCCCCTTGTACAGATGAGGAAACTGAGGACCACGTCCTCGTCTGTGCTCGGAAGCTGGGATTGAACGTGCCGGTATGGTTCAGAGTCTGAGCTCTGCCTCTCGGGCATGCATGCCTGGCAGAAGCTGAAACAGTTGGAACTTTGAGCGGAAGATGTCAGGGTCCAGGCGTCTGGCGCAGATGAACCTCGTCTCCGGTCAGAGAGGACACACAACAACCAGGCCGGCCAGTCGTGTCCCTTGGGTGCTTCAATGCAGGTTGTGACCGCAGCGAGAGGTGGCAGGAGCGGGGAGTCTACAATGAGGGGTGCAGACGGCAAGCACACCAGCAGCCCCCCTGCAGGTGCCTCCTGGCAGTCACGTGCAGAACCCTGCCCAGCTCAGTGTGGGGCGGGCGTGATGCCGAGAGGGTACGATAAAGGCAGGGCGGGAGGGGACAGCGGGAGGGGCCTCCACCCTGAGCCTTGTTTTCATGCCTGTGGGGTGTGCCGTCCAAGGCACAGGTCACCTGCGGCTCTGTCACCTGGGGCCCCATGACCCCGGGGCCCCTCCTCTCGTCACAGGCATGTGGTCCCACCTCTCGCTCAGTGGGCTGTGGCTGTCACAGGGCTAGGGCAAAAGGCAGGTGCAGAAACCAGGAGAGGATTTAGGGCAAAAATGCTCTTTCAAACTCGGATTGGCCTTTCCTCTCAAATTCCTGGCCTTGAATGTCCCAGCATTTCCTGTCATTTCATCACCGCCTGTGCAAAGTGCTTCAAATATGCTAAAAGGGAAGGATTTCCTTTTTGCCCCTCAAAGTCCCCTTACTCAAAAAGCTTGCCGCCGTGCACGTGCCCACGTCACGCAGGAGGCCGCGCAGCAGCCCGGGGCCCCTCTCCTTGGAAAGGCTTCCTTGCGGGGTTGGCTGGGCGGGGTCCGGGATCCTGGGTTTCAGGAGCTGTCCCTCGGGTCCCTGACCCACCAGCCTGGCTCAAGGGACCCACACGTGGTCAGGGTGGCTCAGGCTGGGCACCTGCTTCCTTCTGCAAGCCTGGGGGCTGGTCCGTGTCAGGCAGAGGGGCCTGTGGCCGGCTCCAATGGAAGTCCTGGCTCCCGGTCTCAGATGGTCTCCAGGAAGACACCATCTCACACGGGGTCACGGCCCGCAGCTGTGTGACCACAGGGAGAGGCCGCGGGAGCTTGGGCCTGGCTTCCCCCGGACTCTGCCCTTGGGCAGACTTGGCTCTGTCTCCTTTCCTGTAATAAATCCCGGCCAAACTGGATGCTGAGATGCTGCGTCTGTGAACCCTCAGTCCCAGGGGTGGTCCTGGGGACTCTGACACGGCCGTCCTCTGCTGATTCACCTGCGGACACTGTCCCTCTGCAACAGCGCCGTGCCAGGCGTAGGGAGGCCCTGAAGTACCAGCTCTGAAGCACAGGCAGTGAGAAGCCGGGGGGCTGAATATCTCTGCTCCCCCGGCCCCGGTGTCAACCAAGCACCTGATGTGCCCCTCTGGGAGATGGGACCTCGCGATTTCTGTCCTGCGTGCAGGAGATGGCACTGGAGGTGATGGTGACAACAGCCAACACTCCCTGGCGCCTCCCAGGCTCTCCCCAAAGCACGTCCCACGTCACTCAGGTAACCCTCGGGGCAGGGGCTGTATCAGCTCCGTCTTTGCGATGAGCAAGCCGAGCAACAAGAGGCTATGAGCCACCCCAGGCCACACACTGGTTCCTGGCAACAGTCCCCCGGCTGCAGAATCCGAGCTCTCGACCACCCCACGGAACCGTCTCCCTCTGGACACAGACGTAAGTCTGAACCAGCACAAACAGGCCCAACTTTACCCACTCCTCTAAAAAGCACAGTATTCATACCTTCCGCCAGCCTCAGAAGTACTCGTGAGCGCACGCACGTGTGTGTGTGTGTGCGTTTTCCCGGCTCTGCACCCAGGGTGACGCTGGCCATTCCGTGGTGTGTGGCAAGCGTTCTGATGCAGACGGACGGGCCGGCACCAGCATGAGGGGCTGGGGTGGGGGTCGGCACAGACCAGAACCGTGATCTAGGTCTCGGGAAGCCGTGGACACGGAGAGGGATCTCACGGGTAAGTTCCCACCGGTTGGAAGGGAAAGCAGCCGTTTCACGGGCAGCGGCGATACGGGCATAGCCGTGGACTCGGCAGCGACCACGGGAAGTCGGGAGGCCCAGAGAGGACTGGCCAGAGGCAAGGGTGTGCCTGGTGAAGCTGGGTGAAACAGAACTGGGACGGTCTTTAAACGGAAAGCCAGAGCCTAGAAGAGGAGGGCGGGAGACCCCGCTGTGGCGCAGCAGGCTGGGTGGCGTCGTGGGAGCGCTGGGACGCAGGTTCCATCCCCGGCCCCACACAGGGGGTGGGTTACGGATCTGGCGTTGCCACAGCTGCGGCCAAGGTCGTGCTGCAGCTCGGATCTGACCCCTGGCCCGGGAACTCCACAGGCTGTGGGGTAGCCAGAAAAGAAAACAAAACAAAAAGCAAAAGGCGGGGGGGAGCCAGCCAGGAAAAAAGTGACGATGGTTAGATTTCTCCAGGGCAGAGGATGGGACGGGCCAGCCCGGGAGGGGCGGGGAGTCGAGATGCTGCAGAAAAGGCTCTGCACACGTGAACCAGCATGGAACGCAGCCAGAGCCCAAGGCGGGAGGCAGGTTTAGTGGAAGAGCCACCACTAAGACAAGTGCGACCTTGGCCGGAATAACCTCTCTGAGCTGCAGATGGAGCCAACACCCCGGCCTTCCCCACCGTCACTTTTCAGGACCCTGACAGGCTTGGGTTGGAGCAGGTGGTAGCTGGGGGCTTTAAGAACCACTTCTAAAGCGAGTTGATGGCATCTGGCATCTCGCCGGCTGGGCGGGCTGTTCACAATGGCTGAGAGGGGACACAGCAAACCAGCGAATGAATGATGGAGATACTGGTGGGGAGAGGAGAGCCGGGAGGAAAATCACAGCCGTGCCTTATTTCACCCCGAAAAGCCTGCCTGAAGGAAGAATCATCTTAGCAGCAACAACAAGTGAGACTCTCCATGACAAGAAGCTACAAGGAAAAAAAGCAAAAAACAAACAAACAAACAAACAAACAAAAACCCCAAAGAGCAAGGCTGAGAGAAGATGGGCTCGCTGACAGCTGCTTTCGCCACGCCAGGCACCAGTCACCACCGCCACACTCCCGGCTCAGGTGCACCGCTCGGTCCAAACAGCGCTTTCCGCAATGGCTGCCGGAGCTGGTGAATTCTCAGGTCGGGTGGAACACGTTTTGTGTTTTGAAAGCGAGCATCAGCCACCGGCCCTCGGGAAGCTAACTGCGTTTCCATTTTTGAGCGCAGTTACGCACAGTAATACGTCCAGCACACCTTTCACTCCTGGGGGCCGGGCGCTTGGTGGGCTCCACCGTCGGGGACCAACGCGAGCCTGGGGCCAGTGCCCAGGCCAGGACCACGGGCGGAGAGAGGACTCGGTGGGGGGGGGAAACCACCTGGTCCTAGGGCCCAAGCTACTTCCTGCAGCCTCCATCCCCTGCTCCGTGCACGTCAGCCTCCAGGGCGCAGGCGGCACAGCTGAGCAGAGGGCACCAGGCTGGCATCAAACACGACAGAACAAGCAAGTCCCTAGGGGCCCCTTCCAGGCAATCACCCTGCCCTGCACACGGATCCTGGGTGATGACGGCAGCTGCACACACACACCAGGTATCCACTGGCAAAGGCCAGCTTCCGGTTTCCCGGGGCAGAGAGAAGAGCTGCCCATACTGATGCCCATCAAGCGCCTCCGTTCTCATGAAAACAACCCGCTTAGAGGGAACCACAGGCCCGTCTGTTTACTCAGAGCTGCCTTTCAAGTAGTTGACACACTAGGAATTTTAAGAGCAGAAACGAATCCATCTGGGGCCAGGTGGATTTCCATTCCATTTCTAGCGGGCATCAGGAAGCCTCCTTCACAGCTCCTCGCTGAGTATTCTGTAGCCATACATGATTCTTTGGAAAAACACACTGCACTTGGGGTGACAGAGATCCGGCAGCCTTGACGAAACAATTGTACCAGTAAGAGCCCGGCAGTTGATGCTGGCGCTGGCTTCGGAGGACAAAGGCTCCCTGTGCAGAGTCATTCCAGATGGGCACCCGCCCGCGAGAGGCTGGGGCGAAGGCTGGACTCCCAGCCTCGGCCGCTTCCTCGTTCCACTGTCTGACGTGAGTGAGTCACGCAACCACGGCTGTGCCAAGACGCAGAGAGGCCAGGCGCACAGGGGACCTCCCTCCGCCCTCTCCCTCCGCCTTCCTGGCCCCGCCGCCTCCCACCTCCCCGTCTGCATCCGTTGCAGCCCCACTGCGGTCACTGTGCGTCCTCTTGCTGGCCTCCCTGGCACCAAATCCTCCTGTCTCAGGAGCCCTCCCACCTGCCGGAGGGCAGGAATGTCCGCTGACCCTCAGCCACCCCTGATTCATTCACTCACAGCACAAACACTTTAGTGTCCATCAGATACGGTGCGTGTGACTGCGGCTCACGGAGCACCCCGGGTCTTGGGTCCCTGGGACCAGCACGACGGGGCCACACTCGCCGTGACGGCGGCAGGAGGGAAGGACGCTGCCCGTGCGGAGGGCGAAGGTAAAGCCGGGCGGGGGTTCAGAACAGTGAGACAACCCCCCCCCCCCAGCTTGGGGGGGAGCTGCAGAGAAAAGGGCCCTTTGTGCTGGCGCAGGCGGCCGTGCCCGAAGCCTGGGACAGTGCAGAGGTCAGCGCAGCCCCTGCAGAAGGACAGCGGCAGACCCTCGACGGTCCGCGTGCGGAGGAGACGAGGAGGGGCCTGAGAACGGGCAGAACCTGGAGGTGCACGTGGACGGAGGAGGAGGCGCCCCGGCAAGCGAGGGCCTGGATGGCTGGTCAGGGCTGAGGGGACCTGGGTATCAGCAAGCCCACCACGAGGCTGGAGGGGCATCTGAAAGAAAGTTACGGAGTGACCGCGGCTGCTGCTCTTCCTCGGGCCGCAGGCCTCAGTTCCCCTGGAGAAGCTTCCATTTCCTTTCTGTGGTGCATCTTCCCTGACCTCTGACCTCCGCCCCGGTCCCAGCTGAGGGCGATCCCTGACTACTCACTGGCTCAGACACTGCTCTGACCTCTCAGAGCAGAGAGTTTAGCAAGATGCAGGGGCTGAACCGTGGACGGCCAGGCGTGTCTGCAGAGGACAGGCTGCCCCGGGCCCCCCGCCCGCCCGTCACCGCCGGCGACGTCCCCCACAAGCTCCCTGGAGGTCCTTCCCGCCCGGCACCCAGACACCAGCCCATCCTCACTCGGAGCGCAGACAGGGCCACCCTGCAAACAGTCCTCCCCTGCCCAAGGCACGCAGTCTCTTCTCACCAAACACACTCCTTCTCGGCAAAAGTCTTTTTTTTTTTTTTTTTGCTTTTTAGGGCCGCACCCGCAGCACGTGGAGCTTCTCAGGCTAGGGCTCTAATCGGAGCTACAGCTGCCAGCCTACACCACAGCCACAGCAGCGCGGGATCCGAGCCGCATCTGCGACCTACACCACAGCCCACGGCAACACCGGAGCCTCAACCCACCGAGCGAGGCCAGGGCTCGAACCCACATCCTCACAGAGACAACACTGGGTCCTTACCAATGTTGAGCCACAAGAGGAACCCTTTGGCAAAAGTCTTAGGATCCACCAGATGGAGAAAAAGGCCTACCTTCCTGAGGGTCATTTATAAACCTTAAGAGTCCCCAAATGCTCCCCGAGACAGTTCAGGGGGTGCTCCCATTGCCAAGGATGGGACTCTGTTCTCATGCCACGGGGCGTGGTCAGGGAACTAAGATCACCGCCCACGCTGCAAATTCGAGGTGCTGTACCTGCAGGGCCTTGGGTGGGGAAGCATTTCCACTTGGCTTTGGAAACTTTTGCTTGGGTGACAGAGGCAGGCGCCTTGTGGGGATGGGCACGCTGCGAGCCCTCCCTCCCCTGGGGATGGGCTTCCCCTCCTAACTGCAGCCCCGCTCTATACATCATCCTGTGGGGACAAGCCCAAAGCCCCGAGCTCAGGGTCTGGTTCGAAGCAGAAACCGCGCAACGCAAACCAGAGTCCTGGGCTGGGTAGGCTTGGGGCCCGCTGAGCACCCGGCTGGAGGGCTGCAAACGTTTCCTGCAGCTTTGCTCTCTAGGGAAGATGGGTTTCACGTGTAGGCATTTCCCCGGAGTCAGGGATCTTAGAACAGGATCAATGAAACTCTGTGGACTGGGTGGTGGGGGGAGAGAAAGGCAGAGATACAGAGATGGGGGGGGGGTGGATACCCACATGTGAGCAAGAGGAGGAGGAAGAGAAAACTGGGGTGCACAGGATGAGAGAGCGGTGGAGGGGGTCAGAGAAGAGGACTCCCCAGGGAGGTCCACCCAAGACACACTTCGTAGAAAACAGGTTCCGGGCTGGAGCAGCCTGATCTGCCGGCAGTTCCCATGTGCGTGCGCAGGCCGGCGGAGGGAACGCTTCGCCCAAGCCCAGCAAGTCAGGCAGGTTTGGGAGACATCAGACGAAGGCAGCAGCACCGGGCATCAGCCCAGGAACGATGCCGCTGACCCGACTCCCACACTGGGCTGTGCTCCTGTGACCACGGGGCGGGGAGACAGCAGGAGAAGGTCCTCCCTGAGAGCCACTTCAAACCCCCATGACGGATGCAGATGAGCAGCCCGGGGAGAGGTGACCTGGATGTCCCGCCACCCCCCCCCCTCGCCTGGACACGACCGGGGGCCCCCCTGGAAGGCACGGTGTGACCAGGGCTTCCTCTCACTGTCCTCCTTTCCAACCAGGAAAGTCCTCCAGCGCAGGGCTGTCAAACTCTAGTCAATGGGCTAATGCGGCCCAGGGGCTGTTCCTGTAAATAAAGTTTTATTGGCACATCCATCTGTTCACGTGTCATCTGTGGATGCTTTCCTGCCACAAGGACAGGGCAGTTACGAGAGGAACCATATGGCCTCCAAAGCCTAAAATATTTACCATCTGGCCCTTTGACAGCTAATGCATATTGAATGTGAACTCTCCTGAGCAGAGAGACAAACACTTTGTGTAAATCCAGTTTTTGAACCTTGAATTCAGGATCAGCACACCAAGAGAGCTCACGGTTTTATAAAGCCATTCCAGAGGTGAATCTCTGCAAAGCAGGTGCCCCGTCTCTAAAAAACAGAAGCTCCCACCATGTGCTGACTTTACAATAATACATTTTCATCCATCAGATCCACTTCAAACAAGCATTCTCTCTAAAGGCTTCTTAATTTTTAAAAAATATAGGTAAGTGAAAACTATGAATGTGGTAGATGCTTCAAAATCCGATCAGTAGGAATATCAGTTAAAAAGCACATTTCTCTAGCAGCAGGAAGAAACACGTCTCATTGTATATAAAATGCTGCAAAGAAAACAAAACATAAAATAAGCACTGAGAATTCTCCCGTGGCATAGCAGGTTCAAGATCTGAGGTTGTCACTGCAGTGGCTTGGGTTCGATCCCTGGACTGGGAACTTCCACGTGCTGCAAGTGGGGCCAAAAAAAAAAAAAAGAAAAGGAAAAGCCACTGCCTCTGGTTTCATCATCACACCACGTTGTTCAACGCTTGTTACTTAATTAGTAAATAATGATCAAATTCATAAACAGTGATCATCGCCTTTGCCTTCTGTTTTTCCTCCATGAAAAAAAACATCAGCAGACACTTATTCTGCTTGTGGCAAGTCAGACCAGACTGTCTCTGAAGAATTCGGTGACTTTAAAAGGCTCAAGACTAGAGGACTGAACGCCTCCACTCCAGAGGCTATACCTAAAAGAACGGAAAGCAGGGCTTGAACGGACAGCTGTGCACCACGTACACAGCAGCATCGGTCACAACTGGTCCAGAAGAGGGAGCTGCCCAGGTGACCACTGATGAGCGATGGATCAACGAACGGGTCCAGCCACACGATGGAGGGTCGGTCAGCCTGGAAAGGGAAGGTCATTCTGACCCAGGCTCCACCAGGGATGAACTCTCACCGACAACATCATGCTCAGAGAACTAAGCCAAAAAGGACGAATACTAGACGGTTCCACGTCTATGAGGTCCCTGGAGTGTCAGAGAGACGGGGGAGGAAGGCGGGGCCGGGGTCTGGGAGGAGGAGGGCCAGGGGTTGGTGTTTCATGGGGACAGCATTTCTGCGTGAAAGACGTTCTGAGACCATGGTGGTGACACGAACGAAGCAAATGCCCCGAATGCCACTGAGCCGAGTGCTTTGTAACGGTTAGGATGGTGAATCTTAGGCGCAGTGTATTTTACCCCCAAGGAAGCAAAAGGTTCCAAAACACGGATGCCTTCACTGAGCCTCACACATGCGCTGTTTATCACAGACTCAACTTGTCCCTCCCCGGGGACCCCGTCGTCTTGGTTCCCTGAAAGTCTGTGGCTTCCTTAGCAAAGTTCTCTTAGGTCAAAAGAAACGGCCAGGGCTTAGGGCATCCTTGTCCTCCCGGTCATGCTGCTGAACACACGTGCCTGCTCCTGGCCCCAGACAAACCCCTGTCTTCAAAACAAAACATTCCCCCGAGAAGCCTCTGCTGCCAGGACAGAGACAAAGCAGAGCTGGGCTGTCCTGAAGGCAGACTTGGTCGCTAAGTTTTTTCAGCTCACCTTCTCAACACCCGCAGAATACCCCACCAGGCCGCCAAGAGACTGCGACAGGTGCCCCAGCTCGGCATTCAAGCAGGGTGCTGCCAAATTAAATGCGTTGCACGCTACGTGACCCGGCTCTCCCAGCTCCCCATCAAACATCAGTCCCTGCGGGTCACGAAGAGGAAGACTCGACAGGCTCGGCAAATCGCATCTTTCCGCATTCCTCCTGGGTCTTTAATTACCTGGCCAGATGGATGCATTAAATGACCCAGCTTGACATTAGCTGGAAACACAACATTGATGCCACCAAGGCTTGGAAAGCTCCCCTGAGGTTGGAAAGGGACCAGAGGGGTGATGGGAGGGAGGCAGAAGGGGAGGCTGTGGGGAGGCGGCCGAGGAGGCCCTGCAGGAAGGCGGACGAGCACCCAGCCAAACAGAGAGCAGAGAGAAAAACTCACTTGCTGCTCAGAAGCTGTAAACAAAGCCAGCAGCCAGGAACTTGGTGAGGGGGCATCTGTAACTGGCGCCGCCCTGTTCCTCCTTAAAAAGTCCGCTTGTTTGGAAAGTTGGGGGAGGGGCTCCAAATAAAGCGGCGAGGGCAGCTCGGGGTTCTTCTAAGACAGCCTTGTTCTTAGTGCCCGGAGGAGACGGGCACGCCGGCCACAGCAGCCCCGCGGGCCCTCCTCCTCGGCAGCCGGGCCTTGCATCCCTGCAGACAGCCCCGGGCTCAGAGCCAGCCCTTTTGTTTTGCAGATAAAGAAAGTGAGTCCATATACTGGCAATAACACTCCTGGGCGCACACCCCAAAGAACCGAAAGCAAGTCCCCAAGAGATATTTGCACACCCACGTTCCCTGCAGCCTCATTCACAGGAGCTGGAAGGTGGAGCACCCCACGTGCCGGTGGATGGATGACGGAAGAACAAAATGCCGTCTGACCCGCCCTGGAATATTACTCAGGCTTCAAAAGGAAACTCTGATACGTGACAACACAGATGAACCTGGAGGACACTGTGATATGTGAAACAAGCCAGACACAAAGGGACAAGTACCGTGTGACTCCACTGATGCGAGGTCCCCAGAGGGGTCAGAGGCACAGAGACGGCAGCGGGGGGCAGGGGCCTCCGTGTCTAATGGGGACAGAGTTTCAGTGGGAGGCGGAGGGTGGTGATGGCTGCACAGCAGTGTGAATGGACCTGACCTCCCACGTGTGGTTCGGAGGGCAGCAGGCGGCTGAGTTCTGCCTGGTTCACGAGGAATCCCAGCGAACTCCCTCTCCTACTGATGGTGCCCACAGGACCACGGCCCTCCCTTCTCCTGCATCTTCAGGAGGTGGCGCCTGGACCAAGGTGCCAGCCTTCATGGACATCCACTCTGCAGCGGTGCTGCCCACATTTCATCACGTCCCATGAAACCACCCCTCATCCGACGGTGTTTAGACATGTCTGTGCCAGGTACAACCTGCGGTTTGGGGGACACGGGGGAGAAGGGGGCGTTTGCTCTCGGGCAGAGGGCTGCGTTCATGGAGATGCAGACAAATCAATCTATCCCCAGGGAGGGGCAGACGCGTGGGAAAAGGGAGGTGGTCCCTGAATAATCGGGGTTGGACCATTTCAGGTGGGGGGCAGGGGTGGTATGAACGAGCCCAGGGACCAGGGAGGGTGTGGCCCGGAGAGAACAGGAAGGGTCAGTTTGGCTGGCACAGGGTGTGAGGTTGGGGGGGGGATCAGACCTCTAGGAACCCACAGGCCACGGCGAGGAGTCTGAGCTGCACAACGAAAGCCACTGGGGGTGTGCCCAAGACCACGGGTCACCCCCGCCAGCACCCCCGCCCCTTCTCCTGCAGGTTCAGGATGAGACAGTATTTCCCAGGCCTCCTTGCAACTGAGTGGGTGCAGGTTCTACTGGGATGTAAGATGTGGAACCCACGGCCTCTGAGAAGTGACCCGAAGGGCACCTCTGAGCTTCAGGGTGGCCGTGATGGCTGGATTAGCACCATGGGAGAGGCTGGACCCAGGGTCAAGTGTGTCCCTGCCAGCCCTGGACGGACTATAGTGAGGGCAGAATAAACGAGCCCTCTATTTAAACCTGGGTTTCCAGGCTTTCGCAGTGAAATGACTGCCACCTCACAGAGCAGATGTGCAGCTGAGGACAAGGTCTGGCTCATGGTGAATAAACGCCCCCTGGGTGTAGATGGAGAGCTGGCTGTGCGGCTGGGCAGGAAGCGGGCAGGGGTCGGGAGCCACTGCAGGTGTCCAGGCAGGAGTGAAGGGCTTTGCCTGGGGCAGCAGGGCAGGTGGGAAACCGGGCCTCGGCATTCGACCTGAAGGGCTGGGGCAGGAGGGGAGAAAGTGGCTGGACGCTTGCCTGGAGCCACTGCAGGGGGGGCACTGGGCGGAGGGGCTTGAGGTTGGGGTGGGGACCAGAGCCCTGTTTCGGCCGCACTATACCCGAGAAGCCCTCAGCCAGCCAGGTGGAGCACCCACCGGGCAGGGCAGCTGGGGAGGGGTGCAGAGCTCAGCAGAGGTCGGAGCTGGTGAAATAAATCGCACTGAGATGATTTAATGCCATGTTTCTGGCGGTAACCAACCCAGTGGCCACTGCCAGACGGGGTTATTAAATTGGATTAATTAAAACGAACTAGGATGACAGATTCAGTCCCCCAGCCCTGGCTCACGGCCACATGAGGTGGTGTCCGAGCGCCAGGCAGGCAGGAACATTCCAGCTCTGGCTGAACCGCTGCGGGAACAGATGAGGGCCGACCGGCTTCATCCCACAGGCTCACGTGCAACAGAAAATAAAGGCACGTGTTTCCTACTTTATTTTCTTCTTCGTAATTCAGACACGCAACAATACTCCTTTGCTCAAATTCTTCCAGTGCATGTTCACAAGCTGCTCGCAATAATTCCTGACATCTGAAGCCACCAGAGGTCGGCAGAACGTTCCAGAAGGTAAGAGTCTGAAAGCTGCAATCGTTCTTCTATTCTGAGTCACCTCATCAGCCCTGACAAAGGAGGATGGGACACAGCAACCTCTGCCATCTGCAGAGGGCGGCACAGCCTCTGCTCGCCCCCCGGCCACCAGCGCCCCCGGCCCCCGGTCCTGCGCGGACGTGGATGGAGAGGCCAACCGTGCCAACATTCGCTCCTGCCATCACCAGGCGGACGGGAAATGCCAGAAAGGAGAGTTTGGCAAAACAGCAAGAGAGCAGTCAACCCCTGAGGAGAGCGTGAAAGACCCCACTGAGACCCCCCAGAGGAAATGGGAAGTAAAGGACCCCCACAAACGAATGTCAGAGACGAGCTCGGGGGTTTCTGCGTGACAATCACAAAGGACAAAGGGTCTGGACCCCTCTGGGACCCCCGGGGCGGGTTCCGTGCTGCAATGATACCCTTTTAAAGAACGCGATTGGAGCGTCCTGGGCGAGCTGGCGCCCTGGACTCAGGGCTCCCATCAAAGCTCCTCCCACGACCCGACCCCCGCCCGGAACTGGGATCCTGGAGCCTCGCGGAACCGAGGACAGAGCCTGAAGGATGACTCTGGAAGGTGCTCTTTTCTGGGACAAACTGCCAAGAAGAGGAATGACTTTGCCACATTTTATTCACAGGCCGTATCTGGACGATCGGTTTTCCAATGAACTTTTCCCAGCGATGTCTCTGGGACAAAGGGGACGTTTTGGTTCAAACTGGTTAGAACAAGCTAGAACTAGAACAGTGAGGCACCCCCACGTCCCAGCTGCCGCAGGAGATGAAGGTACCCCCGGGGCTCTCTCTCCCAACACAGGACGAGACGCCTTCTCAAAGGCCAGCGATGCTGTCCTCTGCCTGCAGAGCAAAGCCCAGGCACCATCGGCACCCACGTCCCTCGGGGGCCCAGCCCCTCCCCTGCGGCATCCCTGTCCAGCTCCCACGGCGACTCCCTGTGGAGAGGCCACACCTGCCCGTGGCCAGGCTCCTGGGTGGGAGGGCAGAGGCAGTCCTGGAAAAGCACCTGGACCTCAGGACGCTAGACAACGAGGCCAGAGAAGTGGCTGATCCAGGAAAGGGACAGGGAGGTGGGGGCAGAGCGGAGCCGAGCCACCAGCCCAGCCTCATTCCCAGTGGGAGTGAGGACAGAGAGGGGTCTCCAGGTTGGGCTGGATGCTAGATGCCAGAACACAGGTTCCTGAGTTGGGGGCAGGGGGGGGGGGAACTGGTCGCCCCCAACCTTGGAAGTCTGCAGGCACTTTTAAGTATCATGCCCTCGTGTCACCGAAGACCCTCTGCATTTAACACAAGCCTCACCTGGGCCACCACGGTGAGCAGCCCGGAACCCAACGGGGACCTAAGATTCCAGAGCTGTGTTCGCATCTAGACTCAGGCTCACAAAGGCTGAAGGCCACCATGCCCAGCTACACAGATGCAGGCTTAAGAGTGGTTTGGACAAAGGAGCCGGAGAAGGAAGTCACCGCATGTGTACAGCAGCCCAGGGCAACGACCAGGCTGAGGACACGAGGAAAAAAGATGTGCAAATAATGCAACCGACAGGGGCTTACTTTCCAAAATATACCAACAGCACATACAGCTCAACATCAAAACAAACAAGCAAACAAACCCCATCGAAAACTGGGCAGAAGATCTAAACAGACACCTCTCCAAAGGAGACCTTCAGATGGCCAAGAGGCACACGAAAAGGGGCTCGATATCACTAATTGTTAATAAATGCAAATCAAAACTACGATGAGGTTATCCCCTCCCACCAGCCTGAATGGCCGTCATCAAAATGTCTACAAAAAAAACAAAAGCTGGAGAGGGTGTGGAGAAAAGGGAACCCTCCTGCCCTGTTGGGAATGTACACTGGTGCAGCCGCTGTGGAGAACAGTATGGAGGTTTCTTAAAAATATAAATACGGAGCTGCCATGTGATCCAGCAAAATCCCATATACCCAGGAAGGATGGAAGCTCTAATGTGCCAACAGAAACAGACACCCCTATGTTTACAGCAGCACTATTCACAATAGTCAAGGCGTGGACACAACCCAAATGTCCACCCACACATGAACGGACTAAGAAGATGGGGTAGACACACAAAGGAATACGACTCAGCCATAAAAAAGAGTGAACAGTGCCATCTGCAGCAACATGGATGCACTCAGAGAGTCTCATATCAAGTAAAATAAGTCAAAGATCACATGCGATCACTTACATGCAGAATCCAAAACATAATACAAGTAAATCTATACATTAAACCGGAACAAGACTCACAGACACAGAAGACAAGCTGAAGGTCACGAGAGGGGGAAGACGGGAGGGACGAATCACAAGGGTGGGATTGAGAGATACGCACTCCTCCACGTAAAATAAAGCAGCGTGGACCGACTGGACAGCACAGGGAATACTACTATCTTGTAATAATCTACCATGGAAAATAATCTAAAAAAATAGCATTCACCTTGCTGAACACCTGAAACTATCACAGTATTGAAAATCAACTAGGAGTTCCCATCGTGGCTCTGTGGCAATGAACCCGACTAGGATCCACAAGGAGGCAGGTTCGATCCCTGGCCTTGCTCAGTGGGTTGGGGATCCAGCGTTGCCGTGAGCTGTGGTAGAGGCCACAGCCAAGGCTTGGATCCTGCACTGCGGTGGCTGTGGTGTAGGCCGGCAGCTGTAGCTCTGATTCCACCCCTAGCCTGGGAACTTCCACGTGCTGCAGGTGCAGCCCTAAAAAGCAAGAGAAAATCAACTACACTTCAACTGAAAAAGAAAACCATCATCACGACCCCCTCAGCCTCTCCTCTTCACTCCTCAACATTGAGACACTGCTCAGTTTAAAAAAAAAAAAAAGACCCCGCTCAGCTGCACAGCACCAGCCACACACGGGTGTGCGCACGCTGGAGGCAAGAGAGGTCTGGACACAAGGCTCCCAGCTCATCTCTAACCACGCACTCCCGGGCTGTCCAGTTTCCTCTAAAAGGAAAGACGTGACCCTCCGTCCATCTGTCCAGGCAAGTGACATCAAAGACACACTTCCAGCAAATGACCGGGGCGGGGGCTGAGGGCCCCCAGCAAGCCCCTGCCGCTCTGTCAGTAAGGACAGGCCCTCCCGCACCCCAGCGCGGAGGCCCATGATGGCCGATGATGGCCCCTCGGAGCCTCTGCACTTTGAGTCCAGGGACAGGACAGGCAACGCTTTGGGGGGATACATGTAAGACGGATCCTGAAAATGCCACCAGTGTCCTCTCTTCTCGGGTCTTCCCAGCGGTGAGTGGAATGCTCTGGGCGTGATGGGTACTCAGGTACCGGGGTCCCACCAAAGAGCTGAGGCCCCCACGGGTGGCTGGTCCAGGAGTACTTTTCCTTTGGTTTAGTGGCTTCTGCTACCCCTCAAGTGGCCCTGACTTTCAAAGCGCTGTCGACCGAGCTCTGACTGGATGTCATGGGACAGATCATTTATGAAGCAGCCACTGGAAAAAGGATTACGAAGCAGACTCGTACCCCCAGCTGCCCCCCCCCACAGTCACTCTCCTACATGACCCCTGGCTACCGGCCCGCCCAGGCCCGAGCGCCTCGCCAGCTGGCCCTGAGCTCGGAGACGTCTCCCCCGGGGCTCTTTGGAAGAGGAGAGGGTGGGTGATCCCAGCGCAGGATTGCTGCTTTCGGCGGAACGGGGGCCGCCCCACACCCAGAAGCACGCACACAAACACGCACGTCCGCCACACCTCCGGACCGTCGTGGCTTACAGCCGCTGTCCCGTTCATCCTCTCGCCCCGCTGCACCGTCTCCACGGAGAGAAACGGATTTAGAGTCTGAAGCCTCTGCCCAAGGGCACACGGGCGAGTGCTGGGGCTTCCTTCCATCCAACCCTGAACCCCCTCCAGGATCCCTCCAGCTGCTGGCGCGTGACCACGCGTGCGTGTGGACCAGGAGGAGGGTGGGCGCACGGCGAGCCTTCGGCGTGAGCAGCATGACATCCCCGGGGGGACAAAACTGCATCCCTGACTCAACTGCCGAGCTGAACCCCCAGCTCCTGAGCCAAGATAATGTGCTATTTCAGGCGACTTCAAGAAAAAACCCACGACTGAGCTGCCTCCAACTCCGTTTTTTCCCACCCAATTATTTACCACCATCTAGAAACTATGTGCTCGCACGGCCTTGTGGATGCATTTAAGCCACTGACGTGCCCACCTAAAGACGGTTGCAAGGGTTATACATTCTACCAAAGTTTTTTCTAAAAATTGATGTTCTTTCTAAAATACCCGACACGAGGACGAGACGGGGTTCCTCGGGGGAGACACGGATTCAAATCTGTGCCTGAAATGATTTGATCACATGCGCCGCTCAACGGAACTGAAGTCGCTTTTGCCCAGTTCCCTCTGACCTACTGGGCAGCCACTGCTCCAGCCCACAGCGTCTCTCGGCCCTCGTCTTGCACCCCTGGACACTCTCAGCGGCCCCTTCTTTGTGCCCTGGTTATCAGGATTCTCTGACTTCCCAGCGACCACTCTGCCGCTCCGTCCCGCCTCTCACTGGTTGCTCTGCTTCCAGCCCTTTGTTCCTCACGTTGCACCGGCTCTGGGCAAACCCAGCTATTCCGGAGCCTGGAACTGTTCCAGGAAGCTGAGGACGCACAGACCTTGCTCTTGAACTTCCGAACAACCAATCACATGCCCTAAGGCATCACCAACTCGTCACGTCTGGAACTGAAGCTGTCCTCTTCCCCCACAAACCTGCCAGAGGCAGGGAGGGACAGCGGTCAAGGTCTACAGGATTTGGAACCAGGGCTGAGCTGGAATCTCGCCCTGCCACGTGGAGGAAAACCTGTGGGGGTGTCCAAAAGCTGGTCCCCTGGGCTTCCCCTCTCTTGTTGTTCTTTGGTCACCCAGGCTCGGATTCTACCTCCTCAGGCTCTCCTCTGTGGCCACGGCCCGCGTCCAGGCTCCCTGCCGCACGCCGACGCACACCAGCCTCCAGCTCGCGGTGTGACCCGCCTCCTGGGCCTGCTCTCCGCTGCCCCTGCCCGAGTGCGCCCTCCAAAACGAGCATCTAAAACTGCATCCTCCTTTGCTTGAGACCCTGCAGGAGCCTGGCACTGTCATAAGGTCGCAGAGGACAGAAACCTGTGCACTGGCCCAGGCTGCTTCCCAGGCTTCGCCACTCATGATTCAGACTCTGGGCTCTACCTTGTCCCCAGACACTCACATTAGCCGGAAGGCACCAGGCTCCTCTGGTCCCTGAGTACCCACTGCAAACAGTGAACACCTGCTCTCCCCGACCCCCAGGCTCAGGCCCGCCTTCCTTCTCAGGGCGGCCGCAGCCTGTCCCCGCGTTTCCCTCACTAAACTGAGTCCCGGCAGGTGGGAAGGTGCGGCCGCCTTTGCGTGCTCAGCATCCGACAGAGCCCAGTGAGGTCTCAAGTTATTCACGGTTCTCTGGCACCTAGAGAGCCTCCAGTGCTTGCCAAGCGAATGAGGGAAGGAGCAAAGAGTCTTGTGTGCGCGAGAGTCGCCAAAACCAAAACTGCACCTCGTGAAGCAGAGTTGCTCCGGTGTGACACGGTAACGCAGCTGCTGACAGCAAGCGCTCGGGGCTCGGCATCACGGGAGTCACGCTTCTCTGTTCCCTCAGCCAAGGGGATGGGTTTTTGCCAACAGGAGCCTGGGCAAACCAGTGTGATTCCCTCCCACCAGGCGTGTCTGGATGTGCTGAGGAAGCCAGGGCGCCCTACCCTGCTCTCAAGGTGACATTACTTTGCTCTCCTTTGTTTCAAGGGGGCACCCCGACCCAGGTCAGTCCGAGCTTGCTCGTACCTCTCCTCAACCCCCTCCTCCAGGCAGCCAGCTGTCCACGGCATGGCCCCTCCTGTCTTTCCAGACGAGGAAAGAAGGTCCACGCGCGGCCAGAAGGGAGGGGGCAGGAGCAGGGAAGACCTTCCCGGGGTGGCAGGGGGTGGGGTGGCCACGAAGGCAGGGCCAGAAACAGGGGCCAACAAAAGCCATCAAGCACGACGCCCTCCCCCACCCCCGGCCGCATCACCCTGGGACCTCAGACCCCCAGCACCGCAGCCTCCAGAGGGCAACAGCTCAGGCTGCCAGTGTGGGCTGGAGAAGGATACCATTTGGGGCCCAGCAGCCCCGATTTCATGTCCCCCCCACCCCCGCCCACCCTTGGGGCTGTGACATCCTCAACGCTGGAGACGGCTCTTGGCTGAGCTTCGAATTGAAAGCCACGCATGGCTACGGTGGGAAGGTCCGGGGGTTTCCATTTAGCTTTGCTGTTGTTTTATTTTTACGGCAGCATTAAATGTTGACATGGAGAGGTCATTTGTTTCTGTTTTTCTGCCCTTTTTCTCCACAAACGGTTCCAGGAAGGGATCTCATGGTTCCACAGTTCCACGGGCCACCCTTGGAAAAGCCATGCTCTGGAGTTCTCCCTCTGGTAGGTTGAGAATCTGATGGCAGTGGCTCGGGTCACTGTGGAGGTGTGGGTTCAATCCCTGCCCCCCCCCCCCCCTGCAGAGGTTAAAGGATCCGGCCTTGCTGCAGCTGTGGCTCAGATTTGATCCTTGGCCCAGGAGCTTCCACTGGCCTGTGTGAGGCCATTAAAAAAAAAGAAGAAGAAGAAATAAAAAGAAAACTCATGCCCTGACTTTATAGAGAGGAAGACAGAAGCTAAGAGAGAGAGCAGCTTGCTGCAGGCCCAGAGTCTCTCCGCTGTGACTACACATGGGTCTCCTGACTTCCAGGCCTTTCTCCTTGTCCGTTTATATGTGACTAGCTTGTTTCAAACGAAGCACTCCTGCACCACACGACTCCCAGCCTGGCAGACGCCCTGTCCTTAAGGATACACAGTGTCACTAACACCCTCCACTGTGTGGACGAGGCCTCCAGATACGCTCATTTGAGAACATCCGGGCCCCCGAATACTGTCTACCGATTCGGGACAGGACCCAACGAATTGCACACCGTGAAGCCACTCGCACTCACTTCCAGCGGCAGAGGGGCCTCTGCGGCGGCCCCCGGCCACGGCCCCTTCCTCTGCCCGGGCATGTCCACCTCTGGCCTGCAGGTCACACCGTATGTCCTCGCCTGGCCTGCAGACACAGAGACACCTGCATTTGTTTCAGGGAAAAGTCTGGATGTAAGTCCCACTTGCGGCTAACACCTGAGTAGGGGGAGCGGCATCAGCATTTTTATTTGAACAAGTGGCACAGCTGTGAGAAAAATGGGTCATTGGTGGCGTTTTCTGGGTCCCTGCTGGACGACTCGCCCCTCCAGTCTCAGGTCAGCTGCAGCCGGGCCCCAAACATCATCAGGGCCACCCCACCCTCGGGGGGACGGGGCTGGATCCCCGGAGCCTCTGCCCTTGCTCAGTCCCCTGCCGCTGCCCTGGGAGGTGTGACGGGGATGGAGGGTGAGGGGACAGAGGCTTCGTTACCTCCGCTCCTTCACTCGCTCAGCTTAGGAGCGTGTTTCCAGGGAAGAAAAGGACAGACGGGGGAAAAGCTTAGTCTTAGTCTGTTCTGATTTCCCATCCATGCCAGTATGAACCTGGATCAAACCAAAATTGTGAAGTTAAAAAAAAAAAAAAAGAGTTTGGAGTTCCCATCGTGGCACAGTGGAAACGAATCTGACTAGTAGTGTCCATGAGGACTCAGGTTCGATCCCCGGCCTCGCTCAGTGGGTCGGGGACCCAGCACTGCTGTGAGCTGTGGTGTAGGTTGCATACGCAGCTCAAATCCTGTGTGGCTATGGCTGTGGGGTAGGCTGGCAGTTGTAGCTCTAATTCGACCCCTAGCCCGGCAACTTCCATAGGCTACGGGTGTGGCCTTAAGAAGCAAAAAAAAAAAAAAAAAAAATTTTTTGCCACAGGCTAGAGTAAACTCTGACTCCTCCACTCAATGGACAAAGCCCTGTGGGTAGATCCGGTTCCACCAGAAGGCTGGGGCCCTGGCTCTGAGGGCAGCCACTGGGTGGCCCCGAGCCCGGGACGATGGGGGGGAGAGGCGGCGGACAGCGGTGACCAGGCACACGCTGAAGTGACACTGTCCCTTCCCCCAAATGCAATGCAAACATTCACTCCCTGGCAGAAGCGACCCACAGGCAGCGGAAGTCACTTACACGTGATTCCACCGCTCAACCACTCACCGCCTGGAGCCAGTGGGGTCAGTGGAGTTTTTCCTTAAGGTACTGCACAGCCTAGATGCTCAACAGCCCCCTCCCCGCCCCCCCCCGCCCCCGCCCCCGCCGTCGACTGAAATAGGTTCCAAGGAGTCCTCAGAAAAACAGCAAATGACAGAAAGCCAGGCAATGCTGAGGAAGGTCACCCAGCATATGCTGGAAACTACTCCACCCAAGCCAGACCCAGCAGTGCGGGCGGGACAACCCAGAAGGCCGCCCCGCCCAGAGCAAACGCAAGGCTCTGCGACTACTTACCAGTCAAGACTTGGTTTCTCATTTTGCAAAGTAATCAGCAACTTAGTCACCTGTGAAATTTCTGGTCACTCCCTTGATTATGTGTAAAATGCATCCAATTACTTAGGCTGCCCGGGTTTCAGGAGGGTTATTATCATGAGAACGTGAAGCTCGGAGAGGATTTTTCAAGAAAATCGTTCACTGTGGTTAAGCCCAAAAAACAAATCTTAAAAAAAAAAAAAGTTCATTCACCCACAGTCACTAAGGTCTGGTCTCTGTGGGCAAAAGAGCAGGGCTCATCACGGCCCCTCAGGCTGCGGGCAGGTGCTCAAAGTGGGGCAGGTCAAACGAGGAGAGACACGCAAAAAAGCAGATTGGAAAACACTCCTCTCCCCAGGCTCATTGCATGCGGCATCAGGTCAACTCAAACGGCTGCTTCTCCCCAAGGAGGCACCTTACCAAAGCTGCATCGCCCTGTCGGTGAGGTCACAAGTTCTTGCTGGGAAGAATTCACACCACCACCAGTCGCGGCTGCCTGTGTTGCAAAGCGCCTATTTCTCCAGCCTCTGACAAGGCTTTCTTCTCATAATCAAGTAAGGAAGCGTGACGATCCTGGCTCCTGTTCTTGGTCTGTGCTTTCCCGCCCCGGCCCAGCTCGGTCAAGACTTTCTCCCTTTTCGTTTCTGGTCCAGGGCCACAGGGATACGATGATGCCACCAGGGCAGCCCAAGTGTGTTTCACTATTTCAGCATCTCGTGCGGCCTCCGAGCCGGCAGGAAGCCCCGCCGCGGCCCCCACAAGAGTCTTTCCCTGGAATGTACCTCATTCCGAAGCAGACCGACCCTTCGGCGGCCTTGCACAGAAAGCACGTGACGGCAGCAGCGTGTCTCAAAACCCCTCGGGGCACGTCCTGCAGGACACGGCCTCTGCAAAAATCATGACTCTCCCTACGGATGCTGCCGAGCACCTGCAAGATGGAACGCCGACAGAACACCCGAGAAAACACAGGCCCTTCCAGCAGCTGCCTTAAGTGAGAGAAAAGCCAGGCAGATAAAGCAGGAGAACAGGTCAGGAGCATTAAAAAGGGACCTTCCAAGGCATCCGTGCCCCGATTTCAAAACTTCTCTTTAGAGTCAAGACACACTTCCACCCTGTGAGCAGGGTTATCAAGAATCTCCTTTAAGCGAAGCAAATTCCCAAGCACGTGCTAAGCATGCACACCACTTGTGCATAAGATGCTAGCGAGCATATGCCGATTTGGAATTTCAGAGTCCCCGGCCCTACAGACGAGCACGGGTCTCTTCAATGCTCATCACCAGCCTCTGGCCCCGCCCAAGACCGCCAGACAGAGGGGCCACCCCAGCCCAGGACACAGCACATCCCTGCCCGAAGTCGTCTGCCCATCCAGCCATTTCCTTTCCGGACTGCCCCCTCCCGATCACGCCCCCCCACACCACCCCCGCTTTACACTGTTGAAACACTATCTCAAGGAATTCCGAATGACCACTGGTACATCCTTCGGCTTTAATTCTGCTACATCGGATCCTGTACCACCTCAGACAGTGGGCTCCTGACGGAGACTTGGAAATTGTCATTGCGCTGCTATCCATCAGGACGTTGGACGTGCAATCCCAACCCAAGAAGACAGAACTATTCATTTATGCCCGGCTTCATTTCAGAGAATACTGGAGACCGTTTACACGAATCCATTCTATAAGATAACACTTAAAATTGTGCAGGTAGTAGGAAGATGGGACGACGGAGAAACGAAAGCAGAACATTTTAAATACAACGAGAGAGAGGCCAGAATTCGGAGCTCGGCTTGTCAGGCCCACACACGTGCTGGATCAGATTCCAAGCTCCCCAAGGCTCCCGGCAGTCAGCGGAAAGAGAGAATCACTTATCGGAGGCTAAAATATGATGGCCTGCTTGTCAAATCTGGCCCATCATCTGTTTCTACAAATAAAGTCTGATTGGAACACAATCACACCTAATCAGCTGCATATTATTTATGGCTGCTTTCAGAAACGATGGCAGAGCTGAGTAGCTGCGACAGAATAAAATATTTACTACCTGGCCCTTTACAGAAAAAGTCTGCAGATGCCTGTAAGAGAAAAGCGTGCTGTGCCTGTAAGAGAAAAGCAAAGCAGTTTCCTGGGATAAGCACATTCTTTGCGCATTTCTCAAGTGTGAGAGAACTTTCTGCTCTAAAGAGTTCACTGTGTCAAGGCAGGAAAAACACTCTTAGCTTCATTTTTACTTAAATACAGTAACAGATCTCATAGGGCCCACGGCGAGTCTATGCAAGGCTAAAACGCTGCCACTGGGGGCAGATTCTCGCCCCGTCTGGCTGAATTCTGGGGAGTCTGCAGAGGTCAGTGCCAGCCACCTGGTCCCGCCTCCTCATCACAGGCCGGCAGGACTAACGGGTCCCAGCTCCTGGCCCACTGAGTCCCTCCTAGGCCGTCTGAGTTCCCGGTCGGCAGCTGGCACGCATGATAAAACCCACACCTCAGCTTTGCTTTCAGGCTCTTTTCCGCTGAGCGTGTGAGTACCGGCTGGGGGCTGAGAGGGAGGCTGTGTCTTGGCCGAGTATCTGAAGGCAGCTGCTCCATTTTGCCAGCAGGCAGAGCTGTCCCCCAGCAGGGCCACCCTCCTGTGAGCAGGGCCGGGAGTCCGGGTGGCAGGGAGGATGGGTGCGCGGGGCTGGAGAAGGGCCCAGGCCCCTCGTGCGGAAACAGTCAAGCCCAACACTCGCCCAAAGAGACAAACCGTCCCGACAGCCAGCAACCCACCCAGGGACCTGGGCCACAGACCTTCCCAAAGAACCGCCAAGAACCTGGGTTCCAAAGGAAAAGCAAACAAGCCGGAAGGGGCGATGTCTAAGAAACCGCCTTTCAAGTCCATGTCGGAAGAAACTAGCGAAACTGCCAGCTATGGATTCAGGAGAGCACACGAGCAGCCCTCCTCTGCGGCCACAGACGTACGCTGTCATCCACTGCACAGGCCATTCTCTTCTGCAGGGGAACAAACTCCAGGCTGTATCTGAAAGTGGTGTTTAAAGGGATCACAGACTAAACTAAGAGAGCTGGACTTTCAGGCAATCACAGCTATTCTGACGGGCCCCCCTGGAAATTGCTGCTTAACCTATAGCTCAGGCTACCCGCGCTGCCGAAGGGCAAGAAAAGACATCGTGTTTTAAATCGTCTTCCGTGATTCCTCGCAGCTCTTTCCACACCGTGATGAAACCGTATCAAACCGGAAAATGATAAACAGCCCGGCCTAAGACGGTCCCTGTCCCCGAGGGTTGGCGGCTGTGCGTTAGAAACCAGCCCCCACACAGACGGGAAGCACAGCCACCCTCCTGGGGGACTCGAAACGGCCACACCCACGATGGAGCAACAGAGGAAACCTTCTTTGCCGAAAAAGACTGGCATTTACTCTGCCAGCACCAGCGCCAAGGGTCCAGGTCCAGCCCGCTCGGGCAACACGGGCGTGTGGAAAATTTGGACTCTGCACAGCCTTAGAGGAAAAAATACACGAAAAACTCTCCAAGGGTCCATCAGAACACGGAGCCCGGAGCCCAGAGCCGACGCCAGCAGGCAGCCGATGGTGTGGAACCCAGCACGGGGAGGCCCAGGCCCGCACCGACTGGGAGGCGCCGAGCAACGCAGACGATTCCAGGCGAAGCCAGAGCCCGCGTCCGGCCGCCCGGGGCCGCTCCCCGCTGCGGCAAACCACGCAGACCCCGCGTCCTCGGCTGCGTCCCGAGCCCGCGCCCGAGACCCGGCCTGGGCTTTGCCGCCGCCGAGGCCTGCGCCGCGGTCTGTGCTCCCCGCAGGCCGGCGCCCGCACCGAGGCGCGCGGGCCCCGCTCCCGCGAGCTGCCCGCACGGGCGCCTACTTACGCAGCGCGTACAGGGTGAGGATGACGCCGGCCAGGCAGAAGCCCTCGAAGAACCTGAGTGTGCTGAACATGGTCACGTTCACGGACAGCGCCACGGCCAGGCCGAAGATGAGGATGGAGACGACGCAGACGAGCAGCACGGGCCGCCGGCCGAACCTGCGCGGACAGGGACACGGTGAGGGCGGCGTGGATGGGCCGCGGGGCCGCACTCGGTGGGGGCGCGAGGTCTGCGTCCCTCCCAGACCCCCCCCACCCCGGGGGGGGGTTACCCCTTGTTCTGTAGATCGGGGACTGGAGACCCACAGCCCCCCTGGGGGGGAGAGTTCCACAGCCCCAACCACAACCCCCAAACACAAACTTGACCCCCCCCCCAATGAAATGTCTTCAGAAGCTGCTGACCTTTGGAACTGGCCCCAAAGTCAAGCCGACACCAGACGGTGGTGGTGCCAGGCCGGTTCTCTGGGCCGTGTGGCCCATCGGAGCCAAAGGCCACGCTGCCATCGATGGGTTTCGACGGCCGGAGGAGTTATTCTAAGGGATCCCAGACCAGCTCAGGTCGCCTGAACTCTACACGGTGGGCACAGGCCTGCCAGCACCCCCAGGAGCCCGAGCCCCGTGCTTCGTGCCCTGGGTGGGCGGGGCCTTGAGGGGCCCCATGCTCCCAGGCGTTGGTGGGGGTGCACGGGTGGCCCACGGCCCTGTTTCTCCACCCACCCCCCGCAACAAGCTACCCTGCCATCTTTCCAAACAAAACAGAACTTTCCTTCCCACAGACTGACATGCCAGCCGGGGGGCACTAGAAGGAAAGCTCACAGGCAAACTGGACCCTAATGCCAGGGAACAAAGTCCCCAAACACCTCGGCATCTTCAGGCCTGGGCATCTATCTCCCTGAAAACCAAATGCCCAAAAGGGCAACAGACAGAAGGGGAAAGCAGGTGTGCGGTGGCCCAGGGCTGGGAGGAGAATGGCAGAGACTGCGAAGGCGCAGGGCGGGGGCAGTGTTTTAAACTCGCCATGCGGTGGGGGTGGCAGAACCCTGTAAATACACGAAAACTTGCTGAATTGTGCGCTTAAAATGGGTGAGCTTTATGGTATGTACGCAATCTCCCAATAGAGCTGTTTTTTAAAAAAACAACAACGACAAAACCCGTAATATCCAGAAGCGCATGGCCTGTGCGGGAGATGCATGCAGTTTCAAGAAACTTTGGGGGCAGGAGCCACAGGCCACAATTTCACTCAGAATCCCTTAGGCGTCTCACCACCCCCAGCAGTCAGGTGGTTCAGAGCAGCCAGGTCTGTGGGCCTCACAGGTTGGTCACCTTTCTTGTCGCCATTTAGGCTTGACTTCCCTGCCTGGTGCTGGGTCACTAAGCCCGTATCAGGACAGACTCTACAGGTAGGTTTGTCCAAACCCAATTTGTTTACGGACGTGAATTGAGCAACGGCTCAGCGGGCCTCCCAGCACAAAGGAAAGCTAAATCTAGCACGTTTACTTCCTTGCCCGTAACGTGAGGTGTCACTTGGGCCCAGCTCATCGAGGCCATTCACAGAGATGTTGGATGGAGCGCCCAGCAGCTGGTGGGACCCCTTCCTGCATCTCACCCCCTGGCGCCCGCAGACACGCTCTGCTCCATCCTGACACTTCTGGAGGGATCCTGGATTTTTTTTTTTTTTTAAACTTGTCGAAACAACTCTAAATGTCTCCTTCCCCAGCGATTGCTAAAATCAGCAAGTAGAAGTGACTGTTCAGAGCTGTGGGGCAAACAGGGTCTTCAAAGCCAGAGCCCCCGGCCCCCAAATCCAGGCTCCCAACGGGAAGGGTGGGATCTCGAGGACGACCAGGCTCGGTCTCGTGTTTGCTTCAGGAAAGGCCGTCCGTGTAGACACGTGCAAGAGATTGAGAAACCGGACTGCCAGTCCCCACCCCCTCTCGGTGACCCCTTCAACTACCCCACCCCCACATCTGTGATGCACAGGCTTCCTTAGTCAGGGCCTGGGACGGGGCAGGATGACGGCCTCAAGGGTGTCCATGTCCTGCGCCCCAGACCCCGTGACTGCTACTTCTTGAGGCACAAGGGGCTCTGCAGGTGCAGGGAAGGGGAGGGGCCTGGTGACAAGGGGCTTGGGTCCAAGCTCCGAACCTGGGGGCCCGCAGAGACGGCCTCAGGAGAGGAGCAGCCCAGTCACCTCGGCTCCAAAGCCACAAGTGCAGCCCACAGCGGCAGGGTGGGAGCGGCTCCGGAGGCTGGGAAGCCGCCCCTCCAGGTGCCTGCAGCGCGGCCTGACCCTGACCGCGTGAATGGCAGAGGTGCGAGCTCACGGGGACAGCAGAGCAGTACGACGGGGCCCCAGCAGGAGAGGTGCCCCCCACAAAAGGCGCATTTCAGTAATGGGATTATTCATTTTTTTGTTTGTTTTGTCCTTCTAGGGCCGCACCCGCGGCATATGGAGGTTCCCAGGCTAGGGGTCCAATTGGAGCTGCAGCCGCCAGCCTACACCACAGCCACAGCAACCCGGGATCCGAGCTGTGTCTGCGACCCACACCACAGTTCACGGCAACGCCGGATCCTTAACCTACTGAGCAAGGCCAGGGATCAAACCCGAAGCCTCATTGGTTCCCAGTCAGATTTGTTCCTGCTGTGCAGTGATGGGAACACTTTTTTTTTTTTTTTTTTAATAGGATTATTCATAAAGGGGATTATTTACGAACTGGGAGAGAAAGCTGAGGCCATGGACAGCAGGGAGCAGGGGAGGGTGGTCTGGAGCCTGGGGGTGGGGGGAGCTGCAGAGCAGGGGCCCTGGCATCTGGCAGCCCTGCGGAGGCAAAGCAGGGGAGGCCCCCCCCCGCCCCCGCCACTGTCCAGCTCCCTCCCCACGGGCCGGGCTCAGCCGGGAGCCAGAGGGCAAGGGGGCCTCCCAGGGCCGTCCAGCAAAGGGCCCCAAGAGGCAGGGGAGGAGGTCATTGGCGAGAGCCACTGACCAGCAGGCCCCGTTCTCACCCCTGAACTAGGGCGTCACAGGCAAACACACCGCCTAACCCCCCGCACACTCTGTGGGTGGAAAACAGTCACCTTTTAAAGGAAAAAACGTCCTGCTGAAGTTGTGTTACATGCTGACTGTGGTCTTAGCTTAACTACTGCTTGCCCAGCTGCCCCACGCGGCCGGGACACGGTGCCACCAGGCTGTGAAAGCCGGAGCTCCCGCCACACGCGCTTGTGTCCTTTAAAGCAAGGCTCTGGCAGGGAGTAAAATGCCAAAAATAAATGAATAAAGGGCGGAAAACACCGAACTCCCAAACTGGACCTCAGGCCCCTTCACCACGCTGGGCAAGCCCCGCACAGGCAGCCCCAACCCCACCTGCCGTGCCCCCGACTCGGCCAGGAAGACCTCGACTCCCCGCCGTTCGTCCCCAGGCCTGGGGCGCAGCAGGGAGGCCCGACGGCGAGTCCGTGCAGGACATCGTGAGATATCACAAAAGGCCCCGCTAAACAACTGAAACCGCCCTAGACTCATCTCTTGGGAGCCCGTCGTTCCTTTTCCTGTTAAATCACTGAATTGGGTCGGGAGCAGCTCGGTCAACTCCGTGTTTTTAGAAAAAAGGGACGTGATTATGTTTCTGTATATCCTCCTAACCTATCTCAATGCGGGCTTCTGGGAAGCCCGCCTTCTTGTGGCTAAAGTGCCGGGAGCGGAGCCTTTCTGAGACCAGCACAGGTCCCTCCGAAGACCTTCAAGCTCAAGGATTAAAAAAACAAAACCAAAAAACCACGAAACCCTCGCCCTCTCCCAACCCTGCCCTCCCCCACCAAAATCCCCCAACGGTTCCCCCCCCCGGGGGGGGGGGAGGGGGGTGGCGAGGGTTTCCGGAGGTCACTGATAGCGTCTTGTGACTGTCCCCAGGGAGCGTGTCCTTAAGAAGCACTTATACGTGATGACTAAGCAACTTCTGAGCTGGAGATCACACTTCATGTTCAGGCATGGAACTCCCAAGTAGATGGTAGCTTTTGGAAAGAAATTTCCTGAACTCGAACGTGCCTTTGGAACCCCTCGGGGTCTCACCCCTGAGCAAAGCCCCAGGCGGAAGGAGTTTGCTCCGATTCGCTGTTGGCCTCATCCTGTCTCTGGGTCTACGCCACCCTCATTCACACCCACAAACAGCCCCTTAAAGAGAATGTCAAGCGGGAACGGTCCCCTGCGCCTCTCTCCTCGAGCAGCCCCGATACCTGAAAGCCCCGCGGATAAAGCGCTGCAGCCCAGGCCACATGGGGTGAGGGGGGAGCAGGCCCTGGAGCTACCACGGGCTCAGTTTCAAATCCCGGCTCCCTGACCTGTAAGCCGAGTGAAACTGGGAGGGCTGACTTAAACCTCTGAGCTTCTGTTTTTCACTGTGAAACAGAGGTAATAACAGGAGTCCTCAGAGGGTGCCGTGAGGATGGGCTATTTTAACGCAGGGAACAGCACAGCGCCCCGCCTCGGGAAGAGCCAGTAAGGGGGGCTCTGCGCCTGTGGCTGCTGGCACCCCCATCACCGCGGCCCCCACCCCCACCCCCATCGGACCAACCGCTCGCTTCGGCTGAACCACACACCTGGCCCCTCCCCCACCCAGGTAAGGCACATTCGTTCTCTGCTCTGGCCCCTCTGCCTGCACTGCCCACCAAATGCTGCCCCCTGCCAAGGACCAGCTCCCGGCCGAGTCGACTCCAGGACCGGCCGTCTCTAAGAGGGTGCTGCTCTGGAGGCGTCAGCACCCTCCCATCCAGGTGCCGGGGTGAAGAGGCTGGTCCCCTGCGCTTCCTCGGGACACCCACCCTCCTGGACACCCACCTGCGGGCCCCGCCCTCCGAGCCCGGAAGCCTGGCTCTTCCCAGCCGCACGCTGAGTGTTGGGGAGACGCGGCTGCAGCCCGCAAGCTGGGGCTGCCACAGATGCCGGCAGCCGGGCATCGCACTGAAGGGACCCTCTGGCTTCAAAGGGTCTGCCCTGCACACTGGCCAGTTCCCTTCAGTCTGGATTCTGCAGGTGGCAGCTTCGCCTGCCGCTCTGGCACCAGCACCAGGGCCAGGAGTGCTGTGGCCACGGGCGCCACCGCCGGCACCGGGAGTGGCTGCGGCCCCCGCCGTGTGCGGCAGACCCGGGGTACTCACCAGTCAGCAACGCATCCAGTGATCAGGTAGCCAAAGATCAATCCCACCAGTAAGGAGAACTTAGCGACGTGGACCTTCCAGGCGTTATCACACACAAGGTCCCACTAGAGAGGGGCAAACAGAAAACAGGTCAGAGGGAGGCTCGGAGCCCGGCGGGCGACCCCAGGCGTGACACGGAACTGGGGCCAGGGTCGTGGCACCGCTTACAGGCCATGTCACCTAAACCACGACGCGTCTATGTTTGTGAGACTCCAGCAACGAGAGCTGTAACTCGTCCACGGAAGGTGCTGTAACGTTTTAGTCCAGGACAGATGGTAACAGTCAGCAGGGTGTGACACCCCCATGCAACTGGGGGGGGTCCCCTCTGTCCTGGCCACCACAGGGAAAGGAAGGCTGGACATTTCCCCCCCCCCCCCAGTCACTGGCAGAGCTGTCACACACCCTGCAGGTGGGAGCACAGGGGCACCACGATGACATGAGGGAATTAAAAGCAACTCGGTGCTCCCATCCCCCAAACGCCTCAAACTTCGCCACGTGTCTTAACGATGCAGAGGCTTAGCAGTAAACGGAGATTCATGCCTTCGGCACTTCTTCCGTCTAAGTGTTGCTGCTGTTTCCCCCGAGTCCACAGTGAAGCTACCTGCTCCGCCTGGACAGAAAGCCAATCAGCTGGTGAAAAAAACACTCAGACTATTTTGACAACTGAGGTTTATCAGGTAAAATATAAAAACCACCCTCCAATTTTCCCTCCCTCCTCTTGCAGAAGCGGGAGAGAAACACACCTCTGATCCCGCAAAGCGACATGTGTCCAAGTGGTGCCCGCGTGCGGACACAGCCCCCAGTCCACAGGCAGCTGACGTCTGGGCCGAGGGGCAGGCAAACGGGCCTCGGCTGGTGACGCTGTGAAGACCCCCCCACCCCGTCACCCCAGCTCAGCGCAGATGCCTCCTCCGGAGAAGTGACTCAGGCTCCCAGCCTTGGGTTGGCCTGGGTCAGTGGAGATGGAGAGATGCTGGGGGGGGAGGGGCTCGGGGGGGGGGGCCCAGCACAGAAGCCCTGGAAGCAGAAGCAGGGCTTGCGGGGCGGGGGTGGGGGTGGGTGGACCGCCGGGGCTGAGAGCCGCCCTTAGTGTCTTCTATCCTCTCCCCTTCCGTCCGGCCAGCTTGAGACCAGAGTTAAGCTGCCCCTTGAACAACACGTGGGCCTGAACCACGAGGGTTCGCTAACACACGGATCTTTTCCAGCGGTCAACACTGCAGGACAACGCGGTGGGAGGCTGGTAGACGCAGAGGAACTGCAGACCCAGAGGCACCGCAGCTCCGCGGGCCCACTATCTTCCAGCGCCCGGACAGTCAGTGCCCACACCCGGCCCCCGCTCCCCCGCGTTGCTCGAGGTCAACGGGCTAAGGTAGGGATCGCCAGTGTCAGCTCAGCTCCCACCCCGTCTGCGAGCTTCTGGAAAGCTCCACGGAGTCCCAGGGTCCTCAGCTGTGGGTCTCGACTACCTTCTGGGAAGAGCCAAGCGGCTGCCCGAGCCTCTGCGGAGTGAGGCGTCAGCCGGGGCAGAGCAGGAGGGCAGCTGCCCATCATGCCGCTGCCCCAACTCCTGGGGACACAGACCTCCTCAGGGATGCCCCCAGCAGTGTCACCTGGGAATGTATTAGAAATGCTGGTTCCCGGGCCCAGGCCGGGCCGAAGGAGAAGTTTCGGAGGAAGCACAGGAGGCAGTTTCACAAGAGCCCAGGTGACAATGACGCCACTCTGTCCTGCCATTTTCCTGCCACGTCCCTGCCGTTCTCAACACGGTGAGTGGGCTGGGGCTCTATCAACCAACTCCCCAGAGCACGCTGAGGCCAAAGGCCACACGGGACAGGCGCGGGCGGCAGGACTGGCTGGTGCTTCGTGCTGCAGACACGGGGTTGGGAAACTGGGGTGTGAGCTAAGGGGCCTTTCGGAGGCCAGCCTGGAAAATCAATACGCACGTAGGTATCGCTTCTGGGAGACAGTGCTTTCATCACGATAAACACCGTTCCAGGCGCCACCTGTGTCGAACCTCGGAAATGCAGAGCCCCGTCGTGTGAGCTACACGCCGCAAGTCCCAGCGTGGGTAGATTCTGTCCCCTGGCCTGGTTTACACGTCCTGAGGCTGTTTCCACGCCGTGTCCTCCCCTCTCTGCCCAGCACAGGCCCCTGCCCCCAAAGCACTCGACTCCAAGAAGAGCCACAGCCACGAGCACCGAGGCTCCTCTGGGCGAGCAGGTGCCCACAGCCCATGTGCTCACCACATTCCCAATCACATCACACCTTCCCGCCGCGCCCGGCACATTCTTGGCAAGAGAAGGGCACGCCCGGGCTCAGGATGCTGCCGGCAAGGGCGGAGGCAGCTGCTGGCTCTGCGGCAGAGAATCCGACCTCGTCTCCACCTGCACTGCCCACTGACGAGTGTATCCGAGGTTCATGATGCACGGGAACAGGCCTCATTCTGTGAGGTGCCCGGGAGGCAAAGCCATGTTAATAAAAGCATCCGAGGTGGGTGGGGAAGAATTGTCAGCCCTGCTGAGCGCTCAGCCCCCAAACGACTGGACCCAGCCTTGGGCAGCCACGACCCAGGTGAGCTGCCACGGATGGTCGCACGATCTCCATCAAGAAGCAAAGGTGGGAGTGGGAAACGGACGGAGCTGGAGAGACAGAGCCACTTCCACGGCCGGCAGGAAAGGCGGCCTGATCGGAGGTGTCTCCCGGCACCAGCACCACTGTCCTCAGCCTGGGGGCGGGCATCCAGGACAGGCAGCCACCTGGCGCCTTAACCCCCTCAATCAGGCGCCAGAGCAGACAGCATCTCTGAGTCAACAGCTAACTACCCCGGACCCCAGCCGGCTCCCCAAGATAAAGCTGCTCCTGGCCGGGGTCCGCCAGATCCCCTCGGGGGTCTGGAGGCCCCCCCGAGGCACATTCCACACAGCAGGCAGGATGGGACAGAGAACTCACCTGCGCGGCTTGCCCCGTCTGACCCCCAGCTTTGATGAAAATACCCTGTGCTCAGATGTCGCATCATCGCCAAAGAATTTCACAAGCACGAGGAAGCCCAAGACTGTCTTGCCTTTGAAATCTACATCATCAGTAAGACCCGGTGACGGGTCAATTCTCTCAGCACAGGACAAGGGACAGTAAGAAATCTAAATCGAGCAAAACCAGGACTCACCCAGGCCATGGGTTTTGCCTCTGACCTTATCACCTTGTCACCTCCCTCCTCGCACAGCCCCCAGACCCATCCGTCACTGAGTCCAGAGGAGTCTCCCTTCCAAGTGAGCCCCACCCTACCCCCCCGCAGACACCCTGGTTTGTGGAGACGAGGAGGGGTTCACCCACCTGCACGGGGGCAAGAAGGCTGAAAAGCACCATGGCCGGCGCCCCTGCCCACCAAGCCTTCACGTGTGGATGAGGTTCTTCTGCCAGTCCGCCTGCACACCCCAAAGTAACGCCTGGGGCACAACCTTGTTCTGATTTTCAGGATGACTCGACTCAGAAAGCACCTTAGGCGGGGAGGAGGTGACATCTGTGTGGGGGTCAGATCAGGCAGGTGTCCGGCAGGTGGCCAAGGTGTGATCCCAGAGCCCCGGCTGGACAGTGACTTCCTGAACCCCAGCCTGTGACAAGGCCCCTAGACCGGCCAGCTCCTGGGGGCTGCTCCCGGCGTCCTTCGGGAGGCCCAGCCCTCAGCTGCGCCTGCACTTCTGTGAGCTCTGATTTCACCATCAGATCCTTGAGATGGAGGGTGGAGGGGGACAGGGTCCCCCCCCTCCACTAACACAGGGGTTTCCATGCATCAACCCTCAGTCTCTTCCCTGCATGAGGACAACAGCTAACTAAGCATTTCACCTCTTCATCAGCGGGTTTAAGAGGATCGTAAAGGCACAGAGTCAGGGCCCCCTTTCACAGTCTTGGGCCTGCTTTCTCTGCCACTGGACCAGGGCCAGGCCGTGGTGGTGCTGCAGGATGCCCCCTGGTAAGGAAACCCACCCTAAATAGTGATCTCAACCTCAGCTACACAGGTTCTGTTTTTTAAGGGCTGCACCTGCAGCATATGGAACCACCCAGGCTAGGGGTTGAATCGGAGCTGCAGCTGAAAAGCCTACACTACAGCCACAGCAACACCAGATCTGAGCCTTGTCTGCGACCTACACCACGGCTTATGGCAACACCAGATCCTTAACCCACTGAGTGAGGCCAGGGATCGAACCTGCGTCCTCATGGATACTAGTCGGGTTCTTAACCTGCTGAGCCACAACAGGAACTCCTGTTCTTTTTTTTTTTTGGTAAGGGCTGCGCCTGCTGCATATGGAAGTACCCAGGCTAGGGGTTGGATCCTTTAAAGGCAGGGGTTACAGAAAATCTGGCACACTGTTTTTCTACCTGCATGTTTTAAGGATAAGCTAAAAGAGATAAAATGTCTATTATTTTCCAAGGAATACTCTAATTGCTCGACTTGCCAGAGGAGAGAAATATGCAAGGAAACTAATGAAATTTCTAAGGGAGACTAAGTGGGAGGTGGCAAATACGACCTTCTTTTGGGCACTGATGAACACAGTGAGGAGGTAAAATGCACAAGAACATAAAGAAAACCGGAAGGAAACATATTACTTGGCCGACTTTGAAGTGGAGAGAGAGTCCCTGAGGACAAAAGCTAAGAGGGAAAGAAACCACCTGTGGAAAAGACGATGGATTTTGTAAGTTTGTCTTTACTCCTTAATTATTCACTTTACTGTTCTTTAAAACCTCCATGCACCAAAAACATCATAAACAAAATCATAAAGATTTAAAAGTATGAAATATATTGGAGGGGGGATCAGACTATGCCCCCCGCCGCCCCCCGGCCAAATGCCACTTTGGGGTAAGTGCATTGGCCTCTGAGCTGGAGGCCAATGAGAATCAGCAGGTGCAGAAAGAAGCCGTCTCAGAGCTTCCTTATCCGCCTAAAAGCAGACACTTCTGAGAAACAGGCCAGGCCATAAACCCTCTTGCGGGGCTGCTCCACAGAAAGGCAGCTCCAAGGTGCATCTGCCAACTGCCTCAGAGAGCCATCATCTTCCACGGGCTCCTCCTGTGTTTACTGACCCACTGTTCATTGCCCAGAAAAGCCTAAACCTGTTCCTCACTTTGCTACAAATGTATCATATCCTCTTGTCAAGGGCTAAGTAAGCCTGGGTTCTAACCACCCCTCTGAGTTCTCATTATCTGGCAGTCCCCGAGCCCTGGCTTCCTCTTGTTCAGCTGCCTGCTGTCCATCCAGCATCCAGAGCCTGGCCCCAGAGCCTCAGAGGCTCCCACCTGTGATGCCTCGAGGGTAACTAGCCTCAGTAGGTATTTCCATCACAATATGGACAGCTGCTCCAACGAGAAATGGCCCAAGCACCCAACTCACAAAATACCAAACACATGGCTGAAAAAGAAAACCTGGGAGATGCCTGATTCCACTAAGGAAATTCAAAGTCAACATTTTGTTTTCCCAAAAAATTCATTTTCCCAAAGATGCAGGAGAAGCAGTGGGGATCAAATCTGAGCTGGGTGTGTAAACTGGGCCCTGCGTCTCTGGAGGGCTGCCTGGCAACGGGCATCCGTGCCTTGAAACTGCGAAGGCTCTGCACCCCGCACTTCCCTTCCTTGGCAGCTTTTCCCAAGGAGACCCTCAGGGTTGGTGCCCCAGGCGCCCTGGCGAAATGCTCACTGCCCATAACGTCTAGTAAGAGTGGGAACTGGCCCCAGGGTCCAACCAGACTACACGGCATGAAAATGTTTGCTTTTGGAAGCTAACGAGAGAAATGCTTCTCGTCTGATGGAATGAGAAAGCCTCAGAACAAAAAAGCGCGGAGACAGATGTGTGTGCACGCTGGGGAAAGTAGGAGACATTCCAGAATATTCAAAGGACCATCTCTGGACGGTTGAGTTTTATTTTGGATTTTCTACTTTTCATTCTCATACTATGATTTTACACTATTTATTTTTGATTTTAAACGTTTCTAAACTTTCTACAAGAAACCTCTAAACCTTATAATGAGAAGAAAACATACAGGTAAAAGAAACGCAAACTCTTACCAACGGTGTTACGTGCCAGCGGGGAGGGTGAGCCCACATCATTCAAAAGCCAAACCAACCAAACACCTGTTCAGAATGTGCATTTTAACCACCCTCTCAGCACTCAGGCCCCGCGGAAGCTTGTCTGGAAAGGGACGAGGAACAAACCAGGTCTCTGGGGCCGCAGCTCACCGACGTTACTGCTCACTGACTAAAGCAAGAGACATCGTTTAGGGAACTAAGAGAAAAATTTCCCCCGAGTTTCATCTTTCGTGGCGGGGATCCCCATTTATGCCTGCAGCACTGGAACCACGAGGGTCTCGCCGTCACAGGTCTGCTCTAAACCCAAGGAGCCCACGGAAATAAACGGAAACATTTCTGCTCAAACTTCAAAGGAGACAAGGGCCAAAGTTTCAAAAGCTTCAACAAATTTCTAACTGGGTTGTAGGAGTTCAGAGGAAAGCAGGGCACTGCTCCTCTGAACTTTTCCCCCCAAGTACTATTTCAGCAGCCCTTCATGAACCACTCATTTTTTTTTTTTGGTCTTTATTCATTTTTTGTTTGTTTTGGCCACGCCCATGGCATTCGGAAGTTCCTGGCCCAGGGATGGAACCCATGCCACAGCAGTGACAAAGCCGGATCCTTAATCACTAAGCTGCCAGGGAACTCCAAGAACCACCATTTTCAGCACAGAAGATCTGCCCTGCTCTGCATCTCTTAACTGGAGACAGAAGTCACAAGAACACACACACACACACTCGGGTCCGGCTTGGAAGGCTGGTCAAGTAAGCTGGACGAATGAAGCACATTAGCCACAGTCAGCTTCTCAGCCTTTAGGCAGCCTATACTGGCCTGTGCTTTTCAGCGTGCTTTTTCCTTCTTCTTTTATGGCCGAACCAGTGGCATACAGAGCTCCCGGAACAGGGACGGAATCTGAGCCACAGCTACGGCAATGCCAGGTCCTTAACTCATGGCGCCATGGCGGGAACTCCCTTGGGGCTTTTTTTTTTTTTTTTTTTTAATCTAGCAGTGCTCAGATTTTTTTTTTTTTCCTAAAAGACTCTATCAAAATTCAGGAATACTGTGTGCTTGGAAAAGTCCAAGTTACTCCCTGCTTTCTTCCTCTAACAGCATATCCTCAATTTCAGGTGCGTCACTGTCCACAGCAGCCAACACGACTGCCAGTTAGAGCTGGCACTCCTGCAAAGCTTCCTTAAGTGACATGCAGAGCGACCCTGCCAGATACTCTGGGGATTTTGTTTGTTTGTTTCTGTTTTTCATTAACTGCTGCTCAAATGACTCCTCAACCTTCTTGTCTTCAACCTGGTGCCCAAATCCCCAACACGGCATGCTGAGGGAAATAGGTGCACCAAAAATCTACTGGAAGCCCGTTCGCGCTCCTTGGAAGATACCAGCAAACCTGCACCCCTCTCGCCAGGGAAACATCCCAAGACCACCGCAGCAGAGCTGGTAAACTTCTCCAACCCCATTCCTTTTCTTTCTTTTGTGTTTTAAGGCCACACCTGCATTGTATAGAGGTTCCCAGGCTAAGGGTCGAATCAGCAGCTATAGCTGCTGGCCTACACCACAGCCACAGCAACACCAGATCCGAGCTGAGTCTGCAACCCCCACAACAGCTCATGGAAATGCCGGATCCTTAACCTGTTAAGAGAGGCCAGGGATCGAACCCATGTCCATGGATACTAGTCAGGTTCTTAACCTGCTGAGCCACAATGGGAACTCCAATTTTTGAAAAACTTTTTGTGAACGTGCCCATAGCCAGTGGCAGTTCCTGGGCCAGGGATCAAACCTGAGCCACAGCAGTGACCACACCGGATCCTTAACCCACTGTGCCACCAGGGAACTCCTGAATCTGACCACTTTTAAAGGGCTGGAAATATAAAACCTCTTATTTATAGCACAGGGAGCTACATTCAATATCTTGTCATAAACTATAATGTTAAAGAATTAAAATATATACATAGACATGTATGATTAATCACCTCACCGTACACCTGAAACTAATACAATAACATAAATCAACTACACTTCAATTTAAAAAAATAAAAACTTGGAGTTCCTGTCGTGGCTCAGTGGTTAACGAATCTGACTAGGAACCATGAGGTTGTGGGTTCGATCCCTGGCCTTGCTCAGTGGGTTAGGATCTGGCATCGCCGTGTGCTGTGATGTAGGTTGCAGACGTGGCTCAGATCCCGCGTTGCTGTGGCTGTGGTGTAGGCCGATGGCTACAGCTCCAATTCGACCCCTAGTCTGGGAACCTCCATATGCTGCGGGAGTGGCCCAAGAAATGGCAAAAAGACAAAAAAAAAGGTAAAAAAATAAAAACATAAAAATTTAACAAGAGAATGTAAAGCGGAAACAGCTGGCCACCTCAACGGGCCCTGAGGGGTGGATGTAGGCCATCTCTGGGAGGTGACACGAGGTCAAACTCGGTTTTCCTTTGCTTTTTCTGGAAGGAAGCGAGGGTCAGTACAGTTCTAAGCAGAGGCTTACGTTAGCCAGTGTTCCTAGTCACTTGGCAGGAGGCCCCCCCATGGCACTGGGGGACAATGAACCTCTGTACCCGGGCGGCAGACACAGCGGATAAGCAACGCTCTTCTATCAGCAAAACCTTGGCACGCCTTTCCAAACCCCACCACGCAAGCGTTCCTACCTGCAAGAGGGAGACTCCGAGTAAGCCCCGTGAATTAAAGAGGGCTACACAACGCCAGAAAGAAAGGGGGGGAACCCAACCCTCCACCGCCCTAAGCAATTCACCGGAGAAGTCATCCCTGCCCTAAGTGAAACCCACACACAGGCGTCCCGATTGCAGCTGATACCAACGAACAGAGAGACTCGGTGGGAAAAAGCTGCTGCACCTGTTACCTCCAGAGCTCCCTTAGAATAATGCACCGCAGGAACAAAACTGGACTTTAACCTTTAAGGCGGCCTCACTAACCCTGGAAAGGAGCCGAGTCTGGGGACCTCTGGACAGTAGAGCTTGGAATGAGACGTATTTGATGACCCAGGTGAGCAATCGTGGAAGAACTCAGAGGCAGAAAGAAAATTATCGTTCACTTGCGAAAACAAGTGCCTCCACCCCTTCCCACTGCCTGGAAGGCTGTGTCTCTGACTTGACACAACCCCGCGAAGTTCCCCGTCACCAAGTCACGGGTCACTCCCCACCCCACCCCCACCAGCACAGGCCTGCCCCCCTGCACGCCAGCCTGGCCGCCGCCAGCTCCCAAACGCCTCCGTGTCCTCTGCCTGTCCCTCAGTATCCACACACACACCCCAATTCTCCTGGCCCGATGCCTAGTCAAAGGATAAAATTCATCAAAACCCCATTTATTTAACACGGATATCACCCGCAGGCCTGAGAAATGCAGCCTTTCCGTACTGCTGGCATTCTCCCTTTCCCTGGGCACAGACCACGTACCATTAGTGACATGAAGGGACCCCAAAGGAGAGGATACGGCGAGCACACGTCCATACTTCCATCGGGCGTAATAAACTCGACTGAGAGGGCCGCTCCGCCCCCCATTCCTGCTCTGTACCTCTTTGGGGCCTTGTATTCATGATAAACACGCAGACTATTTATCACAAAGTGTCATAACTGCCTGTTGTTTACAAACCTTTCTTTCACCAGCCCAGGTTGGCAAACTACAGCCTGTGGGCTACATTCGGCCCTGCCACCGACTGGGGCACAAAACGCCTCCATCCATCTCTGCGGAGGCACAGCCGTGGATGCAGGGACAACACAGACCGCACGGCCGGCAAAGCAGAAAACGCCTGCCAGTCCCAGGCAAGGTCTGTCCGTCCGCCCTGGCATGTGCCTGGGAGCTCCCCGAGGAAAGGAGGCACATGTCCTCACTCTCTTGGCTGGTGTCTGGGATGGGCAGGTGCGAAGGGACAGCCCGGGGGGAGCCGCCGCCCTGGAAGGGGACGAGCTCTTGTGTTTGCTTTGGGCTCACGGCGGCCGTGCATCCTCAAACGCGCCTGCGCCCTGAGATTATGTCTCCACGTAGGACTTCAATCATTAATACATAATCATTCTATGAAAGTTACGACACAATACCATTTTTAAAATATTTCCACCAAACATTTCACCATTAGTCATTTTCCTCAAGGGAAAGAGAATTCTAGTTTTACGATCAAAGCCAATAGGGTATTGGGTATATGAGAAATTATTTGAAACAAATGAGTACTTCTCTCTTAATACAATGTTGTATTAAGTTCAGTACCATTCAACGTCTGTAAGCACCTCCCACGGTCTGGATGCTCTGCTGGCTGCTTTGACTGAGTGTCTCAAGCAGGCATCGCAACAATCCTACACTGGCTTATGACCAGTGTGTCCATTTTATAGGTGAGGAAACTGAGGCGGGGGGGAACCAACTAATCTAAGAGGATGTGTTTCTCTAGCAGACGATTATACATCCGTGTCTGACGAAAATTCATGTCCTTCCCCTAATAAACTCAAAGAAACAGCCACTGTTCATGCAAATACAAAAAATTCTCCGGTTTTTATTAAATTGTTACCCCTTAGAGCATTTGCCTTGCCAGGTATTCAAAGGACTGCAGATACATGGACGCAAAGGACAGCTGTGCTGTTACTTCATTGTTACAACAATGACTAAACAAAAATTGCTCGGAAAGTCACTGGGAATAGCAGGTTTGAATAAAAAGCAGCCATGAAAAGCAATATCACAATATCTCATTTTTCACAGAATTTGAGTCCCAAAATGCTGAGACAAGTCAAGGTCAACCTCCTCATTTAAAAAAAATGAGAAATCGGAAGCCCACAGAGGTAAGTGACTTGCTCAAAATAAAAATGCCTGAAGCTGAGCCAGGCCTCCTGGGCCACCACGAGCTGAGCCCGAGCTGGGAGATCTCACTTCCTGACTGGTTGACCTGGTGCGCAAGGACACAGGGCCCTCCTGCAAACCGCTCAGGCCCATCCGTGCCCAGTAGGACAGCAGCGTGTGGTCCAGCTCCTGACCTCGAGGTCATCTGTCGGCACCACCTTCACTCTGGTCCAAAGTCTTCACGACATGAGAATTTTTAAAAACTAACTCAACATTCTAATTGAGACCAACTCTAGGGTTTATCAAACAGTCATCTTTTTAATAAGAGATGAATCAGCGTGCGTGAGCAGCTAAAGCAGCTTTTTACCTTGCTGCACCACCCGTCTAACCATCTTGGAAGACATGAGTGACAGGAGAAGAAATGGCCTCTTCAAACAAGGATGCTGTCAGCTTTGTTGGACTCAAACCAGAACCAGCACAACTGTGGTCTCAGTGATGGATCACCTTTCCACAAGGACAGCCAATGGCAACCTGATAAAACAGGTACACAGACTCCATGGCTGTACCCCCCCCCCACCACCCGTGTGCCCTGTACACAGTGGAATACAACTCAGCCACAAAAAGGACAAAATCATGCCATTCGCAGCAACATGGATGCAACTAGAGATTCTCGTGCTTAGCAACGTGAGTCAGAGAAAGACAAATATCACATGATATCACTTATGTGTGGAATCTGAAATAGGACACAAATGAACCTACCTACGAAACAGGAACAGGCTCAAGTCGTAGAGAACAGACTTGTGGTTGCCAAGGGGGAGGGATGGAGTGGGAGGCTGGGCTCAGCAAATGTGGGCTCTTACCTATACATGGAGGGATCAACAGCAAAATCTAAGGTACAGAATGGAGAACTATATTCAACGGCCTATGATGAACCGCTGGAAAAGAATCTTTTAAAAAAGGATGTATATGTGTATAGCTGAATCATTTTGCTGTAGAGTAGAAATTAACTATACTTCGATTTAAAAAAAGATTAAGAAACCAAACCAAAGGTGCCCAAACTCACAAAAGCTCTTAGGAGAACACTGCGATTGGCATTTTTACCAATCTGGCCTTTTGCCTGGTTGTCCTCGGGCCGGGCTACAGTTCACCCCCGTCTCTGAGGAAGAGGACCACGAGATAAACAGAAGCCTGGGAGGCTTGATGTCCAGAGACCAGCACAGGCCCTGGGCTGGGACGGGAGGTGACTGTCCATCTGGAGCAGCCGGGCACTGCGGTGACAGCAGAGTCTCAGGCCACGGCCCCGACTTTCGATACTAGTCACAGGACCCAGGCGAGCAGCCTCCCTCCGGGGGCCTCCGTTGCAACATCCACCATAGAGTCATAAACCTGCAATGCGGGTTTGTTATGAGTCCAAACCTATAGAAAGCATGTGCTTAATGCAGGCGCCGGCACGGTGACCATCGCTCATTAATTTCGTGGAGCTCCTTGGGGCTTGTGTCTGTTGGTGAGTAACACCTGAAGGAGAGCAGATGAAACTATTTTCAAAAAGGGCTTTGGCACCAACACAGAGAAAAGACTTGCGGTTGCTGGGGTTGGGGGGCGGGGGCAATGGACGGGGAGCTTGGGGTTGGTAGATGCAACCTATTCCATCTGGAATCAATGAGCAATGAGGCCCCCCCCGCTGTACAGCACAGGGACCTCTGTCCAGTCTCTCGGGAGAGACCATGACGGAAGAGAATATCCGTGTGACTGGGTCATCCTGCTGTACAGCAGAAACTGCAACACTGTAAATCAACTATGATACAAGATAAATGCTTAAAAAATATAAACATGAAAGAGAAAATTTATTCTGGTATTTAGAATCTGCGTTCTGGAGTTCCCGTCGTGGCGCAGTGGTTAACGAATCCGACTAGGAACCAAGAGGTTGTGGGTTCGATCCCTGGCTTTGCTCCGTGGGTTAAGGATCTGGCTTTGCTGTGAGCTGTGGTGTAGGTCGCAGACGCGGCTCGGATCCCGGGTTGCTGTGGCTGTGGTGTAGGCCAGCGGCTACAGCTCCGATTCAACCCCTAGCCTGGGAATCTCCATATGCCATGGGAAGCGGCCCTAGAAAAGGCAAAATACAAAAAAAAAAAAAAAGAAGAAGAAGAAGAATCTGCGTTCTTCACCGAGCCTCACCCTCACTGATCCAAAGCAAGGGCTATTTTCCAGCCGTCCATCCAGCCTGCATGGCCCACAGCGGATCAGGAAGTGAGAGAGATGAGTTCAGAAGGCATCCAGCTGTGTGCACCGCTGCGGAGCGGGCACAGCTCCACGCGGGGCCCACCTGCCTTTCCGGGCCTTCCCCAGAGCCGGAACGTGACACCCTTCACTTCAACCTCGTTGGTGGCAGATGGGGGACAGCCACACAGCCCCAAGTCCTAGATGTCCCCCCGAGGAGAAAAAGGTTGGCTCTCAAATGCTAGCACCACTATTACACCCAAAAGTGTGTTTACATTTTTCCCCTTGAATCAACGACTAATCTCTCCCCAACACTGAGCGGAGTTGGCAGTATGACAGCAAAGGTGACGGTGCAGTTTGTCTCCGGCCGCCGGGGCTCTTCGGGACGCAGAGGTGCTGACGCAGCCCCAAGAGCTCCGCCGACCACCCAGGGTGCCTCCCACATCCCGAAGGACAGTTTACAGACAGACAGTTCTCCAAGATTTTCCTCGAATAAGACTCAGAAAGCATCCTTAAGCCAAAGCCAGAACCATCTTCCCAAGGAATACCTTGTACTGCCGTCAACCGGTGCCCCTGCGGACAGACCCTGGGGAAGAAGCCACATCAGCCGCCCGCTGGGGGAGGGAGGGGAAAGCAGACACAGCCGGAGGGAGGAGGAAGGGGGCAGAGCAAGTGGCCAGGCTGGGCCACAGGTGGCCTCCTCCTCCGGCCCTGACGGCTGCGAGAATGTTCTCGGCCCTCCCCGCCCCCACGAGGCTGGTCAGGATCACATAGGATTTATTACTGGTGACAGGCCTGGGACCGCTGGACCCTGAGAGGTTTCCTCTGCTGTGAGTGCATCTGAAATTACAGCGCTTGGAAACCTAGCAACAGTATCAACTGCAGGGTGCAAGGGGTTTGGTGGGCGTGGCCTTGCTAATTAGCCAGGGCCCCTGAACCCCACCCTAACCTAAGGCTGCTCTGCTAAGGGGCAATTCACAGACAACCAAAGGAAACCCCCCACCGACCACAGATTCAAGAGAGCAGCCTTACCAAGCAGGACCACCCAGGCCACCCACAGGACACTCCCCTCCCCCTCTCTAAGGCTCACGGAAGCAAAAGATAAGTGAACAGTCCAGAAACAGGACTTTCAACCCGCCTGTGCTCCCCGGCAGGGCTGCATCTTTGAGATGCATTCACTTTTTTGGGTGGGGGAGCTGCATCCTCCGCATGCAAAAGTTCCCAGGCCAGGGATCAAACACTCGTCACAGCAGTTACACAGCAGTGACGACACCGGATCATCACCTTGCTGAGCCATGAGGGGACTCCAAGCAGCATCCAACTTCTAAGTCAGAAGCTGGGCATTTGCTGAAAGTGCGTGGAAGGGCATGGGTAACAGGGTGAAGCTGAGGTCTCCCCTGCAGGACTTCTCAGAGCCTCTACTGTCACTGTGCGCCCTGGGTCCTGAAGACCCCAAACTCAGGAGGCCCTGAAACCCTCCCCTCACACACACACTTAAAAGGGCATTTTTTCAGGTTGGGGAAGAGAGATGGTGCCACATGCACTTTGTCTGCCCTTTGAGCGAATATATGATCCCAATTATTACGACATGACAGTTCCGGGATTCTGAGCCTGGGGAGGAGCGTTCCATGCCCCCCGCCTCCACATGAGGGAGGAGGGCTGCTCTGTCTGTGGGTCAGAGGACAAAGTCAGCCCAGGAACGTGTTTTCTCACTTTGATCAGAGAAAACAACCACGTTACTGTGCTTCTCTGTCCGCAAGAATCCTAAAGGCTAATTGGTAACAGACGGGCAAACATCAGCTAGTCTTAGGAGGTGATGTGCAGAAGGTCGTGGCCCCAAAGAGCAATCCCTGCCTACAGCTCGGCCTCCTGGAAAGGAAACACGCCCACGCTGCTCGTCTCCGCCTCTCCCGCAGCAGGACACTCAGTCAGCCTGGGTCCAGTGGCACTTACGGACGCTTTCAGGAGTGGCCTGCGTACCCAAGAGATGGCAAAGCAGACACAGACATGTGTGTGTTGCTGTGCAAAGCAGCACAACAGCCGCAAAGGAGAAGCAACCCCAGGGTCCACAGACACACAAAGATCCAGAGAATGTGGTGCATATGCGCAGCGGAATATTAGTCAGCCCTAAAAAGGAAGGAAACCCAGACACGCGCCACAGCACAGAAGAACCCCAAGAACACGGTGTTCCCTGCAATGAGCTGGTCACAAAAGGAAAACAGATTCCACTCAGGAGAGATCCCTAGAGTCTTCCGACTCCCACAGACAGAAACCAGATGGTGGGGAAGGGGTGGCGGGAGGGGGGCGGGGAATGCGTGTTTAACGGGGAAAGAGGTTCAGCGTGGGGAGAGGAAAAAGTTCTGGAGGGGGATGGCGGTGATGGTTGCACACTACCGTGACTGTGCTCAATGCCAGTGAATTATATACTGAAAAGTGGTTGAAATGGGAAATTGGATTTCCTATATATTTTACCAAAATTTAAAGACAAGTGAAATAAGACTGTGCTCCAATCCTACCAATGGCAAACCCAAGACGCGAACAGTCAGAGCCCCGTTGAACTTACACCCGTTGAAGGCCTGGGGCTCGTCGGCGTGTTCAGAGGGTGACACACTTTCAGTATTTAATGACTCTTACTGGTCACTCCTGGTGTCAGACCCCAGCGAGCGACAGTGCAGGAAGAACCATCCTCGCCCTCCGGGGTCTAAGGGGGCGCACAGGCCACGAGGGCACAGAGAGGCCTGGGGCTCCTTTGGTCATGACTTGCCCTCTGACCCTTCCCAGCCGGGGCCAGGCCGGGGTTGGGGCAGGGGGTGAGTGGAGAGGCAGCTGTTCTGGAAGAGACTACAAGTTTGGGTCAGAAAGGGACTGGCTCTCGGGCCAGACTCAGGGCTGGAGTTGGGGTGGAGGGCGGGGGGAGCCCCTGGAGGCCTGCACCCCTGGTTATAGCAGGGACATACCAACTTTTTTTTTAGGGCCGAATATGTAAGTTTCCAGGCTAGGGGTTGAATCAAACCTGCAGCTGACAGCCTACACCACAGCCACAGCGACATGGGATCCGAGCCGCATCTGTGATCTACACCACAACTTGTGGCAACACTGGATCCTTAACCCACTGGGGGAGGCCAGGGATCAAACCCACATCCTCACGGACACTGCTGAGCCACAACAGGAATCCCCCAACCAACTTTAAATGGAGCTCAAATGTCACCTGAAATCAAACCTCAGGCTGGCTCTTGCTTGGTGCTGCTCTTGTCATAAACGCGCTGATCAAGGCTGGGAGCCTTTCAGAGGAAGAGGACAGAATCACGGAACCAGCTGTTCGTGGGGTGGGGGGAGAGAGATGGGGGGCACCCAGGCTCCAGGCTTTCCACAGACACGGTGTGTCGGGGGGTGGGGGCACCAGGGTGCAGCCGAAGAACAGGCTGAAAGACAAGGAGGAGCAGAGGAGGCTACCCTGGGGTGTGCCGTGTGCTCTCTCTTAGCTCGGACGTTTTCTGAAGGTGAGAAAAGAGGGTGGCCCCAGGTGGTCGCAGCGCAGCTGGCCGGCCACCTGCCACAAAGACTCATCTGCCAGGCCCGATGTTAACTATGTCCTGTGACCTCCTTCCAGCCGTCTAGTTTTAAGCGTATTAAAACAAGGCGGGGCAGTCTTGGCAATTTGCGTGATGACTGCGGCGATGACACCCTGCCCGTGCCCCAGTGGGGCTCCTGGAGAAAAGGGACTCGGAGTAAACGCGGGTCTCCGAGCTCACGGTCTGCGGAGAGGGCGCTCTCACCAGAGTCGGTTCACTGAACCCCCAAAGCCTAGGACGCATTAAGTGGCACCTCCACCCCGGAATCTGGTTCCAGGAGGCCAAGTGACCCCAGGGCTGGAGGTCCGATTGGCAGAGGGGTGAAGAGCCAGGAACGGAGACGCCCGCGCTCGGCACCTGGACCAGCCCCGACTCACCACCACGCGGCGCCTGCGGTGAGATCGGCGGCCAGACTGTGAACAAGCCCACGTGTAAAAGCATTTTTCAAAGCATTTTTTCAAATCACGTGGCTGCTCTGACAAAACCTAACGGCGCCAAGCTTCCTGGCTGCTGTGCACAACGGCCGATCACCACACCACCTGCCTAAGCGCAGTGAGGACGGACGCCCAGGAAAGTCGAGCCCTGACTCCCCTCCTTGGCTCAGTAACTTCAAGAAGCATCAGGACAAATGCATGGGCTGTGCTGACCACGGAGGGGCCTCCAACCCCTAAACTGCTGGCGCAACAGCAGTGCACCTCGGGCGTCCCAACCCGCTTTGGCAGGACTCGCCCTGGATCACCCAGGCCCACGGGCACAGGCACCTCCAACACAGTGCCCTGTGACTCATGATACGGAGCAATGGGAAAACCTGGGAGAAATGCGCTTTTCCATGTTCAAAACCGGGGGGAACCAGAGGCCTGCATCTCGTGCTTCCTTTAAGATCTGCAGCCAGGAGGGACGAGGCTGGGAGGGCCCACTCTCCCCTGGCGCCCCACCCCCATGGGGAAACCTCTCCTAACCCCCTCCTTCGCCCAAGGGAACAGGCAGGATCCTGTAAGGCAGGTCCCGGGAGGGACCTTCCCTTGGCCTGTCCCTGCAAACACGGCTACAAAGGGACCGCCAGCTCAGCTCTGGGGGCAGGGGTGGGGAGGGTGACGCACAACTATTTGGCCTCTTGCTCTAAAGCTTCTTTAACCCCAAAGCTGGCTGCCTCCCCCAGGCTTACCCAGGTCTTCCTAAGACAGGGGGTGGGGGGAGAATGAGGGATTCCTGGCATGGTTCCCACAGGGCAGGAGGTCCTGCTGCTCAGAGCCCGTGCATAGGTCGGATGAGACGTGAGCACACCTGCTACCTGCCCGGCCCAGGTGCAGCTTCTCCCGGCCCACGCGCCCCGCCTCACCCCTGCTCCTCCAGCCTCCTTCCCCACGCGGCATGATGAGTGATTCACTGCCGCTGTAGGGCTGAGGGTCACCAGGACCCCCTCTTCTCCCAACTCTGTTATTTTTTGGGGGGCATGCCCACGTGACCAGCAAGGCCCCCCCACCAGGCACTCCCCACGCCTTCCCCTCTAAGGCACATGGGAAGCAAATGATGAGCCAAGTGAAGAGTCCACAGACAAAACTTTGGACTGGACGGTGCTCCCCCGTACGGCTGCATTTTAAGACGCGTTCAAGTTGTTTTTTTTTTGGCCACATGGTGGCTCGCCGAAGTTCCTAGGCCAGGTATTGAACCCGCGCCACAGCAGTAAATAGAGCTACAGCAGTGACAACACCAGATCCTTAACCCACTGCACCTCCAGGGAACTCCTCTGACTCCATTCCTCAATTCCTCCCAGTTGACGTGGCTCCAGGAAGGGGCCCGGTGCCCACATGGCACCAGGGATGGTGTTGGTCCAGGGCGGGTATTGGACCTGGGGGCGCAGGTAAGAAAGAAGGGCTTGCGCTCCAGGCTGGAAGGAGAGGCTGTTACCCACCCCCATCGCAGGCCAGGAGGGGGCAGGGGCAGCACAGAGCCGCTGTCAGGAAGTCACGTTGCCATCACGAGGAACGCAGCACCTGCCATGGGCTGAATCTCCTTCCCTGGAATCCACCTGCTGAAGCCCTATAACCCCCAGCACCTGAGATGTGGCCGAGATGGCCACAGGCTTTAGAGAAGTAATTAAGGGAGTTCCTGTTGTGGTGCAGGGGAAACGAATCCAACAAGGAACCATGAGGTTGCGGGTTCAACCCCTGGCCTTGCTCAGTGGGTTAAGAATCCAGCGTTGCCTTGAGCAGGGGTGTAGGTTGCAGATGAGGCTTGGATCCCGCATTGCTGTGGCTGTGGTGTAGGCTGGCAGCTGAAGCAGCTCCGATTCAACCCCTAGCCTGGGAACCTCCATCTGCTGTGGGTGTGGCCCTCAAAAAAAAAAAAAAAGGTAATTAAAACAGGTTCATGAGGGACCTCAACCCAGTATGACCAGTGTCTTTGTAAGAGGAAATGAGGCACAGGTGCACAGAGGGAGGACCCGAGAGCACACGGGGAGCAGGCGGCAGTCACCGCCGAGGAGAGGCCTCAGGAGAAACAGCCTCGCCGACACCTCGGCCTTGGGCTTCCAGCCTCCAGACGGCGAGTGGTAAACCCTGCTGTGTCCGCCTCGGGCTGTGATGCTTTGTCACAGCGGCCCGGGTGCACCAGCCTCTCCACGCTGGATGGACCAGCCCTGTGGAGTATCCTGACTCCAGAAACATCTTCACATCCCCGCATGTTTCAGAGCTCGGGGACCCCCGAGGTTTTCTGCTATTGGAGCGGACGACCTCCCTACTGATCCCTGAGGGGTCAACCCTTCACAGCTCTGCCTCCTCTGCTCCCAGGGGACACAGGAGCACCCCGCATTCCAGCACGGACCCCCATTTGGCCGCCCCACCCAGACCGCTCCCCAGCTCTTCACGCACAGGGCTGCCCAGCCAGCGTGAGTGTCACACCCTCTGGACTCTCCTCGGGGTGGTCCCCGCCCCGCCTGAAGTCATCAGAGGTGCTCAGGGCACCCCCTCTGCTCTCCGTACAGATTCAGCCAGATCCCTCAGGAAAGGCTGCCGTGGGCCACCGCGCCCACTCGACACGAGAAAAGTGCCTTCTGGAGACTGAAAAACCTACTCTGGGCATCATAAACTGAGTCCTGAACTTCGGGTCACCCCCCTCACCCCGCCCAGGTCACTTGCATTTCCCCAGAGTGCCACTGGAGCGAGACCCAGAGTCGCGGCTGTAGCCTTCCTTCTTCACCTGCTTCCCTCAAATCACCTACGTGAGGCTCGGTCAAAAGGGGACCAGAGTTGGAGTTCCTGCTGTGGCTCAGCAGGAATGAACCTGACTAGTATCCATGAGGACACAGGTTCGGTCCCTGGCCCTACTTAGTGGGTTAAGGGTCCTGTGTTGCTGTGAGCTGTGAAGTAGGTCGAAGACACGGCTTGAGTCCTGCATTCCTACAGCTGTAGTGCAGGCCTGTAGCTACAGCTCTTACTCGACCCCTAGCCTGGGAACCACTGTATGCAGAGGAAAAACAAGATGAAAGGTGAAAACTAGTTAAGGGGAGATACCACCGCGTGCACTTAAAGCACAATTAATGCAGATGTGTTATCAGCAGGCACACAGAACCAAAGGAACGCAAAACGCCCTCATAACCTCGATATATCCATTTTGAAAAGCGGCTTCTTATGGGATTTCCCAGAAAAAGGTTAAAAATAAATCTTCTACTACAGGGAAATAATAATAATTTTAAAAAACTCTACTCTGGAACCTAGAAGACCACGCGATGGCTCCTGAAGCTTCCAAGCTATGGACAGGCCCCAACCAAGACGTGTCACCTTCTCACACTGCTGACCTCTCGCTGGGTCACCACTGGTCAGAGCATTTTTTTTTTTTTTTTCCTTTTTAGGGCTGCGCCTGCAGCATATGGAAGTTCCCAGGCCAGGGGGCGAATCGGAGCTGCAGCTTCTGGCCTACACCACAGCCACAGCAACAACAGATCCGAGCCACGTCTGTGACCTACACCACAGCTCACGACAACGCCAGATCCTTAACCCACTGAGCAAGGCCAAGGATCGAACCTGAGTCCTTGTGGATCCTAGTCGGGTTCGTTACTGCCAAGCCACAACGGGCACTCCCAGAGCATCTGCATTTCCTACTCGAAAGTTACTTCGGAGAGCCGCTAGGAACGCCCCACCCGCAGCACTACGCGGCTCCTACACGTGCTCGCTGCCGGGGAGCACAGACCCTCGGAAGGGGGACAGACAGACGGCTCTGGGCACATCCAAGGAAGGAAAGACCTCTCGGGGGTCTGGGCCTCCCCGAAGTGGGCGGTCAGCTCGGTCAGTGGAGGGGTCCCTGGCCAGCAGTCCCGGTGACCCAAAGGCTGGCTTTGGGAGGGACTGGCGTGGTGGGGGATGTCCACCAGAACCACCCCTGGGCCAGGGTGTCGCCTGGGTCTGCTCCCCGGACACCGTAAGCAGCGCCTGCAGCTGCTTCTGGTCCCATGAGGCAGCTCTCGTTTCCTGCCGCTGAAAACACTATCAAAGCACCTAATGGGAATTAATTGTGGGAAAGGCGAGTCTGAATGAGAGCCGTTTTGAAAATAAATACCTTTTACTGGCAAATAAACGTTTCCTTTTCAAGTAATTAACCATTATTCTAAGCAGAGGTTCAAAAGACCTGTTTGGTGAGCAGCTGGGTCATTAACAACAAGCACTGGCAGGTACCCCGCCTGGTTACCCAGGCTGGGCCTCGCCACCTGCCCGCTGCGCCCGGCTTCCAGCGCCATCGCGCTTGGCAGATGCTTTCTTCAGGGGGCAGAGGACCCGGCCCGGTGATCACCCTGTCACCTCTGCAGCTCCTGCCAGGGTTACAGGGGAGCTGTGGTCTCACCCGGGCTGACCCCTGGCCCTGTGCTGGGTGGGGTCAAGGAACGCAATGAGCTTCCGTGTCAGCCCAGGCCTGGTGGGCGCTCACCACTCCCGGGCGTTCACTCTTTGCTGGGGGTCTGTCCTGTGCATCGCACCACGGACAGTAGGTCCCTGGTCTCTGCTCGCCAGTGTCGGTAACACCCCCTCCTGGGCCATGACAACCATAATGTCTCCAGACACTGCCACACATCCCTCAGGGGAGAATCGTACCACGTGGAACCTCCCAGAACTTTCTTAACAATCGCTTCCTGGGTCCCACAGCCATGTCCCAAAATCCCCCAGGTGAGCCCAGGTTTTCCAGACCCCCCCTTCCCCCCAGTCCCAGATCCAGAAAGACCAATTCTGTCCACACAGGGCTGTCACTGGAAGGAAAGTCTTTGTGACTTAACATTCTAGAACACAGCAGCTTAAAGACATCTGGGCTCCGGAGCCCGGGACCAATTGCAGTTTGCTTAGCTGCTCTTACACATAAGTCACACGACCCCTGGAAGGCCTCAGCGGCTTCCCGAGCCTGACTTCCAGCCCGAGGCCACCCGTGAAGCTGCCCGTTCTCTTGTTGTCATCTTAGAAGTCAATCACTTTGCACCCCCCCCATCAGGCCACAACCCCCCACCTCGCTTCCCATTGGGGAACACCTGCCAGGGCCGGACGCTGAGGGTGTGCACTGGGGCTGGAAAGGCGGGGTGGGGACCCGCGTGGAGGGTCAGGGGGCAGGAAAGGCCCAGAGCCAGGGGCGGCCTCCGGGCTGGAGAGACACCATGTGCAAAGCTGAGGCTGTCTGAGGACCAAGCAGGGCTGGGCCACAGGGTCCCTGTGCTGCTCGGTGGGGGCAGGGGCAGGAGTGGCCGGTGGGGACCTTGAAGACCCTCCACCCAGGCCCAACGGCATCCTAAAGGCCACGAGCGCCCCCACGAGCTTGAAGTGGGAGTGAAAAGAGGCACTCGGAGCTCCCGGCGTGGCTCAGCAGAAACGAATCTGACTCGTATCCATGAGGATGCAGGTTCGATCCCTGGCCTTGCTCAGCAGGTTAAGGATCCGGCATTGCCGTGAGCTGTGGTGTAGGTTGCAGACATGGCTCGGATCTGGTGTTGCTGTGGCTGTGGTGTAGGTGGCAGCTGTAGCTCTGATTTGACCCCCAGCCTAGAAACCTCCATATGCTGTGGGGACGGCTCCAAAAAGACAAAAAAAAAAAAAAAAGCCATTCAGATGCAATTTAGGACCAAAACAGTGGGATTTGGGGACAGGGTCGGTCCAGCGGTCACGGAATGCACAGGCCCGGGGCTTCTGGGAAACAGTTATAGACAAAGACCGGCAGCTGCCCTACGGGGGTCGTGTGCTGGAACACGTGCTGGAACACAGGTGTCCTGGGCTGCACTGTGTCCCTTCGCCCAAGACCCTCCTGTGAGGAGGTCGTGACCCCAGCACCTCAGAACGTGCCCTGCCTGGAGATGGGTCCTGACAGGAGTGGCCACTCCACAGGTCACTGAGGGAACCTGATTCAGCAGGACTGGCGACCTTGTAAGAGGAGGCGAGGACACAGCTGTGAGGACACAGGGAGAAGGCGGCCACCACCATCTGGGGGGCGGGGGGCTCAGAGGAACCAGCCCTGGGACACCTGGATCTTGGACGTCAACCTCCCGACAGCGGGGAGCACACGTGTGCTGTCGGAGCCGCCCCGTCTGGTCTGCGCTGCTTGTTCCGCGGCCCTTAAGGAGCTGAGACACCTGGAACGATCAGGAGGCGGGTGACGGAAAGGACTCTCGCAGGAAGGGATGCAGGAGGCAGCAGGGAAGGCGAGACGGAAGGACCCTTCCACGGCCTTCTCCCCAAGGAGAGAGTAGGGTGGGTGGACGGTCGGGGCCAAGGCCACAGACAGGCCACCTGCCATCCCTGACACCGTCCACAGAGAGGACCCTCTGTTCCTCGGGTCACCACCCTGGGCAGAGCAAGGCCCGCACAGGGGAGGGCTGCGTGGGGCGGGGGGCAGGACCTGTGTTCCCGGCAGCGGCCCGACGGCCGACAGGGGAGGACCACCAAGGGCCTGTTCACAGAGGATGGGTGAACAGCTGGGGTACGAGCCCGAGGGAACACTGCGCAGCCTTGGAAAGGAGGGGAATTCTGACACGTGCGAAAATGTGGGGGAGCCCGTGAACTGAGCCGTCACAGCAGGACGAGAAACGACTCCGCTCTCCGAGGTACAAGAGTCAACAGAAGCACAGAGACAGAAAGCAGACCGGTGGGGCCGGGCGGGGGGCGGGGGGAGATAGTGTTTAATGGGACAGGGGTTCAGTCGGGGAAAGTGAAAAAGTTCTGGCGATGGATGGAGTGGTGCTTACACAACGCTGTGGATGTGCTTAATGCCACCGAACTGGGCACCGGGAAATGGCGAAAATGGTAAATTTTATGTTATGTACATTTTACCGCAATTAAAACAGTTGCTTTTTTTTTTTTTTTTTTTTTGGTCTGTCTTTTCTAGGGCCACACTTGTGGCAAGTGGAGGTTCCCAGGCTAAGGGTCTCATCAGAGCTGTAGCCACTGGCCTGCACCACGGCCACAGCAACGCCAGATCCGAGCTGCGTCTGCGACCTACACCACAGGTCACGGCAACGCAGGATCCTTAACCCACTGAGCGAGGCCAGGGATCAAACCCGAAACCTCATGGTTCCTAGTCAGATTTGTTAACCACTGAGCCACGACAGGAACCCCCAAAACAGTTTTAAGTGGGACAAAAACTTTGTGTTTACTGCAGATAATCACATATATTCATTTAAGGACAGTGGAGGTACTCAGGATGAAACAATCCAGGGTGCCCAATCGTAAGGCATCTTCTGAACACACAGAGAAGGCAGCTTTTCCTCTAATCTGGGAGGAAAGAGCCTGGAGTGCAAATTACGAGGCTGCACGCACAACCGTCCGCAACTGAATACGACCCCGGACGCTTAGCGGTGGGTTTACAGCGAAAGCATCTTCCTCGGACTCACACTTTAAATGACACTAAGAAATAAAGAGTGACTCTCAGCTAGCAGGCTTCAGTTATACAAAGACTGACCCTTTTCCCCACTTAAAAAAATAGAAAGGCTGATAAACATTTACCCAGCATTCCTATGACTGGACATTGTCCCTGCAGGCTCCTGTGACTCAGCTGTGGGTTCAGCGCACAGATAAGAAAACGGACTGTCTCACTTCTGGAGCAACGTTTCCCAAGTAAGAAGCCTCCCGGCTCCTTGGAGCCACTGCAGGCCCCGCGCTAACTAAACACCCGGAACTCAATGCTTAGGGCCCGAAAAACAGGACCCGCGAAGTGAGTTATGCTATTACTGCAAGACATTGAGAAAAGGACCCAAACAAGCAGCGGAGGCGCAGAGGGGTGTGGAACTGGAGGGCAAAGGGGACGCCTGCTGAGCTCTGCGGTGGGGACAACCGGCTCTGGGGACAGTGAGAGGCAGAGGGGCCCCAGGAGCAGGCCCTGGCACAGAAGGGCCGCCTGGGGCTTAATGCTCGCAGTCCCTGTCTCAACCTTGGTCATCATTTTTGACCCAGAGGCCCTGGTTTTCATCTAGCTGGGCCCCCCCCGCCCCAGTTACGAGGCTGGGCTGGGCCAGCAGAAGGGTCTGGAGAAACCAGGAGCCCCTCCCGAGGGGGGCAGGGTGGGGCCCCACTTCCCTAGTGTTTTGGGGTCTGCTCAGGGGCTCCCTCAGATCTGGAGCTAATGGCTGAGACCACCCACACCTATTTCCGGAAAAGAAGCCCAGGCGGGTATCCCTGCCAATCCCACACTGAGCTTGGGAAAAAAAAGAATATTTTGTCTAAAGCGCTGAATGGTAAATCAGCAATATTCCTTGATTCTCTATCATTCGCTGAAAAGATCCATCTCCAGCCCCGTCTACTGTTGCCCCCATCATATGCTCCAAAGGGCTCCCCCCCGCCGCCCTGGGTAACTGCACCCTGCCCTCCCCCCACCCCAGCTGGGCATGGAATTGCACCCAGGAACCTGGACAGAGGGATGCTGGCCTCCATGCTGGCTGCTGCCAGACCAGGGACCAGGTGAGCAAAGGACCGAGCCAGCCTGGAGGGGGAGGAGAGCCGATTTCAGGAGAAGTGGGTGTGGCTTCCAAAAGGCCGGCGGTGGTAGCAGCCGGGCTCCTGAAATACCCCCACCCCCACCCCACCCCATTTTCTGGCCTCAGAACCCACCTGGGTATCCCGAGCCACCCCTGCCTCTTCCAATACATTTCTAGTTCATCGATCAACATAACTTGAGATTTCTCTTCATGACTTGCAACCAAAGAGGGTCCTGAGATGAACACCCCGTGAGCGATGGCCCGAGACCACTGGCAGGTCCTGTCGCAGCCACGATTTGCTGCCGGGACATCCAGTTAAACCAGCCCTCAGCCCTGCCCTGCCCCAGAAAACCAGGTGTGTGCCTCTCGAGGTCGCTGGTCTGGGCGGAGGTCGGCCCACATGCAACGACCAGCACGGGATCAGCGACCCAGAGCCAAGTCTGGACCCCCGACCTGTGGGAGGGCCAGCGCTCCGGGTGGGCAGGGCTGCCATCCGGGGCCTGGCCCTCTCTCCGTTTGCACCTGCCCTGAAGTCAGCCCCCGGATCCCTGCAGGGCAGCCTCACCCTCTGCCCCTCTTTCCAGCTTCTCTGTGATCCGCTGCCACCCAGCACGGCCAACCCAGCTTCTCTACACAGCAGACCATCCTCCACTGAAGGGCCTGGACTCTGATTTCTGACCCGAGACCTGGATGGGGGCAGAGGAGCACTAGGCAGAGCCCCCTCCCATCCAGGGACCCCGGCCGCCAGGGAGGCCCTTTCCCTTCCAGATCCCTGAGCCCTGCGGCCAGAGGCGGGGCCCTCTTAGCTGAAAACTCTGAGAACCCGCCAACCCTTTAAAGCGTCTTTCAGACAAAGCCCGCCGGAGCTCCTTCTTGGCCGGACTCCTCAGGCCACCTGGCCAGGCATCCCGTCTGAAGGGCACCCTGGGCCTCCGTGACATCAGTTTCTGGGTGAAGGCGAGAGACCCCTGCAAACTGCCAGACTGACCCTGGCTTCCGGGTGAGGCTGTCAGCTCCTCCCCGCCAAGCATTTCTCACCTGACTCGTTTAGCTGGTCCTCGCCCACAGGCGAGGAAGAAAGGAATCTGAGTTTTTTCCAGGGGCCTCTGGTGGCCTAGCCGGCACCTGGAGGGAGGGCAGGGCCTCTCTCCCATTCTGCCCCAGGGCACCCACGGGCACCCGTGAAGGTCCCGCATGTGAATGGGTCACAACTCACACCTGCCAAACTAATGCGCTCCAGCTCTTTTCATGCCGTCAGCTCAGGTGAGCTCAGACCCTCAACCGGTGAGGACTTGGTGGATAAAGAATACACCTCCAGTGGGGGCTGGACAGACGCACAGCAGGTGCCTGCAGCGCTGCAGGAGGAGGCTGATCTGGGGGGTGGGCAGGGACCAGCAGGCAGAAGGAGGGAAAGGCAGGAAACGGCCCAGGGGGCAGAAAGAGCCAAGATTAGGGGCCGGTCTGTACAGCCCCTGACACAAAGCCGCAGGTGACCACAGCACAGGGTCACGCCCATCCTGCGTGGGGGTGGGGGGCAGCAGGCCAGTAAAGAGGAATTGGAGGGGCAGGGCCCCTTGGGCGCTTCCCCCTCCCAAGAAGGGCCCCCGGGCAGAAGCAAGAACACCCTTGGGGTGAGGTGAGAGATCCTGAGCCTGGAGCGACAGCTCTGCACACCTCGGTGACCCCAGCTCGTCCTCCCCCTCGGCTCAGCCTCAGACCAGAAAATACCTCCAGTTAGCCATGCCCAGGACTTTTTTTTTTTCTTTTTAGGGCCGCACCCAAGGCACATAGAAGTGTCCAGGCTAGGGGTCAAATCACAGCTGCAGCTGCTGGCCTACACCACAGCCACAGCAGATCTGAGCCGTGTCTGCGACCTACACCACAGCCCCTGGCAATGCTGGATCCTTAACCCACTGAGTGAGGCCAGGGATTGAACCTGAATTCTCACGGATACTAGTCCAGTTCTTTACCACTGAGCCACAACAGGAACCCCCTGGGACAGACTTCTACCCATGCTGGGCACTGGGCAGAGGTAAAGCTGCTTGAATAAAGCCAATTCCGGCCAGGTGCTTCCCATCCCAGGGTCCTTCCGCCTCGTGGAAATTCAATTAGTACCCGCCCCTTCTGAGTCGGGAGAGCAAGAGGAACTGCTAGAACTCCCCGAGGCCAGTGCTTTTCCCACCCGCAGCCCTGGGAGCAGCCCATCCAAAGCCTGGTCTAGACCTGCCGGCCAGCGGGATTCTCCACGGCTCCACCTCAGGACCCACCTCAAGCCAAAGGCCTCCTTCCCTCAGCAGAAGCAGCCCGGCTTCCCCACTGCCTGACCTGGGGGCCCCGCATCTCCACTGCAGGCACCGGGTCAGACCCCGGCCCTCTTCTCAGCCTGCAGGCTCTCCCGGGCCACCAATCCATCCCTCGCTGGCCGAGTTGGTCTCGTGGCTCTGAGTCACCCATCCCGAGCTCCCAGCTGCACTGCATCCTGTCTCCAGGGGCCGCCAGGCCACAGGACCCTTGCAGGTGCTGCTCCCCTCCCGGAAAACACACATCCTCTGGCTCTCAGTCCGCTCACCTGGACGCCCGTTCTCTCATTTCCCTTCCTTTCCGCTCACTTAACTCAGTTTGTAATTAACAAGTGACTCTAATTAGTTAAGGTGTGCCTCCCTCGTTAGTCTATACGAGCTCGATGGGAGCTGCGCTATTTCGCCAACCACGCGAGGCCCAGGGCTGGGCCCAGGGGCCTACACGCGAGGGTCTGAAAGGGAGGGGGAGGGAAGAAGAGGTTAAAAAAAAAAAAAGTGACCCAGGGTCACACGGAGTGGCGTGATGATGCCTAACAACTGTTTCTCGGAAGATAAACCAGGTGTGCGGTGTGCGCTGCCTGAGAAGGGCTCCCGCCTGGGCACCTCCTACCACCTGCTTGGCAGCCCGACTGTGCCGCCAAGCTGCCTCCTGCACCCCTGGTCTGTTGCAATGCCACAACCCACATTCAGTGTCCAACACTTTTTTTTTTTTTTTTTTCCTCTCTTTTTAGGGCCGCACCAGAGGCATATGGAAGTTTCTAGGCCAGGGCTCGAATCAGAGCTGCAGCTGCCGGCCTACACCACAGCCACATCAACGCCAGATCCCAGCCACATCTGCGACCTACACCACAGCTCATGGCAACGCCGGATCCTTCACCCCCTGAGCGAGGCCAAGTCCTCATGGATGCTGGTCTGGTTTGGTAACCACTGAGCCACGATGGGAACTCCCAACATGTTTTTAAATGACAGCAACTTTTGACTCAATCCTCCCTTGGACTCAAGGCCAAAATGAATTGAGGCTTGCAAGACAACGCTAAAGACAAGAGGTTCTGCAGCTGGTCCAGACCAAGACGGTGAAGGAAAGGTGAGACCTGGGAACAAACACTGTCCCCCCAAAAGATGGAAGAATGGCTTAGAGACTGTGCGACTTCTGCTCTCTTCAGCGAGGCGGGGACCACGCCAGAGGCGATGCTTAGGAGCGCATCACGAGCAAGTCAGAGCTTGCAAGAAATGCTGTTACCTCCGCTGACCTAACATTTATTTCCTATAACTCCACAGCAGCCAATGTGACACCTACACCACCAAATCAAAGAGGGACTGAGGTCATAAAAATAGAAGAAAACATGAGACTCCCCCTAAGAGTCAGGATTAGGGAAGACCTTCATCTCACACAAGATCCAGAAACCATGGAAGCGTCATTTGACCCTCCACAAGCCAAAGTCTCTGCGTACCAAAACATCCACAGACGAAATCAAAAGAGAACAAAGTGGGGGGCGGGGGGATATTTACAAAACAGCCTAAACATTAATTTACTTTACGTATAACGTGCTTCTATAAATCAGTACGACAACAATGCCCCTTCCAGCAGAGACACACAAAAGGCCAAAGCAAGAGAGAAAGTTCACAGACACGGAAGCACAGATGACTCAAAAAACTTCAGGTGTTTGCCTCCTTCCTGCCAAGAGAATGCAAATGACGACAATGGGCAAATAGAGTTTCTCCCAAGTCCAACTCGAGGACATACAGAAGTGGTGACAACGCCCTGGGCACCCCACCCCGTTCAGGGAGGGTGTGGGAGCGGGGCCTGCACCTTGTCAAGGGATGTGCCTTGGTGATACGGCCTCTACGGGGGCCACTCTGACAAATCTTCAAAGGGAAAGGGGCTGAACTTGACCCTCCGCCTCTACGAGAATCAGCGGGCCAGGATTTCACCACATATTACAACAGAACAGAGACCAGAAACAACCTAAATGCCCCCTTGGCGGGGGACTTGTTACATCTTGGCGGGACAGACAACAGACGGGGGTGGCGAGGGGGGGATGCTACGCAGACACAGAAAAGAGGGAGGGGCTCCCTGTACTGTTAGGCTCCCACCCCCGAAGCGGGTGAACAAAACGCATGGAAGAGTCTATGTAACATGTTACAGCTTCCAAGAGAAAAACACATCAATGAAAATGTATCCGGAAAGATACACAAGGAACTGGGAACCATGGTTGCTTCTGCAGAGGGAAACTGGAAGCAGAGAGGGCAAGACATGTTACTTTGACTGTCTGCTCTCCATCCCCTGGGAGCCCATCGTCCCTTACAATCAATTTCCAAAAACAGACACACAGACACAGACACACACACACACACACACACACACACACACACACACAGATGTTGGCTGTTGTGTTGTATACGGTAGACAAACCAAAGAAAACCATCACTAGGGAGAGCTACGGCTCAGTTCTTTCTAAAGATGTTCCTATTGGGAAGGAACTGTAATTTTTTTTACCCCAATTAAACCGTATTGAGTCACTTTATTGTCTAGCCTTGAGCACATCCCCCCCAAAATTTAAATTACTTCCTGGGATATTTAAACTCTCAGGTTACTTTACAGCAACCTGTGGGAATTCTTGGACAGTAAGAGAAATATCAGAGAAATTGGAGACAGACCAACACCCCAAACTTCATGGACAGAAAAAGAGTGGGGTTCTTAAAGCGTTGCTGACACTGATTTTTGGCAAAATTCTAGGGGTTTTTCAAGGAAGTGGGGAGCATTAGAAACCACCAAGGGGTTGAACAATGCAGGACAAACCATGCAAAGTAACGAAAGATTTTCAAATCAGCGGGGTTGTCTTAAGCCCTGACAATCCTACACGGCCGGGGGGATAAGATGCAGGGCTGTGACGGGCATCTGGAAGGTGAGGACCAGGCTGGCCTGCGCCACTCGAGGGTGGTAAACTGACTTCAAATCCAAGACAACAGTGTTGAGACTGGCCTTGGACCGCCCAACACTCTCAATCAAAGGAAATACCTTCCGTGAGAAGGGTGAGACAAGCTTCTGGGGCAGCACAAAGGAAAGAGGGCATTATTATTACTTTGAAGGCCCTGCAAATTCTGGGCCAGATTACAAATACCAGGGACGAAGGCAAAAAAGAGAAAAGAAAAGAAAAAAGATCCTAACGGGAGAAATCCAATATCCCCAAACCAGCAAGATGACACGGGCACGGTGCGCTGTGCGTGTCACATGAGCACCGGCTGAGAAAGCCCTGAGTTAACGGGGCACCATCGAGGTTTGGTGCCCACGGCCTTGTCACTGGAAGTCTCATTTAATGCACCAACTCCAAGCTCCACTGGGTCAGATGTCTCTTCTTCTGATCAGAACACCCAGGCCAGGGGGCTGTGTTCAGGGCGCCGAGCTTAAGAGCCATGTAGCGCCATCGGCAAGTCCAGTGCCTTCCGCAGTGACGGAACCAATGAAGGGACTGGAGGCTTCTTAGCCAGGGAAGAAGCCAGTGCTTGGAGTCCTCAGCCCTGAGCATGTGCTCTACGAAGGAAAAAGGATCACTGGGGGGGAGAGCCCCCCACCTCCCCAGGCATGAGGTGACCCAAGCTACAGCCACCAAAACGCAGGCCTATCAGGAGGCGCCACTAGGAGTGGGTCGCCCAGCTAATGGGCCACCACGCCAGGGACATTACTCAGAGGGGAAAGGGGCCTGGTAGTTCCAGGAGCCCCCCCCCCTTTTTTTTTTTTACTTTTTAGGGCTGTACCTGGGGCACATGGAAGTTCCCAGGCTAGGGAGCTGCAGCAGCCAGCCATAGCCACAGCCATGCCAGATCCAAGGATATCTGTGGCCTACACCGCAGCTCACAGCAATGCCGGATCCTTAACCCACTGAGCGGGGCCAGGGATTGAACCGCATCCTCATGGATACTAGTCAGGTTAATTACCACTGAGCCACAAGGGGACCTCCCAAGACCCCTCTGAACCATAACCATCTGGGCCTCTAGCTGGCTTGGCTGATTCACGTCACGTGCGGAGAGGCTACTACAGCCTCTATGATAGACCACACTGTGTATGCTATCTGGTTACTACTGCAATACATATCTATAACATAACCTCAATGCAACGGAGTAGGTGCCTGGGGGTTCTTGTATCATCCTAACACCTGGGGAGAGCACAGGGCCCACCCTGCAGGGCAGCCCGCACCTGCCCGGGGTGTACTTGCACGTGGGGAGACGGCGGTGTGCAGTGGGTGTAAAAAGCCGCCCTCTCAGACCCGAGGCTTTCATCCCCAGGGCAGCAGCAGCCTTGCACTTCTGCTTCCACTTGCCAACCAAGCTGACGGGCACCTGACCCCTGGAACGAGCACATTTGTATACCTGATACGGCATCCAGCACCCGCCGCCAGCGGAGAGAAAGCCGTGGCCTCAGGAGCTGCCAAAATGTGCTTAAAAAGCTCTTGAAAGCCTTGGTTATGGAACAGGACAGCGAGGAAGGACAGTCCTTTATTTAGACCTTATCGGTACGTGAAAATCGATACGTCCTTTTCCGAGTCTACCTCTTGTCCCCCAGGCTCCACCTCCCAGGTTGCCGTGTCCCCGACGCACCCCAAAGCATGCTGGCATCTTCGACCCCCTGGGGTGCTCACTCAGAACACCTGCCCAGCGCTCCGAGGGGCCCCCACAAGCCTGCTTTCAGGAACTGTTTTCCTTTCTCCTCCCACCACCCACACAGGGTCCCCCCCACTAGGATACTGATACTCTGTCCCCCCCTCCTACCTTTGAACTTGGCCTCCCCTGTGACCCTAGGACCGAGCACCCTCGACACACCTCTGCGTTGATCTTACGTTATTCCTCCCCCGCTTTAGAAAGAGGCTCAAAGACTCTGAAAAGGTCGCCAATCCTGACTTTCGCAGACATACCCCAGGGTTAAAACAGTCCCCGTTCTTAAGTTTTCCGGGCTGGTAAACAAAAACCACACCGACCTCCAACGATGGAAACAGAGTCACAGAAACGCCTTTGCCAAGGACGCGCTGCCTGGGGGCGGGGGTGGGGACCAAGGTGAAGCAAGCCAGAAGGAGTTTCCCCTCTAACAGCTAATCCCGGCAGTTCCCAGGGGATGGATCATTTCTCACCAGGCTGTACAAGCTGAAGACAACGGCTATGGTGATGTAAGAGTTTCATCTTACACCTCCGCGAGGCACAACTGTTTACTAACGCGTTGCGGGGGAGGGCAGGGGTGAAATACATTGCACATGGACTCTTATGAACTGTCCGATATCAACCCCGCATTTAAACAAAGCGTTGAAAACGCTGCCCAGAACTGCCCAGAAGTGGGGGAAAGATCGACATTCGCTTTGAAATGCAAATGACTTATTGAAAAACACAAAATGGCAAAACCCACAGATTGGTTTGACAGCCTGGCACACCATCTCTCGTCTATGTTAAGGGCTCCAGAAAACCGTCGAGGTCCTGGGCACCGATGTTCTAGGACTACCCCGGCTCGACCTTTATGCCCGCCGCACAGCTCACGGCTCCATCTCCCAGGATGCAGCGCCTCTGCCAGCGGGGGCCCCGGACCTGAGCGAGGGGGCTGTTCAGCCAAAGCAGACCAGGAGCGGGTCTCCACGCCTGGACAAAAGAGCTGCTGTGTGGGAGCAGGCGGGCCCTGGAGTCCCACAGATGCTTTTACCTCCTTCCTACACTGCCATGGGGTCGCCCAAGAAGACATGTGAGGGGACACAGGGGTGGCAAAGTCCAGGGTGAACGATGTGGGCCTTTGGGGAGGACCGAGCTTGGGGACAGGGAAGGAACGTTTTCACCAGCTGTTTGCTTCTCTGGCTACAACTGGGGCCAGTTGGCTTTGGTCTGTGTCCAAAGCCGGAGCTGGATGGCAAGGCCCTCCAGGAAGAACACCTGGGAAGAGGAACAATTCTCCCGGATGCTCTTTCTTTGTGGGAGACTGGGAGGCAGCTGGCTGGGCAAAGGGCAGAGCCCAGGTCTTGGCTCCAGCCCGTGGACCCTGAGAGGCGCGACCTCCAGGGCCGCCTGGTGACAGATCAGGCCTTGCCCTCCAAGGCCACTCCTGCCCGAACGAACTGACAGCTGGGGGGCGTGCGGGGGAGCTCGAGTCTTTTCAGAGGGAGGGGCGCCCCTTCCGTGTCTGCGCTGGGACGCGAGTTCCGGTACCCACTAGGGAAGGCTAAGGTGCCCCGGCGCCCCCACGGAGGGCTGCCTAACTAAGCCTGGCTTCACACCCAGGCAAACACATCTGTTTGAGGGACGGGGGAGATCAAGCCCACGTGAGGTGCGTGGCCACGCGGGCTCGCAGCACTGCAGGTCCTGGGTCTGCACGACGGCGCGGGGAGGGACCGCGGAGGACACAGCGCTCGGGAGGGGCACGCGGGGGTCGGGGCGGTCGCCGCCCTTACCTTGCTGACCACGTTCTGGACCAGGCCTGTGCGGATGCCGTAGTCCCACGCGTGGCAGTCGCAGTTGGAGGCGTTGTCCCCCTTGTCCGGAGGGGACGGCAGTGGCGGCGCGTCGCCCCCGTCCGCGCCGCTGCCGTTGCTGAGGGGGCCCGCCGTGCCCCAGGCGGCGGTGGAGGCAGGGGTGGTCGCGGGGCTGGTCCAGTTGGCCAGGTCGCCGCCGCCCCACCGGCCCGCGCCCGTGACCCCAGCCTGCTCGGCGCCTCTGCCGGCCCCGCGGCACCAGAAGTTGGGCTGGTCCAAGAGGAAGGAGTCCGAGAACTGGCTGAAGCCGATGAACAGTGCCGGGATCCAGGTGAGCAGCACGAGGGTCTTCTGGTAGCCGCCGCCCAGGCCCCCGAGGAAGGGCAGCACCGACCCGTCGTAGTCCAGCAACAGGAGGCTCGGGTGCGGGCCGCCCGCGGCGTGCGGGGCAGGCAGCGGCTGGATGTCGCCGCCGCCGCTGGGGCCCGCGCGTCCTCCGAGGGGCGCCGAGGCCGCCGCGTCCCCGGGCGGCAGGGCGCCGTTCTCCTCCGCCGCGGGCGGCAGCCGCCCGGGCCCGCCGCCCGCCGCCTCGCGCCGCCGGTCTATCGCCATGGCCCGGGCCCGCGGCGCCCGCAGAGGCGCATAGAGCGCGGCGGAGGCTCCCGCGGGGCTCCGGGCAGAGCGCGCGGGCCCGGCGCCGCCGCCGCCGCCGCCGCCGCCGCCGCCGAGGAGGGCCCGCCGCTCGCAGGGACGCTCGGCCGCCGCGCGCGTCAGTGCGCCTCCATGCCCGGCCACCCGCGCCCCGGCTGCGGCCCCGGCGGGCGCCGGGCGGAGGGCGGGCAGAGGCCGCGGCCCTCAGCCGCCGCCGCTCATCGGCTCAGCGGCCCGGGCGCCGGCGGCCGAGCCCGCCGCTCTCCGCGGCTCCGCGCCCGGCGCGCGAGAAGGAGGAGCGGGCGCCGCGCCTGTGCCAGAGCCGGCCGGCCGGAGCCCTGCGGAGCGCGGCGCGGGCGGTGCGGGCGACTCCGCGCTCCCCGCGCGCCGGGATGTATTTATCCGACCCCGGCGCCTCCCGGAAGCCGCGCGCTCGGGGCCAGCGTGCCGCGCCGGCCGCGCTCTCCGGCTCTGCTCCCCGGCCTCCCTCCGCCTCCCGCGCCCCGGCCCGCCCCCTCTCCCCCCGCGCGGTGGAGGTAACCGCGGCACCTGCTGCGCCGGCTCCTGCGCGCGAGCGCCCCCTTCGGCCGCCGCCGCCGCCGCCGCGGGAGCCCGGGAGGGGCGGGGACACGGGATGCCCGGCCCGGGGCCCCGCGCTAGGATCCCCGCCCGGCGCCGCTCCGCGCCCGGCCGCCTGGGCTGGGGGCCCGGAGGGGGCGGTGCGCGCGGAGCGAGGGACCGGCTCGTCCTCAGGCTCGGCGCTCAGTGACCTCGGCTGCCTTCCCAAGTGCCCGCCACCAGACGCCCGCACCCCACGCCCGGTCCCGCGCCCAAGGGTGGCTAGCGTTCCGGAGCGACCCTCCTGAGCTTTTTCGAGGGGCCGGCAGGGTTGACTTTCGAGCCGGGGAAGCGCATTTGCTCATTTCAGGCCGCGGGTCCCCCGCCACCGACCGCAGCACCCACCCCCAAACCGCCATTTCTTGCCCCGCTCCCAAAGGCATTCTGCGTCTGAGGCTGGAAGGATATGTTGCCAGCACCAAGTTACATGTACGTGACCGTGAACGGAGCCGGTGTTCCCCACCCCCTCCCCAAGATGCAGCCGCCCTTGGGGCGGAGTGCACAGGCGCACTCGCCGAGGCCAGCCTCCCCGCCTCTCCCGCGCCCACCGTGCCCAGCCGGCGCCGTGCAAACAACACGGCCCTGCGGCAAACGGCCGCGTTCGCCTCTCCTCTTGCACCCAGGCCTGGCCCGGTACTCTTCGCCCGGCTCGCCCAGCGTTGCAGACACTCGACATTCTGAGAAGTTTACCAATGCCTATCTGAAGTAGAGCAGTCCATTTCCAGCCTTGTTGGGGGGGGGATTGAAAGAAATGCTGCTGCTTTCCGCAAGGAGACCCTCGAAGCTGCATATAGTGGATGCACGCTGCATTTCCATTATTTGCTAACGTTTTTAACCGGCAGCTCCTGTTTTGTTATGGGCAGCACGTACATGCTATGTAAAATACCGACACACCAGAGAGAATTCTTTAAAAGACTTGCAGTGGCTCGGGCTTTGGGGGCGGGGAGGTCGTGGGCTTTTCCGTGTGGCTGAGAAAGGGAGATTAGATAAGCCTGGGCCGCAGGGGCCCAGAGGACTGGCGAAAACACCAAGCCCCTGAGAAATGGGTCTCAAAACCTGCACGCATTTTGACACTAAGCACTCGGTGTTCAGTATTTCAGCAAAGAGTGCACTTTGCACGGCTGGCTTTCAAATACACAGGCTCACTCAGTCCTTATGCGATCCCCCTGCCTCCCTCCAAGAGGCGGGCCTTCACGATGAAGCTTTGGGTTAGGTGAATACCAGAGCAGGCCTGGGCCAGAGCACAGCCAAGTATCTGGCTTTGAACCAGGTCTTCCGACTTTACCTTCCAGGGTTTCTCTGTTTCAATACGCAGGCCGACAACAACAATAAACAACAACAAAGAGACAAACCAAGGGGGAAAAATGCTAGGAAGTTTTAACGGATAATTGTCAATAGGCGCTTTCAGGTGGGAGAAGCCCTGGAAAGGCATTTCATTGCCCAGCTGTTGTTAGTTCTTGTCTCAGAAAGGTACATTCCCAGAAGTGGGGGATGGCACTCGAAATGGTGCCTCTAAAAATTCAAGCTAAAAGGAGAGTTCCCACTGTGATGCAATGGGATCTGAGGCCCCTCTGCAGCACCAAGACACAGGTTCCATCCGTGGTCTGGCAAGGATCCCTGGTAGGGTAAGGATCCAGCATTGCCATGAAGGTCGCAGCTGGGCTCAGATCTGATCCCTGGCCTGGGAACTCCATATGCTCTTGTGGCAGCCAAAAAAAAAAAAAAAAAAAAAGACAACAACAAAAAAGGAAGCCCCACAAAACGTTTAGAATTAGCCAGCTGCAGCGGGGACCCAGCCATTGTAATTAAGTTGCTGATTAGATTAGGGGTTTTCCTAAATCCCTCTTGGCTCCACATGCCCATCCCCCACCCCTCCCCATCAAGTCAAGAAGATTAAAAGGTAGCAGTCAAAGTGGCCTTTAATTTATTAAGACATACAAGTGACCTCACAGAGGGACCTGGGACAAAAAGAGTAAAGGGGAATCACTGGAAACTCTGAGGGCCGCCAGGGTGAGAATACCTGCTCGCTGGCTCAGGTGGGGCAGCCCATCAGGCACCTGCTCTCACTTATCTACTTTCCTGCGGGCTCCTTATCACCAAGTGCAGGTTTTCTTGTTTACTCATTTACTACCTGCTCCCTCTGGGCAGTTCCTGCGCCAGGGACCCACAGAACAGGATGCAGTTGTGAATAAGTGAGTATATTCGGCTGTTATCACTTTGGGGCTATTACCTGCTGGGGCCTCCATCTCTGTTTACTTCGATTTTTAAGTCACCAAGCAACCTTTTCGTGGTTGTTTAATCTCTCGGATGTAGTGCTCCCATCAGCCAGCACGAGAATCAAAATGATCTTGCCAATTCTATTTCGTATTGGAAGTTATTGTGGTTAATAGGTGAGCTCCCACTGTGACATTCTTGTGGGTAGTTACCGGTTTTGCAGACGGCTGGTTCGTAGGCCAAGTGCAGTGTACAGACTATACACGGCGTCTCCCCAGAAAGAATGGCCACCGTTTGAAGATCAGGAGAGGGACCGTTTTTTGAGTCCACAGCAGACCCAGCTGCCCTTTGCTTCTGCAGGGTACACAGGGCTGTGTGGGCAGGTCGTTTGTTCCGCCCCAGAGAATGTCTGAGTTTGTGACCCCAAATTTATGACAGTATCCCGAGCTCACTGAGCACCAGCTCTCTTGCTCTGAAAGCATGTGAGATAATATCGGCCTGCAATTTCCTACACATTGAACAAATAATGAAAAGAAATAAAAGCTACAACCTAATCACCACTACAACTGAAAATTTTTATTTCCTTACAGGTAGCAGGAGGGAAAAGAAATGTTTGGCTTAGTTCTAAAGTTGATGGAACTCGAGGTTGAAATCCTCCCTAATTCTGTAAAAGTTCATTTCAAAGAGTGGGTGTCAGGGTTACTTAACATAAAAGGTACAATACTAGTCATAGCCAATGGATTTCATGTTGGTTTTTTAACCTCTATGTTCATTTTTTTAAATTTACACTTGAAATATAGATAATATATATATTTTCTGGCCCCGCCTGTGGCATATGGAAATTCCCGGGCCAGGGACTGAATCCTACACTGCAGCTTGCAACAACACCGGGTTCTTAACCCACTGTGCCTTGGCCAGGGATTGAACCTGTGCCTGAGCAGCAACCTGAGCCTCTGCAGAGACAATGCCAGATCCTTAACCTGCTTGCCACAGTGGGAACTCCAGATACAGCATTTTAAAATATGCTGTGTGTGGAGTTCCCGTCGTGGTGCAGCCGAAACAAATCCGACTAGGAACCAGGAGGGTGTGGGTTCAATCCCTGGCCTCGTTCAGTGGGTGAAGGATCCAGCGTTGCCTTCAGCTGTGGTGTAGGTCGCAGATGTGGCTGGAATCTGGCGTTGCTGTGGCTGTGGCGTAGGCTGGCAGCTGTAGCTCCGATTCGACCCTTAGCCTGGGAACCTCCATGTGCCGCGGGTGCGGCCCTAAAAAAAAAGGACATAAAGGCAAAAATAAAAAATAAAATAAATAAAATAAAATACCCTGTATCTTTCTTTTTTCTTACCACAGTTTGACTCCTTTCTTTCAAATAATTATTTGAAAAGTGACCTTGAGTTTTAGAGGATGGGAGAAAATGATATGAAATTCCTTCCAACTTTACTGTGTACACTTGAACATCACATGATATAATATTCCATATTATATGAATGAGGAATTTGACATTTACAAAACCTATCATAAACAAAAATGAAAAAGCTCCTTTCGTTCTGGGGAGAAGTAGCAAAAGTGCCATATAATCTACCCTAAACAAACAAAAAACTTCAGGGAAAAACTGCTTACTCATTGAGGACAAGCCAAACCCATTCTTCCTGATCAAAGGCCAAGTGAAAATAAACAACAAAGATAAAGCTTCTTGCAAAAACCTATCCAGTTGTAGAGGTGATTGATAGGGCCCAATTAAAAGCTTGGTTAAAATTTAAGTTTGAGCTTCTATTGCGTTTCAAAACAGTGTAACAAATTGATCTAGAAGTTGAGGCTGGCTTTTGTTTGCTAAAAATCACAGAAGTCATGTCTGCCTTATTGCGTCTAAGCATGTTCACGGTCGAACACAGACACACACGCACGCACACGCAGAGATTATGCCGCGACGTACAGGGAAATAGTCCGTTTCATCCCAGCCCCTTTTATTTGTTAAGAATCATCCCCAAATTTGCAAATGAACCTCAGGAGTGGGCGATGGGTGAGTGAGCTGAAGACACTCTGGAGGGTTTGTGGGGCTGACAGACTACAGAGCTTCAGGGGAGAGAGCGGCCCCTTCCTCGAGGAAAGAAAAGAGCCGTCTTTGAACAACTCTTCCTCATTCCTCCCCGGTGCTAAGTGGAGATGGAGAAGGGCCGCCGCTGCCTGGTCTGGGCGTTCTCCTGGCCGGCTCGAAGCGCGTCAACGGGCTTCCTTCCAGGCTGGAAGCTGAGAGAGGATAAGGATGAGGAATACTCCCGGCCGAGGCTGAGCCTGGACCTAGAACTCCCCTCGCCCCCGGGAGACACTCGCACGACGATGGGGCTCCGTCACAGGGACAGGCTCCCCGTTTAAGCAGCAGAATAAAGTCGGGTTGGGTAATCCCCCAAGTATAAAAGCCTGGTCCACAAGGTCCGACCCATAGAAAGCAAGGATTAATAAAGGAAGAAAGACATGGGGAAGGAGAGACAGATCTCCCCCCACAGACGAATTGCAAATGATGCATGTAGGTTACCCGGCCCTCAAGCAGGTGGAGCGTAATTCAGTGCTCTTCCACTGTGCGATGCCCACACTATTTCCTTCCAAAGAGGGCAGTGAGGGGAGGGGAGAGGGGGGAGGGTTGCAGAGGAGAGGCCTGGCCCTCACCCCTCCGCCCCTTGAGGGGGGTCAGCAGCAACTGTGATGAGTCAGCGCGAGCGCACATGGCCTTGACCTGGTGTCTTGGGAGGGCCCTTTACTCTGGGGTCTTCCTCCCCCCATAATCCCAGTCTAGCCCAGTCTAAGGAAAACATCAGACACATCCCAGTTGAGGGACTCTACAAAACGCCCGATCACGACCCCAAACTGTCCAGGTCATCTACACAAGGGAAGAGTGAAAAACTGTCACAGCCAAGAAGAGGCCAAGGAGACAAAATGAGGACGTGTCTGGATGGGCTCCTGGGAGAGAAAGACGACATTCCGTCAACACGGAGGAAATCTGAGTAAACGACGGACTTTGATGAATAAAAATGTATCAATATTGGTTCATTTGTTGTGACACATACACCAGACTAATGCCAGATAGATGTTAATAACAACAGGTGTAGGTACAAGGAAACTCTCTGTGCCATCCTTGCAATTTTTCCTGTAAGTCTAAAAATATTCTAAAACAAAAATTTTAGGGAGTTCCCGCTGTGGTGCACTGGGTTAAAGGATCTAGCATTGCTGCAGCTGTGGTGTAGGTCACAGATGTGGCTTGCATTAATCCCTGGCCCGGGAATTCATAAGCCACAAGTGTGGCAGAAAAAGAAAAATTATTGCTCTTTTTTTCACAAAGGTGATTTAACACTCTTTTCAAACACTATTTCATTTTAAGATCTAAATCAGTCATTTCCCACGGTATAGGTTCTCACTCTGCAGTTTTTAATCAAGTAAAGATTTTGTGGTTTGGAACCTAAAGTTGAAGGGGGAGCAGAAAAAAATTTTTAAAAATTGAAAAATGAATTTTAGGGAGTTCCCATCATGGCTCAGCAGTAACAAACCAGACTAGGATCCATGAGGATGAAGATTCAATCCCCAGCCTCCCTCAGTGGGTTAAGGATCTGGCATTGCCATGAGCTGCGGTGTAGGCCAGCAGCTGCAGCTCCAATTCAACCCCTAGCCTGGGAACTTGCTACAGGTGCGGCCCTAAAAAGCAAAGAAAGAAAGAAAGAAAAAGAAAAAGAAATTTTAAGAAAACCTTCTTAGAGTAACTGATTTTTAAAAACTACTACAAATGTTAAGACACCCATCTCAATAGACCCGCTTGCTATGGTCCAGGCTCCAGTGCATCTGAAAGGCCAGCAGGGTGGGGGGTGAGCCTCAAGCCCACCCTGAGTGTCAAGATGACTCACTTTGCTCAAATTAGCCTGTTTCAGTGGAGTTTGCATTTCCATCCTTTATCATGACTTGATCATCCACCCAGAAAGGCACTTAAACCAACTTTTCCTTTAATTTTCCAGAGTTTTTTCCTCTGGCCTTGTTAACCTCCTCAAAAGCTCTTATTTCTTTAACGTGAACACAGAGCCTTCAGGGAGGCCGCAGACTCCACGCGTGTGGGGTGAGCAAGGTGCCTTTAGGTAACATTAACAGAGCGGCTGCAGCCACCAGCTTAACCGTCTTTGGCGGAGTCTTTCCATCATCAGAAAACGCGGGGAACCTAAGTCCGAGGGCATTCAAGCAAAACTCCATTTTCTAGCACCTGTCCCTAAAGGCAGAGCTCAGCTAATATGTCTCGGTAGCCACACTGCCTGTCGCAGGACCTGGCACTCAGTAAATATTTTTGGAATGGATGGATGAAGAATGGGGGGGATAGGATTCTGCCAGAATGAGAAGGGGGAACAGTGATTTCAGGGTGAAGGCACGGCGAGAGTGAAGCCGGCAAGGTCCAAGGACAATTTCACATCTGGGAGGGTTTCTGGACTTCATGGCATGTCTACGTTGTGATTTAATTACCGTATTTATAGACGACAATTTGATAAGACTATTTGTGAAGTAATAAGAAATACACACACACACACACACAGGTCTCTGCGTTCAGTTCCTGGTAAAGGACTCCTAAAACCCTTGTGAATTCGTTAACACATAAAAACGTCAGGAGCATCTCTTGTTCTAATGCGATGACCCTGGGTGGGAAGAGAGCTGGTCACCAGAAAACAAGCCACGATGAGAAACGTGGCATTTCCATTTCTCTAGAGTGGGGAGGGGGGCTGGGAGTGGAGTTAATGCTCAGTCACGCCCACAGGAGGAAACCTCCCCAAAGCCGCCCCCCCCCCGTGGGGGGGGGGGTGAACACGGGGAGGGAGGGGCTTCAGCTCCGACCCCAGGACCCTCCCAGTATCCTGTATCCTTCATTGCATCCTTTAATAAACTGGTGAAGGTAAGTAAGCTTTTCTGAGAGTTTCGTAAGCCTCTCTAACAGGTTCATCAGGCACCCGAAAGAGCTCCTTAGAACCTCAGGTCTGTAGCTGGTGGGTCAGAAGCTTGGGGGACGGACAACCTGGGCTTGTAACTGGCATCTGCGGTCGGAGTGGGGCTGAAGGCGAATCTGTGGGATCTCGGGGTGACTCCGGGTCAACAGTGTCAGAACTGAATTAAACAGAGGGACTCAGGCTGGTGTCGCCGAGACGAGCTCGGTGTGGGGGCCAGAAGCGACGTGTTTTCTGTGAACAGGAGAGGAGACTCGAGGAGAAGGAAGGAAGACACAGCGGAGAAGAACTGCATTTTCCCAAAGGCTAGTTGGTTTTATGTATTTATTTATTTTTGCTTTTTTTAGGGCCACACCTGCGGCATATGGAGGTTCCCAGGCTAGGGATCAAATCGGAGCTACAGCCGCCGGCCTACACCACAGTCACACCAATACCAGATCCGAGTCTATCTGCAACCTACACCACAGCTCACGGCAACACTGGATCCCCAACCCACTGAGTGAGGCCAGGGATCGAACCAGCAACCTCATGGTTCCTTGTCAGATACGTTTCCTCTGAGCCACAACGGGAACTCCCCAAAGACTCTTTTAAGTATAAATATTAGGAGGTTTGAAGGGAAGTTAAGAAAATCCTAGGGGAATACCTCACTTTAGAAAATAACTTTGGGAGTTTCCATTGTGACTCAGTGGGTTAAGAAACTGACTGGTATCCATGAGATTGCAGGTTTGATCCCCAGCCTCGGTCGGTGGGATAAGGATCCTGCATTGCCATGAGCTTTGGTATAGGTCACAGACGCGGCTCAGGTCCTGTGTTGCTGTGGCTGTGGTTAGACTGACAGCTGCAAGTTCCAATTCAACCCCTAGCCTGGGAAAATCCATATGCTGCAGGTGCAGCCCTATAAATAAATAAATAACGATTCGATTTAAAAGAAAATTTTTTTCTTGGGAGTTCCCATTGTGGCACAGCGGAAACAAATCTGACTAGGAACCATAAGGTTGTGGCTTTGATCCCTGGCCTTGCTCCGTGGGTTAAGGATCCGGCGTTGCTGTGAGCTGTGGTGTGGGTCGCAGACATGGTTCGGATCCCACGTTGCTGTGGCTGTGGTGTGGGCCGGCAGCTGTAGCTCCAATTCGACCCCTAGCCTGGGAACCTCCATGTGCCAAAGTTGTGGCCAAAAAAATAAATTAATTAATTTTTTTCTTAGAGTATAGTTGATTTACAGTGTTGTGCCAACTTCTGCTATTACAGCAAAGTGACCCAGTCGTACATATATATATACATTATTTTTTCTCATAGTGTCTTCCATCGAGTTCTATGCCAAGAGACTGGATGTCGTTCTCTGTGCTGTACAGCAGGGCCTCACTGCTTATCCGCTGTAAATGTAATACTTTGCGTCTCCTAACCCCAAACTGCCCGGCCGGCCCACTCCCTCCCCCTCCCCCTCGGCAACCACAAGTCTGTTCTCTGTGTCTGTGAGTCTGTTTCTGTTTTGCAGATAGGTTCGTTTGTGTCATATTTCAGATTCCGCAGATAAGTGATAGCGTATAATCTTTGCCTTTCTCTTTCCTAGTTCACTTAGTATGAGAATCTCTCTAGTTCCAGGCACGTTGCTGCAAATGGCGTGATTTCATTCTCTTCATGGCTGAGTCGTGTTCCACTGTGTATGTACCACCTCTTGACCCAGTCATCTGTCGATGGACATTTAGGTTGTCTCCATGTGTTGGCTGTTGTGAAAGAAAAGGACTTTACTGAGCTCTGTTTTACATTCATACCCCGTACAGGGGAACCTGTGAAACCTCACCCCCATCAAACCTCTCTCACCCCCAGGGAAGTTCTGCCGAGCCTCTTGGTAGACAGGCCCGCCCCCACAGCACGCTCGACTGGCCTGCCTTTCCCACTGCAGATCAGTCTCGCCTGCCCTCAACGCGGTGTGAGTGGAGCCAGGCCCATCTGGCCCGTGTCCAGCTCCTTTCACTCAGCCAGACACTAGAAGATTCCCGAGGGTCGTTGCAGGTATCGGAGGTGCATTCGCATGCGTCTGTATTGCTGATGGGTTCCCTGGGGCCCATGCAGCAGGACGTGGCGTCCATCCCCCTATTCGGGGCGCTTGGGTGGTGTCCAGTTTGAGGACAGCTGCTTTGACCCTCACACGCGGTTCTTTGTGTAGACACAGGTTTTCGTTTCTCTTGGGTCACTGTCGAGGCGTGGCATTGGGGGTTGTACAGTGAGTCACGTGGGAGAGCCTGCATTCTTAGGAGGTTGGAATAATGCTTGTATTCTTCGAGGACACAAGCGACAATGGGGAGATGGCACCAAAGATGCTGGCTGGTGCATCGGAGCCGAAGTGACTATTATATGTCCATATCTGGAAACAGACTTATCTAGGCAGCTTCCCAGGGTCTCACACGTGCCTCCATAGCAAGACGTCTACAGGAAATTACCAATACTGCAAGTGTATTCGTATTTTTTTTTTTCACCTAAAAGCTATAGAAACTCAAGGCAAACTGACTTAATGCAGAAAAAAAGGTGGCGGGGAGGTCTTTACTACCCACGAGCTTTTGTAACCAGCCCAAGGGTGCTGCGGCTTCAGACATGGCTGGATCCGGGTGTGTCTCCACCCCCTGGGGGGTTGCCTTCTTTTCTGTTAACTTTGTTCTCAGGCGCCACTGCCCCCTTTCCCTGGCAGCTCCCACAGAAGGAGGAAAATTTTCTCTCAAAGCTCCAACCACATCCCAGCTGGTCCCGCTCGCTCTGACTGTGGCTGGCGGCTCTCGGGCTCTTTTCGAGCCCATCGCTATGGATCCCGCGTGTGAGGCTCTGGCCGGCCAGGCTCGGTCGCTCGCAGGCTGGTGCCCTTGGCGTGGCCTGAACCACAGGCCCGAGGGGCAGTGAGCAGGATCCCTGAGAGCAGCTATGGCAGCGGGAGCAGCAATGCCCTTTTCTGCGCTTGGCAGAAATGTCATCCAAATTGTAGATTTTTAAATATATTGGTGTCACTCAGGGCCCTTCACTTGAGAGAAAAATAGGGGAGGCTTTCAAGGGTCCCTTTCCGGGATGATTCAGAAAGTAAGTAAGAGGGAACGTCCACCCACAACACACCAGTGAGCCCACGGACGAAACACCGCTGTGCCCTAGAGCAGGTGTGGCGTGCTGTCCGCCTGGCTGGCATCAGGTGACTGGGAGTGCAGGACCTCCCCAGGTCCCCTGGCTACAGGGGTGCTTTGCCCAGACCCCACAGGGCCCTGGTGACCGCTGCTGTGGGAGGGCTGGGAAAGAGCCGGCTTCTATGGGCTTTCATTCCATCAGTCCCAAGGGGAGGCTTTTCCGTGAAGCCTTGTTCTTGGGTTCCTGGGAGCCCTGGGCATCTGGTTCCCCTTCACCTGACAGAGCAAGGGGGGCAGTGAGGACCCCCACTGTCTGCTTTCTCTTCCGGGTCGGCTTCCAGGCTTCCAAGCCTCAGTCCAGGAGGATGAGCGTCTCAAGCCCCCCGAACACTTGGCGGGATCCAGTCGTGCAGATCGGAGCCTCTGGGGTCGGGCTTCCTGCCTCTTGGTCCAGGCCCGCAGCCTTCCGCCACGTGAGCTTGAACGGGTCTCGTCGCCTCTGTGAACCTCACTTTCCTCATCAGTAAAGTGGGAACAATCGTAACCCCTGCCGATCGCCTGTGAGCTGGGGCTGCGATGAGGAACATGCGAGATCGCGCGAGCAGGGAGCTTGGAGGTGGGAACAAGCAGACAACGCCCAGCATTACCCAGGGCCCTCGGCAGTGGGCATCGGGACTCCAGCTGACATGGAGGGGTCAGACTCCAGCATCGACCAGGCAGAGAAGAGGCTGGAACCCCCAGACACGTCACTGCATTAGCTCCGCTAAGCAATTCTGCAGCCACGGCCAGCAGACTCAGAGCTAGAGTTTGCTGCCTGCGGTCAGACTTCCTGGTAGCAGCTGTTTCTGGCCCCGACCTCTGTGGATCATCCTGCATCCCTGGTGGCCCCTGGGCCCAGGGGCAGGCCAGCTGGTCCTCCATCCGGGCCAAGGCCCCATCACCAAGAGCGGAGGACTGCCACACCCGGGGGCATCGCCATCCACCCGTCCCGCCCCCACCCAGGGGCAGCCCGGCCAGGACTCCCTGCCTGGATTTGAGCCCCTGGTGGGGCTAACGCCCAACCCCGGCCCCTCCGCATCCTGCCTGTCTGTCCTGCTGCAAACACCATGTCTGCATCTTTGACAGAACCAGAAAAGTGACGCCTGACAAGCTCAACAGCCATCCCAGGTACCCACCCCTTCCACGGGTACCTCACTGGAAGTCCCCGCGCACCTGCAAGGCCCTTGTGCAGGTAAGGAGAGTGGGCGCTAAAGGCGTTGGGTAACCGCCCATAGTCACGCGGTACCCAAACCAGGACTCAGAACTGAAGCTCAGGTGGCTCTCATGCCAGACTCGGGATTCTAGCCCCTCCCTAAGCACCCACTCTGGCTGGAAAGTGCTCAGAAGCAGGGAGCCCCTGGGGTCCAACAGGGGACAGGCCGACCCCAGGACAGGCCCGCCCCAGCCACATGCTGCTGCGGCCTCTCGGGTGCTCTAAGCAGGAGGCGTGCCCAGTGGCCTCCTTGACCTGTGAATGCCTTTGCTCCTGGAGCAGCCTCCCCTCTGCCCCGACACGGTGACCTCGGGGACCCCAGTTTGCCTCCCTAGATGAAAATGCCTACTTAGAGACCCTCAGGCCAGCACTGTCTCCCATGCCCTCCTGGGGACACCTCCGAGCTCCGAGGCTCCGGCGAGGGATCCTCCAGTCTGGGAGTCGCTTCAGCCTCAGCCCTTCCGGGAGGAACAAAACAGAGCCCTGGGCTCCTCAGAATCTCGCCTCATTCCCCTTTGTTTGGGTTCAGGAATGTTCTCCCACGGAAAAGTCTCAGGGGTATCCAGTTCTGTGTCTTCCCTGTGTCTGCCGGCGGGAGACGCTCAGGAAAGCCCGCAGGGGACATGGGGCTCGGCAGCAGCCGCTCAGCCTCTCTGGAACCACGGCTGGGCTGGGGGTCGGGGGAGCCGAGGGTAGCCCTGGGGAGGCCGCGGGGAGCTTTCTGCAGGGCAGACCCTTTGCCTATGAATCTATTTTATGTTTTTACCTGTTTTCCCCTCGGAGTTCATTTCAAAAAAAAAACACACCAAAAACAGAACAAACAAAAACCCCCGACCTTAATGCCCTGTCTCAGACGAGACTCTTACTTAGAGAAGCACATTTTTCAAGCGGGAGAACGGGTGCGTCTGCATCTCTCCTCTTCCCACAGAGGACGAAGGGCCATGAGGCGAGCGCCGCTGTCGTTCCAGCCTGTCGGCCTCCGTTCCCGACATCATCGCCTTTGGCGTCTGCAGCGCGTTCCTTGAATCGTCTCAGTTGTGAGGAAATGTTCTCCTTTTTTTATTATTTATTGATTCTTCTTTTTATGTTTTTATGTATTGTCTTTTTGCCTTTTCTAGGGCCGCTCCCGCAGCATATGGAGGTTCCCAGGCTGGGGCTCTAATCGGAGCTACAGCTGCCGGCCCACACCACAGTCGGAGCAACGCCGGATCCTGAACCCACTGAGCAAGGCCAGGGATCGAACCCACAACCTCATGGTTCCTAGTCGGATTCGTTAGCCACTGTGCCACGACGGGAACTCCAGGAAATGTTCTTACACTCCCAACTTTAAGTGGCCCAACGTCCATTGCCACCAAGTTCAGCGATGACACTGGGAAGCGTCACGGGAGGCTTGAAAGGCAGTTGGCGGGGAAGGCGGGGGTGACTCTGCGGCTGTCATGCTCTTCGGCACAGGGGACTTTCGCAGAGCCGAGGCCTCCTCCTGGGGACGGTGGCAGTGACAGGCCTGGCTGAGCCGCTGAGGAGCATCCCGTCTTCCCTCGTGGTCCCGGCCGAGCATTTATCCCTCGTGTTTTCACCTAACAAGGGTGGCGCCACGTCCAAACCCTGGGAGGATCTGGGGCAGAATTTAAATCACCCCTCGCATGGGTCCTCGCTTCCTAAGTGGCGGGATGAAAGGACTCCAGAGTCAAAAGTGTCCTGTTCCTCTGGGGTCTCTCTGCTCCGATCGTGAGCTTCTTCCCGTTCAAAGGAGAAAGCCTGTGGGTTCCCCAGCGAAGGCGACCTCGGGGTGACGTCCTGCTGTTTCCCCATCAAAGCACCTTTGCCCGCAGCTGAAGGGGAGCACGAGGAGCTGCAGACCCACCTGCTGAGGTCAGGTCGGGACTCCTGGCTCCCCTCCCCTCTTCTAGTCACCAAGCCCCACGGGATCCGGACTCAACGCTGTTCCTCCGTCCCGTCCAGCAGTGACTACACTGCAGCTGGGCCTCACTGTTTGAGGTGCTCTGTTGCTAGAGACTGTTTTGCATTAAACCCAAGTATGAACGCACGAATTAAGGCCTCTAGGAAGCTTTGCAAAGGGTGCTCGCTGGTCCCTCTGCCCCAGGCAGACGAGGAGGAACGTGCTTTTGGGGGCTTTCAGAGCTGCTTTGGGGTCAGGGCAGCTTCTGGAAACGGGAGAGGGAAGACGTAGCTCGTCCAGGGCAAGCTTGTCTGTGTGTGTGGCTGTGCACTACGGCTGGTGTTCTCCCAAGACAACGAAGAATCAATAACTTCTCGGAGTTCCCGTGGTGGCACAGCAAAAACGAATCCGACCAGGATCCATGAGGGTGCGGGTTCCATCCCTAGCCTCACTCAGTGGGTTAAGGATCCAGCATTGCCTCGAGCTGTGGTGTAGGTCACAGACGTGGCTTGGATCTGGCTGAGGCTGTGGTGTAGGCAGGCAGCTACAGCTCCGATTCGACCCCTAGCCTGGGAGCCTCCATATGCTACGGTGTGGCCCTAAAAAGCCAAAAAAGCCAAAAAAGCCAAAAAAAAAAAAAAAGAATCACTAACTTCTCCCCTTCCAGGTGCATGAGGAAGCCAAGGAAGTGACTTCTTCGACCTGAGCTGAAGCTCTCATGGGAGGCCGACCCGGCCTGGAGCTGAGCTCTGATTCCCAGTTAACACAGCTCAGTGCCGCTCCCAGGAAAGTGCACTGGTGCCAAACAACTAGGGTCGATGGTAAAACCACCGACACACAATCAATAGGGCACTTTCCCTGACCGCCCGCCAGCCTCGTCTCTGGAAACAAATCGATTGCGTGTTGTCAGGTAAGTTCTCTTGGAGCTGCTCCCTGAAACCCGAAGCTCTCTGAAGATTCCACTGTGTACCTTCATATTTTGAACCTAGTAGGGGCTTAATCAACGGGGAATGAAGGGATGGATAAAACCAGGCCAAACAGCTGCCCCCAAGGGCCCCCGTGACTCTCCAGATGGCACCAACTCATTTAGCCAACTAGCCATGAGGCAGCTTTCACCACCCCTCCCTTGATTATTCTGGTGCAGTTGGCTTCTTGAAAAAACACCAGTGCAGGAGTTCCCGTGGTGGCTCAGCAGGTTAAGGACTCTATGTTGTCTCCGTGAGGATGTGGGTTCGATCCCTGGCCTTGCTCAGTGGGTTAAGCATCCACTGCAAGCTGTGGTGTAGGCCACAGATGCAGCTCAGATCCCCCGTTGCTGTGGCTATGGTGTAGGCCGGCAGCGGCAGCTCTGATTCGACCCCTAGCCTGGGAACTTACATGTACCGCAGGTGCAGCTGTAAAAAAAAAAAAAATCAATGCAAAATTAAGGTAAATTAAAACCCCACATAAAAATGCAACTCATCCAGAGTTTCACTTTCTCTCCTGTGTGGATGTGGGGGGCTGTGTGGCCTGGGGGGGGGCGCTGTGTGGACGTTGGGGGCTGTGTGGCCGTGTCAGGGGCTGTGGCCTGATTGGAGTATGAAGCTCCTCCTTCTTTCTGGCAACATAGTTAAAACATAGACTGACACAGGTAAGGGGCAAATCCTCATGACAGTATTGTCATCGACCGAACACTCACAGGTACGGTGACTGAATGGCAGGAAGAATGACCCTGCTGGCAGCAGGTGTTTCTCCTGGAGGGACCAGCCGCTCAGAGGGGTGGGTGCGGGCTGTCTCTGCGGCGAGGGAACCCCGTCTGGGGGCGGTGAGGCCTTGGATGCAGGCTCCTCGCCTGCTTCCCCTCCCTCCCTGTCCCTTCCCAGGTCCCTGCTTATCACCCACAAACCACGTGGGTGTTAGACACTGCGGCAAACCATATTTCCCCTGCTTTGCGGACTGTTCCCAAGGCCTTTCTTCTAAAGAAAATGAAAGCCACTTGATAAAATACTGTCTGGTCCCCGTAGCTGCCTCCGTCCAGTAAGGGCTGGTTGCCACGGCCGCCTCCTGTCTCCTAGACCAGTGGGGGTGTGGAGCGGAGCCCGTGGAATGCATTCACACTTAAAAGCATCACTCTGTCAGCCAGCAATGGTGAGAGCTTTTCAGGGGGTCACGATTTTCAGTGTGTTGCTGGGACTGGTTTTGTAGCACGAGAAATGGGGTGGCTGGGAAAGGGTCCCGTGGAGGGAGGGCTGTCCACGGACCCGCCTTGTTCCCAGGACGAGGGGGAAAGTCCAGGCAGCGTTTGCAGCCGAGTCGACCTAGAGTAGCAGCCCTTCACCTGTGGCCCGTGGACCTGAATTATACACCCATGATGAGCCTTTAGCTGCGGAGGAGGTCACCTCTTCCCTCAGGCCATCGGAGGGGCCAAGACGTCTGGGAAGATGGGTCCTCAAATGGAGATTTTTCACCTCAATTGACTGAGAGGCGCCCTAAGAAGCAGCACGTAGCTGCGAAATGTTAAACCTACACTTTGCAATAAATGGGGACACGTTTATTTTTTATTTTTTTATCTTTTCTAGGGCCGCCCCCACAGCATATGGAGGCTCCCAGGCTAGGGGTCCAATCAGAGCTGCAGCCGCGGCCTACACCACAGCCACAGCAACACCAGATCCGAGCCGCGTCTGCGACCTACACCACAGCTCACAGCAACGCCGGATCCTCAACCCACGGAGCAAGGCCAGGGATCGAACCCGCACCCTCATGGTTCCTAGTCGGATTCGTTAATCACTGCGCCACGACGGGAACTCCAATGGGGACAGGTTTAAAGTCAACGGGCTTCCTTTAGATTTACAGCTTTCGAAGACGGAGGAAAACTCCACGCATGAACCTGCCTCCAGAACCGGGCGTCCCCTCCCTGGATGAAGAGTGTGAGGGTGGATGATGGCCTGAGTGGCATCAAAAAAGGTGCGTTCTGTCCCATCGTAGACCCTTCCTTGACCCTGACGCCGCGGGCCGTGGATGGCGGGCACGGAGGCCGAGTCGCAGTCCCGCGGCTGCCGGCGGTGGGGCCAGAGGGTGTGAGAAGAGCAGGAGGAGAGCATCCACGGAAGCCCTGACCTAACAAGGCGACCCTCGCAGAACTCGAGGCGTGAGGGCGAGACGGGCAGGGCAGCCGGGAGAGGCAGCGGGGACCTCCACGTAGGAATCACCCAGGGATCCTTAAAGCGCAGATCCGAAACCTTCCTCTCTGGGCAGGGCCTGAGGACCCGCCGTTCTGAGCTGCGGGTGGCCGGCCCTCTGAGCAGCAAAGGGTGGCCCCGATCCCGACCCCTGGAAGGGTCTCCCTCTCTCTGAAATGTTTCGAACCTTCAGAAAAGTACAGAGGATAACGTCGGCACAGGCCACCCAGCTTTTAGGCGTGTGGGGGGCTCTGCTGGTGGTTTTTCAAGTTCGCTCTGACCGCCGGCCCCGCCCTGCCCTCTCCCTGCCCAGCAGAATCCCGCTTCTCAGCCCGGCCGTCTCCTCCTTCCACGGCTCTGTGTTTTCACATGTGTCGCTGTAAGTGACCAATATGTGGTGGGGATTTGGGTCTTTTAAATCAATACCACTTTCGTGTGGTTTTCTGCAATTTGCATTTTCACTCAATTTTCTCGTGTCCTGCTTCAGCGCTTTTCCTGAAAATGCGTTAAGTTTCTTCATCCATTTCCCTCTTGGTGAAGGTTTAGGTGGTTCGTTCTGAGAAACAGTGGTTTGGGGGAGTTAGGGGCTCCCGAGGTCTCACGCTGTCCCCTGCACGCCTGGCACTTCCTCCCAGTCTGGGGTGGCTTTTGTTGCTGGGATTGGCTTTAATTCCGTTTACAGAGCCTTTTACAAGGAAGCATTAAACTTTAATGCGGTCCAGCTGGTCAATCTTGTTCTATTGTTGTGTGTGCTGTTTCTTTCGTGTTTCCATCTTGAAGATGTGCTCTTTAATTCAGCAGGAATCAGTTGAGAAGAGGCAGTGCAACCTTGTGGGTGAACGAGCTGCAGTTTCCTAACCATTTCTCAGCTATTTTTACAACGCTGTTTCTGACCGGTAGTGACTGGGGGATGTGTGCTCCCTGACCTGTTTCTCGAAAGGACTGGTAAGTTCTTCTCTGGAGAAATAAAGGCCAGGCTGGGTGCTGTCCGCTTTGTCTCCTGACTTCCTCCTGGTGTCCTGGTCTTAAGTCCGCTGCCGGCGTCTCTGATGGATACTCACCTCTCAGAATCTCAGGGATGCAGGGACAGTCCGTGGCCTCAGGCCCCAGGGGACGAACGTTTCCTGGTCGCTAAGACCCTCTGCTGGGTCTGGGGTCTGGGGTCTGGTTGGTGGAAGCCCATCAGTCTGGGTCAAGTTTCTCTGTGCCCTTTGTGTGCAGGTTTCATCTGCATCACCGCCCCCTGCCCCAAGAATGCACTGGAGCCGCTGGGAACCCACGTTCGGAAACGTCTCAGGTCCTCAGGCACCTGCCCCTTCTCTTGGTATTTGCCATCACGTGTGGGTAACTGCCTTTGCCTACAGAGCCTCTATTTATGAGGAAACTCCAGGAAGACATTTCAAGGTTCGATCTGGGGAATTTGGGTCCAGAACTAAGTACCTGGTGACCCAGTCAATCCCGTGCAGTTTCATTTAGGTCCCTGTCTTTCAGGAACCTGCTTAGCAGGACTCCAGGCAAGGGGACAATGAGAAGTAAACCCCACTCTTCGAGAGACAGGGGAGGAGTTCCTGTCGTGGCTCAGTGGGTGACATGGAGATTCGGGTTCAGGGGACATGGGGCGAGGCGACCAGGAGGTCAGAGCACGGGGCTGAGGCCTCAGCCCTCTAACCACTGGGGACTGCTCTGTGCACCAGCCACGCCAGAGCTTTCTAGGGACCCGGGGTCGCCTTGCTGGCATCACGCAGGCGTGGTCAAGGGGGCTCATTACAAAGAGCAGAAGACACTCCTGTGACGCAGGAGACCCGGAGGATCCTGGGAGCTCTCTGCCAGGAACCGAGACAAAGACCGAGCATGTCTGTTTCCATCGCGGCCCAGTTGTTCCCCTGACCCCACCCACGCCTTCTGTTCCGATGAATCAACCAGGTGGGGCTTGTTTCCCACGTTTATCTGCAACTCCCTGGAGACACAGGGACCGGGCTCGGGGGCCCCTGCAGTGACCGTTGTCACTTGTCGCGTGCAGTGCATCTGCCTGCCTGTGTTCTCGGAAGGGGAGACTCCTGGCGGCAGACACGTGTCCTGTTTCCTCCCTTCCCATCTCCACAGCGTTCTAGCCCAGCACCTGGTCCACAGTGGGCGTCAGTGGTTCTTGTACCAGATCGGTGAGCGGTTCCCATCTCTCCCAGGGCATCCGTTCACTCTGCACCTGCAGCACGAGAGGCCGCACGGGTGCCGGGCGACAAGGCCCTGATGCTCTGGCCGTCTCGGATCTGTCTTGGCCGAGATGACGGGACCAGCATGTTGAACTGGTTTTTCTTCCAGACCCTGGACCTGCCTCAGAGCAGCCCGGGCTTCCTTGCCACCACAGCACGGATGGCCCCAGGGCCCTTCTGCCACCTGTTCTGCGTGCTCCAGGGACCTCCTGGCCTCTCTTCTAGGACCTGGGGAGCAGTGGTTTATTCAGTTTTGAAATGGCTTCTCGCCTTTGGGAGAACAGAAGTTCTGTGGAGGCTTCTCTCTGGCTGAGTGGCAAGGGTGGGGTGTGTGCGCCCCAGCCCTGCCAGGTTCAAATCTGCCTCTGCACTCGCTTGGGCACCTTAACTCAGTGTGTGCCTGCCTCAGTTTCTGCATCTGTAAAATGGGATGATGACAGTATTTACCTCTTCGAATTACCTGAGGTTTACACAAACACCTAGGGTGGGTTGTAAGACATCAGGAGTGGAACCTGCAGTTAGCGTTCCTCCTAATTGGGGGAAAATTAAATACATTCACATATGCGTAGAGAATGCTGGAGAAACCCATCAGGAACCACTCAACTAGCAGTGGGAGAATGACTCTTTTTTTCTGTTTGTTTTCTTTTTAGGGCTGCATCTGTGGCGTATAGAAGTTCCTGGGCTAGGGGTCAAATCGGAGCTGTGGCTGCCGGGCTACACCGCAAACACGACCACCCCCGATCTTAGCGGCGTCTGCGACCTACGCCATGCTTTTCAGCAACGCCAGATCCTTGACCCGCTGAGGGATCAAACCGTCGTCCCACAGACACTATGTCAGGTTCTTAACCCGCTGAGCTACAGCAGGAACACCCAGAATGACATTTTAACACACAGATTTTTCAATCAAACTTTCTCACTTGATTTGAGTTTCGGCCGTGTGTGTCTATTTTTTAAAAAGCACTTCTCTGTTTTGTCTGCCGATGTCAATGTCTCTCCTCAGTGTCTGTGGACCGTTATCTGATGCTGAGCACACACATCTCTGTCACGCTCCTTTGCACACACACCCTGCCACGCCCCTTGGCCTCTGCCCACCACACTGCACGTGGCTCACAAGAGACATTTCGGGGGCTTGTCCTGCAACCTCTCTACTCTTCTGAGTCGAGCTAGAAAACGAGCATTGGAATTAATGGCCGGGAAGAGCATATCCTGTGGCGGATGCCCTAGTTTACGTGAACGTGCACCTCTGTGCATGATGGCAAAAATGAAAACAAATAGCAAAGCAGGGCCTGGATTTCAAACGCTCTGAATACATTACAGCACATTCATTCCACAGAGGTTTTCGAACCAGACTCATCAGGCATTTGAGACTCGCTTATCTTAAATGGGTCTCTGAAATGTACCAGGGCATCAACAATGACTGTGAATTATGTTTGATGCCTGTTTTACATTAAAAAATAGGAAGCATCACAATTCCTGTTGGGGATAAGGGCATTTTTCTAATCCCACAATTAGCTCTGCCAGCATCCGAACCAGCATCTAATTCCGGCCTTTGGAATAGCCACTTTAAAAAAAGCCAGCTAATGTATGCGTTTGCAGACACGGAGACCAAAATAAATCAGGCGGTGCCGCCTTCGGTACCCTTGGGTGATGAGACCCGGGAGGAAAGGACAGAAGAGGCAGCCGTCTCTGGCACCTCCTGCCCTGGGAGCTTGACAACACTCTCCTGGCTCTCCCGGGGTCCAGACGGTGCACCAGGCTTTGGCAAAGCCGACTGATGAGGGCTCTCGGGCCGCAGGTGAGAGAGACAATAGAACGACGCCACTGGGATGCTACGCAGGGACAGAAGTGACAGGCACTGGACACATGGAAGTCTGCTTGTAGCTGGGCCTTGGTCTAATTATCCTGGCGACTGTCTGGGTGAGGTGGTGAGTGGTGGTCTCCTCTGCTAATGGTTTTGCAATTCAGGTGCCACGCTGGAGGCGTGCCTATCTGGCGGTGCCTCGGGCGTGCGGGGCGAGAATGCACTCATCGGATGCTCAGTGGGCAGCCCTCTGCTCGTTTCTGCGGTGCACTGAGGATGGGTAGCGTGGTTGCTTTTGGTTTAACCATTAAACGGTGCTCACCACCTACTGACATCACGATTCCATATGTTTGGGCAACAGATCCCCGTGTCGGAGGTGATAAGAGGGTCCCTGAGCGCCTAGACAATTAAAAAACGACAGCCTGGTGACTGGCCACCGTGTCCCAGCTGGTCTGGGCTAAGTCTGGACTTTCCCCCGATGCCCTGGGGAGGCTCCTATCAGGTGCCTGTCAGGCAGAGGCTGGAGGCAGCTGAAACTCCTTTGTAACCCAGCATCTGCCATCCATGGTCTCTGTTCTGAAAAAAAAGGGCCCCGGAGAGAGAAGCCACCCCTCTGTGCTTACCCGCAGGTCAGCATAGTTGGGGACAGATGGTTAGACCATGAGGGGCCCGGAAGCCTGTGACCGGGAGCTCCTTAGGTGTTCAGGACCTTAAAATGCCTCCACGCTCGTGGGTGGTTCAACCCTCGGGACAACCCAGAGAAAGGTCCTGCGTCCCCCCACCCCCGCCCCACGACAGTGCTGAGACCCATCATGGTTGAATGTCTTCTGGGGGAGGAGGGGCCCGGATGAGAGCAGCAGCTGGTCGGGTGCTCTTCCCAGCCTCCCACCCAGAGAGCCTTGGCACCAGCACGGGCTGAATCGGAGAACAAGCTGGTGTGTTAGGAGTGGTGGAGTGGTGGCAGGACTGGGTGTTCAAGCCCAGGCCTCTGGGATCTCACACGGAAATGAGGAGTGCGTCGCAGAAAACGAGACGAAAGCTCTCCTGGCTGTAAGGTGACAATGACCTTGGCTGACCTGGTTCCAGGGCCGTGTGGAAGGTGGAACTTGCAAGTGATGAAACTGGGTGTTTAGCTGAGGAGACTTCTAAGCCAAGTTTGAAGGAGTGGTGTCCCTCCCTGGAAGTAAAATTTGAGAGGAGAGAGAAATTAAAAGCAGGGGCTGGAACAGGTGTGCCCCAGCGCCTGTGTTCACAGCAGCCTCATTCACCACAGCCCAGAGGGGAACCATCCAAACGGCCATTAATGGATGGAGAGTGGATAAGAAAATGCGGTCCTTTTACACAAATGGAATATTACTCAGCCCTCAAAAGGAAGGAGATCCTGCCACCTGCCACAACAGGGAGGGACCTTGAGGACATGGTGCCCAGGGAAATAAGCAGACACAGAAGGACAAACATGGGGTGATCCCACTTATGTGAGCTCCCTGGTCATCGGATTCACAGAGATGGAAAGCAGAATGGGGGGGCACTGGGGACTGAGGGCGTAGGAAGGAGGATTCGTGTTTCATGGGGACAGAGTCTTGGCTTGGGAGACGGGTGGTGGTGACCATCACACAACATTGTGAATTTTCCTGTGAATGCACTGCATTGCACAGAACACTTAAAAATGGTTAAAATGGGGCGTCCCATGGGGGTGCAGCAGATTAAGGATCCAGCATTGTCACTGCTGTGGTTCAGGTTGCTGCAGTGGTGTGGGTTTGATCCTTGGCTCGGGAACTTCCACATGCCATGGGCACAGCCAAAAAAAAAAAAAAAAAAGTTAAGATGGTAGATTTCATGTCTATTTCGCAAATTTTAAAAATAATAAAAATATTTTAAAAAAAGAAAAAAGGAAGCTTTCCAGCTAGTTCTCATGCCACTAAAACTTGCCCTAAACTTTTTACCTCTCTGACCTCTGGCTCTGAAAGTCTCTCATTTCTTGGCCCTCTGCCTCCAACCTGTTACCACATCCTGTTGCCCTCACCTGGGAGCTGTCCCATCCCTTGGCCCCCATCCTGCTGCGCCAGCTGGGCGCGTGCCACCCGTGCCTGCCCTGCAGCCTCTGGTCTGGATTCCAGTCCGCCTGCTGAGCAGGTTCATCTCTGAGTGCCCTGCTTTTCCATGGCTGATGGAGTGGCCCCACAGTGGCTGTCAGCCCTGGAGGCCAGCTCCCCGGGCACCTGCCCTCGCCCAGGCCCTCCCCCTCAGGCTCCTGTGACCAGAACCAGCACACCTGTGTCCCCTTTCTGGGCTCCATCCCCCTACACCTGCCCCAGTCCCCTCCCTGCCCCCACTGCTGTCGTGGTCAGCATCGCCAATGGGCCGTGTGCCCCAGCACCCTCCCTCAGGCCTCCCCAGCTGAGAGCAAGCTGCTCCTGGCATGGACCACTTTGTGTTTCTTTTGCCCCAAACTCCCAGCAGGTATGCCACAGCTGATTGACTGATAGGAATAGGTTTCGACTCAGGCAGCTGAGCAGAGTAAACATCAGGTTACTAAGCAATTTCCTAAATATCAGCCGTGCTATTTTGGAGCTACTCAGGATGTGCGGTCCCAGCCCCAGGTGGCTGCCAGTGACACAAAGGACCTGGGCCTCCTTGTCAGGGAAAAGGCAGCTTCTCAGCGGCACCTGAGGGCAAGGCTGGGCGCACCGGGCAGAACCCGGCGAAGGAGCTGAAACGCGTGAGTGAGACAGCGGCTGTGGACAGGACACTTCGGGGGTCTTCTGGAGAAACACCCTCCGCAGAAAGGCAGCTTGGATTCCGGCTCTCAGGCCTCGGTGGCGCAGGGCCTGCTGCCCATCCGTCTCCAGGGGGCAGTGAAGGTCAACTTCAAAGATGCCTCTGCCTCCCACGGCCACCACCTGCCGCCCTCCACTTCCCCCTCACGCTCCCTGTTCTCCCCCTCGCCCTCACTTTCCCACCCCCCGCTCCCCATTCCCACCCCTCCTCACCCCCCTTCCCCCCACCGCCGCCACCTCTCACCAGCCCCATTCCTCCTTCTGCTAAAGCCGCATCAGTCTGTGTCCTTGATGCCCTGATGCGCCTCCATCATAATGCCCAAGCTCCTCTGTGCCAGGCGCCCGACCAGACCCTGCCCTCCTGGGGCTTTTGCCTCATCATCTCACACCCGTGTGCGGGGCCTGGCACTAGACCTGGGATCCCCGATGAGCAGGAAGGGGCTCACGGTCACAGGGAGGGGGCTTTGCACAGGCTGGAGCTGGTCTCCCTGGAACACGACTCCGAGCACCGTGTCTGAGAAGGGGCCGAACACCACGGCCTCAGCTCAGCACCCTAGACTTTCAGGTAAGATCTTAGCAAGCCCCAAAATGACCTCATTCTGTTGTTACTCAGAGAACGAAAGACACGTCTGTCCGCAAATATTTTCCCACCATTTAAGCTGCTGGTTGCAGTTCTCATGATTAGGGCTGCTTTTTCAACAAGCGCACCTGCTGCTGAGATGTGGCCCCATGACTGTGACCGTGGGAAGGCAGGGGTGGGAACACCGGGGAGGCGGGGCCCAGGCCGCTCACCTGGGTCTGTAGGTGGGGCCGTGAAGACCCTTCCCGAGTTCCCCGGTTCTGATGCACCAGGAGGCCTGGGAAGTCCGGCTGGGGTCCCAGGGACCACCAAGGACCAGTCAATCCCTCAGGTCAGACCTCGGGGTCCACCCTCTCCTGCAGGTCCGCTCGCCGTCAGCCTCTCCTGTCAGTTCCCAAGAGATCTGGCCCATCCCCCTCAAACCCAAACCCAGTGGAAGGAAGGTTTTGTTGGGAGATGGACGAAAAGCTTGTGTTGCCCTGACAGAGGCAGCTGACTGGTCCACGCACTCCAAACACCTCTCCCTTCGGAAACTGCCCACCCCCTTCTTCATCGCGCCCACCTTCCTTCCTCACAACACCCCTGCCCCCCAATCCGGCAGGCCGCATGTCTCACCCCGTCCAGCAAAAGCTGGGGGGACAGCACTGTCCGGGAGCTGCAGCCTGAGACCCCGGGCCACACCTGTGCTGGGACAAGTGCGGCGTGACCAGCTGCCGAGAGGGAGAGGGTCACCCTGGGAAGCGCGGGTGTCCTGGGGAGAAAGGGGGGGGGCCATCAAGGGATGTGGGTTTGGGTGGATGACCTGGGGGAGGGTCCAGGGGCCGTCATGGTCTAGATTGGAGACCGGAAGTTGTCAGAAGGTGGGGGCACATCTTTGACGGGCATCACAGTACAGCTTTATAAGAAGGGGAGAATAAAGATAAAAAGCTGCATTCAGCAAAGTAGCAGTTACTCATTTCAGCAAATAAAGCGGTTTTGTGGGTGTCACAGTGACCTTTTTTGGTCTGTGCTTAGATGAAATTATGACTTATTTTATCGTGACATCGGGGGCTGGTGTCCAACAGAACAGTACTGCCAGGCCAGGCTCCGAGGCAGGACTGCTCTTTAAAGCATTTTTCAGCGCTCAGCACAAGCAGCACCTGTGGGTTTCCAGCCAATCCCTTTGCCTGTTTTTCAAGCACAGATCTGGGTGTGGGGCCGACAAAGGGGCCTGGTGATGGAGTATCGGGTGTTCACATCTGATACCCAGCCGTGATTCCGTCCACGCCCAGCTCCCAAGGCTTCCTAAGAATGGGGGCCTCCGGGGGTGTGGGGAATTCTGGGATGAACACTAGCCGACGCCTGAGATGCCAGGGTGTTCACTGCCCTTGCTGTGAGCAGGGCATGGGGTAATCTGTCTGCCCGCTTGAGCTGCTGTAACGGAGACCGAGGGGGGTGGCATAGATGATGGGTTATGCCCTCGCAGCCTGGAGGCTGGACATCCAAGACCAGGCATCGCCAGGGTGCTTCCTCTGAGGCCTGGCTCCCTGGCTGCAGGTACCACCTTCTCCATGTCCCTACCCGCCCGTCCCTCTGAGTCTGTGTCCTAGTCTCCTTTTATAAGGCCACTCATCACGCTGGATCAGGGCCCAGCCTAATGACCTCCTGTAACCTTACTTGCCTCCTGGGGTCAGGGCTTCCATACATGAACCTCCGAGGGACACAACCCAGCCCATGATGGGTCAGTAGTGGAGGGAAAGGCCACTTTGAGGTCCCAGGGGCCAGGGCGGATGCCAGGCGGCCCTGGGACAGTGGAGCAAGGTGGGGAGGGTAGTCATTGCAGGGCCCCCGGGGGAGGCCACGAGCCAGGCCCCCATGGGGAGCGACCGCGCTCCCTTCCTGGCACCCAGGGCAGGGGATGGGTGGGAAGAGGAGGGGGTGGGGGAGGGGTGGAGGCAGAAAAACTCCCAGTCTCAAGCAGGGGAGCGGCTGGGCCAGCGGAGGGGCAGGGAGGGGCTGCTGGTCCCCCGGGCCGCCTGGGCCACACTGCGGCAGAGCTGAGGTCTTCCCTGTGCACAGAATGGGTTCTGGGGGCTCGTGCCGGGTCGACCCTGGGCCCGGGCTTGCAGCCGCACTGAAAGGCCCTCTCTGTTCCCTTGGACCCCCTGGGGCCCAGGCTTACTGGTCTGTGTCTGTCTGTGCCCTCCCCACCCCCCACGGCAGCCCTCAGCACCTTGCCCAGGCCTCTGACCAGGGTGCGGGTCCCAGCTGGGTCGCCTTCAGGGCTTGGTTTCCTCATCTGGAAAGTGGGACAAAGCCACCCTCAGGCTCTGCCCTGAGGAATGCATGAGGCTCAGCCCCCTTTCCCTCCCCTCGGCGTGACCTAGTGGGAGACGGGACACCCCCTGAGAAGGAGAAGCAAGGTGCAAGAGCAAGTTCACGGTCAGCCCTGTGGCAGGAACCTGCGCGACTCACGTGCTTGTTACATTGGAAAGTTTAAGAAAAGGGCGGGAACCTTCAGGGCTTCCTGGAAGCTGCAGGAGGGGCTCTGTCTTCCTACGAAAAGGAAACCTGAGAGTCAACTCACCAGCCCTCCCATTTTATGGGAGAGGAGACTGAGGCCCGGCAGGCGCTGGTGGGGCTGCGAGAGGACCAGGACCCCACCCTGGACATTCAGCGGGACCCTCGGGCCAGACCATGTCACAGGACAAACTTCGGTGATGGTGTAAATGAAAAGTTTATCTCAGCGCCTACCTGGCCCGGGCCAGGTGCTGTTCTAAGTGCTTTTTCCCTGTGAACTCACCTTCAGCACCGTTACCTCGGTTCTGATGACCCTGTGAAGCAGGTGCCGCCACGCTGCCCACTCTAGGGATGGGGAACCCGAGGTGCCGCTGAGTAACCGTTCAGGCTCCCACAGGGAGGGAGGAGCCGTCCCCCCTTCGGAGGCTGCGTTCCTGAGCACGCTGTGTACGGCCTCAAAACCACTGGTTCTCAAAGAGTGGTCCTTGGACGAGCAGCATCGTATCACGTGGGAGCTTAGTCCAGATGTGGGGCCTTGGTGGGCCCGGGCCTTCTGCGGGGGTGCCTGCAAGCCTCCAGCTGATTCTGGTGCTCGAGCTTGAGAACCACGGCCTTGTTTCCCTTCTCCCCCCCCCCCGGGGGGGGGGGCCTTTGCTGGGGCCGGGGGCGGGGGGAGGCAGGGGACTGGAGAGACGGGCGTTTCCTCCAGGCTCCCTGATTTTGACTTTAAACCAGCGTGAGAAGCGGGCTGGGCTGGGAAGCTGCCACACTGGGATTGGATCCATCTCTTTCTGCAGAAGTAAACTTGGGGCTTGTTTATATCTTTCCTTCTTCCCTTTGCTTAAGTACCTACCACAGAGTGGACCATTGATAAGCAATATGCTTTTATGGTGCCCCTGAATTACTTGTGTTCCATGCACAGCTAGCCTGAAAGCAGCCCTTCTCTGCTCGGAAAGCTTCCTGGAACAGAGGCTGTGACTTAGGGAGCAAAGAAAGGGCTCTGAGTGAAGGTCTTGGAACCTGGCCTGCTAGCGCCCAGCGCTGCGTCTCTTTTCCCTTTTTCTTCTGCTTTTCTTTCCATTTCCTTCCGTCCTTTGTCTTTCTTTCTTTCGAGAGCAGCATTCCTATTCCATTATTGATATTTTAAAAATGACTGAAATAGGATACTTGGCACGAATTTGGGGTACCGTCCACAAGAGCAGGGGTGAAACCTTGAATCAGGAAACAGAAGCAAACAGGAGCGAAGGAAGCAGGACAAGTACCAGCTGGCCCATCCAGGATTTGACCCTTCCTTCTCAGGCCAGGGAAGGATGCTCTGACAGTCACAGGGACAGCAGTGCTGCGAAGGACAACGGCCACGGCGGATCAGAGAACTCGGGTGTCTGCTGGGAACACAGACACCTGAACCCATCAACCCGTCAGGGCTGGTGGGGGAGCTCACAGACTCACAACCCAGCTGTTGACGGCGTTTCTGGCTCCTGAGAGATGTCCCAGCAGGAAGCGTTAAGGACATTTGCTGGGAGGCGTCTCGACATAAAGGGGGACCCGTGGAACTGCCAGGGCAGGAATCAGAGCTGGGGGACCTGTGAGCACATGACGTGGGGTGAGCAGAAAAGGACATGTCCTTCTGTTTATCGCTCTCCTTAACATATTCACAGGACTTCAAGGGCCGTTGAGATGTTAGCTCCAGCCTCCTGACAACGAGAATGATGCTTGTTTAGTAATTGATCAAATTCCACCACCTACTTGGTATTAATTCCTGGGAAGAGGGGTGCAATGGACGGGAAATCTTCATTTTCCTGCCTTGAACGCTGTCACACATCTAACCAGCCGAAATAGGGAGTCTTTCCAAGTAGGGGTGTCCCCAGACCTACTTCAATAAATAGGTTAAGAAAAAAAAGAAATTGCTGTTTGCAGTCAAATCAGATCTATTTTTTGGGGAGGACGGACTCTCTCGAAGGAAGTCTTGGAGCGTAAACAGCAAAGATGGTGCCTCCCCTGAAAAGCCTCCGGTGATTAGCTTCGCGTCTTGATTTCGGATTTGTTTCTTCTCCTCTTCCTGTTATTCTTTCATAGACCAATGAACGACGCTATTCCGTCTTCAGGTGACGGAATCTTCAGTGGGACGGAGATGTGGGCATGATGCCTCCTGGCGCATCCTCTCCGGGGGCGGGTGAGAGTGTCAGCCCTCGTGTGAGGACACCTGTGCTCTGCTGGGTGGAAGCCGAGCTGTTGCACAAAAGCCCACGTGAGTGTGGAAGGGGACACGGATGCCACAGAGCCCAAGGGTGGGCTGTTACCAAGATCGCACCATTGCACCAAGTCCTCCTGCCTCTGAGCCGCCCTGTGACCCTGGAGCCGAGCTGGTCCCGCAGGGCATGGTGCCCAGGAGGATGCCAAGGTCAGCAAGTCTGCCTGATCCCCTCCTGGAGGGTTTGTGAGGGTAACTCCAGACAGACACTTCCTGTGGACAGCTTTCTGGGGCCCCTGGGAGGCCAGACATCCAGCAAGTTCTGCTGGTGATGCGCCTTCTCTGCTGCTGGCAGAGTAGTGGCCATGACCAGCAGGCGGGGGTCTCCACTGGGGTGGGCTGGGGTGCATGCTGCTTCCCGGGCCCTCTCTCTCAGCCCAGGGCCACAGCAGCTCCTTGAATCTGCTTTTCCCGTGCTTTCTGAAGTGCCTTTGCCTCTTCCGGGCCCAGCCCGCATCGCTCCCACCCCCCACTAATGTTAATAATTCTATTTGCAAAAGTTGGCCTGTTTCAAAGTACCACGTGGGTCTGTCTCCTGACTGGACTGGGGTGATGTCCAAGCCGAGGCAAAGGGGCTTCCCTCCCCCACCAAGGACTTTCTCCTCCACGGACGGCCTGGCTGCCTGTAGGCAGCTTCCCCAGTGGGAGCCTACGGAGGGGTGGGGACAGGGCTCCTCTGGGTGGGGACTTCTCCTGGGAGCGAGGACAGCAGAAGGCCCAGGCGAGGCCACTCAGGTCTGTCACTGGCTGCCTGTCCGGGACATGCGTGTAGGACAGATGTGACAGCCCCTCGAGGACAGCAGCTTGAAACACCATCAAGACACAAAAATCACCAGATGCCAAGCCACCGGGGCCTGGGAAGTGGGGTCTGGAGTGTGCAGCCTCCGCAGTCGAGGAAGCCAACCCAGAAAAAGGAGCAAGAGCCTCAAGAAAAAGTCACGTGATCACACGCTCTGTGTCAGGGCAGCCCCGGACCCCACAAAGGGCTTCCGCAGGCACCACATCCTTTGAAACAAACCCGGCTTCCTGCGGGGGTGGGGGGGGGGGCGGCGGCAAACAGGTGTTTGCTCATCTCCCCCCCAAGGAAGCTGAGGCCCAGGCCGGTAACTCCCCCACCATCACGAGGTCTGTGGTGGGGGCCCTGCGGCTGAAGTTCTGGGGTCTCCTTGGCCACACACACACAGAGCTTCATGAATATTCTGGAAGAGTCGAGGGCAAAACCTGTGGTCTTGTACTTGGGGTCTAATAGCTGCGTACGACCTGATTTCCTTTCAGTTCAAGGCTAAAAGCTACGTCGATATTCAGGAGGAAAGCATCTTTTGAACCGTAGGTAAATCATTGTCCGATGCAGCAGTGCCACTGAGTTTGAGAGATTCGAAAGTATGTGAAAACAGGCTCTCGTGTCTTCTCGCGCTCACCTCCCGGGGTGGACGGCCCGTGTCGGGAGAGCGGCTGCGGCTGATTCCTGTGATAAAGCAGCCACGGGAGCAGTATTCGCTGCTGCACACCGATTCAGAACTGCAAAGTCCTAGAGTACACAGTTTGAATGTTTCTTGAGTCATGCGAGAAGATTCTGAAATAAAGAACATGCAGCAGGTTGGGTTGTGGGCCTGGTCGCCTGTTCCTAAACAAATCACATGGGTTTATCTTTTTAATTTTTTGTGTTGAAATGCAGTTGATATGTAGTAGTTCACGCGTCCAGCCAAGTGATTCCGTTCTGCATACGTCCATAAATGTATATACTCTTTTCCAGGTTCTTTACCGTTACAGGTTATGACAAGTCGTGGAGTGCAGTTCCCCGTGCTAGACAGTAGGTCCTTGCGGTTTGTTTTATATACAGTAGTGTGTAACTATTCATCGCACTCCCCTAATTTATTCCTCTCCCTTTTCCCCTTTCGTAACCAGGACTTTGTTTTCTAGGTCTGAATAAGTCACATACTTTGAGGAAAAAAAAAATAGTCCACGGAGATTAAGAAAGAACAAGTTCAGAGATATCCTGAGGAAATGTGGTGACTCAGAAGGCAGACAAATAAATTACACCTTTGGTTCAGACTAATTCTGTATGTGCTTCTAAGAAAGTATGCAAACAAATGTGCACAGTTACTTAGAGTGGAATTGGTTTAATGCATTAATCACTGCGTTGCCAAACCAGGCCACTAAGTGAGCAAATGCGATTTTGCGGAAAGAGAACCCAGGAGCGGGTTGCATTTATTACAGAAATATTTACCTCCCTTCTCTCCAGATATCTGCTCCAGCTAAAAGGGGTCCTTCACTGGGACTTTGAGTCACCAGAGAAACCCACATGTTAGTTTGCCTTTGCACCATTGAATTGGGAAAGAAATAGGCAGATTAGCTGGCATCAGCTAGGATTCCTAGTCTGAGGCGGAAACCCACACAGACCCAGTTAGCATGCTGATGCCTTGCGTTTGTATGAACGAGGCCCAGGTCACCCTCAAATGAAATCCGGTTTTAAAAAGGGAAGGAGGGAGTTCCCATTGTGGCTCAGCAGGTTAAGACCCCAGCTAGTATCCATGAGGATGCAGGTTCCATCCCTGGCCTTGCTCAGTGGGTTAAGGATCCGGCGTTGCCGTGAGTTGCGGTGTAGGTTACAGAGGCAGCTTGGATCTGGTGTGGCTGTGGCTCTGGCGTAGGCCGGCAGCGGCAGCTTCAATTCGACCCCTAGCCTGGGAACCTCCATATGCTGCAGGTGGAGCCCTAAAAAGAAAAAAAGAAAAAGAAGAGAGAAACTGGAATCTGCGTGGTAGGTTAGTGTTGTTTCAATGTCAAATCACCTGAATTGGTAACTCTTCTGTGTTCATGTCAGGGGACACTCTTCTTGCAAAATATATGCTGGATGGAATATGTAGGGGACAAAGAGGGTCTGCTATTAACTTTCAAATTGTTCACAAAAAGCAACAGCCGCGCACATACACCTGCAGAGAGGAGGAAGAAAGTGTGGCAAAATGTTATGTGAATAACTGACAGGTGTGTGAAGAATACATGGGCATTCTTGCTGTTATTCTTACAACTCTTTGATACATTTTAAATTATCCAAAGGAAAAAGGTTGGGTGAGTGGGTAGGAGGGAGAGAATGTTAAAACAGGAACCCCTTCCTGCTTTCAGCCAGTTTGAACTCAAACACCCGGATGATGAGCCAATCCGTCAGTCATCACCGGTCAACCTTCTTTTCAGCTCCCATCATGAGTCCCCACCACTGTGACAACACACGCACGCAGCCATGCACACAAATTCCATTCAGCCACAGCCGGTGGAAACCCTCAGTCCCGGGGGCATTGCCACAGTCGAGGTGACAGGGCCTGCCTCTGGAATGTGGGTGTCCTGGCAGAAAATAATACTTGATTTTGGTTTGCAAAACTGAGAAGGACCCCCCGCCCAGCGCCCTTCAGGTCTGTCCCCAAAAGGACAAGAGCAGAGGCCGCAAGGAGGGGCCTGCCGAGTTCACGGGGCTCAGGGCCTGGCTCTGTGCTCCTCACTTGACGTGCGGCCAGATTTCCTGCGTCCTCCCCGCTGCCAGACGGGAAGTGAGCTCCCTCCCTCCCCAGGCAGTGGTGGGACTGGGACTCTGCACTGGCTGTGGGCTTCCAGGGACATCGTCCCTACCCTCCTCTCTGCGGTTCCTGCACCAGGCCCAGGGGGCGGCGGGGGCGGTGCTGGCTGGACCCCGGCTGCGGCCGCAGTGAAATTGGGAGAAGCCACAGTAGTGGTTCAGAATGGAGAGCTCTTGACCTTGCAAAGGGTGGACCAGGCCTCCTGAGATCCAGCCTCCGGGGTGGCCAGGATCCTTGCCTCCAGAAACCCCGGCAAGGGTTTGGGAAAGGTGCACAGATGCGACGTCCCCAGGAAAGGGCTCAGACAAACCCTGTGTGTGCACAGGAGACACAGGTCCGGGACAGAGGGAAACGGGGCTCAGGAGACAGAGGCTCACCCAGATGAGCTGAGGTGGGAGCAGGACGGAGCCGTTGGGGGGGGGCCTGGGGGGTGGGGGCGGGGCGGCCAGGCGCGGGGATGGGCCCCCCGGGCGGGGGAGGGGCAGGGCCTCCCACCGGCCACCTCCCAGGTCCTCCCTGCGTCTTAAGCCTGAGTTCTGGGGGCTCCGTCCCAAGGGTGAATTACCAGGATAAATGACATTCACTCACGGACTGGCAGGTTCACTGCCAGCGCAGTGGGGCTGTGTCTGAGCAGAGGACCGCAGGGCGAGGGGTTGCTCTTGGTTCTGTGTCCCTTCCCAAGCCTGGGTCTTCACTTGTGGGGCCACCATAGCCCAGTTGGCCAGTCCTGGAGCAGCTCTGGCTGCAGGTCAGGCGGCCTCTGTCCCCTCACCCCACTGCCTTGTGTCAGGGAGCTCAGCGGTGTCCTAATGGCTCTGCTGGGGGCGGACTCTGAGGCCTGCAGGTGACGGGAGCCTTGGGGGCAGGGGCGGGAAGAAGCCACCCGAGGCCCTGGAGCTGCTGTGAGAAGTAAATGGGACAATTCCTAGCGTCCAGAACAGCCTCTGCCGAAAGAAGGGGTATTTCGTCTTGTTATTATGCAAGCACATATCACTTCATGCACCTCCTTAACGCTTTCCTTATTACATGTGAATACTCAGTAATGACGAACAGCAAGTTATTAGGTTATAAAACATCATTATATATAGCTCATTGTAGTGTATTTTAAAGTTGATATATTTGGCATTGATACTACTTTATGTTAATGTTGTAGAGATCACTATATTATTACATTAACATATCACATATAGTTTATTAACAGTCTACTAAGTATTAAATATTCCATATTATTTATTCATATATTAATATATATTAAATATTATTAAAATTTAATTTATCTTCAGCTGCACCCAACCCCTCCTCCTCCATCTGCATCACCTCCTCCTCCAGCCCCAGCCCCTCCCTCCCACCCCAGGGCTCCCGTGCATCTCCCCCTACTCTCTATCACCCCCCACCCCAACTTCACTGCCCAGCAAGGAAGCCGAGTTAATAGCACCTGGCACCATCTTTTTGCAGAGAGTTCCATGGGCCAGAAAGAGAACTTTCCAGGAGAGATCAGCTTGCTTTGTGACCTAACGATGCAGGAGGCATATGGCTCATCACCTTTCAAACTCTCCAGTGGTGGCCATTTTGCCATCCTTGGCCCTGAACCCTAACCAGGAGGCAGATGAGAGCCTCAGCTCCTGCCACCCCCACGGAAGCCCTCGCCCCGCGAGGAAGCTGCGTCCCAGGCCATCCTGGCCCTGCCCAGGCGCCCTGGCTGTGGTGCCACCGCCCATCACCAAGGGGTAGAAGGCAGTTTTCCTTTCCTAGACAGCTTCTGCTGGCATCACTCTCGGTGACTGACCCAAACCATAGACCTTGCAGAGTGAGACCTGACAGCATCACGAATCCGGGTGCTGGTGCACAGAAGGCCACCTTCAAGGAGGCAGGAAAATACCCCTGTGGGACCCAGGACCCCGCCCCGTGGGACTCAGGGAAACAGCCCCTCTCGGATTCCCTCTGTCCCCACCACTGTGGAGAGAGCACGCTGGGCACAGTGGTCTCAGGTCCTCGACAGAGCTTAATTAATGCTCTTAGGGCCACACCTGGGGCACATGGACGTTCCCAGGCAGCCCCGCACCTGCTGCCCTAATGCCCCTCTCGGGGGCGACAACATGGATTTGGGGGATCAGAACGAAGACAAGCCAGAGCTGGACATGCCAGCGGTGGCTTTTTGGGCCAGAGGGAGCGCTTGGCTCCTGATGGCTCCGCGGATGAGTAAGCTCAGGAATGGCAAACACAGCCCTCAGGTCCAGAATCTGTGATTGAGCAGAATATTGATTGCATGGGGTAGGAGGGCGGGAGCAGGCCGTTCACCCCAATGGGGGCAGATCAAGAGGTGAGAGGCAGGCGGACTTGGCCTTCTTTCCCAGGAGCCCGTCAGCCAAGCTGAGACCAGTTCCGCGCTAAACCTGAGTCCTCTCTGTTGCCCCCCAAATAGGTAGGAGGAGAGCTGGTGTGGGAGGGGTGGGAGGTGGGGACTCGGGCTGGCGATGGTCCCCACGTCCAGCATGCCTGGCAGCATCTGTCAGCGGCAGCGGCAGCTCCCCTCTGAGCCGGGCTGCATTCACCAGCTGCAATGATGCCATGATGTGATGATGCATCTGCAGGGAAGGGGCTGAGCCCAAGCAGCTGGGGGGTATAACCCTTGGCTTTTTGCAGGCAGATTCTGTTGTCCAAGGATGAAATGATTGTGTTGCCAGAGAATATGACTTTAGAGCCGGGGGCATGAATTACATCCATAGAAAAAGAAGGAATTCATGGCCCTTTTTCATACAGGATCAGCCCAGCACCACTTCGCCCTCGCCCCCTCAGCTTGGATCTGGAACTAACCTCCCTGGGTCAGACTTTGGGTGCAAGAGAGAAATCAAAAAATGTAGTCCTTGAAAACTGGACACTGAGTATCTGCAGGAGTGCAGATTCCAGAAGGCTTGTGGGCACTGGTTTTATTGTATGCTATCTGGGAAACACGCTGCATCATTAGCAACAAAATAATCCAATTTAGCAAACATTAAACAGCAGTTATGGGCTGGGCATGCTGCTAGCTAGCTGCCGGAGCTTCAAATCCGTTGGACTCTGGCTTATTCATGAGCTTTCTGATGGCTTTGATGGTTGTCTGGGCGCAAGTCAGTACCAGAATGGCTTAATGGACCAACCTCTTAAGTAGGCAGTCGGGTATTTAAAAGAGTGCAAACCGTTATATTTAACATTTCCGTATTTTATAAAAGGACAAAAATAAACTGAGGTTGTTGAGCTTAAGTAAGTGTTTCCTTAGCACAAAAGAGATGATTTCTCTTAGTGGAAGAAACTGTAGAAGAATGAGCAGGTTTGGGATTGTCTGTGTACACGCAGGATACTACCTGCCTTGACTCCGAAAGACATGCTCTGAATGAAGGTGAGGATACTGGGTTCTCACGCTGCTCCCGTGCCTTCTCGTCTTGCTCTTCATTTCAGTGTTATATTACTACTGAGGTTGAATTGAGTTCCCCCAAAAGATACGTTCAGGTCCTAACCCCGATGGCCTGTGACTGTGACTTCCGTTGGACACAGGGTCTTTGCAGAGGTAATCGAGTTAAAATGAGTCACAGGGATGTGTGGTGGGCTCTAACCCAGGGACTGGTGTCCCTACCAGGAGGGGAGATGGTGACACAGACACGTGGAAGAAAGAAAGTGTGCAGACAGAGGCTGAGAAGAGGGGCAGCGTTTGGAAGCCACAGAGCGCCGAGGGGGGCTGCTAACCCCCCAAAGCTACGACAGGGGCCTGGAACCGACCCCCTCCCGCCGCCAGCCCCCAGCAGGCGCCCACCCTGCCATCGCCTTGATTTTGGACTTCGGCCTCCAGAACCGGGAGCGAATGAATTTCTGCCGTGCCCTGTTTGTGGCACTTTGCCGTGGCAGCCGCAGCACTAGAGCCATCATCGCCGCCACTGTCCGGGTTTCCTCTACCCACCATCGGCTGGGTCACGGTGGCGCTTCCTGGGGGTGACATGTTTTATAGCCAAACAGCTTTCCTGTTCACCACTCGTTTCTAGCCTCTCGCCCTCTTTTTTGTCTCAGGGGTCACGTCAACTCCTCAGCTCTGGCCCCTTGGTAAGTCCCTCCCCCCCTCCCTCCCCCTCCCTCCCCCTCCCCCTCTCCTCTCCTTCTGAGCTGCATGCATCCATCTCTTCATCTTTTCACGTCGGAGGTGCTCCTCCCAGACCTCACTCTCTGCATTAAAGGGGGAACCTGACATCACTGCCTCCATCTCTGAGACCGAGTGGTTTTCTCTGCAGGCAGTTTGAAGTCTGGGTGTCCTCTCCACTGCCTTAGGGAAGGGCAGGCTGGACAGGAGCACAGGTGACAGGACCTGCTGTATTCGCTGGACCGTCTGGACTTCCTTTCATGAACCAGGACTCGCTCTGCCTGGTGGCAGGGTGCACCCCACTCCCTCGGGGGAAACACTGGGATTCGGGGCTTTTCCTTCGGGGGAGACACCCTCACAGAAACACCCAGAATGACACCGAGACAGATATCTGGTGACCCCGTCAAGGTAACACATCAAATGAGCCATCACAGCAGGTGTACAGCATAACAGCTAAGAATTTAGATCCTGCAGTCCGGCAGACACAGCTTTGAATTTTTGCCTCTGCCATTTACACATGCTGTGTGGCCTTCTTTTCGTTTACTTAACCTCTCTGTGCCATAGGTGCCTCAGCTGTGAGGAGGGAATGAAAAGAGAACGACCACAGGACTAGTTGTGAGGATGAAAGGCGATCAAGAGTGAGAGCCATGAGCTTTAGGACCGGAAGTTTAGGATGCTCGAGCTGGCAGTTCTAGAGTCAATCTGATCTTTTCTCACGTGTTCTAGGAAACAAGGAAACTGGAGGCCAGCAAAGCAGCCTGCCCACCTCTAAGGAGAGGATGGGTAATGGAATCCGTGCTGGGTGCCCAGATTGGAGTTGTGAGACCTATTACAGCGAGGTTATAGATCGTGTACTTTGGGAGACAGCTGGGCTGTCTGCTCAGCCTCCTCCAGTGGCCCTCGTCACCAGGGCTGACCACGTGGCCACGGGCCGTGTCCGGAGTAGGATCCGAGGTCCGCCAGGCGTTTGGCTCTTATCATTACTCTGTCTGTGTAAACTAGTTTATTTATCCCAGTGAGGCCGTCTGCATGTGTCCCCATTTCTCCATTAGTTTTATCTCTTCACTTGTACTACGCGTGACCTTTGGGGGAGGCATTTTTTTAAAAAGCAGTTGCCTGAGTGTTGGGAGCCTGGCCATCACCAGTCCCTGGGTCAATACGCGCCACGATTTATTCATCACAGCAAACCCTGGGAGCCCAGAGCTCTGGGCCGCCCTTCCCTCCTTATCTGTACCGGGCCTGATGTTGCAGCAGAAAGGGGTTGGCCTCTTTTTTGGCTCATCTGTGGGGAAACAAAAGCCTACCCAGAGCCACCCAGCAAATGTACGTCTGGATCTCTCAGCCTGCGGACCACCTCTGGGTCGGAAAGGGGCTCCAGCCGCCACATTCCCTGCAGGCTGCATAGCCTGCCCAGTGGGGGCCCACCCAAAGCCAGGGAGCAGGACCCCCCTGCAGGGAACAAGGCTGTTCCATATTGTGGTCGATGGCTCTCATTTCCACTCGCTATTTTCCCAGGAAATAGCTTTAGGATTGAAACTCCAGCCCTCTCCTCCAAATCTTCCTGGCCACGCCTGCGGACCCCGCCCCCACTGGCCACACCTTCAGCTGGCCCCGCCCCTTCTGGCCCCGCCCCCTGCTGACCTCATCTGCGTGGGCCACGCCTTCCACTGGCCTTCGAGGTGCACCTGCGGCGGAGGTCTTTCCTGCCCGCCATTCTCCCTGAACACGCTGGGGGCTCGGTACACACTTGCTGAACCGACTTGGATCAGTGAATTCATTCATATTCAGAGGATAATGGTTTGATAGCACTGCAATCTTCCCAGCAGATTTTCAAAGGCACTTCCTAAAGGAGATTTATTTTTGGCTGGGGAAATTCGATAAATGAACACTGGCTGCGGTACAGGCTTAACACAGCAGTGGTGTGTCCTGCAGTCCCATCTGAGTCCAGTGTGCCTCTAGGGTAGCTCTCCTCCAAAGGCGACTCAGACTGAGCTGCCTCTGCCACTGCACTGCCCTCAGGTCCTCCCAGACCAAAGGCCCTTCCAGGACAAAGAGGGGTGATGTGCGTTTTGATGAAACTATCCTGTGCTTTTATGAAAAATGCTAGACTGACGAGGCAAACGTAGATTGAAAGAACTAGATTTCCACTGGTGATCAGGGAAGCCGGATTAGAAAGTATCATTACATTCCAAATTCCTTTTATCAAGTCATTCTCTTCTTTTAAAAGATGTATGACCTGGTTATCCTGCACGGAGGCCTGTGCTAGATGGTGTGGGATGCAGAAGAGGCAGAGGCATTGCCCACAAAAGTGAAGCCTCCATCTGGACAGATGTGTAGTTTGGAGGTGAGAAAAGTGAGAGTCTCTTTACTCAGTTTCCTCCGGGGGCCCATGGGTGTGACCAGGTCCTGGTGTGATGGGGAGGGGACTGCCGGACCAGGAGGACCTTCTGGGCAGAGTGGGCTGGGGGAGGATTGGACTGGGCGCTCTCGCACAGGGCACAGCATGGGAAAACCCTGAGGCAGAGGGAGCTCGGTGCCTCCAGAACACTGCAGAGGTCACTGTGGCTTGAGTTCCGGGGCAGAGGAGGCGAGCCTGGCTGAGAGCGAGCTGGTGTCCAGCCCTGACGTGCTCTGAGCAGGGCTGAGTGGGCTCCAGGCTTCGTCCCCCTGCCAGGCCCTGCCCTTGCCTCTGGACGGCAGCTCCAGCTCCGTCTTGGGTCCTCTCCTGGCTCGTGATTACCCAGAGGCGGGCAGTCAGTGATCCCAGGCGAGGGGCTGATGAAGAGTGTGAGCGAGCACTGAGCTGGGGGAAGAAAGCGGCCACACGTCTAGCAACCCGAGGACGTGAAGAATGACTCCCGAGCAGTGAGAAATGACCCAACAGAAAAACTAGGAAACGCACTGAACCGGCGCTTCACAGCAGTGGGACCGTGAATGGCCAAGATGCTCTCCAGACCAGTGATTGGGAAAATGCACAATACACCCTGAGGACTCAGGGGCACGCTCCTCTGGGAAATTTGCATTTTTATTAGGATATCAAAGACCAAGCTTTCTGACCCAAAGGGATGGTCTCGGATGGTGGCATTTCCAGTCTTGGGTCAGGCGGGTAGAGAAGATACCTGGGGCAAAGAATCCCTTACTTCAAAAATCTCCGCCTCCTTTTGCTGTTACAGAGGCAGAGGCTGCATTTGGTGGTTAATCTGAACACTTCATCTAGTTTAATCTCGGTCTTAATGTAGCCAGCAGCGTCTGATATCTCACACCTTACCCCATACTCCAGTTACGGAAAACTATTTAAACCCTTAGAATATGCTGCGTGCTTTACACCTCTAAACTTTTCTGTATACTTCCCGCTCTGCTTGGAATGCCCCCCTCTCACCTCACTCCTAGGAAAACTCCTACTCACCCTTCAAGACCCAACTGAAATGTCCCTTCAGTGGCTCATTCTTTTCCTAATTTTCCCAGGTGGTATAAGCATGGCCTTTCCTCTGTGCTTCTATTTGCCTTAAAAGAAAAGCCAGCTCTGTTCTATTACAGTACTTGCTCCACTGTGTTGCAACTATTATTTTCTACTTGTTCCCCTGACCTTCAGGTGTGAGCCCCTAAACGCAGGGGTTGAGTCTCTTCACTTCGGCATCAGGGCAGTGCCTGGCCTTTCGGGAGTGCTGAGTAATAGACTTTACTGGAAAATGGACGCCCCTAGGTCCTCTGACTACTTAGGATGATCAGATGACCCGGGACGCATGAGTGTCCAGAAAAGGCATGAATGGTCTCCAAAGTCAAGTCCCACAAATTCCAGGCTTCCATGGACTCTGCATGTTTGCTCCGCATCAGCATGAACACACAGATCGCCCAGCTGCAGTTTCGCAGGGAAAAAAGAAAGCACAGAAGGGTTTTTAGCAGGAGCGTTTAATATTTTCTTTCAGAAAAATCTCGTAGGAACTTTTTTTTTTTTTTGGTCTTTTTGTCTTTTTAGGGCCACACCCGCGGCATATGGCGCTTCCCAGGCCAGGGGTTGAATCAGAGTTATAGCTGCCGGCCTACACACAGCCACAGCAACGTCAGATCCTTAACCCACTGAGTGAGGCCAGGGATCGAACCCGCACCCTCATGGTTCCCACTCAGATTCATTTCCGCTGCGCCACGATGCAAACTCCTCTTAGGAACATTTTACCTAAGGTACAATATTTGGCCTTCTGAGCACAGCATTCAGTTCCTATGAGATGGGTCCCGGGCCGCAATCATCCTGTTTCTGAGAGAAGAGCAGGTGGTCTGTGGTCTGAGGCCAAGGTCACGGGAAAGGGCAGCTGCTGTGGAGAAGGGTTCCGTCCTCAACCCCTGCCCCCTCTCTGCTTTGTGACAGTGGAGCCAGTGCCCAAGGCTGGCCTGAGAAAGGCACAGCAGCTCCTCCCCGAGATGGCAGGCTCTGTGACAGCCAGCTCAACCCCGCCGGCCTGGAAACCCTCCTTGTGCTCAGTGGGGGGGGGGGTCCTTCCGCGGTGCCTGCCCTCCCTCTGCGTGTGGCGTCACATGCTATGGCTTTGTTACCCAGGGACTGGGTCTGCTCAGCTGGTGTGGGAGGTGAACGGGGGCGCCAGCCGCTAAGGGGAGCCAGGGGGTGGGGGCACGAGGCATATGGACTTGCAGAGGGGCTTAAAGCCTACAGGTGTGTGGTCAGCTGGGGCCGAGGCCAAGCGGCCCATCAGTGGCCCAGAGCATTGCAAGCAGGTGACAGTGGAAGTGCAGGATGACCCAGCTGCACTCTGCACACCTCCAGGGGGCGCCATGCATTAGGCCACACGGCACTCAGCCCACAGGACGTCAAGGGGCTTTGGGCTGTTGGTGTGGCTTCGTCTGGGTGGGCGGTCTTTCCATGGGCCGTGGCCCCTCTCCTCCCTACACAGTGAAGGAGGGAGGTGGCCGGCTGCACCCCTAGGAGAGGCCCCGGTCCGGGGAAGACAGCATGGGGGCGGGGGGGGGTCTCCGGAGGCAGAGGCCGGACTTGCTGCCTCCAGGTTTGTGAGGGGGAGGGCTCTGCAGTCCCGCGTCCCACCCTTGGCCCCCAGATCCCAGCTCAGGAGCCCCCGATGGCCTCTGGCCTCAGGAGTGCCCTGCAGGCCCATTCCCGCTCCGCGACAGGAGGCGTCCTGCCTGCGCATCAGCCGCTGACGACACGTGCTTCCTTTCGCTTCCTTCCTCCCCTGGTCACCTCCTTGCACCAGGTCCATCTCGGGCTCCGCCTCAGAGGGAGCCCGGCCTGAGGAAGCTACCGTCTCACCTCGCTCACTGGTGCCTCGGCTTTCTCATCTCCGCTGTGGGTATGTGCACCCCGGGACCCCACGAGCTTTCCACTTGAGAGGGAGGGTCTCCCCCACCCGCTGAGGGGACCGCAGAGCTTTCCTGCCACCTGACATTTGCTGATTCCCAGAAATAGCACCGCGGTCGCTATTTTGACTGAGACCATCCGTGGGAAAAAAACACCAACGGCAGAAAATGAGAAGAGTCTGGTAAATAGGAAAGAGGCAAATAGAAAACCCAACCAACAAAAGGGAGCCTCGCGGGAGTGAGCCGGCACCTGGAACCTCATCCCCCACGGGAACCGGGTCACCTGCTCTGGCCTGCAGGTGATGCTCTTCCCGCATACCCGGGAACACGTGTCGTCCTGAGCAGCAGCAACAATGCGGTTGCTCCTCGGTGCCTGTCCTTTGGCTCAGGAGGGTCAGTGGGGTCCCCTTTTGCATCGACAGGGTGCTGGCTGTCCCCAGAGCCTCACCCTGCCCTCGCAGGCATGCGGGAAGGGGACAGGGCACCACCGTTTGCCTGTGACATGACGGCCCTCATTGAGGAGGCTACCTGCTAAGCCATCCTTCTGGCCTTGCTGTCACCACCTGCCCCAAAGCCAAACTTCCTGAGGGCGAGACCTCTGCAGAGGGACACCTGGGCACCTGCCAGCACTCTGGCCGGGGACATGCACCCTCCTCACGACACGGCAGGGCCGGGTGTGAATCCAGACACAGGACACACCTGCGATCCTGGTTCGGCTCCAGATGTGAGGTTAACTGCTTCTAACCTGCCCTCAGCCTGACTTCACCACCGGCGCCCAAGTTCAGGGAAGGAAGGAGCTTTGAGGGTGTGAGTTCACGTGGCTGGCCTGGTGATGCAGAACCAGCTGACAGGGAAATAGGTCAAACTTCTATTTTTTTTAATGGGTGAATTAAACCTTTTATGGCCCCCAGAGAGCTGTTAGATTCCTGGGCCTGGGGCCCCTCAATGTGGAGCCTGAAAGAGTTAATTAGCTCCACTTAGGGGAAGGATTCACCGCCAAGGATCTTAGGGAGGGGGCAGTTGATAAGATTATCTGGATAATAGTAAAAGAAGCCCTTGGTAGGGCAGTGAATTAACTGGACGGTGCTTCAGCTTCAATCCCCACGTGGAGCCCTGGCTAATCAACATTTGTTCTCATTTTGGAATCAGACTTATTTACACCGAGATCTAGACCGAGGGGAAGCAAGCTTTCTCCCAGAAGGGCTAGAGAGCACATCTTTTAGGCTTCTTGGGCCAGATGGCCTCTGTTGCATCCGCTCAATTCTGTGGTTGTAGGGGGAAAGCAGCCGCAGACGGTAGTAAACCCATGGGTGTGGCCACGTGCCAATAAAACTTTATTTACAAACCCATGCCGTGGGCCGGATTTGGCTTGGGGACACTTAAGCAGGAGCAAATTCTTCCAGATACACTGTCTTCCGGCTTTACCTGCTTGCATCTCCCAACAGTCATTCACTCTCGCGGCAGATGGCTGTCGAGTGCCTACTCGGTGTGGACATGAACAGGTGAGTCAAAAGCACGTCCTGTGGTCGCAGCTTCCAGGCAGGTCTAGTGGAGGACAGGATGCAGAGAGATGAAAAGGCTGTGACATGACACCACTGTGTGAAAAGCACTGGTCGGGGTCATTTCAGGGGTGTGAGAGCAGAGGACTCTCCACCCAGACTGGAGAGGTCAGGGGAGGCTTCCTGGAGGAAGTGGCCTCGGAGCTATGGCTGCGATGTCACTGGACTGTCCCAGATCCACAAAGTGGGAAGGACAGGCCTTAATCAGGAACGGCTGTTGCGAAACGGAGACAGGTCCATCTTGAACACATTTTGCCTTGTACAGAGGTGGGCAGAAGTGACAGTTTTATAGGGAGAAGGAGGGGGCAGGATGGGTGATTGGGGCTCAGGACGTGAAAAATGACAAGGGGCTGGGGCTGCTAATTGGCGCTTATAGAAGGCAGGACCCTGAGGGGGCCCGGAGGCCATCTTCAGGCGTGGCTGGAGCCAAGGGTCAAGTCTTTGGTGGCCTTGAGTGTTCTGAGGCAGGTCCTCATGGGGTGGGTGGGGGGCCTCCTGTCCCCTGGGGTTGGGATGCAGCCTTGAGCTGTCAGAGACGATGCTAGCGTTTGCTCACGTCTTTAGAGGCCAAGGCTGCGGCCAAGGCTCTCTGCAGAGCGGGGACGGAGGATGTCCCCGGGAGCTCCCACCGGGAGCTCTGGCCCTTGTGACAGCCCTTACACGTGGCCGCCCCGGGACAGTGGTGTGACCTCAGGCAAGGCAGCTCTCTTTGGCAGAGGGCGGTTGGGAGGGACTCCGCCAGCCGTCGGGGGGGAAATGAGTGCCTCCGGGTGAGGGGGGTGGGGGAGACCAGCGGGAGACGGGTTATGACCCTGCAGCCTGGGAATCCGTGTCGTACGTCGTAGAGCGAGTCTGAGCACAAGGCAGGCTCAACCGCAGCCACAGCAGAGGGTCAGGGCACTGGGTACAGAGGGCACCGGCTCTGCTCTGCGGCCGTGAACTTGGTGGGTTGACGACCCTCTGTCCCCTCAGGTCCCATTCTACCAGCGGACACCACACTTACGGACCTAAAATGTACGTCTTCACTGTGTCTTAGCTGAAAATAAGCAGACTTGGCACCATCTGCCCTGAGCCGCCCTCCTCGCAGCGAGGACTCACGGAGGCCACAAGCGGCCGAGGCGCCTTAGAGCCGGGCCCCCCGATCCCCAACGTGCGTGTCTCGGCGGAGGTCACTGGGGTGTCCACGGGGCCACACGATCAGTCCCTCCACCTGAAGCCGGGAGGCAAGCTGGCTTTGCTCAGCTTTAATCATCTCGCAGGATCTTATCGGTCCCTCAGAAGTGAGGACAAGAATATCCCGACCCAGAGCCGTGGGCGGAAAAGGGCTTTTCAGCTCTGATTTCTCAGGGTGAGGGTGGACCTCAGAGCGGCGAGTCCTTGTAGGATTCTTCCCCCCCTGGAAGAGAAGCCACACTGCCTGTTCTCATAGGACGGGAAGTCAGACAGAGGAGGACGAAGGCCAGATGATGTCACCTCTAAGTGGAATCTAAAACCCGGCACAGATGAACCTGTCTGCAGAACAGAAACACACCCGCTGACAGAACAGAGTCCTGGCTGCTAAGGGGGAGGGGGGGAGGAAGTGGGAGGGACGGGGAGTTTGGGGTTGCTAGATGAAAACTACACATTTATTTTTTAAAAGTGGGTTTTTTTTGTCTTTTTAGGGCTTCCCAGTCTAGGGGTCTAACTGGAGCTACAGCTGCTGGCCTACACCACAGCCACAGCAACACCAGATCTGAGCCGTGTCTGCAACCTACACCACAGCCCATGACAAGACCAGATCCTTAACCCACTGAGTGAGGCCAGGGATTGAACCGTCACCTTATGGTTCCTGGTTGGATTCGTTTCCGCTGCGCCACGACAGGAACTCCCAGAGTCTGTCTCCCAGGCTGCTGAGAGGAGGGGGGCTTTTCTCTGGGAGCATCAGGGTGCGATGCATTCGTCTGCAGCCTGACCCACGGCGGCAGGGAGAGGCCCACGTGGCCGGAGCCCCGGCTGCCCCCCCGCCCCCGGCCGCAGGTGTTTACGCAGGTCTGAGGGGCCTCCTAACACGCACACAGGTTTATGTTCTCACCGCAGGAGGCTGGGCGTCCAAGGTCAGGGCGCGGCTGGGCTGGTTTCTCCCCAGGCCTCTCTGCGGCATGCAGGTGCCACCGCGCGGGGCCTGGCCTCAGGAATCTCCCCTTAACCCCGGGGACACACCTGAGAAAGGACTGAGGGCCATCCTAATGGTCTCGTTTGGCTGTCACCCTGAGAGGCTTATGTCCAAATACAGCCACATTTTGAGGTACTGGCGGTTAGAGCTTCCACATGGACCTGAGAAAGGGGGACAAATAGGAATCTGAGATTTTCTTTATGGTGCAGTCTATAAACAATTTCTATAAATAGTCCACGACCATTAAAAAAAATTTTTTCTGGAGTTCCCGTTGTGGCTCAGCAGGTTAAGAACCTGACACAGGGTCCGTGAGGATGCAGGTTCAATCCCTGGCCTCACTCAGTGGGTTAAGGATCCGGCGTTGCTGTGAGCTGTGGTGCGTGTAGCAGATGAGGCTTGGAACCCGTGTTGCTGTGGCTGGGGTGTAGGCTGGCAGCTGCAACCCTGATTCAACCCGGAGCCCGGGAACTTCCATATGCTGCAGGCGCCGCCATTAAAATAAAATAAAATTTTTTTTAATTTTCTGTTTTATTTAAAAAAACTGTATATGTACAGTATATGTATATGTATTGTATGATGTAATTCAAATACTCTAATCACATTGATTCTTTTTCTACAGATTTGATAAATTTTGATATAAATTTTATTTATTTATTTATTTTTGTCTTTTTGCCTTTTCTTGAGCCGCTCCCACGGCATATGGAGGTCCCCAAGCTAGGGGTCGAATCAGAGCTGTAGCCACTGGCCTACACCACAGCCTCAGCAACGCAGGATCTGAGCCGTGTCTGCGACCTACACCACAGCTCATGGCAACGCCGGATCCTTAACCCACTGAGCAAGGGCAGGGATCGAACCCGCAACCTCATGGTTCCTAGTCGGATTCGTTAACCACTGCACCACGACGGGAACTCCCTGATATAAATTTCTAAAGCTCATTGTGATGTTGTCAAAATAACCTTGAATTCCTAAATTTTTTTTTTGCTACAAGTATTTTCACACAACATAGTTTAGTGTCTAAATGTTTACGGTTTTTACCGTTTCTTTCGAGATACTGTTTTTCCGCAATAAACCTCCTCTTGGCCGTATTCGATGTTTTGGCCCAAAAGGGTGCTTCATAATATATTAATATTTTTGTCATTGGCCATCGTTAGCATTCTCCTGATATATTCTTGCTCATTCCCTTATTTCCACCTTGCCTTTATCATTTGTTGTACGTGTGTACCTTAAAAATAGCATCGAGCTGAGTTTTGCTCTTTCACGTAATCTGTTCGTTTCTTCTCGAGGGTCAGACAGAGCAAGGAGGATAATTTTATCCATGCCCATCTTTTGCTGTGATTACAGATACTCTCAGTCTTTCTCCTGCCATCGTATGGTATGTCTTCTCTTCCTTGTGAGTGCTCGTTGCTTCTCTTTCTCACCTTTCCCATCTCTTCCTTGTTTGATCATTTGATGCGGTATGAAAAGTCACATCTAAACGTTATCCTAAGAGTGGTTTCCCTTCAATTATGACAAGCGTGTTTTATGCTACCTTCCTCTGTCAAGGGGAAGAATTAGACCTGGTTCACAGCTGCCAGCCTTCACACGGCCAAGCATTGGAACGTTATTCCTCTTTCTCCCTCTTCTCACCTGGTTTTTATGAAATAATCCAGAATTTTCTTCCTGTTTCTCCCGTCCCCATTTATTCCTTTAAAAATGGGTGCAAACTGATTAGTTGCAAACATCAGATGCAATGGAGGGGATTGCAGGTTATGGCAGTTTGGCTGTTGAAGGGTGGAGAAGGACGGGGTTTGGAGGGTGGACGTCTCTTTATTTGGGGGGTGACGTGATGAATCCCTTTAGTCGTGTAAGAAAAGTGTGCACCCATTAGGGGAACCAACCCAACTGGAGTTGCGTGGGGTTGACGTGTGAGGGGCTTCGTGCAGCAAAGGATTAAGAGTGACCCGCGGTGGAACCCCTGTATGTTCGTGGGGTGTCTGGGCCTCTTCCCACAGGCTGCTCGCTCAGGACGTGGGTTGGTCCACGGCCTGGGTTCTACGCGAGGCTGATGTTCACTCCATCTCCCCTGGAAGGAACGCCTGGCCGGGCACAGAGCTGGCCGCTTTGGGCCAGCGCTGCCCCAACGCCCGTCTTCAGGGGCAACGCCAGGCGTGAGGGAGAGAGCGCTGCGGCGGCCAGGATTATCCGCACTGGCCCACGAGCGCCGGGCAGAATGTTCTGGGTTGGGAAGGGACAGCTCTGGAGGAAATGGAAGTTTGTGTTGTCGGTCACCCAGGATGTCTGGGTCACCGCTTTGCTCGTTGGCTCTGCTCTCCGTTTCTGCAGATGCTTCTATGGAGATGGCACTGACCCGGACGCATCCTCTGAGCCTTTGCCCGTCTTCACTTCACAACCTCCACCCCCTTTGCCATTTTGTCCTAGGGAAGAACCTTCGTATTTTAGCACAAGTTAGTCACTAAAGGGAGGTTGCCTGTAAGAGTAAATTCGACATAACAGCCCACCTCTGGGAACTCTGCTCCCAGATCATGAGCAGCAAAAGCTCAAATACCTTTGTTTAGCTCAAGGAAACATTCTGACCAGGCCCACCCGGGAATGGCTGCAGGGAGGAGGAAATGACCCCCCCGTCCCCCGCCTCCCCCAACGCTGACGCCAACCAGGAGATGCTTGACTCTATGCGCTCCCCTCTTAGCATGAAAGAGGCCTGAATTCTAACTCAGGCAAAGTGGTCCTTTGGGACAGGAGTCCACCATCTTCTCTGTCTTTGGCTTTTCCCATATAAAGTTTGTATTTTTTGCCCAACTCGTTTCGCAGTTTATTGGCTTGTGGTGCAAGGAACAGCATGAGCTTTGACTGGGTAACGATTTAAAAAAAATTTTTTTATGGCCCCACCCATGGTATATGGAAGTTCCCGGGCCAGTGATTGAATCCGAGCCACAGTTGCAACCTACATCTCAGAGGTGGCGATGCCAGATCCTTCACCCACTGCACCGGGCTGGGGATGGAACCCACACCTCTGTACCAACCTGAGCCACTGCAATCAGATCCTTCACCCACTGCACCACAGCAGGAACTCCTCGTAACAACTTTATCACATGTGGGGAAGTGTGCTTCCGTTGCTTTACCAGCTCCAAAATTTTATTTTCAACAGGGTTCTTTCTGAAGCTCAACTCCTGGATTAACCTTATTTCATTTTTCTTTTTTTTATTAAGCTTCGTTGATTTACAATGTTGTGCCAATTTCTGCTGTGAAATGCATTTCTCTAATTGTTACTTTCTTTCTATGACTGTTTTCTGTGTCTCTAGGAGGGTTTGGTGACTGTTTTATCCTCTTGGTTGTCACTGAGGATGCCAATCAGAATTTATCAAAGATTATCTTTTGTTTCCTGCATTAAATCTTTTAAATTGGGAGCCGCGCCTGCTCGTTGGCTGGTTTAGCCTCTTCTGTGGTTTCTTATTGCCTTCCAGAGTCTAGCAAATCGCCTTTGCGTGACCACATTTGTAGGTCACAGTTGGGCTGGCACGGCTTCCTTGGCATCCGGAGTGAGTTAGTGTTTGCTTTTGGGTCTTAATGTAGAACAGCCCGACCGGCATGTCCCCTCCCGCCTAGGAAGGCGCTAACCAGAGAATGTTCTGGAATCAAGGAGGACAACCAGCTGCTTTGCCCGAGAGCCTCTGAGGTGCCCACGGGCTCCCTGCCCCCTCCCCGCCCCCACCCCCAGTGGATTCATTCCGAATCTTACATTGTTGTCTTTCAGCAAATAAGGATGCCATTTAATTCCGTCCAAACCCTCTTCCTCTGCTGATGGTCCTTCAAGTTGGTAAAAATAACACAAAGGATTTCCTCCTTTCTGGGGGGTTATAACCTTATGATTCCTTCCGGGAGTTTTTTTTCTTTTCTTTTCTTTTTTAATTATAGGCACATCACTCTCATTCTCAGAAGTCTTCCAAAATTTTTTTAACAGAGTCTCTCTTTCTGTATATGTATGTCGTTTTTAACGATTGAACTCATTAATGTAAAAACTGAAATGCATCTAAACAGAGAAAGGAAGTGCAGCATGCTGGGAAGGACCCTGGGGCCAGGATTCAGAAAACCTGGATCCCACCAGCCGTCTGGTTTGACTCAGCTGTGTGACCCCAAGACCTCACATCCCCCCCTTGGCCCTGGGTTTCCATGTTCTCATCCGAAGGCAGATGAATCAAACATCTTGCATCCCATCAAGCACATCCGCTTCTTCCTTCAGCGGGGATCCACAGCCAGATATGGAACCAGGCGCTCAGACATAAAAACGAAACACTGAAGGGAGAGGGAGCCAGAGCAGGAGCCTAGTGTGTCCTGGGACAACTGGGAGAGACAGCATTAACTAATTCCAAACATTTTTTATATCATCAAACGACAGTGTTTCACGGAAGAGAGCAGAGAGGTCTTCTCGCCTCTGGGAAGTTAGAGAATGATGGGGCCGGGGGTGTCTTTAAAGGCCAACAGGTCGGGGTGGGGTGGGGGAGGCCCGGCCTGAGGTAAAGGACGGAGGCTGCGTGAGGGGAGGGGAGGCTGGGCGGAGCGGCAGGCTTGGGGCGGAGATGACGAGCTCCTGGGACAGGTGCGGGCAACACCGGTGACGATGGGGAGCCCAGGAAGCGGGGTGGGACCCCTCTGGGGGACGCGGCACAGAGCGGACAGCCGAGCCTGGGGGGAGGCGTTGGTTTGCAGGAGAGGGGGGGCGGGCGGTGCCCCGCGGATTCGTGGGGCGGTGGGGGGGAGGGAGATGCAGAAAAGGGAGGGCAGCCCTGGCAGGGGCTGGGGAGGCGACGCCCTCTCGGCAGAGCCAGGACTTCGTAGCGAGCTCTGTTTCCTGGAGACAGGAATCCAGAGAGAACCGAGGAGGGGACAGAGGGTGGGAGACAGGGTCAGGTGGGGGCAGAGGCTGCGGGGAGCCGCTTGGGGCGGGCGGGGCCAGGGGCGGGGCCAGCAGGGCTGGAGGGGGCGGGGCGGGGAGCGAGGTAGGGTCCGCGGCCGGCGGGGCTGCTGGAAACCTCAGGAACCGGAGGCCATGCGTCGCTGGCAGGAGCCCCAGCTTAATAATTCATCGTAAGGATGAGACTGACATTTAAAGGCACAACGGCCGTTTTCATTAAGTTGCTAGTGGGTCCACGCAGAACGGCTGCCCTTCATTAGCCAGAGGGAGGACGCCGTCCCCTCCTGGTCACGTCGGGGCTGCTGCCAGCCCCTCTCCAGGCTTCACGTTGTGGCCGGCAGTTGCAGCAGCAGAGCGCTTCCATTCCGTGGCTCTCGAGGTAGAAACTGCGCCCTGAAAATCCCGCCGCAGGTTCCGCAGGTGACCCACCGCCTTCGGTCGCTGCTTTTTATGTCCGTGCAGCGGGGACTGTACCGCCAAGCGGTGCTGGCCCAGCAGTTTCACGGCATCTCAGGTCGAGGTTTGGCCGTTCAGGGTGGAGTCAGGCCCAGGCAGGGGCGTGTTCAAGTCCCGGCACAGGCTCCTTTACGCGACACCCCCCCCCCCCCGGGCAAGGGAGGTGGGGATGGGCACTATTGCAGAGTAAGGTGGGTTACTTTCCTCAACACACCCACAGCCAGTCACTCACTGGGGGCCACTGGGGATGCTGTTGGAAATGAGCCATGTCATTCTCTGAATAGTCCTACGGATGTCAGCCACAGCTCTTAAGTATAAGCATCTTTCTCCTGCTTTGACTTTTTCTTTTTCTCCTTCTCTTTTTTTCATTTTTTATTTAATTAAAACATTTTTTTTCTTTTTATGGCGGCGCCTGCAGCATATGAAAGTTCCCAGGCCAGGGGTCGAATCTGAGCCGCATCTGTGACCTACGCTGCAGCTTGCAGCAGCACTGGGTCCTCAACCCACTGCGAGAGGCCAGTGATCCAACCTGCATCCTCAGGGACACTAAGGCGAGTTCGTAACCTGCTGAGCCACAGCAGGAACTCCTTTGTTCATTTTTTAAAAATTAGAGTTGATGTATGGTGCTGAGCTAATGTCTGCTGCCCAGCAAAGTGACCCAGTCACACACACGCACACGTTCCCTTTCTTGTCCTGTCTTCCATCGTGGTCTAGCCCAGGAGACTCGATGGAGCTTCCTGCGCTGTGCAGCAGGACTTTGCTGTCTATCCACATTCTAAACGGCTTTTCTACGCCACACTTTCTTGCTAGGCTTACTTGATACTGACTTCCTCAAATCCTCTAGAAGCGCTTGGAACAAGCTGCTACCACCTGGGAACAGCTGCCCACTCCATGCAACCCGCTCCCCTCTTGGCAACTCCTCGGACACCTGGGCCCCCCTGCCCCACCCCTTCCAGGGAGGGCACCAGGGCAGTCGGGGTCCAGCCATGGCTGCACCAGGATGTGTGTGTTCCTGGCATCCCAAGTTGGAATGACAGCAGCATTTTCAAAACAGTGTTTAGAAGGAGTGATTTGTTTCCAATTACTAAATAGTGAGTAATTTGGTTGCAGAGCATTGGGAAGAGGTGACAGTCTGTGGAAACAAATCTACTGTGGGGTCTTCTAGGTGAGGAGGGGGACCTGGGGGGTGAGGGGGGAGCTCTGATTCTACCAGAGAAGACAAAACCCTTCTGTGTCCCCCAAGAGATGACATCACTCCAACAACCTAATGCCGCTGGCGCGCCCCGTTTTACAGGGGAACGTGAGTCAGGGGGAAGTTAGGTCATTTTCCATGTCAGCCCATCGCCAAGCAGTGGAGTCAGGAGTCCTGTCTGTCTGGCTCTTCCTCACCATCGCCTCCATCAGCATCCGTGGAGGCGGAGGGGGTAAGGCGTGCCCGTTACAAAGCCCATCTCTTTTCATCAGCCTTTAACTGCCATATTTGGCGGCGTCTAATTTCCACGGTGCCGAGGTTTGCAGGCTTCTGTTCCCCATGACGGGTCTGCTTTCTCCTGGGTGTGAGTACCCCCTGACTGTGACCTTTCCCTGCCCGTGACCGTTCCCTGCCCAGCACGGCGCAGGTCGTTGTAGTCAGAGATCTTTCCCAGCCTTGGCAGTAGCTGGCAGCTGCTGGCAACGCACAGGGCCCTTGGAGCCCGCAGGCGCTGGGCTTCACACGCTCCTGGAGGGCGAAAGGCTTCCGCTGTGGGAACAGCACAGGTGACCCATCCATCTTTGTCTCTAGTGGTGAAAGCCCTGCTCTGTCATCTGCAAACTCCTATGAACTTGGCATTGTTTTCTCCAAATGGAGCAGCCCGAGAGTTTTAGCTACTATGCTGAGGGCAGGTGTGTACATATGTGTGTTTTATAAAACAGAACCTACAGTCTAAAAAAGCGACTGAATCCTCCTTGTTCCTTAAAGATGACGGCAGGTGCTGGTGCGTCTCCCCTTGTCCCTCCAGCGGGGTCAGGAGGAGACCGAGGCATGCCAGACACACCGACACCATGTCTGTTTAGTGACCCAAGAACAGGACAGGTGGGGTGTGTTTGTGTAAGGGATAGAGTCTCATCTGCTCTTTCTTGTTCATTTTTTTCAGTTCTGATATCAAAGTTCACACACTTGGAGTTCCTGTCGTGGCTCAGTGGTTAACGAATCTGACTAGGAACCATGAGGATGCGGGTTGGATCCCTGGCCTCGCTCAGTGGGTTAAGGATCTGGCATTGCCGTGAGCTGTGGTGTAGGCCGGCGGCTACAGCTCTGATTGGAGCCCCAGCCTGGGAACCTCCATATGCCGTGGGAACAGACCTAAAAAGACAAAAAAAAAAAAAAAAAAGTTCGCACGCTTCTTGTCATTTTTCTGGGAAGGGCTCCAGGTTCATTTTGCCCCCCATAGTTCAAGCATGTGTGTGCACTCAGTGTCACCAGCTATTTGCCAAATGAATGAACGCCAAATTTTGCTTTTTTATCAAACAGCCTTGTGTAGGTCAATGCCGAGGGAGGCTTAGACCGGACCAGATCTTCCCGCAACGCCAGGACGTCGCCGACTCCTGTGGCTGGAGCCTCAGCATCGCCTTCCTGTGCATCGAATGTCAGGTGGCCCAGCAGGTGGCAAGAAGGCTGATAACCTGCGCAGACTGTTGCAGTCGTGGGGCTGGCTGCTCTGTGTACAAACGGCCTTGTCTGCATGAAGGTCATTGTCAAGGCTGCTCCAGGACAAGTGAGAATCCCACCCTGAGTGCCGGGGCCCAGAGAGTACACTCATGGAAGCACCAAAGAAGTTCACACACAGGAGGCCCCACCCAGAGCCTGAGCCCTCCTTTTACTTCTGAACATGATCTTTCTGTTTCCGTTACAGCAGGTTAGAAGCTATGGGGCCAGGTGACACTGCCAGGGCAGGCGAGCAGGTGTCCTTACCTCCTGTGTCTCTGTGGAGGGGCTGTTTTGTCACCTCGGGGGCCACAACCACTCATGGTCTCAGCATCCTTCTCAAGCGAAGCTGCGGGCAGGCAGCACGAGAGGACCTGCTGGGGTTTGCTGCTTAAAGGGGCCTCGGACAGTGTCAGGACTAGGCCTCGGGCTGGATTTCTTGTGGTGGCAGCTCAGCTGCCTTGGGCAGGTTTTGTTTTGTTTTGTTTTCCTGGCTGCACGCGTGGCATAGGAATGTTCCTGGGCCAGGGACTGAGGCTGAGCCACAACTGTGACCTACGCCTCAGCTGCAGCAATACCGGATCCTTAACCCACTGTGCTGGGCCAGGGATTGAACCTGCCCTGCAACCAAGACCATGCCAGATCCATAATCCACTGCACCACAGTGGGAACTCAAGGGTTGTTTTTTGTTTTGTTTTGTTTCGTTTTTAATTAAGAAGCACAGGGAACTATATCCAATCTCCTGGTATAGAACATGATAGAAGATAATATGAGAAAAAGAATGTATGTATACGTATGACTGGGTCACTTTCCTGGACAGCAGAAATTGGCACAACGTTATGAATCAACTATCATTTAAAATAATTTTTTAGGCGTTCCCGTCGTGGCTCAGCAGAAATGAATCTGACATGAGGACGAAGGTTTGATCCCTGGCCTCGCTCAGTGGGTTAAGGATCCGGCATTGCCGTGAGCCGTGGTATAGGTCACAGACGCAGCTTGGATCTCTCATTGCTGTGGCTGTGGGGTAGGCCGGTGGCTATACCCTGATTCGACCCCTAGCCTGGGACCCTCCATATGCTGAAGGGGCAGCCCTAAAAAAAGCCCAAAAAATAAAAATAAAATTTAAAAAAAATTTTAGGAGTTCCCATCATGGCGCAGTGGTTAACGAATCCGACTAGGAACCATGAGGTTGCGGGTTCGGTCCCTGCCCCTGCTCAGTGGGTTAACAATCTGGCGTTGCCCTGAGCTGCGGTGTAGGTTGCAGACGCGGCTCGGATCCCGCGTTGCTGTGGCTCTGGCGTAGGCCAGCGGCTACAGCTCCGATTCAACCCCTAGCCTGGGAACCTCCATATGCCGCTGGAGCGGCCCAAGAAATGGCAACAACAACAACAACAACAACAAAAATTTTAATTGCTCAGCATTAGTAGGTTTAATGATTTGGGGTGACGTTTGTAATTTGGTAATTTCTGTGTTGTTTTCCACGGTCAGTCTTCCCTTTAGCGGAGAAGCCGTTTCCGGAACTGTGCTGCTGTGCCCCTGGACCCACCCTCCTCCCGCACTGAGGACAGGCGGAGGGACAGACGTGGTGCTGCTTTGTTTCGACGCCTGCGTGTTTGTGAAGTTTCTGTGTCTTGGTCTGATTCTGTCTGGTGTGAAGACAGGGCGGGAAACAGATGCCTCCATGTGTATTTGCAAAGAGAAAGCCGGGGAGTCCACCCTGGGGGAAGGAGCCATCGGCACTTAAAGATTTCTCCTCTTTCTCATTCTCCCTCCCTCTCTCCTGGAGGGAGGTGCCAGCCTACGCCTCTCTCTCTCTCTCTCAACTCTGGTCAAGGCCTCTCAGCCATCCGAAGGCTCGACTGAGGCCGGAGAAGCGGCTTCCAAGCTCGCTCCTTGGGCTGTGGCTCCCTTCCCAGATCCTCCCTCTTCCTGATGGTACCGGGGGGCAGGGGCGTCCATGAGTGAGGGCGTCCTGGAAAGCAAGGCGGAGCCAGCGTCTTTTAGTATCCTGACTCCAAGTGACACATCACTTCTGTGCCCGGGTCACACAGACCAAGCCTGACGCCGTGCGGGAGGGACCCAGACAAGGATGGGAGGCCAGGAGGTCCCCTTGCGGACTCTCAGCTGGAGGAGCTGCCGCAGTGCTCTCCCAGGGGCTGACTCGCACTCATCTTTTCACGGCTGATAACTGGCCCACGTTTGGTGAGGCGGGGGTGCCCGGCGAGGCTTGTGGATGGTAAAGAGAGGCTGGCGCTCGAGGTAAAGCTGCGGTCAGATGGTCCTGAGGGTGAGGCTCGGCCAGAAGTTTCCTAGTGAGCACAGCACACATGCAGAGCATCTTTCCAATTGTCAGTTGTTTTCATTTATATTAAGGATAGGCCTGAGGCCAGCTAGAATACAATGAAAGGTTCGGGTTGGGGGGTGGTTCCCATTGAGGCTCAGCGGGTTACAAACCCAGCTAGCATCCATGAGGACACGGGTTTGATCTCTGGCCCTGCTCAGTGGGTTGAGGATCCAGCATTGCTGTGAGCTGAGGTGTAGGTCGCAGACGTGGCACGGATCTGGTGTTGCTGTGGCTGTGGTGTAGGCGGCAGCTATAGCTCTGATTCGACCCCTAGCCTGGGAACTTCCATGTGCCGCAGGTGTGGTGGCCCTGAAAAGCAAATAAATAAATATAGGTAAATAAATAATCAAACGACATCTGGGGGAAGGCCTGGAAGGGGGTCCAGCTGATTATTTTCCACCCCAAGCACCGTGATAGACGCTGATTCCGTTCAAACCCATCAGCAGCTTAAGCATCATCAGAGAAGCACTAACCCTCACACGATTCGTTTTTAAAGGACATCTTGTAGCCCACATCATCCGCGTGCATTTAGAGAGGGTCCTTGCCATTTGTTCTTCTAAGAAAACTGAAAACTGAAAACTCTCCTTGGGGAGAAAGAGCAAATCTAAATCCAACAGCCGTTCACTAAGGAGCTGTTTACGTATAGATCTGAAGGGATACGTTTTCTCCTCTCCCAACGGCTTTGTCCTCCGTAAGCTCTTAATCCCCAAGACCAGAAACAACCAAAGTATGTTTAGGGTAAGGTGATATAAAAAAAATTCCGCATCATTTTCCCCACTGTTTCCCAATCCACAGAAAAATAAAGCCAGAGTAAAAGGAGTGACAGCTACCATTTAATGTGTGTTCCCAGGACGCCCTGCCCTGTGCAGCGAGGTGGGTTCGGCTTTGTTCCCTCTTCCGTTTTCCATGGTGATAGAGACCCAAGACTAAGGGAGGTAACGTCATTTGCACCAGGTCGTAAACGCACTGGGCAGCGTCCTTGACTCTAAACTGGTACGCTATCCATCGCAGTCCACAAAAATATAAATCCTCCTTCAAGAGCAAATGGCATGGAATTATAGAGTTTAATACCTCTTTCTATGAGAAAAGACTGGGAGTTATGTGTTCAAGATAACTTTTGGTAAAGAAGGTCTCACTATTTTTTTTTGCTTTTTTTTTTAGGGCTGCACCTGCGGCATATGGAGGTTCCCAGGCTAGGGGTTGAATTGGAGCTGCACCTGCCAGCCTACACCGCAGCCACAGCAACGTGGGATCCTTAACCCACTGAGCAAGGTCAGGGATTGAACCCACAACCTCATGGATACTAATGGGTGTGTGTGTTACTGCTGAGCCACGACGGGAACTCCAGGAAGTCTCACTATTTAATGTTTCAGGAAAGATCACCATACACTGGCCTTTTCTTCACTTGATATGTGTTTTGCTTCCCAGAATAAGCTTGATGTTTGGTTGACACAGAGTGATAGACTCTAAGCCAGTGAGACCAATTGTCACCAGAATTTGGCTGACAGGTGACATCTGGGTCAGGCGAGATGTCTTGCAAGTAAACTCTGTGGAGAAAGAAGACACAAGAAGATGGAAAGGCACACACACTCGTGGGCCTCGTCCAAGTGCCGCGGCGGGAGCGTGTCTGGCGGCCGTGGTTCCCCAAGTTAAAAGCAGCCACCTGGTTGGCGCTCACCTTTCATCCCTAGCAGGTGCTCACTGCTGAGGCACAGATTTATAACTGCGTCTGCTGGGCCCCTTAAGAGCCTCTCCCTCCCAGCCACCCCCACGGGGCACTTCATGCGCACAACGGGGCAATGAGACGGTGTCGTGATCCCATTTTACAGACGACAAGGTGAATCTGGAAGGAGCTGTGATGCGCCCGAGGTCACGCAGTAGATAGAAGGCTTGGGTCCAGGGCTTCTGACTCTGGAAGCCTCAGAAGCCAAGTTCATCACGGAGGCACCACCTGCCCCACATCACGGGGCTACGACGGCGACAACGACAGCGGAGGGGGCTGGGAGGGTGATCGGGGCGGGGCCACGCCGCTTCCTCGGCCCTCCTTCCTCCCTTCACTTGTTCATTCCGCAGGCTGAGCTCCGGGGGCCCAGGTCCCACCTGGACACCCAGGAGGAAGGCGAGCAGTGCGGGCGGCGTGTCCCTGCCCTCGGGGAGCTCACAGACGGTTTCGGGAGTGGACGTCACACACGAGTCATGACGGGGGGCCCAGGGGCAGGGGCTGGGCCAGCGGGATTTGACCCCACTGAGCAGTTGCTTTTTGGAGGAGGGATGGTGTTTGAGCTGAAGTCTCAGGAGGAAGAGGAGCTCGGAGGCGGGAGGCTGGTGGATGGCGGGCCTGCAGCCGGCACTGGAGAAAGGCCTGGACCAGGTCAGGGCCTCCGGGCCTGTGCAGGATGTCACCCTGCCTGTGTTGAGGTAGAGGAGGATGTGTGGGGACTTTGTGGGTGACATGGCCCGGCCGGGCGTGGAGAGTGGCTTGGTGGCAGCATCTCAGAGGAGGGCGACCAGCTTGGTCTTCAGTGCTCTGCTCATCAAGCCATGTCCCCTGAAGCTTCCCGCAGAGGACTTTCCCGGATGGGGACCCGCCCTTGGGTCATGGGGGTGCCTAGTGGGGCTTCAGACTCACACCTGCTTCCCTCACCTCCGCCATCCCTCCCGCTTCCCCTCGGCCCCGCAGGACGCCGCATCCCCCGCTGCTGACCGCCTCCCACAGCCTCTCCCGGCCTCCCTGCCTCCGCCGCAGCCACTGCTCTTCTCGTAACAAAAACATTACACGAGGCCGTCTCCCTGGCAATGCTTGTCCATTAGCGTCGGGATTAATTATCTAAATTTGATTTGCAAGGGGGCTCATGTTTCATGTTAACATTTCTGGAATTAAAAGCATTTTAATAAATGATATTTAATATACCAAAGAGGTAGCAAATAGTCAAATAATTCAATTTCTTCGCACAAGGCTTTTCTTTCTTTTATTCTCATAAAAGAAATGAATTCTCATGAAATGAAAACGTAGAAACTTACCAGTGAGAAAGTGCCTGCCTGGACCACGTTCTCACTGTAAAAGCAGCCATGTTGCTCTAACAGTGTCACACGTGGCATGGTGACACGTTCTGTAAGGGGGACGTGACAAAGAATTGGTGGTCTCAGACGAAGGCATTCAAAACCGGTTTCAGGCGGTTCAGCGGTGGCAGAACAAGATCCAGGGTGTCTCTGCAGCATCAGGACGCAGGTTTGACGCCTCCCCCGCATGGCGGGTTAAGAGTCTGTGCTGGTCACACTGTGGCTCGGATCTGATCCTTGGCCAGGGAGGCCAAAAAAGAAAACAAAAGATAGAAACCAGTTGTAGCCCTCTCCCCCGATCCCAGGTGGTCATTGTGCTGCTGGGCGCCAGTGTCACCCCCGCTCCTCTGACTCGGCCTGAGATGTGGACTAAATCACGTGATTCCAGAAAACCTTAAAAAGGGGCTTGCCCTCTGGCTTATGATGAGCATCTGCCAAAAACAGGGTTTGTTTTGCTGCGTTATATTGAGAAATAAAAATGCTCAATGACCATAGCAAACAAAGGCATCGCAGGTGTGGCTCAGGGGTGACGAATCTGACTGGTGTCCATGAGGACGTGGGTTCGATCCCTGGCCTCGCTCGGTGGGTTAAGGATCTGGTGTTGCCGTGAGCTGTGCTGCAGGTCACAGATGCCGCTCAGATCCTGTGTCACTGTGGCTGTGGTGCAGGCCGGCAGCTGCAGCTCTGAGTCCACCCCTAGCCTGGGAACCTCCACATGTTGCAGGTGTGGCTCTAAAATGCCAAAAACAACAGTGGTTCCGCGTGTTTTATTCTTTGAGCTGAATGTTACATCTCATGGCGAACGTTACGGGTTTCGCTCTCCTGGCAGCTGGACCTATGGAAAGTGACATTTCTGATTGTCACCCTGGTCTGAGGAATTCTGGCAAAGGGACTCAGCCCCCAGCACCCCCACTACCCTCACCCCCCGCTGCCCACTCCCTGCTCCAGGGAAGGACCAAATGGGTAAAGAATCCAGCACAGATGTGACCCCCCCATTTCCGCCTTGAGCCAGCTTGGCGGGCATCCTGCCTTGGGTCCACACGGCTCCAGACACCCCGGGTGTCCCGCGTCCACCCCTGAGCAGCTGGTGGCCCGGGTGTGTCTGCAGCTGCACTGGTGACCTCGCAGAGCTACCGCTCTGCTCTCTCGGCCCTTGGCTCTCACCTTGACCATCTCTGCTCCTCTGGGTTTGGTGTTTGTCCACGAGCCACCTGTGTCTGACCCTCCCCAGGGCCTTGGCCTCCCCTGGCTCGCCCCTGTGGCGAGAGGTCATTCTGGTAGCAGACACATCCTCTGCTGGGGACAGAACCTTCTCCTCAGGCCCCTGTCCCCACCCCAGGCACTCCGTGTGCCCACGGACAGTGCCCTCCACCAAGGGGGGCAGCGGCATTGCACAATGTCGGGCTCCTGAGCTTGAGTCCCTGTTCCAATGGCCTGGCCTGGATTCCCCAGGCCTGGCACCAGGCACCCGTGATTCTCATGATTCTCACACCTGAGCTCCTCAGAACCCTCTGGAAGGCTGGAAAGGCAGATGGGGCCCCACCTCCGAGATTCTGATTCCAAAGTTCTGGGATGGGCCGAGAATCTGCATTTCTCACTGTTCCCAAGGGGTGCATTTGGGAGACAGGCAGCTGGCCAGTCGGTGGGGGGACGCTGGCACCTCCCTGTGAGATCCACAGTTGCTGCTGGCCGCCCAGCAGGCACACGCGACAGGGCACAGGAACCCTTGGAGCAGCCAGCTCGGTGGAGGAGGAGCTCTTTGGGGAGGGGGCCTGGCCTAATGGCAGCATCGCCTTTGCCGTGTGGCCGGCGACAGCCCCGAGGGAGGGCCTCAGTCAGAATCCTGCCTCTACGGCTAAGGGCTCCGGCCTCCCCGGACCCAAGGACAACGGAGTATCATCCTCCACGTGGCGTTGCTGCAGGCCCTTGATGACACAGCCGGGATGCAGCGGGAGCTCACGGAGGGATGGGTGTTTCTATTAATAGGTCCCCAGGGCCTTTTCTCCTGGATCCCACCCTCTGGCAACACGAGCAGAGACTCCTGACTGCGGGGGGGGGGGGGGGGCGGGCAGGGGCAGGGGGCAGCCTCGGCGCTGGAAGCAGCAGCGACAGGCGGTGGAGAGAGGGCGGCACAGCTCGCCGTGTACCTGCTCCTTGCCAGGCGTTGTGCTGTTTGCGGGAGACACTCTTCCCATGTTACAGATGGGGAGACTGAGGTTAAGGGCCTCCCCATGGGGAGCAGCAGAGCTCGCGGGCTAGTGCCAGGCAACCTGGCTTCCAAGATGAGGAAACCAGAGACGTTCAGTGACTTGCTCCAGGACACACAGCCAATAGAATCAGGACAAGGCTCAGCTTCTAAAACGGGACTCGGCGCATCGCTTCATAGCCGCCTCCTCATTCTGTACCTGGAGCAGCTGAGGCAGGAGTAAAGCTGTGAAAGGTCTGAGCTCTATTTACTTCTTTACTTTGTTTCATTGTTGTTTTAAACAAATTGAAGCCAGGTTGGTTTCTCCTTCTAGGACACTGACCACTGTTCAGGGAATCTGCTGGCATCTCTCTCCGTGACCAGCTCTGACAGACAAAACCGTTACCCAATGGTCATGCCACGTGTGTGGAAGTGGCACCAGGACCCCTTCCCAAGGCCGCTGTCGCCTTCAATAAGTTTTGTGAAAATGACCTACCCCAGGGAGTTCATGTTTATAGACAAATGACTTGTGACACATGGTGACTCCAGCTCTGGGGCGATTCCAGAGGGTTTCACATGCTCGATAGTCAGGGAACAGGTCTCAGCTCCGAAAAATTAGAACTGGCCCCAGCAGAGCAGCCTTAGGCTCAGGGTTAACACGAAAGACCCATCTTCTGAATTTACCCTCTAGTTTCATCACCACCGCTATAGACACACACACACACACACACACACGAACGCACACAGACGCACACTCAGACACACAGATGCAAACAGACACACAAACACAGATGCACACAGACACAGACACACACAGACACACACACACAGACACACACACACAGATGCACACAGACACACAAACACAGACGCACACAGACACACACACACACGGGCTTCCTTTCTTTTTCCTTGTATCCAGAATAGAGTCTGCATGATATGGGCACTGAATAAATACACTGTCATTAAAACAGCATAAAATAGGATAAGATCCTGTGCTTCAGTTTGGGGCATTTATTTTTTTAAATTCGGAAGTGGCGCGTCCTGAGATAAACACACCATCAACATCTGATTTCCCTTTTTCCCCGTCTGAGAGCCACTGCACTAACACCACCAGCAGCATCTCCTTGGTGGCAGGTGTGGCTCTGGGTCATCGAGATACATCAGGGGACAAAACAGACTCTTGCCCCCTCACCTCAGCAGGAGCGAGACAGACAACATATAATGGGCTTTAGACTTCGTGTAAGGACGTTCGAGGTGACAAATGCTCAAGGAAAAGGGAGACGAGCAGGGAGGGGCTGGGCCGCAGGTGTTGAGTGGGGTGGGGGACACAGCTGAGCTCGGACCTGAAGGGGCGACAGGTGAGATCCAAAATGAGGAGGGGGAGCAGATTTTTTCCTCTCGGGACCCCTTCCGACTCACAGGGGTAATTTTAGAAGCAGCATTGGGATGAGGGTTCTGCTCAGGGAAACATCTAGAAGTTCTCCTCTTGGGTGGCTTTGCTGACCCGTGTCAGCTGCTCATACTGAGTGGGATTTAGAAACACGTCCTTTCCGAGGTGACCCTGCCCCCTCCCCCAGGGACGGACAGGGACCTGCTATCTCCTGGTGCCCACGAGGGCAGGGCGGGTGCAGGCGGTGCTCTGCTGCTGGATTTGCTGCTCTTACCGCCAGAGCAGATCCCCGGAGCAGACCCCCAGCAACAACTCCCAGGGGACAAGACCAGGGACAAGGACGGGGGAGGGGGAGAGAGAAACCTCCTGGGATCGGGTGGCGTGCGACAGACACACAGCAGGAACCATGAGGAAACGGGAGGAACAAGCCGACCCACGCCTGATGGGAGACACCGCCCCCCCCACCCCGCTGTCCCAGAGCCTAAGTGCGGCTGGGCTTGGGGTCCTGGGACCTCACCCTGTTCTGTGGACGATGGCACAGTGGCCGATGTTTGTTTTTCCGGGAGGGATCACTCTGTCATCTGATGTCGAAATCCACACAGATGCGCGGGGCCCTGCCTCCCTCGGGGTCAGGCAGGCTGCCAGGCGGGCCTCCACCCACAGGAAATCAGCCTGGGGAACAGCTGCTCTCCACGGCTCCGTGGGGACAGGGGAGTGGGGACACCGGGGTGGAAACGTAGGGCCGGGCACCAGGGTTTCATCCTGCACTCTGCTGTGTGACCAGAGGGCAGCGTCCTCTCACGTCCTGCGTTATGCACAACCTGCAGCAGGGCCCGCGGACGCCGTGGGTCCACGCAAGGGTAGCTTTACACACTGTGTGGCGGGGTTTGCGCCTACCCACGGGCCTGGACACCAGGTGCTGTTCCGTCCAGTTCCAAGTGCCACGGCCCGTAACGTTGGCACAGGAGGAAAGAGGGACCCTCGGAGCGTGGCTCCCTGCTGGGCCTCACTTGAAAGATCCGCTTTTAAAAATTCCCGTGGGGATGGGAAAGGCCATTTGGTGGCTTCCGTTCACCTAGATCCGCGTCTTCAGCGGCGTCGTACGGAGCCCTCTGCCAACATCACGGGGAAGGATGAGACAGATGAGACAGGAAGTGCGAGCTGCTCACATCAAAGAGATTCAAAATGCAGGCTTAGCTGTCATGGAAGCGCTTTCCCTTTTGATTTTCAATTCCAGGTTTAATTACTGCCCGGAGAGAAGGTCCTGGAAAGTTGTGAGCATACAGAATTTTTATACATGAATTCCTTTTACATCCTTGACTTATAAAGACAGTACCACCCTTTGATCCAGGCAAGCTGGTTCCTGCCTGTGGAGGCTGGGGGCGACAGGGTACCCTGAGTCTGGTCTGAGACTGTGGGGGCCCCAAACCTCATTTCTCCCTTTGGGACAGTCTCCAGCCACTTGCCTCCATTCTCTGCATAGAGTTGACCAGATGGCCTGGAGCTCTGGATTGTACATAGCAGGGTCACCCTGGAGGGTTGCCTAGCAACTTCTCACTGGCTGGTACCAAACTTCTTTCATGGCATCACATGAAATTGGGGAGCCAAAAGATACTGATGGGCTGATTTTGAATAACTCATATTATTTACACCAACAGGGGCCCCCCACAAAAAAATTATTGCTCCTCCCTCCTAAAATAGGTGTGACAGAGTAAAATTTCCACTCATTCTGAATCTCTGATAATTTGACCAGAAGATAATTTCACATTTTAATTCTTTACCATTAAATATATAACTGGTGAGATCAAAAACAGTCCTGCCAACACATGTATTGTGGTCAAAATATTATATCTTGCTTTTAAAAATGTCAAGAGAATAGGAGTTCCCTTTGTGGCTCAGTGGTTAACGAATCTGACTAGGAACCATGAGGTTGCGGGTTCGATCCCTGGCCTCGCTCACTGGGTTAAGGATCCGGCATTGCCGTGAACTGTGGTGTAGGTCGAAGACATGGCTTGGATCCTTCATTGCTGTGGCTGTGGTGTAGGCTCCAGCTGTAGCTCCGATTCGACCCCTAGCCTGGGAACCTCCATATGCGGCAGGTGCAGCCCTGAAAAGCAAAAATAAATAAATAAAAAGTCTAAGAGGCCCAGAGGGTGTTATTCCCACATTCAGACTGTGGACGGGGCGAGGAGGAAGATACACAGAGCTAGTGCACCACCCCTGGTCCAGCTTGAGGCTGGAGCGTGGTCGCAGGAACGGGCCATCACGGGCTATCACATGGGGGTGGGGGATGGGCAGTGTGCCCAGCATGGCACTAGAAGGCTGGGACGCAGTGCCTGCAGTGGGGCCAAGGTGTATGAGTGCGTGCACACACACACACACACAATACCCCTCGTTGAAATGTGCAGGGTTTAACACAGATGCGTTTTCATCACGTGCTGATGAAATTTAGGGTCGATGGAGGAGGGAGTCGGGACCACAGATGAGGAAGGAGAAAGAGGTGTTATCCGCCTTGGGCTTGTTTTTCCTAGAAAATGAGCATCAGGTCTCACAGGACAACCGAGGGTCGACTCACAGGACACAGATCCAGGGGGGCTCCAGATGCGCTGGTTCTGCCGGCTCAACGCACAGACAGGTGTGGGCTCAGGGCTCCGGCCGCCCGGCTCTCACCAAGATGGGCAGCAGTTGCAGAGCCCGGGGACACGTCCCAGGGCCAGGAGGACAGACAGTGCAGGCCGTCCTCTTTCTCTGGCTTCTTTCTCTTCTGTCCAGATCCATGATCTTTGATGGGTTCGCATTTGTTCCCCCGCGCCCCCCCACCCCCAACGCTTTATTCTCTGGACATGTTCTTCAGTGAGCTGGTGTTTTTGGATGCCCAGATGTGAAAAAACATTCTTAATTTTATACCGTTCTCCCCTAGACTTAAATCTAAAACTATTTCTCTAAGAGCTCTAAAGAGGAGCCAGCTCTGGCTCCATCGGGTAGTGTGGAAAGCAGTTCCTTTGTAGACGTTTATAGAAAAGCATCAGTCCACATCTGTGCCAGACCTTGTTTTAGCCTCCGAGAGCTGTCATGAATAAAAGAGGCCAAAAGCCATAACCTGGACGACTGACGCTCCAGCACAGGGAGTTAGGGACCTAAACAGGGCCTTCCACGGAGAAGTAAATTCCCTTGTCTGCCGGAGCCAGGCTTCGCCGGCCTCAAGGTGTCTGCAGAGCCCGGGACCTTGTTCCAAGCAGACTCTGTTGGTCTGGGGTCTGTCGGTCTGGGCAGGGCCTCAGAGCTACCGGGGCTGCTGAGCTCCTGGCATGGGTCCGAAGGTGGGTGCTGTACGTAGGGGGACCGCAGGGAGTGAGAGGACTGGCCTCTGGCTGAGTGGCAATGGGTGGAGGACTCACTGGGAAGGGCCATCCAAATTGGTGTCTGGATTGGGAGGGGAGTGAGGGGAGGGGAGGGGAGGGGAGACCAGCGCAGTGATGAGCAGGACCACGGAGGTGGAGGCGGGGACAGTCCACACAGAAGGAAACCGGGAGCCATGGGAGATTCAAGCCGAGGAAGACGTGGCCTCAGCTCCACCTTTCCAGCATTCCTGGTAGCTGCTTGTTACAAGTAGGTTGATCTGGGCAAGGGGAGGGGGAGGGCAGTTAGAAGGCGAGGAGGAAAATCATGCTGGCCCTCCTCTGGGGCGGGGCTCGTCTGCGGGTTCCTCTCTCTGTGCTCACCGCCCCCGCCCCCCAGCTCCCAGCACCTGCGACCTTGCTGGTGCGGCAGCGGGCGGCTTGGACCAGGTTCGGGCCTTAAGCTGCCTCCCTCCCTGGGCGGCAGCCCCATGGCCACGCAGACCGGGCTCCATGGCTTGTTGTTCTCGTTCACGGGAAAGACTCAGACCAGGCTCCCCTCTCTGGTAGCACACGGCCGGGCTGGGTCTCACTCCCTGGATCAAGCATTTCTGTGTTACGCTGCCCGAAGGTGGGAAAGGTGGTTCATTTGCCCTGCCTGAGGATCAGAGCCCAGCAGGCCTCTGCTGGGCCCCCACTGACCAGCTCTGTTTTGCTTCTGCTTCTGGCAAAGTTTTTGGTTTTGCTGTGTCTGTCACTGCTGTGTTTGGAGCCCGGGGGTCAGGGCTCACCTCTGAGAGTCAACCTTCATGCCTCCTGAACCAGACACCCCTGCGGGGGGCTGCTCTCTTGTTTTGGAGCAGGGGGCATGCCCCTGGCCTAAGGAAGGTCCCAAGCTAGGGGTTAAATCATTGAATTGGATCTGCAGCTGCTGGCCTACACCACAGCCACAGCAATGCAGGATCTGAGCTGCATCTGCAGCCTACACCGCAGCTCATGCAATGCTGGATCCTTAACCTACAGAGTGAGGCCAGGGATCAAACCTGCATCCTCATGGACACGAGTCGGGTTCTTAACCCGCTGAGCCACAATGGGAACTCCCCAGTCTACTCTTAAACGACTTCATTTTCCAAATGCAGTGACTGGTATTCAGCTGAAACCTATGATTCTGCAGTTTCTATTTGCAAGTCTTGAGTGTATGTCCTGGAACCAGATAACATCTTCAAACTTAAAGGAAGGTGATGGGGGAACTTGTTTCTTTTCTTTTTTTTTTTTTTGTCTTTTTGCCTTTTCTGGGGCTGCTCCCGCAGCATATGGAGGTTCCCAGCTAGGGGTCCAAGTGGGGTTACCTCTGGCCCACACCGTAGTCACAGCAACACGGGATCCGAGCCGCGTCTATGACCTACACCACAGCTCACGGCAACGCCGGATCCTTTACCCAGGGATCGAACCCGCAGCCTCACGGTTCCTAGTCGGATTCGTTAACAACGCGTCACAAAGGGAACTCTGGAGACTTGATTCTTAGCAGTCACATCACAGGCTCGCAGGATGTTAGGGCTGGTTGCCTGTTTCCAGCTCCTTGTATCTCTGAGGCTTCAGAGGGGGGAGTAGTTTTTCTAAGATCACATGCATGGGGGGTGTGGCAGAACCAGAACCTGCACCCAGGTCCTCGGCTTTGCCCGTCAGTCCAAAGCCGGAGGGGGCTCTGACCCAGGAGGAGGGCGTGCGTGAAGGGCCACGAACGGCACACGTGGAAACCACGTGACCCAGCGTCCTGCTGCCGCTCAAACGCCCTATCACGAGGTTCACTTGCTCCGCAGACCTTTTTCACTCTCCTGCAGTCGTAAGGGAAAGAAATTTTATTCCCACTGAAAAGAAATCAGATCTTTGCTCAGAAGTAAGCTCACAAACAACAGTAGGGGAATTTCGGGTGAGCGAATATATATTCAAGACATTTCATGATTCCTCTAATTGGATGAAATAGTTGAAAGGTATTTGCCAAAATAAAACCACCGACGTCTACCAATTTCATGCCCCTGACGGACATAGATAGTAATTCAACTCAGCACATCGTTCTGTGTAAAGAGATGTTCCGTTTTATTCAACACAAAGATTGCGAACACGTGCGTCTTACATTTCAGACCAGTTTTAATATTTTGATCCTCCTTTGACCTCATAAAATACCCTCCGGGGTAGATTGTGTCGGTTTCATCTGCCCCTTTGAAAAGAGAGGAAACGAAGTCGTGGGAACCACTCGTGACTCCTTTCCGATCCCACGTCTAGTTTGTGTCAGTCTTTTAGCTCCATCTGCGTGATCTTTCAGAAGACATGGGTTCTACAAGCTCAGGTCCCGTCCCGCCTGTCTCAGCCTCTGTCTCTGATGCTGACCCTGCAAGAGGCGATTGTGTAAGAACCCGAGCGCCTGCTGAGCCCACCTGGTGGTTATGGCCTCCAACGAAGTGGGTTGACTGCCTTGTCACCCTCTTGGATGACCTTAAACGCCCTTCAATATTTCCTGCATACTTTCCCTGGGGGGCAATGCACTTTTGTAACCTTAGATTATTTTAGCATCCCACGGAAAGTCTTTCCTCTGGTGAGAAAGTGGGAGCTGCCATTGGACTTGGGAGGTGGTACTTCTCTTTGCTGGAATGGCCAGGGGCACTGTGCAGAAGGATGCTGCTTCCTCCCTCCTTTGTTTTGGGAATTCTCCAGTCTGCAGGGAAGTTGAGAGAGATGTGCCATACATGCCCATCGGCCTTTTAACATCTCAGGACGATGCCTTTATCTTCCTCCATGTGGGCATTTGCTGTGGTGGGTTTTGGGGGGTTTGTTGTTGTTGTTGACCATTTGTCAGCAGGTTGCCGGCATCATGGCGCCTCCCCCCAGACACCTGAGCACGTGTCTCTGAAGGGGAAGAAGCCTGTTCTCCTACACAACCGAGTTGTCTCCACCTTCAAAACAAAGCTTTGTTTCATTGATTTGTATGCAGCTGTCCAGGTTTCCCAGCAATGCTTGCTGAATAAACTGTCTTTTTCCTGTTTTCTTGTCTCCTTTGTCAAAGATTAATTGACCGTAGTGTCTGGGTTTCTTTCTGGGTTCTCTATTCTGTTCCATTGGTCTGTAGGTCTGTTTTTGTACCAGTACCACACTGTCTTGATGACTGTGGCTTTGTAATATTGCCTGAAGTCTGGAAGAGTTATGCCTCCTGCTTGGTTTTTGTTTCTCAGGATTGCTTTGGCTATTCTGGGTTTTTTGTGGTTCCATATAAATTTTTGGGTTGTTTGTCCTAGTTCTGTGAAAAGTGTCATGGATAATTTGATGGGGATTGCATTGACCCTGTAGATTGCTTTGGGTGGTATGGCCATTTTTACAATATTAATTTTTCCAACCCAGGAACCTGGAATATCTTTCCATTTCTTTACATCCTCTTTAATTTCCTCAATTAATGTTTTGTAGTTCTCAGCATATAAGTCTTTCACCTCCTTGGTCAGGTTTATTCCCAGGTATTTGTTTTTTTGTGGTGCTATTTTAAAGGGTATTGTATTTCTGTATTCCTTGTCTAATATTTCATTGTTAGTATACAGAAATGCAACTGATTCCTCAATGTTCATCTTATATCCTGCTACTTTGCTGAATTTGTTTATCAGTTCAAGTAGTTTTTCGGTTGAGTCCTTAGGGTTTTCTATGTATAGTATCACGTCGTCTGCATACAGTGACAGTTTGATCTCTTCTCTTCCTATATGGATGCCTTTTATTTCTTTTGTTTGTCTAATTGCTGTGGTTAGGACTTCCAGTACTATGTTGAACAGCAGTGGTGAGAGTGGGCATCCCTGTCTTGTTCTAGGTTTTAGTGAGAAGGCTTTCAGCTTTTCTCCATTGAGTATTATATTTGCTGTGGGTTTGTCATAAATGGCTTTGATTATGTTCAGGAATGTTCCCTCTATACCCATTTTGGTGAGAGTTTTTATCATAAATGGATGTTGGACATTGTCAAATGCTTTTTCTGCATCTATTGAGATGATCATGTGGTTTTTGACTTTTCTTTTGTTAATATGGTATGTGACGTTGATTGATTTGCATATGTTGGACCATCCTTGTGAACCTGGGATGAATCCCACCAGGTCATGATGTACGATCTTTTTGATAAGTTGTTGGGTTCGGTTGGATCCATAACCCACTGAGCCACCAGGAAGCTCCTCACTCCTCTCTTTTTGAATCTGATGACATAGTACTATTTCAGTGCTTGAAAACCCATGGAAAGAGGAAGCAGAAGATGAGAGCCTGTATTTATAGACACGAGGGGTCTTAGAGTCACAGCAAATGATGGACCAGAATGTTCATAGAGTCTGAGCCTGAGTTTGTCGGCTGAGTCATGAGTGCAATACGAGGCTGGGGGGATTTTGCAACTTTTTTCCCACTGGCAGGGTCAAGAGAACTGTCTCGCTGCGTGGGTCTGCTGGTTTGACTGGGATCGGGGCGGCTGGAGGGGTGGGCTTGGTCCTCTGGGCTTCGCACGCCAGCTTCCTGAGGCTGGCTGTGTGCTGCGACCTTGCACAGACCCCCCCGGACTCCCGGGGCAGGTGCTCCTGCCATCAGCATCTCTTCTTGCCTTTCTCCTGAGTGCCTGATGGTCCCTGTAGCCCCGGGGGTGATGGAGGACAGGTTCCTGTGAATTAGGATTTGTATCCCAAGCACATCTGAACAGCTTGCTTGGCAGAGAATTTACATTGTATAAGCCCCGATTTTTCCTGCATTGCCCTCTGGTCCTGAATTTGGACATACATCCTGGTACCTTCAAGAAGGTAGGTGGGTCCCGTGCCTTTGGGTATTGAAATATGTGCCTGGATTTTCACCCCTGGGCTCCTGTAACCCATCACTGATATTTTAAGGTTGATGAGTCAGGCAGGAAGCCTCAAGCCTTAATCTGATAGTGAACCCAAGAGGAAAGAATTAAAATGGTCACGAGAAGCTCTAGGGGTATTACTGGTCTTTCAGGGGACCCAAAATTCCCAAGTCAGCCTGGCAAAGTTATGGGAGGGTTAAGTGTCCCAGGGCTTTCTGTTCTTGCTGTGTGGTTGTACGAGGTGGAGTCACACTCAGTAAAGGCACACATTTCACGTGTGCAGGTGGATGTTTTCACCCACGAATGTGCCTGTGGAACAGTCACCACCATCTAGATAACAAACACATCCCTCACCCCCTCCCCAAGTTTTCTCACTTCTAGAATTTGATATAAAGCTACACAGCGTGCATTCTTTATTGGCCTGGCTTCCTTAGCCAGCGTAATGATTGTGAATTTTCACACATTGCCGTGGGCAGTGGCACACACTTTATCACTGAGATCCGGGTGTGCCACGGCTTGTTCACCCATCCAACAGTTGATGCACACTGGGGTTGTTTTCAGTTTGTTCCTCTTGCTGTGAGTGTTTGTGTACAAGCCTTTCATTCCTCTGGGGAACATGCCGGGGTAGACGGCTGGTGAAAAAGTAGTCATTTGGGGAGTTTCTGCTGTGCCTCAGCGGGTTAAGAACCCACAAAGTGTCTGTGAGGATGTGGGTTTGATCCTTGGCCCCGCTCAGAGGGTTAAGGATCCCTTGGGGAATTGAACCCGTGCCTGAGCAGCGACCTGAGCCCCTGCAGAGACGTTACTGGATCCTAACCCACAGCACCACAGCGGGAACTCCTCAAGTGCCTTTTTATTATACTTAATGTTGGCTGTACTTGCTGTAAAGGATGAAAATGAAAAGCCTTATTTTTATTGTCGGTGAATCTAGTACAATAATAACCCCTGAGAGCTCATGTAGCAATTTGTGATTTTCAAAACATTTTGGCAACAAGAATGATCAGAAGCCTTAAATAAAATAATGGTGTATCTCTTGGAGCTCTGAAATTTCTAGGTTGTAGAAAGGGGGCTACGAAAGCCAGTAGTTAACGTTCCCGAGCTGTGACAGGCGGTTTTATTGGAACACACAGGGGCTTTTCAAGCTTGGCTGTATTCTCACACCATGTTATTAGCGGAGCTTAAGGAGTGGGTGTAGCTTAGCAATTCAAGAAGAAAATCAAGGCACACGATCCCCCCTCATGCGAAGAAACTTTGTAGCACCTGCTGAACACGCTTTTCCGATGTGTGGTCTGTGAATCCCCTAAACCAGAGCTTGAGAATTCAGATCGCTGGCCCGTGGAGCCTCTGAGTCAGGATCCGGGGGTGGGGGGCGGGACATGCATTTAAACAACTCCTGCGATGCTTCTCATCCAGTCTGGAGTGTGGGGACCCCCTTGCAGAGGGCGTTCTTGCTCCACGTGGCACCGACAATGACATGGAGATGCAGCAGCAGCCGGAGAAGGGCGATGGCTTTGGGCAGACACAGGGAGACGCTTCCAATGTTCTAGAAGGATCTAGGGCCGGCTCTTGGCTATGAAATAGGGCATCAGCCTTTTTAAATGGTTCCCCACGGTGCAATTTCTGTTTCTGGAAACCAGAGCCACACAAGTCCCTCAGACAAAGCACACTGTGGGGTCCCCGAGAGCTGTGTCATTGTCACAGCCCTGGGCCCTGGGAAGGCCTCTTTCAGACTCGCTCACCAGACCCCTAGCCCAAAGATCTTGGACAGACAGGCCCTGCGGAGGCTCAGAACCCTGGGTCAGTAAGAAATTACTGGTCTTTTTTTTTTCTCTTAGACTAACTGAGGACTGACTTAATTTAATTCTACTCGGTATCCACCTAGAGCTTGGCACTTAAATAAAACGTGTCATTTAACTTCATTCGGGAACTAATAACCCATAATAGTAGTGAGAGCTGATGGTGACAGCAGGCTGGATGCGTGGCCACATGTGACTCACTTTGCCTTGACCGGTTCTCCAGACCTCGTGGGGAAGTTACCGCAGTTAACTCCGTCACACCCGAGTAGGCCCCTTCCTGACCTCCATAAGGGGACAGAGGCTGGAGGACCTAGGGTACGAGGCCATAGGTCTTGTGTCTTGACCCCAGCCGGACCCCAAACCTCAGCCCTGTGCTGCCTAACACAGGTGTGTGTTGGGGGTAGGGGGCGGTGCCAGGCTCTTGTACTTGGGCCAGCCTTGTGTCAGACCCGTGCTGTCTCGGAAGGGCCGGGTCTGGGGTAACCCCAGGGCAGCCGTCCTGAAATCCTCCGTAGGGTCTCTCTGAACCTGTGTTTAGTACGTGAACTCGGATGGGGTGTGTTACAACGCATGATGGAGACGCGGGGCAGTTGTGCAAACAGGACAGGCCCCAGGGGGCAGAAGGCTGTGTGGACACGGAGGATTGCTGCCCGGGTACCCAAGTGCAGGCCTGAGGGGCGTCCAGGGGGACTGGGAGGGGCCGGGTCATAAGCCAGGCCGAGGTTGGCGGTGGCGATGGCGGCGGCAGCAGTAAAGTGACCATGATGATGGCCGTGGGAGAGAAGAGGGTGGCACTGGGCCCCGAGGTGGGGGCCGTGTCTCCGGGGCATCTGCACAGACCCTCGCCCTGTGGTCTGACCACCAGGACAGGAGGGGCCGCCCTCATGCAGGAAACGTTGTCAGGAAATCCTTACAGAAGGGAGCATGGACGCTGCAGCCAAGCATGGAGGGGAGTTAACTCAAAACTTTGGCCAGAAATTCCTAGGCAGCCTGCTCGTAAATCGGGTGCCAACTCGGAACGGCGCGCGGGCTGGGCTCCGTGCGGCGTGAGCACTCGCCGCTGAGCACACAGACACCTGCCGCAGCTCCTGCCCCCGCCCCCCCCCCCAAAGGGCTGGGACCTCTCAGGCTTGATTCTCATTAGACCCCCCACCCACCCCAGCACAGGAAACTGGGGAGAACTGTCTTTAGTGTCCACTTTGGGGTCCTCCTTCCAGGCTGTGCTGTGGCGTGGGGAGGGGACGGGGAGGGGACAGGCGGGGGCCAGGAGAAGGGGCCACTTGACGAAAGAACCTCAAAGAGACCACAGTCTCCCCGTAACTGGCCCCGGCACCCCGCTGCCAACACCCAGGCGGGGCGAGGGCAGCCCCCGCCCCCGCGCCCCCCCCCTCCTGCGCTCTGGTTCTCTTTGTTATAGTGTGACCAGGAGAGCTGGGAAAGGCCCAGAAGGCAAGTCAACTCAGCCTCCCAGAGACACCGTGCCTTGGGCTCCCCCGGGCCCCGCCAGACGGCCCCCGTCCTGCGGTGTCACCCCCTCGGCTCCCCTCCCGCGGCCCCGGTCCCAGAGGCAGGATAGGAAGCCAAGCCACAACTTCAAAGAGGAGCTTAGCTGCCGGGGGGGGGTCCCCTTTTCCCCCTGGAAGGTTTGGGGTGAGGTTTCCAGGCTTCAGGGGAAGAGCAGCAGCTTTCAGGTCTGGGTGTGATGCTGCCTCCACCCTGGGGATGGACGGGAGGCGAGAAGCGGAGCTTTGCTGGGAGTTACAAAATGGAAAGGAAAGGGGAGTTACAGGCACCAGCATGTCTTAGGGAAAAAACGCATAAACTATTTTCTGAAAGTGGATGTTTGCGGAGTGGGAAGGGGGCAAATTAGTTTGATAAACGATTAAGACAAGGGTGAAAGCTGGTATGGGGAAGCAAGAGAGACGAGAAAGAGGTCAAGGTGGAAACTTCCCGAGGGTTCTTGACCCCCTGCACCCCACCCATAGCACAGCCCATTCACCTGGCCTGGCCCCAGACCCCAGGCCACTCCTCTGGGCCGCCTCCTGTGATGGGACCCCTGGCAGCCCTGTGGTCGGGCGCCTATGGGCAGCAGACACAGAAGAGGCGAGGCTTCCTCTGAGCCTTTCCTGGGGGCACCTAGAATCGTCTGGAATCGCCGGCACCCAGGCTCCAAGCCTCTCTCTGGGAGTAAGGGGAGGTGTTAACGTGGCCACAGCCCACTGCGCTAGCAGCCACCAACCAGCAGGTGCAGCTGGTGCAGCCTGGCCACGCTGCCATTCCCTGCGGACCAGCCCAGGTGGACGCGCCTGGCCGAGGCCTCACCCGCAATATTGCTGAGCCCGTCCAAAGGGAGGGAGTAACGCTGGGCAGGGGGTGTAACCTGACCTGGGCCTTCGGCCAGTGGCGTCCAGGCTCCCAGGGGTCCTTGGAGGGTGGGGTGTGCCTTCTCTGAGTTTCTCCAGCACCCAGCATGGAACCTGAGATAACAGGTGCTCAAAGATGGGGACAGGGGACCCAGGAAGCAAAGGACGGGGAGGGAATTTAGGAGGAGCAGAGCACTATCCTGGGGAGGCTGTGTTCTTGCTGCGAACGCACGGGGCTGGCGTTAGGGTGCAGACAACGCGGCAACAGGCCTGGCGCTGCCTCGCAGCAGGCCCGCATCCCCACTTCCTCCGGCTCAATGACCAGGGCGACATCGTCCTCCTGTGGTGTCCCCAGGGACGTGGGCCCGGAGCATCCACGGGCACTGAGCAGGGGCATTCATTCTGCTTGGCTCCGCCTGGAACTCGCTCCCAGCACGTCCCACATGTGTGCGGGCGGCTGCCAGGCCAGTCCTAGGTAATGACGGTGACATGAGGGGGAGGTGCTCCAGCCGGGCAGGACCACGGCCCCGGCTGTGAATCTCTGGGACACGGAAAGTGACCCACGAGTGATTCGCCCGCCTGTCGGCCCGGTGGGAGAAAACGCTCCCCCTCCTCCCTGGGAGGCCTTGGGAGCGACAGGGCTGCCCTTGCAAAGGCTCCCGAGACTGAGCGACAGCTCTTCCCTGAACTGAGCCGTTTGCTTGGAGTCTGTCTCGTCCGCTCGTGGTCTTTCTCTTGATCATGAGATGCTTTAAAAATCTTCTTACTAGTAGACTGTCCCCTCTGGGAGGCCGGGGTGGTGTCCCTCTTGTTGGATATTAAACCGGGGCACCAGCCATGCGGTCGGGGCCAGGAGGCACGACATCTTGGGTGTTGCCAGACGGTCCAGGTCTGTAAGGAAACCAAAAATCATGGATTTTCCAGGCGATGGGGGGACAGGAGTCGAAACCAGATGCTCAGGACGAATCGCCCATCAGTTGCCCCCCCCCCCCCCCCCTGGTTCTGGCTGCCTCTCCTCGGGCCCCAGAGCCCCTGAGCCCCTGCACCGGCCCCTCCCACGTCTCACGTGTGTGGCACTTGTGTTGTGCCTCCTAGAATGAGCTGGCGCTGGTGCCTGCGCCGGAGGGGGGAAAAGAAAATCAAGGCCAGGAAGAGCTCTGGTCCTCACGGAGAGCTGGCCGAGGAGTCACTGACCTGTCCTCATTTCAAAGCGCTCCCTTCATTTCAATCACGTTTCCCCGACAAGCCGTCTTATCGCAGGTGGGGACCTGCCTTGGCCCCTGGCCGTTCCGCACACAGCTGACCGAAGTTACTGTCTTTTCCCCAAAACGCTCCTTTTCTCTGAGTCCCCTTGGCGAATGGCCTCTTCTCCCTCCTTGTCCCAAAGCTTGAACCAGACAACGTCGCCCCCTCCCGCATGGATGCATCCCCAGGGCTGGCCCTCCCAGCTGTCACTCCCCTCCTCCCGGGAACTCCCGCCGCCTCCAGCAGCCTCCGCTCTGGTCCTTGGATGCGGTCCTGCCAGGCCCACGTGACGGTGGAAGGATTCAGGCACCTCGATGGGCCACACATATCCTCCCAGGCTTTGTCTCTGCTGCTTTCCCAAGACACACACCCGCAGGCGTGCACGCGCCCTCACGCTCCCACATATGCACATGCATCCGCAGCACGAGCTTCAGGCCCACCACCCCCTGCTCTGCTGGCATGCTGCTCCCACCCCCCGGGCCCGCACCCACATGGTCCCCTCGCGCCTTCCCCGTCTTGCCAGACGCGGCTCAGGGGAAGCGTCCTCCGTGGGCCTCCTGTCTCACCGGGAGCGTTGGGTCACTTTCTTTGACGTCGCGGGTGTGTCGTGTGCTCACTGCTTTTCCCTCCGTGGGGCGGGGATGGGGTCCGATCTACAGCCTTTACCTGTCCCAGGCCTCCCTGGAGGGCGGCCGAGTCTATCTCAGCTTTCTGCCCCCAGCACCTGCACCATTCCTGGCACGCGGGGGCCCCACGTGTGTCTGAGGGCTTCAGTGGCTCCGTGATGGAGTAGATCCCTTCCAAAGCTGGACACAGGGAGGTTAGACACCTCACCCCACCGACAGGAACGAAGGAATCTAGCCTGTTTGACACTTAGCGAAGGATGGAAAGCTAGCTTTTATGCAGCGACCTGCGACCAGCATCCCATGGGAATGATGACCGGATGCATTTATGCCAACTTGAGGACACGTTCTAGAAGTGCAGGTGGGGGAGGGGAAGGTGTCAGGATAACCCCATGCGTCACTGAGACTCTAAAATATCTCATGACAAAGAAAGATGCCCAAGTATTTCTCCACCGTGCGTAGGGTGTGCTTGAGGGGGCGGGCACCTACCAGGTGGAGGGACTTGGGCTCTGGGGCAGTGGGTGCTGTCCGTCGGGCTGGCTGGCCAGCAAGCTGGACAGAAGGAGAGTCTTCTTAGTCTCTGGAAGTTTGGAGCTGGGAGAACAAATAAAGATACTTTGCAGCGGTTCTCACCCAGAGGGTCAGAAAACAGTGGAACTCTTGACCAAGTAGCGGCAGGGCGACTTGAGCTGCCAACCAGGAACTGTGCTCAAAGGGACAGTGGGATCACCAGGGCTGCCAGACTGGGGTGGGTCCAGCGCCCACGCGGATCAGAGCAGAAGGAACAGGGAAAACCACAGATTTAGCGCAATGGTTTCCTTCTAAGAAGGCAGAGGCGAAGGGCCAGAAGGGAAGATTACACACCGGCCCCTCCTCCTAGGCCCCAAAGCCGAGGGCGGGTTCGGGGCTCTGGGTCTGCAGCCGATGGAGTGCACCCCCCCTGCCTCCACCCTGCACCTTCAACACGAAGGACCCTAAGTTTTAACAAGGTGATAAAAGTTGGCGCTGGGCTTGGAATCCTGAAATTTCTTTAGAACCCATGTCCTTCCTGTGCTAATTTAGTAACACGAATAATATTCATTGCTGATTCTGTGTGTGTGTGTGTGTGTGTGTGTGTGTGTGTGTGTGTGTGTGATTGGATTGTTAGGATCAAGACTTGCGTCCGAAATAGCGATTCTCAGCTGAGGGCCTTTTCCACCGCCCACCCCCGTCCCCAGCCCCGAAGGTCTGCCAGCGCCGGGAGACAGTTCTGATTGTCGGAGCTTAGGGAAGAGGTGCCACTGGCATCTCGTGGGCATGGGCCGGGGAGGCTGCCAGACCTGCTCAGGGCACCGACAGGCCCCGCAGCAGAGAATGATCCAGCCCCAGGCGCCAGTCCTGCTGGGGGTGAGACCCTCATCTAGAGTGGACACTTCTCGTTGAAACAAGGGTCTGTCTCCCCGTGGCGAGGGGTGGGGGGCGGGCTCCACAGGGGCTCCTCCTTTAAACAGAGCTGACCCTTTGAGTAACACTGGCCAGAGAAGGGCATTTTGGAAAAGCTTTCCCTCGGTGTAAATTCTCTCAAACTGTAGGCTCATTACCAGGCTGGCGGACGGCGCGAAACCCCAGCATCGCCCGTCTTCAGGGGCCAATCCCCGAACCCCCCACCTGAACCAAACCAGCGGGAGACCCTCTCCTACAGAGGGGACGAGGCTCTGAGGAGCTGGAAGAGGCGCCAGCTCTTCCAGCCTCACAGGACCTCAGGGAGGGTCCTGGCCCCTGGGCCCGGGTGGGGGAGGGCCAAGCGGGGGTCAAGCTGCATCCAGTGAGTGGGCTTCGATCCAGCAGTAACTGTCACTTGGGCAACGTCACCTTGCTGTTGCCCTTCCCCCTGTGCTGACGTGGACGCTGAGATGACAGCCACGTCCAGACCGTACTGTCTCCGGGAAGCTGTGGTTAGGAAGTGACAGTGTCCGTGGCACATGGCATGCCCAAGGGTTTCCCACACGCGCGCCCCTTTGCCGGTCAGCACGGCTGTCCCTGGGCTTTGCCTTCCCCAAAGTCAGGGATGGTGACAGTTCACCTGACAGCCCCGGGCCGAGTCCTGCCCGCACGCTTGCCGAGTGTGGTTAACGGTGATGGCGACGGGGACAGAAAAGCATGTTTCTTTCCCATGCGAGCAGCTCTCCTTCAAGACAAGGTCATACCCAGCAAGTTCCCTTTAGTCCCTGCTTTTTTTTGAAGGGCAGCCCCTGTGGCATATGGAGGTTCCAAGGCTAGGGGTCGAATCGGAGCTACAGTTGCCAGTCTACACCACAGCCACAGCCACGCCAGACCGAGCTGCCTCTGCGACCTACACCACAGCCAGCGGATCCTCACCCACTGAGGCCAGGATTGAACCCACATCCTCATGGATACCAGCTGGGTTCTTAACCTGCTGAGCCACGGTGGCAACGCCGCTTAGTCCCTACTTTGAAGAGAAGAGAGAACAAAAGGCCTCTCACCATTTTAACAGGAAGACAGAGGTGCAGGCTTCTTGCCCTCGAATGACCAGAACTTACCCGAGAGCCTGCCTTCAAATGTCAGGATGGCCGTTAGGCTAACAGGCTTCCTGTCCCCACGCTGAAAGCTGCTCTAACCCGGCCTGCCAGCCGGGACGCCGTGTCTCAACCTCACGTCAGGTTTGGGAGCTTTCAGAGAGAGGGTTTGGGGGCTCTCCTGGGAGGCCCCAGGAAGGAGCAAGGCTGACATGGGGCCTTGGAGGGGCACCTTCACGTGGCTGCTCTGGGAGAGGCCTGAGACGCCTCTGCCGGGGTGGGTCCAGGGACAGAACCAGAACCAGAACCAGGGGCCGTCAGGCCATAGGGGATGCTGAGGCCTCGTGGGATGGCCTGCAACTGCTGTGCCATTGACCTCCTCCCAGGTGGACTCCCGACACAGTCTGCGACACGGACATCGGGGTCCCTGGCCACTGAGGAAGCCACAATGGATGGAAATTCGCCGTCCAGGCAAAGGGTGACGCTGCTTTGGCGCAGGCCAATACACACCTCCCATCCTCTGACAGCCTCGCACGACTTGAACCAGCTTGTGAGGCCAGAGTCCAAGCCCCTGGGGCCTCCGTCATCAGGGAGGCACCCACGTTGCATCAGAGCCGATGGCGGGGATGCCTGGACCCAGGACCCAGGACCTCCCGGCCAAGTTCCCTGGGGTTCTAGACCCTCCCTCTCAGAGGCCCAGGCTCTGCGCCTGCCTTGGGCAGGGGTCCAGAAGTTTCCGGGGCTGACTCTCAGGCCCCTCCTGCTCCCCTTCCCCTCCCCTGGGTGCTCCCCAGTCAGCCCAGCCCGCATCCCTCTGTCTGCTGAGGAATTGGGGTGAAACCACAGCACAAGCCTGGCCCCGGCTCTGCGATCAGGTGGCTGAGAGTCACCTCAAGCCAACGAAAATTATGAAAAGGCAGCAAATATTACGAACAGGATGAGGGCAGCTCTGTTGCGCTTTTTATTGGAAACGCATGATTTACTTTATTTTCCACATTTGAGGCCGTGTACCTTGTTGGTGGCTGCCAATAAATCATGTGGTTTGGGAAATGACATGCAATGAATGCAAGCAATAAATCCTTCATTTTGGACACAAATTAAAGATATATTATATTTATTGGCAAAAATTGCCATCCCTGCTAAATAAAAGTCGGATTGTTATCGTCCCGGGAGTTCCGGTGGCTCAGTAGGCAAAGACCCAGGGTTGTCACTGCTGTGGCCCAGGGCGCCGATGTGATGCGGGTTCGATCCCTTGCCCGGGAACTTCTGCACGCCGCAGGTGTAGCCAGAGAAAGATGGGTGGGGGGACGAAAGAACCTTGTCCCAGAAGGGTCCACGTCCTCTTTAGGGCCCGTCCGTCGCAGTCCTTCTATCCTGCTCTGGAGCATAGACCTGCAGAAACTCCCCAGCCTTTGGGAAACGTAGTTTTGTCTCCCAGTGTCCCTTCAGGAACTGGGCCACTTTCCTTTCTGCTACTTGCAGGGGGCGTTGGGCAGGGGGCTGAGAGGGGAGGGGGGCAGGTCCTCTCAGGGCGGTGGGCCTTTCCTACCCTCTGGGACAAGAATTTGGCGGGGCGGGCGGGGCAGGGGCATCCGTGCTTGAGAAGCTGTGGTTTGGGTGGGATAAGCCCCTGGGCCAAGGCCAGGGCACTTTAGGGAGGGTCAGCCCTCCCTTTCAAGGTTGGCCTCGAAGCGCTGACAGAGCTGTGACAAGAATTCATTCTGGACACACCTGCTCCTCTGGGGCCCAGGCTCACATTCCACGGCCAAGCCTGCTCAAGTCACCAGGAGAGTGGAAGGCGCGGAGGCCCCTCCCCAGGGACTCGCGTGCTGGCCAGCGCCCAGGCCAGGGCAAACCCCGGGGGAACCCGCCAGGGGGCATCCCCCTGTCCCCACCCCCACTCCCACTCCATTCGACCTCACTAAAGCCCCTGGTCTCTCATTGGTTTCTTACCTGCCTGTCACCGAGGGGACCCAGAGGGACCAGGCGTCCCGCGCCCCCATTTGGGCTCCATCCACACGCACTGGTCTTGCTGTTTGATGGTTGCCTGTTTTCAGCACAGGAGCAGAGCCAAGCAGTGCAAGCATCCTGAAGGGAACTCGCACACCCCTCGGCTGGCCTGGTTCCGCCAGCTGCGGGCAGTGCTGCCCGCCTGGGGGCGCCCGTCCTGACCACCCCCAGACCCACCTCTGTCCTCCGTCCCTGTCCTTCACCTCCCTCCACAACATGCCACACAGGTTTTTAATAAAAAATTGGGGCCCCAAGTCCCCTGGGGACATAATGAGGCTAAAAGCCTTTGGCCTCCTCAGCAAATGCAGGGAGCCTCGCTTTAAACCGGAATTTACATTTTTTGGTTTTTTTTAATTATTAAGATTCTTGCATTATTGTTTTATTTTATTTTTTATTGAAGGATAGTGGACCCACAATGTTGTGTTAGTTTCAGGTGTATCGCAAAGTGGTTCAGTTACACTTATTATATATATAACATATAATATAATAAGTATGTAATATGTGATATATAATATAATAAGTATATATAATAAGTATAACTGAAAAATTTGTGTGTATTCTTTTTCAGGTTCTTTTCCCTTGTAGCTTATCATAAACTATTGAATATAGTTCCCTGTTCTATACAGTAGGTCCTTGTTGGCTATTTTATACATAGTAGTATGTACATGTCAAAAAATCTTCCACAAAAGGCTAGCAAACAAAATGCTACAATATATTAACAGATCATACACCACGATTAAGTAGGACTTATCCCAGGGATGCCAGGATTTTCCAATATCCGTCAAATCAATCAGTGTGATACGCCGCATTGACAAATGAAAGAATAGAAACCATATGATCATCTCAATAGATGAAGAAAAAGCTTTTGATAAAGTTCTTCTATTAATTTTTAATTTTAAAAATTGTGATAAATAGGCATGACATGAAATTTACCATTTTAAATTTTTTTAACTTAAAAAAGACATCAGTAGTTAAACTAGTAGCTGTGTAAACATGTATGCCTTTATCTATTTTTTTGGCCACATCCATGGTGTACAGAAGTTCCCAGGCCAAGGATTAAGCCACAGCAGTGACCTGAGCCACAGCAGTGACAACCCTGGATCCTTAACCCATGGAGCCACTGGGGAACTCTGCGTTTTAACTTTTTTAAAAATTATATGGCTGCTCCTGCATCATATGGAAGTTCCCAGGCCAGGAATAGAATCCGAGCCTCAGCTGTGAACTGGGGATCCTTTATCCTACTGTACACAACGCTGGAGTGATTTGAATTCTGGAATCCAGGTTACTAAACCTTCCTGAGAACGGCTGTTCCGCTTGGCCATTAGTTACAAGCTCTGACTCCCTGAAGGGCTCTTTCTTCCTTATTTTCCAGGTGCTGTGTGTCCCACTGGGTGACCCTGCCCCATGACTGCCACTGAGGAAGGAGCATGTATTAGTTGCACGGGCGCCCTGCGCTGTGCCCCAGGCTTAACAGCAGACACTGACTCCTCTGCTTCTGGAGGCTGGTCGCCTGAGATCCAGATGTTAACAGGGTTGATTCCCCCGAGGCCTCATTCTTGGCGTGGAGGCCACCTGCCCCCTGCATCCCCACAGGGTCGTCCCTGCGTGTGTCTCAGGGTCTGTCGGGACTTCAACGTGTGACTCTCAGGAGACACAGTCCTCCCCGCACGTAAGCTGAGAAGGGGCCAGAGTCACTGTCCTGCTTCAGGTGAGCCTGCATCTCCGTTTCTAAGTAACCGCCGGATGCCCCCTGGGAGCTGGTCAGAGAAGCAGAACCCCCCAGGCCCCAGCCAAGACCAGCTGAGTGACAATCTGCATTTGAACAGAGGCCCAGGTGACTCAGACGCAATTAAAATTCAAGAAACCCTGATTTAGACACCTCTCCCAGGGGAGCTGGCAGGAATTTCACAACTGCAAGTGGGCAAAGCAGCACTGCAACCACTCCCAGGGAAGCCAGCCAGCCCGGGCTGCCCTGGCAGAGCCGGCGCGGGTTTGCTTAAGGTGTGGTGGGAACGCAGTGCCAGCTAAGCTGACGGCGGACCCCAAGCTCCAAGGGTGGGGAGTCTCTGCTGGAAGCTGTGCGCAGGGGACAGGCCATCTCCGTAGCAGGTGCAGGAAGCTTAGGGGGACCAGAGCGTTGCCAGGCTCAGCCGTTAAGAAGGCAGGCAGTAGGGGGGACATTCTCATATGAAAATGTTTTTGCTATTTACCTAAAATTCGGATTGAACCTGGCAGCCTGTGAGCATGGATTTGGGGGTCTGATCCCCCCACCCAGGGAAGTCTTACACAGGTCCCTTTGTCCCCATCAGTCCCGGTTCTTCTCGGGGAAGTTGCTGAGAGGCTGCGTGAGCGGAGGGTGTGACCGCTCCGTGCCCGCACGGTGGGGCTCCTGGACGCCACTCCTCCTGGAGATGACGGCCTCCAGGCTCCACGGGACGCCACCTCACTCTGGGTTCACAAGCCTGCCTTCGTAATTAGAACACAGCTTCAGGAATTCTTGACGTGGCTCAGGGGAGACAAAGCTGACTAGCGCCCATGAGGACACAAGTTTGATCCCTGGCCTCGCTCAGTGGGTTAAGGATCCACCGTGGCTGTGAGCTGTGGTATAGGCTGACTGTTGTAGCTCAGATTCAACCCCTATCCTGGGAATATCCATATGCCGCAGGTGAGACCCTAAAAAGACAAAAAAAAAAAAAAAAAAGAACATGCTTCAGGAGCAAGAGGCAAGAGCACCGGGGGCAAAGGCAAGGCTCTGCTCATAGACACCTGGCACCTGTTAAGTGTTCCCTGACCGCGTAGCTGGACAGAGGACGGAATGAATAAAGAATAGCAGGGGCTGTGGCCCCGAGCAGCAGAGTTCTGTTCACAGGGAAATCAAAAGACATCTTTATTTGCTTGATGATGTCTAAATATTTGTCTCCCCACCCCCGGAGGGTTCCAGCAAGCAGGTTGAAAAGGGCAGTAGAAATAATACCGCACCTGTATTCCAAGGACAGGTGTGGTCAGGTGTTAGGAAAAGAGCCACGGACGAGGTCGGGCTTTCGAAAGAAGGCAGAGGGCACAGCGAGGCTGATATGTTCTCAACCCAGAAATGCTTAGAGAAGGGGTCCGACTTGGTGCTTTTAAAGTCAATTGTGGTTGGAGTTCCCGTCATGGCTCAGCAGGAACAAACCTAACAGGTGTGCGTGAAGATGCAGGTTTGATCTTTGGCCTCGCTCAGGGGGTTAAGGATCCGGCATTGATGTGAGCTGTGGTGTAGGTCGCAGACTGGCTCGGATCCCGGGTTGCTGTGGCTGGTGGGGTAGGCTGGCAGCTGCAGCTCTGATTCGACCCCTAGCCTGGGAACGTCCATGTGCTGTGAGTGCGGCCCTAAAAAGACCAAAAAAAAAAAAAAAACAGTCGATTGTTGTCTAAAAAATTTGAAAAGTCAATTGTAGTTTGTAAACACAGACGTAGAACACACAAGCGGGTGCGAGCACGGTTTGTGTGAGAGGCTGTAACCCACACACACCCGACCCCCTTGCACAGGAAACATTGCAAGTTCTCTTTTTTGCGGAGGGCACTGGGGTGTCTGTCTTTTATTTGGAGTTTAATTTCCTCTATGAAAGAGGCACGGAGGCCAAGCATGCCTACGATGTGTATATATTTTTAAAAATCTTTTAAAAAAATTATAGTTAATTAACAATGTTGTGTGAGCTTCTGGGGTCCAGCAAAGGGATTTGGTTTTATATACTACATGAATATATTATACATATAATATACTTCAGTTTTATATATAATTATATATATATAGAATTATGAAATAGTGAGTGGAGTCACCTGTGCTGCACAGTAGGTCCTTTAAATAGTCGTGTAGGGGAGACGGGATTAGGATGGCAGAATAGAAGGACTGGCGCTCAACTTCTCTCCTAAAAACAACAAAATCCACAACTAAAGACTGAGCGATCTCCACCCAAATGGACCGGAAACCCATACCCTACTCCAGAAGAAAAAGAGGAGGCCACATCCACAGGTAGGAGGGGTGATTTCGTGATATAAACAACCCCATACCTCCCGGGTGGGAAGCTCCACAGACTGAAAACTAACTGGCTCACAGAGACTCACCTATAGGAGAGAGTTCTGAGCCCCACATCAAACCCTCACATTCTGGGATCTGTCACTGGGAGAAAGAGCCCCGGAGCATCTGGCATTGAAGGCCAGTGGGGCTTGTGCACAGGAGCTCCGCAGGACTGGGGGAATCAGAGACCCCATTCTTAAAAGGCACACACAGACTTTCACGTGCACTAGGTCCCAGGGCAGAGCGAGGTCTCCACAGGAACCTAGGTCAAACCTGACTGCAGTTCTTGGAGGACATCCTGGGAAAACAGGGGTGAACGTGGCTTGTTGTGAGGGAAGGACATTGAAGGCAAAGCTCTGGGGAATATTCAGCAGCTGCCTTTCTCTGGAGGGGGCCATTTTGGGAAAATCTGGCCCCACCCATCAGTCAGCTGCTGAGAAGCCCCAGAGCAAACAACAACCCAGGTAGGATCACAGCCCCGCCCCTCAGTAAACAGGCTACCTAAAGAGCCTAAGGCACACAGCAGCCCCTAATTCCATCCAGACACTAAGTCCCACCCACCAGAGGGATTAGAATTGGCTCCACCTGCCAGGGGGCAGGCATCAGCCCCTCCCATCAGGAAGCCTACAGCAAGCCCCCCATACCGACTTCAGCCACAAGGGGGGCAGACACCTGAAGTAAGAGAGGCTACAGTTCTATTATCTATAAAAAGGTCACCACACCAAAAACCTATAAAAATGAAAAGACAGAGAACTATAACTCAGATGAGGGAGAAAGGAAAAACCCCAGAAAATCAGCTAAGCCATGAGGAGATTCTCAGCCTCCAGGAAAAAGACTTTAGACTGTTGATGCTGAAGATGATGCAAGACATTGGAAATAAACTGGAGGCAAAGATGGATAACTTATAGGAAACACTGAGCAAAGAGATACAAGATATAAAACTTAAACAAGAAGAGAGGTAAAATACAAGAACTGAAATAAAAAATTCACTAGAAGCAGCTAACAGCAGAATACAGGAGGCAGAAGAACGAATAAGTGAGGTGGAGGACAGATTAGAAGAAATTACAGATGCAGAACAGAAAAGAAAAAAGATTGAAAAGAAATGAAGAGAATCTCAGAGAACTCTGGGACAATGTTAAACGCACCAACATCCGTATTATAGAGGTGCCAGAAGGAGAAGAGAGAGAGAAGGGGACAGAAAAAATATTCCAAGAGATAACAGCCCAAAACATCCCCAACATGGGAAAGGAACCACTCACTCAAATCCAGGAGGCACAACGAGTACCATATAAAATAAACCCAAGGAGGAACACACCGAGACACATAATAATCAAACTGACCAAAATTAAAGACAAAGAGAAAATCTTGAAAGCAGCTAGGGAAAAGAAACAAGTAACATACAAGGGAACCCCAATAAGGTTATCGGCAGATTTTTCAGTAGAAACTCTGCAGTCCAGAAGGGAGTGGCATGATATACTTAACATGATGAAAGGAAAAAACCTCCAACCAAGAATACTCTACCCAGCAAGGCTCTCATTCAGATTTGAAGGAGAAATAAAAACCTTCTCAGATAAACAAAAGCTGAGAGAATTCAGCAACACTAAACCAACCTTACAACAAATACTAAAGAAACTTGTCTAGGCAGAAAAGAAAAGATAGCAACAGGAAACAGAAATACCACAAATGACTAGGCTCGCCAGTAAAGGTATATATACAGTGAAGATACGAAATCATCCATGCACAATTATACCACCAAAATCAGAAATCATGAGAAGAGGTGGGTACAAATGCGGGACACTGGAGATGAACTTGCAATTAAGAGAACAACAACTTAAAACAATCTCATATACATATAGACTCTTACATCAAAACTTCAGAATAACTGCAAACCAAAAATCTACAATTGATACACAAACAAGGAATCTCTGGAGAAGAAATATATCTCATAGTAAATAAGTGCATAATCCACCATGAAGGGGGTCATTTGACATCATTCTTGGAATGCTGAAGTCTTCTTAGATCTGATTCTGATTTCCTCTCCATCAAAGAACTTATGATAATTATAATTAAATAATGCCACTGTACAATTAAATAATACAGTACTACAATTGTATTATTAATAACCATTTCTCTCCATGGTGCAATGTAAAGTCTATAATGTCTTGTTTATCACATCACCTAGAATGGTGTAATGCCTATACTGAAGAATCGATAAGATGTAACAAATTGTGAGGATATATTTATATAGATACACTGTTTTTTAACCAACTTATGCATTTTATATTTTACTTATTTTCAGAGGGTGTATTATTTTTGTTATGCTTACCAGTTGTTATTCTTTTTACTATGCTGTATAAAATATTTAATGGTATATAAGGCTTCCTTCTTTATAAATTTTAGTTGCATAATATAACAATTTAATATAATGCTAATTTTTAAAGAAAAATTGAAACATAATAGATAAAACTAAGTAGTAAAGATGAAAGCCATAAAATTGGGATAAAGTATAGAATAAATTTCCTATTTGTCTCAGCATATTTTCCATTCCACTTCTCCAGTGGGAGTCACTTAATCTGTTTCTTAAGATCCATGTTATAATAATCTGTGTGAATGTAATTGTGTGTAAATGTATGTATTTTATTCTATAAAAAAAAAAAGAGTGGGAGATGGGGGGATAAAAAAAGAGATAATCCACATCTCATTGTTGACATTTTAAGTTTATTTCTAATCATATTGTAATTATTTATTTTTGTTGTTGTTAATCCAAGCAACAACCAAGCTGGATGTAACTCCTTTTTCCGTTTCTTTCCCTCTGGTAGGAGGAAGGGATCCTTCTCCCTAGTATAGTACATTAGGAGAATTAAGGTCCAGAAGAATCCAAGATACATTTGTATATAAATATTTAGATAATAATTAAGAGCTGGGGGTTTTGACTACACAAGGATCATGGTTTGACTCTGCCACCAGGCAGTCTCAAATTTTGTGAGTTTTTTGCTAGTTTCAGAGTATAGCTGCTGCTAGTTTCTGACCCTGGAATGACAGTGCTGTCACATCCTGGGTCTTGTGGTGTTCCTGCTGCTGAGTCACTGCTATGGGGCTGAAAATGAGGTCCAGAGAAAGCCAAGCCTTTCCAGATGGCCTGTGATTCTTGGACCTCCCACCTGGAATTTCCTTTAATGCTGTTTCTTGGTGCAAGTTGTTCTTCAGGTTGGAAGACGGGGGGGGGGGGAAAGAACAACAACCAAAATTCTTCTTTAACTTTGTTTTCTTACCCCCTTCTCTTCCTTTTTCAAGAGAAAAAAACTTTTAAGGTATATATGACCATAAGAAGCTGACCCCTACTGGATAGGAAATTGAAAAGGATTTGTTTATCCATTTAAGAAAAACGATTTAAATTCTACTTAAATTAAAAAAAAAAAAGTCGTGTATGTATATGTTAAACCCAAACTCCTAATTCTCCCTCCCGCTTTAATAACCATACATTTGTTTTCTTATGTCTACGAGTCTATTTGGTTTGTAAATAAGCTCATTTGTACGATTTTGTAAAAATTCCACAAATATGTGATATCCCAGGATATTGGTCTCTCTCTTTCCGACCTTCTTCTCTGAGTGTGGTCATCTCTAGGTCCAACCTGAAAAAACCTGGAACGCGTCACATTGCACGCAAAGGAGGAATCAAATGTTAAGTCAACGAGATGAGAAGCAAGATAAGCCCATGCAGGTGAGAGGCATGGAGTCACCGTGGGCTTGGAAGCGCGAGGAAGGGCCAGCCCCCAGCATCCGACTATTTACTGGAGCCTCACATGGCATCTTCGATGGCTGACAGCCAAGCCACGGTGTCGTCCTGTTCAAGGGCAGCACGGTTCCCCGAACCGCCCCCGTCTCCTTACCAAGTTCACCGCAGCCAGTACAGATCATCTTCCACCACTGCTCCTTCCTCCGAGGGAGAGGTCAGGGGGGCGCAGTGTTTGCTGGAGAAGGATTTGCCTGACTCCTGCTGATGTCACCCTCTTGAAACCTATCTTGACTGCCAAGGACCTCAACAAACGGTGTCCTCTGACTCGGAAGTCTTGTCAGGTGTGTATTAGTGTCTGCCTTGCCCCACCATTAAGTTCAAACTCAAACTCTTAAAATAGGGATGTTTAAATCCAACTGAATCTGCCAATTTTTATAATTTGCCTTGAAAATTCACTCTTAATTGTTGTCTGGGCTCCTCCGGAGAAATGTAATCTGTTAGCTATTTGGTCATTGAAATGCCACCTCCCAAGAGGAGCTGCTTAGGGCTTCAAGCCCCCTTAGAAAGGCAGCATGGAACTTTCCAAGAATAAATTAAAAGACATACGCTTTCTCTTCCATAAAGATAAAATGCAAAGGAAAGAACCCAATTCAAACCAATTCAAGTGAAAGAGCAAGTTATTGGCTCTTGTGGTAGAGGATGGAGATGGAGTCGGCATCAGGAATGGCTCGATCCAAGACTCCGATGTCCCAGGCTTCCCTCTTTCCCCCTCTATGCTTCAGTCTACGTCGGAACTCCCTTCTCTCCACAGGCAGATCCCCGTTCTCCTATAGCTCCCTAAGAGTGAGCCCCTACATCTACTAGAAAAGCCTGGAAATGGCTCTCGGCTGTCTAAGGTCAGGTGCTCAAACCGTGGAGACGGTTATATGAGAAGACACATCATAAGACAGAGAAGGGGAGACCTTCCTCAAGCAAAGAAAGTTCTGGGCAGACAAAGTGACAACTGTCTCTTATGAATCATGGGTTTTTATTCTATATTTGACGCTTTGATTTCTAGGACCCTGAGGACCCTGAAGGGACAGCTCCTCCCAGGGTCGGCCAGGGCCAACGACTTAACTGCTGGTGAGTCTTTCACGTGCAGATCAACCCAAACAGAGCTCACTGCCAACCGGCCACCTCCAATCACAGGGTCTCACGTTCAAGCCACTACCCTGCTGCCTTCATCACCCAGTCCAGGTACCAGACCAGCAGGGCAGCTGCTGTGCCCCAGTGCCCAGTGACTTGTTGAAGGCAGCCCATCCTCATCCTTCCTCCCCAGAGAAACCACAGTGAAGGCTCCAGCCCACGTTTTCCCTCCCTCCGTTTGCCTCCTGACCACCCCGGTGCTTCCCCACGTGGCCCTGTGCTGTGCCGTGCTGCTTGTTCCCGGGATCTGTGAGCAGAGCAACGTCCTCTCTTCATGACACTGATTTCTGCATCTGCGTGTCTTACTGTACCTGATGCAAACACATCCTGTTTAGGGGTGTCCTTAAAACAGTCTGCCGCAACAAACAGCCCAAACCAGAAGCAGCAAGTGGAACCTCCACATTCATGAAGTTGCCTTGGTTTGTCATCCTAGGTCCCAAACCTAAAGGAAGGTTGGAGATAAGCCATTAAATGGGGATCACAGGCAGAGGCTGGTGGAATCAGAACAGATCTAATGAATCATTTCTGAAAGCCAGAAACATCATCGCGTGATGACAATTGAGAGGTAGCTTGGGAGAAACATAAATGGAAATAAATGGGACCCATCACCTTACCGCTAAGCACAGCAGCTAAGAGCATGGAATGCCCTCAGCTCGCCTGGGTTCAAGGCTTGGCAGTTCCCTCTGCAGCTCCATGACCCTGAGGGAGGCATATTAGCCTCTGAGCCTAGGCCTTCATCTCTGAAATGACGATAGGAATAGTTTCTGCTTCTGGTGTGAAGTTTAAATGAAACAATCCTTGTAAAGAAAAGGAATAACCCCGTGTGTATTTTTAAAATATTTTTAAAAAGTATAATGGATTTACGATGTGCCAGTTTCTGCTGTGGATCATAGTAACCCAGTCATACACACACACACACATTCTTTTCCTCACGCTCTCTTCCATCATGTTCTGTCCCAAGAGACTGGATAGAGGTTGCTGTTCTGGACAGCAGGACCTCACTGCTCCTCCAATCTAAATGTAACATCCTGTAAATATTTAATGCTCTCTGCTATTACTTCTAACTTTGCTCTTATGACAAAACAAGGCTGAGTGTGTTAAATCATAAAACAATATTTCCACCTCCACAGATTAGTATTTTCATTCCTTTGACGTAGATAAGGGTGACACATAACCCAAAAGCAAAATGAGAGATGGATAAATGTGACCACATTAAAATGGAAACAAACAAACGAACAAACAAACAAACAAAAAACCTCTAGAGTAAAACCACTAAAAAGAAAGTTAAAAGACAAGCAACAATGTACTAAAGGAAAAAAACCAAACAAACCGGTGACATGTATTTCAGATAAAGGGCTAATTTCTCTACTCTGCAAAACTAACAAGTCGTGAAGAACAAAGGAAACCACCCGAGAGAAATGGACTAAGAACATGAGCAGATGGTTCTCTGCAAAAAAGAACCCAAGCAGCCAGGAAACACCATGAGAGGCTGAGCCGGGAGTGCTCCCGGCTGCAAGTAAACGCTCACACTCGATGATGGTTAGAGCCACAGCTGGGGCTGGCATTTCTCACACACTGAAACCCCTGCAAGCAGGCGGGCAGGGGCCCTTGCCGGCACTGGTTCAGCACTAAAAACGCCACAAACAGAGACCTTCTCTCTGTGTATTTGTCTTCCCTTTAGTTGTCACAAACTGTAATATGGCTCCAAATAGTACAACCAGGTTCAACACGAAGAAGAGAAGTTGGCTTGGGAAACCAACCAGACAGAGCTTCCTATAAACCCCAGCAACCTCCACGCAGCCCTTATGGCTGGAGCTGCAAGTTCACCCCCAGCTGCCGGGGAGGCTCAGTGGTGGAGGATGTGTGAGATAAAGAATTTGGCTGCTCCTGGTTCCCAGTTCCTGGGCCTCCAGCCAGCCTCGTCTGACCACAGATGCCGGCTCCCACTGCGGGCTCCCAGCCCCAGATGCTCCTGCCTGGTCTTAGCTTGAAGATGGGCAGGGAGATCCTGCTGCAGCCTGGCCGGCAGAGGGGGACACGCTGGGATGCACGGTGGCCACCAGCTGGATGCCTGCACCTCACGTGTCTGCAGCTCACAGCAGCGGTGGTGGCTGCGGCGGACCCTCTCTGAGCGCATGAGGCAGGGAGCCTGGGGACTTCCGGCAGCTCTGGGACACAGCAGGGCTCCCGACACCTCCAGGGCCTGCCTCTGGGCTCCGAGGCTGGCTCCTCGTGTGCCCCCACCCCCACCTCTCTGCCTCCCTGCCTCCCTGGGCTCCTGGGCGCTGGGCTGGTCTGCCTGGTCTCTGCTGGGCTCTCGCAAGGCCATGGCCACAGACAGGCTGCCTGGGGTGAGGACATGTCCCCACTTCAGTCACGGCCACCCAGGGTAGAGGACAGTGGGGTGACAGCACCAAGGTCACTCCGGCGGCTGCTCTGTGCGAGCCGTGCGAGGGGCTGGAGATGGTCCTGGAGCAAACAGCGCCCTTTGCACTGTGTTGGAACTTCTGACACCTGAGAGGGACTCGGTGGCCACGCGTTCCATGATGCGGCACAGGGGTTCAGGGGGCGGGCAGACCGTCAATTATTCACTCTCCCTCAGGGGAAAGGCGATACACGGCCTCTTTTTCAGCCGCATGGAATTTTCCGGCTTCCAGGGTGGCCTTGCGGCAGGTGTCAATTATCAGTCAGGGTCTTGGGGACACCAGCAGATCCCAGGTTGGAAGGGTGGGGCCCAGGCGTCAGGAGAAGCCAGGGGACCAAGGCCACATCTTCTCGTGATGCCGGGAGGCCTGGACTCACCCTCGAGACCTCAGCCCACCTCAGCACAGCTCCCCCCCTCCACCCCGTCCCCTGCCACCGTCAACTCTGGAACGAGGCTTCCCCAAGCTTCGTCCTCACACCAGTGAAATGCTGTGACACGTCCCCATTCACAGCCCAGCCGAGGGGTCCAATGAGACGTTGGCTGTGAGTGTGTTTGGGCAAAGACAAGGTCACCGGCATTATAGCTGCTCATTGTCTGTCTAGTTCTAATTTTGCCCCAGACTGGCCCCAAGCGGGCCTCTCGAAATCACTTCCCCCGTGTTCCAGGAGCCAGCTTCATCAGCCCTTTTCGGGGGGCGCCTTAAACGTGAGGCTGAGGGCGGGGCGAACATGCCCCCCCACCGGCCCCCACAAGTCTGGGGTGGAAGGAGGAAAATGGTCCTGGGCTAATTCCTGGTGGGGGGGGGGCTGCTGTCGGCAGGGGTCACTCAAGAGCATCCCCAGCCTGTCCTGAGTCCCCCGCCCCTTCCCTGGACGTGCGCCCCATCCGAGCCGCAGGCACCATCCTTCTCAGGAAAGGCCGTTCTAGGCCCCTATAAGTTAGGGCCACACGGAGCCAACAGCCGAGGCCTCATGAGAACCCCACGCCCCTCGTCCTGAGCTGGTCTGACCTGGGGCCCAAGCCTTTTCCTTGGGCAGCTCTGCTCCAGAGCCTTCCAAACACAAAGTCAGGAAGGTGGCAAGGCAGAGGCTCACTCCCACAGCCTGTCACTCAGGGAGCAAGGCCTGCAAGGCTCGCTGCTCCAGGAGAAACCCAGGGTCACAGAGCTCCCCCTACGCATGTGGCTGAGGTCACGCAGCCCCGCAGAACCCGGGGTCTGCAGGCAGGTGGTAGAGGCGAATCCAGTCCCTTCCACAGGCAGGGGGTCATCTCCTCCTTCCAGCAGCCCAGGCCAGCACGGTGCCTGCAGTTCTGGTCCCGCAAAGCAGTTAATGAAGCAGGTTGGCCAAGCACCAATTTTACAGCTCGCAATCTTGTCTCCTCTTAGGTGTTTATTGATCTCACATTAATAAAGCATGTACTCTTGGGAGCGTCCACCTAGGTGAGGGTGGGAATTTAAAACAGTGACTTGTGGAAGGAATCCTGACCTTGGACAATGTTCCAGAAATGGAGCTGGATGCTTGCAAGTCCGACAATTACTTGAATACAAGAGTCCTTGATAATGAATCTCAAAGGCAGCTTATAGACCCAAAGGAACAAGTGCCATTAACCCCCATATGGTGAAGTCTGTTCCTTCTGTTTAGGGAGTTATATGGCATATGCTCAGCCATTTCTTTTTTTCTTTTTCTTTCTTTTTTGGCTGAACCTATGGCATGTGGAAGTTCCCGGGCCAGGGATCGAACCTGTGCCACAGCAGCCACCTGAGTCCCTACAAGGACAACCCTAGATCCTTCACCCGCTGCACCACAAGAGCCCTTTCTTAAAGGCAATCAGATGTAAGATCAATATTTTTATTATTGTTACTTGTAAATCTGCCTTCGAGAGCCTCCGTCACAGGAAATGGCTCTTCGCCAAGGAACCGCTGAGGTTGCAAAGCTCCTGACCAGGCAGCTGGCTCGGAACCTCCAGGAAGGGGCTCCCGGCTGTGAAACCACCCGTCTCTCTGGGTTCCAATTCCCTCGTCCGCTGCCTCGGACAACTGCAACCAACCACAAGAGCTGGTGTGAGAACAAAGGGCGGTGTGTCCACAAAGAGCGTCAGAAATTTAAAACACTTTGCTTAGGTTGGCTCGTAAAGTATTTTAGGGATAAGTGGCTAGTCTGGGGGTAGGAGGACGAGGAGTGATGGCTGTTTGCCTCTTGGGGAGAGAGGGCAGCTCCGGAACGAGGCAGTAGAGGGTCGCACAGCATCCCGAAGCTGCCAAACGCCACTCAACGGTACACTTAAAATGGTGAAAATGGCAAATTTTTTTTGTGTTATTGGTATTTTACCATAATAAAAAGGATTTTAAAAAGAAAAAGAATAATTGGTTGAACTTCTGCTTCCATCTATGTCTGAGCAGCTCAGATCAGACTAACTCTTGTACCGAGAAAAATGAGAAAAGCTGGATACAGGGCTTTTAGGAAACAACTGTTTGAAGGCATCAAAAGAGAAACCAGGGCAGGCGGGGCGGAAAGGCCAAGATCCCGGGGGGAGGTAAGTGCTCGGAGGTGAACTCAAGACTCTCCACTGCTCCCCAGAAAGAAAAAGGACGGAGGGTTTATAGCGCTGGAAACCACGGGAGGGAAATGAAGTTGGTGCCACCCAGCGCGGGACAGACAAACCAATGTGACAGCAGCAATTCTCGTGTCCGCAGGGTTCGGACGGAGGCGGTGCCACAGGGCTGTGGGGAAGGCGTGACGGTCAGCTGGATAAAGACATGGAGAAAAACTGAGACCTGACCCTCCCTGCCACCCCACGCACCCCAATTCCAGATGGATCAAAGGCTTGGGTAACAGCAAAGAAAAAAATAGAAGTTCTGAAGGTAGCGTAGGGGAGAGCTGATCTTGGAATAAGAATATATTCTAAGTCCATATAAAGGGAAAGGTCACTAGAAGCACATGGAAATCCCCTTTCATTCGGCAAAAGACACCATCCAGGAGACCGAAAAGCCAAGGTGTAGACTGGGAGGGCATCTTGCAAACAGGTGACCCGCGCGGGTGACCTACAAGCAGCATACGACCCACCTACAGATAGGCAAGAAAAAGAAAACTCACCGTTTTAAGAAATGGACAAGAGATTCGAACTTGTACTTCACAAAAGAAGATATCCACGTGGCCCATAAACGTATGAAAAGGTAAAATGTAAATCAAACCCATAATTAGGAGTTCCCATTGTGGCTTAGTAAAGAATCCAACTAGTACCCATGAGGACTCAAGTTCAATCCCTAGGCTCGCTCAGTGGGTTAAGGATCTGGTGTTGCCGTGAGCTGTGGTGTAGGTCGCAGATGCGGCTCAGATCTGGCTTGGCTGTGGCTGTGTGGCTGTGGTGTAGGCCAGCAGCTGTAGCTCTGATTCAACCCCTAGCCTGGGAACCTCCATATGCCGTGGGTGCAGCCCTAAAAAGAAAGAAAAAAAAAATCAGTAAATATTAGTACATTCACATACCTGTCAGAAGGATTTCAAACAACAGAAATTGATGATACCAAGTATGGCAGCCACAAACACCAGTGCTCAAATACGGTTGCTGGGAATATAATTCTGTCAACTGTTTCGGAAAATTCTGTGCATTATCCACTGAAACTGAATATTCTAAGTATATATTTTTTAAAAATGCTTACACATGTGCACCAAGAGACATGTGCAAAAAGGGTTACAGTTGCACTGCTTTTAACAGCCCCAAACTGGAGACAACGCCAAATGTTCACTAGAAATAAAATGCGCAGGAGTTCCCACTCTGGCACAGTGGGTTAAGGAGCCAACTGAAGCAGTTTGGGTCGCTGTGGAGGTGCAGGTTCGATCCCCCACCCAGCACAGTGGGTTAAGAATCCAGCGTTTCAGAGTTCCCGTCGTGGCACAGTGGTGAACGAATCCGACTAGGTACCATGAGGTTGCGGGTTCGATCCCTGCCCTTGCTCAGTGGGTTAAGGATCCGGCATTGCCATGAGCTGTGGTGTAGGTCGCAGACACAGCTCGGCTCTGGCGTAGGCCAGTGGCTACAGCTCTGATTAGACCCCTAGTCTGGGAACCTCCATGTACCATGGAAGCAGTTCTAGAAAAAGGCAAAAGGACAAAAAAAAAAAAAAAGAGTCCTGTTATGTAGTTTGAAGCTGTGGCTCAGATTCAGTCCCCGGCCTGGGAACTACTGTATGCTATGGGTGTGACCCCAAAAAAGCACAAACAAATTATAAATGTATTATTTAATATGTTCATTCACATACATTATATTAGTGAGCTCTTTGAATCGTTTACGCATTAAGTAAATTAGAGAATACGCACCATGGAATCCTCTGCAGCAATAAAAATGCGTGACTCCTACAAGCACAAAATAGTTGACTGTCACTAATAATTTGCCTCCGCTTTGCAGGCCATAGACATGAAGGTTCTCAGATCACTGTCTCAGGAGGGGCTTCTCTCTTCCTGTTATTTGTATTTTGATGGAGGCTCACACATGTGAACTTAGCTTTGGTTCATTCATGCCACTGAATGGTTTTTAATGTGCGGGGAAGAAAACCAAGTTTGAGCAAAGAAGCCAGACAGCGAACAGCAGTCCGTATGATTCTGCTTGCACAACACTCAAACTCAGACAAGACGGTCCGAGGCGGAGGGGCCCGACGCCCCGTCATCTTTGGGGGAAGGAGGTTGGGGGCTGGGGGGGGGCACTTGCGGAGCTGCCGGGTGCTTTCTCTGATCTGGGCGGGGCTGTATCGCTGCCTTCCCCTTCACTTCGCAGACATTTGTGGAGCCAAACGTCCAGCCTCTGTGCACTCTTCTGTGTTTCCACGTCAATAAAAATTGTTTACCTTTAAAATAACTCAGGGAGTTGCCATTGTGGCACAGTGGAAACGAATCCGACTAATATCCATGAGGATGTGGGTTCAACCCCTGGCCTCGCTCAGTGGGTCGGGGATCTGACGTTGCTGTGGCTGTGGTGCAGGCCGGTGGTTGTAGCTCTGATTCGACCCCTAGCCTGGGAACTTCCATAAGCGGTGAGTGTGGCCCTGAAATGCAAATAAAATAAAATAGAGTTCCCGTTGTGGTGCAGTGGTTAACGAATCTGACTAGGAACCATGAGGGTGCAGGTTCGATCCCTGGCCTTGCTCAGTGGGTTAAGGATCCGGCATTGCCGTGAGCTGTGGTGTGGGTTGCAGACGCAGCTCGGATCCCGCGTTGCTGTGGCTCTGGTGTAGGCCGGAGGCTGCAGCTCCGATTAGACCCCTAGCCTGGGAACCTCCATATGCCACAGGAGCAGCCCTAGAAAAGGCAGAAAAACAAAAAATAAGAATAATAAAATAAAATAAATGAAATGAAATAAAATAAAATAAATAAGAACGAAGGCTATCAAAACGCACGGGATGGCCTGCACAGAGAGAAATGCTGAGAGCCTCTCTGGTTTCCTGCAAGTGGCACCCTCTAGTGGTGTAAAGGCAAACATCCAGTCCCCCCTTTGAGATCAGATGATCACACGGAGAGGTTTAGAGGACACACGCGTTGAACACGTGGATAAAAACAGTAGGTTTAGAGGTCCCTGGTGACTCAGTGATTTAAGGACTCAGCATTGTCACTGCTGTGGTTCGAACCCTCGAGTGTTGATTCTCTAAGCTGACAATTCCTGAGTCTCTTTCCCTTGGTCAAGTTTCTCACTGCTGTTTGTGGCAACACATCAACATTGGGGTAATTCACACGCAAAGTCAGACTTCCAGCTTCTACTGAAAGACTGGGAGAACAGGCCACACTGGGCCCCCACACGGGGCACCACCGCCAGCTCAGCTGAGCAGTGACTGGCCCCTTCACGCCAAGCTGGGCTCCGTCTGCCAGTTTGACCCGCACAGCCCTGCCCACCGGGAGGCTGGGCACGAGTCACCGTGAAGGAACAGTGATCCGTGCGTCTGGTCCTTTCAAATGTGTGCACACAACAGGTGGAGCCAGAAGGTCACGTTGTTCCAGAAGAAAGGGTGGAAGCCAGAGGACGCTCTGATGTGTTTTGCAGGAAAACATCCCAACCCCTGACCCCTCTGGCAGGGCGCTCCCTGTGCACAGACTGGAAGCCCAGACGCCTCTCGAGTGAAAGCGAGGGGGGTGGGGGCGCCAGGCTGGGGTCTGAGGCCCTGACGGTTGGGGAGACATGCCCAGCGGGATGTGGATGCCCAGGAAAACCTATGAATCGGCAATTAAATTTGATGGTTCTTCGCGGAGCCGGACAGAGTCAAGTGCTGCCAGATAAGAAGCCCGCCCACAAGGAGCTCAGTTTTGGCCCCCAAGAGAAGAGGCAGCTGGTCGACCCCATCACCCCCTGCCAGCCTATTTGGAAGCAGGCTGCTCCAAGAGGACTGTGGCTGGAAGGCAGAGGGACATGCAAAGTCACAGGAGGCCTGCACAGTGCACAGCTGGGTCACAGAAGAGATTTCCTGTGGCCGCCAACAGGGAACACAGAGGCGGCGGGGGCGGGGGGGGGGGACCCTGCGTCAAAACCCAAGCAGTTTGTCTACTTCCCGACGGACAGGTCCTTCCCCGGGGAGCAACGTCTCCTAAACGACGAGGAGGCGCGGGGCCGCCCCTCCCCCGGCAGGGATAACAAGAGCCACACCGGCACACAGGAACACCGGAAATCGATAAAAGTAATGTGCTTTATTTAATTAAAATAGATTAAAAAACAGACTGTGTAAAAGAATTAGGATTCTCAATAATTTACTATTATTTACATGAGCAAATTCTGGTCGTTAGTAGACTCCGTGGGGGATAAAGACACAAACCCACATCCTCCCTGAGGGCAGGGAGGCTCCTGGGGACACTCGGGGACCTTTTGCTTGATTCCCGTCCTCTCGGCGGTTACTGCAGAGATGACAGCGTTGGTGACCGGAGGAGAGGGACCCTCCGCCACCCAGGGACACCGCGCTGTCACCCCTCGCAGGAGGCCAGGTGGGCGCTCCTTCCTCTCCCGAGAGCCATCCTCATCCCCGCTCAGGGCCGGTCACACGGGCGCCCGGTTCCCCGTGCCCGTGGCCGCCAGCTCCCCTCCCGTAAACACACCCTACCCAACACAAAGGCCCCAGCTTCCGGATAGAAGATGAAAAGCACAATGAGAGCCACACGTCCCGGTTTCCTGGGAAAAGCCGGGGCAGGACACACCGCCTCTGTGGTCCAGAACTTGGCGCCCCACCAAGATCTCACACGAAATGCCCTGGGCACTTGTCGAGGGTGGGAAGGTGGTGGGCAGGGCGGCCGGGGGCCACCAGGAGAAGGCGGGGCAGTGGGTGTCCAGCCCCGGCCTGGGCGTCCTGCAGGCACTTGTGGCTCCTCCACGCGTCGGGGGTGGGGGGACGGCCCAGGTCCCCGGCACAGTGGACAGCAGTGGCCACGGCTGGGGGAGGAGGGGCCCAGGGGGACTCAGTCCAGGATGTCCGTCTCGAAGGGCACCAGGTGGTAGTAGGACAGGTTGGTGACATAAGCTGCTGGGTCATCGCCGTCCTCCAGCTCGGGGGCAAACTCGGCACCATTCTCAAACCTGAATGGGAAAGCACAGACGTGAGGCCGGGGCTGGCTCACTGACCCCCGGCACCACTGAAGGGGACAGAGGGCAGAGGTCACTGGCAGGAGGGGCTTCAGGTCAGACAGCACGGAGGGCTCTCCAAGACGTGGGCCCGTCCACTGTCAGGCACCACCTTACTGCTGTGTGTGGAGCGAGCGTGTTAGGAACCGTGATACAAACGGATCCGACACACGGCCTGACTCCAGAGAGGTTTGGGCTCCGGTTTCCACTACCTTAGAGACTGTTCTCTCAACTGACCAGCACTCATTGAGGCGCCTACCTGTCTGTCCATCACCCAGCTGTCCCCCCATCCCTCTGTCCATCCACCCACCCGTCCATCCTTCTACCCACCCACCTACTATCCATCCACCCCCCCCACCCCTCCACCCACCCATCCATCCTTCCTTCCTTCCATCCACCATCTATCCATCCTGGGAGGCCCCCAGGTCCCTGGCTTGTGCTGCTCAAGTGCCTATAGGAGACTCACTGCATCCAGAGCTGCCTGTGGGCCCCAGAGTCAGGGGCCCACGCACATCTGGGCCTTCGCAAGACCTTGAGTGGAGGTCCCACTTGGGGATAAGAGGAGCCAGGAGAGGTTAACTAACTTCCTGAGCTCAGGAAGACAGTCACCAAGGCCAAGTCCTGCTCTATAATCCCAAGGAGACGCCTGGAAGCCCCCGAGGTGGCTTTCCTAGGGTCCCCAGTGTGGTTCCAAGTTCTGTTGTCCAAGGCAGGAAGGTCGGAGGGCAGGGTGTCTTTGGCTGCCCACCGTCTCTAATACGAGGCATCCTCCCTCTGCTCAGGGCCACATAGAGTCCACCTGGGGGTGACTAGAGGCCACCATGCAGGTGACGCTCCCCCCCCCCACAGAGGCCACCTGGGGGTGACTAGAGGCCACCATGCAAGTGGTGTGGCCCCCAACCCCAACCCCCCACACAGGAGACCAGGCCCCTGAGAGCAGGTGTGTGGCCCCTGGACCCCTCAGAACCCAGCACAGCCCAGCTTGGCAATTTCTCCTGAATGTTCCCCAGCCGGCCACTCGGTCAAAGGAACTCTGTCCCCACGGGTTTATGAGCCAAGGTCTCCCTGTCCTGCAGGAGGGGCGAGCACTTCAGGAAGCCCCCCCATCCTGGCCGCATCCGCTTTCTTCCTACGGAGCCCCACGTGGGCCAGGAGCCCAGCCCGGGCACCAGCCAGAGGCTCAGGATCCCGTGTGTGGAAGGGCAGTGGGTCGGTGCACTTACAGGTGCTCCGTGGGGTCCACGGCCAGGGGCTGGTCTTTGCCGCTCGGGATCCCGTGGTCGATAACAATCGTTTCCGTATTCGCTAGACAAAATCCATTGGACCGCATGATTTCTGAAAATGAAAGCGGGACGGGACGGAGTCGGAAGGGGTCAGAGTTGGACCCCGACGTCCTTACCCTGCCGCCACCGACCGCCCCTTCGGCCCACACCTCACAGCTTCGGGACTGATGCAGCCTCCGCAGGAGCCACACCTGCCAAGCCCGCGGCGGCTTGGAGGTGCCTCTCTTCCCCCCCAGAAGGAGGCTCTGTTTGTCCGGGGCCCTGGCCACACGCCCTCCCGTGGGCTTAATGCTGTGGGAAGGAAGGAGTCTGGGTCCGTGGCACACACCGTGGGGCTCAGCAGGTAACCCATCTCTCTAAGCTCTCACCTGGGTCAGACTTTGTACCGCCCCGCTTGCCGGGAGGATCCAGTGAGATCAGTGGGTTTTTCCACCCAAATGGGTGACACCCACCTTTTACTTTATATAATTCTAGATATAAATTGACTTCTTTCCAACAAGCATGATTTGGAACAATTTTAAAAGCCCCACGAGAAACTTCCCCAGGGTGAAGTTGGTGAAGGTGGATGGTGGTAGGAGGTGCCCTGGGGTGACCTGTATACATCACTAAGCTTTAATGAGCCAATCCAGGAAATTAGCATTGGGACAATGCTCTCAACGAAAACCCCCCACTTGGAGCTCCCACTGTGGCTCAGCTGGTTATGAACCTAACTTGTATTCATGAGGACGCAGGTTTGATTCCCCAGCCTTGTTCAGTGAATTGAGGATCTGGCGTTGCCGTGAACGTCAGTAGCAAAGGCAGTTCAGATCCCGCCTTGCTGTGGCTGTGGTGTAGACCAGCAGCTGCAGCTGCAATTCGACCCCTAGCCTGGGAGCCTCCATATGCTGAGAGTGTGGCCCTAAAAAGGCAGAAAAAAAGTCCCCCAAACCCCCAAAGAAAACCCCTCCCCACCTGAGTTTCCCCGATGCCCCCTCGCCCGTTCTGGACCCGGCCCCGGACCTTTGCTGCAGGCAGCTCGCTCGGCCCCTGACAACCTCTGTGACCTCAGCCCTGCCTCGTCTCTCCCGGCTGCAACTAGGGGGGGTCTTTTATCGACTGTGCCTCAATTTGCAGGGTGTACGAGCTTGGACAGAGGTAGTGCCGTCCAGCAGGAACCAGAGGGGTTGCTGCTTCCCTCGGGCCATCGGAGCAGGGGGTGCCGCCGGCAGGACTTACTCCCGGGGCGTCGTCTGGGTCTCCAGGGTTCGGAGGTTTCTCCAAAGCGAGGGCACTGCCCTTCTCTTCTTTTAATTCTTACATTTGTTTAATTAAAGTATAATTGAGTTACAAAGCGGTGCCACTCTGCCTTACAGCAAAGCGGCCCAGTCGTACACACACGCACATCCTTTTTCCCATACGCTCTTCCACCGTGGTCTGTCCCGAGAGGCTGGACAGAGGCCTGCGTGCTGCACAGCGGGACCTCATTGCTCATCCTTCCTAAATGTACTCGTTTGCCTCTACCAACCCCCAACTCCCCGCCCCTCCCTCTCCCTCCCCCGTCTCCATCATTCTCTTTGTAGTCAAGAAGCATCTCGGTGGAGAAGCACCGAGATGCAGCAAACGCTGGTTGACCTCAAGCTCTGGCCCTCTCCTCTCAGCACCTGCCCACGGATCTTTTCCCCAAGAGCGACTACCGTCTGCCTGGCGCTGATTTTGTATTTTCCCTGCAGCCGTGTTTTCCCAGGTCCATGTGCCATCATCCCTCAGTTCATTCATTCTTCTTTTTCCCTTTTCCCTGAAGACAGAGTCGGCCTTGAGAGCACACTCGCACGCGTTCCAACCCCCTCTCCTAATACATGCCCAGTGTTTCCAGCCACAGAACAAAACCCAAAGCAGTGCCTTTTCACAGACTGGTGAATAAGAGTCTCCTGAGTGGAGCCTGTACAGATTGCTGGTTACTGAAAAATGAAATTATATTTCCAGGCTTCCCAAACCTGAATAATCTGATTGTGTGGTTGATGAGTTAATCCAAGTAGCCAAACCCAGGCTGGGGTTGACGCTTCCTTTTAAGCAGCAGAGATGCAGCCATGGTGTAGAAAAGCAAAATTAAGATTTCTTACAGTTGGTAATATGCTTTTAGATTAACATGGAATGAAGGATGCTCAAGGCTACATCGGCCAAAGCATCCCCACAGAGGCTACAGCCCTTCCAGAACGGGGGCCAGGCAGGTGGCCAGTTCACCCACCACGAGCACCATCTAGGGGAGCCCCGACCCCCGGCTGGTCAACCTGGAGGCCACCTGAGGCCTGAATGTGAGTCACGCTGCCCCTCACAGGCTCCACCAACTGCACTGCAGAAACAGTCCAGGCTGTAAGGACAGGGCAGCCAGATCTGAGAATGCTGCCAATGGGCCGAAGCCACACGCCCCCTCTGAGCCACCGGACAGCTGACCATCCTCTTACTGCTGTCACCCTTTGCCAGACCTGTGCTGCGTGTCCCCTTCTGTCCCGGCCGCCCTAAAGCCAAGAACAAAGCCAAGGCCCCTCGACGGGACCTCTTTCAGGTCAGCAGGCTGGACGACGGATTCCTGTTCACTTCAAAATGTCTCATTCACGCTTTCGGAGACTATTTAGGTAAAGTCCAGTTTATATGAGAAATAACTCGCTTTGGAAGTAGGAAGGTCAGTGGGTAGAAACAGGTTGCTTCATAAAAACCAGGGACAGCCCCTGCCCTGCAACCCCCATCCTCTGTGGGGCCATCTCTCCGGAGCCCACGCGTCAGTGCTGGGCTGGGACGGGTTCGGGAAACCTGCGGCTTCCACAGCGTCGCTGCCCCCCCACCCCGCACAGCCTCCCCGGGGCTCTTACCCGATATTTTCACCGGACTTTGGAAGCTGGGCTGAATTTTGTGGACGTTGTCATTTTTTAACACCTGATCCAGGGGAGAGCGTTCGAAGAAGGTGAGCACGACTTCCGACCTGGAGTACTGGGGAGAGACGGCCGTGGTCCCACACGCGCCCCCTCGAGGTGGCCCGTGGGACGCCTGCGCCCGCGGCCACGGACTGACCGCACCTCTGTCAGGCTCCATGCAAGGCCCGGGCACAGGCAGGATGGGGACAGTGGGAACCACGAGGGGCCCGGGCTGTGCCAGCGCGTCACACCCCTCCCCCGCACGCTACCGTAAACCGCGCCCTCCGCTTCCTCTTCCCCGGGCGGGACCCCGAGCCCCTGGAGCCCCGAGGCCTCCGGGGGACACCCGCCCCCGTGCCCGACTCCGGGAGGCGCCCCAGCCCGGCCGCACCCACCTTCCGGGGCATGCCGATGACGGTCTTGAGCAGCTTCTCCACCTCATTAAGCCTGGTCTCTATGTCGTGAGCATCCTTTATGGCAACCAGACCTGGATGGAGACAGAGAGGCCTCGGTCAGACAACCGGACCAGGAAGTGCGCTCCCGACGTCACACGGAACCACCAGCAGCCCCCGCATCCCGCAGCGGGCACCCGCCGCCCCCGTCACCCTCCACAAAAGCCCTCCAGGAAGGAGTTCCCATTGTGGCTCAGCGGGTTAAGAACCTGACTAATATCCATGAGGATGGGGGTTTGATCCCTGGCCTTGCTCGGGGGGTTAAGGATCCCGCATTGCCGGGAGCTGCACTGTAGGTTGCAAATGCAGCTCGGATCCTGTATTGCTGTGGCTGTGGTGTAGACCTGCAGCTGCAGCTCTGATTTGACCCTTTGCCCGGGAACTTCCATATGCCGCAGGTGTGGCCTTGAAAAGAAAAGGAAAGAAAAGAAAAAGCCATCTGGGAAGACAGCCCTGGCCTCATGCTGTCCACGGAAAGCCACAGGGAGCCCATCAGACACTCCTCCGGGCGGAACAGCCTGGCCAGCTCCGTCCCCTGCCAGCGTGGCGGCTGCAGCCCCGGGAAGTGGCCCAGGACCCACCCACCCCCAATGACACAGCTGCAATGACCACAGGGCCATGTGAGCAGGGCCCATAGATAGACATCATTTAAATGCTGGGTTTGGAAGAGAAAAGTCATGTCTTTAGCAGAGAAAAGCAACATAGACACGACTCACAGATTCCTTCCAGGAATCTGAGCTTCCCCCTTTGTTCAGTGACCAGAAGCCTCACTGGCTACTAGAAGTGCAGTGTTTTGTCCTTGAAGTGAGAGCACTAACAGCCCGAGACCCGGGGTGGGTTTCTGTTCCCCCGGAGGGTGCAGCGCGTACCCTTCAGAGCGCTGCCAGGCAACTCAGACTCCCCGGGACGTGTCACCCGTCCCCGTGACGACGACCAAACCACAGAGGCGGATCCTGAACTATTTTCAGGCCCTGAATCTCAGGTTTCAGAAGGGCTGGTTTTATTTTACAGGGCAAAGCGTTGTTCACGCTGCAGGCAACTCGCTGAAGTCCACGTAGTGAGAAAATTAGCTGCCCAAACTACAGGGCTGAAATTAAGAGGCCCAGACCTCGTGGGCCCTGGGAACCAGGGGCGCCCCAGACACGGGGCAGGAGGGGTTCTGAAGGCCTGGGCTGTGCCGGGGTTCTTCACTGTGCCAGCCGGAGTCGGTCAAGGCCAAGAATCCACCCCTCAACCTCCGGGAGCACAGGCCGGACGCCCGTGACCCGGTCACTGGGGGCCCTGCTCGTCAGTGGACTGTATGATCCTGCCCACCTCCTCAGCCACAGGGGCGCAGGGCCCCTGCCCACACTGCCCGAGCTGGCACTCCAGCAGGATCCCAGACGTCACCAGACAGGGGCACCAGGCCACCTGCTCCCCATCTCGTCCGGGCTGTCCAGCCCTCCCACCACCCTGCAGGCTGGGGCAGCAAGAGGGAAGAGAGAGAGAGCAGGTGCAGGTCTCAGGATGCGCGTTTCAGATTCACACACTCCCACTCCCACGCACACACGGCTCTGTGACTGCCTGCTTGCTGTGGACAAGGAACAGAGGGAAGGAGAGAAGATGCAAAAATCCTCTGAAGGGTTTCTAGGGAGAGGACGAGTCTATAAATCAGCCCACAAAGTGCTTCTTAGAATATTCTAAGACAAGTGGAAGCACCGGCATGTCTCAACCTTTATGGCATCTAGAATACTGGTCTTAAATCAACTGACTTTATGACACAGACGATGCGTTTTTATGTTTTGTAGGTACAATTTACATGGAGATTAGTCTCTTGTCTGTCAATGCAAACAGAATAGTTGTACCCATTTTACAGGATGTAAAGCACGCTAGCCCAGGCTTAGCTTTCTAAGCACCAGGGTATCCTTCATTCTGATAAATGCACTCTGCTCTGCACTGATTCTCTTAGGGTTGTCAGAATTAGCTAAAAAGACAAAGGACATCTAATTTGATGTGCATTTCAGATAAACAATGAATAATGCAATCGATCAGACAGACAAACTAAAAATGATTCACTGTTTACCTGAAATTCAGACACACTCGGTGTCTTGTGTTTTATCTGGCAACCTTATCCTCCTGGTGACCTGCTTTCCAGAATGAAGGAGAGAAAGGCAAGAAGGACCTGGTCGGGTCTCTGGAGACATTACTCTGTAGGCTTGGACCACAGACCCTCGGGGTCCGAGCCCAGCCCACCGTCCTGGCCCTCTCCGACTCCAACGCCCACGTCCTACGCCTCTCCTGGGCTGGAAAGCACCCTCCTTCGGTTTTTTAAAAGTGTTTCCCATCGTACAGACGGGATGTTAAATGTGGAAGGAAAACATTTAACCAAACCAACCAACCGACTCGAAACTTTCCTCTGGGGCCACAGCACAGAAATGAAATAAATCTTCCTTTAAAATTTTTTACTGTCTCAAAGCTCACTGAGGTCCCTCCCATCAGGTTTCTCAAGTTCATGACAGATCGGAGCCAAAACACCTGCTGGTAACACCCAAATCAGGACACATTCTCCAAATGACAGCACCAGGGGTGGAGTGTGAGCAGAACTCCAGAGCAGAACTCTGCCTTGGGGCCCCGCGTTGTCACCAAGGACAGATGGCGGATGGATGCCCTAGGCTAGCAGCCTGCAGTTGGCGACTTTCTCTTCTACCTGCTGTGTCCTTCCTTTGTGACTGAAGGGCTTTAGCTATTTGTGTGTGTGTGTGTGTCTCTCTGTCTTTTTAGGGATGCACCCTTGGGCATATGGAGGTTCCCAGGCTAGGGGTTGACTTGGAGCTACAGCTGCTGGCCTACACCACAGCCACAGCAACGCCAGATCGAGCCACACCTGCAACCTACACCAAAGCTCACGGCCGTGCTGGATCTTTAACCCGCTGGGCAGGGCCAGCATCCAGTGAGGTTCGCTACTGTTGAGCCATGATGGGAACTCCCCTGATGGCTCCTAACGACTGGCAGACCTTTCCCAAATGTCAGTTGTTTACGGGAACAATTTGAAACTTTATTTTCAAAGACGTGCTTAAGTGCAATAATTTAGGATTATCTAGAACTTTCAACATTTGCATTCCTGATGTGGGTGGAACAAAAGCTGTGTGGGGATCTCGTGTGACTCCGTCTTACTATCTGAGATCGTAATTCTGCTACAGGCTTCAAAGCCCCTTCAAGGAGATTAAGCCCAAAGCCAGGACAAGAATGATCAGACCCTTATCATGTCTCATTGTCACGTCCCCTGGCCCACCTTGAGCACACCCTGGCCTGCCTCCTACCCCTGCTAGGAAAGGTACCTGACTCCTCCCCCTGTCTCTGTGTCACCTGGTTCCCCAAAGACCAGGCGGAAGAGCAAAACTTGCCCCCAGACCAAGAAGAGTCAAGATGCAGCCCTTATGCATGCAGAGTGGGCCCGGGTGGGAAGAATCAGGTCCCCCTCAGGTCCGCGGCCTGGGGCTACAAAAGCCACTGGAACACGTGCAGTCTCTCTCTCGCCATCCCTCAAGATGTACTTCCGCCTTAATAAATGTGTAACGCGCCTGCTGCTTCAATGCTTTGCTGGGGTGCGGTGAGGACCGAGGAAACAATGCAATTCTATCATTCTGGTGCAAATTCTATCAATTCTAAAATCTACAGGCAGGCAAAAGTTGTGAATTTGCACCCCTGAACAGAAAAGTTCAAACCCCTCTTGGTTACGACTGTAGTTCCAGGACTGGCCATAAGAGGGCGCCAGGAGCTCGCGAAAGGGGCCGTGCCACATCCACGTTCTCTCTCCTCTCAGAAAACTTAACTCGGAAGACTTCACAGCCCCAGGACGTTCTCTAATTTCTGATAAATCATAATCACCTGCATAATCTCAGTTTTCTGGCCACACCCACAGCATGTAGCAGCTCCAGGACCAGGGATGGAACCCGTGCCACAGCAGCAATAATGCTGGATCCTTAACCCACTGAGCCACCAGGGGGCGCCCATAACCTGATTTTTAAAATTTCACTCCACAGTTTATGACGTGAGAAACGTATCCTGGTACGCACCACAATGATTAAAAATTTGAAGCCAAAAGATTGACAAGAGGACTTAAAATTTCAGTGTGTCAATTTCACACCTCTTTTGGGTTAAATTCAGCCTAGAGAAAGAGAATGGACTGTGTACATGCGTAACTGAATCACTCTGTTGTAGAGCAGTGATTATTACAACACTGTAAATCAACTACAACAAAATTTTTAAAAATGAAAAAACAAACATTAAGTAATTAATTCAGCCTAGCGCAGCCAGGGTGCCCTTGAAAACTCAGAACACAAAGAGCTTCCATCTGTCCCAGGGTTAGTGCCTTTATCCAAACACGGACACCCGATCTAGAAACCCAAACTGAACACGTGATCAGTCCACGAGAGCACGAGACAGAGTCCTCAGCACAGACACCAGGGTCCCACATCCTGCTTCCAAATGACCATGTCTGGTGACCGTCCCAGCCTCCAGGGACAGACGGACGTGGGGCTGAAGCTGCCCCAGTGCCTTCTACCCCCGTAATTCTGGACGTGAAGACAGATGCCTCTCGGGTCAATGGGCAAGGTGTGCCTGTTACCCAAAGAACACGAATCTCTTAAGAGGAGACCCATGACAGCCCCAGGGAAACTCTGAGACATGAACTTGAACTTTCAAATTGAGTCAAATAAGAAATTACACTCCAAGGGTCCATCCACACACAGTCCAGAGGAGCGGGCGCTGGGGCGAGGGGAGGAAGGCGGGTATCCTGCCTGCACAAGGAATACATATTCCTAAAGGCTGAGCGTGATACAAATGTGGGGAACAAGTTTTTTTGTCTTTTTAGGGCTGCACCCATGGCATGTGGAGGTTCCCAGGTGAGGGGTCAAATTGGAGCTGAAGCCGCCGACTACACCACAGCCACAGCAATGCGTGATCCGAGCCGTGTCTGTGACCTATACCATAGCTCATGGCAACACTGTATCCTTGACCCACTGAGCGAGGCCAGGGATCGAACCTGTGTCCTCATGGATACTAGTCAGGTTCATTAACTGCTGAGCCATGACAGGAACTCCTGGGGAATAAGATATTTTAAATTTTCCAGAAGAACTGTCAACAATTCCTCCTTCCTAAGCATCTGTTTCCTGAACAGGCAGCCGCTGTTCCAGAAGCGGGGACTCTGATTAGCTTGAGAGCCTGACGGGCAGGTTATCCTTTGCCATCAAGCCCCGGGACGGCGGCGTTCAGCCCCTGTCTGCACTCGGCTGTGCCAGGCACCTGTCAGGTGGTGGACAAGCCCTGCCCCCCACCCTAGCCAGGACGATGGACACGAAGCTGACGCTGACACAGACAGCTGTCCCCTGGGAGGCCAGGAAGACACAGCAGGAAGCCCGCCGAGCGCGGGGCAGGCGGGGAGACAGACCTCACGCCAGCGCAGCAAGGAGCCCGGCGGCCCTTGCAGGCTCCGCCCCACGGCAGCTCTTCCTCAGTCACACGCAGCCTGGCCCGGTCACCTCTGCCATCACCAGGAGGATTCTGGTCAAGGCCCTGGGGACACAGGGACCATCTCTTGAGGGGCGGCGAGCAAAAGTGGCTACTGGGAGTTCCCGTCGTGGCGCAGTGGTTAACGAATCCGACTAGGAACCATGAGGTTGCGGGTTCGGTCCCTGCCCTTGCTCAGTGGGTTAAAGATCCGGCGTTGCCGTGAGCTGTGGTGCAGGTTGCAGACCTGGCTCGGGTCCCGTGTTGCTGTGGCTCTGGTGTAGGCCGGTGGCTACAGCTCCAATTCGACCCCTAGCCTGGGAACCTCCATATTCCGCAGGAGCAGCCCAAGAAATGGCAAAAAGACCAAAAAAAAAAAAGAAAAGAAAAGAAAAAGTGGCTACTGGACGCCTCCTATCACCCAAGGAAGTCAACGTGAACAAAGACGTCCATAAACATGATTTCAGTGGGATGACAGTGTCAACCGCTGGTGACACCGTGCCCATGCTCATGGTCCCCCAGCAACCCTGCTGTGACAGCTGCAGCCCCGGGGCAGCGCCCTGAGGGGCGCCCTGCTCAGAGGGGCCGGGCCTGTGGTCACCCTGCGGCTCCAGGCCGAGCCTCCCCCAGGAGGCCACCTGCTCCTCATGTCTCACTGGCTTGGGGTCACTGTCACCACGCCCCATCTCCCTCACTTTGAAACACTTTCTGCCTTTTGGGAAAATGGTTATAAGACCAGACAGTGGAGCCCACCAGGCCCAGACTTATTTTAAAAAGAGAGAAGGACCACGTCCCAGGGGGCCAGCCCGAGGGCAACCAGGTGTGCCAGCAGGTCCCAAGGTAGAGGCTGAACCAAGCCTCTCTCTCCTTGGACACTTGGCGGGAAGGGGCCTGGAGGCTCCGCAAGCCTGTCCCTAGGTTTTCAGGCCACTCCTCCCCTAGCTGAGTGTCAGCCCGGGTCACAGGGCTCACAGCACAGCCTGAGCCCCGACGGGTGAGGCCACGGGGCTACGGCACACTGGAGGGAGGAGAGGCCTGGAGCACCGGGCAGGGAGCCCCGAGCGAAGCCTGAGCAGCTGCAGAGCACAAGCTTAGAGCAGAAAACATCAGGGCGAGAGGGAGCGGCGGGCTCCCAGGAGGCGGCGGGTGCGCAACAGACCTGGGACGTGGGCAGGGCAGCCCCAGCCGGGAGCCTGCACACGGAAGAGACTCAAAACCAGGTCCCTGAATCGAGCGAGCACCCAAACCCCCAGAGAGCGAACCCTGGTCCCCACTGGAAGGGGCAGGAGCCCCGGCAGGGAGGCGGGCCTGGGGCGGGGCTGTGAGAGGCAGGACCCCAGGCCCCGCTCTGGCCCCCCCTGCCCCAGAGCCCAGCAGGCTGGTCAGAGGTGACCTCTGATCTGCTCCTGACCCGGGTGCAGCCTCTGCTCTATTTTCAGCCACTTGCACCACGTAAACTGGGGGGCTCTGCAGTTGCCCCCACATCAGGTGGCGATCGCCACCGCCCCCCCCCCTTTGTTTTGAGAGCAGAGTGCTGGTCCCCTAGAGCTGACGGGTGGAGTCCGGCTGGCGGCCTGTGCCCAGGCCCCTCTGGTAGGTTCTGGACACCTCCCTTCCTGGTCCTCCATCTCAAATCTACTAGCCGGTCTACAGGATGCAGGCAGACCATCATCGGTGCTGAAGGGGAACAGACGTTACCCTGGCACCCCCACAGGGCTCTCCGGGAGGGGCCTTATTTGGAGAAGAGGCCAACGTACCACGTTGGAAGCTGGGCCCTCCACCAGCTCCTCCTGCAGGCCTTCTGTGTTGGCCCCGACACGCCTACAGCCACGTCTGGTCTCTCAGGAAAGCCCGCACGCTCTCTCTCCAGGGAAAGGTCAGGCAGCCTGACCCCTTCTCACACCTTCCCTGCCTCCCTGCCTCCCCCCATCCTCCGCCCAGCCTTGCTCAGCACAGCAGCCAGAGTGCCCAGCAGGCACATCAAGCCACACCCTGCTGGGAGCTCTCTGATGGAAGCTGCCCACCTCTGAACAAGAGCCCCACGCTGAGCAGACTGTCCACTCCCCACCCCCAACCTCCCACTTCCTCTACCCCCCTCTCTCCCCTCCAGCAACGATGGACTCTTCACTACTTAGAGCCACTGGGCACACGCTGGCCTCAGGGCCTTTGCACTTGCTCTGGCCGCTGCCTGGAAGCTATTCTCCAAGTATCCACAGAGTTCACGCCCTGCTTCCTCCAGTCTTGACTCCCAGGTCACTTCCTCTGAGCCCTCCTGGACCAGCCCATCTGAAAGTGAGGTCCCCTGCCCCGACCCCTACAAATCATAGCAACTCTTTTTCCTACTTTTCTTCTCTTCTGAACATGTACACCCAACTCAGGTAATTTTGTAACTTATCTTGTTTATCACTGGATGTCTCTCGCCCAGAAGAGAGACTCACAAGGGCAGAGGTTTTGTGTCTGTTCTGGTTGCTGCTGTGTCCCCAGAACCTAGACGACACTCAGCACAGGGGAGGCACCCACTGGGCACTTGGTGAGCGAATAAAAAACCAAAACGTTGGTTTTTCAGTCATCAGGAATCAAAGATCACCCGACTACTTTGGAAATAGAATCTGGGCTGCAGTGCTGGAATGGGCATTATTTTTTAAAAAATCGAAATAGTGCAAGAGCCCCAAACAGTCATTGGGGAAATTCTGCACATTTGTCTTTTATTTATTTATTTATTTATTCATTCATTTATTTAGTCTTTTTAGGGCCGCACCTGTGGCATAAGGAGGTTCCCGGGCCAGAGGCCAAATCAGAGCCACAGCTGCCTGCCTACACCACAGCAACACGGGATCCTTAACCCACTGGGCAAGGCTAGGGATCCCACCTGTGTCCTCATGGATACTAGTCAGTTTGTTACCGCTGAGCCATGACGGGAACTCCTGCACGTCTGTCTTAAAGTAAACCTTCCCAGTTGTGAGATCCGTGGAGGGCAAGAGAGCTCGCCACGTCTGGTCAGGAAACCCTGAACCAGGTTAAATATTACGTAGAGCGGATTTAAGTCAGACTCGGCCCAGCCTGTGTCATTGTGTGGAAAAAGCAGAAAGGGCACCTCTGTCCCCTCAGGCAGGGGGACGAGAGATGGAGGGTGGGTGTGTCAGAGCCGGGTGCAGAGGTGAGAGGCCAAGGCACCGAGGAGAAGGACAGAAGCCAGACGGGCCCCGCGTTCCGCCCAGACAGAGGGCCCTGCGCCGCCAGGCCACACAGGGGTTAAAGACCTCTGCCCATGTGCCACCTGGAAACTATGTGTGGCCAAGGCCACACCCACGCGTGCATAGATCGGAGGGAACGTGCCCCCGCCACGCCTGCTCCCATGGCAGTGCTCCGGGGCCCCAGACACAGGCTGTGCACCTGCCTGACTGCACAGCGAATTGAAGATGCAGGTGGGGGCCGAGGCTTCGGTCCTACATTTATGAGAGTGACCGGCCTGCTGCCCGCTCAGGCTGTGGAACCCGGAAGTGTCCACAGAGCTTCTGATGAGACGAGCCTGCCAGTCTAAGCCAGGCCAGAACTACTCGGTGAGTTTTAACGGAAGGGATCCGACGCCGAGTCGCACTGAGAACACGGCCTCTCCAGCACCACATGCATCTGATGCCTTTGGCAGGTACGGCTTGTGCATCCAATCTTTTCATGCAAATCATTAATCAGCCTGGAAAAAGGTGGGATCTTCCTTTACATAACGGAGACACATTCTACTTAGAAAACAACTTTCCCCGACTTAAAGGGAGCTGAGAAAGGAGAAGGAGGAGGCTGGGAACTCGGGTGGTGCCGGGGGAGGGCCAGCGTGCCACCCAGCGGAGACCCAAGGACCAGAGCAGAGGACGGATGCCCCCTCCTGGGGCCCCGCAGCCGCCCTCGCCTCTCCCGGGTGCTGAGCTGAGCTGGCCCTGGGGGAGGGCCCCTCCGGTCAGGCCTCCAGCCAGGACAACGATTCCCCGTCCCACCAGGGCTGTCAGCACAGGCTTTACACGCAACCCAGACCTGCGTCTAACAGCCTCGACCCCCCCCTACGCCCCCACCTCCTCTAACACTCACTTCTCATTTTCCTTTTCAGACACTTGGAAACAGCTCTCGTATCCCCTAGCGTCTGGTTTCTCCCTGCGGGTCCCCTCTTCCTGGCCCTGTCTCCTTGGAGGGCCCCCTCTGTGGGGGACTGTGCGCTGAGGCCTCCCAAACCCAGAACGGACCCGGCGCAACTCGCACAGAGGGACAGAGCCAGGCGCGTGTGCAGGGCAGTCGCGTGCCTCACGCACACCTGCCTTCTGCTCTGGGTGAGGCGGTGTCCCCACCAGGCCCCAAGGCGACCAAAGCTACACCTCCTCCGTACCATCTACAGCCCCGGCGGCCAGCAGCCATTAAGGGGGACAACGAAGGCCACAGTCGCAGAGGGCTCACTACATGGGACACGGGGCACGAACCTCTGTTCTCACAAGAAAAGTGGGCATCGGGGACTGTGCTGCGGGGGAGGGGCCAGACGGGAGCGGGTTTCCGGAGCCCGCCCCAGGTCACAGCCGAGCTGCGTCCCCGACAGAGTAAGGCTGGGGGGGGTGGATATGGAGCAGGAGAGGGACGGGGGGGGGGAGGGCAGAGGGGAGGGCAGGGACGGCAGGCTTTCTGCCCAGGCTCTGGGGCTCCTGCTTGTTCACCCCACCTTGTTCCAGAAAGGACACAAGTCACTGAGCAAACCATTGTTCCTTCAGTCTAAGTTTTCTGGGCTTGGACCTTCATTTGCTAAATTAAAAATATAATAACTCACACAGCCAAGGAGTAAATCTAGGTAAACTGCTGCCCTGCTTGAAACGCTACTGAACCACCCCCAGAGCAGCCACAAGTGCCAGGCCGGGAGCAGGCGGTCTCACTCAGGGCCCGCAAACCCTCTGGCTTCGGGAACCTGTCCAAGTGACGCATCTGCCAGAGGATGTGTCATGAGAATGAGCTAATTATCCACAGAATTCACAGGCTGGGGTGAGGCTGTCACCAGGGGGGCTGGAGACCGCAAGACCTCAGGCAGACAGGCAGCTTCGGAGACCCTCGGTAAATGGGGACCCTCAGTAAACTATGGCTCTTCAGGAAGTGCCCCCAAAAGTGCCCAGGCCCTGCTTAAAGGACGGCTCTGGGAGGCGTCACAGAGTCTCAGAGCTGCAGGTGGCCGCACAGGTGTGGTGGGGGGCTGACCCAGTCCCTCCTTCTCAACCTCGGGTCTGGCTTCCTCCCCTCCAGCCTCCTCTCCGCGGCCTCCAAACGCCAGCCCGCGAGTAGGAAGTGGGAAGCCACCCAGTTCTCTGAAACTCGAGTCCCCAAGAGCCAGGAAAGTCACAAGGCTCAGGAGGAGGCGGCCAGGGTTAATCAAACCCGAATGCGGACGCACCCCGCGGGGCCCCTCCTGGAATGACAGAGGCCGCGTGGCACCTCGCACTCAGGCCATCGGTCAGCAGGGACAAGGGGCGCGGCCCTGCCCGGCTAGGACCGCGAAGGGGCTGCCAGACACGGCGCGACCCCAGCCGGACGCTGCGCTGAACTCTCCCAAACGTCCCCCCGCCCCTCCTGCCGCGGCCAGCGCTGGACGGTGGTTGACCTTGGTGATGGTCAAGGCAACCAGCCTCGGCCAGGGGCCACGGTGCCGATGTGCGGATTCCTGCCGCTGCCACTGCGGCCCGGGCGCCCCTCGCCTGGGGGAAGGCGGAGCCCCTCTCCCTGCACGTCGAAGGAGCCCGCACCCTCCCCCCGGTCCCCGACTCCCACCCAGTGCCCCGAGAGCCCAGCCCCCGAGGCCGGGCCCGCGCCCACCTTGGCGCAGCGGCGCGCGCGCCAGCTCCGGCCGGTCCTCGGGGAAGGCGTCGCGGAGGCGCTGCCACAGGCGGCCCAGGTCGGCCAGGCTGCGGTGCAGGTACAGCACGCTGCGGTCCGACCACTCGGTGCGGATCTCGAAGAACTCCTCCTCGTCGCCGCGCCGGCTGACGATGAGCCTGCGGATGCCGTTCACCCAGCAGCCGCGCACGAACATGTTCACGAGCGACGTGCCCTCAAACACGGCCGAGGCCATGCCGCGCCCCGCGCATGCCCCGGCCGGCAGGGGGCGCGCCCGCCCGGGCCGGGGGCAGCCCGGGGCCGGGGTCCGCCCAGAGTCCGTCGGGGGCCTGTATCTGCCCGGGATCTGCGCGGAGCCGGGGTCAATCCAGGGCCGGGGTCCGCCCGAGGTCCGTCCGGCGCCGGGATCGGCCCGGGATCTGCGCGGAGCCGGGATCTGCCCGGCCTGGGGTCGGTCCGGCGCCGAGGTCCGTCCGAGGTCTGTCCAGAGTCGAAGAGACCTGGGATCTGTCCGGAGCCGGAGTCGGTCAGGGTCTGCCCGGGCTCAGTCCCGGGCTGGCGCCCCTCCGAGGTCTATTTGGGGCCGGGGTCCGTTTGGGCTCCGTCCGGAGACCGGGTCGGTAGGAGGCCTGCTCGAGTCCGGGTCCGTCCCGGCCCGGGGTCGCGGCGGAGCGGGTCTGCGGATGTCGGCCGGGCCTCCGCGCGCTCTCCCGGAGGGCGAGGCTACGAGCGGCGGGGCCGGCCGAGCCGAGGCTTATAAGGCACTTCCCATCGCGGGCGGCGCGGTCGCCGACGTCGAGGCCGCGGCCGCCTCCGCCTTCCCCGCCTCCAGGCGAGAGGACACGCCGCGCGCGGAGGGGTGGCCTGGCCGCCGCGCCCCGCGCCGCCTCCCGAGCCCGCGCTGCTGGGGCCGCGGGGACCCCCGGCCGCCGGGCGGGGCGGAAACCCCAGCGCCGGCCCCGCCCCCCGCCCCCCGCCACCCCCTCCGCTCCGGGTCCTGAGCCGCCGGCCCGGACTGGACGAGACTGGGGGTGGGAGGGCCGGCCGGCCTGTGCCCGCCGGGTTCCTGGGGAGACGCTTGTCTTTCCGTTTCTCGATCCTGCGCGCCCCACCCGGCCCGCGAGGGGGTGGCAGCGGCACGTGTGCGGGCGGGGGGCGAGGGCGGGACGCACGGGCTCCGGGGACTTGGCGCCGGGACCGTCTGCCAGGTTCTCGACCTCGCGCCGCCCCCCCATCCACCATGGGCCGGGCCGGGCCGGGCTGGGGCCGCCCCCGCCCCGCGGCCCCCGCGCATTCCAGTCGCGCCGCTGCCTGGCCTTGGCCCGGACGCGGCTGGAGACAGACGGGGACGCGGCGGGACAGACAAGCCCGCGCCAGCCAGCCGAGGGGCCGCCCTCCAAAAGGAGAGGCGACCTCCCTGCTGAGAAGTGGGACCGACCCGCGGTGGGAAAGAGCATCCCCGCGGGAGCGGGGGCCCTAGGTGAGCTGGGGGATTTCGGAAGCGGACCCGGGGAAGCCGCCTGCCTGCAGAACTCGGGTTCACAGCGGCCTGCTCCTTACGCTGTTCCTAATTGGGAAGAAATTTCGAACGATAGGTCCAGAATCGGAAGTTAGTTCAAGAACTGGAAGTTGGTTCCAGAGGCTGCAGGGACCTCACCCCGCCCCAGGCGGTGGAGAAAGAGCCTGGGCGCAGAAAGGACTGGGGCCGGGGCAGGTTGCTGGTGACTTGATTCAATCCAGACCGAGAGGTGCGCACCCCTGCTTCCCGTTTCCCGAGAGACAGACACACACACACAGACACACACACAGACACACACACACACGTTTTACTCAGTGATTTGCCCTTATCCTGTCTTCAAAGTTCATCATCCAAGTTTATCTTTACCTCCCATTTTCCATGTAAACTGGAAAGAGAGGGTGTTTTCCACCGCCTGGGGACCCCGCCATGCGGCAGCGGTCACTAAGTGCTGGTGACTGAGAGACTGGCCACCTAGTTGCAGGAGGGGCGGAGGGAGGCTGCGGGGGGGGGGGGGGGCGGGGAGCCAGGCAGGGCAGAGTTTCACCTCTTCCCACAAAGCCCCATCCTCAACCTCTGTGGGCACGTCGCCTTCTCTCACTGCCCCTGGGCTGAGCAGTGGCTCTTCGACTTTAAAAGCCAGAATTATGGTGCTTTTATGCCTCCTGTACAGTCTTTTCTAGGAACAATCCGGGCTTCGTTCCCTGTTGCCCAGGAGACCTGACTTTGTGAGGCTGCCCTTCAGTTGCACCCGGCGCTTCTGGTCACTGAAGAGAAGGAAGCATTTTCCTATCAGGATGTTTGTTTGTTTAAAGACACCTGAAACTAGAGAGTTAAAAATAACAACTCAGAAGTCACTAATCATTACAGAAATTCAGAGTGAAATGCAATGACCTGCCACTTTTTATCCATTGCATTGATACAGACTTTTTACTTTTTTTTTTTTTTTTTTTTTTTTGCTTTTTAGGGCTGTACCTGCAGCATGTGGAAGTTCCCAGGCTAGGGGTCAAATCCGAGCTGCAGCTGCGAGCCACAGCCACAGTGATGCAGGATCCAGGCTGCATCTTTGACCTACACCACAGCTCACAGCAGCAAGGAATCCTTAACTCACTGAGCAAGGCCAGGGATCGAACCCACATCCTCATGGATCCTAGTTGGGTTCATTACTGCTGAGTCACAACAGGAACTCCCTGATACAGACTTTTAAAAAATCTATTAAAAATTATCCATGGAGCTCCCATCGTGGTGCAGCAGAAACGAATCCGACTAGGAGCCATGGGGTTGCGGGTTTGATCCCTGGCCTCGCTCAGTGGGTTAAGGATCCGGCATTGCTGTGAGCTGTGGTGTAGATCGCAGATGCGGTTCGGATCCTAAATTGCTGTGGCTGTGGCGTAGGCTGGCGGCTAAGCTCCGATTGGACCCCTAGCTTGGGAACCTTCATATGCCACGGGTGTGGCCCTAAAAAGACAAAAAAGACTAAAATAAGATAAAATGTCAGTGGAAAAAACTGTTCATGAAAATGGCTGCTGGGTTCAGCATAGGGATACAGATAGACATGAAAAGAAAAAAAAAATGCTAAATTAGGAAAGAGGCCTGCCAAATCCCTAAGGATGCCTTTGAGGTGGTGAGAACAAAGTCGAGATGGAAGAGTGTCCACAGGGATTTTTGCCTTATCGGTAGTTCTTGTAGACATTTCTGAATTGCATGAATGCACATATTACTTGTGGAATTTTTTTTTTTAATGGCTGTGGCATATGGAAGTTTCCAGGCGAGGGGTCGAACCGGAGCTATGGCTGCCGACCTATGGCACAGCCACAGCAACTCAGGATCTGAGCTGCATCTGTGACCGATGCCACAGCTCACAGCATCACCAGACCCTTAACCCACGGAGCAAGGCCAGGGATAGAACCTGCATCTTCATGGGTACCAGTCAGGTTCTCAACCTGCTGAGCCGCAACAGGAACTCCAACTTGTAGAATTTTTTAAAGGGATATCTAGGCGCCTGGAGAACCTGGAGGTACAGAGCCAGAATGTCCCCAGCCTTGACTCTGGGCAGCGAGAACAGGTCCCCCAGGACCTGTGTTATGTAAACCTCAGGAACAGACCGGGAGGAGGTGGGGTGGTTTCGGGTTGTAAATCAAGCTGATCAGGCAGCTCCGTGCCCGAGGCCACATAATACCTGTTGTCGCTGGGAACAAAGAGGAGCGCTTGGGGTCACCTGCCCATCTCCCAAGCCTGGGTCCGGTTACACAGGTGTGTCTAGGAGGCAGCCTGGGAGTGGGCAGCACCTGGGAAACCAGACACATCCATCTGATTCTTAAGAATAAAAAATGGGAATCAAAGACTTCATGAAATGCAGGGCCCTTGCTTTTGACGGGATGTTTATTTTTCTTCTGTGGTTGTTTGTTTTGGCTTCGGTGACGTTAAGCCCTGTGATTTCTTGCTAACCCTTACGGTCCAGAAGAGTAAGGGGCAAAGGTTGGTTGTCACTCTAGGTCACCCTCTGTGTCCCACCCCTGCTGCATCGGACCACACAGTAGGCAGCTGGGGGCTCAAGCCAGGAGGTGAGATTAGGCTGGAGCAGGTCCAGCACAGCCCTGACCCCACAGGCTCAACACTTTGTAACCCTCCCCCCACTCTATCTCCACCACATGCAAAGTTGAGGCTAAAGAGTCTCCCCGCCCCACCCGCCGGGAGCTATTTTTTGCCCAATTCATGCCTAAATGGTTCCTGAGCAGGAAACAGGTGAGCAGCACAGGAGCAGGTGGTTACAGGACTTGCAGTATATGCCTGGGCTTATTATGGTCTTGAACGTACTCATGCCTGAAAGTGAATTATCAGTATAACCCAGGATAATCTATGAAAACGCTAATTGACATAAATAGTTTGAGCTGTTCATCCAAAAAAAAAAAGTTTTTTCCATGACTGCCTGTGCTTGCAATGAGTCTGTTACTCGTTACAGAAGCACCATGATTTGCATTGAGAAACCACCTCTTGGGTGGTTCTGAACAAGGAAGGTGGTTCAGTGAGCATCCTGCAAACATAGCTCTTCCTCTTTCTCTGCAAATGAATAGTCGTAGTGGGGCCTCAGGGCCCAGAACATTCTAGACCCCTTGACTGGTCTGAGCCTCACCACAGCCCTTAGGGACAAGGAGGGCAGGATAGCTGCCCCTGCAGGCCAGGAAACTGGGGTCCAAGAGGGGCCGAAGTGCTCCCGAACCCGGGCCCCGGGCGTGGTCCAGGCACGCCCACCTCCTTCGTGCTCCTGGCATCTCCCACGCCGGTGGTGGACGTCAGGCTCACAGGTGGACAGGCCTGCCCCCTCCGCCCCCTCCCTTCGGCTGATTCTCAGATCTTTTGGGCCAGAGCATCTCAAGCCCTCATGGGCCCGTGACTCCCCTGGGAGCCTGTGAAAAAGCAGATCTGGATTCAGGAGGTCTGGGCGGGGCTTGAGAATCTGCGTATCTGCCGAGTTCCCAGGAGGTCCCTGAGTGCATTTTCTGCTGGCCGCTCTGAGTAGCACGGCTGATTCCAGCCTCAGCCGGACGAAGCGGGGCTGGATGGTGTCAGCAGACACCGCGGGACCATCCCTGGTGTCTGCATCGGTTCCTGACGGCAACGACGAGCTGATGGTGTTTTCCTGGCTAGAACGGCATCTCCATGAGGATCGGGGCTGCACCTGCTCCTTCACATGTGTGAACCCACCGCCTGCCACTGTGCCTGGCACGGGGGGCAAAGAGTCTCTAAATATCTGCTGAATGAATTAAGGAAAGGAGGGATGGAGCCGACGATCGGCCACTGTCCTTCCACCACAAAGACGCCACCCCTCGACTTCCAACAGTGGACACCAGGGAGGGTGAGTCCAGATTTTCCCAGAGACCCAGACCCCGGGGAGCAAACCATCTTCCAAGGGGTTCGTGGTGACCGTTTTTCAGACACAGGATCCCAGGCTAACGTTTCCTCTCTGCGCTTTTGACATTTTCCAGATGTCATGCCTTCAGCAAGCATCACTGCCGCAGTCCTTCGAAGGCAAGTCCAAGGTTGATCTAAGCAGGTTCCCACTTGCCCTGTCCACATGGTGGCTGCTCCTGTGTCACCACAGATGCTGGGCGGGCTGTGCAGCCCCCACCACGTTCAGTACCTCCGTCTCCAGACTGTAAAGTAAGGTCGAGCCACCAAAGCGCCACGCCCACTCGGGCAGGAGTTCTCTCTGACTCCGTCTTTTCCTTCACGTCTGCCCCCCTCCCCGTTACCCCCACGGAATCCCAGCCCCGTTCCTGATGACCTCGTCTCTGCGGTTCTTGCCAACCTGAGTGCCGTTCCACAATGCCCCTTTTCTGAGGATGGGATTTGGCTGCTCAAGGCCTGAGTAGCAGACTTTCCCCGAACGCATCTGCGTAGACTTACGACGACATTTTTAATGTGACATTGAAAAAAAAAAACAAAACACAGCAGTGAAAGCCCCAAATGGCTGGAGAGCATCAGCATCTTCACAGCATTAAATAATCCCATTGGGAAGGGCTTCTGGAGTTTTACCCTTTTCAGTTATTGGCATTCATTACCTGGTCTTAAAATACGTATATAACCTGTGTGTGGTCATTGAGCAAACAGCCCACGGACAAACGCAACCCACCTCTTCCACACACCCCTCCAAGGTCCCAGTGGTTCAAATGCACAACTATTATGATTTAACATGATTTTTTGGCTTGAAGTTAAGCATTATTTCTGCATTGTTAGCTCACAGAAAGTTTCACTCAAGCTGCTGCTGCTTCTTTTTTTTTTTTTTTTGCTTTTTAGGGCTGCACCTGAGGCACACAGAGGCTCCTAGGCTAGGGGTCTAATCGAAGCTACAGCCACGGCAACTTGGGATCCGAGTCTCGTCTTCGACCTACACCATGGCTCACGGCAACACCAGATCCTAAACCCACTGAGCGGAAGCCAGGGATCAAACCCGCAGCCTCGTGGTTCCTAGTCGGATTCGTTTCCACTGCACCACGCACGACGAGAACGCCTCAAGCTGCTTCCGTAAGCTGCCATGAGCAGAGTCAGTGAGCAAGGTTGTGAAAACGACCGGGGAAAAATAAGGAAAGCTGAAAGATCAAAATTGAAATATTTAGGCATCACCGCTGCAGTGTGAGACATGGAGCCGGACTATGGTGTTTCTAGAAGAACAATTCCATCAGGACAAACTTCAGGCCCTCTGGTTATAGATTAAATGAGGGATCGTGGCTACTGTGAGGGCTCTCCACTTGCTTATATTCCGAATCGAAATAAAACCTCCATGCCTGAATTTTGCTCCTACCTGTTCTGGGCTGACATAGCTGCTCCTATTAACCAGCAACGTTAGCCCCCAAACAAGCAATACTTTTAAGAACTTTACTGTGTACTTAGATAGATAGAAAGACATAGCTGATGCCACCAAAAACTCAAGCTGATCTGACAAATATATATACGTACAATACAAATGCATAAATTACAATTGGAGGCCTAGGGAACTAGAGCAGAAGAAAAGAAAAAGCAGGAAAGCTGGGACCCAGGCATGCAGGCCCTGGATCCACACTCAGTTACTAACTGTGGGTTGAAGTGGTTTACCTCCAACGGCTTTCCGGCTCAGAGTTCAACTCCAGAACCATAGCGTGGCCTCTGGGACAGCTACCGTCATCCCATCCCCCGGCCCCAAACCCCATCCTCCACCCCCGCCTCGGTCCAGCCCTCTCAGACATGCTCGGCGGGTCTCTCCCTCCTGGGGCTTTGCAGCTACTGCCCTTCGCTCCCCTGAAGCCTGCTCATACGGGTGGCCGAGACCCACTAGTGCGGGGTCCGTCCACTCACCTCGCCGGCCGCCCGCTTGGCACGAGGTGAGCAAGAGCTCCTGGTTGAGACCGAGGCCGAATTCTACTGCCCCTCACTTTATGGGGTAGATGTTCCTGAAAAGGTGGGGATGGATTCGGTTCCATAAATTTGATTAAAATGAGCAGAACTCTGTAACGCGGGCAGGTATTTGGCCACTCAGGCTCCCCCGCCTACAGGAGCTCGATTTGTCCCCAGCTGCTTTGCTGAGTAGCGAGGACCCACTCTCGGGGGAAGTTTCATGATTTGGGTCATTCAAGAGAGGAAATATGGAGTTCCCTGGTGACACAGCAGGTGAAGGACCTGGTATTGTCACTGCTGCAGCTCAGGCCACTACCATGGTGCAAGTTTTATCGCTGGCCTAGGAACTTCTCTGTGCCATGAGTGTAGCACATGTAGCACCAAAAAGAAAAAGAAAAAAAAAAAAAGAAAGGAACTATGAGGCAGTTCCAGGGCTCAGCAGGTGTCTGGAGAGGTGGCCGTGTGGGCAGAGGGCAGGCACGTGTCTGCGAGTCTCCGGGCCAGTGAGCACTGAGCAGCCCTCACCACCTGCAAATCATGGTCTGCAGGTGTGCCTTGGTTCCCACGGGGCAGCGCCCCACTCCCTCCTTCCTCCCCACCCACCTCCATGAGCATCCCGCCACGCTCCCCCCACACATCCCAGTGCCAGGCTCTTCCTTTGCCCTTTTCCAAGGCATCAACTCTTTCCGGCCCTGCTGTGGCCTTGCTTTCAGAACCTCAAGAGCATCCTTCTAGGGTGGATTTCTCTCTGTCACCTTCTTCGTCTTTTTCTCTTTTTAAGGCCGCACCTCCAGCACATGGAAGTTCCTGGGCTAGGGGTCGAATCAGAGCTGCAGCTGCCGCCCTACACCACAGCCACAGCCACGCCAGATCTGAGCCATGTCCTTGGACTACACGGCAGCTCACGGCAGCGACGGATCCTTAACCCGCTGAGCGAGACCAGGGATCGAACCCGCGTCCTCATGGATACAAGTCGGATTTGTTACCGCTGAGCCACAGCTCCCTCTCTTTGCCTTCTTGACACAATTCTGGGTTTTCTCCGTCTAAGGAAATGGGGGACAAGGTACATCAAGATAGTGCTTGCAGGTGTCTTGCCCAAGAGTCCCAGGTGCCCGTCCTTCCTGAAGCAAAAAGCATCGCATTCTCATTTCCTTTGGGCTTTTGCGAGTATTTCTATTTTCTCTCCCAGATGTGCACACGGTGCCAGCACGGTTTTGCCAATAAAGCCTCTGATTCTCGTCTCTTCTCTCCAGTTGGCCCAGATATTGGCTTCCAAGGGGTGCCAGAGGACTTCGTCCGTTGCCTGCACATCCCGCAGATTTGAGCTAATTGTCCAAGGTCTGCTCTCCGGTTGTGTGCAGACTCCGAGCACCTCACCCAGGCGGCTGAAGCTCTGTCTGGGAACAAAGCGTTCAGTGAACTGAAACCAGAGAAAAGCCCAGGGCGACGGAGCCAATGCCACGTCTGATCCACGGGGTTGACTTTTATAGACGTGGGTACATTTGTATTTGTTGTTATGATGAATTGTTCTGACACTCACCCAGACAGGAAACTAATGGAAGTTTCCTTTCCTGAGGGCGCCTTAACGCAAACATTCAAGACAACCTGGCCTCAGCTGGCCCAGAGCAGAAGTCATAAGACTGGGGGGGGGGGAAGCAAATACATATTTAAAGAGACACAGAGAGCTCTGCTTTCTGAAAACATCTGATGGGGTCCGGGATTGAGGAGGCGCTCAGGACACGTGGCACGTGGGCTTCCTCCTTCCTTGAAGTTGTTTACGTTGCTTCTATGGACTGTCTGAGCGAGGCGCGAGTGTGTGCGTGGAAAGTTCACGCACAGCAGACACATCTTCCCCCACCACCTCCCCAAATACACAGATTCTAGAAAACCGGTGCTAGTCTGAGGACCGGCTCGGGGCTGAGCTGCAGTGAGGAAGCTAAGCCATTGCAGACGGCTCTGCCAGGCTTCGCGTCTGGTTAATGACCTACTGAAAGTTCGGCAGCCTGGCATCTCCTTTGATTCTGATTATACTCTTGATGCCTCCAAATCCACCGTCAGCAGATCCCGGTCCAACAGTAGGCGAGACTGCTTTCTTGGTCTGCAGGGGGGCTGCATTTGAAAGACAGCCCCCCCCCCCCCCGCAAAGTAGCTGCCCCCTCGGAACCGACAGAGCCCCTCCCAGGATGGTTCTGTTAAACGCCTCCTCCTGGAGAGAACTGGTCTACCTGCAGTGGTGGCCGGTGGCCACGTGGAAGGGCCAGCTCAGGGCAAAGGGCCAAGGTGATTTCCACAAACCTCACACCCAGAACCGCGCCCTCCTGGAGTTAGACACTGTCTAGTCTCCGGTGATGACAGCTCTTGCTGATTAATTTTGCTGCTTTTGGCCGCTTTCGGGGAAACAGGCTTTGGCATGTAGGTATCTTTCATGTGGAGAGAAAATGGAATTGAGATCGTTTTCCAATTAATCCCCACAATTTTAGTCCCATGTGAGAAGAAATGCAGCCCTTCCTAGAACAGAAACACACAGACCATTCAATTCCTGAGTATAACTGCTCCATTCCGAAAAGGGCTTGATGTGACTTCCAAAACAATGCATGAAAGAAAGAAACTGACAGCGAAGGACACGGGGCAGACACCGGGCGGAAGCAGACTCCTTCCTTTTCTGTCACTCTGATGGCTCATTCCACCCCAGGGGGATTAGGAAACCAGCAAAGGATGGTTGGGGAAACTCTGCTGAAGTCACAGGTTCAGAGGCAAAGGGATACACCTCCGTGTGTTGTTTAGACACTGTGTAACTAACTGCTCCATACACATAGAGAATCGGAAGCATTTTAATAAGGTGAGTAAAAATAGTTACACACATCCCATTAGATGCTTCGTCACACAGGAAGCTTGGCCTCAGCCACCTCCTGCTGCCTGCAAGGCTTGCTCCCTAATAGCTGAGCCTTTCCTCACCTTGGCTCCCGGCTGGGAGGACCAGCTCAGGGTTTTCAAACAAAAGGCACTTCCAGGAACGCTCAAGTCAAAGAACTGATCCGAATGCGTTGGTCGAGGGAGCAGGAAGGGACTTTTCTGTCTCTTCTGAACCAGTAACTTGGTGGGTCTCTAGGTTCTTCCGTGGAACAGCAAAATGGCCGGAAAACATTAAAAAAAAAAACGTTTCTATGACAACGTGGTAAGAATGAGCCCGCTTCCTAAGGAAATGAAACTCCTAAAAGCCTCCAGGACCTGGCTGGTGATCTCAAGAGAAGAGTTTTTTGGTTTGGCTTTTTTATTTCTTTTTCAATTCGTGATTATAAATCCAGGTGCAAAAGCTATGACTCTTTACCCAGTTAACCAGTTATTTTTTTACATGTGTTATTTTTTTCACTCCTCCTCTTCAATTTTTTAAAAATATTTCCCCAACACGATCTCTCTCTCCCTGTAAAAGTCCCTCTTCATCACAGGTCCATCCGTTTCCACCGCTCATTGAATAGATTTTTATTTGTATTTTATTTATTATTTATTTTTGTGCTTTTCAGGGCCGCACCCACGGCATATGGAGGTTGCCAGGCCAGGGGTTGAATCAGAGTTGCAGCCACTGGCCTACACCACAGCCACAGTAACGCAGGATCTGAGCCACATCTACGACCTACACCACAGCTCATGGCAACGCCAGGTCCTTAACCCACTGAGGGATCGAACCCGAATCCTCATGGATCCCAGTCGGGTTCGTTAACCACTGAGCCACAAAGGGAACGCCATCATTCAGGAGATTTTTAATGCTAGGTTGTCCGTCGAGGGAGAGGCGCCTCCATGTGATCAGGCTTCTTCTGGACATGCGGGGCTTCCTTAGGAAAGATAAACCATCCCTCTGGATCTTGGGATGGAACCAGCTAGTTAGGGTTTTTGTTTGAGTTTTTTTAACTTAGATTTAGTCAGCCCACAACATCAGGAATTATCAATCTTGAGGACGGGGAGAGAGGAAAAAGGACATTCTAGAAGTTGACCATCTGGTACCTCTGATAAGTTCATCTATCAATTTTTAATGCCACCACGGCTTAATTTCAAAGTAGGAGAAATCTGTAGCACCTGTAAGCGGGAGCAGCCCTGACTGTATTTCGTGGGTGGTTGCGCTGTCCATACCTTTTCTAAAAAGCTCCCTGGAGGCAAGGCTTGGGGTATTTTCTTCACAGACAGCAGACTATTCTTTTCTTTTCTTTTTTTTGTTTGGTTGGTTGGTTTTGGTCTTTTTAGGGCCACACCCATGGCATGTGGAGGCTCTGAGGCTAGGGGTTGAATCGGAGCTGCAGCTGCTGGCCAACGCCACAGCCACAGCCACGCTGGATCTGAGCCATGTCTACGACCTATACCACAGCTCACAGCAATGCTGGATCCTTAACCCACGGAGCCAGAGATCGAACCCGCATCCACATGGATCCTAGTCAATTTCATTACAGATGAGCCCCGACGGAAACTCCTAGACCATTCATTTCTGAACGAGCTTTCTCCCCAGGCTAAGGGACCTTTCTCCATGGTGATGTGCTCACTTACAGAGAGACCCTTTGAGAGGCCCATGTTTTGAACCGCTCTAATAAAATTTCAACAGCCCATTAGATCATAGCAAACCTCTCCTGTTCTCTTTGTACAACTCACATATGCATGTCTCGTCCTGTATTCGGTTAGCCTGTCTACTTAGCGGGAAAAATGCTGCAAGGAGAGAAGCCATGGACGTGCTCCTTTATGAACCCGAACGCCCCCAACTTCCAGTTCCATCCTTCTGATGACAGGAATGGTCACCGCGTGGTAAACGTTTGCTGTAGGAATTCTCGCTGAAGTGTGCTAATGACTTCAGCAGTTAACGAGCATTGTGTCTGAAAAGAGGAGCTAGGAAGACACGGGCAGCGCTCCCAACAGATGAAGAGTAACCACGGGAACCAAGAGGATAAAGATGAAAATAAATCATGTTCTTCTTTTGCCTCCTTTTCTCCCGGCGTGTGGTTCGCTGGCATCTTCAGAGCCAGGCTTGGCAGGGGGGTGCTTTCCCACGTACCTCCCCAGAGCCACCGGTCCACACTCCGCAGAGCCAGCCAGGGACCCGGAGAGGTGGCATCTTCTTGCGGGGGGGCGGGGGGAGAGCGGGTTCAAACCCTCCACATTTTTCTTTAAGGAACAGAGAGACCACGGAATTGCTTTCTTTCTGTTCTCCACCCCTTCCCTGACTAATAGAGACACACGTATTTGCATACCATATTTTTGGTCGCATGGGTCCCATCTCCGGCTTCCTGAATATGCATTTTATTCTGTGTGATTTCTGAATGTTGAGCCTTTAATCTCATTACCAGCCTGCGAGCTTCCAGTGACCTGTTCTCTGGGCTTTGGGACCGCACCTCCGATTTGTAAGCCTAGCTAGCAATTACATCTCCATCTCTGAAAGACGTTGGGTGAAAGAATGTGCTGTGGGGGGGGGGGGGGGGTCAAAGACGTCAGCAGAAGCGGCCCCTCACCCTCGTCCGATTTCTGGGCTTGCTCAGGGGAGGTTGGCCAGATCAATCCCTTCCTCTAGAACATTCATCTTCGCCCGGAGAACCCTGCAGGAACTACATCCAAACCCAGCCCTGTTTAGCCCCTTCACCAAGATGCTCTAAACCGACCACCCCAGAAAATAAGAATTTCCCAGGCTTGGAGACAGAGTTCCGTGACCGAGATGCCAGCTGAGTGAAAGGTGTGGGGTCCCGGAGGGCTGGCGTTGATGAATGAACCACTCATCCCTAAGAGAAAAGGCCAACAGACAAGTTACAGGCGTAGAAAGCATAATAGTAATTTCATGAGGCAGGACAAAGGCAGAGTCAAAATCACTCTTCAAAGTCATTTCCGTTTCTTTGGACTCTCACTTAGGTTTAGCTGCTTTGGGGCCAAATGCTTTGACCAGATGATTTCTTCATTTGTCACAATCCTCAGAAGTTGAGCTTCTTTTTTTTTTTTTTTTTTGGTCTTTTTAGGGCTGCACCCACAGCATATAGAGGTTCCCAGGCTAGGGGTCTAATCGAAGCTGTAGCCACCGACCTATGCCACAGCCACAGCAACACCAGATCCGAGCCTATCTGCAACCTGCACCACAGCTCACGGCAACACTGGATCCTTAACCTACTGAGGGAGGCCAGGGATCGAACCCGCAACCTCATGGTTCCTGGTCGGATTCGTTTCCACTGTGCCATGATGGGAACTCTGTGCTTGGCCAACTGACCCAGGCTTTTATGGCTTTGTTTGGTTTTGCCAGCATCTCTTGGAGACGCTAATTCCTGCGCCTGGGGGTGGGCAGGGGACCAGGGTGCTCTTCACGTGAGTCTGAGAAATAATCCCGTGGGGAAGAGATGCCTTTTCCCCAAAGGTTTTGGCCCATGCACCCCTTTCATGTGCCTTATAATCTGAGAACCTCCTTCAAAATTAAAAAAACATATTTTTACAGGATGTGAGCCAAAAGTTCTCTTAATTTTAGTATCTTATTTCAGATCAATACAACATCGAAGGATGTCATAAGCTATTTCCGAAGTCATCTTCATGATGGCCATAATTTGCAAGATGCATTTTTACCTTTTCTCACTCAGTGAGTGGCTTGTGCTACTTAACCTTAAGTTCATACACAAAAAAACCCACAATTTGTTGACAAACCATTTTAAAGTGATTTTATATTGTGTTTCGTTTGGACAAACAACAAATACCACAAAGCAGCTTGAAATTTAACCATGTTAAGGGTATCAGAAGTGGACCATAAACTTAATTTTTTTAAAAAATTTTCATCTTTTGTTTCAAAATGAGAATTAAGGGAGGGAGTTCCCTGGTGGCTCAGTGGGTTGAGGATCCTGATGTGGCACAAGTTTGATCTCTGGCCTGGGAACTTCCACGTGCTGCAGGTATAGCCAAAAATTTAAATTTAAATTTAAAAAATCGAAATAAAAATAGGTAAAATTACTTTCACAACATTGTAAATCAACTACACATTAATAAAAACTTTTTAAAAAATAAGGGAGCGAGAGCATTACTTTTGCTAAAATTTACCTTTCAATAAATGCAAAATTGGATGAAATAGTTACTGTATTTTCTCTTTTAGACAATGCTTTGGAGAGACCAGAGACTGATATTCTTAAGAATTTCAATTCATTGAAAGTAACTGGTAAAATTTTTGAAGCTTTGTGTGAGAAATGAATGTTATTTTCTTCACAAACTTGTATTTAAATCACTGAAAAAGAATGAATGCGTGCACCTGTATAATGGGAGCACTTTGTTATACAGCAGAAATTATCGCACCATCGTAAATCAGCTATACTTCACCAAAACGTTTACAAAGCGAAAAAAGGGAGTTCCTGCCATGGCGCAGTGGCAGTGAATCCCACTAGGAACCATGAGGCTTCCGGTTCAATCCCCGGCTTCCCTCAGTGGGTTGCCATGAGCTATGGTGTAGGTCGCAGGCGCAGCCCGGATCCTGTGTTGCTGTGGCTGTGGTGTAGGTCAGGGGCAACAGATCCGATTCGACCGCTAGCCTGGGAACCTCCATATGCCATGGGTGCAGCCCTAAAAAAGAAAAAGAAAAGAGAAAAAAAGAAAGACACAGTCAGTATTCCAAAATCTTCGTTGATGTAACCAATGGCCCTTTGTAGGCCTCCCAGGGGGCAGCCTGCAACCGGGGAGGGGGCGGGGACAGCAGGCAGCCTTTGGGTCAGAAAATTCCTATGGAAACAGGAGGAAAGGTCTGGGGAGAGGGGAGCAGGGCTGAGGCCCTCAGATGGAGGTGGGCGGGAGGGGGGACGGGGGAGCCCTGAGCTCAGGCCTGGGGATGCCCAAGGGTGATGGGCGCTGGAGACACCAGGCAGTCTAGGCGGTAGGAAGGATGGAGCAGAACGGGGGCGGGGGGAGCAGGAGGTAGGCTGGGGGGCTGCCCAGAGCCAGGGACAGGCAGGCAGGCGGGCAGCTTCTCGCCTTTCCAGCACGTCGCCTCTCTGCCAGCTCCCTCCTCCTCCAGGTAAAGGGATCAGTAGGGGACAACTGCCAGCCAAGCGGGAAGAAAGCTTCCCAACCTCCAGGCGTCCCCAGGACGCTCCCACCAGGGAAGCCGGTCAGGAGAGCGGCTGTGGGCCTTTGCTTCTTTCCCCTCCACCCACAGGTCATTTCATGCAGCAGCTCAAAGTTCTGCTCAGAAAACAGGCAGAGCTGAGGCCGCCGGGCCTGTAACCACGCATGCTCAGTGCTGCCCGACGGCCGCCCGCCGCGCTAAGCTCCGCCCCTCGAGGCCCTTCTTCCCCAGGAATGCGGCCCGCCGGTCCCTTTGTCAGAGCTGACGCCGCCTCTACCTTCGAAGCCAAATTCACATTAATTTATTATTTCTGCACAACACCCAGCCGTGAACCTCTCATGGCCTCAGTGTGTGTGTGTGTGTACAAGTGAGTATGTGTACAGGTGAGTGTGTGTGCAGGTGAGTGTGTGTGCGGGTGAGTGTGCGCTAGTGTGTATGTGTACAGGTGAGTGTGTGCGGATGAGTGTGTGCACAGATGAGTGTGCACAGGTGAGTGTATGCACGCAGGTGAGTGTGTGCGCGCAGGTGTGTGCAGGTGAGTGTGCATGCAGGTGAGTGTGTGTGAGTGTGTGTACTGGCCCCACATCCCCCACCTCCAGACCCCAGCAGTCCCATCCTGCTGAAGGAGCTGAGCTTCAGGCACCAGTCAAGGCCCAGGAAGGTGTCCCCCTGTGGGCGTGGCAGGATCCTGGCACAATGTCCCCCTCTCAGCAGCGGTTCCCAGCCCCCAGGTGCCTCTGCTCTGTAAAAGTTGTCATGAAAGGCAGCACCGCAGCATCTGACGAACGGCGCTGCTCTGTGTCCTGATTAATCTGTAAACCCCCTCGAACATTCTCTGCCCCCCATCCTGCACGTCCTGGGGTGTCTGCGCTGGAAGGTTAACAGCCACGCTCTCCCTCCTAAAACGTGGGGTGTGCGGCCCATCTGTGCTGCTGGAAGGCCCGCCCCTCGGCTAGTACCCTTGGCTGTTACCGGGCGCTGGGCCGGCTTCTCTGCAGGGCCCACTGAGGGGCCTGACAGGCCTGCCCTGGGCCAGCGCCCAGCTCCCTCCCACGTTTGGTTACTCTGGTTCCAGATGACCCATCAGAGCGTCCGTCCAGGGGCGATGTCTGGCAGAAAGTGTCCAAAGCCATGTGTGACCACCACACTGTCACAGAGCCACGGGCATCCTCCTGCCAGGTGGCCATGCCCCTGTCTGTCGCTGCCAGGGCGGCCTCACTCCTGCAGGAGCCTCTGAGCCTCTGAAAGTCCCCTGCAGGCCCAGGGCTCCCCTGAGTCGTGGTGAAAGGGCCCTGAGAGGCTGGGGCCTGTGGGTTCTGCTGTGATGATTTTCTCATCTTCTGCTTACTCTTACCTGCAAGGGAACTTTCTCCACGGTCCTGCGTGTTCCCCTTGCGTGCCTTGCAGTCTCAGAGAAGGGCTCTCCTGAGGTGCACAGCTGCCTGCCACCCCCACGGTGGAGCCTGAAGGCCTTTGAGGGCGTGATCACGGCTGCCCTGCCAGAAACGACCAGGTGGGAACCCTCCGGCCACCTGGCATCCCAGCCCTCCTCGGCAGACCCTGCCCCATGCAGACTGCCTCCTGTCTGCACCTTTCCTGGTCTTCCTTAGGGAGCAGGTGTGGATGGTGGGTCTGAGGGGAGCAGCAGGGGGTCCTGAGTCCAGCCCCCTAAGCTTCCCAGGGACTCAGACGCATGGAGCAGGTGTGAGTGTCACAGCCGTAGCGCTGCTGTCCTCCGTGCAGGCAGAGCATCTGCACAAGCAGCTTCCTATTTCCCAATAAGCTGTAAATCCCTGATGCCTCACCTTTGGGGGGGGGTGGCAGATCTGAATGATGCAGTGCACGCTGTCATGTGTCCCCCCCCCCAGAAACTGCCGAAGGATTCCATCTGGTACTCAGCAACTTTGTGTTTGCTCTTCTAACCATGTGCTCTGACATGTTAAGGGTAGGCTTTCTGATCACGTGATCCTTCCCGCCTTCCGCCATCCTTTCGGAATCAGTGACATTTTCTCCTGCAGCTGAATCACAGTGCCTGGACTCTCACGGGGTGGGGCTGGCCCAGTTCCCAGGGCCCTCGTCCTCCGTGGCTGGAGCTGTGAGATCCAGCAGTGGCAGCTCCACTTTTGGGTGGGGGCCCTCACAGGATCACCCTCAGGGTTAGGGGGCAGGCCTGCTCCCTGCCAAGGTGGACACAAAGGGGCATTTCGCTCTCCAGAACTGAGCCCAGGCTGCCAGACATACTGTCTTTCTCATGGGCAGTGTCCTTTGGTGTTGAGTCAGGATCAGAGATGCTCAGGTGACAAGGTCTATAGGTTTGCAACGGTGGCCGTTCATTAGTGTCACCTGGGAGCTTTTAAGGATCCCTGTGCCCGGACTCCACTGCCTGCCAGAGAAATCAGAGTCTCTGGGCATCGGTGCTTTTTACAGAAACTCCCCACGAGCACCCATGCTTGAGACTCAGCTTCTCAGACTTGAATGAAAATACACATCGACAGGGCATCCGCTAAAATGCAGATTCTGAACAGCAGGGCTGTGAGGGGCCTGTGCTGCTGCCCTTCTCCCTGCTCTCAAGTGATGCAATGCTGCGGGTCTGGGGACCTTGGAGCAGCCGGAGTCAGAAACAGGGCTCAGCCAGCTGCACCTCCTGGGCCAGATGCCTATTTTTATAAATAGTTTCACTGGGGCACAGCCAAGCCCAGCTGGGTAGTTATAACAGACTGTATGACCCCAAAGCCTAAAATATTTACTATCTGGCTCTCCACAGAAAAAGAAACATGCCATCCCCTGATTTGGAGCATGCTAATTAATGCCGGCTTATCTATTATCGATTAATGCTGGCTTATCTGGGTCTTTGAGGACCCAGGCTGGTGGGTCAAGATCCTTATAAGATGATGGTGATTCGGGGGGCTCTCACAGGAGGGGCAGCATGCATTTTCTTTTTCTTTTTTCTTTTCATTTACTTATTTTTTTCCCACTGTACAGCATGGGGACCAAGTCACACGTACATGTATTCATACTTATTCCTCCCATTGTCATGTTGCGATATAAGTATCTAGACATAGTTCTCAATGCTACACAGCAAGATCTCACTGCAAAGCCATTCCAAGAGCAATAGTTTGCATCCATTAACCCCACGCTCCCTTCCCTCTCCCCCCGGAGAGCCACAAGTCTATTCTCCAAGTCTATGATTTTCTTTCCTGTGGAAACATTCATTTGTGCTGTATCTTAGATTCCAGTTATAAGTGATATCATATGGTTTTGTCTTTCTCTTTCTGACTTATTTCTCTCAGTATGAGAGTCTCTAGTTCCATCCATAGTGCTGCAAATGGCATTATGTTGTTCTTTTCTATGGCTGAGTAGTATTCCATGGTGTACATAAACCATACCTTCCTAATCCAGTCGTCTGCCAATGGACATTTGGGTTGTTTCCATGTCTTGGCGATTGTGAATAGAGCTGCAATGAACATGCGGGTCAGCGTGCATTTTAAAGTCCCAGTAATAATTATTAGACCTTCTGACCTCCTTTTGAAGCTTTCAGATCTAGTTTACAATTTGGGTCATGAAATTCAGTTTTTGTGCATATAGCAGGCACTTTTAAAAAAAAAAAAGGGAAGGATAATTTCTGCTCCCCTGAAAGTTCTTTGGCTAATGTCTTAATCTGTACAATCTGTTGTCCACAATGTTCCAGCTGAATTACTGCCATTTAAAAGTTGTCTACCAGAGGCCCCGTCGTGGCGCAGCAGAAACCAATCCAGCTAGTATCCATGAGGATGCAGGTTTGATCTCTGGCCTCGCTTAGTGGGTTGCCAGTGTTGCCATGAGCTATGGTATAGGTCGCAGAAGTGGTTTGGATCCCGCATTGCTGTGGCTGTGTTGTAGGCTGGCAGCTATAGCTCCGATTCAACCCCTAGCCTGGGAACGTCCACATGCCGCAGGTGCAGCCCTAAAAAACAAAAAAAAGTTTTCTATTATTTAAAAAATGGGGTTCCCGTCATGGCTCAGTGAGAATGAAATCTGACTCATATCCATGAGGATGCAGGTTCAGTCCCTGGCCTCCCTTCATGGGTTAAGGATCTGGAGTTGCTATGCGCTGTGGTGTAGGTTGTAAATGGGCTGTGGTGTAGGCTGTAAATGCGGCTCAGATCTGGCGTTGCTGTGGCTGTGGTGTAGGCTGGCAGCTGCAGCTCTGATTCGACCCCTAGCCTGGGAACTTCCATATGCCACAGGTGTGGCCCTAAAAACACACACAAAAAAATTTTCAAATAAATAAATAAAAATTATACAAATAATGCATGTTTGTTGAGAAAGCATACAGACACATGGTACCTGGACACCAGAAATAACCACTACAACATCTGAGTGTAAACTCTCCAGCTGTTTCTACACGTACATGGCGCCCATGCCACTGCGACTCCAGCTTCGGTTCCCTCATCTCTAAAGCGGGGAGAATGATAACAGCTGTCCCATGGGGTTCTTGGTGGGGCGAAATGAGATGCCATGTAATGTAATGTGCTGAGCTCATGTTAACAGCTCAATATATGTTAAGTTTGGAAATGGGATGCTACTGTTTCAGAAACAACCCCGAGGGTTTGGGGGCCAGTGTACACTCGGTCCATACTGCTGCCGTCACTCTCCTCTGGAGACATCTTGGTCCAAAGACCATGCCTTCCTCCCAAGGATGCTGGGAAACCAGTGCGGCTGGGCAGGCAGCCAGCATGACGCCAGGACGCCAGGTCTGCGGGTGTGGGCTAGGGGTGGACGGGGGTGGAAAGCTAATCTCTGCCACAATACGATTCACCTCCCCCCTTTTTTTTTTGTCTTTTTAGGGCCGCACCTGAGCATATGGAAGTTCCCAGGCTAGGGGTCCCATCGGACCTGCAGCTGCCAGCCTACACCACAGCCACAGCCATGCCAGATCCGAGCCACATCTGCAACCTATGTGCAGCTCACAGCAATGTGGCATCCTTAACCCACTGAGTGAGGCCAGGGATCAAACCCACATCCTCAAGGATACTAGTTGGGTTCGTTACCGCTGAGCCACCACGGGAACTCCTTTATCCACTTTTCCGTGAGAATGTTCATCTTTTGCTCTTTGACATGTGAGAGCTCTTTATAAATTAATGACAGGAGTTTTACGACACACGGATATGGCAAAATTTTTCTTTGGTATCTTTTTCACTTTTAACTGTGTTTATGGGGTTTTCTATTTTAAAAAATAGGTTTTTTTTGGCTCTACCTGCAGAATGCAGAAGTTCCCGAGCCAGGGATCAAACGCATGCTGCAGCAGTGACCACACCAGATCCTTAACTGCTAGGCCACCAGGAAACTCCTATTTAAAAAAAAAAAAGACCACGCCTTCCTCCCAAAGATGCTGGGAAACCAGTGCGGCTCTGGTGTAGGCCGGTGACTGCAGCTCCGATTCAACCCCTAGCCTGGGAACCTCCATATGCCGCGGGTGCAGCCCTAGAAAAGGCAAAAAGACAAAATAATAATAATAACAATTTTAAATCTTGCTTTTTCACTTAAAACTCTATTGTGAGGATTTTCCCATCCCACTGGAATTTAAGACGTCTTTTAATTAGAGTCCAATATTTGATTTAATCATTTTTCTAATTTTAGGCTTTAGATGGTGTCCCACATTTTCCCTGTTACAAATAATGCCTTAGTGTGCAGCTTTGTTCACAGATCCTTGGCCATATTCCTTCTCAGGTTCAACAGCTGCAGGCTGCACACCTGCCAGGCGTGGGGCTGGGGCTCAGAACACACGGCGAGAAAGCAGGGGTCCTTGCTCCCCTGGGCCTGTGGCTCACGGTCTCCTCCTGCTCATTTGTTTCCTTTAATGGCCTCACCCTCGGCATATGGAAGTTCCCGGGCCAGGAATCGAATCTGAGCCACACCTGTGCCCTACGCCACAGGTGCAGCACTGGCTCCTTTAACCCACTGCACCTGGCTGGAGATCGAGCCCACACCTCTGCAGCGACCCGAGTTGCTGCAGTTGGATTCTTACCCCACTGGGCCACGGTGGGAACTCCTCTGCGTGTTTCCTTCACCTGGGTTTCCAGACGGGGAACTGCTGAGTCAAAGACAGAGAGCGCGAAGCTGGGACAAGGGGGACCTGAGCCTTGTGAAGGAGCGAGGGGTCCACCAACTCCTGCTTCTGGGGGTGAGATGGCCGCTCTCCGATGGCTGCATTGGCCCCTCCGAGGACAGTGGCCTGTTCCTGCTGTCGTCCCTCCAAGGTTTGGCTCAAACTTCCCGCCAAGCAGCGTGTGAGAATGAAGCCCTAACCATGTGTCCTGGGTCGTGACGGACTCTCGTGTCCAGCAGGGAGCGTCAGGGCCTCTGGCACAGCGGCTGGTGATGGAAACCCAGAAGACTGTGGGAATCGTCCTGCCCGGATGCCTGTGGGGCCCCAGCCAGGCTCGAGCAGAGGCCGCCGCACCGCAGCCCCAAATGTCAGAAGTTGTCCCGCCTTTGCGCATATACCTTCATAAAGACCTGAAGACCAGGGTCAAATGTAGGATTTCTGGCTCTTCGAGGTCAGTAACGTGAGGACAAGGCTGCTCTCAGCCTGCGACCTGCTCCCTCTTCTCCCCCAGCACCCGAGAGGCCTCCCATCCCCGGCCACACCCGACACCAGCTGCCGGCTTTACCCCTGGGGCCTGGGAGTGGCGCTCTGGGGTGACAGGCAGGCCCTGAAGGTGGGAACAGGTAGCTCAGAGGGAAATTGGGGCTCCGCGTGGCCTGCGTGGTCCAGGGGAAGGACGTGGGCTCCAGGGCTCACACGCTTGCCCCATCGGGTGTGGGGCTAGACCAGGGCCACAAAGCTGGGGCCAGGCAGGCGCCTCTTGCCAGGGTCTGAGGCGAGCTGTGAACAGCTGTGTGCTGAGCTGTACAGGGCCCTGTGCAGTGTCACCCCCAAATCACACGGGTTGGGTGGAAGGCTTCACCCCCCAGGTGGCGGTGGCCCAGTCAGGATGCCGCTCCAGCAGCCTGGCCCTGGAATCCACGCTCCTCCTTGCAGTGTTTGCTGCTCCTCCTAAGAGGATGGGGCCACGCACCGGCCCATCTCGACATCGCTTCTCGAGGTGGCTGGGCGAGGGGCTCCTGCCCGCCGCCTCTGCCATCAGGAGGGTCCGGAGACCCTCACCGCACCGGGTCCAGCCCGTGACGGTGACTTCATGCCCACTCCCGCACCTCCGTGTGCCCAGAGCCAAATCATTGCTAAATCTCCCGAATCAGAGCTTTGCCAACCATCTCTGAACAGGCTCACGGTTCCCTCTTCTGAGTTTTCTCAGGAGTCTCCCCCAAGTAGGACTTTCCAATGGCTCCTGCCACCTTCCCCGGTCCCCAAGACCATTGGGTGCTTCTCTCCTCTCCCGGCCAATCAGCGTGGAGAAGGTCCACGCCCTCAGAGATGCTCTGCAGTCTAGGTTTTCCCGACGGGAAAGTATTATTCCAAAATTACACTAGATTACAGAAGTTTCTTTGGTTTTTTTTTTCTTTTCTGAATAGTCCCATCTTATCTCTTCATATGAAATTTTGTCTGGGGCTGTGGCCTCATAAAGAACCTCAGCGGGGGCTCAGCGTATGTAAGCCCTTAGACATGACGGGGACTACCTGAGTATTTCTTTTTTAAACCTAATATTTAATTTATTTTATTGTATTGTATTTGCTTTTTAGGGGCACACCCACAACAAATGGAGGTTCCCAGGCTAGGCGTCGAATTGGAACTGCGGCTGCCGGCCTACAGCACAGCCACAGCAACACCTGATCTGAGCCCTGTGTGCCACCTGAGCCACCACAGCTCACGGCAACACTGGATCCCTGACACACTGAGCGAGGCCAAGGATCAAACCTGCATCTTCATGGATACGAGTCAGATTCATTTCCTCTGCCCCAGGACGGGAACTCCTAAAGCTAATATTTTAAACCTGAGGCTTACAGACCTTCCTCCAGCATGAAGATAAAACCCAGCTTCCTGAGCAGTGGCGAGGGAAGAGCACACACTGGACAGACAGCTGGTCCTTTGTAAGTGGCTGCTCCCGTCTGCCCCAGAAACCATGACCATAAAGCCTCTTAGCAGCTTTCGACAGAGTCCACAGCATTTTGAAATGAAGCTGTAACTAGCTGCCCAAGGCTGTGCCAGCATCGAGGGAAATTTTTTTCACACTTACTCATCCTGTACAGTCAAAAAAGAAAAAACTTAAAATAGATTTCTTGACTTCTGGTGCCACTTCCTTCTCAAGCCCAGGACAGACGACTGTGGGCGTGAGGGGGACTCCCTCAGACAGGCGAAGTGGCCTTGCTGTCACGGTGGCCACAGCCGGCCCGCGAGCCTGGGGATGGTCCCTCCCCGGCTGAGCTGAGGTCATCCCCGAAGCTCGCTTCCTTTCTTCCGTTTTCTGTTTTACACATGAACTTAAATCACTCAAGAGGGGAAGTTTCTGCCAAAAGCCCGGAGGAAGCGGCACCTTGCTTTGTCCCCCGGTGTCACGAGAACTGGAAGTGTCCTTTCTACGTAGCTCCACTTTGAGGCAGCTGGGACCAGCCAGCCAGCCAGCCACCAACAATTACTGGACCCCCCTGGGTACCAGATGCAAAGGTCCCAGCCCTGGAGGAACCTAGTTCCAGAAGTGAATGACCTTGGCCCCCAGCAGCAACCTGGCACAGGGCCGGACTAACCTGCAGCTGTCACTAGAGCGTTTCAGGATCCACTTTCAGGAGAGGAGATGGATAAACCCGTTCACCGCTGGTCTTGATCCACCGGCAAAGTCTGGTTTTGAGATTCTCTGATATTTAAGAAGCTGGCTCTGGAGTTCCCGTCGTGGCTCAGTGGAAATGAATCCAACGAGGAACCATGAGGCTGCAGGTTCGATCCCTGGGCCCACTCAGTGGGTTCAGGATCCGGTGTCGCTGTGGCTGCGGTGTAGGCCAGTGGCTACAGCTCCAATTAGACCCCTAGCCTGGGAACCTCCATATGCCGCAGTCGCAGCCCTAAAAAGACCAAAAAAAAAAAAAAAAAGGTGTCTCTGCTTCCAGACATGAGGGAAATTGTTAGCTCAGACTTGATATTTCCTGTGCGATGGGAAGACATGGACATCTAATATGAGACGTCTTTGTTTCATTTTTTTTAATTAAAATTATAGTTGAGTTACAATGTTGTGCCATTTGCTGTTACAATAAAGAGACTCAGTCATTTATCTATATGTATATGACTCTCTCTCCACACACACACATTCTTTTTGTTTATTTTTTTAGGGCCTCATTCATGGCATATGGAGGTTCCCAAGCTAGGGGTGCAATTGGAGCCATAGCTGCCAGCTTACACCACAACCACAGCCATGCTAGATCCAAGCCGCATCCATGACCCACACCACAGCTTGTAGCAACGCGGGATCCTTTAACCCGCTGAGCAAGGCCAGGGATGGAACCTGTTTCCTCATGGATACTAGCCGGGTTCTTAACCTGCTGAGCCACCACGGGAACTCCTTTTTTTTAAATATTATTTTCTACCAGGAGACTGGATATAGTTCCCTGTGCTAAACAGCAGGACCTCACTGTTTGTCCATCCTACATGGAATCGTTTTCATCCACTACCCCAAACTCCTCGTCCATCGCACTCCCTCCCCAGATGTCTTGGTTTTATGAGGTTCAAAGCTCCATGAATGCATCTGGCACAAAACAGGAAAAATGCCAGGACGTCTGGTCAACCTCAGTGGGCAAACCCATGACCCGGGCACACCATCTCCTGAAGCATTCCATGAGGACGGAGGAAGGGCAGCCTTCTGGATACAAGGGAAAAGAGAACAGGTGTGTGGAGGCGGGAAGGGCTGCAGCATATTTGAGTGTCAGGCACTACGAAGATAGTTCAGGAAAGAGCTCATTTACTCTAACTGCTCTATAAAGAGAGCCTGCGGCTCAGGGAGGTTAAGGAATTGACCAAGCTGCCAACCCATGTGTCTGCCTTCCAGCTGGGCCACGTGGAATTCTGTGCAGGACCTGGATAAGGTGGTGACGTCGGGGAGTCAGGCAATTAAGTAGTGGAACCCCACTCTCTAACTCTCTCAAAGTTGTCACCCCACTTTCTCGTAGCAGCTGCCACCTGTCCTCAGTCCCTGGGGAAACGGAGTTAGAAGTGGGGTGGCCTTGAATGAACTGCCCCCAATTGCAATTAGACTTCAGTTGCCCCCAAATTAGACAATAAGGGGAATGAGAAGGGAAGCAAATTCTTAGACTTTAGACTGAGATGGACACATATTTGAACCCAGGGTCTACCATTTATGAGCTGCGTGCCTTGGGGATGTGACTTAAATTCTTTAGTCCATGTCCTCATCTGACAAAGAGAAAAAACACCGGGACCTCCTTCGTGGTAAAGGTGGCAGGGCTTGGACAAGCAAATGGGCCCAGGCAGGCCTCAGTGATTAGCAGGTCATGCGAACTAAGTTAGTGACTGTTATTACAGGCTCACGCACGAGGCTTGCGACGCGTGAACGTTAAAGCCGTCACACAGAGAGCACGGTGCTTTGTAAGCTGTACCGTCTACCCTGCGTGACGTATCATTGCTGTGGTGATGGCTGCGGCCGCGGCGCATGCCTCCTAATGATATTCCTCTTCTGCTTGTACTTATAATTAGTTCTGCTCCAAGAAAGGCCAAATGAGTGGCTACAGGGATTTGAACAAAATATCACTGGAAATCTGGACGGAGCATCCGAGATAAAAGCAAATGCACCCAGAGCAGCCCTTCCGGGTGAAATAAACATTTCACAAGAAACTCGTGTTCGCGGCAGCTCCTGCCTTAAACGGCAGAGCACGCCTCCCGGTACAGACGCTGACCAGGCCGCTGGCGCCCCTTGCCAGCGTCCTGGGTTGATGGGAATGGACATATCCCCTGAGCTCCACCAACCGTCAACTAGGCCGAGCCTTGAGTCAGAAGCCCCTGGTGTGAAGAAGTCGAGATGGTGCAGAATCCACGCCACGGTGGAAGCAGGGGCTCTGCCTGGCATCCGCAGGCGGCAGTGATGATGCCCACATCAGGTGCTTCTGGAGCAGCAGCAGTGGCATTTTTAGATTAAGGTAGAGTTGACTGACAATGTCGTGTTAGTTTCAAGTGTACAGCCAAGTGACTCAGATACACACACACACACACACACATTTTTTTCAGATTCTTTTCCTTTATAGGTTATTATACGATATAGAGTTCCCTGCGCTAGGCAGTAGGGCCTTGTTGTTTATCTATTTTATATTCAGTAGTGTATAAATGTTAATCCCGAATTCCTAATCTATCTCCCCTGCACATGATCCCAGCAGCAGCACTTTTTTTTTTTTTTGTAATTTTTGTTGTTGTTGCTATTTCTTGGGCCGCTCCCTCGGCATATGGAGGTTCCCAGGCTAGGGGTCGAATCGGAGCTGGAGCCACCAGCCTACGCCAGAGCCACAGCAACGCGGGATCCGAGCCGCGTCTACAACCTACACCACAGCTCACGGCAACGCCGGATCGTTAACCCACTGAGCAAGGGCAGGGATCGAACCCGCAACCTCATGGTTCCTAGTCGGATTCGCTAACCACTGCGCCACGACGGGAACTCCCCGCAGCACTTCTTGATGTGGGTGGAGAAGGCTGTTCCTGGCTGCATAGCTTCCGAGCCTGGATCTTCATCCCTTCTTAGAGAGTTTTTTGAGCATCTCAATACCCTTTGGCGGGGGGTGGGGGGCACGCCTGTGGCATACAGAGGTTTCCAGGCCTGGCATCCAACCTGCGCCACAGCAGTGCTCTGAGCCACAGCAGTAGCACTTCTAGCTCTTTAACCACTAGGCCACCAGGGAACTCGTCCCAATACCTTTTTAATCAACTCCATTTTGCTTCCAATAGCAAACTTGGTTTCTGTTGCTTACACCTAAGAAGGCTGACCAATGCAATGACCCACATCCAGTGGTAGCTACGGGTGAAACTGTCTGCAGAAACCTTTTGATAGAAAACTGCCCACTCACCCCTGTTAGGTCCTGGTGTGCACAAAATCCAAAGGTTTTCCTTTTATACGTTTGCATTTCCATGGTGAGAGAGGGATAAAATTCAATTAAATCATTAAAATAATCCTTCTCAGAGTTCCCACTGTGGCTCAGCACTTAACAAACCTGACTAGTATCCATGAGGATGTGGGTTCGATCCCTGGCCTCGCTCAGTGGGTTAAGGATCCAGCGTTGCCATGAGTTTGGTGTAGGTCAAAGACACAGCTCGGATCCTGCATTGCTGTGGCTGTGATGTAGGCCAGCTGCCACAGCTCCCAGTCAACCCCTAGCCTGGGAACTTCCATATGTTGTGGGTGTGGCCCTAAAAAGACAATAATAATAATAATAATAATAATATTCCTTCAAATACACGCATGACATAATACTTTATATCTCCCTCAAGGAAGCACCAGCTCAGCTCTCCTCTCCTCTGTGGCCACTCAGAGAGTCCAGGCTGACCCAGTTACCACAGTGGAGACGCCAGTTCAGCACGGCTTCCAACACTCGCGTGAGTCCTTCCTGCTTCTGTGAATGAGGCTTCATCGTGAGCTCCGCGTGTTGCTGTGGGGGATCCTGAGGCTGTGGTGTGGAGCCAGCTGAGAGGGCGTGGGTGACACCTGCTCCTGTCCTGGTCTTTGATAGATGACGCTCTGAGAGAAGCCTGAAGCCAAGTGCAGAGCTGGCACGAGAGCCCGGAACCTTCCCTTTCCTGGTTCTAATGCCACGTGGGCCTCCACCAGTGCCCGACGCTGATCCTGTGCCTACTTAGCAGTCTCTAGACAGCAGCCACCACCACAGCCTCGCTTATTTCAAATCCTAATCTCCTGCCACGCTCATCTCCAACCTGTTTCTTTCTTAGTTAAACAATAACAATAATAATAATAGCCATTTTTTAAGCACTTGTGGTCAGACTTGGTACATGCAAGATGCTTTTCAGACAGTAATTTGACTTCCTATCTCTTCTGCAAGGTAGTGTTAATCCCCATGCTACAGATGAGAACACCGAGGCACAGGGCGGTCAAGCAACGCACAGAGGTCACTCCTGAGAGGTCGGCTGTATGAGTCATCTTTTCGCATGAATGTGTTTCACCTGCCAGACAGACCCCTTGCAGGCAGGAACCAAATCATTAGAAATAATGCACTGGGGCCGTTCCCGCTGTGGCCCAGTGGGTTAAGAACCGGACATAGTGTCCATGAGGATGCAGGTTCCATCCCTGGGTTAAGGATCTGGTGTTGCCACAAGCCGAGGCACAGATCACAGACGCGGCTCGGATCTGGTGTTGCTGTGGCTGTGGTGTAGGCCAGCAGCTGTAGCTCCAATTCGACCCCTAGCCTGGGAACCTCCACATGCCGCAGGTGCTGCCCTAAAGAGAAAAACAAAAAAGAAATAACGCACTGGATGGGTCAGTCGGCTCTCGTTTCACACAGGCCAGTGTGAGGGTGGGAAGACGTGACGAGGGACCTGGCAGTGCCCTGGACCTCATTGGTCGTGTTTGTCTGTGTCCCCGCTGTGGGTGCTCCCCGCCCCACCCCGGCACAGGGGGGAACACGCGGGCAGTGGCTGTCGCACCTCCCTGGCCCCTGGGCCGAGCACAGGCCGTCAGCCCCACAGCTGCTTGGTCTGGGAGGGAGTCTGACTCTGGGATCCTCCAACCGTTTCTCGAAAGCGCAGTGACTTAGAGGAGGCTGCCAGTGGGGCTGGTGGGTAATTGACCCGAATCTCACTCTGACATGGGGGTTCATTCTGGGGGTGGCTGTGCCCCGAGCACAGGACACATGAGCTTCGTGCCGCCCCCAGGGACGTCCCCACCGGGCATGGAGTTATGTCCAGGCAGGAGGAGGCTGGCAGAGCCATGGCACCTCCTGTCCCTCAGAACAAAAAGCAAAGCCTTTTTGCTGCGATGCAGAGGAACAAGTGTGGAATTCACCTCAGGAATGATTAACCCCAAAGATATGCAAAGCATGTCGGACCCGACACCGAGTTTCGCGGTAACGATATTCTTGCTACCAGCGAGCAGACCGTTGCATCATATTCGCCTGTGTCCGAGGTCCTCTTGTTTAAACAAAACACAAAACACCTCTCGTCTAGGCCTTGCTCGGACTTTACCACCCAGAGGAATGTGTTTTCAAGGGTTTCCAATCAGAGATGCCAGGTTCCATGTGTCTGCAACAACTGTTCATAAAACAATAATCAAATGCGGAGATTGTGTTGTTGGAAGGGGGGTGCGTTTTTAATTCTTAGTAAATCTAAAAAGAGCTCCAAATCCTTTAAGTTAATGAAGTTGAAATAATACCTGACAGCTCAGTAATAGGCTGGCGGCCTGGTGGGCATGTGGGCTGGGCCCTCAGCGGCCTTCCAACTACCTCCGTGACGCGTCTCTTAGATGTTACACAGCATGTAAGAACCTGGGGACAGAGAGGAGCCAAGCACACAGGCCACTGACCTGGATGGGGTGGCCAAGGACACTTCCCAGGGGATAGCCCATGCAGCCCGCAGCCTGGGGGGCACTGGAATCCTGTCACATCCACTCGCTGCCAGTCCGTGGCCACTTCCGTCACGGCAGAGCCGAGCAGCTGGGCCAGAACTGGACGCCCAAAAGCCTGATGCCTTTACTGTCTGGCTCTTTGCGTAAAAGGCGTGCCCATCCTGGTCCGGGGAGAGACAGTGCAGGCCTAGACCAAGGCGCTGACGTTGGAAGTGAAGGTGAGAACACTGCCCAGTGCAGTTGAGGGGGTGGGGTCTGCAGACCATTTTCCACCCCGGGGCCCTGTGCACACTCCAGGCCTAGCTCTGCAGGAGGCAAACTCTAGGTTTTTCCAAAGCACCGCTATATGAATGCGAGGGACCTTTTATTCCAGAAAGCCTGGGACACTGTGTCTAAAATGAACACCTCTTTTTCGAGTTATTGGAATATTAACTATTTTATCTAATGCTGCCCGTAGGACTCAAAGGGGGTCAGCCACGTACATAAAATACAGCGATACTGAACTTGGCAAGTTCAAATCCATGAAAGTGTTTTTCTGACTCTTCATCATAACTGCGCCAATCCAAAAGGAAGCCCTATTGGATAATTTCATCTTTAATAGAGAACAAGTTAACAAGGTAGCAACTTGACAGTAAATCTTTGCTTTATTCTTATTATTTTTTTTAATCTCCATTGGAGAATTAATGACAGGTGAGGGCAGATAAACAGGTCTGCGATGGAGGAAAGGTGACCTTGAGGAAATCTCAGCCTCCTCCTTGACACCCCTCCCCCACCACTACCAGAGTTCAATGAAAATATGCAAAGATCCGAAATCTCACCAACTTCATGAATCCTGCTACGTTAAGTTCATCCCTGAAAAATAACCTTAGTTATGACTATTCGACTCAGCAAACATTCCTGGGCCCCCACGCTGCTCTCCGGAGGCAGAAAGGTCAGGAAGATACTACGTTTTCCGCCACTGAGCTGTCCATCCAGAAGGCAGGCACAGCAGGTCCGTGTGTGTCCAGGGTGTCAGCGGTGCTCCACTCTTGGTAGAAGTGGGACCGTCCTGCAAGTGGCAGCTCGTGCTCCGTCCTCCATCACTGGCCCAGCTCGTGTCCCACTAGCCTGACCCTGTGCTCCGAGGGGAAGCTGCCTACAGACATCCCGGCCCAGCCCCGTCTCGGCGGCCCCCGGCCCCGCAAGGGCCCCAGCGTCCTTCCCGGACTTGCTGTGCTGCGGTGGGGGGACAGAGCCCTTCCTCCCGGGGGTGGCCGTGGGCTGTGGTCGGATCGTGGCCACCGTGGGCTCTCCCACGGACGGGCTTTGGAACACCGGCTGATGATGCTCGGAACGAGGCCAGGATGGCTTTGCCCTCAGCCCAGGCTCTGCTTCCTGGCATCTCCGTCTTTCCCCGAGTTTGGTCGGTAAATGACCCCCTTTTGCAGAAGTCAGTCTCAGCTGGGTTTCTGGCCCAGGCAGAAAAATTCTGACCGATGCCATGTGGCCCTGAAAGCAGGGGAGGGAAGGGGATGGTTTTAGCGGAGCACCAGCCTTCGTGGGCGAGAACCTCCAGCCGAGGCCTGCAGCCCAACCGCGGTTTCTCCAGGCAGAGGCAGGAGCTCCCACGAGACAGCAGACCCGTCTCATGCAGAGGTGCGGCCGGCGGCGGCCCGGGGCCCAGGGCCCATGTCTCACGTGATGGGAGAAGTGGGCCGGGGCTGCAGGGGCCGAGGAAGGAGAGCCACTCAAAGGCAGGGCGGGGCCAGGACATCTGTGACAGCTGGGTTTTAATTTAATTTAATTTAATTTAATTTGCCTGGAACTGCTGCTAAAAATTGACACATGCACGCGAGGGGTCTGGCCCTCGGCACACAGGAGCCGCGCCTGCACTCAGCAGTTGTGCGTGCTGTTCGCAAACGAATGGATGTCCTTGGCTAAATGTGAGGGCCCCTCCGTTTTCGTGCGGGCGTTGAGCCTCTTTGTCTTGGCAGAAGCAGGAGACCGTGGGTAAAAACCAGGGCCTAGCTGTCCGAGGCAGTTTCTCAAAGAATCCGAGCCTGCAAATGGCTGCGACCACAAAGTAAACACAGGGAGCAAACCCGGGACCTCTGTGGACGGGTTCTGCAACTTCCTGAGAGATTGGAGTCACTTCAAAACGAAGGTTTTGAAACAGGGCAGCGTGTGGGGTCGAGTACCTTTGGGAGAGGCTGGGCCCTGTATCCTTACTGATCACACAGTTTCCAAAGGCTCTGAGAAGTCCTGCAGCAACGCTTGGTGAGGCCACAGCAGAGGTGAGCGTTCACAGGGGCCGCCTCTGCCAGGAAGCGCACAGTGAGCAAGGCTGTCTTGCGACATGCAGGGCAGAGGCCCACCCTGGACTCAGACGCCTGGCATCCTGACCCATCACGGACATGCGAGACCTGAGAACGCCAAAGCCCGCCACGCGCCGTGAGGACACGAGGGGGCGTGAACACGGCGTGTGGAGGGCGGTGAGGAGCAGAAGGACCAGAGCAGAGAAGACACGTGCACAGTGACCCGCTGCGGCCAAGTGCGGGGGCTCCTGGCTTTAAGAAGCCTGCCAGCTACCAAACGATGGCATTCAGAATGGGTGAGCAGTGAGGTCCCGCTGTGCGGCACAGGGAGCTCTGTCCAGTCTCTTGGGACAGACCATGCTGGAAGATAGTACACGTTCCCACTGTGGCTCAGTGGTTAACGAATCCGACAAGAAACCATGAGGTTGTAGCTTCCATCCCTGGCCTCGCTCTGTGGGTTAAGGATCCGGCGTTGCCGTGAGCTGTGGTGCAGGTCACAGACGCGGCTCGGATCCCGAATTGCTGTGGCTGTGGTGTAGGCCGGCAGCTACACCAATTTGACCCCTAGCCTGGGAACCTCTATATGGCATGGGTGAGGCCCTAGAAAAGACAAAAAGACAGAAAAGAAAAAAGGGAAGGGAACGTATATCTACGTCTGACTGGGTCACCCACTCTGTACGGCAGACATTGGCACAATATTGTGAATCAACTATACTTTAAAAAAAAAAAAAGGAGGCGTTCCCACCGTAGCTCAGTGGGTTAAGAACCTGACCTAGTGTCCGTGAGGATGCAGGTTTGATCCCTGCCCTTGCTCAGCGGGCTGAGGCTCCAATGTTGCCACAAACTGTTCACTAAGTGGTGCACTTGGCGAAAGGCCAGGAACACGTTCAGCCCCATGGCACTCACCTAGGAGCGGCTTCTTTTGATCACATCCACGGATGCCAAGTCATCTCCGCCGGCAGGTAGAGGTCATGTCTGAGGAGCCTCAAGTCACAAATGAGGAGACAGGCCAGCTGTGGAATGTCACATGGGTAAAACCACCAGACTTCTAGAAAGTTCCCTAAACTACTCCCAAAGGTAGTTTCCGAAGGAGGGGACCTGGGTGCCCAGGCTCAGCCCAAAGAGTGGCTCTCATGCAGCTAGAGAAACCCACGCAAGGGCTCCCAGCTAACGAGGCAGGATGGCAGCCTCACACTCACACCCGGACACCTGTCCCCGCTCACCTGCTCACACTCACACCCGGACACCTGTCCCCGCTCACCTGCTCACACTCACACCCGGACACCTGTCTCTGTTCATCACAAAGGCAGAGCTCCTTACACGCATGTACACGTTTCTTTCTTTACAGGCATCTGCTCTAACCACATCCTCGGGCGGCAGGGAAGGATTCATGGCCACGTTCTCACCACAGCTCAGCACCAGGGCGTGGAACCCGCCTGCAGAACTGCTCGCCACGCCTGTGAATCCTGGGGGCTCACCCCCGGGGTGAGCAACAGAGGAGCGAGGTTACGCTTGCGCATTGGTCAGGACCTGCGTCACCCTGGACGGGGGCCCCTTCAGGGGCCCTCATCACGGCTACACCTGCAGCCCCTGTTTCCAGGTCAGTTCACGCTCACAGGCACCCAGATTAGGACTTCCACCCACCTTTGGGGGACACGATTCAGCCCACGAGGACTGCTTTCTTTGTCCCAGTTAAGCCAACATTTCACAATTCCGACTCAGAGTCCACAACTCAAAACATACACACGCGTCAGTCAGCCTCCCGCCCGACAGCACACATCCTTGGTTCCCCTCAGTGGGAAGATCTGGAGGCGCTTTGGATGTCAGGACTGGGGTGGTACTCCAGGCACCCCGTGGGCAGAGGCCGGAGCTGGTGCCAGGCATCCCACCACACACAGGATGACACCCCCACAGAGGCACGTTGTCCGGTTTAAAACAAACATTCCCCCAAATGAAATAAAACAAACCTGCCATGTGGCCAGACTTCAGCCTATCTTAGGGGACACATTTCAACTGGTAGCATCTCCCCAGCATGAGACGCCTAGCTCTTTATCACAGCGATGGACGGGGCTCAAGGCAGGTCAGCTTTCCTTCAGGGAAGGGGCGAAGCGGGCTGTCAGAGGCAACGAGAAACAGCTCGTCCAAATGAGCCTATTGATCACTTACCTCTGTGAATACCTGTGCCGCCAACGAAACCCGCAGTGCAGGCAGCCGATGCAAAGAAAAGGTACCACACGGCTTGCGTGATTCATTGCTTCCCTTGGAATAACACCGGCTCCCGTGAAACCGGGGTAACGCACTGATGCTCCTTAAATGCTTGCCGAGAGAAGTCACCCGTGTCACAGGGAGGCATTTGGACGAGCCTTCCCTCAGAGCCTCACCTTTATTACTCAAAACCTCCTGAAATGACTGCAACCCTGTCTCTGCAACGTCCTGGACACAGCGTGAATGGCTACACTGCCGATGATAGAACAGAAGGGGGCTTCGAAAGAATATGGGGACACAGAGAAACACACACCAGTAGCAGCGTGCGGAGAGGGTACAGCCGGCTCTTTTTTTTTTTTTTTTTTTTCCTTTTTAGGGCCGCACCCAAGTCATACGGAGGTTCCCAGGCTAGGGGTTGAACTGGAGCTACAGCTGCCAAGCCTACACCACAGCCGCAGCAGCGCCAGATCCAAACCATGTCTGCGACCTACACTACAGCTCACAGCAACACCGGATCCTTAACCCACTGAGCAGGGCCAGGGATTGAACTCGAATCCTAATGACTACTAGTCGGATTTGTTAATTCGGAGCCACAACAGGAACTCCAGGCTGGGCTTCAGGACTTTAAGGTCCAAGGAGTCACCCAGGGCCAGGCTGCAGTACAGGCTCCTACTGAGACGTCGGGGCTGAACTTTCCCATCGGGGATCCAGGGCTGCTGGCCTACACACAACCACCCAGGGGGCAGCGGGAAGCAAGGCTGACCTGGCCTCCCCCTCAGCCACGCCCGGGAATCCCTGGGGACGTCCCAGCCCTGGGAACCCTGACCTGCCTGGTCTGGTGTAGCCTGGGTGGGGTTTCCAGACACCCCTTGGTGGCTCCATGGTCGGGGCAGGTGGAGGATGCTCTGCAGGAAGGACTGGTCCTGCGCTGTGGCCTGTCCCTCAGTGAAGTCCACACCTGACCCCACAAAGGAGCTGCGTCTCCCCCTCCTTCCACGGGGCAGGAGCCAGGCTCGAGGCTGCTGTGAGGACCCGGCAGGTGGGGAGCCAGGGTCCTGTGCAGACGGGGCAGACGGGCGGAGGGTCTCGGGTCACCCTGTGGGTTGGCAGGCTGGTCTGGGGCAATTTATTGCAAGGAAGTAGTTCGGCAAGACCCCCGGTAACAAGGAGCTTATTCATCTTTTTAAATTTTCTTATAGTTGATTTGCAATGTTCTGTCAATTTTTGCTGTACAGCAAAGTGATCCAGTCATGTGTGGACACACACACACACACACACACACACACACACACGCATTCTTTTTCTCACATTATCTTCCTTCATGGTCCATCACAAGTAGTGGTAGAGGGAGTTCCCACTGTGGCGCAGTGGTTAACGAACCCGACTAGTATCCATGAGGAGGCAGGTTCAATCCCTGGCCTCGCTCAGTGGGTCTAGGATCCAGCATTGCTGGGAGCTGTGGTGTAGGCTGCAGACACAGCTCCAATTCGACCCCTAGCCTGGGAACCTCCATATGCCGCAGGGGCAGCCCTAAAGAGCAAAAAAAAAAAAAAAAAGCAAAAGTAAAAAAAAAACCCCGCAAGTGATAGGATACAGCTCCCTGTGCTGTAGGGCAGAACCTTACTGCAGGAGCTTCTCCACAACACGAGGCCTGCACGACCAGGGCCAGAGGGCAAGGGCAGGTGTCAGTGTTTGCCAACATGTGGCGCCCACACTGGAAGGCCACCTTCCCCGGGGCAGCTCAGGCCTGGCAGTGCCTGCTGTCAGTTCAGGGCATTTCTCACACCTACCTCACCTCCCAGGAGCCAGGCCCTGAAAGGCTTTGCTCTCGAGACCTCAACTGTGAAAAACTCAACACTTAGGAATTTAGGTCCACAGGTTTTAAGGTTCTCTTTGGAATGTACTTTTTCTGAGTTTTGAAGCCAAATAAACTCTTTCTTTCTTTATTTGTTTGTTTATTTCTGCTCTTTAAGGTCACACCCGTGGCATATGGAACCCACTGAGCAAGGCCAGGGATTGAACCTACAACCTCATGGTTCCTTTTCGGATTCATTTCCGCTGAGCCACAATGGGACCTCTGGAAGAAACTCATATAAGGAGTTCCCTTTGTGGCACAGTGGTTAACAAATCCAACTAGGAATCGTGAGGTTGCAGGTTCGATCCCTGGCCTTGCTCAGTGGGTTAAGGAGCCGGCATTGCCATGAGCTGTGCTGTAGGCTGCAGGTGCGGCTCGGATCCGTGTTGCTGTGGCTCTGGCACAGGCTCATGGCCACAGCTCCGATTAGACCCCTTGCCTGGGAACCTCCATATGCTGCGGGAGCAGCCCAAGAAAATGGCAAAAAAAGAAAGAAGAAAAGAAACTCATTTAAAAGGAAAAAACAAACCAAAACAATCTTCCTTTTGTAACCAAGTATGTGGAATCAACTCCACTGCAACAGGAAGCTAGGAGCCTGAGGATTTATTTGTCCAGGAAAAGAAGGCAACTTTGTAAGCAATTCTTGGGAGGCTTGGCTGTGCTTTTCTGGTCCTGAAATATTAACGCCGGGCTCTGGAGAAGACAAACCATTGCAGCCCCAGGCCTGGCAGATACTAGTTTCAGGTTGGTTTTGATTTTGGCGGGGAGTATGGTGGCGGTACTGGCTTGGTGATGGTAATGGTATTTGTGGGGGGAGAGGGGAGGAGGGGAGAGAGAGAGGGAGGGGGAGGAGGAGGGGGAGAAGGGCAGAGAGAGGGAGAGAAGGAGGAGGAGGAGGAGGAAAAGCACATGAAGGGGCAGAGAGAAGGCAGACTGCCTGTCCCGAATATCCAGAGTCTGCAGACCGGGTTCCGATACCCAAGCCCCCCGCCCCCCTGCCCCCGCATCATGCTGCCTTTTTTCTCCTCCGCCTCCATTCCTTTCTCCCCTCGACCTGTATTTTTAAATCAAAAACTGTCAAATACTGCAAGTCTAAACGTTAAAAGTGAGCATCTGATTTTCTGCCCATCCCTCAAACAGAGGCTCTCATAATTTCAGTGTAAGAACCACCTAGAAATGCGGTGAAAAGCACATGTTCCTGGGACCAGCCCTCGAGGCTGTGACCTGCCTGCCAGGTCTGGAGCAAGTCAGAGGACGGCCCCAAGTCGCCGACCCCCAAGCCCCTCGGGGTTACTCTGCCCGAAAACCAGCCGCTGGGGGCGGCGGGCAGGCTGCCGTGGAGTCCAGCCTGGGCCCATCACCTCCCACACACACGCCCACAGCCCCCACAGATGCAGGCCCCCCCCCCCCCCCCCCCGCACACAATGAACAGTGCTCCCAGGCTGCCCTCGGCACCCCACGCCAGTCCATCCATCCCCAAACCCGCATTTGCTGCAGGAACCTGCTCGTGGGCTGCTCTCTACAGCCCCGGACTCTGGACTTCGAGCCCTCTCTGCCTCCCAACACCTGCCCATGTGGAGGCAGATAAAGCCGGGCCTCGTGGCGGTGACACGCTGGAGGTTCTGGCTGGGCCTTATCTGCAGGTGCCAGGAGATAAGGCCCCGATGCCCTGCCCACAGCCCTGAACCACTTCCCCTGCTGACTCGTATTTGGGGGGGACACCCCAGGGGGTGCTCTCCGGGCCTTGCTGGGCAGCACACGACAGTTAGGTCTCTGACAGAACCAGCTTGGTGGCTTCAGAACCATGTGGCACTGGGGAAAGAACAGGGATCCCCAGATCAAACAGATCTGAGCTCCGATGGGCTGTACGTACAGGGACAAGTCAGCCTCTGAGCCTCAGCTTTCTCACCTGCCAAATGGACACAGCAAGCCTCCACTCATGGTCACGTCGTGAGGGGGCCATAAATGGACACAGAGGGAACCTTCCTCAGGGCGATGTTGCCCCAAGTTCATCCAGGCCCAACTAGTCACTGAGCGCCAGTGCGCTGCCTCGCTAGACCCCGCTGGACCCCGCTCCCCTTGGCCCTGGCGCTGGCCATGCAGCAAACACGCCCACCTGGAGGGAGCTGATGCTCTGGGGAAGTGACCTTTTTATTCTTAGGACTTCACGGCCATCGGTCATCGGGAGGCTGTGTGGTGATTCTGCCTCGTGGCAGACATGAGCAGCGAGGTCAGCCTGCGTTAACACGCGGGACCCCAGGCAACTGCTCTGGGCCCCACGCTCAGCCCTTGCTGGAACCAACCCCCCACGGGGCTCCATGGGTGACTCTAGATCAAGGGCTCAACATAGACCAGTCCTCTGCCTGGCACACAGTCCCTCCCCCCAGGTGGACAGCAACGCCTCACCCCTTCTCTCGGCCCGTCCTTCCCAGCTGAGTGAACACGGAAGTGCAGCCACGGTCTCGTCAGGTGAGTGTGACCCCAGGTCAAGGGAGGTCCCGACACCGGATAACGCCCTGAAGAGGGGTGCTTCCTGGGACTGGGGGGTTGGCTTTACGCCCACATCTCACCCTATTTAGTGTGTAAACAGGAAGCTGTGTTCAGAAAATTGCAAAGGAAAGCCCAGGGCACACAAAGGACCCTAGAAAAAGATGGAAAGGTTTGAGGGATAATGAAAGCCAGGAAAAATAAATTTCAAATCTATTTTGAACGAGGCTCTGTGTTATTGCAATTCTTTGCATTTGTGAATGACTAATTGTAATCCAGTCTCAAGTGATGGAAAAATGGAAAGGCAACTCCAAACGTGTAACGTTAGCCGCTACATTACATTCAATGCAGCTGATACGTCCCTGGATGGGAAGACATACAGTTTTCACCACAAGAAAATGTGTTTCTTCTTGCTAAATACATGTGGAATATACCGTAAAAGAATATTGCCTTGAAACGGGGCTAAGTTCATAGCTCCCAGACACACTCATGACTGGGCCCCGGCTGCTGGAAAGAGGTGCGGTCTGCGTGGGATAAGGCCTCAAGTCATTTGTTGGTTTAAACATGTAATCCATTGCTTGTGCACTTATTAATTAGAATAAAATGTATTGAGCACCTATGACACTGCGAGTGCAAGAAGGAGTTAGCCCCGTGGCCCTCACAGAGCCCAGAGAGAAGGGGGGGCGGGGGCGGGGGCTGCAGGACCGGGGTGGGAACCAGCCCAGCTGCACAGCCAGCAAGAGCTGTGGGAACACGCAGGACAGAAGTGGCCAGGCCAATGTCCCCTTAGCCAGGGGGCCTCTGTGGGAGGGAGGAGCGCTCTTGTCCTCTCCCTCTGCGATGGGGGGCTTCGAGGCCAGAGGGCCCCCTCCCCTGACAGCTCTCTTGCTTTGGACCGGGGGCCAGGGGCTCAGGAAACTTCGGTAAAAGGCCAAAACCTGATCTCTGTTGCCAGGAGGCAAGAGTCTGGGACCAGGTCACAGCATGAGCCCTGGAACCCTCCTTGTCTGTGAAAGAGGGGTGAAAAGCCCCCGCCGCCCCCACCACCTCCCTGCACGCTCCCTAAGAAAGACGACGGGAGATGCGAGTTCCCAGGCCCGGGGGCCAACTTGCTAATTGCCCTGGAGTGACCTCTCTTCTGGAGGAACTTGGTAAAACATCAAGAGATTATTTTTCCAAAACCGTTTTTTAAAAAATCCCAGGCACAATAAAAGCACATTGTGCTTCTCAGCATTTGTTTTTAAGAGTGTTTTTCCACTGCGTTTGGACGGCAGGGTTCTGTTTCTCCTCTCGCTTCTCCTGGAGTCCTTGGCGGCGGAACACATACCACGGTTCCCCCTTAACCCGCTCTGAGGACGGGACGTCCCGCCACCCAGCAGCGTCGTCCGTTCTCCTGCGTCTCGAAAGGCTCAGGGCGGTGCCAGGACCGGCCGGGATGCCAGAGGCATGAGGTCACGCGCCGGGTGCTGTGCTCTGCTTCCTGCTCCTTCCCGCCTGACAAACGCATGAATCATATCAGCTCGGTCCTCTGACTCGGCTCATTTCCCTGTTCCACAGACAGCTGGGACTTGGAGGAAGTGGGGCCAAGTGGGATCAAAACACGAAGCCGGGTGGCTTTTTCCTTCGAGGCTGGACCCCCTTCTCCCGCCTGGAGGAAAGCACAGCATCTGGCTTAACTCGGCTGGTTCCCGCCCTGGCCCAGCAGTGGTGATCTCTGTGGAAAAGCCAGAGGCTCCCAAGGCCCAGGGCGAGGTGCCTGCCACGGTGGCAGCGGGGACTCTTGTGCACCACTGATCTTGGCCCTGGCGGGGCGACTGCACCATGGGGGCAGGGGGGCCAGGCTTTGAAGCCTGCATCCTCTTTGCATCAGAGTTGTTTTGAAAAAGGCTGACAGCTGAGTTCTGATCCCCAAGCACTTGGAGGAGAAGGAGGCGTTTACCGGCCAGGAGGCTGTGGAAGTCAGACGGCGGCTTCTTTTCATCCAGGGGCCAGGGCCCCCTCCACCGGCTGATGCACCTCGTGAGCCCGCTTCATCCTCCCACCCCCCACCCCGCCTGACGGCTGCCCCGCACCCTCTCAGCGAGCTGAGCTTAGTTGTGACTTCAAATGAAAACCTGCTGGTCACACGTGTATCTTTTCCATTTATTTTAAAGTTGTGTCTAAATACACCTAACACCCAATTTACCATTTCAACGGTCTTTAAATTGCGGTTCTGCAACATTAAGTAGCTTCGCCTTGTTGTGTAACCTCCATCCATCCACGGAAGTGTGTCATCTTCCCAAAGAGAAACTCTGTCCCCTTTAATTTTTTTTTTTTTTTAATCTTTTAGGGCCACACCTGCGGCATAAGGAGGTTCCCAGGCTAGGGGTGGAATTGGAGCTGTAACCACCAGCCCATGCCACAGCCACAGCAACACGGGACCTGAGCCATGTCTGCAATCTACATCACAGCTCACGGTGATGCTGGATCCTTAACCCACTGAGCGAGGCCGGGGATCAAACCTGCGTCCTCAATGGATACTCGTTGGATTCGTTTCTGCTGCGCCACGACAGGAAATCCACTCCGTCTGCTTAAACACTAACTCGCCATCCCCTCGCTTCAGCCACTTGACAGCCACCCTCCCATGTTCTGTCTCTAATTTTGATGACACTAGGGGCCTCTAGAATAACGCAGTACATGGCTTTTTGTGACTGGCTTTTTTCACTGAGCATGACGTCTTCAGGGTTCCTCGGTACTATAGCCTGTGTCAGAATTCCTTCCGATTTAAGGCTGAATAATACTGCATTTTATGAAGAGACCACATTTTCTTAGCCGTTTATTCTTCGATGGACAGCTGGGTGGCTTCCACCTCTTGGCTGTCGTGAATAAGGCTGCTATGAACGCGGGTGTGCACATGGCTGTTCAAGACTATTTTCAATTCTTTGGGGACAAACCTAGAAGAGAGGTGTCTAGACTACATGGTAATTCCATGGAAATTTTCTGAGAACCTGCCACACTGTTGTGTTTATTTTTTTAAAGGGTTGCATAAGATGGGAATGTAACTCTTTAAATTAAAAAAAAAAAAAATAGGAGTTCCCGTCGTGGCGCAGCAAAACGAATCCGACTAGGAACCATGAGGTTGCAGGTTCGATCCCTGGCCTCGCTCAGTGGGTTAAGGATCCAGTGTTGCCGTGAGCTGTGGTGTAGGTCGCAGACACGGCTCGGATCTGGCGTTGCTGTGGCTGTGGTGTAGGCTGGCGGCTCCAGCTCTGATTCAACTCCTAGCCTGGGAGCCTTCATATGCCACGGGTGCAGCCCTAAAAAGACAAAAGACAAAAATAAAAATTAAAAAAATAAAATAAAGAGCTTATGCCACGGGTGCAGCCCTAAAAAGACAAAAGACAAAAATAAAAATTAAAAAAATAAAATAAAGAGCATAAGAAACGTAGGTTTCGTGGCAGATCTGTAGTTCACGGAGGAGGCGGGCTGCAGTGCTGCATTTTCTTTCTGGTTGATCCACGTGGAGAAGTTTTATAAGCTTCCTTCTCTTTAAGGATCTGGTCGAATTAGAGTCTATTATTAGTAGCATATAGTCAGTGAAGAGCAGAAGGAAGAGCTACTAAGTTTACTCTTTAGAGAAGACTGTGCACAGTTAAGGCGATTGCCTTGTCCTGCTGAGGTGTGTTTACTCACCTGAACCCATGACCTTTCATCTCCCCCGTCACTCATTCATTCATTCCTTGGTTCCTTCAAACCCACTGCCGCCTGCTGGCCGTTAGTCAGCAGGCAGGGCTCTCTCCCCCAGGCACCTGCGTCTGTGTCTCCCTACTCTAGCCATGTGCTGGACACGCGAATGCCCCAGCAGTTAGACCCAAATGATGAGGGCGTGAGGGGCGCGGCCCGGAGACCCCGGGAGCCTGTATCCCAAGGAGGAGCGGCTGGTTGCTCTGGGGAAATGCAGGCCCGCGGTTCCAGATCATTCTCGTTTCCAGGTAAGGCAAGACATCTAGAAGCTGGCGTGAAATCTGCCCGTTTTAAGTGCTAACCCCTTATTCAGAAAAAAAAATATTAAACCTGGCACAGGCCAAATAAAAATACATTTGTGGTCAAATGCAGCCCTCGGGTCAGTAATCCTGGCCTCCATCCACTCCAGTGAAGTTCTTCCCGGGTCACAGAGGCCAAGTCCGCACTCTTGTTTCCCACTGGGTGTCCATCGAGAGGGGATGGACAGACCGAGAAAGGGGGAGGGAGGCGGCCCTCCACGAAGCCGCCGGAGCAGTGGCTGCTCAGCCCCCACAGGCCTGGGCCTCTTGGCTTCGCTGTGTGTTGCTGGAATGTTTCCCAAGGGAGAAGCTTCCGCCAGAACTGACGGCACGGCCATCTCTTTCCACTGTGACTCGTCCTAAGTCACGCTTGCCTTCCTCTCAGGTGGCACTGACCTGGCCAGGAGAGTCGTGGGAAACGGCAGAAGGGAACGGAACTGAATACTCAGTCGGTGGGATTGAGCAGGATTTCGCTTTGCAGTTGGCACGAGGAACGCCCTGGGGCGGCCGGGGACTGACCGGAGCCCGGCCACTGGGGAGCTCCACGTTGTGGGACCTGCCCCAGAGCCCCGACACTACACCAGACCTGGGATCCCGCGACATGCTGTGCCACACCCCTGGGCTGTCACCCGTGGGTGGGTGACAACATCCACTGCTGGCTGAGCTCCTGCAGGACCAGGAAAGGCCTCGACGGGGCTGTTTTCAGGGAGGAAGGACGGGGCCTGGGGTGCATGTGTGGAGCCCCCACAGGTGCTGGGCGGAGCCCATGGGGCTGAGGAAGGCGGGGGCCCACGATGGGAGTTCCACATCCAAAGCTGGCCTTCTGGGTCGAAGGCAGGTTACTTTTCAGTGAAGGAGGGGAGAACCGCTTTATGTGATAGTTTCCTGGCACTTATAACACTTACTTTATAAAACTTTAGGCATCTAGACGTGGTATGCAGCCCTCCATCTGTACGCAAGCTGGCAACCCCAGGATGTCAGGAGTGGCCTGGGGCACAGTTCCTTTTGCCCGGGTATTCTGGTCACTACCACTGTGTACCACTGTGCTACAAACCACCATCTCATTATGCTCGTGGATTCTCTGGGACAGAAACTGGGACTGGGCACAGCTTATCTCTGCCCCACCATATCTGGGGCCTCGGCTGGAAGAACTGCTCGGTGGGGGTGGGGGGGGGTGACACTATAGTCAGCGCCAGAATCAGGCCTGTTGATTGGTGCTGGCTGTTGGCTGGGATCTCAGCCAGGCTGTGGCTGCAGCCCCTAGATATGGCCCAGGCTTCCTGCCCAAGGAGGACAGTCTTGGAGGGCCACCTTCTTACACGATGGATGGGGCTCCAGAGGCGAGAACCCCAGAGAACTAGGCGGTAGCTGCACTGCTTTCCCCAGAGACACAGACCCCACCTTCCAGTCCACGCCATGCAGAAGCTCCTGGGCGAGAGATGGAACCCGAGCCACAGCCGTGACACCAGGTCCTAACCCACTAGGTCACCAGGGAACTCCCTTGGGGACCATGTTTTGATGTCACCACACGGATAAAATACTGCAGGCCATCCCAGTGTTGGACCAGCTTTTAGGAATTTATCTAAAGGCAATTCAAGGAGCATTTCATGGGAACATGAAATCTGAAATTTTATAGTTCCTACATGAAGGAAACTTAGAGGTTTTCCTCCTATACGACAAAAAATTCTAAAAATTTGTGTCATCAGTCACAAATTCTTGAAACTGAAACTTTTCTAAAATATCAATAACTCGTTTGATCACCGTAAGAAAACCCGAATTACATCTTTCTATTCTCTCTACACAAAAGATCGTGAAATTGTCCCCATAGGAAGTGGAGATAATATGTTGCCAAAAAGTGCAGGTGTTTGGGGCTGTTACATCATCACATGAACAGCTTTAAGAATATTCAGGACATAAGGCAGTAATTAATCCCAAAGAAGGAAAGACCAAGATAAGCAAGAGCAATGCAGGAAACTTCACGGAGGGAGAGATGGGGTCCGACGGGCAGAAGGAGAAGGGGGGCTGAGCCAACTGGTCAACCCGTTTGGTCCGTTCCACCCACCACCAGTTCCGACAGGCTCAGTTCTCATGCTGATTGGTCCGTGTCTGCCTTGGCAGTTGGTCAGGGATTTGCATATCATCCCTGTCGGTTGGGGGAACAACGCTAGCAAAGGCACAGAGAAGGAATAATCTTGGCCCGGTTCTCAAACGGTAAGGAAACTGGACTGGCTTGAGTCCAAGCGGGGCGGTGATGGGGAATCATCTGTTTAATTTTCGTAAAAACCGATTGTGAGGAATACTGAATGTCCAGCAAAGAAATCTGTCCATAATCCTGCAAGCAGTGCAGAAGCATGAACACTTTCGGGAAGGCGATGACAGGAATGGCGGTGTTTGTTGTGTTTTAGGAAGATCGGTGCAGGGGTTGAAGGGGTTAAACCATCAAGACCTTTTCAGGAGGTGCTTGCAGTGATCCAGGCATCTGCTTTTCAGATGTTAGCTGGGGAACCAGGAATTTAGGCTCGTTGGTGGGTCACCTCCTCATCTCAGGCTTTGGACTGTCAGCTTATGATGGACCGCGGGTGGAAGCCCCTGGGCCCCTTGCCCAGCGTAAAATCCCCCACTTAAAATCCCCTGGTCCCATCTCCTTCCAGCCGCTGCGGAGAGCAGTTCTATTCACCCGGCTTCATGCACCTTGTCTCATCCCCATCCTTGTGGCTCCGCAACGCAGGGACGGCCCAGCTGTCCAGACAAGGGCGCGCTCCTCCACCCACAGCTCAGACACGCAGGGTTGTCAGCATCCCGGGCACAAGCACCGATGACCGCAGACGTGGGCTGTAGGGTAAACACCTCCCCTGTGCTCCTCGCCCCGTGATGACACATTTCTAGGGCGTCCGAAGCTCCCGTGGGGTTGGTCGGACGGTGCCCCGGAGGGACCGCCGTCTTGGCCTTACTGGCCCCGCTCCAGCCTCCCGTCTCACCCTGACACCCCCTCCTGCTCCCTGTGACCGCAGTCCTGGGCGCACCCCCAGGCATGAGCCTTTGCACCACGCACTCCTCTTTGGGGAAACCCGGGCCGAGCTGGAACAGGGCCCTCCCCGACCATGGCTTCAGAACCCAGAATGTTCTTCCCCCACTGGGAGCATCCATCCACGTGGCCTACGGCGAATGTCTCCTTGTGACCTTTTAACTCTGAGGTGAGTTCGCATACCTGACGCCGTCTGTGTAATAAGGGGCGACGTTAAGCTTGCAGGGAGGTCACTCGAGGTCCCAGGAGGAGTGGAGAGCTTGGCAGGGTAGGTCCTAGATTTGAGCTTTGCCGCCTACTAGGGGAGCGATGAAGGCAGTCGGGCCTGGGGCACCTCCATCCAGAAAAGAGGGAGGCGGTCACTGCCCGCCGGTGCCGGGTCCCGTGAACACCAAACGGGACAGTGTCTGCGCTGGCAGTGGGCTCTCTGCCTTTCTCCCCCAGCTGCTGTTTGGATGGAGAGTCACCTTTCCCCGCCACCCCCCGCCCCTGCCCCCGCCACCCCACCCCTGCCCCCAGGCAGGCTCTGAGGGACCACATCGGAAGGGACCGGGCATGGTTTTCCTGGCCGCCGGGGCTGGAAAAGGCAAGAGGAAAGCTGTGACGGGATCTGGGAAGGAAGCGCCCTCGCTCCTCTGAGCACAGTCGAGAGATCACTGCCACTTTGGCCAGGATGTGGATGAGACAGGTCATTCCTGGAGATGGCTGGACACCGTCTCGTGACCCTGGCAAGTGTCATCCTGAAGATGACACGGAAAGGCGGGAGCGGCTCCCAAGCTTCCAATCCAGCTGCGTCCACAGCCAGGACGTCTGGTCTCTGCGGACACGTGCGTCGTTGAACCCTTTACGTGGGCCAGTCCGAGTCAGGCTCCTCTGACCTAGAACGAAAAAGAGTCCCAGCTGGTGTCCTATGTAAACAGGCTTTGTCCTTGTCAACCCCTATGAAAACATTAGTTTTTATTCATTCACTCATTTGTTTTTGAAGGTAGGGTTTGGGGTTTCGTTGTTGTTTTGGCCGTGTTGCACAGGTGGCTTTGATAAAGCATCTCAGGCCAGATATTGAACCCTGGGCTCCAGCAGTAAAAGGGCAAAGTCCTCACCCCTAGGCCACCAGGGAACAGCAAGCTTTTCTTATTTTTATTACTACTAGTTAGAAAAAATACCTATGGTCTATGGAGCAGATTGAGAAATTCATTTGAATGTAGTACCTTTTGGGAAAAAAATCTAAACCACTGCCTTACAATGTTCAGAGATAGCTCCCAGCTACATTTAATCTACATAAAAACACTCACGAAACAACCCTACAAAACTGAGTTTAAAAATATATATTAAACTCACAAGTCAAAAAGAAAAGACTGTCATATTTGGCTACATAAAAATAAAACCACAGGAGTTCCTGGTGTGGCTCAGCAGAAATGAATCTGACTAGTTCCCATGAGGATGCAGGTTCAATCTCTGGCCTTGCTCAGTGGGTTAAGGATCCGGTGTTACCGTGAGCTGTGGTGTAGGTCACAGATGTGGCTCAGATCTGGCATTGCTGTGGCTGTGGTGTAGGCCGGCAGCTACAGCTCCAATTTGACCCTTAGCTGGGGAAGATGTTTGGAACTTGTATGACAGATAAAAGAGTATTCTCAATATATAAAAAGTTCTTATAAATCAATAGGAAAAGAAGAAATCTCAACAGAAAAAGAGGTTAAATTTTTTATCATGAAATTTAAAAAGCACAAGACACTCAACTTAAAAAATCAAAGAAAGTCAAGTGTTATCAGGCTAAAGAGCATCACTAGTAATTGTAATAACTAATATATATTAAATGTCAGGCACTATAAGAATTCTCTCACAAAGACGTAGATATAAGAATGATTATTATAGCATTAAAAAAACCAAATATCAAGCAAGAGAAAATTATTAAAATATGTTGTGATACATCCCTATATGGAAATACCTTTGGGCTTAAAAAGGATCTAATAGGCCTTTAAGTGTTAACATGGAAAGAAGTGTGACATACCGTTGACGTTATCAAATTATGTACAAAATCATTCCATTTATATTAAAGTACATGTTTATATATACATTTAAAGTCTGGAAGTAAATGCCAACTATTAATAATGATTCTCTCTCAGGTTTGGGTTCCAAAAAGACCATTTAATGTAGTTTTTACAAAAGTCACATAGTATAAAAATGTTTTTATTTCAAAAAAAGAAACGAGGAGTTCCCGTCATGGCTCAGTGGCTAACGAACCCGACTAGGAACCAAGAGGTTGTGGGTTCCATCCCTGGCCTTGCTCAGTGGGTTAAGGATCCGGCGTTACCGTGAGCTGTGGTGTAGGTCACAGACGCAGCTCAGATCTGGCGTTGCTGTGGCTGTGGCACAGGCTCTAGCTGTAGGTCCGATTTGACCCCTAGCCTGGGAACCTCCATATGCTGCAGGAGCAGCCCAAGAAATGGCAAAAAAAAACCCCAAAACAAAACAAAACATAAAAACGAGCACAAATCAGAGAGAAGCCCAGGCTGGGTGATCTGGGGCCACCCTGACAGTGGGATTTACCCCCTTGTCCTCGGCAGCGTCTGAGCGCCAACAAAGCCTGTGGCAGGTGACAGTCCCTCTCACGTCTGGGGAGAGGGAAGGAGGGAGGCGGGGCTGAGAGATCTAGGCTCCACCCCCTCAAAGTGGTGCAGGGAGTGGGCTGCGGGGCCTCTCGGGCTCAGAGAAGGGGAGAACTTCCCAACCAGGAAAGCAGGAATGGCAATTGTCACAATCAGCGAGTCACAGTCAATCGCAAGTGAACCAAGAGGACTGGTTTCTCGCGGTCACTCCTGAGAGTAAGTGCCTGGCGAAGGTGTTCAGTCGGGGCCCTGGAGAAGCTGAGACGCAGCCATTTGCCAGGCTGCTGTGAAGGCAGAGGCTGCCCCCAACTGCTCGGCCGCTGAATCAAGAGTTTTTTGTCCTTAATCTAATCCCCTCCCAGACCTCTGGATTCACCTGTGGACTGATGCAATAACAGTCACCTGCTATGACCAGCGACGTCTGATAAGGTCCATGAGTCATTACCTTTGGCAGAACAGGCACCTCCCCACCCTAGCCCGAGAAATCTGGATTTCCAGATAACCAGCCCAGAGTTTCTAGATAACCAGCAGCAGGGTTTCTGGATAACCAGCCGCAGAGTTTCTAGATAACCAGCAGCAAAGAAGAATGGCTTAAGCAAGTAAGCTCTAGGCTCCCTGATCCGTGTCTTGTGATCAACTTAGATGAGTTCTGAGAACATTCTCTTGGTTGAATTCTGGACCTGCACAGCTCAAAAGGAGCTGATAATCCAGTCTGTAATTTCCCAGGTAAAGACAGAAGCGTGGGGAGTTCTGCGGCTTTCCCTGAGGCCATAACAAGCTGGGCTTTCTGCAGTCCATCCTTGAGGGCGCCACCCGTACCCCGAAGGCAAAGGTCCTACCTTCGCCATAGATTCGTACTCTAAAGAGAAGGTACAGATTGATTTTTCAAAATCTGGGAGACAAAACTGGTCACTTAAAACCAAGAATGAGGGAAGAAGTTCTTTGGACGGAGGAGAGAGGCTATTGGAGAGAAACACGCGCCTTCGGGAGTGAAAGAGGAGAAATGAACACGCAGAGCCCGGGGGATACAAGAAACTGGGTCCTCTTCCGGAGTCCTTTCAACTGTGTGTGGTGGTCGAGAACAAATTCTACCAATGTCCGACGGGCCGGTGCGTGTGCAGGCCACACACACAATAACTACGGCAAATAGGGAGAGAAGGGGACTTACACATGGTGGCAAGATTGTCACATTACTCCTAAAGTAGTGAAATATTACTCCAAGTAAACTGAAAAAATTGAGAATACAGGGTGCAATCTCAAAAGCAACCTCTAACAATCCACAAGAAGATACAGCAAAACAAACAAACAAACAAACAAACAAAACACAACAGAAAAATTTTAACTGGGAGTTCCCGTCGTGGCTCAGCGGTAACAAACCCGACTAGCATCCATGAGGACATGGGCTCGATCCCTGGCCTCGCTCACTGGGTTAAGGATCCCTCATTGCTGTGGCTGTGGTGTAGGCGGGCGGTTACAGCTCCTATTGGACCCCTAGCCTGGGAACCTCCATGTGCCACGGGTGCAGCCCTAAGAAGACAAGAAAAAAGGAAAAGAAAAATTAAAATTGAATACTAAAAACTACTCAAGTCATGCAAAAGGCGACAGTAAAGGGGGGAACAGAGGAATGAAAATAGGGGAAAAATAGAAAATAAGTAATAAAATACCAGATGCCAATAAAAGCCAAATTGTTAAGAAGCCATTTACAATGGCTCCCACTAAAAGATAAATGCTTTAACTACTTGCGTATAAAGCGAACATGTGCAGGATCTGTATGATGAAAACTACAAAATGCCATGAGCGTAATCAAAGGAGCCCTAAACGAATGGAGGTCACGCAATGTTCACAGACTGGAAAGCTCCATGTGATCAAGAGAGCCAATCCCTCCACCTCGACCCATAAATTGACTGCTCTCCCAGTAAAACTCCAAGAAAGACCACTTACAGCAGATAGACTAAGTGATGCCACAGCTTATGTGGGAAGACAAAAGAACTAGAACACTTGAAAAGTTCCTGAAAGAAAATGACTGGAAGATTCGTATTAACCCATGTGAAGACTTTCTACAAAGCTACAGCACGCTAACACAGGAGCAAAGTAACACACGCAGTTCAGTGGAACAGAACAGAGTCCAGAAATAGATTCATAAAATTCAGCCAACTGATTCTGACAAAGGTGCAAAGAAAATTCAATGGAATAAGGATGATCTTTTAAACAAACGGTGCTGGAACAATTAGACACTTATATGCATAAAATTAACTTTGACCTAAACCTCATATCTTATACAAAAAATTAAGTAAAAAATAGGAGTTCCTGCTGTGGCTCAGTGGTTAATGAAACTGACTTGTATCCATGAGGACTTGGGTTTGATCCCTGGCTTCACTCAGTGGTTTAAGGATCTGGTGTTGCTGTGGCTGTGGTGTAGGCTGGTGGCTATAGCTCGGATTAGACTCCTAGCCTGGGAAATTCCATATGGCACAGGTTTGGCCTTAAGAAGTAAAAAAAAAAAAAAATCATAGATCTAAATGAAAAATATAAAACTACAAAATTTTTAGAAGAAAGCATAGGAGAAAAATCTTTGTAATCTTAGGTGAGGCAAAAAACTAAGACATCAAAAGCACAATCCATAAATGAACAAATGATAAATTGGACTTTGACAAAATTTAAAACTTTTGCTCTGCAAGAGATGTTTACAAGAATGAAAAAGAATCTATACTTGTAGAAGCTATCACAAATCACATATCTGGGAGTTCCCATTGTGGCTCAGTGGGTAATGAACCTGACTAGTATCCATGAGGTTTCAGGTTCGATCCCTGGCCTCGCTCAGTGGGTTAAGGATCTGGCGTTGCCATGATCAGTGGTGTAGGTCGCAGATGTGGCTCAGATCCCCCCGTTGCTGTGGCTGTGGTGTAGACTGGCTGCGGTACCTCTGATGGACCCCAACCCTAGAAGCTCCATATGCCGCAAGTGCGGCCCTAAAAAGACAAAAGACCAAAAAAAGAAAGAAAGAAAAAAAAAAAACACATGTCTGCTAAAGGATCTGTATTCAGAACACAAAAACTCTCAAAACTGAATAATAATAATCAATGATTAAAAAATGAGCACCTAGCCAGAGCAATGAGATAAGAACGGTAAATAAATAAAAGGCAAATAAATAAGAAAGGAAGCGGTAAAAGTGTGAGTATTTGCAGATGACATGGTATTAAATATTCAAATCCCTAAAGATACCACCAAAAACTGTTAGAATAAACAAGTCCGATAAAGCTGCAGGATACAAAATCAAAGTACAAAAATGTGTTGCATTTCTACACACTAATAATGAACTAGTAGAAAGAGATTAAGAAAACAGTTCCGGAGTTCCCGTCGTGGTGCAGTGGTTAACGAATCCGACTAGGAACCATGAGGTTGCGGGTTCGATCCCTGGCCTTGCTCAGTGGGTTAACGATCCGGCGTTGCTGTGAGCTGTGGTGTAGGTTGCAGACGCGGCTCGGATCCCGCGTTGCTGTGGCTCTGGCGTAGGCCGGTGGCTCCAGCTCCGATTAGACCCCTATCCTGGGAACCTCCATATGCCGCGGAAGCGGCCCAAAGTAATAGCAAAAAGACAAAAAAAAAAAAAGAAAACAGTTCCGTTTACAACGGCATCAATAAGAATAAAACACATAAGAATAAATTTAGCCAGGGAAATGAAGAACCTATACCCTGAAAACTAGAAGGTACTCGATCAAAGAAATGGAATATATTTATGTTAAGTAAAATATTATTCGGCCATAAAAAAAGGGAAACCTGCTATTTGTGACAACACAGGCTTTGAAAGCATTACGGTAAGTGAAGTAAGTCAGAGAAAGACAAACGTGTGATTTCACCCACCTGTGGAATGTAAAAAATCAAAAAAGACAAAGAACACCAAGCTCACGGACACAGAGAAAAGATTAGCGCTTTCCAGACGAGGGGAAGGAAGGCACAGTGGGTAAAGGGGGTTAAGAAGTCTGTCTCCCGGAGTTCCCGTCGGGGCTCAGTGGTAAACGAATCCGACTAGGAACCATGAGGTTGCGGGTTCGGTCCCTGCCCTTGCTCAGTGGGTTGACGATCCAGCGTTGCCGTGAGCTGTGGTGTAGGCTGCAGACGAGGCTCGGATCTTGTGTTGCTGTGGCTCTGGCGTAGGCCAGCGGCTACAGCTCCGATTCAACCCCTAGCCTGGGAACCTCCATATGCTGCAGGAGCAGCCCAAGAAATGGCAAAAAAAGACAAAAAAAAAAAGAAGTCCATCTCCCAATAGTCATCATCAAACTCTACAAATAACCAATGCTGGAGAGGGCGTGGAGCAAGGGAACCCTCCCACACTGCTGGCAGGAATGTAAACTGGTGCAGCCGCCATGGAAAATAGCATAGAAGTTCCTTAAAAAACTAAAAACAGAGCTACCATATCATCCAGCAATGCCACTCTTGGGCTTATATCCAGAAAAATGCAAACTCTTGATTTGAAAAGAGATATGTACCCCGTATTCAAAGTAGAATTATTTACCAAAGCCAAGACATGGAGGAAACCCAACTGCCCATTAACAGACGCCTGGTTTCAGCAGCTATGGTGTATATGCACCGTGGACTATTACTCAGCCACTAAAAAGAATGAAATATTGCCATTTGCAGCAACATAGGTGGACCTACAGATTTTCGTAAGTCAGAGAATAACAAATATTACATGATATCACTTACACATGTAAATATAAAAAAATAGCACAAATGAATCTACATACAAAACAGAAAACAGACCCACAGACACAGAGAACCAACTTTTGGTTATGAAAGGGAAAAAGGAGGGGGCGATAAATTAGGAGTTTAGGATTAATAGAGACAACTAATATACATAAAACAGAGAAGCAACAAGGATTTACTGCAGAGGGCGAAGAACAATATTCGTCGTCTTCTAGAAACCTGTAACAGAAAAGAATCTGAAATAGGCACATAATGAAATCGCTTTGCTGTACACTTAAATACAATACTGTAAACCAACAATATTTCAATAAAAAATAAAATCTGTAACAAAGGATGCATTAAAAACTTTAAAAACTCAAATAACTATACACCAAAGAGAGAGGACGGTACTGAATGTAAATATAAAAATAAATTTTAAGAAGCTTTGAGGAAAGCCAATCTCAAATTGTAACTAAAGATAAATTTGGGGCAACTAGCTCATGTCTTTTGTTTATTTGGACCCAAATTAAAATGACGGGTGGCAGGAATAGCTATTGAGGTTGTTTCTTCTTTTGTGATGTATTTTGTGTGTATCACAAACAGTGGTGCCCCTGGCAGAACATACAAGTCGGCAGAAGGGTCCGACCTGTGAGGGGCCCGAGCATGAACTGCCCTGTCTACACGGCACAGGCATCCTGTCAATGGGGGAGTGTCTTCCATGTTTACAAGCTGTTTGAAGAATAAACCCAGAGCATGATGGACCAAGTGAAATACCTAACAGAGACCAGAGGCAATATCAAAACCCTCTGGGGAATTTGAAAAGATACATGCACCCCAATGTTCACTGCAGCACTATTTACAGTAGCAAAGACATGGAAGCCACCTAAATGTCCTTCAAGAGAGGAATGATGAACAAGGAAGATGTGGTACATATATACAGTGGAATATTACTCAGCCATAAAAAAGAATGAAATAATGCCATTTGCAGCAACATGGATGGACCGAGAAACTATCATACCAAGTCAGACATTGAAAGACAAACATCATGTGATATCACCCATATGTGGAATCTAAGAAAAAAAAAGGATACAAATGAACTTTGTATTTGAAGAACAGAAGCAGATTCTGAAAAACGTATGGTTACGAAGGTGGACAGGTGGGGGGCGGGAGGGATGGACTTGGGGTTGGGATGGGCACATGCACTCAGAGCTATACGGAACGACTGGCCAAAGGAGACCTGCTGTACAGCACGGAGAACCCCACCCAGTGTTCTGTGAACATCTAGGCGGGAACAGAATCAGAGAATGGGTAGGTGTATATGCATGACTGGGTCACTTTGTTGTACATTGGGAGTTATCACAGTCTTGTAAATTACAGACTTCAATAAAACATTAAAAACAAACAAACAAACCAAAAAACAGGGCTGGAGGTTCGAGAGGCCTCGGGAAGGTTATCCGCCCAGGCTGGCTTCCCTCCCACCTCCTGGGTAGCTGGCTTGGCGCATTATCAGTTTTATCAACAGCTCCAGACAAAGTAAAATTGATCCGCCACAAACATCAGCATAAGGACTGAAAAAAAAAGAAGGAAAACCTGAGAAGAAATACTTGGAGGGGTTGGAAGGGGACGCCCGCAGAGAGTGATGAATCTGGGAGATCTGGGCTGTTGTTTTGGGGGTTAAAATAATCCGTTCGGGGCTACTTTTCTTTTTAGACCACCCAATGCATGACTTGAAAAAAACATTAAAAATTTTTGATATTACGAAACTCAAGGGACACTTATGGTGCCGTCTATTTGAAGTCTGTGGCATGTTCTATTCGTATTTTTTTTTTCTTTTTTTTTTTCCCAGTGAACACACATACAGCAGTCATGGGTTGTCTGTCCAGGCTTCTTCCACTTGGTATGTATTTTGCACTTCCCTGTCTCTGATCACATGAGGGAATCTTCCCCTGACCCTGCAGCTTCTCGAAATATTGGCTTTCTCCCAAGCAAATGCTGGAAGACCTTTTTTAACCCCGATTTAAAAATTCACAACGCAGTCGCCTCTATATTCATTTAAAAACATCTGTGAAGGACTTCTGGTCTGGTGACAGAATTCTGGGGAGGTCATGCACGGGTTGGTTGGTTTTGGCATCTGAGGGAGAGGTCCTGCGGCTCTGCTTGGACAACCAGTTCAGAATACGCTGATGGCTGCTGGAGGGCTCCCAGAGGGATGAGGCCATCAGGAGACAGTCTAGACCCAACCTGGGCCCTTGGGCAGCGTCGGCACCTTACAGACGCTGGTCCACCATCAGTGTTCACGCAGGGCTGACTCTGGGGAGGCGAGGACACTGGCCACTTGCAGGATTAGCATTTTAAATCAGAACTCAGACTGGTGGAAGGTAAGCTGAAACCCAATTGTGACAAAAGGAATCTTTTTTTGATGGGTGGTGGTTGTTTGGAATGGAAACTGAACTGCAGTTTTTTGGTTTGTTTGTTTTTTTCCTATTAAAATGAAAGAGTAGTTTTTTAGTCTTGTCGAAGTTTTTAAAATTGCTGTTGTTTGTTTTTGCGTATTTGTTTACCTTGTAAAAACCCAGAGGAGACTACATTTCCTCTAAATTAAAATCTGCTTATTTAATCGGCATTTCAGATTCCCTGGAACAGACCGTGGCTGCTGTGCCCTCTTTGGTATTGTTATTTGTCGATAAAGTTTAAAAGTGTTGAGAGCAGAGGCTTTTAGCTTGATGGGGTACTTTTCATTGAGAATTGAGGCCTCAGGGGTGAATATCAGGGAACTTGTGGGGAAAATTCTTAAAATCAGGAACTCGGACTCTTAAGATAAACCTGCTTCCGTCTGTTCTTTGTTTTTCTTGTCAAGCTTTTCAGAGAGTTCAAGACTAACCTTGTTAATCTGGGGCTGGCTGGCTGCCATGCAGGAGGCGGTGATTGGGTTAGGAGGATGGATGCAGGAGAGCAGGAAGAGGGGTGACGAGGTTTGGGGACCACATGGGATTCGGGTTCTGAGCAGACTGGAGGAAGGGCAGTTACACGAAGTGGCAAAACTCCGGCTGATTGGATTAAAGTGGAGCTGGATGGACCATCCCATTGAAAACGGAGGCGGCCGGCAATCGGATTTATTTTACGTCTGATAGAGGCAATGAGCCGGGAGCCTGGAGAGAGGAGGGAGTTGGTAATGGTGTATCTGGGGGCGGCAGGAGCTGGAGGTTTTCTGTAGAGGGCTGAGGGCTAGCCGGGGGGCAGGGTGGGGGGCAGGCTCGGAGGAAGCGGACCTCCAAAGCCAACAGCTAGGACGAGGCATCTTCTGTTCAGGAAGAGTAAGTGGTGCAGGGTGGCTGCCGGTGCCGGGCGGTGTGGAGCGTTGGGAAAGGGGTGGGTGGGTTCTGTTATGAGAGACTCGGTAGGACAGAGGAAGGACTCCAACATGGTCTTAAAACAGAGAGCTGGGAGTTCCCGCTGTGGCGCAATGAGATCAATGGCATCTTGGGAGCGCCGGGGCACAAGGTTCAATCCCCAGCCCAGCACAGCAGGTTACGGCTCTGTCAGTGGCTGAGCTCGGATCGGATCCCTGGCCTGGGAACTCCACAGCCCGAAGAGGGGGAAGCAGTGGTCAAAAAAAAAAGCAGAGGGAGAGGTTGGAAGAGAGCATTGAGCAGCAGGTTTGCTTCTTGCGAGAATCACTGGACAGTGCACAGAAGACAGACAGGATTGAGAAGATGGTGACAGGGCCCCTGGAGGAGGCTGGAGGTGGGGAAAGCAGGATTCCTAGATGAAGGCAAGGGGCAGAAAAGGAGAGAAAAGGCACATCCAGGAGAGTGTGGGCGCGGGGCGGTAACATTGTGTGTGGAGGACCCAGTCCAAGGGACCGCCTGGCGCTCTTTCTTCTTTGACCACAACGATGGGGTTCCGGCACCCAACGCGCTGCCAGGCCCACGGGAGCCACTTCTACCCTCAGCGTGGCAAAGGGCTTCTCGTTGAGGCAGTGCCCCAGACACTCCGTTTGAGGAGGGCCAGGCTGAGAGGCTGGCATGCATTTCACAGCCGGCTTCTCCAAACGAGGTCCCAGGACACTCTGGTCTCGGGAACATTAGCAGATATAACCCTATAGAGGGGCAACATTTAATCACCCAGGAGCTCCCACTGCAGCTCAGCAGAAACAAACCCAACCAGTATCCACGAGGACACAGGTTGAATCCCTGGCCTCGCTCAGCAGGTTAAGGACCCGGTGTTGCTATGAGCTATGGGTAAAAGACGAAGCTTGGATCTGGCGTTGCTGTGGCTGTGGTGTAGGTCAGCAGCTGCGGCTCTAATTCAACCCCTAGCCTGGGAACCGCCACCTGCTGCAGGTTCAGCCCTAAAAAGAAAAAAGAAAAAAGTATTTAACTATCCAGAACTTGCTAGAAGCACGAAATACCTGACCGCCTTCTGGAGAGTCACAGCAGACAGAAGAGCATCAAAGACAGAAAACACGCTGTTTCACTCAGTTTCTCTTCATCGGTGGAGCTTAAGACCCTTTTCCTTTTCATAGACCATACCCTTGGAGAAACTGCCCCAGAAGAGATCCGACAAGTCCGAGTAGGATTTGTATGAAAATTTAGGCGGGGGTAGGGTTCAGTTACCCAGAGCATCAGTGTGACAGAGTCACAAGAAAGACCCGAAGCCAGGGCTGAGCTGCCAAACGTTTCCCAGGTAAGCTGCAGGGAGGGAGCCCAGGAGGAGGCGCTTGATGAAAGAGTCGTCCCGGAGAACTGGACAGCGGGCTTCCTGGGGCAGGAAGAGAATTTCTGGGCAGTTTTGGGTCCCCTTGGGGGACCTGTCGTGAATTAGAGACAGGCAGGCAGCAGCTGCGCCGTTTGCTCCAGCAGCATCCAGCCGCCTGGGTTAGCAGCTGAGAAGACAAGCCGGGTGGGACCAGGATGAGGGCTCTTTCGGGAAAGAATCACAGGACCAGGACGGAAAGGCGCATGTGCACGCGTGAGTCAGGAAAATGTATGTAATTCAGGAAAACCGCCAACAATCCCTTTTAGGACAAACTTGGAGTCCTTCCTCTGTCCTACCGGGTCTCTCATAACAGCACCCACCCTCCCCTTTCCCAACGCTCCACATGGCCTGGCACCCAGCAGCCACCTTGCAGTGCTCAGTTCCTGAAGGGAAGATGCCCCATCAGAGCTGTTGGCTTTGGAGGGCCGCTTCCTACAAGCCCTGCCCGCCCACCCGGAGGGGGCCAGCCCTCAGCCCTCTACAGAAAACCCCCAGCCCCCCCCCAATACACAGAGTCCCCTCCTCTCTGGTGGGTGAGGGGAGCGCAGGCACGGAGGGTGTGGTGATGCTGGAGGGGTGATGGGGTCTTTGGGGCTCCGGCTCTCAAGGTATCAGAGGGCGGGCGGAGTTGGGGTGCTCGTGCAAGTGAAAGGAAAGGAGAGAACAGAGCTAAGGTTTTGGAGATGAGCGCCACCCGCAGTGATGAGAGCTGGGTGTGGAAGTGAGGTGGGAGGCTGAGGCACCCAGGACCGTGCGGGAGGGGGATTGGAGGAGGAAGGCAGAGGAGGCAAGCGGGGACCCTCCAGGCTGGGGAGGAGGACAGGGACTGCAGCAAGGTCGGTCACAGCAGGGACGGTGTCCCTGGACAGCAGGAGCTTTAGGGAGCTGGGGCTCTTCGGGGGAAACTGAAGAAATGTTTTGGAAACAGCAAGGACACTCATCGCCGGTTCAGACTTTGAGATGATGAGGAAGCCCAGAGGAAACCACCTCTCCTTGAGGGAGAACCAGGCGGAAGTCGGGGGCAGGGGCAGTTTCCCGGGTGGGGCAGGAAGGCAGCCCGGCGTTTCCCAAGGGCGGCTGCGGCTTTAGGAGTTTGCTGATGAGCTGCTGCGTTCAGAGGGTGCGGTGGAAGGGCAGGGCTTGGGGGGTGAGGTCCCGTGGGTGCCCGAGACGGGACGAGACGGGATTGGTCTGAGGCAGGAAACGAATTAGGGCAGCCTCACTCTGCCTGGGTTGAAACATCCAGAAGGCAGTTTTGTGCTGGGAGCTCCCACTACAAGGGCTGTGCCCACCCTGGCTTCTGTGAACTTGAGCACTGGGCACGAGGAAGACTCAGCACTCACTGAAGGATTGACATTTTTTTTAGGGTTGTACTCGCGGCATATGGAAGTCCCCAGGCTAGGGGTCAAATCGCAGCTACAGCCGCCAGCCTACGCCACAGCCACAGCAATGCCAGATCTGAGCCTCATCTCCGACCTACACCACAGCTCATGGCAATGTCAGATACTTAACCCACTGAGCCAGGCCAGGGATCAAACCCGAATCCTCATGGATGCTAGCTGGGTTCGTTAACCCCTGAACCACAACGGGAACTCCAGGAATGACTCCTAAGGGAGGAATACGGACAGCAACCAGCACAGTCCTGCCAGGCCTGGAAACTCAGCTGAGGTGAACACCCCAGAGGGAGGGGCTGCCAGGTGTTTGTCTGGCCCTTCTCCCCTCACTGGCTCCTGTGCCCGATTGAGAAGGGAGGCGTTTTCTTACACTGTGTCTTCGTGGTCAGGACACCTGGAATCCAGGCTCAGGCCCAGCACAGGCGGGTCTCTGGGGGCTCTGACTCTTGCATGGATACCGGGACAGGTGAGTGTACCTGGACAGGTAAGAGTTCGCTGGGGAGACCAACCCTGACCATGGGCAGCTCCCCAAACCCAGCCTCCACTAGGCAGTATAGGAGCCGGTAGTCACATGTGGCTGCTGCATTTAAATTTAGTTAAAATTAAAAAATCAGTGCCTCCACGGTGCCATCCACATTTCAAGCGCTCAGTAGCCCCAAGCGGCTGCAGAACATTGCACCATCGCAGAAAGTTCTATTAGGACGCACCTTCGAGACTGTGCACTGAGCTATCTGGACACGCCCGGTGCCGGTCCTCTGTAATCCCGTCTCTCTCGTCCCTGATGCAGAGTCCACGCGGTAGCCCCGAGGCTCGGCGGCGGTGGCGGCGGCGCGATGGCTCAGTACAAGGGCACCATGCGCGAGGCGGGCCGGGCCCTGCACCTGCTCAAGAAGCGTGAGAAGCAGAAGGAGCAGATGGAGGTGCTGAAGCAGCGCATCGCCGAGGAGACCATCAGCAAGTCCAAGGTGGACAAGAAGTTCTCGGCCCACTACGACGCGGTGGAGGCCGAGCTCAAGTCCAGCACCGTGGGGCTAGTGACCCTGAACGACATGAAGGCGCGGCAGGAGGCCCTGGTGCGCGAGCGGGAGATGCAGCTGGCGCAGCGCGCGCGGCGGGAGCGGCGGCGCCGGCAGCTGGAGGCGCAGCGCGAGCGGGAGCGCAAGCGCGAGCAGCGGCGCCAGATCTGCGGCCTGTCCTTCTCCACCGACGACGGCGACGACGACAGTGACGGGGACCGCGAGGCCGCCGAGCCCGCCGGGCCCCGGAGGCCCCTGGGCAAGGACCCGGCCGTGGACACCAGCTTCCTGCCGGACCGCGAGCGCGAGGAGGAGGAGCGGCGGCTGCGCGAGGAGCTGCGGCGCGAGTGGGAGGCGCGGCGCGAGCGCGTGAAGCGCGAGGAGGTGGAGGTGACCTTCAGCTACTGGGACGGCTGCGGGCACCGGCGCGCCGCGCGCATCCACAAGGGCGGCACCGTGCAGCAGTTCCTCAAGAGGGCGCTGCAGGCGCTGCGTCCCGACTTCCGCGAGCTGCGCGCGGCCGGCGTGGAGCAGCTGCTGTTCGTCAAGGAGGACCTGATCCTGCCGCACTGCCACACCTTCTACGACCTGATCGTGGCGCAGGCGCGCGGCAAGAGCGGGCCGCTCTTCACCTTCGACGTGCACGACGACGTGCGGCTGCGCAGCGACGCCACCCTGGAGAAGGACGAGTCGCACGCGGGCAAGGTGGTGCTGCGCAGCTGGTACGAGAAGAACAAGCACATCTTCCCCGCCAGCCGCTGGGAGCCCTACGACCCCGAGAAGCGCTGGGACCGCTACACCGTCCGCTGAGCAACCCCCCCCCCGCCCCCCGCGTTCGGAGGCCTTGACCTCCCAGCTGAAAATGAATAAAGCCCGCGCGGCTTCACTCTGCCCCTGTGGTCGTGGTGTGGCTGCGGTGTTCCGGTCGGGGGGGTTGGTGTCGCCCAGGCGCTGTGGGCGGCCTGGCTCCGCTGGGCTGGGCGGGAGCCTGGGTGGGAGCGAGGGCCAGGGCCTGAGCTGACCACGGCGATCTGGCGAGGATCATGGGCGCGGACTCGGCCCCCGACTGTCTGGGTTCGGGTCCCAGCGCAGCTTCTTACGTGCTGTGTGATTTGGGGCAAAGTGATGGAAACGGCCCTAAGCTTCAGGGAAGGGCCTTACCTCGGCCTCGCATGCTCTCTCTCCATCCGTGTCCCAACTGCGACTCTGACGGCCTCCCAGTTCCTGGACCTCCCGTCGCAGGTGACTTTGTGTCCTCCCTCGCTCTGCAGCCGTTTCACAGCAGGTCCAGACGTCAGAGTAGCTGGTGTGGCTCCTCTCGCAGGATTAGAGCCACCAACCACCTTACGTTGCCCGTCATTTAACTTCCACACTCAGGGTGGCCTCTCCCTCCCGGGCTTCCTCCTCCCTGCGGAGGGGCCCTAGTGGGGTAGGTCCCTGATCCCGCGTGGCTGTGGCTGCGGAGGAGGCCGGCAGTTGCAGCTCCAATTCGACCCCTAGCCTGGGAACTTCCATACGCCGCAGGTGAGGCCCTAGAAGGCAAAAAAAAAAAAAAAGTAACACATGCTTATTATAGAAAACTTTTAAATACAAAAAAGGAAACAAATCACTCATCGTACCACTCAGAAAAAACCACTGTTATTATGACATTTTAAAAATTTCAGTCATTTCCCCCAGGTGCGTGTGTATACATAATATATATCTTTATCATTAAACTGTCTATGTAATTTTGCAACACGCTTTCTAAATTTACCATTGTACTGAAGCATTTTCCCCACACTGCCTTCAAAACCCCCCGGGATACTTTAATCTCAAATTTTCCCTTTTCATTTTTTAAAAACATATATGTATACTCCAAATGTCTTCAAAATATATAGATTTAGAAGCTGCAATTTTTCAGTGCTCTAGATTTTTTAAAGTACTGTCCTGAGTAATGACTGGCCCAAGTAAAAACACAGGCCTCACTTCTATTTTTCCACAATTGCTTTCAAATTAGGCTTTCTCTCTGGAGCAGCAGCATGCTCCGTGGTAATTTAGATGTGCATTTGTTTATCCTGGGAAAGATGCCTAGAATCCTTTCCTATTTTTAAAAAGTCGGAAAGTCTACTCATCTAAACGCTGAATGTGTGAGAAGGCAGAAGGTAGCAAAGCCTCTTTGCTGTTTCTCTTTTTTCATTTAAAAAAATTTTTTTATGACTACACCCAAGGCCTACGGAAGTTCCTGAGCCAGGAATCAAACCCGTGCCTCCACAGCGCCCCCAGTGCTACAGTCAGATTCTTAACCCACCCCTCACAGTGGGAACGCCAAAGCCTTTGTTCATATCAAGTGGTTTGTGGGGCTGTTTCATCCCATTAGGATGTGACCTTCACCCACTTGCAGGCTCCCCCACAAGTGGGAAGTGGGGCCTCTTCTGGACCCAACTGATTTAATTTCTCGTGGGGCGTGGGGAGCACGGGTGGGGAAAACTTTTTCAATTATATCACTGCTCCCTTCATTCTTCCAGCTCCCCTGTGCACCTACATACGGTTCTGATTTTTAAAAAAAAGAAGAGGATTAAAACCCACTCCCACCCAGATCCAACCATACCGCCTTTGCTCTTGCTAAGAAGCCCTGAGAACTGGCGAAGAGAATTCCTGTTGTGGCTCAGTGGAAACGAACCCAACTAGGATGCATGAGGATGGAGGTGTGATCCCTGGCCTCGCTCAGTGGGTTCAGGATCCGGCATTGCCACGAGCTGTGGTGTAAGTCGCAGACGCGGCTCGGACCCCGCGGTGCTGTGGCTGTGGTGTGGAGTGGCAGCTGTCGCTCCGATTGGACCCCTAGCCTGGGAACTTCCACATGCTAGGGTGCAGCTTCCTCCCACTCCTCCAAAAAAGAAGCCTGACCAAGACCTTGTCCCGGTTCCCCAGCAAAGGGCAGAGCCCTTCCTGCTTGGAAGTTTCTGTCTTTTTCTGCCTGTTGATGGCACAACAAGGCACAGATTTCTCATGACACCCCTCCTCCTCGTCGCTCCCACCACCTTTAACGCCTCGAAAGGCCAAATGCCAGCTTTCCCCGCCTCTCCAACAGGGGCAGCCCTCAAGGAAGAGGGAACGAGGATGCTAAGGTCCCTTGAGCCACGTCCGGCTCTGATCACAGCAGCATGCTGTGCACACTGGACCCGTGCCTGGCTTTGAATGAGTGTGTTCAGTGGACGAGGCCAACCACGGGCTGCTGGGGACCTTTGACCTGGCGAGTCAGGTGAGACGGAGCAGCCCCTTCCCTGCTTCTGTGGATGCCACAGAGCCAAGGGCTGGGCCTGCCTTTGAAAGCCAGCGCAAAGCAAAGCAATGGCCCCCGAGCAAGGGCTGTTCTGAGCTGAGGGGCCTGCAAGATGGGGACTTTTCCTCTCTCCTGTCCCCAGAGGACACGGCCGTGCGGCAGCCCCAGGGAGAGAAGGGGGTGAGTTGGGACAGGCTGTTTGCAAGGAGGACAGGCTCCAAGCCACCCCCACTGCCCGCAGGACCCTGCCTGCCCGGAGCTGGGGCGTTGGGGGCAGCTTGGCCCCCTGCCCTGGGAGGGTGACCGACATTCGTCCCTGGGGAAGAGTTTCCTGGGCTTTCTTCCTCCTGGTGCTGACGGGCCTCTCCCCCTGGCTCTGTCCCAACCGTTCCCCACGGCTCTGCCCGCCGCCAGTCCACAACCTGCTGGTTTCAGGAACGCAAAGATTTCCCCAGCAGATCCGGGCGCGGGTTTGGTTTGACATGTTAGCTTCGTTTTATCTTTTTAAGGAAGTAGGGATTTTTAAGCCAGCACATGTCTAACTGCATCCCCCGCCCACCGTCGCTGCCTAATGTCACTGATAAAATCTGATGCTGGGGGAGATGAGGGGACAGAGGGACAGAGTTCCAGATAAACGCTTTGATCTTCCAAACCCACTTCCGACACCGCACAATTATTCCCCGCCCCCACCCCGTGCCAAGGAGAAAAGGGATTATTAGGTGGGTCCCTCTGAGCCACGCTGCGGGGCAGGTGAAAACGTCCCCACCTCTGCCTTTGCACCAAGAGTCTAAAGACGCCAAAACTCATCTCAGATGCTATTGTACATAGCTATGGGGGGGGGAGGAAATGAGATCAAACCTTAAAAGTTTTTTCAGAACAAAAATGTGTGTTTACAGTCTTTTTCCTTCTCATTGTGTATGATATCACATCACAAGAATGTCCCTTTGGAGTTCCCGTTGTGGTGCAGTGGTTAACGAATCCGACTAGGAACCATGAGGTTGCGGGTTCAATCCCTGCCCTTGCTCAGTGGGTTAAGGATCCGGCGTTGCCGTGAGCTGTGGTGTAGGTCGCAGATGTGGCTCGGATCCTGCGTTGCTGTGGCTCTGGCGTAGCCTGGCAGCTACAGCTCCAATTAGACCCCTTACCTGGGAACCTCCATATGCTGCGGGAGCGACCCAAGAAATGGCAAAAAGACAAAAAAAAAAAATGTCCCTTACAAGTCAAACCAGTTCTGCCTCTGAAAGTGGCATCCACCTAGAGTTTGCGGGAAGGAGGGCCCGCAGCTAAGGGGCCAGCATGAGGGACGAGCTGGACTGTGAGTCCCAGGAGCGCCTCGAAACTGCGAAGTCCGGCCTGACCCCCACCTGAGACCTCGGGTGAGCAGGCCTCCAGGTAATTGTGCTGCCCGGGGGTGAGGCGGGTCTTTGAGGAACATGGGCAGATAGGAGCCAAAAACCTCTGCCTTGACAGCGGTCGACCTTGGGGAGAACAAGAAGGGGCTGGAGGCGGAGAAGCGGCCAATGGGAAGTACAGACGTCCCTTTAGGAAGCTGGGAAGGGAAGAAAGCGAGCCCCAGCTCGTGGTGGATGTGAGAGAGAAGGAAGACTCACAGCTTTCCTTCCCCTTAATTTTAAAGAATGCCAAGATTTAGGTGTATTTCTGGCCAGAGGTGAACGGGACCGATTGTGGGAGAGTGGCAATGACAGTAGAATGGGGGTGACCGACGGAGCCAGGCCCTGGACCAGGTCCCCGCTGGACGGCCCCCCGGCTTTGCAGAAGGAATGTGTCCTTTGAGTCAGAAGGCGATCTGAGTAACTTGTTGAGAGAAGAGAGAAAGGATGGATGGTGTCACCTAAAGTTCCCGGGACAGAGTTGCTGGTGGCTTGGCTTTCCCTGAAGTGCCGAAACGGAAACACAGGATTTAGAAAGAAAAAGCGGGCCGAGGGAAGCACTCGTCAGAGCCCAAATGCTACTGAGCTTCCACGAAGTGGTGGTTCCTAGATGTGTAGGAGAAACGGCTCCATCTTCTCACCAAATGGGGACAACAGGATCCCTAACCACCCTCCTGGTGGCCGTCCGACCCTCCCGTTAAAAACATCCTGTGGGAAGTTCCCCGGTGGCACAGCAGGTTATGGATTTGGCATTATCACTGTTGTCGCTCCGGTTTGATCCCTGGCCCGGGAACTTCCACCTGCCAGGCGCACAGCCAAAGAGATAAAAAATAAAAAAACAAAAATCCTTCAATGTCGGGTTATCACTTCCGTGAAGCTAATGGCCCTGTGACTCTCGGTGGATGAGATCTCGCAAAGCACTAGGTAGCGCTACAGGGCTGTAAGGCGTTACTTCTGATGTTTATTTTGCATCATATAAAGGCTACGTGGATGTATGATTACAGAAATGTACATTCTTATTCCATAACTCAGAAGACATAGACACGCCGAGAGAGGGGAAAAGGTCCCTCCCAGTCCCACTGCAGAAAGATGACCACTACCAAGACCTGGTGTGTGTCACCCAACCCCCAAGATCCCCTCAGGAACCCAGCCCAGCACCCACAGGGAAAGGGTCTGGCCCCGCGGGACCAAGGGAATATGACAAAGTGAGAGTGTGGGACATGCGAGGCCGGGCAGCTTCCACCTACAACCTGACTTCTCAACAGTGGCGCCATGAAGACTTTGGATCCGCTAATTCTTTACTGGGGGGGCTGCTCCGTGCCCTGTGAGCTGTTTGGCACCATTCCTGTGGCCTCTGCAAACTGGATGCCAGGGGCACCTCCTGCTTTGGTTGTAAAAATCAGAAAGGTCTCCAGAGAAAAGGGAGCCTCCTGCACTGTTGGTGGGAATGCAAACTGGTACAGCCGCCCTGGAGAACAGGACAGAGGTTCCTTAGCAAATGAAATACAGAACTACTGTATAATCCAGCCATCCCACTCCTGGGCGTATATCCAGACAACCCCACCATTCAAAAAGACACATGCACCTCTATGTTCCCTGCAGCACTATTCACAATAGCCAAGACACGGAAACAAATTAAATGTCCATCGACAGGTAAATGGATTAAGATGTGGTATACTCTCAGCCATAAAAAAGAATGAAATAATGGCATTTACAGCAACATGGATGCAACTAGAGGTTCTCATACTAAGTGAAATAAGTCAGAAAGAGAAAGACAACCATATGATATCACTTATATGTGGAATCTAAAATACGACACAAAGAAACCTATTTACAAAACAGAAACAAATCATAGACACAGAGAACAGACTCACGGTTGCCAAGGGGGAGGTGGGGTGGGGAGGGAGTGTGATGCACTGAGAGTCTGGGGTTAGTAGATGCAAACTAGTATATTTAGAATGGATGCACAATGAGGCCCTCCTGTACAGCACAGGGAAGCACAGGGAACTCTACCCAGCCTCTTGGGATGGACCCCGATGGAAGATAATGCAGGAAAGAGAGTGTATTTACATGTATGACAGGGTCACTTTGCTGAATGGCAGAAACTGGCATAACACTGTAAATTACCTGTACTTTATTTATTTAGTCCTTTTAGGGCCGCGCCCACAGCACATGGAGGTTCCCAGCCTAGGAGTCTAATCGGAGCTACAGCTGCTGGCCCACACCACAGCCGCAGCCACACCAGACCTGGGCCGCATCTGCAACCTAGACCACAGCTCCCGGCAACACCGGACCCTTAACCCACTGAGCGAGGCCAGGGATCGAACCTGCAACCTCACGGTTCCTAGCGGGATTCGTTTCTGCTGTGCCACGATGGGAACTCCTAGTCAATTTCTTTGCCAGCAATTATCTTTGATGTTGGAACACTGACTACGTTTGGGGTCGGAATGCAAGGCCTTTTTCTCCCCCCAGCACATTTCCCCAGGGTCTCTGTCAAAGCACAATTGTTGAGCTATCACAAAAGTTATCACGGGAAATTAAGTCCTGTGCAATATTTCGAGCCACGGGCGGAGAACGTGTCACAGCAGCAGCCTCGCATCCTGTCTCTGAGCCGTGGGTGGTCATTGTGCGTAATGCACCCCCTCTGCCTGGCCGGGTCTGTAGAAGAATTCATCCTGGGAGGGTATCTCTGTCCCCAGCTCAGCCTCAGGTCACCAGGCGGCCTTGAGGAGTAATCACACCCCCGTTATTACGGGGATTCAGACTGAGTGGTGGGGGGAACCGACCCCCACAGGCTCACAGAGGACAGGAATCTCACTCATTGCCAACCACATCTACCTGTGGGTCCTAAGCAGGTGACTGCACCCTCAGGTGGGAAATCAGGGGTCTGAGTCCCTCGAGAGTGAATGTGAGGCTCTGCCCTTGCTGGTCCTGTGGCTCTGGGTGGGTTTGTTGGCCCTGAGATTTTGGCAAGGTAGCTGAGGCTTTGTTTTTGTCGTTGTGTGTTTTACATACTATTATCATTGGACAGCATACTAAGCTCCCTATATTTCCTTTTTTTTTTTTAGCTACAGTGGGCTTGAAAGGATTATTCAGCTTTGGGTTTGTTTTGTTTTGTTTTGCTTTGCTTTCTTTCTTTCTTTTGTTTTTCCTTTTAAGGGCTGCACCTGTGGCATGTGGAAGATCCCAGCTAGAGGTAAAATTGGAGTGACAGCTGCCGGCCTATACTACACCCACAGTGGCATCCAAGCCGAGTCTGTGACCTACACCACAGCTCATGGCAATGCTGGATACCACTGAACAGGGCCAGGAATTGAACCTGTGTCCTCATGGATATTAGTCAGATTCGTTACCGCTGAGCCACAACAGACAGCAACCTTGCTCTTTAATACTGTCAACCAAAATGCATTATTCCACTTTTTACAATTGTTGACAAATTGACAGCGTTGCATTTTTTACTGGTCCACAAACATGTGTTTTATTCCATGAGCAAAGTTGCCTGCTGACTTTAGAATTACTAAACCCAGTTAGCCAGTTCTATAGAAAAATTTTCTCATGTCAGTGATATTCCTAAACATTTATTAGGGAGAAGAAAACTGGACACTAGGGAGCAAAACTATAGATTCTTATTTTTTTGGTTTGGTTCTAAAGTTCTTACCAGGCAACAGATCATGGCGTATTTATTTGAGGAAAAAGAACAAAAAGGCAAGAAAGAGAAATAAGAAAGCCATGTAGGCCTGGAATGAGCCAGGCACCTTTTTCCTTTTTTTTTTTTTTTTTTCTATTTTCTTTTTAGGGCCACACATATGGAAGCTCCCAGGCTAGAGATCGAATCAGAGCTGTAGCTGCTGGCCTAGGCCACAGCTGCAGCAACACCAGATCCAAGCCACATCTTCAACCTACACCACAGCTCATGGCAACACTGGATCCTTAACCCACTGAGCGGGGCCAGGGATCGAACCTGCATCTTTAGGGATACTAGTGGGGTTCGTTACCGCTGAGGCACAACGGGAACTCCCACGTACCATTTTTACATATTATCTTTAACTCTTTCTCTGATACATAAACATTTAACACAGTTATAATCTAAGTGTATGTATACTTTGTATATTATTTTTCCATAAGAGATTATACCATTCTATATTTTAACATAGACTGCATCATTATAATTTTAGTGGCGGCATAATATTCCAGGATCTTGAAGCACTGTCATTTACTAAGCCATTTCCTTAGTGCTGGACATCTGGTTTGTATGAATCAGACTTTTAACAAGATATGACTTCCAAGGAGTTCTAGAATATTGTGAACAGATGGCGGATGAGAGTGATTTTGATATTACAGTGCATCTATTGATGATTCTGCTGTAAATAAAAGATAACTAAGGGTAGCTCACAAGTTGGTTGGAGGTGGGGGTATTACATATACAAAGAGAATTTGAGGTGAATTGGGGAGACATGAAATGCAACGAAATGACACAATTTCGATGGGGGGGGGGAAGGGTCAAATATACATAGAAACAAAACAGAGCCAGAGACATAAATACAGACGTTTTAGTCACACTGCACACATCAACATGTTAGAATTTTCCTGGTCCAGGAGTTTCTCAGCCTGAGTCCGTATTTTAATGGTGGAACATTCAGCTTCTTCTCCAGGTTTCCTATTCCTTTTACACGAAGTCCTTTCTCAGCTTGTCCCAAAGGTGACCTCTTCTGCTTTCTTTCTCGTCCGTCCTTCTTTCCTTCCTTTTTTCAATTCTCTTTAGAGTTACCCATGCGGCCTATGGACATTCCCAGGCCAGGAGTCAATCAGAGCTGCAGCTGCGACACCACAGCTTGTGGCAACGCTGGATCCTTAACCCGCTTCATGAGGTCAGGGATCAAACCCACATCCTCAGAGAGACAACATCAGGTCCTTAACCAACTGAGCCACAACGGGAACTCCCCAAAGGCTATTTTAAATCCACACTACAGTTTTTAAAGTGAAAGGCAGAAATGGAAAGTGGTGGAGTTAGGCGTGTCCCTAGTTAGAGAAAAAAACAAAAACACATAGAGGAATCCCAGGAGAGTCTTTTGATTTATGGGATGGCCGAGGTTTAGGAAGGTGCCCTGAGGAGGAATAGAGAAAAAAGGAAAGAACCATTCGCAGGTGTATTTTTACTAAAAGAGTGAAAGAGCCACACAACGTTCTTGCATCAGCCCCTCTTAGGTCTTCAGACTACCTAGGTCTTAGGTCTCACGGGGCTCCCGTCATCCTCTAAAAAGAACCAGATCCCCATCCCTGCCCACACGCTTCCATCTTCCTGGCACATTCTAGCCACTGGAGTGACAAACTGGAAAATCCTTCACAGGGATCTGGCTCTGAGACGAGCCAGTGCTGCTTGTTTCCGCCCTCTCTCACCGGTCCGAGCTTGAAAATTCACCCCAAGTGTCACCACCAAGAGGACCTGTCTGCTAGCAAACAGTCTCGGGAGCTCACTTCTTCACCCTGAGATCCGCAGGGCTGGCTCGTGGGACGGCACCAAACCCGAGCCCTTGTTCTGGGCAGGGCGGAACCCTGCCACCCTCGGCTGTTGTCACGGTCCCTGGGAGTGGGTGTCTGTGGTAGAACACGTGCACTCTTCCTCCGGTTTCGTCTGCTCTGTTTCTTCAGCTCTTATGTTAAGGAGGTGATCAAATTCTGGCACGCGGGTGAATATACTTAATTAAAACTAGTATCTCCTAAGTTATATGTTAGGAGTTATGTGAGGGATAAATCCATGGACTGTTAGATTACAAAGTTTCCAAGAGAAAATTGCTGATGTTTTCTCTTTATTAACATCTAGGCCCTGGTACTGTCATGAGAGCGCATGCAAACTGGACCTGATTTCTGGGGCTCACGTACATTTCTCCAGCTGTGTGTCGTGTGCTAGGCACGGGGTGCCGCGGAGGTAGGAGAACAAGAGCCCTGATCTCACACCGAGCGGCCATTCCTGTTTAGGAAGGTGGGTCATGAACATATAAGCAGATACAGTCTCAAGATAATCATGTATTCTTGCATCAAAACATCTTCTAACAGAGATTTAACATGACTTCGTTTGATGTTTTCAAACATCAGGGAAGGAGGATGAGGAAGGGATCACCAGGGAGTTCCCTGGTGGTTCAGTGTGTGAAGGATCCAGTGTGGCTCTGGTTGCTGCTGCGGCATGGGTTCAAGCCCTGGCCCAGGAACTGCTGCATGTCACAGGCATGGCCAAAAATACTACTAATAAACCAAGGTCGTCTGCACCTCGTCTCCTAAGCACAGCTTTCCTCTCGCCAGGTGAGCATGTTTGACCCCCCCCCCGCCCCCCGCCCGAGCCAAGAAACAGCCAGGTCCATGGAATCCCAGCGAGAGGCCACAGACGGCTAGTGACCACAGATGCCCAATGGACACGTCCAGTGACCACAGGGTTAATATCTGTCTTCTGCTGCCGCCAGAGTAGCAGAAACTCAGCCCTTCACAACACAGGTTCGGGAGCTCACGCCCCTTGTGGTCAGGGGTCCAGGCACAGAGGCCTCTGCAGGGTCTCCTCTGGGAGGAGGGGGTCCCCCGGCAAGCTGTCTGGCTGTTGGTGGCACTGGGGTCACTGTGACACAGGAGCGGGGGGGGGGCCACAGCCCCCCGCCCTCCCTCGTGGGCTGCTCCACGACTCGGCACTTCTCGGAGCCACGGCTTCAGATCTCGCTCAGGAGGCCCTCTGGGCAAGGGTTAGGCCAGGTGAGCCCACGCAGGCTGACCTTCCCCTTAACGACATCGAAGGCCACTGATTAGGGACCCGAATCACATCCATAACCGCTTTATCTTCACCAGATAAGCAATGACAGGAGTGAAACACCATCGTATTCACAAGTCTGGCCGCCACAGGCAAGAGGCGACTGCGTGTGCAGTGGGGTTAGGCCGGGAGGAGTCACAGGCCACCTCGGAATTCTGACTCCCTGAGTTAGACTTACCCTCTAGCTTTTTATAAAATTGATTTTTTAATTGTGGGGAAATGCACAGAACATAAATTGTGTTGTTTTAACTGTCCTTAAGGGTGGGGTGAGCTCGATGGCGCTAAAGCACCTGCAGTGGCTCCCGTCCCAGAACTCTTTTCATCCTGCAAAACCAGGACTCCGTGCAGACCAAACGACGACTCCGCAGCCCCTGGCCCCCCACCCCCACCGTGTGTCTGTAGTCTCGAATGCAAGTGACAGCGACGGCCGGGGCGAGGCAGGTAAACCCGCCAGCTCTCCCATTTCACTTCTTTTTTTTTTTCCTTTTTAGGGGCACCTGAAGCACATGGAGGTTCCCAGGCTAGCGGTCCAATTGGAGCTGCCGCCGTGGGTCTACACCACAGCCAACAGCAACACCAGATCCAAGCCGAGTCTGTGACCTACATCACAGCACGGCAATGCAGGATCTTAACCCACTGAGTGAGGCCAGGGATCGAAGCTGCGTCCTCATGGATACGGCTCGGGTTCTTAACCCACTTAGCCACAGCAAGAACTCCCCATCTCACTTCTACACACACAGTTTTAGCAGAGCAGAGTTTCTTGAGCGATTCAACACTGAATGTGCCTCTAGCTCGTTCTTTGCAGGAGGCGTGTGGTTCACCTCTCACTGCCCTTCCCCGGGGCCGAGACCATGAACTCCGCTGGTCCCTTTGCCGTGGGCACAACACAGAGGAAGAGATGTGGCCGGTGACGGAAACAGGACAGACTGCTGACTCCGCACTCCCCACAAGCCCAGACGCAGTGAGAGCAGTGACAGCAGGGCTTCCCACACGGTCAGCAGGATGGGCGGTTCCTTCCACTTGGGCACGGAACCGAGTCCAGACCCAGCGAGGAACCACATGCCTCTTTTGTGTCTCAATTTCCCAACTAACAAATGAGGTTTGCAGAGGCCACAGAGTTTCAAGTCACGTGTCCCTTGTGCAGAAAGAAGGCACAGACTCGAAGCATTTGAAATGGCTTCGGTGCTGTGACAATTCCTGTCTCGAATGGCACCCTAAAAGATAATTTCCAGTTTGTCAGAAGCTTCCCTCCTCTGTGTCGTTATTTCACAGGGAAATGGACATGACTTTGACCCTGTTCTAACCCAAGGGCCGTGGGGAAAACTGGCTTTTTACGTCCCGGGAGCCTCAGGTCCAGGTGGCGCAAAACAGGAGGGAATTTTGTGCTCCTCGCTGGGGTACGGATGCTGTGTTTTGTGCCCTGCACATTTCCTCAGCTTCGTTCTTGAGGCCTGACGATTCCCAGGCAAGATGCTGGCTCAGATGGCGGCCTTGTCCTTAATGTGGCTTTTGTTTCACAAGCAGCGAATGCCGAGCTTCCCTCTCTGCGCCTTCTGGGCGTCCTGGTAACGTGGCAGAGGGAGAACTCTAATTTTCAGCTCTGATAAAGTGTTTCCAGAATAAAGTAACATGTTGTTCAAATTCCAAACCCACATGCCTAGAAACTGTAATTTTCTGAGCGGATGGCAACTCTCAGCTACAAACAGAAGAAGAGCCACTGTGCCAAAGCTTCGGCTTTTGAAACACTCCTGGCCCAGAGGCCCATCCACGGCGGAGCCCGGCAGGGGTATGGGGCCCGGCAGAACAGAAGCTCCGAGCATCCCGGCCTGACCCACCACCTGCAGAGCTGCAGACAGAGGGGGGGGGGGCTGCTGGCCCGATGCGGGGCCCTCCAGAGGCGGCCGTCTCTGCTGGTGACCACAGCCCCACCTGCAGCACTGGGGCGCTTTGCCTGGGCTCCGGCGTCCCCCGGGATTTGGTTTCAAGAAGCAAAACAAATACAAGTTCAAGAGACTTCTTGCTTTCAAAAAAAAGAAGAGGGGTTATTTATATTGTTGCGCCAATATTTTTAATGTACTTTAAGGTAAAAGAAAATTCCATAAACAGAGATTCACAAGTACCCGTCCCTGAGGACCTGGGGGCAGCGATTCCGCCTCCTCCAGAGTGAAAGGAACCCCCGCGCCGTGGTGCCACTGTGTTGGCCAGGTGGCTCCGAGGATGCGGTCACTCAGAGGGACACACGTTCCAGTCGGGCCATTTCCTCTGCGTCCCAGAGACGAAAACAAGGACGAGCCACGGCAGCTTCAGCAAAGCTGTGCCCAGCGAGGACTGTATATGCAGACTCGCACGCAGACACGCAGGCACACAGACACACACACACACACACAGACACTCACACTCGCACACAGACACGTGGTGGACACACACAGTCAGTCACCACAGACACACAGTCACACACACACACACACAGCCACTGCAGACACACACCTACACACACAGATACACAAGCACACACAGAAACACAGCCATACATAGAGACACACATTACCCACACCCACACACATATACACACACGGAGTCAGAGATGTACAGACACACACATACACACAGTCATGCTCACACACACACACACGTTTCCGGAGCGCTGGGCAGCCTGGCCCCCGCGCAGACGGCGCTAAGCCTCCTCCTTGCGGAGCAGGTTCCATTGGAGCTGCCCCCTTCCCCAGCCCTCCCCCATCACCACGGTTCCCTGCCACCTTCTGGGGTCCCTCACCCTCTTCCCAGGACCCTGGCTGAGAGGCCCCTGTGTCCTCCTGGGGTCTCCACGCCCCATCAGCCCGACCCGGCCAGCAGGTGGGCTTGTCTCCGCCTCTGCCTCACGACCATCTCCCCATCCTGCCCCTCTGCTCCCCTTGCAGTCGCCCCCATTTGCTTTCTCCTCCCTCAGGGTCACCGTCTCGCACACACTGGCCACTGGCCTGACCCCCATTGCAATCGGGGCAGACAGCACCCTGGGGAGACAGGGAGTCCGTCCAACACCATTTAAATCCCTGTGAGTTAATGGCTGCAGCAAACGTGCAGAACACGAGAGGAATTTAGAACCGAATTCAGCTGGAAATAACACTGCGACGTCCAGCTACGTGGGCCAGAGTCACGGCAGGAAGGAGGGACCGAATGGAGGGGACAATGGTGTAAACCAAGCTGTTCCCAAGACATGGACACAGCAAGGCGAGAACCAAGGGCAGAGCCAGCCCAGCGAGTATGGGACCAGCCCAGCCTGGCCATCAAGAATGTCCTACCTCCCGCTCACACTTCCCGCCTAACCCCCTGCACGAGATGTGACCTCTGCCAGCTCTGAGGAGTCCCCCAAATTCACTGGGAATCCAACCTCAAATTTATTTGGGATGATATCATTTCCGTCATAAGCACGTGACATTTAATCTTGAAAAGATACGGAATTAGGGAGTTCCCGTCATGGCACAGTGGTTAACGAATCCGACTAGGAACCATGAGGTTGCGGGTTCAATCCCTGGCCTTGTTCAGTGGGTTAAGGATCTGGTGTTGCCATGAGCTGTAGCTCTGATTAGACCCCTAGCCTGGGAACCTCCTTATGCCACAGATGTGGCCCTAAAAAGCAAAAAACAAAACAAAGAAAAGAAAAAGAAAAAGTCTGTGAATATTTTTTATGTTTAAGAGGATTTTGTTGCTCGAATGTCGTCAAACTTGTAATTTTTTTTTTTTTTTACTGCTGTACCTACAGCATATGGAAGTTCCCAGGCTAAGGGTCAAGTCAGAGCTGCAGCTGCTGGCCTACACCACAGCCACAGCAAGTCCAGATTCTCAACACACTGAGCCAGGCCAGGAATCGAAACTGCATCCTCACAGAGTCAACGTCAGATCCTTAATTCACTGAGCCACAATGGGAACTCCTTCTTTGAGGTTTTAATAGGACCAAAGATTAATCAAAGGCCCGCCCTCTTTGAAAAGTTATTCAATACTACTAGATTCACTGTTGAAAATAAGCTTTGTAGGTTGGGAGTTCCCGTCATGGCGCAGTGGCTAACGAATCCGACTAGGAACCATGAGGTGGCGGGTTCGGTCCCTGCCCCTGCTCAGTGGGTTAACGATCCGGCGTTGCCGTGAGCTGTGGTGTAGGTTGCAGACGCGGCTCGGATCCCGCGTTGCTGTGGCTCTGGCGTAGGCCGGTGGCTACAGCTCCGATTCGACCCCTAGCCTGGGAACCTCCATATGCCGAGGGAGCGGCCCAAAGAAATAGCAAAAAGACCAAAAAAAAAAAAAAAAGAAAAGAAAAGAAGCTTTGCAGGTTGAATGTCACATACAAAGGGCATGAAAGGACACTGCTGTTGTGCTAATTCACCGAGTTCCATTATAAACGGATTTCTTAGGAGACACATCTGCAAGGACCACCTTTTCTTCCCCTGAAAAGAGCATCTCAGTCGTAATGAGCACACGCTCACAAGAGAAGCCGAGGGGCCAGGCTGAGCTCAAGGGGTGTCCCGGGTTCCTGTGACCTGGAGTCCCATCCCCTCTCTGAACCTCAGTTTCCTCACCTGTGAAATGGCACAACAGCAATTACATCATGCAGCCGACTGGAAGCATAGAAGGGAACCGGGAGGGCGAGGACAGCCCCTGGCAAGGACCCCCACCGCGGGCACCCTCGTCGCCTGGTCCGGGGACCACAGATACCGTGAGCGTAACAACCTTGACCGCAGCCGCTGCGTTTCGGGATCTCATGGGGAATTCAGGTTCTAAGGGAAGCCTCCAGAGCGACCCGGTTCGAAAGGAACAAACACCTCACACGTGCCGGCTTGAAACCCTCCAGCGGGTCCATCTCAGTCCGGGAAGAGCCCCGCCCCCAGCGCCCTCTGACGTCACGGCCCACTGCCCCGCCCACCCCGCTGTGCTGCCCCCGCCCTGCCTTGGTGACCACAGTTCCCCTGCCCCGGGGCGTCTCCACCAGGTTCTGCGTGACACCCTGCCACCGTCAGGTCTCTGTTCAGACGTAGCCTGAGCCCCCGTGAGAATGAACCACACCCCTGCCAACCCCGGGCTGCTCATGTCTTGCTTCCTTTTCCTCCTTCAATAGAGCACCCGCTGTGACTCATCCCTTCACCCGCTTTCCCCAACCAGCATGTCAACAAAAGCAGAGATGTTGTGGGTTTTGTCTGCTGTGTTCCCAACCCTAGGACAGAGCCGGCTCTGGGAAAGAGCAGAGGACGCGGAGAAAGTGGACAGGACTCGGGCCAGGTTTTGACCCCGACTTTGAGACTCACCTCCTGACTCCTCACTCCCTGCGCCCACAGCGGGGCATAATCCACCTGCGGGACCCTTCAGGGGGCGCCACGGCTTACCCGGGTTCAAACCACGTTTACCGTAAGGCAGTGCGGAAATGTGGCAGTGTTACCATTAGTGGGTAACATGTCAACAGGCTGCCTACACGGGCCCTGTTTTAAATGTTGTCCATTTGGGAATTGTTTGCTCTGCGACCTCCTCATGGAATGAGATCGCCACGGCCAGCAAGACCCGTCTCCAGCATCAGAGTGCTCAGGCCCGTGGCAGGACATGCGAGGGATGGTCACTGGGTTTCCTCAAAATTGGTGAAAACTGGGCTCAACCCGAAGGTTCTGGAGATTTGTCAGGAGGCTGGGTTAACATCTTGGAAACCTGTCCCATTGCTCTATGAAATGCTCAAACAGGAGTTCCCTTCGTGGCTCAGCAGAAACGAATCCAACTAGTATCCATGAGGACTTGGGTTCGATCCCTGGCCCTGCTCAGTGGGTTAAGGCTCCGACATTGTCGTGAGCTGTGGTGTAGGTGGCAGAGGCAGCTTGGATCTGGCATGGTGTGGCTGTGGTGCAGGCTTGGCAGCTACAGCTCCGATTCGGCCCCTAGCCTGGGAACTTCCACATGCTGCAGGTGTGGCCCTAAAAAGACCAAAAAAAAAAAAAGGAAGAAAGAAAGACATGCTTGACGGCGTTCTCGCAGGAGTCGGGGTTGGAAGACTGGATGAAGGAGATGGATGAGGTTCATTATCCCTGGTAAGAGAGCAGTTCTCCAAGCGCACCCCTCGGTCCACAGGGACGGCAGGGAAGCGAAAGAGCCGGCAAAGGGCTTTCCTCCTTGTTTACTTTGGGCTGCGTAGTCTGCGCTTTTAAAACCTCCTCTCATGTAATTGAGACCAAGGATCTCTCTCTTGCAAATTGACACTCTTGCGCTGAAAGCCCAGGCGTGTCTGCAGGGACCCAGTCAGCATCAGAGATCCCCTCGGCGGGACTACACAGTAGGGACAAAGGTCCCATCAGCTGAGGCCACAGGTTCGAAGACAGCAAGTTACACCAGTCACCCAGTCACCACCCCGACACCTGAGCCCGAGCCAACGAAGGGGCCAGGATCCCGGGGCATGAAACAACCCGTGAGTCCCTACAAAGTGTTCTGGAGCAGGCAGTGGGGCTGCTGAACCCGGGGCCTGGAACAAGTCGCCCGAATCGGTCTGCCGTGATTTAAGCACAAGGTGTTCACGGATGGGAGCTGAGAACGAGGGGCCAGCGCCACCTTGTGGAGATGCCCGCGGGCCCTCTGGTACCCACCCCACACCTCTGCCCAGCCTGGCAGCCACCAAACTCACCCAGCCTCCGCCATCAGGGACTCCAGTGCATTGGGGCAGGGATTCAACAACGTTCTTTCAACTTTTTCAAAAGACTCCCTCCAAAGCTACTAACTCTAGTTTCTCCTGCTGAGGTACCCCAGGCGCTGTGTGCCACGGGCTCTCAGGGGTGACACCAGGACACCAGCCTCTTCCTAGCTCGTTTGCTCATACAGACCCTCTCCCATTTCAATCTCACACCATTTGGTTTCATGCAAGAAATGCTTAGGAGTTCCCGCTGTGGCGCAATGGGTTAAAAACTCCAAGTACAGTGGCTGGGGTCTCTGCAGAGGTGCCGGTTCAATCCCCAGCCCTGTGCAGGGGGTAAAGGGGTTCAGCATGGCTGCAGCTCCAGCCTAGAGTCAACCTCTGGCCATGAACTTGCATAGGCCATTAAAAAAAAAAATTAGAAACACTTACGACGCATTAAATGCCACGTAGGCACTGGAGAGGCTCAGTGAACCAGACCAGCATCTGGCTTTGGGTCAAGAGAACACAGGTAAGTTTTAAGAGCCACGGTTTTGTACAAAGAGCAACAAGTGGAGTTCCCATCGTGGTACAGCAGAAATGAATCCGACTAGGAACCATGATGAGGTTGCAGGTTTGATCCCTGGCCTCACTCAGCGGGTTAAGGATCCAGTGTTGCCGTGAGCTGTGGTGTAGGTCACAGACACGGTTGGATCTGGGTTGCTGTGGCTGTGGTGTAGGCTGGCAGCCACAGCTCCGATTGGTCCCCTAGCCCGGCAACCTCCATATGCTACAAGTGCGGCCCGAAAAAGACTAAAGACCAAAAAAAAAAAAAAAAGAGCAACAAGCACCAAGGAGCTGGAGAGGGAAAAGGAGAGGGCCCTTCAGAGCAGCCATGGCCGCTGTCAATACCCCCAGTGTCCACCTGGCTCGGTGACATTGCCCAGGCGCCCCAGAGTTCCAGCTGGAGCTGCAGCTGTGGCCACGTGGCCCAAGCCTGTCGCGGGGCCTCTGCCTCCTTGGCGGGGCTGGCCTGGGTGTGGACACACTGCTTTTCCTCTTAGTTCACCCGAGGCAAGATCGGAATTTTCCAGTAGGAATGTTTACTAGGCAACTAAAGGAAAAAAACAAAAGAAAAAAAGGAAGCACAGAGGTACCTAAAGGCTGGCTTGCTGAGCGGAGCTGCCCCATCCCCAAGCTCCGGCGAGGACAGGCTTGGCGGGAGCCGCTTCTCAGCACCCGAGCCTGGCCTCCTGGCAGGATGTGACTCCCGTGCAGGCTCCTGGGCCAGCTGAGACCTGCAGGACACATCAGCAAGGCTTCCCAGCCCTGGTTCTGGACGAGGCCTGAGGCTGGATCTCAGCCCGGCCCTTTTCTAACGGCGAGGCCTTCGCTGTGGAGCCGGGGGTGTCCCTCCCCCGACACGGCGCACATGGCCAGGGTGAGACAGAGAGAGCTTGGTGCAGCGCCCCACATGCAGCGGCACTCAGTTAAAGGCAATACATCATCAGGCTGCTGTCCCCTGAGCCTCCACCAGCTTCCAGGCCCGGGACAGGCCATGCAACAAGGTCTCATTGACACTTCAGGCCATCCCACCAGACTGCCACTTACACTCGGCACTGTACACATGAGAAACCAAGTTTTGAAAAAGAGAAACTTTTTGTTTTCCTTATAGGGCTGCACCCACCGCATATGGAGGTCCCCAGGCTAGGGGTGGAATCAGAGCTGCAGCTGCCGGCCTATCCCACAGCCACAGCCACAGCCACAGCCATGCAGGATCCGAGCAGCATCTGTGACCTACGCTTCAGCTTAGAGCAATGCTGGATCCTTCCTTAACTCACTGAGCGAGGCCAGGGCTCGAACCTGCATCCTCATGGAGAACAGTTGGGTTCAACCTGCTGAGCCACAATGGGAACTCCACGACGTACTTTCCTGAGGGCTCATTTCTAAGCAGCAGAGCTGGGCCTCAAACCCCAGTTTGTTCATTGCTGAAGTCTTTTTTTAATGACTCTTTTTTTTTTTTGAGGCAAAACACATAAAGAGAAAAGTACTCAAATCGTGAGTCCAGCTCAATGAATCTCCAGAGTAAACGCATTGTAACCAGCGGCCGGTCAAGAAATAGCCTGTTATTGGAGTTCCCGTTGTGGCGCAGTGGTTAACGAATCCGACTAGGAACCATGAGGTTGTGGGTTCGATCCCTGCCCTTGCTCAGTGGGTTAAGGATCCGGCGTTGCTGTGAGCTGTCGTGTAGGCTGCAGACACGGCTCAGATCTGGCATTGCTGTGGCTCTGGCGTAGGCCGGTGGCTGCAGCTCCGATTCGACCCTTAGCCTGGGAACCTCCATATGCTGTAGGAGTGGCCCAAGAAATGGCAAAAAGACAAAAGAAAAGAAAAGAAATAGCCCATTACCTGCGCCCAGAGCCCCCTCTGGCTCCTCTAGCTGGAGAAGCAGCAGCATCCCCCCAACAACCGGACACCCCCCATCCCCACCTAGGTTTCTCTCTCTGGCTCTCCAGTGTCCCCTGAGCTCCCTGGTGTACCATGCAGACATTTCTGTCTTGCTTTTCTAGGCAGGTTGGCCCTGATACTCCAGCTACTGTCATCAGAAGCCAAAGCCCCAGCCACTGCCCTGCCCTGCCTTCAAGGAAACCCCCCCGAACCGCCTCTGAGAGCTGTGGGCTGTGTGTCCCCAGAGTTGTTTGCTGAAGCCCTGCCCCCAGAATGTGACCGTACATGGTGACAGGGTCTTTACAGAGGCGGTGGAGTTAAAACGGGGCCATGCAGACGGGCCGTAACCCTCTGTGAGTGGTGTCCTCATTAAGGGAGATGAGGACACAGACACGCACAGCCTGTGAGGACACAGGAGCAGGTGGCACCTACCAGCCAAGGGGGAGACCTCGGGAGAAACCGACCCTGTGACACCCTGACCTTGGACCTCCAGCTTCCAGGTAGTGAGGGAATAAGCGCCTGTTGTGTGGCCCCCAGCCAGCCAGACCCACCCTGGACGAGGACAGGTCCCGCCTCCCTTCAGCGCAGGGGGATTGTGGGGGGTTGCCAGTCGGAAGCAGGACACATGACGCGGATGAGCCCCAGGCCCCGCCCTCCCCAGGTTTCCTGCCAAAGTCTTGTCTGCGTATCCAGATGCGTCTTGTGCCAACTTGCATCATTTATTTTTAAAAAAGACCCAGTACAGAGAGAGGAAGCCCATGCTTTTGCCCCTTGGCGAGCGTTGTTCCCTAAGCCACTGAGGAGGCCCCGGGGGCTGGTGGGGGATGATTTTGTCTCTGGGCCCTGCCGGGGTTTTACGACGGTGGCAAAGCTGCAGACCTGTGAGCTGGACTCACTCATTCTCTTCTCCCAAAGGAGGGTAACTTCCATCTCCTGCTCTCGACTTACGGAAATCTTTTCTCACTCTGCTCACCCGACTTAGGGGATAAAAGCAGATTGCACCAAGTTAACAAGAAAATGATGACAGTGCATTGTGGCCTCGTTCCTAAGCCTTCAGCTGGAAGCGGAGAGAGTCAATTACCCGTCCGCCGAGGCTAGCATCTTCCCTTCTGAAGAGAACTAAACAGGCGGCTTAGTTAGGTCCATTGTTCTGTAAAATCACATCCATTTTCTCCAACTCTGTTGCTGTGAAGTGAGTCCAACGGGCTGCCTGCTGTGCTGGAAACACCCGCGGTGCCAGCCCATCCTGGTTATGGTCCATCATCCCCCCATCCCTGCAGTTTCTGAGCGCATGCTTTTTTTTTTTCTTTTTAGGATTCCCCCCCTTGCTACACATTGAAATTCCCAGGCTAGGGGTTGAATCAGAACCACAGCCACCAACCTACTCCACAGCCACATGCAGGATTCAAGCCGCGTCTGTGACCTACACCACAGCTCACAGCAGCGCCGGATCCTAAACCCATTGAGCAAGGCCAGGGATCGAACCCATATCCTCGTGCATACTATTCGGGTTCGTTACCACCGAGCCACAATGGGACCTCCCTGTTTGCACACTTATTAATTGTTCAGATTTGCCCCGGCGGTGCAAGCTACTCGGCTCCCGTGCTGGGCCTCCGCTCAGCTGGTCCCTGCTCAGTTGGTTCCCAGGATTTAGTAACTTATGCTGAGACCAGCCTGGTCCAGGCTGGTGCAATGGAGAAAACACACCCGCATCTCACTGCTGCCGACAGGGACACAGCAGATGGGGATGCAGCAGTGGCCCCGTGTGCCCGGGTCCGGGGGCCCTCGGGTTGAGCCCCTTGCATCTCATTGGGCAAAACTGTATCCTGTGCTCACGTTTAAACCCATCCCCGCCCCTGAGATGCTCAGACCCACCCGGACCTCGGGGTGGCAAAGGCCGCCCTGAATGTAGCCGCCTGGGCAGGCAGGAGACCTGAGGAGGCACAGAACGGGACGTCACAGGGGCTGGGCCGGCCACTCTGTCTCTTTCTCCCAAATGTGAGGAACTGTCGACATCTAAACGGAAAAAAAAAGCAGCACTGGCTCGTCCCCGCTCCCCCCGCCCCCGCCCCCAGTGGCCGTGACCCTGGCTCCGGCACCCAGGTTTGTCCTGAATCCAGGGGTGGGGGAGGGCGTTGAAGACGAACGTGGCCCTGGCCACAAAAGGCCAGGGAGGCAGCCAGAGCCAGGAAGGGCCAGCCCTGCCCCGCTCATCTTCAGCCACCCCACCCTCTTCCCTTGACTCCCTGCGAACGGACCTCAGTTCAGGTCAAGGGTACAGGAGGCCGGCGTGAGTCCCAGATGCAGCCAGGATGGTGCCTCCTGGCACACGTGGGGGCCAAGGGCCATCTCAGCCATGGATGGAGCCCAGGAGCTCCGAGCCACCATGGGCCACACTGCCTCGTTCTCTGCATCCCGGTCCCAAGTCCACCCGAAGACTTCAGCGGAGCCACCGTGGGCCCAGAGCCGTGCAAGGCAAGGCTTGCTGCAGCTGGTTCGTTTCCAAAACAGGCTTAAGGCTGCACTGGCCTTGTGGGAATGCCTCTGCTTCTTTCAGTGCCGGTTTTTCAACTTTGTGTTAATATAGGGCGTCATTACGGCACAGGTGGCTTTCGATGCAGCTCTGCTGTCAGACGTCAGCTCCCTGCTTGGCTGGATTAGGACTCTGGGGTTTTTCTTAGACTGTTTTTTTGACTCCGATCTTCAGGCAGGAAAGTGCAGCAGTGCTCAGACCCCATCACCTGTCCCCCCAGGAAGCAGCTGTTAGTCTGAGCCCACGGCATCTTCCAGACCAGAGGGACCTGCCCGCAGCCTGCAGTCTGCCCGAGGATGCAGAAGGCTGTTTCAGAGGTGTTACTGAAAATTCTACTTCTGTTTCCATCATTTCAATACGTCAGATCATTTCTTACAGGTCACAGAATGCCTTAGCCTCCCCCAACCCCTGCCATAGCCATACCTACAGAATTCACTGCTTTTACCATTTCTGTGACACTTAGCACGCTTTGGTTCAGTTTGGTTCAGATATGCTCTGATTCCCAAACTATGTTTTCAAGGGGTGAAGGCAGGAGTGGGGCTGTGGGGGCTGGTGACCATGTAACGTCTGCAGGCAGAATTGCACCTCGTAATGAGAATTCTTTTTTGAGAAAGCCCTTTGAGGTACTCCTTTGTTGTGGGGGGAAAAAAATGGACCTTGGGGCAGAGTCAAGACGGAGGGGAGTAAAACGATAAGAACGAAATTGTTCTGTTTAATGTATTTCCTCAGGGTGGAGGGGAGACTGAACAGCTAGGAGACCCCAGACCAGAAAACGATGCAAGAGCAAAGAGCGGGGAGCAGAAGGCTTTAATCACAGGGACTTTGGGGGTCAGGGCATGAGTTTAGCTGCGGGCAGTTTCGTGCTGCAGCAAGGCAGCCCCTCCACTCTCTGGACCCCGACCTCTCAGACCTGGCTGGGAAGGGAGCCCCGGGGTAGGGGGGACTGCAGATTCAGGAGAAGCACAGGGTGAAGCCGGCACATCAGCAACCTGAGGAAAGGATTCCAGAATAAGCAGCTAGAGGTGATGGGGGCGGGGACGGGGCTGACAACGCCCACACCTCCCCACAAACATGGGGAGGATGCTGGCTTTCCCAGGGTTTGTGAACTTGGGGGTTGAGGAGCTGTATTTCCGTGTCAAAGGGTGTAGTGACCCCAGACAGATCCCCAGATGGACTGGGCTCGTCTATGCAGTTAACCATTGGACTCGCGCCCTCCTGCAGGCTCAGGACCCAATTCTGAAAAATCCATGCTGCTTTCACTTTGGTTACCAGGAAGATGCTAGTTTCCGATGGTCAGGAAGAGCCTGCATACAAATCTGTCCATCCTTTCCCAGCCTAGAATCTGGCTGGTGAACAAGACCCTTTTCATTTGGTGCCGTAAATGACACATTCAGAACGCCTCTGTCAGTTCAGTCCTGCGGATTTTACTGGTGTCGGAACCAGCAACACTGCACTCTCTGTAGGACACGAGCCCATCACAGAGAGCCCGCCAACCCTCCCCACACCGCTCACCAGTCGCAGCTTACAAAGGAGCCCTGTCTGCTAAGAGGCTGGTGCGCAGAGCTTGATACATACTCTGCTAGTCCTTGTTCTTTTCCATAGGTTAGTTTTTAAAGAAACTGAAAGAATCATCAGTCAGTTTTTCATCATAAAAAAAATACTCTAATGGAAGGAATTCCCATCATGGCTCAGCGGTAAGGAAACTGATTAGTATCCATGAGGACGGGTGTTCCAACCCTGGCTTTGCTCAGTAGGTTAAGGACCTGGCATTGCCACGAGCTGTGGTGTAGGTTGCAGGTGCGGCTCGGATCCTGTGTGGCTGTGGCTGTGGCGTAGGCCGGCAGCTGCAGATCTGATTCGACCCCTAGCCTGGGAACCTCCATATGCCATGAATGCAGCCCTAAAAAGCAAAAACAAACAAACAAACAACAAAACCCCAAAAAACTCCAATGGAGTTCCCTGGTGACCTAGGACTTAACCATTTGCCATTGTCACTACGGTGGCCTGGGTTCCATCCCTGGCCAGGGAATGGCCACATGCTGCGTGCACGGCCAAAAAAGAAAAAAGAAAAAAACACTACGGTCACACAACTTCGTTTTCACAAAACTTGGAAAACCACGGGGAGAGAATTGCACCCGTTGAAACAAGCAACGGAGACATTGGAAAATATTTCTAGGAATATTTTGACATATTTCTGTGCAGTTTTTCATGGTTTGCTTTTTCTAGGAAATTATAAAACCTTTCCAGCATACAGAAAATAATATAACAGACAACTATATGCTCACCACTAAAATTTTAAAAATGCTAGTGTTTTACTATGTAATTGTACATGTATAATTAACCATATCCTTCTCCTTTAAACAGACAAAAAATGACAGATACAGCAAAAGCTCCCGCCCTGGGATCACATCCACCCACACACACCCACATATTTGAGGCTTTGTGATTCTGCCTTTTTTTTTTTTTTGCTTTTTTTTTCCGCAGCATATGGAGGTTCCCAGGCTAGGTGTCGAATCGGAGCTACAGCTGCTGGCCTTCACCACACAGTCACAGCAACACCAGATCTGAGCCGCATCTGCAACTTACACCACAGGTCACTGCAATGATAGATCCCTAACCCAATGAGTGAGGCCAGGGATCGAACCCACATCCTCATGGATACTCGTTGGATTCGCGTCTGCTGAGCCATGATGGCAACTCCTGCCTTTTTTACTGTATATTACACGTATCCATGAACATCTACTGGGTTTTTTTGGTGTCTTTGAAACATACATAAGTCATAACCTCAATCTTTTTGCTCTTTATTTTTCCTTTCAACACGATGTTACTGCAACTCACACTGTCTGTGTTCACACGAGGCATCAGTGCAGTGGCCTCCCAGGTGGCCTGTCCCCTTGGCCACCCAGCGCACTGCCCCGCTGCAACTCGAAAGCTCATCACGGCTCCAGAGTTCATTCTGGTCACAGCTTAGGTGACGGGGACAGCACTCCATTCCTCTCCCAGGACCCTCCACCGTCAGGACTCCAAACGCCGCCCTGGCTCGTCCCTTCCACCACGCGCCCACCCTCTGGACCCACCCCTTCTCTCTCCGCCACGGTCACGCCTACCCCCCCAACCTTTACTCCTAGTCTTTCCACAGCCTGGAATATTCTCCCGTCCTTCACAATGAAGCCTCCCCAGCCTCCCCAGGCTCCTCACTCTTACTTTTTTTTTTTTTTGGTCTTTTTAGGGCCACGCCCATGGCATATGGAGGTTCCCAGTCTAGGGGTCGAATCGGAGCTGTAACCACCAGCCTACCCCACAGCCACAGCAACACCAGATCCAAGCCGCGTCTGCAACCTACCCCACAGCTCACGGCAACGCCGGATCTTTAACCCACTGGGCAAGGCCAGGGATCGAACCCACAACCTCGTGGTTCCCAGTCGGACTCACTTCCGCAGCGCCACAATGGGAACTCCTCCATCATGGGCACTCTTGATTTCTGGGTGGCGTATACAACGATGCTATGGGAAATCAGCGCTTGCCTCTTCAGCTCTGCGCTGCGGTGCTCCCGCTCGCAAGTGAAAACAACGCAGCCCTTGGTCCAGAGCCTGTGAGTGGAGACACGTGCAGGAAAAGCCTAGGAGGTGCTCGGAGATGCTGGCTGACGGTTCAGCAGCGGCTGGTTCTGAGCCCACCTCCCTAGGAAGCAGATTCTCAGTTGGTCCACTTTTCTCTGAAGCCCGGTCTCAGGTGGGCCGTCTTTCCTCGAGGCAGACACAGCGTGGTCGATACACTTCCTTAGGTGAACAAGCGACATTCAATTTGTCGTCATGCTGGTCATCAATTAGGGGTGAAGGGAGGGAGCTGGGAGCACATCCCAGAGCAGAGTGGGGCTCACCCCCAACCTCCAGCTCAGACGCTCAGAAGGGCAAGGTCCCTGAGGTCCCCGATCCACACTCAAGCTGGTGTGACATTCCTGTCCTAAGTGACATTCCTGTCCTTTCAGAGCAAATCACAAATCTGAGCGTCCTTGGGCGGTTCCACACTCAACAAGTTGCGTGGATCTCGGAGACATCCTGTTGCAAGGGTCCATTTATGTAAAGTTCAGAACTAAGCCAAGTCAGTTGAGAGTGACAGAGATGAGCAGGCGGTGACCCATCGGGGGCGCTGGGCTGCTGGTGGCATGGGTTCCTAATCTGGTGCTTTGCCAATTAACGCCATCGTTTCGTGGACACTCTTAAAGGTGAATCCTCAGAGCTTGTGCACGTCTCTGGAGGAATTATGCTCAATTAAAAGGTTTCCTTTTAGAAAGTAAATCAGGAGTTCCGATCAAGAGCAGCAGGTGAAGGACCTGGTGTTGTCACTGCTGCAGCGTGGGTTCAGTCCCTGGCCTGGGAACTTCCATGTGCCATGGATGTGGCCAATAAATAAATAAATAAACTTCCCCCCAAAAGCTATTGAAGAGTTTCCTGAAAACAACTGAGGTTTGGGGAGATTACTCCCACAGAAGAACCAACTCTAAAGGGAGGGAGTCGGTGAGGAAAACCGAAGAGATGCAGTGAGTTAGGTAATGGGGTCGGTGGGAGCTGCTGGAATCCGATCTTGCGGGAGGACAAGGTGGATTCCCTACCAGGCTTCGTGGTAAAACAGCATCTTGACACACTTCTATGATGCTATTTTAGCAAACACTCAAAGGGAAAATGGACAGCCAGGCAGGCCATTTCTACAGAAAACTGGCAGCTTTCTGCCAGCCTCGAAGCTCCCCCAGGAACAAGGGCTGGTGTCGGCGCAGCGGCTGCCGGGGGCGCCCGAGGGTCCGCCCTGTGCTGCACTGTGCATCTCTCACTGGTGGGCTGGTCCAGCCATCAGAGGGGTCCTGGGCATCACCGGTGGCTCCAGAAAGCAATTTAGGGTGCACCTGCCCTGTGGAGGGGGACAGCGTAGCTGTGCTGTGACTGCAACTCTGATCCCATGCTCCCTCCAGGCTTCAGGAAGACACTTCAGGCTGTCGGGGTAGCGGACTGAACTTTATGAAGCGACAGCCCTGCTGGCAGGACTCTGTGTGTTCACGAGGTCCCCGTCTATCTGGGTTGGTCTGTGAGACATATGGGTTTCTGTGCAAACACACAAGAATCGAGTTCTGTGGATTCTTCCTCCAATGTACAAAGCAGCCTGTGTGCAGAGGGGGAGTGACCTGGGATGTGGCTGGGACCAGCCCAGGGGAGGGGACGGTAAGTCAGGGGCCCTCGAGGCTGAAGCAGAGCTGTGTCTGCGGTGCTTGGGGACACATGGGCATCTTGTTTTCTGAGCAAAGAGAGGAGGGGGCTTCCTGCCCAGCCCTGTTGCCTGAGGCGTAAGGAGAAAGCTGAGACTCGATTTCCTGCTTCCGGGGAAGGAAAAAAATCCATCAAGCCTTGAACAAGGATTCAAAGTTCAACTGCCACACGTTCTGGATAAACTGCAGAATGGGGCTTTACATGCAGTGTCGGGCCTGGTTCCTGCGCCACTGGGAGCCATGTATTAAATGAGCAGTCCTGTAAATAACAACCTGACAGCCAGTTACTGGCACCTACACAGCCCCAGGCTTTGGAAAATTGCTTCCAGACACATCAGCATTTTTCCTTTTTTTTAGGGTCGTGCCCACAGCATATGGAAGTTCCCCGTCTAGAGGTCGAATCAGAGCTGCAGCTGCCGACCTACACCACAGCCACAGCAACATGGGATCCAAGCCGCATCTGCAACCTACCACAGCTCATGGCAACGGCAGATCCTTAACCCACTGAGTGAGGCCAGGAATGGAACCCGCATCCCCATGGATGCTACTTGGGCTCGTTACCGCTGAGCCACAATGGGAACCCCAAGTATTTATGGAAACTGGATGAACAGGTCGGTAAAAATCACAGCAGTCACGCTAAGTGCGTCATGACAAGTTACGCTGGCCGTGTCCTGTAGCTTGGCAATGTAAAATTTGGGTCTTGGGGTTCCTGTGGGGCTCTCTCATACCTGTTTTCATATATTTAAAAGTCCTCAACTTTGCTGAAGGAGGCGAATTCTGGATGCCCACTTTACAGATGTGGGAGCGGTGGTTCAGGAAAATCTCCAGCTTGTTCACGGCAGGGCTGGGTCGGGGGTCTGGGCCCCTGACTCCTCGTCTCCTGCTCATCTGTCCCTATTCAGCACACGCTGGAGGAGGCGGGTGTCCCCTCGGGGAGCCATGTGCCGTCCGTTCCCAACAGCTATGGTTGTTGCAGGAACTGGGGTGGAGGTGGGAGTGCTGACTTTTAAGCCGGGCCCTGTGATTTTTATCTACCTGTTCATCCAGTTTCCATAAATACTAACCAGCTGGCAGAAAAGGACGGTGCATCAGGGATCCCAGACTGCTCAGTGGGGAGCTCCCGTTGTGGCGCAGCAGAAACGAATCCGACGAGGAACCATGAGGTTGCAGGTTCAATCCCTGGCCTCGCTCTGTGGGTCAAGGATCCGGCGTTGCTGTGAGCTGTGGTGCAGGTCGCAGACATGGCTCGGATCCTGTGCTGCTGAGGCTGTGGTGTAGGCCGGCAGCTGTAGCTATGATTCGACCCCTAGCCTGGGAACTTCCATATGCAGGTGTGGCTCTAAAAACAAACAAACAAAAACAACTGTTCACTGGTTGTGCAGAGAACTGGGGGAGGAAGTGGCAAAACTTGCTAATTTTTAAAAAATTAAAAAGGAAAACATGAAGATATATGAGCTTAAGACAAACAGAAGAGCATGACAAGGGGAATAAGACAACTCAGACTCGAAGAAGGAGCCGGACAGTGAGGGGCGGGACACGAGCCCCCTCCCGAGGCCCTGTCTGGCCCAGGGCAGGGGGCAGTCGTCTGTGCCCACTTTCCCTCCCCCACTGGACAGGAGCCCCGAGGCAAAACCTTTCAGGGTGGGGGCGCAGGGCCTGAGTCCCCGGCCAGCAGGACAGATGTCACAAACGGTCACTGGAAGAGGGGGATGCAGGCAGGGGGTGCAGGGTCACCCTCGAGCAAGACCTCGCCCTCCCTCTCTGTGGCCCCTGCTCAGCAGCCTGGCACCGATGCTTCGGTACAAGTTCACCTTGTGGAGGGAGGAGGAAAGTCCAGGCGGTGCTGAGCTGTGTCCGCGTGTCTGGGCACCGAGCTGGGCAGCTGCCACTAGAAAGAGAGCGCCTCGGAGCGGCAGCCGGCTGCATAGACGCCTCTCATAGCAAAACGCTGGTTTCCCACCAACGAGGAAAATGCCACCACTTCATCTCACCTCACACCTCCCCTCCCTCTAGATGCAGGGAGGGGAGGGGACCCGGGCCTGCCTCTGCTCCCGAAACGTTCCCAGTGACTGCAGCATCAGACCCTGTCCCTTTCGGGAGCGGGCAAGTCACTGGGCAGGGAGGGCGCCCTTTCGACTGCCCACGGAACCCCAAGACAGAGCTGCGGCCAAATTCACCTCTCCTGATGGCCCCTTGCCAAGGAAAACCAGGCTCTTTTTTCATCCAGAGGTCTTTAAAAACAGTGAAGGAGACGAGAGGGTGGCTTCAGTGACCTCTGGAACTGCAGGCCAGGCTCAGGAAATCCTGACAAACTCAGAAACGTAGGTTTTAGGAGACCGGGGGCTCCACACAATGGGGCCCTTTTTTAGCATTTGCTACTGCGGGCTGATGAGCTGAATTAATCACTGTTCTCTGCAATCAACTCAGGAAAATGGCCTTTCCTTCAACAAACAGCTGTCAGCAATGACTATAAATTGGTTCATTTTATGTGGAAAGATGCCCTGTGATAGGCTGTCGGCTAAATGAATGCTTCCTTCGATGTGACTTGAAACAGAATGGCGAAAGTGACAACTTCTGAATGAACAAGATGGGGCAAAAAACAGCAGCAGCTTCAGTCACGCTAGGGCACCGGGGAAGAGATACCAGGGTGAGTTCTGAAGCTGACGAGTGAAAATCTCAACCCCACAACCATGTCTAATGGTCGCGGAGTGCTCAGTGTGTGCTCGGTACTGTGCTAAGCGCATTCTCTGCCTCATCTCAACTACCATCAAAATACACCCAAGCGGGTGTGTTTGCTGTTGGGATCCGCCAGGGCGTCATCGGACTCACCGGTTCACATCCGTGGGCTAAATGCTCGAATTAAAAGACAGAGATCGTCCAGGTGGATCAAAACACACAACCAACCATACGCTGTCTGCAAGAAACCCACTTTAAATACACAGTCATGTATAGATTCAGAGCAAAGGGATGGAGAAAAATACACCAACTAACCTAAAAGAAAGCAGAAGCAGCTACACCAGCCACGGGCAGAGCAGACTTCAAAGTCAGAATCCTTATCAGGGATAAAGTATTACATTCTGATAAACGGGTTGATTCTCCAGGAAGACATAACAATTCCTCAAGTGTATGTGCCTCACAACAGAGCATCAAAATACATGAGGTTTCCGGTTCGATCCCTGGCCTTGCTCAGTAGGTTAAGGATCCGGCGCTGCCGTGAGCTGTGGTGTAGGTCGCAGACGCAGCTTGGATCCTGCGTTGCTGTGGCTCTGGCGTAGGCTTGGCAGCTACAGCTCCGATTAGACCCCTAGCCTGGGAACGTCCATATGCCCTGGGTGCAGCCCTAGAAAAGGCAATAAGACAAAAAAGAAAAAAAAATACATGCCATGAGAACTGCAGAGTAGACAGATGAATCTACTATCCTAGTGGGGAAGTTACGTGAGTATGTCGACAGATGCACTTAATGGTAAACACGAAGCTTTCCCACCTTGATAAGTGGCAAAGCAAGAATGTCCCCTCTCACTGCTCCTTTCCAACACGGTACTGGAAGTCTTCGCTCATGCAATAAGATAAGAAAAGGAAATAAAGTGAGATACAGATTGTGAAGGAAGATATAACTCGTCTTTATTGAAAGACAGCATGATCGACTATATAGAAAATATAAAAGAATTGACCAAAAAAATCTCCGGAAGCTAATTGATTACAGAAAGGCTGCAGGATATATTTTGCTAATATGTAAAAGTAAAAAAAAAAAAAAAAGAAGTCGATTGCTTTCTTACATACTAACAATGAACAAGTGGAGCTTGAAATTAAAAGCACAATCAGGGAGTTCCCTTTGTGGATGAACGGTTAATGAATCCAACTAGGAACCATGAGGTTGTGGGTTCCATCCCTGGCCTTGCTCAATGGGTTAAGGATCCGGCGTTGCCGTGTACTGCAGTGTAGGTCGAAGACTTGGCTCAGATCCCGCGTTGCTGTAGCTCTGGCGCAGGCTGGCAGCCACAGCTCCGCTCGGACCCCTAGCCTGGGAATCTCCATATGCCGCAAGTGTGGCCCTAGAAAAGACAAAAAAAAAAAAAAAAGGCGCAATGCAGGAGTTCCCAGCATGGCTCAGTGGAAATGAATCTGATTGAGGTCCGTGAGGTTGTGGGTTTGATCCTTGGCCTCACTCAGTGGGTCAAGGATCCAGCGTTGCTGTGAGCTGTAGCTCCGATTGGTGTCGTTGGCACCATCCCAGAGCCCAAAGGGCCATCAAAGCCCCATTGGGGGTGGGGCTGAATCTGAAAGTTTCCCATGATCCAAGGATTTTCCCGGGTGGGTGCCGAGAGGGGTTCTATTGCAAACCGGCTTTAATACAGACATTCAGCTTGATTTGGGCGTATGGTGTTAGTGGAGTGTGAGGTGCTTTGCTCCAGACTGTGGCTGAATTTGGAGCTCCAGCATCAGCCTGTGGGCAGGCCCTCTGATGCAGCCAGTGCCCACAGGCCCTTCGCCTCAGTTGTTGGTTTGGTTGGTGACGGGCAAGCCAGAGAGGTCTTCGGGTTATGGAGCTTCTTGGTGGCGTGGGTGTCCCAGCACGTGTCATGTCTGGTTGAAACGCCAGCTTTCTTGGAGGGTTTGGGACTCTGGATAGCAAAGCAGCAAAAGCACCCAGGCCGACAGTCACGGGACCAGCAACAACAGCGTGGCGTGCAGCTGCGCTGAGTAGATGTCCCGTTTTGTTTTTGTTTGGGGGGTGGCGGGAGTGTGGGGCTCCAGGGGCCTGTTGGACCAAGAGCTGCCTGGTCCTTGGAAGCCCTGTGGCTCACAGATCCCAGGAGTGTGTGTGTCCTCAGACTGGCCTCCAGCCCTCGTAGGATGCAGGCAAGACGGAACAGGTGTAAAGACGGAAGACACAACTGCAGGCCATCACACGGAGTCCTCATGGCGAGAAATAGCCCTCTTGAAATACACAAGCAGTGACAGGAAGGACTTTTTAAAGCTAGTGTGAGGTGTGAGTCTGCCAGGGGTCCTTAAATTAAGAGAACTGAGGCCTGGAGCAAGACAGAGACCTAGTCGCCAGACTGGAATTTAAAATAGAGTTATTTGAGAAGAACGCTCTCTCTCTTTTCTTTTTATTCTGTCTTTTTTTTTTTTTTTTTTTTTTTTGGGACCGCCCCTGCAGCATATGGGAGTTCCCAGGCTAGGGGTCTAATCAGAGCTACAGCTGCCGGCCTATTCCACAGTCACAGCAACACAGAATCAGAGCCACTTCTGCAACCTACACCACAGTTCACAGCAATGCCGGATCCTTAACCCACTGAGTGGGGCCAGGGATCGAACCCACAACCTCATGGTTCCTTGTCAATTCTGCTGCACCACAACGGGAACTCCTGTTATATCTCTGAAAGTGGCTATCTGGAACTCATCAAGGACGTGAAATTTGTATTGAACCCTTTTTACAAGAGCCGCATTTATTTGACCTTTCAGCGACTGAAGACAGATATCCCGGTGGTATCTAAGTTTGAGCAATTATGAATAAAGCTGCTCTAAGTGCGCACGCGTGGGTTGTTGCATGCACACGCATTTTCAACTCCTTTGGGTAATTCGAGGCAATGTAATAGTGGATGGTATGGTTAGAGTCCGTCTCATTTTGTAAAAAGCCACCAAGCAGTCTTTCGCGGTGGCTGTTCTCGCCAGCAGTGAAAGAGAATTCCTGCTGCTCTGCGTGCTTGCTAATGTTTGGTGTTGGGGGTTTTGGCCATTCTGTCCCATTCAATATCACATGGTCTTGAAGTCTTGAAATCAGGTCCTGGAAGACCTTCCACTTTGCTCCTTGTCAAAATCGCTTCAGCGAGTCTAGGCCCTTTGCATGTCCATGTAAACTTTAGAATCAGCTTGGAAATTTCTATTTTAAAGCCTGCTAGGACTTTGATTGGAATTACACCGAATCTACGGGAGACTTTGGGAAGATCTGACACCTTAGTATTTTATTTTTCAAGCCGAGGATATGATCTATCTCTCCAACCCCTGAAGTTGTCTGAAATTGTCTCAGCCATGTTTTGCTTGTTTTAGTGTAAAGGGCTTGCACATATGTTGTTTTTTTTTTTTCCTTTTGGGGGCCGCACCTGTGGCATACGGACGTTCCCAGGCTAGAAGTCAAATTGGAGCTGCAGCTGCCGGCCGACACCACAGCCACAGCAACGTAGGATCCGAGTCATGGCCAAGACCTACCCTGCAGCTCACAGCAACACCAGATCCTTAACCCGCGGGTGGAGGCCGGGGATCAAACTTGCATCCTCATGGATACTAGGCAGATTCTTAGCACGCGGAGCCACAATGGGAACTCCATTGCACATATTTTGGTAAATATATCCCTAAGTATTTCACATTTGTGATGCAATCTTAAATGGCATTTTGTTCTTTCATAATTGAGATTCTATTAGTTTTTGTTTGAGCAGCAGTACGCAGGCACTATGAACACTTCTTAGTCTAAGTACTGAACACCTAAGCAGCTACATAATTATAATCCTTTCTGAATAACTAGTCCACTGACTTTCTAGCTTAAATCTTGAAAGCAACTTGTCTTGAGAGTCTCCTTTGTGGTGCATCAGAAACGAATCTGACTAGCATTCATGAGCACGCAGGTTCAATCCCTGGCCTCACTCAGTGGGTTAAGGATCTGGCGTTGCCCTCCTGAGCTGTGGTGTAGGTCGCAGACATGGCTTGGATCTGGCGTTGCTGTGGCTGTGGTGGAGGCCGGCAGCCGCAGCTCCAATTCAACCCCTAGCCTGGGAACTTCCATGTGCCATGGGTGTGGCCCTAAAAGGCAAAAAAAAAAAAAAAGAAAGAAAAGTAAATTGTCTTTATGAAGAAAAGAAGTACCCATATCTTCGGATGTTATTAAGCTGTTAGTACCTTATACACTATAAACTCAAAATTCCAATCTTTCCAGGCACATTAACAAAACCCCAGAGGACCAAAGATGTCACAGAGGACACCCAGCTCCGTCCCGAGAGCCAGGAGCATACACAACGTACACACAGCACGTGCGGAAGTTGAGGAATCTAAACATTTGAGACCTATTCAACCCAAGGCTGTGACCACAAACTGCCACTCCCACACTTGGTATTTTAGGATATAAAGCTCTTGCAACGAGGTCCTACTGTACAGCACAGAGAACTATATCCTTTCACTCATGATGCACCGTGATGGAAGAGGGTACGAGAAAGAGAAGGTGGAGATAGAGACAGAGAGAGATGCGTGACTTGGTCACTTTGCTGTACAGCAGAAATTGATGGGACATTGCAAACCAACTATACTTTAATAAAAGAAATTTTTTAAATCAAAAATAAAAGTCTTCTCCCACCAACCTACAGAGTAGTAACTTCCCCTAAACGGTCAAAGTTTCCCTTATTTTGATATCCCACTGATCAGAGAAATAAACAATCAGCTCTTGATTTTACTTCTTTATTAAAAAAAAAATAAGCACTTCCACTTATACACATACTTTAAAAAAAAAAAAAAGGATGAGGCGAGGAGTTCCCTGTGGCACAACAGGATCGGCAGTGTCTCCGCAGAGCCAGGAGGCGGGTTCGATCCCCGCCCCAGCACAGTGGGTTAAAGGATCTGGCGTTGCCTAAGCTGTGGCGCAGGTCGCAGCTGCAGCAGCTCGGATCTGATCCCCGGCCCAGAAACTCCACGTGCCTCAGGGCGGCCAAAAAAAAAAGGATGAGATGAGATTCTATCTTAAAAAATTTTTTTTTAAGTTTCTTGGGCTCTGAACACTTGCATTTCCAAAACCGGTAGTGAACTGTTTCTCCAGATTTACAGAAAGGAGACTCGATAAGACAGTCTAGGTTGTTCATCAGGTGTGACTTGGTCTCTCCTTCCTCAGCTGCTAGACTCTCGTCATTCCTAGTTTCTCTGTTGTTGCGATTGTATCTTATGGCTGCATGCTCAGTGTATGGAAGTTCCTGGACCAGGGACTGAATCTGAGCCACGGCTGCAACCTATGGCAAAACCCACTGCACAGGATGGAATCCTGGCCTTCGCAGCAACCCGAGCCGCCACATCAGGTTCCTAACCCACTCCCCTGCAGTAGGAACTCCCATTTCTGTTATTTTTAATGCATGAATCTTTTTCAGTTTCTTGCCTGCTTTGTCCTTTCCGCTTCCCTTATGTATTTTGTTTTCAGAGGCTTTTTTGTCTGAAGACTTCTCTTCTCTGGTGGCCTCCTGTGGGTTAATTTCCACTTTTGCAATTTAATTGTCGGTTGGCATTTTTTTAGTATTAACATGTTGGCCAATGTCTTTCTGAGGCAAAAGGCTCATTCCAGATACATAAATGTTATTGTGTTCATCACCAATTAGACTGATAATCCTAGAAAATGTGCCTACGAATAAAAATAAAGGATATGCGGGCTGATGTCCCTTATCTTTTGGTTCCGAAGTGAAGCCAGCGTGGGGATAGGATGTGCATCAATCAGCCTATACAATAAGGAAACTGCCTGGGGCTGGACGAGAGCGCGGTCAGCCTGGCCGTCCTGCTCTGCCTAATCCAAGTGCAGTCAGCGAGGGAAGCGCTGAACGTTTAAGCCACAGTCTTTCACAGACGCCCCTTGATTCTGTGCCAGCCCTGCCGGTGCCAGGCTTTGTTGGGTTAAGCCCTGCATAGACGTTCTTTCCTGAGCGTAAAAGAAGCAGGCTATGCGAGAACAAAATAGCAGGACAGGAGGGCTGGAGAAGAGGAAGCGGGAACACAAAAGCAGGGCTTTGTCTTTCATCCCTGGAGAACATCTCAGTGGATGGAGAGGTGATTCTTGAAGCAGACACGCTTTGGGCGCAGGGCTTGGAAACCCACGCTACTTAGTAACTTCATCAAGGGACTAAATAGTAGCTTGAACATGAACCCATTAAAATGAAAACACATCATACACAGTAATCTTTCCTAATGTATCTGTAATCGAAACTTGAGACAGTCTGCACGTAAGAAGCTGAATGATGCATTCCTTTAGCCAACAAATGTATCACTGGTGTTTTTATAAAAAGACAAGGAAGCAAAATGTATGTTATCTACGAGGACAGCTACAAAATGACAAATAAGGAAGAACATTTATAAATACTAGCATGTAAATTCAAGATATACACACTAATTTACATAGTGTGAACACCATTTGGTAAGAAAAAAGGAATTATGGATGTTAAAATACTCGTAAAAGTATCTCTAGAAGTTAAGATTACAGAGTTTTCCTTTTTAGTGTTATTTTATGTTTCAGCCACAAGCATTTATAAATTAATAATAATTACACATTAGTGATAATTTACCTCTGAAATTGGTCAGGGGAGGGGAGGAGATACCAAAGAAAAAGAGGAAAAGAGAGAGGATTTGAGCCTCAAGCAAAACAGGGGTGACACCAGGTGGGAAAGTCACTAAATGCTTGATGATCAGCCACCAGCCAAGCTTTCTGCACCCCAACCAGCAGTTAATATTCAAATTAAGCTTTCTGTATTCTCATTGAGAAATACAGTATAAGTTAACCACGACTCTGACTTTCTCTAAAAAGCTGCACTACTTTTCCATAATTTGGACTTAGCATTAATTCTGAGACGGTCTTTCTCTAGCTCACCCACCACCCCCCGCCCCCGCATCCCACTTGAAATTATCTCACGAGGCTAAATTCAAAGGCATCTGTGCAAAGGCTTTGCAACACCCCTAAAAGCGCCGGGGTGTGCACAGCTGGACCAGGCTTGAGAGGAAGCGTGATAAGCACACACCGACTGTTCCGAGGAAAAGTGAGTTTTACTTCTGCTCCCTGTCAGTGAAAGTGCATGTGTTTATTACAACATGTTGACGTGAAACTTTATACTTTAAAAACTGAACAGTATTTTTTGGTTTTTGGTTTTAATTTTCTAGTTGGCTTCCAAGGTTGGATTAGTTTCAGGTGTACAGCAAAGTGAATCAGATATATATATACACACACCCATTCTTGTTTCATATATTACACACTACTGAGTAGTGTTCCCGGAACACTCTTTTTGAACACAGTCCTTCTGAATGCAGTATTGACTGTTCACACATGTATGATTTCTGCCCGAAACCGCTATTTGGTTTTGCCTCTGAAACAATCTCTCCTTTTATATCCCTACCTCTAAATTCACCTTACATTGAGCTGAGACCAGAACACAACACAGGCCATTCCCTGTTTCATTTGCCAATCCAAGTCATTTATTCCTAATTTTAAACATGCTTTCTTAAACAAAACAAAACAAAAAAGCATTCAAGGGAATAAATGCACGGAAATGGAACTTGCCCAAGAGTTTCATATGTACAGATTTAAAAGACATCTGTGTAGTGATCCAGGAATCAGATTACTTGTCATGGGTTTTTTTTTTTTTTTAAGGACGGTAGAAAGACTGGGTGTAACCATGGAAATGTTCCATCCTAAAACACGAGTCTCAGACAAAACCCCAAAGCCTAGAAACATCAGGGAAACCAAAGCCCTAGACTTCCAATGGAGAATTCAAATTTACATGACATAGAACAGCTAAAAAGCCCCTTTCTCCACAACAGAAAAAAAAAAAAGCGCTACACAGAGGGGGGGGGGGGGTCTTTTGCTTTTACTCCGGGCAAGATGGGTTTTATTCTGTGAAAGAAAATGCTTGTCAGCACCTATAGAAATAAGATACGTGTCTAAAATTTTCCTCAAAAGGACTGTTACTCAGTAGCAAGATTCGGCCATGTCTCTAGATAATCGCAGTGTGGTATTTACATCCTAAAGTAAAGCTGGATGTCCCCCCACGTACTGGCCGAAAGGAGGTGGTGCTTTGGGGCGCATGGGTCCCTTCCTCTTGGTCTACACTCTACGGGAAACCACTGAAACTTGGACACATTCATGTAAAGACAATAAACCCTCTTTCGCCAAAGAAACGAGTATGGACTATCAACACGGAGGTTTATTAATGAACTAGTTTATTAATTCAACAAATATTTGCCCTATGCCTGTCATAGGGTAAACCCTGCCAAGCGCTAGGCAAGACCCCTCATTTTAAAGAACTTACATCTAATTTAGTAAGTAGTAATTATAATCTTAAACTGTGAGAAGGAAATAAAGCAGGGAGATGTGAGCAGGTGACTGGCGAGTCGGGTGAGAGGCTACAGGAGACCGAGCAGGATTGAAGATGCAACCTCTTGAAACAAAGCAGGACCCCTTGGTGCCCCCCACTCCCATGTCCTCCACCTGGCTTTTGTCTGTAAAAAAACAAAAACAAACAAACAAAAAAAAAACTTTAGCCAAAGAATAAGCCAAATCAGAGAAAAGGCAGACACAAAGGAGGAAAATAGTCAATGAGAGGAAACAATATTTTAATCGTGAGGCAAAGTCAAGGACCTGCCATTCCCCCTCGAGGGCCACGGGTCACATTCTGAGCCAGGTCCTGTGAGCTGTTTTATAGACATGAAAATCCCTGCGGGAAGGAAGACATCGGCGAGATGTGATGACCAGACTGTAGCCGTGACATCGGCTGCCGCAGCTCTGAGACCTGCCCTCGACGAAAGTGGAAACAAGCCCATCCTGGAACGGAAGATGAAGTCAGGGTACTTGAAACAGTCAAGACGACACAGGCCCGACCCCAGGACCAGTTTCGGGATGACCCAGAGCTGAAACTGCTGGTCGGCCCGGAGCCCCTCCCTCACCCTCCTGCCCACGGGCTGTCGGGGGTGCCGGCGTGGCCCTTGGACACGAGGCCGCCGTCCGTCCACTCCCCGGCCCGCTGCAGGCTCCCGAGACAACACCAGCCTTCCTTCCTAGCAGTCTTGCCCCTTTGCTGGCTTCAGCGCAGCGAGCGGCCGGCCCCCACCTTCGGTGGCACTTTGGGCCAAGACTGGCAAGCCAGCAGGGTGAACGGATACCAGCCAAGAGGGGGAGAGAGAGGTCCTGGCAGCGAGACATCATCTCAAGTGGCTGTGAGACCCTCTCGAGCTTGGGGAATTCACACAGGGGAGGAGCAGGTGAACCTGAGCTTCAAGAGCCCCGGCGGAAATGTGGGGAGGGCGGGTCAGGCAGGGCACGCAGGCCCCGGGGACGAGTCTGGGTTTGATTTCCCGTAGAAGGAGACACACCGCGATGGTGTGTGCTCTGATCGACGTCCTGAAACGTCACTGTCTTGCTTCAGAGGCAAAGGAATCGAAGCAGAGAGGCCGCGTGGGCCGTCTTGGGGACGGGCACGGAGATGCAAGGCAGACAGAAGCCTGCAGCACATTTTATGGCAAAGTCGACAGGGAGCACTTGCCTTCCCCGCCCCGAGATTAATTAACTGCAGAAACGCGCGTCATGGCAGGAGCAGGTGCCAGCCGACCAAGCCTTCACGGTTCTCTTAAACTGTGGCGGCAGAAAATTTCATCATCTGAGAATTAACGAAAAATCCTCCTCCTGGGGCCAAAAACAGACAGCTTGGACATTTGCAGGAAAAAGTCATAGCCATTTCACACATGGCTTAAAAAACAAGAAATCAAGGAGTTCCCGTCGTGGCGCAGTGGTTAACGAATCTGAGTAGGAACCATGAGGTTTGTGAGTTCGATCCCTGCCCTTGCTCAGTGGGTTAAGGATCTGGCGTTGCCGTGAGCTGTGGTGTAGGTCGCAGACGCGGCTCAGATCCCGCGTTGCTGTGGCTCTGGCGTAGCCTGGCAGCTACAGCTCCGATTAAACCCCTAGCCTCGGAACCTCCCTATGCCACGGGAGCAGCTCAAGAAAAAAGCAAAAAGACAAAAAACAAAAACAAAAAATCAAAAACGTATTCTGAAGATCTGGGTAAATAAAATTTTTGCAAGTTTCTTTCTTTTTTAAAAGAAGATTTTTTAAAATAGATAAAAGCTGGTAAGTAGTATGAGGACAAATGCAGACGTCATATTATTAAAAAAAAAAATTAACCAAATAATGTGAAATGTGAAATTCTAGACAAGACTGGAAAAATATAAAAGATTTTGAAAAATACATATGGGTGTGTTAGGAATGGATCAATGAGGGAAGAAAATAAAAAAGAATAAGGTGGGAGTTCCCGTCGGGGCGCAGCGGACACGAATCCGACTAGGAACCATGAGGTTGCGGGTTCGATCCCTGGCCTCACTCAGTAGGTAAAGGATCTGGCGTTGCCGTGAGCTGTGGTGTAGGCCACAGACACGGCTCGGATCCCGCGTTGCTGTGGCCATGGTGTAGGCCGGCAGCTGTAGCTCTGATTTGACCCCTAGCCTGGGAACCTCCATATGCCACAGGTATGGCCCTAAAAAGACAAAAAAAAAAAGAAGAAGAAGAAGAAGGTGGAAGAGTATTGGAGATGATCAAGTGTAAATACTACACCAGCAACAAAAAATTACACTCAGAAGAGAAATGCATTGAAGGTCTGAATTTCAAGTAACACAAACACAATGAATTTCACCCAAATGCCACAGTTTCTGGCACCACAGAGAAGGAAATAAAGCCTCTACTCAGGTAAACTCGGTGTATAAATTGGATTTTTATATGTCCAAACCACTGTTCCAATCAGTTCTGTTATTACATTAATTGTGGTGATAATTCCAGAAACCAAATTCACATGGAAACCTACGGATTCCTCAAGATATCATAACCCTTCAATGAAAACCATCAGAAGACTTTTAAATATATATACGTAAGAGAAAAATACTTTCTAATAAACAGATAAATTATGACACCTTCAGGATGATACCTGAAACCACCGGTGTGGACCCTGACCATTCAGCCGTCAGATTGAAATCGGACTGGCCAAGCACCAGGGCAGAACCTGGAGGCCCCCAGGTGGGCCAGCCAGTGGCCCTCTCGCTGCTGGAGGGTTCAGTGGGAAGGCACGAGGAGGACTCAAGAAAGACCCACTTACCCACCAGCAAGGAGGTCTTTTCACATTTTAACCAGCAGCATGGCTGTGGCAGCAGCATGGGAGACCCCAGCAAAGCATCGTTTCTGAGCAGAGTCTACACAAGGCAAACTTCTGCAGCCCCTCTGCGCATCACTATTTCACGGCATCCACAGCCCTGCCACAGCGCGCTGTTAAGTGGATCAGACAGCCTACGTACCAGGGAGCCAGCGGGTTCTGCCCCTTCACATAAGTCGGGGGGTGTGTGTGTCTGTGCAGCAACAGACAGACAGGATGAGAAGGTTTAGAGCCTCTAGGAGGATTGTGGGTGATTCTTAATGTTCATCTATGTTTCGTAAAAATGTCCTACAATAAAGATAAATACAACTGAAAATATAATGCTTACAATATTATAATGATTGGTAGGGAAAAAATCGGGAGCTCCTGCTGTGGCTCTGCAGGTTAAGAACCTGATTCGCGTCCTTGAGGATGCAGGTTCGATCCCTGGCCTCGCTCAGGGGGTTAAGGACCCAGGGTTGCCCCAAGCTGCAGGATAGGTTGCAGATGCAGCTCAGATCCCCCGTTGCTGTGGCTGGTTTTTTTTATTAGGTGAGGAAGCAGCCCCAGAAAGGTGAAATAGTCTTTCCAGGCTATACACTGGTAAGTCTCACTTCTGGCTGATCCCACGGCCAACATTCAACCACGAGGCTGCCCTGACACCACAGAGCGTGTGTGAGCATCACGCCGCAGTATTAGACCCTACAACAGATAACCCAGAAACACAGTGAAGCTATAACCATGTCTTCTGTTCTCCCGTTTTACTCTCGGAAGATTCTAATACTTAAGTTGGCAGCTTGAGCCCCTCTCCGGTGGGAGACAGCAAAAGAGCCACATCAGAGCGGTCCTTTACTGCCCCCTTATGGAAGATGCACAGACACACAAAATCCCGGCCAGCAGCTGCACTGTCATCTTGCCATAAATAATTTCAGGTGTATCTAGCTTTAAGTGATAGATGAGCTTCTAGGACAATGCCACTAGCACAGAAGAGGTATTCGATGAATGTTTGTAGAATTGAACTGAAAGTTTTATCCACCGAATCTCTGATATGTACTAGAAGTTTGGTTTTATGAGAATCCTATGATAAATTATTTGTTTGGTTAAATGACCACCTTTCAATTTAATCTTTATGGTGGACAGATTGGCATATATTATGTTTATTTAAAATTATAAAATTGTAGGGGAGTTCCTGTTGGCTCAGTGGAAACTAATCTGACTAGTAACCATGAGGACACAGGTTCAATCTCTGGCCTCACTCAGTGGGTTAACGATCCGGCGTTGCTGTGAGCTGTGGTGTAGGCCTCAGATGCGGCTTGGATCCCATGTTGCTGTGGATGTGGTGAAGGCTGGCGGCTGCAGCTCTGACTAGAGCCCCAGCCTGGGAACTTCCATATGCCCCAGGTGCAGCCCTAAAATAAATAAAATTATAAAATTGCATCAGGTAGCCAACTTTATAAATAAATTAATAAAATCATAAAATGTACATAATAAAATCCTAAAATTTTCACTTTAATCATTTGTGTCAAGCACTTTTGCTTCTTTTTTTATTTTTTTATTCCTTTTACTTTTTAGGGCCGCACCTGCGGCATATGGAGGTTCCCAGGCTAGGGGTCAAATCAGAGCTACGGCTCCCAGCCTACACCACAGCCACAGCAACGCGGGATCCGAGCCGCATCTGCAACCTAACACCACAGCTCACGGCAACGCCGGATCCTTAACCCACTGAGCAAGGCCAGGGATGGAAGATGAAACCTCATGGTTCTTAGTCAGATTCATTTCCGCTGCACCACAACGGGAACTCCCTTCTGCTTTCTTTTTTAAAATTGAAATATAGTTGATTTACAGTATTATATTGGTTTCGGTTGTACAACACAGTGACTCAATTTTTTAATGTAAGTTATTCTCCATTTAAAGTTATTGAAGGGCGTTCCTGCTGTGGCGCAATGGAAACGAATCCAACTAGTATTCCTGAGGATGTGGGTTCGATCCCTGGCCTCCCTCAGCGGGTCAGTGATCCGGCGTTGCCGTGAGCTGTGGTGTAGGTTGCAGATGTGGCTCGGATCCCTCATTGCTGTGGCTGTGGAGTAGGCTGGCAGTTGTAGCTCCAATTCCACTCCTACCCTGGGAACTTCCATATGCCGCAGGTGCGTCCCTAAAAAGCCAAAAAAAAAAAAAGTTAGTGCAAAGCAATGACTCCATTCCCTGTGCTGTGCACTGTCTTTGTTCCTGGTCCATTTTATACAGAGCACTTTGTACGTCTTAATACCAGAGCCCTAGTTCCCTCCCCTTTCCACCTCCTACTGGTAACGATTAGTTTGCTCTCCGTGTCTGTCAGTCTATTTCTGATGCTATATTCGTTTACAGTATTTTTTAGATTCCACATACAAGTGGTAACAGAGTATTTCACCTCCTCTGCCTCACTTATTTCACTAAGCATGATACTCCCTAGGCCCATCCACGTTCTTGCAAATGGCAGAATTCCATTCTTTTTAATGGCTGAGTAGTATTCCAGTGTGTTGCGTGTACCACCTCTTCTTTATCCGTTCATCTGCTGATGGACACCAAGTTGGCATCTATAGCTCTGCAACTGTAAATAATGTTTCTGTCAGCATGGGGGTGCATATATCTTTTCGAATTAGTGTTTTCATTTTCTTCAGATTAAACACCTGGGAGTAAAACAGCTCTATCTTGGTAGTTCTATTTTCAGGGTTTTTTTTTGTTTTGTTTTGTTTTGTTTTTTGTCTTTTTGCTATTTCTTGGGCCGCTCCTGCAGCATATGGAGGTTCCCAGGCTAGGGGTCGAATTGGAGCTGTAGCCACCAGCCTACGCCAGAGCCACAGCAACACAGGATCCGAGCCGCGTCTACAACCTACACCACAGCTCATGGCAACGCCAGATCGTTAACCCACTGAGCAAGGGCAGGGACCGAACTCGCAACCTCATGGTTCCTAGTCGGATTCGTTAACCACTGCGCCACGATGGGAACTCCTATTTTTAGTTTTTTGAGGAAACTCCGTACTGTTTTCCATAGAGGCTACACCAATGTAATCACCTATTTCAAGTACCTTTGCTTATATTTAAAGCCCAAATCTAACACAGTCCAAGTGAATGGTTCAAGTGTCTTTTGATTTCCTGTTCTTTTTTTAAGTGTCTTTGGAGATTAAACAAACAAGAGACTAAGTGTTTTGAGCTCTGCAATAGATAGGCCAGGTCGATTCTCAATAAAATCTATGAAGAACTGCATGGCTTGAAGTTTCAAGAAGGTAAGTGTTATGTCCCAGCTATTTCTCAGACTGATAAGGTTGGTCATGGTTACACCACACGTGAAAGCACATGATCTTATGACCCCAAACAGTGAGGGATTTCTGTAGCTCAGTGGTAAAGGTAATTGTTTCACTACGTCATGGACAAGTGCTCTTCCAAGGTCATGGATAATCTTAGACAAAGGAGTCTCTCCACACTTCCTACTGAATAAAATGTTTAAATCCTTAGACCTGGACCTCAGCAGGCTCCCTTCCCCAGCCCTGGGAAAGGCTGCACACATCGCTGAGCTGTGCCAGCACCACCATTCCCACATGTTAAGTACTACAAATACCACTCCCACATGCTGGGTGGATACAGCAAATGAAAGAAAAAACAATTAGCTGGATATTTCCTGGCTTCCCCGGTAGCTCTCTCACGATAACCTCCTACGGGTTTCAGAGCTTTGCCCTTCTCTTCCTATCCCTTTCTCAGTGTATCACGCTAGCTCAGGCTCTGACCTTCTTACAGTCACTCATCAAACACCGCATCTCTCTCTCTATCTCTCTCTCTTTTTTTTTGCTTTTTTTAGGGCTGCACCTGTGGCATATAGAGGTTCAGGCTAGGGGTCAAACTGGAGCTACAGCTGCTGGCCCACATACACCACAGCCACAGCAACACCAGATCCGAGCCACGTCTGTCACCTACACCACAGCTCATGGCAATGTCAGATCCTTAACCCACTGAGCAGGGCCAGTGATCAAACCCACGACCTCGTGGATACTAATTAGACTCGTTACCACTGAGCCACAACTCCCAAAATACTGCATCTCTTCAGCAGTATGTGCAAGTGCTACATGAGGAGCTGGGCACAGAATGACAAGGAACAGAAACATGGGCTGACCTCATGTACCTTACAGTCTGGAAAGAGAAAACAGGCACCAAACGAATAAACATACAGATAAATACACTGACGGACAGCGGATAAGTTTTGACTAGGGAAACCAACGGGATGATTTAAGAAAGAGTCATAGGGGAGTTCCATTGTGGCTTAGCAGGAACAACCCAACTAATATCCACAAGGACGAGAGTTGGTCCCCACTGGGTTAAGGATCCGGTGTTGCCGAGAGCTGCGGTGTAGGTTGCAGGTGCAATTCGGATCCCATGTTGCTGTGGCCGTGGTGTGGGCCGGCAGCTGCAGATCCGATTGGACCCCCAGCCTGGGAACTTCCACATGCTTTGAGTGCAGCCCCAAAAAGAGAAAGAAAGAGAGAGAGAGAGAGAGAAGGAAGGAAGGAAGGGAAAGAGAAAGAAAGAAAGAAAGAAAGAAAGAAAGAAAGAAAGAAAGAAAGAAAGAAAGAAAGAAAGAAAGAAAGAAAGAAAGAAAGGGAAAGAAAGAAAGGAAGGAAGAAAAGGAAGGAAGGAAGGAAGAAAGAAAGGAAGGAAGGGAGAGAGAGAGAGAATTATAGTAAAGATAGATCCTAATTATCCATAGGGAAGGCTGTCGAGTGGAGATGGGCCCTCTGTGGAACTGACATTGAAGACAACAGCTGAAGAATAGCTTGTAGTAAGCTAGGTGAAGAGTTGAGAGCAGAGAAATCCAGGTAGAAGAAATAGCCAAACAAACAAAAAACACCTTTAAGATAAGAAAAAGCACGGAGTGCTATAGGATTAACATAAGACCAGTGAGGATGAGAGATGGGACGGGAAAGTAAAGTCTAAATTATGGGGGCGTTGCAGGCCGTGTTAAGTTTGATTTCATCGACAGAACCAAGGGACCATTAAATAGTTTGAAGCAGGAAAGCAACACAATCTAATCCATGCTTTTAAAATCATACTCCAGGAGTTCCCATGATGGCTCAGTGGAAACAGTCTGACTAGTATCCATGAAGACGCAGGTTCGATCCCTGGCCTTGCTCAGTGGGTTAAGGATCTGGTGTTGCCATGAGCTGAGCTGTGCTGTAGGTCACAGAGGAGGCTCGGATCTGGCGTTGCTGTGGCTGTGGCGTAGGCCAGTGGCTACAGCTCTGATTCGACCCTCCACCTGGGATCCTCCACATGCCAGGGGCACGGCCCTCAAAAGAAAAAATAAAATAAAGTAAAATCATACTCCAGCCCCCAAGTTGAGAGTGGTTTGGAGCACAGCAAAGGCAGGAGTTTCAACCACAGTCGGGGCTTGGACCAATGGTGACAATGGTCCTAGAAGGAAACAGAGACTTTAATAGATTTTTTGCAGGTAAGATTAACAGAACCTGATGATGGGCTGGGTGCAGACTGAGCTGAGCAACGCATGAATGGAAGACTCTCCTGTGCCAAGAAGAGGAGGACCAGGGAGCCCGCTGCGTGGGGAGAGAGATGCTCCTGAGGTCCCAGGCAAATGTGCCAAGTAGCCAGTATGTAAAACACAATGGAAATGGGTGAGATCACTTCAAGAGTTGGCACCGAACGAGAAGGGATGCAAGACCCAGCTGCAAGGGGCAAGTGAAGCGGAAGACTCTGGCCGAGGAAAGTCTGGAGAGCAGCAGCACATGGAAGTTCACATGTGGTAATGGGAGCCGACGGGTGAACGTGTGAATGGCTGGTTAGTCCATCTGATCAAATTCTTTTTTTTCGTCTTTTTTTTTTGTCTTTTTGCCATTTCTTGGGCCACTCCCCCGGCATATGGCATATGGAGCTTCCCAGGCTGGAGGTTGAATCGGAGCTGTAGCCGCTGGCCTACACCACAGCTCACAGCAACGCCGGATCCTTAACCCACTGAGTGAGGCCAGGGATCGAACCCGCAACCTCATGGGAAGTAGAATAATTTTCATTAGAAAATGGGCTTACTTTTGATATTTGAATCTGCAAACGTTTTTGAATTTCTCCATTTTAACATTTATTACAACAAATGTCAATAGATACAACGCACGCAAATAAAAGCTTTTCGATACCATTTAAGAGTCCCTCAGTTCAAAGTGTTTGAGAACCGCTGTGGTAAGTTCAGGAAGAGACTAAAAACGGGAAGAAGGTCAGAATGGCTGTGTGAGTATGAAGGCTGGATTTGGCACGCTGACGGTAGAGCATAAGGATCCAGTCTGAGATGCGACGTGGATAAAAACATCAGAAGCCCTACAGCCCGAAAGACGGATGGTGTCTTCCCGCCATAGACTCAAAACAAAACCTTACGGAACCGTGGAATAAAGGTACGGAGGCACGGAGTTCTGAGATTTCCTCTTCTTTCTAGCTTTACTGAAGTGTACCCGACAAAAACGTTATCCGTTTAGGCTGCGTCACATGACTTTCTCAAGGCACACAATGCGATGATTTCATACACGCATATGCTGCCAAACGACGATCAGGATGACGTTGCGGACACACCTGTCACCTTGCGGAGCAGGGTTTTTGGTGGTGAAACAATTAAGATCTGCGGTCTTAGCCGATTTCAAGTACACAACACAGTATCATTACCCACAAGGCGTTCCCTCGGAAGAGCAATTCCTAGGGCCCCAAAGCTACTCTAGTTCACCCAGAGAAATTGGAAGTGGTTTAAAATGCATTATTCTCAAAGCCCTTTCGGTTACCACGGAATACGGGATGTCAGTGCAAAGAACTGGAGAGAGGAGAGAATTACAGGCAACGCCTCCAACCTATCTGTTTTCAAGCCCGTCTCCGCCACCCACTAGCTATGCACCCTTGGGAAAATCACCTTCATCTGTAGGACGGAGAGCATATTGCCTGCTGCACAGGCTGATCGCCAAGGTGACGTGAACTGGGGTGTGTGTGACAGTCACTGCCGCCCAGGGTCCGGCACGTGGCAAGCAGGCGTGTCGGCCGCCACCACTGTCACACGACTGTCCTCCTCCTGGAAAACGCTACGGAAAACAGATGCTGCAGAACTACCTCCACGAAGGGTTCAGGAGGTGGACTGGACACAGAGTCAGACTCCAACGTCGACCTGAGGACGGACAGCATGCAAGCCCCTCCCTCCCCGAGTCCAGGGCTCGCACGCTGGTGCAAGTTCAAACCACACAAGCCCAGGCCGGGTCCCAGGAACCCCGAGCCAGTCTCCCCCACCCCACCCCCGCCAGAAAGCCTGATTATGTAAATAAACTCTTCGTGCCCACGTGCCGTGACAGTCAGCCTCAACATCAGAACGAGTTTCTGGGCAGGGTCCACCCTACGACTGTGGAGTTTTCCCGAGAGAGCGGAACTAAACCAAACCAAAAATTAGTCATAGAAAAAGGGTTAAGAATGTTGCGGATAGAAAGGGTTAGGGGAGTTCCTATCGTGGCGCAGCGGTTAACGAATCCGACTAGGAACCATGAGGTTGCGGGTTCGATCCCTGCCCTTGCTCAGTGGGTTAACGATCCGGCGTTGCCGTGAGCTGTGGTGTAGGTTGCAGACGCAGCTCGGATCCCGAGTTGCTGTGGCTCTGGCGCAGGCCGGTGGCTACAGCTCCGATTCAACCCCTAGCCTGGGAACCTCCATATGCCGCGGGAGCAGCCCAAGAAATAGCAAAAAAACAAAAAAACAAAAAAAAAAAGAAAGGGTTAGGAATGTCAGGAAAGCCGCAAGGTCAACCCAAAGGTTCTGTGAGACGCGCCTGTCACGGTGTGAAATGTGCTAATGAGTGTCTGAAAAGCACTTATTACGGCATTTCAAAACTTTCTAAAATACGTTACTAGCAATCAAATCCTTACATCTGCCCCTAGGGAACCCGGGGATCGGTTCCAGGACCCCTCAGAGACCAAAAGCCACTGAAAGTTCAAGTCACTTATGTAAAATAGCACAGCGCTTGCACACAACTTACGTACATCCTCCTGCACACCTTAGCTTTTTCTGGTTTTTGGTTTTTGTCTTTTGGTCTTTTTAGGGCCACACCTGCGGCACGCGGAGGTTCCCAGGCTAGGGGTCGAATCGGAGCTGTAGCTGCCGGCCTACACCACAGCCACAGCAACGCGGGATCTGAGCCGCATCTGTGACCTACACCACAGCTCACAGCATCGCCGGCTCCTTAACCCACTGAGCGAGGCCAGGGATTCCTTAACCACTGAGCCATGATGGGAACTCCTTCCCATACACTTTAAATGGTCCGAATTACTTAGAATATCTAATGCAAATACTATGCACATAATTGTAAAAATAATGTAAATGTTTTGTAAATAGTTCTCAAGGCAGATTCAAGGTTTTGCTTTTGGAATTTCCACCCTTCCCCCTCCCTTTTTTTTTTTTTTTTTTGTCTTCTTGTCTTTTTGTCTTTTCAGGGCCGCACTCTAATTGGAGCTACAGCGGCTGGCCTATGCCAGAGCCACAGCAACGCTGGATCCTTAACCCACTGAGAGAAGCCAGGGATCAGACCAGCAACCTCATGGTTCCTATTCGGATTCGTTTCCACTGCGCCACGACAGGAACTCCCCCCCCACCCCAAATATTTTTGAATCTTCATGGAGGCGGAACCCGCAGACACAGAGGACCGACTGTAACAGGATCCGAGTTTCTGTATTTTCATAGACCTCAGGATGTGATCAGTATATCCATGAAATATACTGATTAAAAGGCAAGAAAGTGTATGGTTATGGGGAGGGATTCTGTACTTCTATTTCCAAATTCAACATCTGTTTTTTTAAAATACTGACACAATATTTTAATTTAAATAAAATTTAAGGCATTCCCATTGTGGCTCAGTGGGTTAAGAATCCAACACAGTGCCCCTGAGGATGCAGGTTGAAGCCCTGGCCTTGCTCAGTGGATTAAGGATCCAGCGTTGCCACAAGCTATGGTTTAGGTCACAGATGCGGCTCGGATCTGGCGTTGCTGTGGCTGTGGTGTAGGTCAGCAGCTGCAGCTCTGATTTGACCCCTAGCCTGGGAACCTCCATACGCCACAAGTGTGGACGTAAAAAAAAAAAAAAAAGAAAGAAAGAAAAGAAAAAGAAAAACATTTGTAAGCTTTTGCAAATATTGTTCAAGTTCTTTCCTCCTTCACTTGTTCTACCTAGATCTTAAATGATTCAAAATAACCTATATAAGTGTCAGATCTAAAAAAAAAAAAATCCCAGGCAGTTCCCTTTGTGGCTCAGCGCTTAATAAACCCAACCAGGATCCATAAGGATGCGGGTTTGATCCCTGGCCTTGCTCAGTGGGTTAAGGATCCCACGTGGCTGTGGCTGTGGTGCAGGCCGGCTGCTGTAGCTCTGATTCGACCCCTAGCCTGGGAACTTCCATATGCCATGGGCGCGGCCCTAAAAAGCAAAAAACAAAATAAAAAATACATTTTTTTAATTTTAAAAAATCCCTGCTTTTTAAGGAAAAGCCAGAGAAAGGGGGACTGAAAGGAAATATGTCAGAGGGTTAGTAGGACTATTCCTTGGTGGCAGGATCATATATAACTTATTTTTCACTTCATAGTTTTCCAGTTTCTAGATTATCAATGAACAGCAAGTCACTTACATTTTGAAGCACTTCTGTGGCTGTCATTTGGTTGTTGTTTTCTTCACATTCGTTGGACAAACGTGCGTAGGAACTGTGGGTACCGGCATTGAGATGCTTGGGAATCTCAGGCAAATCTTTATCTGTCAAAAAAAAAAAGCCCAGGGACACCTATAGTAGACTGAGATGACCTATCATCTTCAAAATGATGCCGAAGATCAACCAGAAACACTCTCATCTTAATTAGGAATTAGAGTTCCTACGAATACAATATAAACCTGTACGTACATGTTTTCAGATCAACCAAAAAAATTCTTAATGAAAAAATTTTTAAATAAAGTGGCAGATTAAAATACAGCTTATCAAAACTAAGTCCTGCAGCTTCCGTTCTGGCTCAGCGGTAACAAACCCGACTGGTGGAGTTCCCATCGTGGCTCAAGGGAAACGAATCTGACTAGTATCCATGAGGATGCAGGTTAGATCCCTGGCCTGGTTCAGTAGGTTGAGCGCATCTGGCATTGCCATGAGTTGTGGTGTAGGTCGCCGATGCAGCTTGGATCTGACGTTGCTGTGGCTCTGGGGTAGGCCGGCAGCTGTAGCTCCAATTCGACCCCTAGCCTGGGTGCGGCCCTAAAAAGACAGAAAAAAAAAAAATTAGAACCTGACAGCTCTAAGTTTTGTCCCTGGCAGAATGAATGAACTTACGTGTATAGTTAAAAGGTGGAAATCACCTCAACGGCACGGCTCCAGGGTACATTCCGTTGCAGGGCTTATAAGCCATCCTCATACACAGGACATGTAATCCAAAACAATCCGAGTTTTCCCCAAAATACTCCCGAGGACCTAGAAAGGGAGGCAGTGCCTACCAACCAAAGGAAGCAGATGACTTCCTTCCGGCAGAGTACCACAGAGCTGCCACCAGGAGAGGTGACAGCATCCCTCCACGGACGTGAAAAGGGAGTCTGGCAGCCCTTATCTCTTTAAAAAGACAAGAAAAACACAGGAATACTTCCCATGTGAGAACTGGAGAAATGACCCACTGGGGTAGCAGACCGGCCTCTTACAGCCTCTGCCGGTAATCCCGTCCGCAACAGGAGTCAGCCATCAGTTTCAAAAGCACCCCAAGTAGGCATGTCCAGCCCTACGTATTCCGAATAGCTTGTGAAAGTGGCACAAGGCTCTCACGGCAGAAAATGACAGACACCAACGACACGCCTCCCCCGTGCACGAAAACGGCCTGAGTCCCGGGAGTTTCGGTTTCATCCTTCCTTTGGACTTGAGGACAGGCCTGCTACGCAGCCATCTAGCGTTTATATACTGCTCTTATAGGTGATTTTTTTTTTTAATTATGCCTAGTTCCCTGCACTACTAATTCTTCAAAGCAAACACCTATACACTTAAATCGTATACCAATTTTCAACAAGAGAACATTACAGAATACATTAAGGCAAAGTCACTTGACCAAAAAAAAGGACAGCAACTAGACGAGGTTAGAGGAGCCGCAGATAAGCCTACAGTGGGCGCAGGTGACACGGACACACAGCTGCCGGGCGACGCCACCTCCTGCCCACGGTCCCCGGTCTTGTACGCACAGGAAGGGCCTTGGCCCTGACCCCTCCCTCCCCGGGGCAGGAGCCCACACAGCGGGTCTACCGCCGTCTGTGGGAGTGGGTCTCCCTGTGCCAGGTCAGTGCGTGCTCCTCCGTTCACCCCCGTGGGGTCTCAGGGGTCCTCAGACACGGCCCCCGCTGTGGGTACTCAGACTCCTCCGGGGAGGGGTCGGGTTTTCTGCTGCAGCTCAGGAGGGGTGTGTGCGGGCCATTTGCCCTGCGTCGGCTGCGGGGGAACCTGCTGGCCTTGGGGGACAGACACACACTTCTTCTTGGAGCTGACGGTGCTGTCTCTGCGGGGTGAAAGCGCCGTTTTCCTAGGCGACTCTGACACTGAGTGACGAGCCCTGCTGTCCTCTGGGAGTTGGTGCCCACGCCCCGCCCCATCCTGTCTCTGTGACGAACTTCCCTCATGACCACAGCAGTTCTCAGTGTGGTCCGTGCGTCATCGGGATGCCCCAGAGCCTTTCTTGCCGTCTACAATGTCAAGACGGCTCTCATAACCACACTGAGATGCCATCTGCCTCTGCAGCTGTGTTGACATTGTACAGATGATGCAAAACCCAAGGTGGAAAACTGCTGGCACCTTAGTGCACACCAAGGCAAACTGTTCAGGCACCGCTGTGCACTCATGGAGAGCAGACTGCAGCCTCGTCAAGACGGGTGGGAAAGCTTTTAACGCTTCACAATTACAGATATGTATTCAAAGATTATAAGGAGGCATTATTATGGCTATAGCAGAAAGTCATTTTCTATTCTCACATACTTTGATATGTGAATTATGCAAGCTACAAAAGGTTCATCGTAACTGCTTGCACCCGCAAACACAGGCGCTGTGACTGTTCGCTTCCAAATAGTTTGCTGAATTTCCTATAAGATGAGTGCCCGGGAACAGCCACAGCAGAAAAGAAAGGCTCTAAACTTTACAGTAAGATGACTGCTCAGAGACAGGTAAGCTATCACAGCGAGAAGTCTCCTGAGCTGTCTCACAAGTTCAGCTTCGCAGAAAAAGCCAAACACTGCACACACTAAACTAACCGCTATGAGGACGAATTCTTAGGTTTCCCCCCAATCATTTTTTGTCAAGAAAAATTTTTCCATATCAGGCATTGATGGTTATGCTCACTGGCATGTGCAAAATTATCTTCCCATTAAGTTCCACCGCGTCATCGCTCAATTACAACAGAAACGTACAAATTCGAAAGGCTTCTTTTGACATTTTCAGCGTAATTTAGTACAACTTTGGTCTAAAGCATCAGGCACACAGAAGACTTCTTCCACCCCAACACTTTAAGAGGGGAACTCTAAGGATATTTCTTCTGTCTTTTCTGCTTTTTATCAGGTCTACTTTTTTTTTTTTTTAACCTTTTTAGGGCTGTAACTGAGGCATACAGAAGTTCCCAGGCTAAGGGCTGAATTGGAGCTGCAGCTGCTGGCCTACACCACAGCCACAGCAACGCCAGATCCAAGCTGAATTTGCGACCTACACTGCAGTTCACAGCAACGCAGGATCCTTAACCCACTTGACAGAGACCAGGGATCGAACTCACACCCTCATGGATACCAGGCAGGTCCTTAACCTGCTGGGCCACTACAGGAACTCCCCAGTTCTCCATTCTGAAAGTACTTTGGACACTTATAATCTACCCAGCTTCTGCCACTGAGCAGTAGAAATTCAGCACAAACCAACCACCTAAAGCGCCCAGGCTGGGTCTTTCTATCTTTCCTACCTGATTTCAGGGCAGAGGACATTGGCCACAGGGGAAAAACGCCCGTGGCAGGAACGAGCCAGCTTTTTCAGTTGCCTGCCCCATGCGTGCAGGGCCCACGAGAAGGTCAAGGTCGCTATGGTCCCCTGGGGTGAGGGTCTGACCCGGGACTCAGGCCGGGGAGCACTGTCTGCTGATAATAGAAAAGGGATTGTTTCTCGATTTCCTTTGTTTCCTGACTCCTCTGCAGCGTCAAAGTCTTGACGTTTTTGCCTCAGGTGGTTTTCATTTCTGGTTCAAAACTGCGATAGGACTTTATCCTTGAACAGGAAATGAAAACGTGCTTCTGAGGACCTGGCACAGCCCTCACCCGCAGGTCTCCTCCCAAGCCTTCCCTCCGAGCAGCACAGTCCCCGCCAAGGAGAGGAGAGGGTCAGACGTGAGGCTTTCCTCTGATAAACGTCAGGCTCCTGGAGCAGTACTTGGATTTACATTTGAATGCATTACTTTAACAATGCAGATCCACAGATAGGAACAAAAAGAGAAAAGAAGGCAGAAAAAGGCAATTTAAAAGGGTGATGTTGCGCCTTCCCCCCCAGGTTTATTGACATATAACCGAACACACTGAGGCGGAATACTAACCCAGGGAGTCGGTGGAGGAGCCTGGGCTCGAAGCCATTGATGCCCGTTTGTGGTTTAAGGGCTCCAGGGAGTAACATCCCCACAGGCCTTGTTTACTGTTGGGAGTGGACCTACACCCAGATGGACATTAATCCCTAATCCCCTGTGACTCAGTTTACAGGGAGAAAAGGGAAAGGAAACTATGAGACTTCCGGGACATTCCCACCCCTAAGACCCCTATTGGACAAGGACTGACACAGGTAACTGGGCAAGGCCAATGGGAGAAGACCACATCTCTCTGGACCCCATGCTGGTAACCCCCCATCTTTAAGGAATAAAAACCCCTAAAGGACAATAGAGAAAGGGGGTTCTTCTTCCCCCTCCCAGCCTGTCCTGGGAGCTATTTGCTTTTCTTTAATAAAGACTGGAGTTCCCGTCGTGGTGCAGTGGTTAACGAATCCGACTGGGAACCATGAGGTTGCGGGTTCGGTCCCTGCCCCTGCTCAGTGGGTTAACGATCCGGCCTTGCCGTGAGCTGTGGTGTAGGTCGCAGACGCGGCTCGGATCCCGCGTTGCTGTGGCTCTGGCGTAGGCCGGTGGCTGCAGCTCCGATTCGACCCCTAGCCTGGGAACCTCCATATGCCGTGGGATCGGCCCAAAGAAATAGCAAAAAGACAAAATAAAATAAAATAAAATAAAGACTGCTTGCTTGCTGCCTGTGTGTTCACGGAGTTCATTCCTCGACCACCGTGAACAAGAACCCGGATTCCGGTATCATCCTTCCAGTATCAATACGATTGGGCATTAAATCTTTGCCACAAGGCACACAATTTAAAAAAATACTCTATTGCAAATGTGGAGGGGTAAATGCTGCTGAAATGACAGCTAGGTATCTGTGACTTCACCCAGTATAGAAAGAATCCCCTTCCCTCCCCCACATACACAAAGAGAGGTCTACCTCAGAAATCTGGTAGCTGTGTTTTTTGTTTGGTTTTGGTTTGTTTTTGGTTTGTTTGGGTTTTTTTGTCTTTTTAGGGTGGAACCCACAGCACACGGAAGTTCCCAGGCTAGGGGTCAAATTGGAGCTGCAGTGGCCCGCCTACGCCACAGCCATGGCAACAAGGGATCCAAGGGACAGCCATGACCTATGCTCCAGCTCGCAGCAAGGCCAGATCCTTAACCCACTGAGCAAGGCCAGGGATCGAACCTGCAACCTCACAGATCCCAGTCTGGTTCATTACTGCTGAGCCACGACAGGAACTCTGGTAGCTGAGGTTTTTAAAAATTAGACTTTATTTTTTGGAGTTTTAGGTTTATGGAGCAACTGAGCAGGAAGTACCGAATGTTGTTATATACTCTCTGCCCACACTGGGTCTCCCTACTATTAACGACCTGCGTAGCTGTGGTACATTCACTCAATTAATGGACCAGCAGCGATCATTATTATTAACTAAAGCCTATGGTTTACCCGAGGGCTCACTCTTGGGGTTGTTCCTTCTACGGGTTTGGACAAATGCGTAATGACACGTATTCATCATTAGTTTCACGACCCTAAAAATCCTCTGTGTTCGGCCTTCCATCACTCCCTCTCCTTGAGCCTGGAAACCACTGTCTCCACTAGGTTTGTCCTTTTCAGAATGTCAGGGTTGCAACCATGCAGTAGTTGGCGTTTCCAGACTTCTTCCACTCAGCAGTGTGCATGTAGGATCCTCCACGTCTTTTCTGATAACTCGTTTCTTCCCAGTGCTGAATAGCGCTCCATTGTACGGAGCTACCACAGTTGTTTATTCGGTCACCTATCAAAGAACACAGCATACAGAGATCTCCTTTACAAACTGCTATGTTTACAACTGCAATTTAAAAAAAAAATTTTTCTAGAGTTGCAATATGATCCAGCAATCCTATTCCTGGGCACATATCCAGATAAAACTCTAAGAAAAAAAAAAAAAATACATGCACCCCTATGTCCACAGCAGCACTATTCGCAATAGCCAAGACAAGGAAACAACCTAAATGTCTGTGGACAGATGAATGGATTAAGAAACAAAAAAGACAGGGGATATACATAAACTGAAAAATGATAGCCATAAATCCAACTACATCAATAACACTGAACACGAATAAATTAAACAATCTAATAAAAAACAGGGTCACTAGAATAGATTAAAAAAAGATCCAACAATGTGATGCCTACAGGAGATACACTTCATTTGTCATATAAAAATCATGCAAACAGCCAACATAATAAAGGCCACATATGAGAAACCCAGAGCTAACATCATTCTCAACAGTGAAAAGCTGAAAGAATTCCCACTGAGATCAGGAACAAGACAAGGATGTCTGCTCTCACTATTCAACATAGTTCTGGAAGTCCTAGCCACAGCAATCAGAGAAGAAAAAGAAATAAAAGGAGTCCAAATTGGAAAGGAAGAAGTAAAACTATCTCTATTTGCAGATGACATGATACTATACCTAGAAAATCCTATAAGACAGTACCAGAAAACTGTTAGAGCTCATCCACGAATTTGGCAAAGTTACAACATACAAAATTAATACACAGAAGTTGACTGCATTTCTATGTACTAACAACAAAGGATCAGAAAGAGAAATTAGGTAAATAATCCCATTTACCCTCACATCAAAAATAATAAAATACTTGGGAATAAACCTACCTAAAGAGACAAAAGATCTTCACTCTGAAAACTATAAGACACTGATGAAAGAAATCAAAGATGACACAAACAGATGGAAAGACATACCATGCTCTTGGATTGGAAAAATCAATTTCAAAATGACTATACTACCCAAGGCAATCTACAGATTTAATGCAATCCCTATCAAATTACCAAGGACATTTTTCACAGAACTTGAACAAAATATTTTAAAGTTTGTTTGGAAAACAAAAGACCCAGAATAGCCAAAGACATCCTGACAAAGAAAAAGAGCTGGAGGATTCAGGCTCCCTGGCCTCAGACTATACTGCAAAGCTACAGTCATCAAAAGTGTATGATACTGGCACAAAGACAGAAATACAGATCAGTGGAACAGGATAGAAAGCCCAGAGTTAAACCCAACTAATCTATGACAAAGGAGTTAAGAATATTCCATAGAGAAAAGACAGCCCCTTCAATAAGTGGTGCTGGGAAAACTGGACAGCCACATATAAAAGAATGAAATTAGAAGATTTCCTAACACCATACACAAAAATAAACTCAAAATGGATTAAAGACCTAAATATAAGACCAGATACTATAAAACTCTTAGAGGAAAACATAGGCCAAACACTCTCTGACATAAACCAGAGCAACATCATCTGAGACCTACCTCCTAGAGTAATGACAATAAAAACAAACAAATGGGACTTAATTAAACTTAAAAGTTTCTGCACAGCAAAAGAAACCCTAGACAAAGTAAAAAGACAACCGGCAGAATGGAAGAAAATATTTGCAAATGAAGCGACTGACAAGGGATTAATCTCTAAGATTTATAAACACCCTCTGCAGCTCAATACCAAAAAAAAACACAACCGCATCAAAAAATGGGCAGAAGATCTGAACAGACAATTCTCCAAAGAAGACATACGGATGGCCAAAAAACACATAAAAAGATGTTCAACATCACTAATTATTAGAGAAACACAAATCAAAACCACTATGAGGAGTTCCCATCATGGCTCAGTGGTTAACGAATCTGACTAGGAACCATGAGGTTGTGGGTTCCATCCCTGGCCTTGCTCAGTGGGTTAAGGATCCAGCTGTGGTGTAGACTGCAGAAGCACCGCGGATCCCCCACTGCTGTGGCTCTGGCGTAGGCCAGTGGCTACAGCTCTGATTAGACCCCTAGCCTGGGAACCTCCATATGCCAAGGGTGTAGCCCTAGAAAAGGCAAAACAAAAAACAAAAGAAACCCCACCACGATGAGGTACCACCTTACACCAGCCAGAATGGCCATCATCAAAAAGTCTACAAACAATAAATGCTGGAGAGGGTGTGGAGAAAAGGGAACCCCATTACACTGTTGGTGGGAATGTAAATTGGTACAACCACTGTGGAAAACAGTATGGAGATGCCTCAGAAAACTAGAAATAGAATTACCATTTGATCCAGCAATCCCATTCCTGGGCATCTATCCAGAGAAAACCATGACTTGAAAAGACACATGGACTCCAGTGTTCACTGCAGCACTATGTACAATAGCCAAGACATGGAAACAACCTAAATGCCCATCAACTGAGAAGTGGATCAAGAAGATGTGGTACCTACACACATTGAAATATTACTCAGCCACTAAAAGGAAAGAAATAACAGTATTTGCAGCAATATGGTTGGACCTAGAAATTATCACGCTAAGTGAAGTCAGTCCGACAAGGAGACACCAACATCAAATGCTGTCACTGACACGCGGAATCTGAAAAAAGGACACAGTGAACTTCTTTGCAGAAGATACTGACTCGCAGCCTTCGAAAAACTTTGACTTCCAAATGAGACAGGCTGGGGGGTGGGGGGAATGCACTGGGGGTTTGGGATGGAAATGCTATAAAATTGGGTTGTGATGATTGTTGGACACCTATAAATGCAACTGAGTAATAGAAAATGCTGTTAAAAAACATGCAAGCAGCAGCGACAAGAAAGCTGGGATGACTGTGCTAATATCAGACAAAATAAACTTTAAATTAAGAAAACAAAAAGTTGCTAGAGAAAAGAAGGACATTTTGCAACATTAAAGGTATCAAGCCAACAAAAAGATATAATATTTATAAATACACCCAGCCCAAGTTAACAGAAATGAAGGGACAAATGGACACCTCAACAATAAGTGATGCTGTTAAGATATCATTTCCAGCCAGGCATCTAACAGATGCTGAAATTCGCAATATAAATGACACAGACCTCTTCATCCCACTCCCCTTAAACTCCGCTCCTCCTTTAGTGTCTGTAGGAGTAACCGCATCCATCCAACTGCTTGAGCCAAAATACCTTTTTTTTGGCCACCATGCAGGATGTAGGGGGTCCTGGGCCAGGGGTTGAACCTGAGCCGCAGCAGTGACACCACCACTGGATCTTTAACAACCCTGCCACCAGGGAATCCAAAATACCTCCAAGTCACTGTCTCTCCCACTTCAGATCCAACTGATCGGTGAATTCTACAGCCCACACTTTCAAAGCACATCCAGAATCCAGCCACTTTTTCCACTTCCACCCTGGTCTAAGCCACCACCGTCACTCACCAGGATTACTGAATTACACTCCTGACTGGATTCCACCTTTTCTCCCTGGTCCCCAACTCTCTGTCTCCATATAGCAGCCAAGAGAACCTTCCGAAATATATTAAATCATGTTATTCTTCAACCCTGCCCTTAACCTGTCCAATAAAGTAAACGAAATCCAAATCCTACAACCTCCCTTTCCAACCTTATTACCTATTCCTTTAATCATGGTACTCTCCTCAAACTGTCCCCTCACTGTCATCATTAAGTTTTTAAACGTAGTTTAAAACGCAATTCTAGTTCTTTAAATATAATGAATATATGTGTACAAGTATAAAAAAGTGAGAAAGGAGAGGCCCTATCATAAAACATGAATAATAATTATCTACAGGTAGCAGGATTACAGACAATTTTTTTTCTTATTGCAAAAAGCGTTCCTAATGTATGTATTATTTATGTGTAACTTATGTAATAAAACATATGAAAAGCTGTGTATAAAACCCCTTACACCTAGTGTACTGATAGTATTTAACTATATACCAAATCTGGAACTAAACAGACAAACAAAAAATCAGAACAAAAGAAACAAACTAAAAACAAAAACAAAACCTACCGCGCCTACAGAAATAACCAGTATTTACCAATACAGGCTCCAGGAAGTTTCATTCATTATTTCATTTAATTCGTGTAGTAATCCTACGTGATGAGAACTATCACCCTCATGTTACTGGTGTGTAAGGTGCGGCTCAAAAGGTTAAACACGTGTGAGGATTCAGAGGAAGAAGGTTCATTAAACCCATGTGAAGATTCAGAGGAAGTGCTGAAGCCCACCCCAGGTCTACCTGACTCCAAGGCCAAGTTCTAAACACCACTGTTGATGCAGCCTCATCAGAATCACCTACAATAGAGCCACACCAACCCCACTGGACACCCAGTATCAACGAAAGGGGTACCATGTAGCTATGAAAACCTTTATTACAACTAGAATTATGTAAAAATTGATGGGCATGTTCCCTGGAAAAGCAAACCATCACAGTCCATACAGGAGTACAAGAAAACAGTATTTTACATGGAAATAGGTCAAAACAAGCCCATATGTTGATGCTGCTTCCATTTGGATATAATGGAATCCTGGGTGGTTTTCAATTCGTTCTTTTTTGCTTTGCTGTATTTCCCAGATTTTCGTGAATGCGTTAGAACTGCTTTCAAACAAAACCCAAAACCTCATTTTCATGGACAAAGGGAAACGTATCTGCTCCGTAATGAAAGAACTCAACCCAGTGTTGAGTTTCCCAAGCAGCTCCAAACCTCAAGCCTAGACCTAAAAGAGGCAAAACCTTACATAGTATCTAAAAGGTCGTCGGCGTTCTTTCAACTGACGTGGGGGACACTCAGCGCGGGCCAGTCTTCCTGAAAGGAGTTCGTGGTGCTTTTATTTTCGTTTGCAGCCTGCATTCTAACGAGCTATTAAGAGCTTATCTGGATTGCTGACAACGGTGCCGCTTAGAGGCTCCAAATTTAATAATCCCTCTGCACGGGAGGAACACTGTTCTAAAGCACGGCCACACTGTCTGGAAGATGTACCTGGTACGAAAGCACTAAGACTTAGAAGATGGTGGGGGAAAGTCCAAGTGCGCAAAAGGCAGGCTTGCCCCCCAAACCGAGGGTGTGGTCGCCCGGCGCCAGGCGCTGCGGTCCCCGCGGCCTCGTCTCCGCCAGCAGCACAGAGCGGACCTCAGGGGTCTACGCTCCATCACCGCCGCAGCGGCAACACCGGGTCGAAGGCGGGCAGCGCCAGCGGAAAGGCAGCTTCCGGGCGGGGCACGGCGGGGCCCGCAGCCGCCACTCTCCCCAGGCCCGCCCACCGCTGCCCGGACGCACGCACGCACGCACGCACGCACGCACGCACGCACGCGCCTCTCCGGGCGGTGCGCGGGCTCAGTGACCGAGAAACGCGCGCTCACCGAGGCCCCGCCCCTCCAGGGACTTCCGGCGGGAGGGGCCCGAGGCGGCCCCGGCCCCGGCTCCTTTCCGGTGCAAAGCTTCCCCGGGTCAGGCGGGGCAGACCCGCGAGGATGAGAGGACGGGGTTCAAGACTGAACAGGAAGAGCTGAACTTAAGTGTGTCGCTCAGGAAACGTTTGGTGAATGATGAATCACTGGATGTTTGCTTTACGTCCACCTTCCAAGACCCCGTTGTTTCCAAAACGACACCCGGAACATAGCCTGGGTGAGTCCTGGACAAACCCTGTTCCTAGTGCACTCTCCGAACGAACGTAGCATCCTGCAAGCGAACTTGGTGAGGGATTTTTTTGCTTTTTAGCGCCAAACCCGCGGCGTATGGAGGGTCCCAGTCTAGGGGTCCAATTGGAGCTACAGCCACAGCCACGTGGGAGGAATTTTTAAAAGAAATTTTTTTGCCAGCATCATTTTCTGAAACTTGATTTTTACCGTGCTCTTTTTTAAATGCTTGGTTTGCCAAGTCTAAACTTGGACAGTCACAGTCAGGCTTCACACCTGAAGCTTGGTCCCTATGTTCCCCACCTGCCTTTCCCCACACGTCCGTCCGCCTAACGTGAATCTCCACTTAAGCGTGCTGCCAAGAAATGCAGAGCAGAGACCATGGAGAGCATACGGTGGCTGAGGAAACTGGTTCACGAGCTCTCCACTCATCAGCGACAAGGAAGAGACTACCCCTTCTGGACCCAGAGAAATAAAGCATTTCTGGATGCCAATCCAGTGCTCTCTCCATAACCTTTATTCAAAAAGCATTTGAGAACCAAAGAGCTGTACGAGTGGGTACCCAAGGAGTAGATGCTAAACAAATGAAGTTTCTGTAGGAAGCAGCACGATAAGAAGGAACCGCACAGACTCGAGAGATTTCAGTTCATACCGCGGTTTGGCGCTTAGGAACTGAGTCATCATAAGAAAACCTACTTGCTAGCGCCAGTTTTCTAGGCTGCTTCTGCTTAAAAGTATGTTATTCTACTTCATCTCCAAGACAAGAACTCTTACTGGTTTGTAGTCACTTCCAAGAAATCTGTAAGAGGTCTGCAGTACATACACTATGTTCATTTATCTTAACTTTAAAGTTATTTAAAATAATGTACTAAATTTCCTGTTACTTTAATAACATTTGAGCTATTCTTAACATAATGGCACATGGCCTTGCCTTCGTGGGACAGAGAATATAAAACCTTAACTACAACATTGTATACATAATAGCTTTGAAAAGATATATTGGAATGAGAATCTAGAGGCAGGAACAATTAGTAGAACTCTGAAATCCCAACTTACACGCTATTAGTAAATAAATATATTGGTTGAAAATATAAACCAATAATAGCACAGTGGTTAACAAATCCAACTAGGAATCATGAGGTTGAGGGTTCGATCCCTGGCCTTGCTCAGTGGGTTAAGGGTCTGGCGTTGCCGTGAGCTGTGGTGTAAGTCACAGACACGGCTTGGATCCCACGTTGCTGTGGTTCTGGCGTAGGCCAGCGACTACAGCTCCAATTGGACCCCTAGCCTGGGAACCTCCATATGCCGCGGGAAGGGGCCCTAGAAAAGGCAAAGAGACAAAAAAAAAAAAAGAAAGAAAGAAAATATAAACCATTCTTAACATAGTTCTGAAAACTATTTTCTTTGAAAGAAGCCTTCTGGATTTCCCTGGTGGCACATCAGGTTAACAATCAGGCAATGTCACTGCTATTGTGGAGGCTGTGGCTCCCGTCTGATCCCTGGCCTGGGAACTTCCACATGCCTCAGGCGATGCCCAAAGGAGAGAAAAAAAAAAAAAAAAAAGCAGCAGCAGCATTCTAAATTATTATACCTGAATTTGATTATTAAGGGGAGAGAAAGCCTTCATAAAGGAAAGAATAGAATTAAGGACCATATAAAGAGATGCTACAGGAGTTCCTGTTGTGGCGTAGGGGAAACGAATCTGACTAGGAACCATGAGGTTGCACGTTCATTTGATCCCTGGCCTCGCTCAGTGGGTTGAGGATCCAGCATTGCTGTGAGCTGTATAGGTCACAGATGCGGCTCAGATCTGGCGTGGCTGTGGCTTAGGCTAGCAGCTGCAGTTCTGATTCAACCCCTAACCTGGAAATCTACATATGCCACGGGGGTGCAGCCTTAAAAAGCAAAAAAAAAAAAAAAAAAAAAGGAAATGCTACAATAGGTGTGGGGTGGGGCAACCCCCAAAAGTCAATAAATATCCAAGGTTGATTTAATGTTCTATGTTAGTAATATTCATGGGGGGAAACGCTTATTAACATTTTAACATGTTTGGAATTCAGCCAACCAGGGACTTATTTTGTTGGAATATTTGTAACTCCTCCCCTCTATAAAATCATGAGGTATATAAGATCAGATATTCCGAGGTCAAAATTCTAGGCCAAACCCCAAAAACTCAGTTGCTGACAAGAATAAAAGTGATCGCCACCCTGCTTTTAAGTTTCGGATCACGGAGAAAGATACTTTTGAGAGAGAGCATATAAAAACATACGTTAAAAGCTCTCCAAGAGCCAATAAATGTTTTCTCATACAATAGTTCATTACTCATAATGAGATACACAACCATTACATAATCGCATTACTGTAGATGCCATTATTATGGAAACACAATCACATGAAGGTATTCGGGCCAAAAATATTACTTAAAAATTCAATTTACGGAACCAGCGAACCTGAACAGGAGCAAGGGACTCCTGAATCCTTATCCTGAAGATTTCAAATAAATGTATCAACAATAGCTCCCTCTGTCCTGGCTCCAGCCCTACCTTTTTTTCTCAACTTGCCTTTCTACAAGCTTTCCCTTAATGCCTTAATGCTAGGCAATAAAAAAGCATTTATTATGCTCCCAGCGTTGCTCTTGTTTGCCCTAGTTTCGGAATTTTAACCAAGTCTGGGTCCCACAGTGAAACCGCTTCTCAGAACTGCGGCCACGGTGCAGACAGCCTCCTCCCTCCGCTCCCTCCTCCCCCCAGCACCCAGAACTCCGCTTGGGTTCCAGCACGCAGCCCAGGCAACGTAACCGCTTACGGCCCGAGCCGGCGCCGCAGCCCAGCCCCGCCCCGCCCCGGAAGTGCGTCACGACGCTCGCGCGCCCCGTCCCCGGATGCACTTTTATATCCGGATTCTTCGAGCGGCCTCAGCTCCACGGTTCCCGACGCGGTCGGCACATGCGCGAGGACCCTGCTCTCTCTTCCTCCGCCTCCACTGGCTCCCACCGTCCGGGAAGCCGCCGCCACCGCCGCCGAGGAGTCAGGAAGTTCAAGATGGCCGCCGCGGAGGCTCCGACGCTGCGGGAACAGCCAGAGTAAGTAGTCTGGGAGCGCGGAAGGCCGGCGTCCGGGCCCGGCCGAGGGGGAACCGGCGGAGAGCTGCCAGGCGGGCGGGAAAGTTCGGGCCCCGCGGCCACGGCCAAACTTTGCCTCGCGCGCGCGCGCGGGTCGTGGGGCGCGGGCGGGCGGCAAGCCGCGCTCCGCTCGTCCGGAGGCCGCGGCTGTTGGGTCCAGGGCGGCGGGGCCTGCCGCGTCGTTGCCCCGGGAGGCGTGGGCGCGAGCGGCCTCTACAGGTCCGGGGCGCGAGGCCCCAGCGCGGGCGCGCCTTCCGCCTGTCCTCGGCGGGGATGAGCCAGGCCCCTGGCTGCAGCCCGGCGGCCTCGGTGCGGACCCCCGGAGCAGCCGGGCGGCAGCGGGCGAGCCCTGAGACCTTCCCTCTGCAGGCGGTACCCCCGGTGGTCCTGGTGCCGGTGTCACTTTTAGGACCTGGAGGCAGGAAGACAAGGGCGCGGGGCCGCCCTCCTTAACCATCCCAGAGCTAGAGTTTGTGGCTGGCGGGGTACTTCCTCCAGCATCCACCCGATATTCATCCCCCTGCCCATTGCAACTCATTTGCCAGCTTGCGAACTTGAGGCAAAGTAAGATCAAGTTCTCGGTTTTGAGGCCTAGTGTTTTTAGCCAGAGCTTATAGCGCTTATTTGGGAGTGGGAGAAATAATGGGCATTGTTACCACCTTCCGAACCCAAGCACTTCACGTCTGTAATTAAGCTAATTATGTGCGGCCGAGTGAAAACCTACTTGTATGTGCGGCAGGGCTAACCATTGCTTAACTAAAAGCGGTGTTTCGTTTTTCATGTGTTTGATAGGGAAACTCAAGAACATAAGAATGGATTTTAAAACAGTATTGCTATAACGACCCTTTTTTTGGCATCTGCATTAACTGATTTGTTTCTAGCCATCTTAGGAAAGAGGCAGATATAGTCTCCCAGCAACTTTGGGCTGAGAGAGGGTGGAAATCTTCCCACCGGTGCTGTTCACCCAGCTCTGGACCCTTCGGTGATTTGCTTTGCTCAGCTAGACAGGGAGTACAGAGTTTTTTATCAAGAGCTTCTGAAAGCAGATTTATCATCTTAACAATTTTACTTAAAAGAGAGCAAATGGGTTCTGAAGTTTTAACTAGACTTTGCCTTTCTCATCGACTTCACAGTGTGGCCCAGTTATGTCTTCGTGCCAGGACAGCGCAGGTCTTAGACTGTGCAGATGATTTTTCTAGTAATCGGTTTAAAGTTCTATGTATTATGTTCACTTATTTGATTTCAGGGACAGTTCCGATTGCTTTTGAGGAGTGGTTCAGCCCTCTTTATTTACATGTTCAAATAACACTAGATATAATAATAATAATAATTTGTAGGCCCTGCCATATGAATGACAGCATGAATAGTCTTTCATTCCACTCCCTCTGCTCAGAACACTTGGTGTGCATAGAATACTTGGTCTATATGTGTCCCACTTTTGCTTATTTGAAAATATTTCACAAAGAAAATGACAGTTTGGAGGAGTTCCTGTCGTGGCTCAGTGGTTAACAAATCCAACTAGGAACCATGCAGTTGCAGGTTCGATCCCTGGCCTCGGTCAGTGGGTTGAGGATCCGTTGCTGTGAGCTGCGGTGTAGGTTGCAGATGCAGCTCGGATCCCGAGTTGCTGTGGCTGTTGTGTAGGCCCAGTGGTTACAGCTCCGATTAGACCCCTAGCCTGGGAACCTCCATATGCCACGGGCGAGGCCCTAGAAAATACAAAAAGACCCCCCCCCCCAAAAAAAAAGAAAGAAAGAAAGAAAATGACAGTTTGATGAGAAAGCGGGTACCCTGTTGGCTGTCCACGGTGAATGCTGAGATGTAGTGTCTTTCCAGGACAAGTTCTTTCCAGGACACTGAGGACTCTCTTCCAAGGGGAACATTTGGAAGAAGTAAACATATGATAGTGTTTAAGTTCGCTGAAGGCTTTCTAGTGACTTTCACATTTGCCAGCCTCATTAGCTCAGCCTTTTTAATGGTTTTAAGCTTTTAAGACTTTATATGTGTTGACTTATTTGCACTTAATCTAGACCGGGTCATGTTCAAAGCACTGAACAAATACTAAGCCATTCAGTCCTTACAACAACCCTGTGGAGGTGGACACTGCTATTTCCCATATTTTACAGATGACGAAACTGAAACACAGAGAAATTAAGTTAACTTGCCTGAGGTCATGGTAAGTGACAGATGGAGGATTCAAGCCCAGGCAGTCTGAGCCTAGAGCCCTGCACCTGACTAATGCTCTGCCTGGTCTCCCACTGTCCATTGTGACACCTTTTAAAAATAGCCTTTAAGGTTTGAGATCATTTTTATTTATTTTCAGTGTCCCAGAAAGGTCCATTTTTATGATAGGATAGTTCTACCTCTTTGAAACTTAATTTTCCAAACCTGACTTGGAAATGGTGGGGGTGGAAAGGGTCGCTTTAACACTAGTCGGTCTTCTGAATCCATTCTTTTTTTTTTTTTGTCTTTTTGTCTTTTTGCCATTTCTTGAGCCGCTCCCATGGCATATGGAGGTTCCCAGGCTAGGGGTTGAATTGAAGCTGTAGCCACCGGCCTACAACGTCAGATCCTTAACCCACTGATCGAGGGCAGGGATCCAACCCACAACGTCATGGTTCCTAGTCGGATTCGTTAACCACTGCGCCACGACGGGAACTCCCATTCTTATTTTTTTTAATCTACGTTAGTTCTGCGTTAAGGTAATTTAACTCGTCAGAGAAACTGCTTCACTATTTTTCTTGTAAAAAGAAATGGCATTCATTTTGTTCACCATTGCTCCCATCTCCAAAGCATTAATCGAATGCCTCCTGAATAAGATGTTACTAAGAATGTTCTTTGAAAAAAATACTTGAAAGAGGAAATTAAAGTAGCATGAGCAGCTGGCGGTCGGTCACTCTGTTTTAAAGCTGTCGCACGGCTGTTTACATCTCGCCCTGTGCCCCACGACGACCTCGGTTGTTGGAAGGGTGAGACTTGTACGTTGCATTTAACCAAATACTTGATTAAATGGCCTCGAACACTCGCGCACTGTCTGCATTTTGAACGCAGCTTCGTTTCCCAGTGAGATTTGAAGGATGTTGCTCAGGTCTCAGCGAGCCCTGTCTCGGGCCAGACACAGCCTTGGCAACGTGCAGGGTTCGACTGCAAAGTGTAAAGGTTAAAGCGTAAACGAGTCTGTGCGGGATTTATATACGTGTTTATTGTTCACATGAACCATCCAAGAAGCCTATTAGATTCCTTAACAAGCAAGCTTTTCCTCAAGCTTTAGAAGAAAACTCTTGCTAATGAACCTGACCGAGCACACGCTCGTTCACTGTCTGTGACTTGTCATGGGTGTCATTGACTCATTGAGTTCAAGTTTCCTGATTGACCTAGTCGGACCTCAGTGGTCATTGACTTTGAAATTTGCCTTGAGAGATCAGCGCAAGAGGCTGAAGGTCTGCTCTTGGCCTGGCACGAGGCGGGCAGAGCTCTGGGGCCGACCGAGCTGGCTCTAAGGTGCTAGTAGCGTCCTGTCGGTAACCCGCTCGTTGTTTCTTGCGTTAACACTCGTTAAGTTGCGGTGGAAACAGGTCTCTCGGAGTGGCCCTTCGGGGGCTTGGGCATCGTGAAGTAGATCCTGATTCTAGAAGCTTTAGGAGCTCAGTCTTCTTTTAAAAGACATTACTTCTCTGTAGGTGAACGCTTAAGAATTTCGCTTTGAAGCTCCTTGGAAGACTTGGAAATTATAGGAAGCATTAGAAAAGGGTTAAGAGAGCAGATGTTTGTGGGGGAGGAGGTTACGTTTCAGCGGTCTGGGGTACTGCAGTCAAGAAGTAGGCGTGTGCACCGGGGAAATAACTGAGCAAAAGCAGAATGTTCACCGTCAAGAGCGGAGAGTTGAGAAGAGTTGGCATAAGCCAGTGGTAGCCAGTGATACCATTTGTGTGTTAGTCTCTCTGTCCAGGTCGTTTCTTTGACCCAGCAAATGCTTCTTGGGCGCCGTCTCTGGGTTAGCTGATCTCCTAGGCCTCAGGGATAGAGCAGTGAGCGGAACAGATCAAAATACTGCTCTCGTGGGGCTTATGTGAGCATCGGGAGAGACAGAGACATCCTATGAGGTGGTGGCAATTTGGAGAAGAATGAAGCAGAGAAAGTGAGTGTGTGTGGTGGGGGTGGGGATTGCGGTTCAAAGGAATTGGTCTGGAAACTTGGCCGGTTTGAGAAAGTGTGATGGGAGTGCAGAGCAGAGGGAGGCAGAGGAGGCAGCAGCATGTACTCAGGAGGGCTCTCCGGGCACGGGGACCGCAGGGACAGCCCCAGGCCGGGGGGGGGGGGGGGGGGGGCGACCTGTCTTATTGGCCTGGGGCAGCGGGGCTGGGGTGTTACTCCAAATGCGGGAGATGGGAGTCAGGTCTCGCTCCCAGGGTGACATGACCTGACGGTTCACAAGCACCTTTGAGCAAGTGCAAGAGCTCTGACGTTGCATCAATACCAGTCTTCTGACCAGCTTGATATGCCTGTGACCTTAGGCGAGTGCCACAAACCTCCTTGAACGTGAAGTGTCATCTGCCGTGGGGACATGTGGAGAGCTAGTACTTCTCGAGCACTTTGTGTGACAGCAGTGTCATCACACACAGCCCGTCCCGCAGCCCAGCGTTGCAGTTCCTGGGCTCTGCCTGTCTCGGCCGTGTCCTCCCAGAATCCCATGCATCTGTGTGGGAGGTGCTGGTTTAACAGCCGAGTTCCTGAGTGACTGTTTCACGGAGTCAGTATTAATGACAGTTGGCTGTAGCCTGGTTTGGATTCCCTTTTTCTGTTAAGTATAACGGTTAGCCTCCCCAATTATGTATTTCCTGTACTACGTTTGGTATTTGAGTTCAACCATTAGAAACAAATTACGGTTGAATCACTCTTCAGCTCCGTTCTTGCCACATACTTTTGAAATAAAATATTTCAGCGACTAACTTCATGTATTACATTGAGATGTATTTTATCATTACTGTTATTTTTTATGAATGTGTGATAAATTATGTGACTTTTACATGTGTTTGATACATTTATAGGATGGAAGATGCTGATAATTCGGAAAAGAGTGTAAATGAAGAAAATGGAGAAGTGTCAGAAGACCAGTCTCAGAACAAGCACAGTCGTCACAAGAAAAAGAAACATAAACACAGAAGTAAACACAAGAAACATAAACATTCTTCAGAAGAAGACAAGGATAAAAAGCATAAGCACAAGCATAAGCATAAGAAACACAAAAGAAAAGAGGTGATTGATGCGTCTGACAAAGAAGGTATGTCTCCAGCCAAAAGAACTAAACTCGATGACTTAGCTCTGCTGGAAGACTTGGAGAAACAGAGAGCCTTGATTAAAGCTGAACTTGACAATGAGTTAATGGAAGGAAAGGTCCAGTCTGGGATGGGGCTCATCTTACAGGGTTACGAGTCTGGCTCTGAAGAAGAGGGGGAGATTCATGACAAAGCAAGAAACGGGAACAGGCCTAGTACTAGGTCTTCGAGCACCAAGGGGAAACTTGAACTTATGGACAATAAAAATAGTGCAAAAAAGCGAAGCAAAAGCAGATCCAAAGAACGGACTAGACATAGGTCTGAGAAAAAGAAGAGTAAGGGAGGTGTCGAGATAGTTAAAGAGAAGACGAGGAGCAAGTCGAAGGAGAGGAAAAAGTCCAGAAGTCCCTCCAAAAGGAGCAAGTCCCAAGACCAAGCGAGAAAGTCGAAGTCTCCTGCCCTCCGAAGGCGCTCTCAAGAGAAGATTGGGAAGGCCAGATCTCCCCCCGACGACAAGGTCAAGATCGAAGACAAAAGTAAGCCAAAAGATAGGAAAAAGTCCCCAGTTACAAATGAAAGTAGAAGTCGGGATCGAGGCAAAAAATCTCGATCCCCAGTTGACGCGCGAGGTAAATCCAAAGACAGAAGGTCACGGTCCAAAGAGAGGAAATCACAACGGTCAGAAACTGATAGAGAGAAGAAACCGGTGAAATCTCCCTCTAAAGATGCCTCTTCTGGGAAGGAAAACAGGTCGCCCAGTAGGAGACCTGGTCGTAGTCCTAAGAGAAGAAGTCTGTCTCCGAAACAACGTGATAAATCACGAAGAAGCAGGTCTCCGCTCGTAAACGATAGAAGGTCTAAGCAGAGCAAGTCGCCCTCCCGAACTCTGTCCCCTGGTAGGAGAGCCAAGAGCCGCTCCTTGGAGAGAAAACGCAGGGAGCCTGAACGCAGACGCCTTTCTTCTCCACGGTAACCTGCTTTCAAACCTTAGTGCCTTTTACCAGCGCCTCGGGTCTTAAAAGGAGAGGGTGATGCGTTTACAGCGTGAGGAACAACCCTGTCCACTGACCGTGTCAGTGTTTGCACGTGGGTCAGTGTCTCGACTGGGGGGTGATTTTCCAGTATTGAAGTTCCTAATTCAGCATCTGATTTGCAGAATCACTCCTCTTTTTATTTTTCTAATTTTTTGGTTTTTTAGGGCTGCACCTGCGGCATGTGGAAGTTCCCAGGCTAGGGGTCAAATCAGAGCCATAGCCACCGGCCTGCTCCACAGCGATGGCACCCCGATCCAACACCACAGCTCACCGCAGCGCTGGTTCCCTAACCCACTGAGTGAGGCCAGGGATCCGCACAGATACTAGTCAGGTTCATTACTGCAGAGCCACAACGGGAGCTCCCAGAATCCTTTAATTTTTTTTTTTTTGTCTTTTTGTCTTTTTGCCATTTCTTGGGCTGCTCCAGCGGCATATGGAGGTTCCCAGGCTAGGGGTCCAATCGGAGCTGTAGCCACCGGCCTAAGCCAGAGCCACAGCAACGCGGGATCCGAGCCGCGTCTGTGACCTACACCACAGCTCACGGCAACGCCAGATCCTTAACCCACTGAGCAAGGGCAGGAACCGAACCCACAACCTCATGGTTCCTAGTTGGATTCGTTAACCACTGCGCCACGACGGGAACTCCCCAGAATCCTTTAAATCCAAGTAATTTGGGTGATAAGTCTGTATACTGATTTATAGGAAAGGGAGGTAATTTGTAGAACCGGCATTTTTCTTCGAACGGTGTGGGCTGAGTCTTTTTTAACTTTAAAAACTGGAGGTATCAGTTTAAGGATCATCGTCTGGCCATTCTTTTGAGTCGGCGTGATCTAACACTCTGTTGGCACTCCGAAACGCTTTTGGTTTCCAAAATGTAGTTAAATTGAAAGTAGAAATTTTTGTTACTGATTCATATAATTACAATCTCATTGTTGGGGGGAAAAACTTTAAGTTCAGCATGACTAGTACAAAAAAGATTTTATTTTTATTAATAACGAAAATCATTCATATTTATATAATACATTTAGTCCATCAATTCTTTTTTTCGTACATTCTCATGATTATCTCTCATGAAGTGGAGTGGTTCTCAGACTTAATTTATAAGTGAGAAAATAGATTGAGAGACTGTTTAGTTACCCAGGCTCACAGAACTGAAAAGTCAAGGCACAGAAAGGATTTTGGGGCCTGCGGGTGGTGGTCTTCAGATTAGTCTAAACTACTTTAGAAACTGGTTTTCTTTCCTTTTTTCTTTTCTTTCTTTTCTTTTCTCTTTTTTAATGGCCACACTCATGGCACATGGAGTTCCTTGGCCAGGGACTGAATCCAGGCCGTAGCAATGACCTGCATGGAGCCCCATAACACACTGTGTGGGCAGGGTGTCAAACCTTTGCCTCCACAGCAACCAGAACCGCTGCAGTCGGAGTCTTAACCCACTGTGCCACAGCAGGACCTCCTAGAAACAGATTTTTTAAATATATTTGTATTTAGCAATTAGGTGTGTGAAATTAGCAACCAGGTTTTGCCTAGAAGAATGTTGGCTCATACCAGGCAGAGATGTTATGAACTCCTAGCTATCTACTGTTGCATCTTAATATTTACTGCGTATGGTATAAATATAAACTGCCCTTGAATTTTAAATCTTCCTGTGTTATGAGAAGCTTCAAGAATGCTGTTTTTCAAAGGGCTCCATCCTAAGAGACACTCAAATGAAGTGGTCCCTGCCTTTTCTCCCTGCCTGGAAGTGGTGTTACACATTGTGTTGCTTCACTTCTTTCTTAGGGATCCTCTCCTCTTTCAGTGGCTTTCAGTTTGAAAAGGAAAATCTGAGGATTTACTAAAGGCTAGAGTTGAATATTTTTAAAAAAAATTTCCTATGCACATACAATTGTATGTATGTATTTTGGCTGGGGGGGGAGGGAGCTTTTTTTTTTTCTTTTAGGGCCACACCCACGGCATATGGAGGTTCCCAGGCTAGAGGCTGAATCAGAGCTACAGCTGTGACCTACACTACAGCTCACGGCAACGCCAGATCTTAACCCACAGAGCGAGGCCAGGGATCGAACCCACAACTCATGGTTCCTCGTCTGATTTGTTTCCACTGTGCCACAATGGGAATTCCTGTATTTTTTTTTCTTAAAAATAGAATTCATACTAGTTATGCCAACAGTGATTTTCTTTATGTAATAAATAGCAACATGTTTCACCGCATAGACGTACCATAATATGATACATTTAAACATTCCCTTGTTGAAATTGATGAAAATTGAAACTTGGTTTGAGCGATGAAACTTGGTCCCAGTTTTTCATGATTGTGTGTAAAGATGACCTTTCGTTATGTGTGCAGTTTCTTTGCAGAATGGATTCGTAGAAGTTGAAGGGTAGCGTCTCAGACGATGAGAGTTTGCTCTCTAGAAAGTTACAGCCGTGTTTCCTTCCAGGGAAGTCACATTGATTCTTACTTCCGGGACCAGAAGGAGTGTCCTTTTTCCTGAAAAATGGCTTACGTTCCCTCTGTTGGAAGGTTACTGTCGGTTGTAAGATGCTTCTGTTCTCGATTGGTATATTAAAAGGAAGGTTCTTGGGAGTTCCCATCGTGGCTCAGTGGTTACCCAACTAGTACCCATGAGGACGTGGGTTTGATCCCTGGCCTCGCTCAGTGGATTAAGGAGCTGGCGTTGCCGTGAGCTGTGGTGTAGGGTGCAGATGCAGCTCAGATCCTGCGTTGTTGTGGCTGTGGTGTAGGCTGGTGGCTACAACTCTGGTTCAGCCTCTAGCCTGGGAACCTCCATATGCCACAGAGAACTCAGGCTCTCAGTTGTAAAACTTAGAAAACAGCCTTCTAACTAAGGGACTGGAATATTATTACTCACTTGTGGAAATTTTATTAGGGTCTGTCTGGGGTTAGAATCAGTGGCTTTAACAATGTGCATCACCTTTAATAATTCTTGTGGGTCTCCCAGCACACCAAAATGGCGTTGTGATCATCTGCACTTGTTTTGTTACAAAACGTGTTTTACCGTCTTAGTTATGTGCCCTTTCTTTTTTCTTTCTTTTTTTTTAAATTTGCTTTTTGCTTTTTAGGGCCGCATCCTCGGCATATGGAGGTTCCCAGGCCAGATGTCGACTTGGAGCTGTAAATGCTGGCCCATGCCACAGCCATGGCAACGCCAGATCCTTAACCCACTGAGCGAGACCAGGGATCGAACCCGCATCCTCATGGATCCTAGTTGGGTTCATTAACCTCTGAGCCACAGTTGGAACTCCGTTCTGTGCCCCTTCTTAAGGTGTTCTCTGCAGGTAGGAGAAGTTCGTTTATTCTGATTGGCTCTCTTCTTCTTTGTACTTGTGTTTGGTCTCCTTAAGAACACGTCCTCGAGATGACATCCTCAGTAGACGGGAAAGGTCAAAAGATGCCAGCCCCATCAGTAGGTGGTCTCCTGCCCGAAGAAGAGCCAGTAGGTCTCCGGTTAGAAGGAGGTCCCGATCCCCCCTCAGACGTAGCCGGTCTCCCAGAAGAAGAAGCCGATCTCCTCGGAGAAGGTAATGACGCCCGTTTGATCCGTCAAACCCTGCATGTCTCTTTTTTTCTTTTGTGGCACATGGAGGTTCCCTGGCTAGGAGTGGAATTGGAGCTGTAGACAACAGCTTACACCACAGCACCGCCTCATCCAAGCCACATCATGACCTAGACCACAGCTTGGGTAACTTGGGATCCTTAACCCACTGAGCGAGGCCAGGAATCGAACCCATGTCCTCATGGATACTAGTCAGTTTCTTAATGCACTGAGCCACAGTGGGAACTCTGAACCGAATGGTTTGGAAGCTCAGTTGGTAGGCTTTCTGTTTTTGTTTTGGCCGCTTCCACGCCATGCAGAAGTTCCTAGGTCAGGGATGGAACCCACAGCAGTGACCTGAGCCACATCAATAGCAATGCTGGATCCTTAATCCTCTGCACCACCAGGGAACTCCAGCTGGTAGGTTTCTTACTGTTTTTCTCTGAAAAATTATAGCTGTGACCCCACGTAGTCTCCTGTTACCAACATGTGATATTTCGCACATGCTCCTTTCTCTTTAATGTAGTTTCTCTTCACAGTTAAATAAATCAGTGTTCATCAAAAATTCAATCATCGTTTTTAAAGTAGGATTTTCTTTTCCTGTTCCTGAAAGAGGTAAATACTAAATGAGCTAGGCTTAAGCTAGATCGCAGAGCAGTACATATCCTGTCCTTTATTGTAGTTCTGCATTTATTTTTCTATGAACTTGTCTATGGTCCTTGTGAGACGGCATCGCAATGGTGATATCCTCAGACGCAGAAGGAAGAGTGGGCCAAGACCTGTGACTCACAGCAGCAGACCCCAGCTCTGCACACCTGGCTCTCAGAGCAGAAATGCTTTCTCTGACAGTGTGTTTGGGTTTTTTTTAAGTCACTGCCGGATGTATTGATGTCTTTGACCAGTTGGTTTTAATACCGCCCCGTACCTTTCTTCTGCCTGGCTCCATCACGTTGCTCGCAGGTGTGCCTGCTCACAGTTTGTGTGCTCACCTTTGGTTCCTTAGCAGACGGGGAGGGGTGCAGGGACCTTCCTTGGTGTGCTCCTGCCTCCGGGGTCTGCTCAGCCAGTTCCCAGGGCGTCTGCGTTCCCTTTTCCGTTTCTCTCGTGCTGCGATTCCATTCCCTGTATTCACTGTCTTTCCATGTCTCACTCCTTGCTTTGGTAATGCGTCTGCAGTATGTCTCGAGGAAAGTGCACGAAACGGACACTGTTGGGGACCTTTGGCTCTAAAAAATGCCATTTCTCACTGCTGATCTGTCAGGGAGTAGAATTCTAATTGAAGTCGTTCGTTGTGAAGAACTTTCGTTCTGGCTACCCCTTGGCATGTGGAGTTCCTGAGCCGCAGTTGCAACCTACGCCAGGTCCTTTGGCAGTGCTGGATCCTTAACTCACTGTGCTGGGCTGGGGGATCAAACCTGCGTCCCAGTGCTCCAGAGACGCCACCAATCCTGTTGCACCGCATTTTAAGAACTTTTATTAGTCCACTGATTTCTAGTTTCCATTATTACTATTGAGGATAACTGGGCGTTTTTTTATCGGGCTTGCTTTTTTCTCTTTTTATAAGAAATGTCCTGTGTTTTGAAATTTCACTGTAATACGCCTTGGACACAGGAAGATTATGGCTGCCTGTTCTGGGAAATTCTCTCGTTTTGTTTTTTCTCTTTGCTTTCTCCCCCATTATTTTCTGTTTTTTTCCACTTGGACTTTGACTTTCCCCTCACTCATCTTTTGTGTTTGTCCTTTTCTACTTACAATCTTGAGAGGTTTTCTCATTCTACCTTCTTACCTTTCTGTTGGCCACTCCCCCCACTCCTGTGCTCATTAAATTTTTGAAACTTCCAAGACATTGTTGGTTGTTTATTTTTTTAATAACTTTTTCTCTCTCTTGAGGGGAAATGGTATCTCATGTCAGGGATGATGATGTGTTTATTATGTGGAGTTTTTGGTTCTTTATCATTTTACCTATATGTACATTGCTTCTTCTCAGAATCTTTTTTCTTTTGGGCGAGTGAGTTTCCAGAATCCTCTTGTCTCCTGCAGGAGAGTAAGCCGTGGCCCTCCGTGGGGTTCTGGTCCTTCGTGATGCAGGCTTTCCCTTAATCCTTCCCTTTCCAGAACAGTGTCCCCTGCCCCACGTGCCTTGGGCCAGTTTGTACAGCCGCCACCACCTCCTCTCTGTGTCCTGCCTGAGCGTATTTCCCACTGCGTCGGAAAGGGGGTAGATCGAGTCAGGCTCTTCCCAGGGGATCTCAGCCGCTTCTCTTTAGCTCCCCCATTCCCGAGCCTTTCCGGGCTTTGGTGGCCTGCACTGACTTGTTTCGTGTTTGCCTTGTCTGTCCCTGTTGCACTAAGATTCGGATTGGATCTGCTGCTGTTTTTCTGTCCATGGAACCTTTCACGGCACTGTTGCCATCTCTGTGGTCACAGCTCGTCACAGTCTTCGAGGGTTTTATTATTTCCTTGTTCCCTTTTACTGTTGTCTTAATAAGGTTTCAGAAGAAATCTGAGGTCAGCATGGGCAGTGTGACGTGCAGAGTTTGTGGGCTTTGTGCCTTTTCTGTTTGGAGTCCTCCCCTTTCTCACGCAGACCCCTCAGGCTTGAGCTCTGATGTGCTGACGGAAAGCAAGGCCCTCGGGCGCCATCACCAGAGCGAGGTGCTGTCTGCTGCGCTGAGGAGGCCCCTGAGGGCCATGTTAATGATTCATTAGACCTAGAATCCTTTTCTCCTTTTTATGGTCCCGGCTGTGGCACACGGACGTTCCCAGGCCTTGCCACAGCCACGACAACCCCAGCTCCTTAACCTGCTGAGCCACAGTGGGAACTCCAGTTCGGCTTCGTCACCTTTGTCTTTCCCATACCTTAGCAGTAGTCATCTTTTTATTTCTTTATTTTATTTAATTAATTAATTTATTTATTTTTGTCTTTTTGCCATTTCTAGGGCCGCTCCTGCGGCATATGGAGGTTCCCAGGCTAGGGGTCGAATCGGAGCTGTAGCCACCAGCCTACGCCACAGCCACAGCAATGTGGGATCCGAGCCGTGTCTGCAACCTACACCACAGCTCACGGCAATGCCGGGTCCTCAATCCCCTGAGCAAGGGCAGGGACGGAACCTGCAACCTCATGGTTCCTAGTTGGATTCGCTAACCACTGCGCCATGACAGGAACTCCAGTAGTCATTTTTTTAAAAATTAGGTTTCTTGAAACATATCACTTATATCAAGTAAAATTCACCCTTTCGGGTGTCGAGTTGTGAGTTTTGAGGGCACATGTGACCCGATGGACACCGTCGAGGTACAGAAGGTCTCCATTGCCTCCAGAGCTGGCTGGTGCCCCTGGGTCGTCAGCAGGCACACAGGCATCTTAGTTCTCTTCCATTCGTCCTCCCAGTCCTGATTCTGTGGTGATCGTGCTTAAAATTTTCGATAGGCAAGAAATAGGCTTATTAGGCTAGGACGCTTGTGAGAGATGCAAGCGGGCAGGCCAGGAAGCCTTGCCACGAACCTTTTTAACGACCTTGTTTGTAGACCAGTCCCGGATTCCCAGCAAAAGTGAGCTGCTGGAAGGCACACAGTTCCTGTCGCACCCTTTCCTCAACACACAATCGCCTCTGCCCGCGTCGACCTTCAACGTGCGTGGTTTTTCCTCGAACAGGGACAGGGCTCGGAGGAGCAGGTCCCGCCTCCGGAGGCGCTCTCGGTCTCGGGGCGGTCGCAGACGCAGGAGCAGAAGCAAGGTGAAGGAAGACAAATTCAAAGGAAGCCTTTCCGAAGGAATGAAGGCTGAGCAGGAGTCTTCATCTGATGATAAGTAAGAAGGGGACTGGCCCGTGTCTTCTTTTTTCCAACTTAGAGAGACACCGTTGGATGTGGAAATAATTTCCATCTGAATATTTAAAGCAAGTCCATTCATTCATTTGGGCCTACATTTGAGTCAGTCTTCTGTGCATGTCTTGTGGGTTATGTGACAGGTCGTGTAGTCTGAGTTTGGAGGGTTCTGTTCGGCTGGGGTGGACGCTGGGCCCCTGTGTCACGAGCCGCCTTTGTTTTCATTAGGAACCACAGGGTATTAGTCCTGTCTGTCTTAGTTACCCGCTTTGGTGGTGAGATCGTTTTTTATACCAAGTTGGAATAGAGGAGTCAAACCAGAGCATCCACTGCCAGCCTGCACCACAGCGTCAGCAACACTGGATCCTTAACCCACTGAGCGAGGCCAGGGATCAAACCTGCAACCACGTGGTTCCTAATCATATTTGTTTCTGCTGCGCCACAGCAGGAACTCCCGACTTATTTTTAGAATGTATAATAAACGCCGTGGTTTTGGAGTCTCTGGGGGTATTTGAAATTAATCGTGGGTGTGATTTTTCTAAGCCTCGAAGACTTTGATGTAGAGGAGGAAGACGAAGAAGCCTTGATAGAGCAGAGACGGCTCCAAAGGCAAGCCATTGTTCAGGTACGGGCAGGGCTTTGGGAAAGACTTGGAGGGTTTTGTGGACTCAGAGTTACGTGTAAGGGATGGTGGGATTAAGACGTCGGAACCCGGAAGTTGACCGTTACCTGGCGCCTCCCTTTTCGGTGGGGCTCCTCTTAGCGGTAGATTCAGGCAGGGAGCATCGGGGTTGGTGGCGGTGACACTGTGCTGCTGTTACAGAAATACCAGTACCTTGCCGAGGACAGCAACCTGTCCGTGCCGTCCGAGCCCAGTAGCCCCCAGAGCAGCCCGCGCACCCGGTCCCCTTCCCCAGACGACATCCTGGAGAGGGTTGCCGCCGACGTCAAGGAGTACGAACGGGAAAACGTGGACACGTTCGAGGCTTCCGTCAAAGCCAAGCACAATCTCATGACAGTTGAGCAGAGTAATGGTGCGTCAGGTAGCCTTTGGTTTCACCCGTGGTTTTCTCGGACGTTTTGGCTTTGCTGCTTCATCGTCTGGGGGTGGGGGAGAAAGAAGGGGGCTGGGAACATTGCCCCTGCAGGGTGGCGTAGGAATCCGGTGCTGGTGGGGCCCAGGCAGAGTTCTCGATTAGTTCACGTAACCCGAGCAGTACACCCAGTCCCCACATGGTCACTACCTTTTGTTTTGCTTGCTGGACTATTTTAAAGGAAATCCCAGCCGTGATTTAATTTCATCTGTGAATACTTCAGTTTTGTATCTCTGTTAAGGGCTTTTTATATTTCTTTTTTTTTTTTTTTGCCGCCCTTTGACATAAGGGGTTCCTGGGCCAGGGATCCTATCTGAGCCCTAGCTGTGGCAGCACCAGATCCTTAACCCTCTGTGCTAGGCTGGGATCGAACCAGCGCACCAGAGACCCCATGCCACCAATCATGGTAGGAACTCCTAGATAAGGGCTTTTTTTCTTTTTTTTTTGTCTTTTTTTTGTCTTTTTTAGGGCCGCACCTGTGGCATATGGAGGGTTCCAGGCTAGGGTCGAATCAGAGCTGTAGCTGCCGGCCTATGCCACAGCAACGCCAGATCCAAGCCACATCGGCGATAGACAAGGGCTTTTTAAAAACATTACTTACACTTCATAACATGGGTAATTTTTAAATATCTAATGTCTGATTACAGTTGGTTTGAATCAAAATCCAAATGAGATATGTATTATATTAGGGTATCCATCTCTTGAGTCTTCTTATAACAGATTTTCTCGCTGAGGTTTCTCTCCTGCCGTTTCCTCGGGCCCTGTGTCTTTTCTGTGTTGACTTTGTTCTGGCCACATTCTTAGGTCCTTTACTTTCTCTGTTCTCTGTATCTCTTTTTCGTTCGTTCTTTTCTTTGTCTTTTTGTCTTTTTTAGGGCTGCACCTGTAGCGTATAGAAGTTCTCAGGCCGGGTGTGGAATTGGAGCTGCAGCCGCCGGCCTACACCACAGCTCACAGCAATGCCGGATCCTTAACCCACTGAGCAGGGCCAGGGATGGAACCTGCGGCCTCATGGATGCTAGTCAGGTTCATTAACCGCCGAGCCACATGGGAACACCTATATTTCTTGAAAACTAGTAGCGTTAGAGACTTAAATAGGTTTTGGTTTCTTTTTTGGCAAAAACACTTGGTAGGTGGTCTTGTGGTGGCATGTGCTGTGTCCTTAGCCTGTTGGCCTTGAGATTGTATGTGAGAGTCGGTGCCCTGGCAGCCTTCAGAGGTGACCAGCGAGACTTGGGTGGGTTTGTTGTTTTTGCTGTCTGGTGTCATCCTGTTCCTGCTTTGGGGTCCGTGGCTGTCCTTTTTCTCTTTGAGGATGTGGGGAGGGTGCCAGAGCCCCTTTTCACTTGTTTCTGGTGCCTTTTTGACCCCCAGCCTTGGCAGTGTCTCACATGGCTATTTCTGGGTCCGGGGTTCACAAGCTTTCTGTCGAATGTCAGTTAGGAAGTACTTTCGGCTTTTCTCACTATTTTAGGCTGTCTGTCCATTCCTTCTCCTGAACTCTGCCCTGTGGTGCAGGGCAGCGCCACCAGCCTGGAGGATGAGCTGTGTCCCCACATTTCATGTTATGTTCACATGTCACAGAATCCTTACCATGTTTGTCCCCAGACCTTTAAAAAATGTAAAAATGGGCCATACAGAACCAAGGGGCCCGATTTGGCCCATGTACTCCTGGGCCTTTCTAGTGGACCGCAGCGGGGAAGGAGGTGCGCATACTGCTGGTTCTGATTTGAAGTTGTAGGGTTTTTATTAACTTCCTTGGTTTGTATTTCTGTCTCTTTTCCAGTAGAAAACTGTGATTCCCAAAAGACACGGTTACTTAGGTTTCATACCTATAGTTAGCACTGCGGTTACCAGTATTAAATACACCAAATGCAATTTCAAAATGTAATGGTTCTTTTTGTCCTTAGGATACATCCCAAGATTTGTCAAATCAGCAGATCAGCTTTTTAGTTATTGAAATAATTCTTCTCTGTATGGGGTTATACTACCAGTTTAATAGATTTAGCTTTCTTGCTTGCTTGCTTGCTTTCTCTCTCTCTTTCTCTCTTTCTTTCTCTTTCTCTCTCTCTCTCTCTCTCTCTCTCTCTCTCTCTCTCTCTCTCTCTCTCTCTCTCTCTTTCTCTTTCAGTTATGGCCACACTTGCATCTTATGGAAGTTCCCAAGCTCAAGACATGCCAGATCCTTAACCCACTGTGCAAGGCCAGGGATTGAACCCACATCCTCACAGAAACTGTCAGGTTCTTAATCCACTGAGCCACAACAGGAACCCTTTTATTTCCTTACTCTATACCTATGGTATGTCTCATTTTATTTTTCAGAATATAGGCTGTAGGGGAGCCAACTAATGTTAACAACTCAGTAGCACATAAAAAATTCTGACGGTTTACTTTTTGATTTTTAGGAATATTTGGTGTTTTAAAAAATTATTAAAACATCTTTTCACATGTGTGTGTGTTATTTCTCTATACATGCGCACATGCACAAAAATTATTCTCTGCACGCTCATCTGTACGAAGAGGTCTTCATTCCTTTTGGCAGCTGCATGCTGCTCTGGCGGAGCGAGTGTCCGCAGATAGCCTTCTTGTGGTGGATATTTGGCTGCAGATTGGAGCATTCGTCGTAACCGCTTTTCCTCTCCTTGTTATTGTGTCTTTGGAATGGTTTCCTAGAAGTGGGATTGCTGAGTCTGAATGAATACATGGATACGTAATTTTGCTATGTATTTCCAAATTCCTTTCTATAAAGGTTATATACAGTTTTGCCATCCCACAAGCAGTGTCTGAGTGCTTCTTATTCAGGGCTTGTTAACAGAATATTGTCATACTTGGATTTTTAGCCAGTCTCACAGGAGAGAAGTGATGTTTTGTTTCAACTGTGATTTGTGTTTCCTTTGCTGTGAGAGTGGGGATGTGTTGATATGGTTAACAGCTATTACATTCTTTTCTTCTAGACTCTCCTTATATTTTTTCGCTTCATTTATCTGTTTTGTTGGTGGCCCTGGAAACGTGTAAGTTCCCAGGCCAGGGATCAAACCCAAGCCACAGCAGTGATGACACTGGATCCTTAACCAACTGAGCCACCAGGGAACTCCCTTTTGCCCCATTTTTTGAATGGGGTTATTAAACTCGTTAGGAGAGTAATATATAAATCTGCATCTATAGTGGGGATATTAACCTCCTGAGATTTAGGTTGCAATTTAGAAATGCAATTCTTCTAAAGAGGAATCTTCTTTTTCCTTGCTTGGTTTTGTTTGTCTGTCTTTTTAGGGCTGCACCACTGGCATGTGGAAGTTCCCAGGCTAGGGGTCAAATCGGAATTTCAGCTGCCACAGCCACAGCAACACCAGATTCCAGATCCGAGCTGCATCTGTGACTTACCCTGCAGCTTACCTCTACGCAGGATCCTTAACCCACTGAGCAAGGCCAGGGATCCAACTCACGTCCTCACAAATACTAGTCAGTTTGGTTACCGCTGAGCCAGAGTGGGAACTCTGAGCTTTCATTTTAATACATAATCATTGCTTAGTTATTAGCATATTAATGTTAGGGAAGCTGATGATAGTAGGTCTTTTAACTTTCTGAAATGCGTTCTTTCAGTAGAAAGTAGATGCCTTTAAGATAGTATTATAAACTGCTTTTAAGTTGGTTGTTAATGGAAAACTAATGTGCAGGAAGAATAATGTTTGAATTGCTTTGTTTTCTGTTGACGTATTTGTGTTTTGTGTCTTTTCATTTCTCAAATATTAATGCTAATTTTCATTAAGGTTCATCTCAGAAGAAGCTCTTGGCACCTGATATGTTTACAGAATCTGATGATATGTTTGCTGCATATTTCGATGTAAGTAAAGTCAAAAAGGTTAACTGTTAAAAAAGCATCTGTAACAAATAGGTATTTGAGCAGTACGTACGTGTGTAGCGGAAGAAGGATAAAGCAAGTTCATGTTAACACTTGGACAGTCTGGGCGAAGTCTCTCTGGAACCTCTACACTAGTTTTGTAGCTTTTCTCTAAGTCTGGAATTAGGTCAGATTTTAACATAAATACAGCAGAGCAATTTGAGAGCTTCCTAAAAGTTACACACAAATGATGTAAGTGTAGTTATTTTGTTTTTAAAAAGTTTTTTGGGGGCATTCCTGTCACGTGTCAGCGGAAACTCATCTGACTAGTATCCATGAGAATGCAGGTTCAATCCCTGACCTCGCTCAGTGGGTTAAGGATCTGGCATTGCTATGAGCTGTGGTGTAGGTCTCAGATGCGGCTCAGGTCTGGCCTTGCTGTGGCTGTGGTGTAGCCTGGGAATTTCCATATGCTGCTGGTTCAGCCCTAAAAAGACCAAAAAAAAAAAAAAACCCAACTCTTTGGGCGTTCCCGTTGCGGCACAGTGGAAATGAATCCAGCAGGTGTCCATGAGGATGCAGATTCCACCCCTGGCCTCACTGAGTGAGTTAAGGATCCAGCGCTGCCATGAGCTGCAGTGTAGGCCACAGATGCATGTCCGTTCTGTGGCTGTGGTGTAGGCCTGCAGCAGTAGCGCCAGTTTGACCCCTAGCCTGGGATCTTCCTTATGCTGTGGGTTTGGCCCTAAATAAATAAGTGAATGAATAAATAACATTTTTCTTGGACTTACAAACCTCGGGTGCGTGTTGTTAGGTGAGACGAGATGAAATCAGTGATTTCCAGGCCTGGAGTTCCCATCGCAGCTCAGTGGAAACAAATCTGACTTGGAACCATGAGGTTTTGGGTTCCATCCTTGGCTCATTCAATGGGTTAAGGATCCAACGTTGCCGAGAGCTGTGGTGTAGGTCACAGATGCAGCTCAGATCCCAGGTTACAGTGGCTGTGGTGTAGGCTGGCAGCTATTCTGGGAACCTCCATGTGCCGAGGGTTAGGCCCTTAAAAAAGGCCAAAAAAATAATAATTACAAGGCCCGGATCCGCTTTGGGCTTCTGTGTGGTTGGAAACCTAAGGACTTAGAGCCTAATATAATTCATTGAAGAGTTGGGAATGTTATTATATAAGCAATGAGTTATGAAATTCTGGTCCCTTAGAGCCATTTTGTCAGTGGTTTTTCTTTTTCTTTTTGGTGGTGGGGGGGGCTGCACCTGTAATATATGGAAGTTGCCAAACCAGGGGTCAAACCGGAGCTATAGCTGCCTGCCTTGACCACAGCCACAGCCACACCGGATCCAAGCTGCATCTGCAACCTATGCCGCAGCTCACAGCAACACCAGTTCCAGAGTGGGGCCAGGTCTTGAACCTGCATCCTCTTGGAGACTGGTCGGGTTCGTTTCCGCTGAACCACAATAGGAACTCCTGTATCAGTGGTTTTTCTTGAAAAAGTTTTAAAACATACTTAAAAGAATGAGACCATCTTAAATTTAGGAGAACACGAGAAGTACAGGGGGTTTTGGTAAAGGGCGTGGGGGAGGTAAGTGTTTAGCAGGGACATTTAAAATGGCATAGGATAGGTGGTAGTGCAGGGCCCTGGGCCAGCTCCCGGGAAGGGTACATTGCAGCAGGAACACCAGACAAAGGTGGGTTAGGAGAGGCTGAGGGATTGTGAGCCCGTTTAAGTATTGGCTGCCATCACTTGCCCGGAAGACCCTGGAGGACGTGCTGGGCACTGGGGAGAGTGGTGTGTAGTAAAGGCTTTTTCCATCCCCACACAGACTCACCCCGTGCAGCCAGGGACACTGGCCGCGTGGGTGGGAAGAGAAGCGGGCTGTGACGGGGCGGCAGGAGCAATGTGAGCATCTGTAGGAGACAGAGGTGGACACCGAACTCCGTGCCCATTCGTAGTGCTCGTCTTCTTCCTGTTGGCAGCTTTAGAAACTCAGATCAGGTTTTACGCTCTAATTGTATCTTTGGAAGCTTTTGGAAAAAATCTTTTTTTCCCCCCCGAGTGTGGCAGTACCAGAGGCAGTGATAACCACGTCCTAGCTACGTTGCATTTACGCAAGTCAGAGTTCAAGTTGACCTGATTAGGCCTAAAATGTTTTGATCAAATTTTAGCTGGCTTCACCCACTTTTTTCTTTTAAAGCAAGTGCTTTAAATGTCTGCCTAAGCGGGGGGTCAATAGCTCATGTTGCTGCCTTCATTTCAGAGTGCGCGTCTTCGGGCTGCTGGCATTGGAAAAGATTTCAAAGAGAATCCCAATCTCAGGGATAACTGGACTGATGCGGAAGGCTATTACCGTAAGTGCACAGTTCTTAGGCGTTTATGCATGTCCCAGTAGCATAAGGAGGCCTTCACACCTGGGAGAGCTCTCCGTGCCATCACTTCAAGTGTGGCACACCTGGCGCCTGCGTGAACACACCTTGGTTCTAGTAAGCAGCCTGGAAGCATCGTCGATGGAAGTGAGGTTGGACTTGATGTGCACCTGAAGCCTGTGCAGAGGCGCTGTAGCTGTGAGCTCGTCCTCGAGAGAAGGGGTGCTTGTCTTGAACTGAAACCTAGAGGACGGCACACTAGGAACTTGGGGGGTGCCAGGCAGCCGGTGTTTGTCGTGCAGGCTGTGGCTGAAAGCACATGTCTCCCCCTGCTGGACGTCAGGGTCGTCAGCAGAAGTGGCCTGTAATGGTTGGAAGCTGAGGCTTCCGGAACAGTTGGCTTCTCTGTGGTGTCGGGAAGCCAGGCACACAGTGGAGACTGATGGACACGCGTCTTTTAAGTGGCTGCACTGCTCGCTGCCCCTTGATGTGTCGTGCGCCTCTCCTAGTTTTGTTCAGCGCTGTTGGTTGTGGCCGGAACTCCCATTTTTCCGTTGCCCTCCTTAGGTGTGAACATAGGCGAGGTCCTGGATAAGCGCTACAACGTGTACGGCTACACGGGTCAGGGCGTGTTCAGTAACGTGGTGCGTGCCAGGGACAACGCGAGGGCCAACCAGGAGGTGGCCGTGAAGATCATCCGGAACAACGAGCTCATGTAAGTCCGGGGGCGGCACGAGCCTTCGCAGCCCAGGCCTTGACCCATGAGCCTGTGTGGAAGGGGCGGGCCTCGGTCCGGGCGGCAGGCATTGCACTTGGAGGGCTGCAGGGCGGCTCTTTGGACGGGGTGTTTGACTGACACTCCGTGTCACGTGACCTAGAGGCGGCGGGTTCGCAGCTCCGTGCGTTTCCGCACCGACTGCACTGAGGCCACTAGGTGCCGCCTCCCACTAGTCTGGGGGGCGTCCCTGCTGTGAACCGTCACCCACAGGACCAGAGGTGAGAAAGCAGGTGGCACTGATGGGCTGTCCCCGAGCGTGGGGTGGCCTGTGAAAGGTAGAACGGATTTCTCACGTGGTTCCGGGAATTACCTGCATCTTTCGTCTGTCCCCTTTCTCCTTATTAACAAGGAGGTAACTGCCCTGCCTGTGTGCCTTAAGGCCTGCCTGGTCCCTTGCTCCGAGCTGGCCAGAGAGTCAACTTAGCATTGGTTTGAAATCACTAGAAAGAAGTGTTTCGATTTATGCTAAAGTCTTAGGCTTCCCTGCTTAGAAAGTTAATTCTGTTTAGTGGAAACCCCCAGTTTCTGTGTTATAGACACCAACTTTAAAATGTAGCCTGCTGACACATTGTAACTGGAATTTCAGAGGATAGTACAGCAAGACATTTGGAGCTAAAGAAAAGGTGCCAGATCGATTTCCCTTTGAGCAGAGCGGGTTTGTTCCTCCGCGTTTGGATAATTAATTATTTTGGAAATTAACTCCATGGAAACACTGGCTGGTTAAGAGTGAAGTGTCCTGTGACTGTTGGAGTCTTGTCACTCCTTAGCAGCCTGGTTAGTAGCGCCTGCAGTACGCAGGCGGCACCGAGCAAAGGCGTGCTGTGAAGTTGTCCTGAATCCTAGATGTCGTCACTTTCGACCTAAATTTCCTTTTCATTTCAGGCAAAAGACTGGCTTAAAAGAACTAGAATTCTTGAAAAAACTTAACGACGCCGATCCTGATGACAAATTCCACTGTTTGCGACTCTTCAGACACTTTTATCACAAGCAGCATCTCTGTCTTGTGTTTGAGCCTCTGAGGTACAGTGTCAGAACCTGTACATCTGTCTACACTGAAGACTTAGCGGCTTCCTCTCGCCCAGCCTCAGTTTAGATAACTGTGTGGCACATTTTCCAGGAATTGGGTTTGGTTTTCCTAGTGGCTCTGGTTTTTGCTTTTAGCTGTTGGTGTTTACCGTGTCTATTGGTGTTTATTGTTTTTAGCTAGCTTCCTGACGGTCGTTAGCGTGTAGACAGTAGTTGGCTCTGTACCATGAGCCACACTCATCTTGTGGCCTTGAGCTTGACCAAGAGAATCTCAGAATCTCTCGTCCAAGGAAGGATTAAACCAGAATGAAAAGAAATGAGAGTAGTGAAGTTAGGAATATACAGTTTTGATCTTCAAAAGCATGGCTCCGTTGCTTATGCTTTCAGATGTAAGCCAGTTCTCAAATCAGTAGGAATTTGACCACTGCATACCTTCCCATTCTGTGTTTTGGAAATTGTGTAGACACAGCTTCCTATTGCTCTGGTTTCAGTGTAGAATAATCTATCAAGCATGGGGGAGAGAGGTCTTTTGTTTTTTGGTTTTTGGTGGGGTTTTTTTGGCCACACTTGTGGCATATGGCAGTTTCCAGGCCAGGGACTGAATCTGAGCTGCAGCTGCAGCTGCAGCTGCAGCAGTGCTGGGTCCTTAATGCACTGCGCTGTGCCAGGGATCAAACCCACGCCTCTGCAGTGACCTGAGCTGAAGAGTCAGGTTCTTAACCCACTGCGCCATGGCGGGAACTCTGGGGGGAGGTTCTTGAACAGAATATTTTCCTTGTAATTTTATTTTGGACTTGCTTTTTACTGCAGTCTTAAAAATGTTTTTGCCTTTTTAATTTCTATTTTGCATTTTAATCCCTAATTTTGTTTGTTTTTCTTTCCTAAAAGTATGAATTTACGAGAGGTGTTAAAAAAATATGGTAAGGATGTCGGCCTTCATATTAAGGCCGTACGATCCTATAGTCAGCAGTTGTTCTTGGCACTGAAACTCCTTAAAAGATGCAATATCCTCCACGCAGATATCAAGCCAGACAATATCTTGGTAAGTCGGCAGTCGGGCTTCCTGACACTTGGTCCAGCTTCTTACCCGATGTGTGATTACCACTGTATTCTAGAAATGATGTCTTAGAAGAGTAATTCAGTATATTGACTCCCTATTACAAATGATCTTGCCCGTTTTTACTTTTTCAGAAGTTGGGCCATGAAATTTTGCAGTAAAATGTAGAGAGAGGAAGTCAGCTGCTGTCCCAGTTTTTCCCTTTCAGTGGTGGGTTTGAGTTCACACAGCTCCTAGGAGTGCTCTGAGGTGGTGGCGGTGGGCTCGTTGCCGGAAACAGCTGAGCGAAGGCGGCGGTGTTGCCCTTCCGGAGGTGGTGTCCGAGGCCTCTGTTCTGCGCTTTGGTGGACGAGCGAGGGCCGTGCGAGGAGGACTCACTCCGAAGCAGATGCATGGGGTCGGGCGGCAGTGCCCAGAAGGAGGCTCGTCCCTTTGTCCTTCATGCATCAGAAGCTGTGGGGCCTTGTACTGCAGGCTTACCTCTCCCGGTGCGGCCTCTCCCGGCTCCTGGCCTCCAGTGAGGGAGAGCAGGTGTCCCAGCGTTTGCTTTTGAACCCACGTGCCCCTGCCCTCCCCGGCCCTGCACCCTCGTCCCGTCAGAGCCTGGGGCATCTTCACGCTCAGGGGATTCTTGGCTTGTCTGCCAGGAACATAGTCCACCTGTTGAGAAGAAGATGCAGTCTTGTTCAGGTTTGTTTAGGACCCCTTCTCATCAGTAACTTAGTTCCTAGTTCAGATTCCTCTTTTTCTTCTTTTTTTTTTTTTTTTTTTTGCTATCTTAATATTTCCTTCCAGACTCCCGCAGTAAGGAGGCCTTCCAGTTTGTTGTGCTTGGTCCTTGTTTATAATGTGTCACGAGTGTCACAGAACCGGGGGGTGGAAGGGCTGAGAAGCCACCGTGAAACAGTAGACACGGTACCAGTGAGTTGTAGGCAGAGGTAGTTGTGCAGCGAGTGTCTGTGTGACGCCACAGGGGTTGCATAAGACAGTGGCAGCGTCTTAAAAGTGCTTGTTTTTAAAACATGATTTTTGAGCTGATCCTAAACTAGTATAGGTTTTCATGTGTGTGTCAGACAGTTTTTCCTTCTTCCTGAGAAAGGGAAAAATAGACATGAGTGGCCACGTGGAGCTGTTTGTTAATGAAAAGCCAGGGCTTGGAGCCCAGCTGGCAGCCGTCTGAGCCGTGGAAGCACCACGTCCCTCCGGGCACGTGGGACGAAGAGGCCCGGGGTCCCTGCTCCTGCCGAGGCGCTTTCTCCAGCCCCTGTCGTGCAGTTTATAGTTCTGGGGTTTCTCTGCCTACCGAAACTGCGTCCTTAAGCAGCTGGATGCAGCTTATATCACAAAGCATCCGAGGCCTTTCCATTGGAAGGCGCTGGGGTTCCCGGTCCCGGGCGCAGGGGGCCATCGACATGGCCGTTCACGTCGTGCCTGTTGTGAATTCCGAGGGTATCTTCTGTCACGGGCCGGTCGTAACACGGACCTTGACCTGGCCTCACGGTGTCCCAGGAGAGCTGGCCGGGGCCCTTTGCCGCAGGGTCGTGTGTCTCGGGGGTGGGCACGGTAGGCCGAGTTCAAGTCCCAACTCGCATTTGTGTGTGTCTCTCTTGAAGGGGGGAAGGGGACTCTGCACTGTGAATTACCTCACTTGTTAATCCCGACCGTGCTTCCGACTCAGGCGTGGCAGCAGCCCTGGGAGCACCTGCAGCCCTTCCCGGCAGATGCCGCTGTCACTGTGTATGTGGAAGTGTTGGCAGAGGAAAAGAAACACGTGACTAATTCGGTGTTCGTGTTGATGAGTTTTGCCCAATAGAGTTAACATTTTCCTGACTAATACCTTCTTTATAGCTAAGGGATTTCATTTTTTTTTTTTTTAAGTGAGTGCTAAATTTGGGTTGGTCTAGCAGCTTCAGATGAAGAACGTTTTTATTCTGTCTTTATCCACATTCAGTCTGAATCATACGTGTGCTGTCACTGCCGGCGTAATTTTCTGGCAAACAGAAGTTAACTCGAGTCAGTTGTAAGTTCATCTGAGTCTGACCCCTTGTTAACAGACGTCTTCGTATCCCTTTAAAGAGTAACTTCCTTCGTGTTTTCTGGGGTTTTTTAAAGACACAGCTTCAGTGCTTTCTCTTACTAGTCCTCCCTTTTCTAAATAGCACTGGTTAAAATTAAATTGACTAGTTCTTATCCCTGATCTCCTCACTGAAGAAAGTTCTTTCACTGATTATAATCAAATATGTGGTAGCTCTTTCATTCATTAGAAAATTGAGTCACAAAATAATTAGAAAAAGGAATTTAAAAATGAGTGACTTTGCTGTCAGTCTTGGAAATAACTTCTCAAAGCCAATGATTTTTATATGAGAGTTCTATTAATTATTCCTGGCCTGAGTTAAACTTCCGTCATGAAATGTTTTGCAGGTTAATGAATCGAAAACGATCTTGAAGCTCTGCGACTTTGGCTCGGCTTCCCACGTCGCGGATAACGACATAACGCCTTATCTCGTCAGTAGATTTTATCGAGCTCCTGAAATCAGTAAGTGTCTTCGGATGCCCTGTGACCAGGGCCGGGAGGCGGCGAGGGTGGCGTGGGTCCCGGCTGAGCGCCGTGTTCCCGCAGCGCTAAGCAGCTGCCCGCGGTCATTCATGAGGGAGGGGACGGCCCCGAGGTCCCCCTCCCTGCTAGAGGGACACGGCCTGGCGGTGGCGGTGGCGGTGGCGTGGCAGGAGTGGCAAGGCAGAGCTGGGAAGAAGCCCTGCACTTTGCAGGCTGCTCTTGGTCCTTGAGGCCTGCTGGTCACCTTCACGGGCTGCGTGGGCCTCTGGGTTTCGTCCTCCTGCCCCTGGGTCCTCCCCACGCCCTCATCCTTAAAAGGCCTTTCAAGGTTCAGAGGCTCGGCTGAGAAGTAGTGGGAAAGAGCAGAGAGGTGGTGCCGAGGTTAGGAACTCGGAGGCGGGTGTGCAGTCCAGGCGAACTTGATCGCCCCGTGGACGGCAATAGTTGTTTCTGTCGTTGTACCTTGAAACCTGTGTTGTTTTCAGTTATAGGTAAAAGCTATGACTACGGTATAGACATGTGGTCCGTAGGGTGTACCCTGTATGAACTCTATACCGGGAAAATCCTATTTCCTGGCAAAACCAATAACCATATGTTGAAGCTCGCCATGGATCTCAAGGGAAAGATGCCGAATAAGGTAGGAGCTTAGCCTGAGCTTGTTGCCTCCGGGGTCTTAGCAGTGCTTTCTGCTAGACTCCTGTAGGCCAGCTGCTGCCACTCACGTGCCACTCGAGGCTGCGAAACATCCTTTCTTAGCTCTCTCTCGTTCCTGGTGTTCAGACTGGTGGTTCTCATCAGCCGGGAGCTGTCGAGAGGGGGAGAATCCCGTTTCCCTTTTCCTGCCAAAGTCTGTCTTGGTGCTTTTCTCCACCCTCCCGAATGGAGCCAGAGGACAGGGCCTGTAGCTTGGGGTAGACCTAGCCTTGAGGGAGCTGACGCAGCTGCGTCTAAGCACCGCGTAGACTGGCGGTGCCCACCTCTCTGTCCTCTCGCTCCCCTGGAGCAGCCTGGCTGGGAACAGGCGGGGTGACAGGCGATCCAGGGCACAGGGGCCGAGGCGAGGGCGGACTGGTCGTCACAGACTGAACGGGGAGTTGAGGGGAGAGGCTCGCTGGCAGTCCCGGTCCGTTTGTTAAAGGTTGGAAGCTGTTTGGGGAAGGGAGAAGGTACGGAAAAACAGTTTTCTAACCAAAAACTTACGTTAATGCTTCACTCATAATCCCTTTTTGTTTAACAGAAAATCCCAAACTGTAGGCATACATAAAAATGTCTGGGAGTTCCCGTCGTGGCGCAGTGGTTAACGAATCCGACTAGGAACCATGAGGGTGCGAGTTCGATCCCTGGCCTCGCCCAGTGGGTTAAGGATCCGGCGTTGCCGTGAGCTGTGGCGTAGGTTGCAGACGCGTCTCGGATCCGGTGTTGCTGTGGCTCTGGCGTAGGCCGGTGGCTACAGCTCCGATTCGACCCCTAGCCTGGGAACCTCCATATGCCGTGGGAGCGGCCCCAAAGAAATAGCAAAAAGACAAAAACAACAACAACAATAAAAAAAAAAAAAAAGTCTGAAGACCATATCTTAGGCTTTTATGATTCCAGCTTATTTGCTGGATTTCTGAGAGATGTAGAGATTTTTCTCCTTATAGGTCAGAGGCCGTTATGGGTTTTTTAGGTCTTATCCAAATTCTGTTATGTTGGGCTTGTTTAGAGTAAGTTGCCCGGAAGATTAGCCATTTTGACACTTGCTTTAATGAGACCTGACTTGTATCACTTCAGGGCTGTTGGAGCATAGTTTTTAATGTCACTGGGTTCTTAACGGCCCAGGGAACGGCCCTGGTCATCTGTCCCGCCCAAGGACAGATGACTGTGTCCTTGTTTAATCTTCAGTTGTGACTAGTGCAAGTACAGCTTGATGTTGTGATTAGCTTAAGTCATTGCCTGGGAAAACACAGTGTCGTGGGGGGGGGGGGCCTTTTTTGCCTTTTAGGGCCACACCCATGGCACATGGAGGTTCCCAGGCTAGGGGTCTAGTCAGAGCTACAGCTGCCGGCCTCCACCACAGTCACAGCAGCTCGGGATCCAGGCTGCCTCTGCAGCCTACACCACAGCTCACGGCAACGCCAGATCTTTAACCCACGGAGCAAGGCCAGGGATCGACCCCGCATCCTCATGAATCCTGGTCGGGTTCGTTTCCGCTGAGCCGCAGTGGGAACGCCACAATTTCGTGTTATTAGGTAGTTGTAGGTACAGCACTTGTACTAGCTTTTCCGAAGATGTTAGACTCTGAAGAGCAAGGAATCTGAGATCATTTTCCAGGCGGTAAATGAAGCCAGAGAGACTTGAAGCTGCGTCTGTGTGACTTGTTTGTATTAACTGTGCGCGGTAGACCAGACTGTGTCTCGGAGCTCCGAATCCAAGTTTTGTTTTGTTTTCTTCCCAGATGATTCGGAAAGGTGTGTTTAAAGACCAACATTTTGATCAGAACCTCAACTTTATGTACATAGAAGTTGATAAAGTAACAGAGAGGGTGAGTGTCTTCTGGGCGTTGCTACGTGGAGTGATGGTCTTACTGCTAATGAATTGAGTGCTGGGTGGTTCTAGGAGCTGTGAGTATTTTAAACACGACAGACAAGTCCTGCCGCTGTTGGCCAATTGCTAATTAAAACACATCGGGTTGTAGAAAAGATGAAGAAATGTGAAAACGTTTGCCTAGTGGAATGAGCTGATTCTAAGTGTCGTCTGGAGGCCCTTTCCTTGGGTCGCTCTCCTGGTCTGGCCTCCCATCCAGCTTCTGTGCTGCTGCCAGGGCCCTGTTTCCGGAAACGGATCCGCTGGTGTTCCTCTCCCTGCCTAGAAACCCCGGTACCTAGAAGAGAATGGGCTTAACTCCCCAGAAAGACCTTCCTCCCTCCTCGCGACCTTATAGACCCCCCCCCCACCACCAACCCATACACACACCCGGCGGGCCCAGGGCTCCGTGCTCTGTGCCACCGGCCATCCCGACACTTCTTGCCTTTTAAACGTCCCCCTCCCCTAAAAAAAACGTCCTTCCGCCTCGGGCACCACGTGAAGTCCCCGTCGTGCGCGAGCTGTGCCGGCTGAAGCGCGGACGGCGCTGTGGTTGCCCCGCAGCCTCGTGGCGACGCCCTCACAGCTTGTCTCTGCTGCTTCAGAGCAGGGAGAGAAGAGTTCACGCAGCAGGTGCTTGCTGTGACTTACCTGAACTCCTTAACGTACGGTTTGGAATGCTCAGAGAGTCCCCTTCTGCGGTCGTCCTAATCTTTTTACAAAACTGAGCTGCAGAATGACGCTTTAGGAAAACGACTGTAGTTAACGTAGCGTGGGGTTGATCTTTTCAGTGGCGTCTTTGACCTTCTGTAGGTGTCGTGATTTAGAGAAACGCATTTTAAACATTATTTCTAGGAGAAGGTTACTGTCATGAGCACCATTAACCCAACTAAAGACCTGTTGGCCGACCTGATTGGCTGCCAGCGCCTTCCCGAGGACCAGCGTAAAAAAGTGCACCAGCTCAAGGACTTGTTGGACCAGATCCTAATGTTGGACCCTGCTAAGCGGATTAGCATCAACCAGGCCCTGCAGCATGCCTTCATCCAGGAGAAGATTTAAACCAGAGAAGAAGCTCCAAGGGGTTGAGTAATTAAGTACAAAGACTGACGAGATTTCACAGCAGTTTATTAATGTATATAAACTTATAAATATTTCTCCAGCAAATTTGAGAACGCATGATATATTTGAATTAACACCAAGGGTGATATTTCTTTTAGAAGTGTTAGTTGATCTGTTTTGTGTCGGATGTGAAATTCCACTGTAGAACTGTTGTAGTTGCCAAGGCTGCCCAGAGTTTCAGTGCGAATGTCAAGGGTTGCAGGTCACAGCAGAGACGGAAGCATCGGTTACAAACGAGGGCTAGTGCTGGGTGGTTGATTTATTTTGGCAAACTTGGCTTCATTGTGGTCTTCGGAGAAAAAGGCCGGCATAAATGCTGTTTATATTCACATTTCCCTAGGTGTGTGTGTGCAGGCCACAGCGGCATGCCCTGGGTGTAGTCAGTGCCGAAAGGGGCCTGTTCCTTCTTGAGCCTGCCTGCAGGGACGGTCTCCTCTTTTAAAGCAGGTTGCGTACAGCATTCAGTACACTGAAGGTAAGCTGAACCATCCGCCTCCCGGTGTCTGCAGATGTTAGTTTATTGGAACAATTTGACAAAGGAGGGATGTTCTTAGCTTTGTGGCGGATTCCCTGCATGTGTGATAACTGATCTTGTTTCTTTTCTGGCATCGCACCTGTGGCATAGTTACAATTTCTGTTCTGTCATCACATTTAAAATTTGAAGAGTATGCGCTTGATGGATGGAGCGCCTTCAGTGTACTGTTTCTTATGACCTTTAATTTTTCTAGATCAACTTGCTATAGACTTTATATACATTTTGTTAAACACAGCTCCTAGTGACCTGGAAACGGGCGTACTTTCATTTACTGATAACAAATGTTGAGGCCTGATTCTGGAAGTCCTCCTATTTAAAGTTAGATAGGCCACGTAATGAATTTTAACTATTTGTATGTCGTTTTGAAAGTGTACTGCTTTGTGGTAAAAGCGTTTCCGTTTGTTCATTTTCACTTCTTGTGATCATGTTGTCTTTCAATACAGGCGTAAACCTCCCACTCTTGAACAAAGCAGCTGCTTTTTAAAAGCGGTAATTGCTTCTTTACCTTCTCCTTCTTTTGTAAATGAAACTGTCCTTTAAGAATGTGACTTGAAAGTGTCGTCCGTTTGCCTAAAACAGTTGGCACGCGCTCACTGTAAAGTGGAGATGGTTCTACTGCATGTGACGTGCACCATGCAGGTTTCTGTGTGTTCTCAGTCCGCACCACTAGAGAATAAAGGCTTTTGTGAACAAGGCATTTGTAGCCATTTCTAAAAGTGTTGTCTTCAGTGCTGGCGAGTCAGGTAACCGTACCTGTAGTGCGAGGCGACCTCTCGCTGCTTCCTTTGAGCCTGACGGAAGGAACTGTCCCTTAAAGACCTAGCTCCGCCCCGGGCTCAGCGCCTCAGGGCAGGTTGGGATCCCGACCGAGCCCTCAAAGCATCCTCCCGAGATAGCGGCAGCTCGCAGTGTAGTGAGGTAACGCCTGTAGGTTGCGGGGTGCGACTCAGGGTGTAACTAATGTTTCTGCTATTTTCTCACTCTTCCTCCTGATGGTGCGGAAAGAGGAGAAGGAGAACGGGGCACAGGCCACTCACCGCCTCTCCAGGGTCTGATTTGCTGAGACACCAGCTTCACCTTCCTAACAAGGTTATTTCCGACAGCATGTGTAGATAAACGTTTAGCAACAATGTAAAGCCAAGTCATGTAAATCAGGGTGGTTTTGCAACACAGAGGAAGTAGTGTTTTTAACGTGGTAGAGGCGAATTTTCAGAAATGTATGGCATCGGTTCTCTTTGGGTGGTAAAATTAGTGCTTGGCTCCCTGAGGAATGTGGAAACAAGCAGCCTTGGGGGGTTTACCTGATCTTTTGAAATTGTAAATGGGATTTTTCTATTCACCCAGGCACCTAATTACAACAGGCATGCACATTTTGGTGCATTCAAGAATGGAAAATCAGAATAGCAGCATTCTTCTGGTGGGTTTTGCTCCATTTAAAGACATGAACTGCAGCCAGGAAGGTGACAGACGCTATCAGAAGCCAGCTTTGAGTCTGGACCCCGTCTGCTCGCTCGTGGTTTAGACCTAAAGCAAAGGCCAGGCAGTGAGGCCTCGTAAATGAGGCTCGGAGGCGCAGCTCTCCTGCCGGAGTGAGACGGCAGCGAGGCCCCCACCATGACTCACCTTGCTGAGAATATGCTGCATTCGGGCCAGGCTTTTGTAGTTACTTTTCACTCAAAGTAGTTAACATTTGGATGTTTCTGGTGCTTTTCATGGCTTCATTTTGTAGACTTATTTTAAGTAAGTTAACTTCCAGTAGAAACAGTTCATCTTATGCCTTCAAAACTGTTACATGTTCTTTAAAAAACAAAGTTGCTTGTTACTTGTTCTTTGTGTTTTAGGTGCAGCTCAGTGGAAGATGATGCCACCAGAAGACATGAGCTAAGGTTTCTGTCCCATAAAAGATTAAAAAAAAAAAAAAAGAAAGAAAAAAAAAAGAGAAAACTCCTCCATTTAATTTGCGTCCAGTTTTTTGTTTTGCAGCCTTTGTGATTGGGTGTGTTCATGTCTGGTACTCAGTGGTGGCACTGTGTCCATTGTGAAATGCTTGTTCCGTCATCTGCCGCCTGCCTCCCTCCCCACCCTCCCTCCCCTCCAGTGAGGATAGCGGCCACATCTAGCGAGGTGGGCGACGTGGGCGGGGAGGTGCCCCACCGCACGGGGTGTCCAGACAGCTCCCCGGGCGTGTTAGAAAACCAGCTGCCCCCGAAGAGCTTCCGTCAGAAAGCCGCCCCACCCCCCCCATGCGGGGTGTCACCTCTCCTCGCCCAGCGCCCTCCCAAGGCCGGGGCCTGGGCTCCTGGAGCCCCACTCAGCTCCTGCGGTGCCCCCAGCTCGCCCCAAGTCTGTCCGCGGCCAGGGCTCAGCAGTGGTCTCGAAACAGACCAGACGTCCAGAGCCACTGTCGGTTTCCCATCTTAAGGGAGTGAGGCGGCAGCCTGCGGCTCTTCTCCCCCGAACACGGCATTCCCAGACGATCTATTTGATAGGAAGCCCGGAAGCAGCCTCTCTCCACGCCCCCACGATTGTTGTAGAGTGTTGGGCCCTGTGTTAGGTCGGGGCCAGGGGCCCGGCTGAGCAGCCCTCGGCAGATGTGCGGTTCTCAAATACAGTTCTCGTGATGCTGGCTCTGTGACACTTGAGGGCAAAAACGTGCCAGTGAGTGTGAGCCTTCGGGGGCCCCCGAGTCCTGGGGTGCAGTTCTCGCTGCGACTGGGGAGTACCTCTCACGGGTCTCAGACCCCACCTCTGGGTAGACCTCCCCTCAAAGGTTGTCAGAAATGAGGCTGGAGTTGCAGAGTTTTGAAGGGAGGGGGTGGCTCCCAGCATTTGTATTTAATAGCATCTTGTCCTTTATCCCCAGCACCTGTTTCATTCCTTCTGCTGCTTTTTTCAAAATAATTTTGCTTTCTTTTTTTTTTTTTTTTTTGCCTTTATAATTACCACTTTCTTTTCCTAAAACACTCAGGACATGCTCACAATACAAACGTTGTGTGTGTGGTGTGTGGTGGAGGCGGTGAAACATAGAGTCCTCAGATCGTTGCTTTGCGTTCTTCCTGCTCCACGTTCCCTGTGCTCTGGCCGTCATTTGTCGCGGACCTCAAGCTGCTGGCAAGGGGAGTCACGTACCTTCAGACGTAGGCCAAGCCGTTAAGGAAGCCCCTTTCAAATACTGAGATAGGAAAGAAGCCAGATGATCAAATATGTAGCACTTCATGTCAGCCTGAGAGCTTTGCAAACTGGGCTTCATAAAGTTTCTTTCCTAGTAACTTAGTTCAAGCGTATATTCAACATGAATTATCTTTTTTTGAGGTGAAATGTCCCCCTTATAGAAATGTTCACTGAAGATTCGTTTGTGTTTTTTACATGTCAGTGTATGCTAAGTTGACTTTTAAAAAAAGTTTTCCAGTTCCTTTGATGGATATCAGCATGACATCTTTAATTTTTCTTCTCCTGTGTGTAGGGTAAGGGACTCTTCTTCTGAAGAATCTTTCCATTTAGTGATCAAGATATGGAAGCTGATCTCTGAAAATACTCTTGTGTGTCCTAATTGTTCCAGTATCATTCAAATTGTAACTTGCACTTCAGTAGCAGTGTTTCTTACTGACTAGGAAAACTTAATAAAATATGTTTCTCGTTTCTATACTGCCTCCTGGCTTTTTCATTGCTCAAGTTGGGTATTTTTCCATTTCAATTAAAAAGTTTCTTACTCAATCTTCATAGATGTGCTTTGAACACTATTTTCTGCTCAAATATGTTTGGGAACTGCCGGGTGAAAAACAGGTGAGCCTTGGGGACCAAGTCATGCACCCGTCCTCGTTTGTTTGTTTGTTTGTTTTTTGTCTTTTTGCCACTTCTTGGGCCGCCCCCACGGCATCGGGAGATTCCCCCAGCCTCATTTCTAATCCAGCAGGAGCAGAGGGTATTGTGCTCGCGCCTGGTGACTGGAGCACAAGAGGGATTCCCCGCCCCCAGGGCCGTGGCTAAATGCCCGATGCAGGTGTCGCCATACCCTGGTGGCGGTGGGGCGCTCCTCCCTGGCTGCCCGCTCTTCACTGTCTCCGAAGGAGAGGGCCTCCTCCGCCTTTGGGGGGGGGGGCACCCTTAGCTCGTGCAGGGAGGCCCCAGGGGAGGGACGGCCAGAGGGGCTGTGCAGCGAGCCTGCAGCCCAGCCGGAGCTCCCGCCCCGGAGCGGCCAGGTCGGGAGAGTCTGGCCCTGTCGTGGTCTTGGGAGCCGCGGGCTGCGTGGCAGGGGCTCCGGGTCCCTTCCTGTGGAAGCCCCGCGTCGACAGCCTGGCCCCGGATCGGGAGCCGCGTGTTCCTCTGTCCGAGGCCACCGCGAGGCTGGGATCCCCCGCGATCAGGGCCAGGGGTGAGCGGCTGCGTTGGCGGGAGGACAACTCGGACGAGGAAGCCCTTTCCGAGAGCTTCTCCGAGAGGAGGCTCGCGGGACAGCGCCTTCGTTCAGACCAAGACGGAGCCAGGAAGAAAGCCCCAGTACCAGACTCATGGGGATCCAGGGGCAAGCCAAGGAGCCAGATGAAAGTTTCCCGTCGTGGCTCAGGGGTTCCTGAACCCGACCAGCACCCATAAGGATGTGGGTCTGATCCCCTGCCTCGCTCAGTGGGTTAAGAATTTGGTCTTGTGGCCGAGGTGTAGACCGGCAGCTGCAGCGACGCTTAACCCCCTAGCCTGGGAACCTCTGCATGCCACAGGTGAGACCATAAAAAGAAAAAAAAAATTTTTTTTTGTCTTTTGGCCATTTCTTGGGCTGCCCCCGTGGCATATGGAGGTTCCCAGGCTAGGGGTCTAACCAGAGCTGTAGTCACCGACCTACGCCAGAGCCACAGCAACGCAGGATCCGAGCCGCATCTGGAACCTGCACCATAGCTCACGGCAACGCCGGATCGTCAACCCACTGAGCAAGGGCAGGGACCGAACCCGCAACCTCATGGTTCCTACTCGGATTCGTTAACCGACGGGATTCATTCATCACGACGGGAGCTCCCAGAAAAAAAATTTGTATAAGATAAAAATAGGAAACACTTGCAAAAAGTGGTGAAAGGTGACTTCCAACAGGCCTGGAAAACGGCGGGTCTTTTGCTCTCATTATAAACCTCCACCCCCCCACTTCCTCCCCCGGCCCAGTTGGTCTGTATGGGCTGTCTTACCCCCGACCTCCAAGGTGAACCTAAGCTTCCTGTACTCACCACTTCCGGCCTCATTTTTTGTTGTTTGTTTTATTTTGGTTTTTGGTTGTGCTTGGAAGTGGAAGTTCCTGAGCCAGAGGTTGAACCCTCGCCACAGCAGCAACCCAAGCCGCTGCAATGACAGGGGTGGAACCTCAACCCACTGAGCCACCAGGGAACTCCCTGGCCTCGATTTTTAGGCCCTCAGTTTAACCAGATAAAAGGATCTGAGCAACCGCATTTTTACCAAGTGATCATGTTAAAATTACTAGTCCCGGGAGTTCCCATCGTGACTCACTGCTAACGAACCCGACTAGCATCCGTGAGGCCTCGGGTTTGATCCCTGGCCTCGCTCGGTGGGTTAAAGGGATCTGGCATTGTCCTGAGTTGTGGTGTAGATTGCAGAGGTGGCTTGGATCCCAAGTTGCTGGGCTGTGGCGTAGGCTGTCAGCCGCAGCTCTGACTTAACCCCTAGCCTGGGAAATTCCATATGCCACGGCCCCCCAAAAATAAAAAAATAAATTCCTGTCCCTTTACCTCATAATTGAAATCGGCAACTCTGCTGATACAATTTTCACATAACTACATCTAAAGCAATTGGGACTCAATTGAAAACCATATGGTAGGTGTTTTGGCTTTTTTCTTTTTTTTTTTTTCTCTTTCTGGTCTAACGGCATCCTAAACAAAGTAGCCTTTATTATGTTTCCAATAAGAAGTTTGCTGTGACCCATCTCCTCTGAGACAGTAAAGCCCAGAGGGGGCCTCACCCCTCTCAGGAGCCCCGCAGGCCTTCAGTGCAGGATGCGCTTCCCGGAGCCCCTGGCAGACACAGCTCCCCAACTCGTGCTCCCCCGTCTTCCTCCAAATCAGGGTCTCTGTTCCTCACTCCACCCCGTGTCCCTGGTGCCGGGCACATGCCTCCTAAGAAGTGGGACACCGAAGGTGTTTTGTGAGCTGTCACTCCGGTGCCAGCTGACCCATTGCCACTTAACCCAGCGTCAGCTGACCCAGTGCCAGCTGACCCGGCGCTGGCTGACCCAGTGCCAAGGCAGCCACCCCACTCATCTCTCCTCCCGTGTACCATTTTCCCTGGCAGATCCTGAATTTGCCAGGCACTTCATTCACTTAATCCTACATCATTACGGGAGATAAAAGGGATCTACTCACAAATAGGAGAGTAAAGAGCTGAGATAAGGAAGTTGCCCGAGGCGTTGGTGGCAGAGCCTGGTGTGGACACAGGCTGTGGAGCCCGCATCACAGCCTCCTGCAGAGAAAGCCCGCTCCTTAGTCACAGGCCCTGAAGGGTGACTACCAGGGGCCGGGCGGTGGAGGGGATCTGGCCGTGATCAAGTGCATGTTCCTTGGGGAAGGATTCACACGTAAAAGATCATTTTGGCTGCACAGGTGCGGGCCTAACATCACCGCAGCTGAAGGAGGAATGAGGGGCAAAAGGCTGGTACGAAGGGCCGGGACTCAGAGTGAGAAGACACTGGTGGAGGAAGCTGGATGGTTGCAGGCTGGAGGTGAGAGGGCGTGATGCCCACCTTGGTACCAGCATCTATGAAAGGAGGTTATTCGTTTGGGCGAAGGACACCAGTTCTATGGGATTCAGGTCACAGTCTGTGACAGGAACGGATCCTCAGCGGTTAAGTTTATTTTTCATCGCTGTCGCTATTGTTCCAGAACTTTGAGGTTAATCTAAAAAGCCAAGCATGTTGTTTGACTCCTGCCTCTAAGAGCTGTTTGAGGGAGTCCCCATCGTGGCTCAGCGGTAACGAACCCGACTAGCATCCATGAGGACTCGGGCTCAATCCCCGGCTTCGCTCAGTGGGTTAAGGATCCTGCATTGCCATGAGCTGTGTGTAGGTCACAGGGGCGGCTCAGATCTGGCATTGCTGTGGCTGTGGTGTAGGCTGGCAGGTGCAGCTCCGATTCAGCCCCTAGCCTGGGACCCTCCATATGCTGCAGGTGCGACATAAATAAATAAAAAAAATAAAAATTTAAAAATAATAACAACGACTTGAACCTTATTCTTTTAGGAGCACTAGAATAGAGGAAGCAAGCTACAGTTGCCTCTTCATCATCTGCTTGAACTGTCCTTCCACTCACCTCCCCCGTCCCGAACTCGAACATTCCATCCTATCTGGGGGTGACACACAAAAACTTAATACCGCCTGCTTTCCTTGGGAGGGGGCAGAGTTCAGGTGTGGAGAGAAGCCTTTTCCCTTTTTTCTTTGGGTAACGTTTGAAGTTAAGGAGAACTAATTTGGGAGTTCCCGCAGTGGCGCAAGGGCGTCGATGGTGTCTCTGTAGTGCCAGGGACGCAGGTTCGACTCCCAGCCCAGCCCATCGCAGTGGGTTAAGGATGCGGCATTAACACAGCTTTGGCTTAGGTCGCAACTCTGGCTCGGATTCCATCCCCGGGCCCAGGAATTCCACGTGCCACGGAATGGCCAAAAAAGCAAAAAAACCAAAACGGATTTGAATTCACCAACCATCCACTAAAACCAAAGCCCACTACCCTCCAGGACATCCCGCCTCTGAGGCACGCGTGTTTCTCAAGTGTGTTCCGAGAGCCACTTGCGGTAGAGTCCCCTGGCGTCCTGTTTGGGCCTGCGCCCTGAGTCCCTTCCCACAGGCCTTAGGAGAACCCAGGACTCCACTCTTCTGTTTGCATCTCGGATTCTCAGGTGCAGGAAAGCGTGTCGGTCACAGTTTCCTCTTTTTACCAGTTAACGAGTCAAACTTAGGTGTCTGTTTCAACCAAGCAGAGTTAAGACTTCCAGCAACAAAGAGCCTTGGGAAAAAAGCCCACTAACAGGCTGCCCGTGGACAGTGATCTTCTCCCATTCCCCCCCACTTTTTCTTTTTCTGCTTTTTAGGGCCACACCCGCGGCGTATGGAGGTTCTCCGGTTAGGGGTCTAATCGGAGCCACAGCTGCCGGCCTGCGCCACAGCCACAGCAAACTCCTTAACCCACTGAGCGAGGGCAGGGATCGAACCTGCAGCCTCACGGTTCCTAGTCGGATTCGTTTCGGCTGCGCCAAGACGGGAACTCCCCCATTTTCCTTTAAAATCCTGAAACCATTAGATCTGCGGGAAGGGGTTTGCTTCATGCCTCGCCCCAGGCCCCGAAGGGAATCCATCTTGCTTTCATTTCTATGACAAAGGACACAGGGAAGGGAAAATGTCTAAGGATTCATGGGCAGACAGAGGGGGCCTTGTCTGTTAATTTTACAAAACAGCAACTTCTTTAGCTTTTCATGGCCAAGCAATACCCAAAGATGAGGTCAAAATGACAGTCAAAGGGAGTTCCCGTTGTGGCTCAGTGGTTAACGAATCTGACTAGGAACCATGAGGTTATAGGTTCGATCCCTGGCCTTGCTCCGTGGGTTAAGGATCCGGCGTTGCTGTGAGCTGTGGTGTAGGTTGCAGACACGGCTTGGATCCCGAGTTGCTGTGGCCCTGGGGTAGGCCAGTGGCCACAGCTCCGATTCGACCCCTAGCCCGGGAACCTCCATATGCTGTGGGAGCGGCCTTAGAAATGGCAAAAAGACAAAAAAAAAAAAAAAAAAGGAAAGACAGTCAAAGGAGATCTATGGAGATGGGAAGGGGAAAAAAAAGACAACAGGGGGGAAAACTAAAAAAAAAAAAAAATCACTGAGAAAAGACAAATATCATATGAAATATATCTTATTATAGGTAGAACCTTAAAAAAAAGATACAAATGAATTTATTAACAAAACAGAAACAGAAAACGAATTTATGGCTACCAAAGAGGAACAGTGGGGAAGGATAAGTTAGGAATTTGGGATTAAGATATACACACTACTCTCCGTAAAACAGCAGACCAACAAGGGCCTGCTGTCTAGCCCGGGGAACTGTGCGCAATGTCTTGTCAAAACCAATATTGGAAAGGCGTCTAGAGCAGAGTATATATATGTGTGTTCTTGTATATATGTATATACAAGTTCAAGCCCACAGAACGGAGTCTCTTTTCGGTACCCCTGAAACTAACACAACATTATCGGTCGACTATACTTCAATTTAAAACCCACCGCCCCTTGCGCCTGTACAACAGAACAGAATAAAAGAATACCTGTACTAGCAGTAAGTCTAGTACACCGTTTATTGATGATGGAATTACACTGGAAAACCACCCCAACCAAAGAACCATCTAGAATAGAAGAGTCACCTAAGTGAAACATTCCTTTGAAACATAACACATGAGAGCCTCAAACGTGTCATCAGGGAAGCCCTTGGTTTGTGTGGAGACATCTCAGCTGAGACGCTCACAGGTTCCACGCCATGGCCCATCCAAGGACGTGTGTGTGCACGCTTAATGTGTGTATGTCAGAATGAGGAACCAGATTTCAGCAGCTCCTTGGACTAGATGTGCTCACGTTAAGATGCAGGAAAGGGAAGAGCTCCTTTGGATCAACAGGCGGGCCCTTTACCCGTGGCTACCAACAAAGGCGAAAAACAGTTTAGCTTCTGCGTATGGAATGGTCTGTTCGGGAGCTCCCATCCTGGCTCAGTGGTTAACAAATCCGACTAGGAACCATGAGGTTGCGGGTTCCATCCCTGCCCTGGCTCCAGTTTCTTTCTTTTTTAAAAGAAGATTATTTAAAACAAAAGCTGGTAAGTAGTATGAGGACAAATGCAGACGTCATATTACTAAAAAAAAAATTAACCAAATAATGTGAAATGTGAAATTCTAGACAAGACTGGAAAAATATAAAAGATTTTGAAAAATACATATGGGTGTGTTAGGAATGGATCAATGAGGGAAGAAAATAAATAAGAATAAGGTGGGAGTTCCCATCGGGGCGCAGCGGACACGAATCCGACTAGGAACCATGAGGTTGCGGGTTCGATCCCTGGCCTCACTCAGTAGGTAAAGAATCTGGCGTTGCTGTGGCTGTGGTGTAGGCCGGCAGCCACAGCTCCGATTGGTCCCCTAGCCTGGGAACCTCCATATGCCGCAGGAGCGGCCCAAGAAACAGCAAAAAGACAAAAAAAAAAAAAAAGCGTCTGTTCAGTACCCTGTTTTTTCAGTAAAGTTTCTTTTTGGTCCTTGGCCCCTTAATTTCTTCCCTCTGATTTTCAGCGAACGACAGGTGTATAGGTGAAACTGCTGTAGGCGACTTCGGTGGCAGCCATCCGGTGGCGACCGGTTCAACCAGCAACCGAGGGGCCTGCACGGAGCCGGCCTGCCTGCGCGCTCTTGGCGTGGACTCAGAGTGCAGCTTTTGGGATTCTTAACGTCATCACCAGCGGCAACCACCGGTTTTGTAGTCGATGAGTTTTCAGAGGCGGTCTAGACGCCCACTGGTATTTGTCAGCGCCACGCCAATTCCACTTGGAAGCATTGTGCTCCAGCGTTCAGGAACCAGCATTGTTTCTCCTTTTTTCGTGACTTTTATCCCAAGTTGCCTGGAGACGCAAAGCGTCAGAGGGGTTGGGCCGTCTCGTTTGGGTTCGGCTCTGGAGGCAGAGGGCCACTGGGTGGCTACGGGAGTACAGACGGCAGGCTGTGCTCTCAGCCTTTCTTTCTGAATGGCCATCTACTGCGGTTGGTCCATCGCCAGTAAACGAGGTATCAAACGCTCCAGAGCACACTTTGCTGGAGAGCCCCTGTCACTTTCCAGCCCTCGGGCTCTGGGAGGGTGAATCTGTGCAAGTCCAGGGTATTGCATGGAGAGGGAAGAAAATCCAGATACGGAAATACTCCACTTGGTTCTTCTGGAAAAGTGTCTTCAGCTCTTTCTATCGTTTCTGGCTGTAAGTTCAGGTCCATCTTTTGAAAAGAGCTGAGTTGCGTCCTTTGCGGTTTCGTCGTCTTCTTTTTTTTTTGCTATTTCTTGGGCCGCTCCTGTGGCATATGGAGATTCCCAGGCTAGGGGTCTAATGGGAGCCGTAGCCACCAGCCTACGCCAGAGCCACAGCAACGTGGGATCCGAGCCGTGTCTGCAACCTGCACCACAGCTCATGGCAACGCCGGATCGTTAACCCACTGAGCAAGGGCAGGGACCGAACCCTCAACCTCATGGTTCCCAGTTGGATTCGTTAACCACTGCGCCACGACAGGAACTCCAGGTTTTGTCTTCTGACAAGTTCCTTTTGTCTGTTAGATATTCTTTCACTCGGCTCTTTCCAGACTTCACATCCCCTTTGGAGCAGTGAAAAAGTTCACCACTGCTGTTGTCATCAGTGGAGCAGAAATGAACCGGAGGCTCAGTCCTGTCTCTTAAAAAGTGTCCATCCGCACAGGGCCAGCAGGGACGTCCCGGCTGCACCTGCACCTGCACCTGCCGTCCAGGCTGAGTGGCAGCCTGCTCCCCAAAAGCCCGGTCCCCACTGCCGCCGGCAGCTGCCACACCTCACGGGCAATGCTGGATACTCCCAGGCTGGTGTCACTGTTTCTTCTCCCCATCGCTCTTCTCGAGGGTGTGGACAGGCACACGGAGGGTTAAAGGGGAGCTCGAAGTGTAGCTCCCCATCCAAAAGAGGTTAAGAAAATGCTTGGAGAGTAAGAGAGGGGCAGGGCAGGCTGGGCCAAAACAGGAAATTAACTGGAAACAGGGCTCAGGGCAGACAAAGAAAGAGGGGCCCCCAAAAAGAATTCAGAGCATCTAAGTGACAGAAGACTGGGAAATTAAGGTCTGAGTGAGTAAAGAGATGTTACCGGCTAGGAAGATAAGATAAATGCAAATGAGAAAAAAATAAGGTGAATTATCTGGAACTTTATTAAACAGACTCATGGACTCTGTTTTAATCACTGAAGACAGATGCTCCATTTGAAAGCAGGGTGACACTGAGGCCCAAGCAGAGCAGACACCCCCACAGGCTTCAGAGACCCCAAAGGCCCTCTCTTTCCCACCACCAGCAATCACGGTTTGAAGGTCCAGAACTGTTTAAGGTAGGAGCATCAGGGAACTATAAGAAAACGAGGGAAGCAATCTTTAAGGCGCTGAGTAAGTGGATTAAGGCACTCATTAAGGTATGGCTATCCGGAAAAAATGCTAAACTAAAGCCACCGCAGTAATCAATATATTTGCTGGTCGTTTACGATCGTCTCCTAGAGGGAAAGGTGGATCCGGAAAAAAGAGCGTGTGGCTCAAGAAGTTCGGCATCGGTAAGTATGGATCCACCGGCTCCACGCCGGGCACGGGGTGGAAGGACCAGGACCGAGGCCGCGTCGCGGGCGGGCTGCCTGGGTCACGGGGGTGCGCCCTGCGCGAGGCCCGCCCGCAGCGCGCGAGCCCGGCCTCTGTGACCCGGCCGGGGAGCGGGTGTCCGGCTGGGGCAGGTGGGGCCGGCCGCCTCTTACCGCTCTGCCCCGCTGGCCACCGGCTCGTCCCCCCCGGAGTCTTGGCGAGCGCTGCCGCCGCGAGGTGCCGGCCGCTCCGCGGCCAGAGCCTCCGCCGCGGGCGGCCAGCCGGGAGGACAGAGGGCAGCGAGCGCCGGGCACCCCTGGGCGGGGCTCCGCGCCCGGACCGCCCACCTGGCCTCGGCCCCGCCCAGAGCCTCGCGCCAGACCCCGCCCCCGGCCCTCGACCCCAGCTCCGGCGCTGGATCCCGACCCCCGACTCCGCCCCTGACCTTGACCCCAACTGTGGCCCCCCGGCCCCGCCCCTGACCCCGCCCCTGGCCTAGCGCCCGGCTCCGACCCAGGTCCCACCGCCCCCGACTCTGCCCCGGAGCTAGACCCCAACCTCTGCCCTGGGGCCCGACCCTGGCCCCAACCCGTCTCCCAATCGGGACCGCGACCCCCAACTCCACCCGCAACCTTTACCCTAACCCCGGCGCCTCCCACGACTTTGACCTCGCGCCCTCCCCGACCTGGAGCCAGACCTCGCTCCCCACCTCGGCCCGCCCTCCGACCTAGGCCCGGACCCTGTCTCGGGATTCCGCCCCCGCCCCGCCCCCCCCCAGCCGGGCCCCTCCCCCGCCCCCAGGCCTGCACGCGCGCGGGTTCAGATCCAGCCACAGCTCCCCCTCCTCCCCTTCCCTCCCCCTTCCCCCCTCTCCCGCCTCTCCCCTTCCCCGCCTCTCCCCTTCCCCTCTCCCTTCCTTCCCTTTCCCCCCTCCCCCACCCCTCCCCTCCCCTCCCCTTTCCCCCTCCCCTCCCCTCCCCTTTCCCCCTCCCCTCCCCCACCCCTCCTATTCCCCCTTCTTCCCTCCCCTTCCCCCCTCTCCTCCCTGCCACCCCGGGGACCGCGCGGGCCAGCGTGGGCCGTTCTGTCCACGCTTCTAGCGAGCATTGTCTACAGAACTGACGAGGAAGAAGGAAGGTGTCCCCGCTGAGCGCAGGCCCACCTCCGGGCGGGTCCTGATTAGTCCCGATTAGGTTATAAAGCTTCGGCATCTGAGAAGAAACATTTGGCTCCTTTGCGGGAGGACTAATAATGCCTTGTGTGGGTGTAAGACCCAGCTCGGGACGCCACCCCCGAAGTGTCTCTTTAAGCGTCTACAGCACCGGTCCTTAACTTCTGGGGAAGGGCTCCTGGGCTCCTGGCAGCGTCTTTGCAGGAAAACGCACAGATAAGCAGATGATGACGCCGTCGCCAGGGTTCTCGCTCCTCTGATCCCGGCCCCGCCCCCAGCCCCGACGTCCCCAGGCGTCTCCCACGGTCCCATTCTCGCTCTACCTTGACTCCACTTTAAAAAAGCCCCAAGGGTGTTCCCGTCGTGGCGCAGTGGTTAACGAATCCGACTAGGAACCACGAGGTTGCGGGTTCGGTCCCTGCCCTTGCTCAGTGGGTTAACGATTCGGCATTGCCATGAGCTGTGGTGTAGGTTTGCAGACGCGGCTCGGATCCCACGTTGCTGTGGCTCTGGCGTAGGCCGGTGGCTACAGCTCCAATTAGACCCCTAACCTGGGAACCTCCATATGCCAGGAGAGCGGCCCAAAGAAATAGCCAAAAGACAAAAAAAAAAAAAAAAGGCCTCAAGCAGTGCTCTTTGAAATTATAAATATTCAAAATAAAATCGGGGGTGAAACGCACAAAAATAAAGTCCTTCCCCGCCCCCCTACTCTGTGCCGTAATCCCCAGTCTTTCCTCCCTGTGTCCCTCCTCCTCTTGTTTGCGTCTTTGTTGTCAGTCTCTTCCCAGTGGGTGTAAAAGTCCAGGAGGCCGGGCATTGCCTCTAGTTCATCGCTGGGTCCCCATCACTTTAAAATTGTGCTGGGAGATCCCTCGGGGCTCAGCGGAAACGAATCTGACTAGTATCCATGAGGACTCAGTGGGTTAAGGATCCCGTGTTGCTGTGGCTGTGGCGTAGGCCAGGGGCTACAGCTCGGATTCAAGCCCTAGCCTGGGAACCTCCCTATGCCCCAGATGAGGCCCTGAAACAAACAAATTAAAAAACAAAACAAACTGTGTTGAGGAGTTCCTGTGGTGACTCAGCAGGTTAGGGACCCATCATTGTCTCTGTGAGGATGTGGGTTTGCTCCCCCGCCTCACTCAGTGGATTAAGGATCTGGCATTGCCACCAGGTGCAGTGCAGGTCACGGATGCGACTCAGATCTGGCGTTGCTGTGACTGTGGGGTAGGACAGCACCTGCAGCTCTGATCTGACCCTTGCCTGGCAGCTTCCATATACTGCAGGCATGGCCATTAAAAACAAATAAAAGAACTGTGCCGGGCAGGAAGCAGAAGCCCAGTGAATACAGGAGAGGGAGCCCAAGACTAACCGAGGCCCCCATTCCCGTCCAGACCGGCTTCCACACAGCGTGTCTAAAACACACGCCTGCCCCAATGTACCCCGCGTGCTTGAAGAGCAAGGTCCCCGATCTGTGGCCGGGCTGGGACGGCCTGTTCATCTCTCCGATGATGCCACCTCGTGTCAAACGTCAGGCCTTTTGTAGTTTTCTTCAACTCTCTCTCTCCGGAACATCCATCCTTCCTGCTTGCCTCCTTTTGATCCCTTTTTGTTCTTCTTCCTTTTTTTATGGCCGCCCCGCGGCACATGGAGTCCCGGCCCAGGGATCAGACCCAAGCCATCGCTGTGACCTATGTCGCAGCTTCGGCGATGCTGGATCCTTAACCCACGGTGCCGGGCTGGGGATGGAACCTTCGTCCCGGTGCTCCTAGGATGGCCTCCTGGGAACGCCGATCCCTCCTTCCTTTTATCAGCCTAAGTCCTGCACATAGAGAGCTAGCTCGCGCATCATCTTCCCTAAAGATCAAACTGCTTCCTCCTCCAAGACCCCTATTTTGGGTTACGTTGTAATGGTTGTTTGCGATTCCTCACTCACATTATAATTATCCAACAATATCTCACTCGCTGTCTTTTCAACACCTTGAAGGCAAGACCTGGCCTCCTTTTACCGACCGAAGTGCCTGGCATATAGTAGGCGCGCAATAAATGTTTGAATTACTTGCTCCCCAAATAACACTTCCTAAACTGCATGGTGTGGTTACGGTGTCAGCTGACTGCTGAGCATTTCATGTGGCTTAATCGATTTCACACTCGACTCCCCAGTGAGGATGGTGCTACTAGTTATTCCTATTTGATAAGCGAGTAACCTGAGCATTAACTCTATTAAGTAGGAGTTCCCATTGTGGGAACTTTGAGGTTGTGGGTTTGATCTCTGGCCTCGCTCAGTGGGTGAAGGATCTGGTGTAGCCATGAGCTGTGGTGTAGATCGCAGACGCAGCTCAGATCCTGCGTTGCTGTGGCTGTGGCTGTGGTGCAGGCCGGTGGCTGTAGCTCTGATTCGACCCCTGACCTGGGAACCTCCATATGCCGCAGGTGCAGCCCTAAAAAAAAGCAAAAAACCCCCAAAACTCTATTAAGTAAATTTTCCCAACTTACGATTACTTGAAAAATAGCGAAGTGGGTAATTGTGGGGTCCCTGTGTTCTCAGCTAATATGTCCTACAACCCTATCTGGGTGGGAAAGATTTTTCCTGGTCTCTGGCTGGGAGACGGAAATGACGCATGTGTGTACAAGTGTGTGTGTACAAGTATGTGTGTGCGTGTGCAGTGCGTGTGTGTACAAGTGCGCGTGTGTGTTTTGTGCAGCTCATGCATCTCCCATCTTCCTTGTTTTCTGCTTCTGCTTTTCCCTTTGGGTCGGAACTTGATTTCTGAGTCCTTAAGATCCCTCTGAGACTTGTCTTCCATGAATGCATCCGCAGTAATGCCGTCTTGGGAGTTCTCGCTGTGGCTCAGCGGGGTAAGAACCCAACATAGTGTCCAGGAGGATGTGGGTTCCATCCTTGGCCCCACTCAGTGGGTCAAGGGTCCAGCATTGCCACAAGCTGCAGCGAAGGTCACAGACGCGGCTTGGATCTGGCCGTGGCCGTGGCCGTGGCCGTGCCCGGCAGCTGCAGCTCCGATTCAAGCCCTAGCCCGGAAACTTCCATGTGCCGAGGATGTGGTTCTAAAAAGCAAAACAAACAAACAAACAAAAACAACCTTTAACACTTTTCTCCTATAACATGAAAGTAGAAGAACTCGTGTTTAAAAATCTATGGATTTAATCCCATTTTGGGGACGTGTGTGATAGTGATGCAGAGGAATATATTTCAAATGTGAGATAAACACAGAGTCAGTAAGTTCTAATCTACATATGTTGCAGCTCATACTTTTGAGTCAGTTCTCGATCAAATATGTCCACCTTTATTTTAATTTTTCTGCCAGATTCGATCTCTGCCACCTGAGTTACTCTCTAGGTCCTCCTGCCCTTCAGACGCCTAAGACTCTGCGGCTGTGTTTTCTTAGCCCGACACGCGAATTCACCTTGAATTGGGTTGGGTTTCAGGATGAGAACTTACTTTCTGGCGCCAGGAAGGCTGCGGCTGGGATCCCCTCGCTGGGCGCTGGGAGCATCCTGCATTTGCTTGGAGCGGAACACGCTCTTGAGAACACTTTCTCGGAGTTCCCGTCGTGGCGCAGGGGTTAACGAATCCGACTCGGAACCATGAGGTGGCGGGTTCGGTCCCTGCCCTTGCTCAGTGGGTTAAGGATCCACTCAGCGGGTTGCCGTGAGCTGTGGTGTAGGTCGTAAACACGGCTCGGATCTGGCATGGCTGTGGCTGTGGCGTAGGCCGGCGGCTACAGCTCTGATTCGACCCCTAGCCTGGGAACCTCCATATGCTGCGGGGGCGGCCCAAGAAATGGCCAAAAGACAAAAAAAAAAAAAAAAGAGAGAGAACACGTTCTCTTTGAGGAACTTGGAGATGGACGTTCCTCTTTGGATGCTCCTGAGGACCCCTCCCCTTCCAGAAGGCAGCTGACCGTGGCACATCCACAGTGGCAGAGCCAGTGGGGAAGGAGTTCGGGTGACACGACAGCGCTCTTTGGACCAAAAAAAGAGTTGCCGTTGACCTAAACGTCATGAATAAGAGGAGACCAGCCTACCTGGAAAACACCCCAGAGCCTGCTGCTCTGCGGCGGGATCACCGCAGCTAATAACACGGTCCCTGCGGGAGCCGCTGGCCCATCATCACAGCAGCACATGGTCCCAGGAAGAAAGAGCGCGCTGGCTGAGGACGGGGCCTTCTAACCTCGTCTAGCGAGAAAACAGGTCTTGGTTCCACATTCAGGTTTGCAAGGTTAGTTTGTCGGTCGTCGGAGAAGAGAACTGGGAAGAAGAGGAGCAGGAAACAAGACACACGTCCCTCAGCAGCAGCACCGCAGGCTGAGACCTGGCTGCCTGCCCCGCCGGTCACGCAGCGAGTTAGCAGCTGGGCTCCAAGCGTGTAACTCCCATCCCCAGCGGTGCTCGCTCCACTGCCCCGTAATCAGAGAAAACGAATGAGACTGATTCCTTAAAGAAGATGTACCCGTGGCAGGAAATAGTTATCCCTCAGAGAGTTTATTTAAAAATAAAATGTAGGCGTTCCCCCCGGGCACAGTGGGTTAAGACTCTTACTGCAACGGCTTGGGTCCCTGTGGAGGCATGGGTTTGATCCCTGGTCTGGCTCAGCAGGTTAAAGGGTTGGTGTTGCCGCACCTGTGGATCGGATTCAATTCCCTGGGGAATGTCCATGTGCCTTGGGTCCAGCCATTAAAAACCTGAAAAAAATAGCAGTTCCCTTCGTAGCTCAGCAGTTAACGGACCCGACGAGGGTCCACGAGGTTTTGACCCCTGGCCTCCTCAGTGGGTTGTGGATCTGGTGTTGCCGTGAGCTGTGGCGTAGGCCGCGGACATGGCTCGGATCCTGCGTTGCTGTGGCTGTGGTGTAGGCAGGTGGCTACAGCTCCAATTCGACCCCTCGCCTGGGAACCTCTATATGCTGCAGGTTCAGCCGTTAAAAAAAAAAAAAAGGAAACATTTGGGTCAAGTATAGATTTGTGGTTGCCAAGGGGGGTCAGGGAGGGAAGGCCTGGGAGTTTGGGGGCAGCAGATGCAAATTATTATGTGTCAGATGGGTAAACAATAAGGTCCCACTGCACAGCACAGGGAACTCTATTCAATAGCCTGAGATAAACCGTAACAGGAAAGAATATGAAAGCGAAACGTGTATAGATGTGTAAATGGATCACTTTGCTGTACCGCAGAAATGAACACAACACTGGGAACCAACGCTAATTCAATAAAATAATTTTTTTAAAAAAGAACATATGGATCAATTTATGTGGATTGAAAAATATCAATTTTAGGAGTTCCTGTTGTGGCTCATCGGGTTAAGAACCCGACTAGTACCCATGAGGATGCAGGTTCAATCCCTGGCATTGCTGCAAGCTTTGGTGTAGGTCACGGATGTGGCTCAGATCTGGTGTTATGGCTGTGGCATAGGCCGGCAGCTGCAGCTCCGATTTGACCCTTAGCCTGGGAACTTTCATATGCTTCCTGTGCAGCCCTAAAAAGGAAAAAAACAATTTTAATAGATCACTTCCTTCACCTGTTGAATGACTTAAAACATGGTTTAGTCTTTCCTGTTTATGTAAATGAGGATTTACAGTCATACCCTCAAATTTGCTTGGAAGAAAGAAATTTCTGGCTCTCAGAATAGTCTACACTCAACTTCATCAATTCCCTTCTTTCTCCAAAAACACCCATGAAATTATGAGAATTACGGTATATTCCAGTGGTCCTAGTAAGTTCTATACTATATTTTCAAAACATTACATTTCTTTTTTCTTTTTCCGTTTTTTTAATGTCTGCACCTGTGGCAATGCCGGATCTTTGACCCCTGATTGAGGCCAGGGATCGAATCTGCACCCTCATGGACACTATGTTGGCTTCTTGACCTGCTGAGCCACAGCAGGAATTCCTATGTTGGGGTGTTAAGTATACGTTTTTGTTTATTTTTTATTTTAATTAATTCATTGCTTTTTTTTTTTTTTTTTTAATGGCTGCACCTGTGGCATACGGAGGTTCCCAGGCTAGAGGTCAAATTGGAGCTGCAGCTGCTGGCTTGCACCACAGCCACAGCAACGCCGGATCTTTAACCCACTGAGAGGCCAGGGAGTGAATCTACATCTTCATAGATATTAGTCGGGTTCATTTCCTCTGAGCCACAAAGGGAACTCCTGTTTATTTTTTAAAGTTTTAGTTTTTAAATTTGCAAGTTGAAAATTAAGGCGTGGAATTTCGTATCTCCAGAGCTGGGCACTCCTATAGCACGATACCATCGTGATTTTTTTTTTTTTTTCACAGTCCGGGTCAAGGGCTTTTGAGTTTGGTAAAAAGCTGGTGAACACGCCCAGATTTTGAAGTGACACACTTGGCTGACCATTTTGCAGTGTGACTGCCCAGCCCGCGAGGGCATGGAGTGACAGGGCAGTGACGGGGACCCTGGCTTAGCTGATGGCATGCTGAGATTAAGGAGTAGCTCTAGCCCACCTCGTCAGCAGCATTCTTACCGCAAATCTGAGGGTGGTTCTCGGCAGCTTCCACCTTTGCTGGGGAGCTGCGCTGTCAAGTGTGGCGGTTTGGGATTATTTTGTTTGTCTACTGCCCTCTGCCTGGAGTCCACAGTGAAGGACGGCTTCTCCAGTCAAGCCAGAGCTGAGCATGTTTGTTGGCTTACTTGTGCTTCTTTGCTGTCAGTTTGGGTCAGAGGATGAGAAGCAGGTGGGCGTCTTACCTGTGTGAACCCGGACACATCCTCGGTTTTCCTCAGTGCTGCTCGAGACCTCTGCGGAGGGAGCCACACTCCCTCTGGGCTGGCCCGTCTGTGGGGCCTTAATTGTGTCCACACAGGGTGCACGGCCTCCCCGGGGGCCAGATGGGCAAAGCACCCTGATGCGTGCACAGCACCCTGTCTTCCTCAGATACTATCCAAGCCTAGACCCGGGAGTTCCCATCGTGGCACAGTGGTTAACGAATCTGACTAGGAACGATGAGGTTGCGGGTTCCATCCCTGGCCTCGCTCAGTGGGTTAAGGATCCGTGTTGCCATGAGCTGTGGTGTAGGTCACAGACGCAGCTCAGATCCCAAGTTGCTGTGGCTCTGGTGTAGGCTGGCGGCTACAGCTCCAACTAGACCCCTAGCCTGGGAACCTCCATGTGCCATGGGAGCGGCCCTAGAAATGGCAAAAAGACAAAAAAAAAAGAAAAGAAAAGAAACCAAGTCCAGACCCGAAATAGGTTTCTGCTGGAAACCCCTGTGAGACCTGCACTGTATTTGAAAGGCCGCTCTCCTCTGGTTTGAAGATGCCAGATGAACTCTCGGGGTTCCAGGCGAAACTCTGGGTCATTGTGACCCTCAGAACGCCCAGCAGCAGAGCCAGAAAACGGGTTCCAAGGTAGCTTCCAGGAGAGGAAGGAAAAGCCCGGAGAAAGGACAGAGCCCAGGGACCCCCCCCAGGTCTGCGCTTCTTCTCTGTAACTGAATGGGTTGCCATGGGAACCGCCAGAAACAGCCACAATGACCTGAAACTCCCACTCCTCGAAACACCTAGGACCCAAAAAAACTACAGCAACCCCGAAGTTCTCCGCCACACCTTTGAGGCTCTGTCCAACCTTTACAAGCTGCTTCCAAACCGCCTGATGGAGCTGCTCTATTCCCACAAGAGTGAAGAGGACCAGAGAAAATGTAGTGGGCAGAGGGGGGTGCGAACTCTTTTCGGTAAGCCCACACCACCTCGTGGTACCCACCCTGCCTTCTCTAGTCTCGAGTGAAAATGGATTCTTTTTTTTTTGCGTTTCAGGCCCGCGGCATGTGGAAGTTCCCAGGCGAGGGGTCGAATCGGAGCTACAACTGCCGGCCTACACCACAGCCACAGCAACGCCAGATCCGAGCCACGTGTGTGACCTACACCCCAGCTTATGGCAACACGGATCCTTAACCCACTGACTCCCACGTGCCACTGGTGCAGCCCCCACGCACCAGGAAAAACCCATTCTGGCCACCTTGGTCATGTGTATTCTGGTGAATCCCCAAACTCCAAATCCACAGGATCACAAATCAACTGCAATATCCAGATTATACCAAAGATTACAGGAAAATCATCAAGAAAAATGTAAGCAACCTAAGAGAAGAGATACTTGGTCTAGACAGACAATTCACAGGATGGACTACAACCCATCTGTAGGCATGAAACATGTCCAAACACCAGTAATTAAGGAAGTAAAAGCTAAATAAAGGAGTTTCCATTGTAGTTTAGCCAGTTGAGGACTTGTTGTCTCCGTGAAGATGCGGGTTCCATCCCCGGCCTCGCTCAGTGGGTTAAGGATCTGGCGATTTCACACTTGGCCGGGGAATTTCCATATGCCGCAGGTGCGGCCGTAAAAAGAAAAAGCAAAAAGAAAGAAAATATTTAAATATTTAGATATCTGCAAAACACACTGCAGAGTTTAAGAACACGATTCGATTTGTGCCAAAAGAAGGATGCATATCTGTAGATGCAAACACGCATCAATGCAGACAGAAGAGTTGCAGAAGAAGACACACAAAATTCAGGACGTGGCTACCTCTGGAGGAAGGAGAGGGGTTGGAGGAAGGCAGACTTTCCCTTTGACTGTTGTTGACCTGAAACCAAAGAGCCACCCATATTCTCCAGCAAAGATGGGTTTATTCAGGATCAGCAGAGAGTTGGAATTTGGGGCCTGCAGACCAGGGCAAGTGTCCAAATGGCAAGCGATGGAGGACGTGTTTATAGATGGGAAGGAAGTTGGGAGGGCAACAATAACGAAATAGTCGACAAAGAGCCCCTGGCTTTTCCCCTGCTGCTCCTGGGAAGAGAGGAACGGGTTCTTCTTCCTGGATGCAGGGGTGAGAGCTCCCCCTGCTGGCCTCCTGTCTCTATTTCACTGAGGTTTCTGTTCATTCATCTTTTAGGGCGCACATCTCTGAGATGTTTGATTTTATTTATTCCAGTAAAAATCTTCTCATGTGTTTTTGTAATTAAAATGCAGTTTTAAAATGGAGAATGCAGTGAGTGTTTACGTGAGGTTGGAGAAGTGGGTTTTCATTCCCAGTGATATTCCAGTTAGGCGTTTAGATTTTATGCTCTTAGTCTCCCAGTGTAGACACGAATAGATAGCAATACAGTTTACCAACTGGTAGTGTTTTTGCCATGTAAGACCGCTGTCCATTCCTTTTATATTTGAAATTCTGACAACCAAAAAGCACACCCTAGGCTCTGCCTCTTGTTCTGCAGAGCCTGCAGGGACTTCTGGGCAGCCAGCAGTGTAGTCACTTAGCCAGTAACTGCCCTAGTCCTGGCCTTAGCCCCCTGGGCAGGAGCCTCATATTCCAGTTCTGCTCGTGAGTCCCTTGCAGTGGTTTTCAGGTCTCTAAGGATTGGCCTATTCAAGTCATTGTGCCACTTAGAGTGCCATGCCATGTCCCTTGAACCAGTTCTGTCTCTGCCCATTACCCTGCCTGGAAGGGACCCTCAGGGCTTCAGCCTGAGAAATCACGGGGGCTGGACAAGTTCCGTTCTAATTCCTTATCCAGGGCAGGGTCGCCCCGAATCTCTTGAGGCTCAGCTTCTCTTTTTGCATCAGGTTTGTGACAGCTTCCTATTTTCCCTTTTCCCTTGTTTTTTTTAGGGCCACACCCGAGGCACATGGAGGTTCCCAGGCTAGGGGTCAAATTGGAGCTGCAGCCACTGACCTACACCACAGCCACAGCCACGCCAGATCTGAGCCACATCTGCAACCTACACCACAACTCAGGGCAACGCCACATCCTCAACCCACTGAGCAAGGCCAGGGGTTGAATCTGCGTCCTCATGGATGCTAATCAGATGCGTTTCTGCTGAGCCACGACAGGAACTCCAAGCTTCCTGTTTTCTACGCACCCAAGCGAACTGCATGCAGAGAGGCTCATGGTGCAGCTTGCAAACTGGCTTTTGCTTCTCAAGGTGTTACCAGCAGGCAAAGAGCTAGCAGCTTACACGGTGGGATAACTTAACAGTCGCTAGACATCCCACGTCGTCCAATGACTCCCCACCTCTCTGCCCGCTTCTCTTCCTCCTTGGGTGTAAGACAGTTTTGGTGAAGGAAGCATCGCATTCCAGCACAAGCCCTTGTCTCACGGCGGATGGGCTGTTTGGTTAGGGACCAACGGAGGTCAGCGTGAAGTAGTGGACGTGATGTCCGTGCAGAGTGAGGTTAGCGTCTCTGAAGACGCAAAACAATTACAAAGTCACTTGCCATTCGCTTGAGAGGCATGCACAGATCACACCGATTACGTGCCTCGTCTGTGGTGGAACCCAGCACACCTGTTCATTCGCTCACTCGTGTCTTGCTGCGCATCTATTAGAGATCTAGGACCAGGCGAAGGTGGAAATTTTGCTCACTGATATGTTTGGAATAAAGAAATGACAGAACTAAATAGTAATGAAGCAGCACGAACATTCATTCTTTCTCAAATTAATCCCACGTTAGCTTTGCTATGCAACGACAAAAAGGAATATTGAATTGCAATAACGCTTATTCTATTATCAGGTGAAAATTCTGAATTCTCTGGCTTAGAAAGGATCTTAGAAAGACATCAGTTCCCCAAAGAGATTCATCTGACCCCAAAACCAAGCAGTATGCCCCTGTGGAGAAGGAAAGCCAACAACAATGAAAATCAGGGGTGGAAGAAATGCCACGTGTGGAATAAAACCACAAAGGAGCCCCCGATGTCGACCATAGTTGTCAGGTAGGGGTCTAACTTTTGTTCTATGCAGGTGTTTTTTTTTGTTTTTTTTTTTGTCTTTTTGCTATTTCTTGGGCCGCTCCCGCGGCACGTGGAGGTTCCCAGGCTAGGGGTCGAATAGGAGCTGTAGCCTCCGGCCTAGGCCAAAGCCATAGCAACGCGGGATCCGAGCCGCGTCTGCAACCTACACCACAGCTCACGGCAACGCCGGATCCTTAACCCGCTGAGCAAGGGCAGGGACTGAACCCACAACCTCATGGTTCCTAGGTGGATTCGTTAACCACTGCACCACGACGGGAACTCCTGTTTTTTGGTTTTGTTGTTTGGTTTTTGTTGTTAGTGGTGGTGTTTTTCTTTTTAGGGACGTATCTGCGGTATATGCGAATTCCCGGACTAGGGGTCAAATTGGAGCTGTAGCTGCTGGCCTGCCACACAGCCGCAGCAACACCGGATCTGTGTTTGTAAGTTTTTGAGTCTATTTCATCTTAAAAAAAAAAAAAAAAAGAGAGCCATCCCCCTCTAAGATAGTTTTACCATTTTACTCTTGGTCTGGAGTACCTCTTCTTCATCCTTTAGCCTGTGCATCGCACGAGACTGGAAGTGAACTGCACCGGCAGCACACAGATGAGTCAGGTGATTTTTTAAATCCATCCTGTCAAATCTGCATTTTTCTGGAGCGTTTCACACATTGACATTCACACGTGCTTTCTCAGCATCTTGTTCTGTGTGCATCGTATCATGATTTTGCCTGTTTCCTCCGTGACTGCTGCTTTCCTTTGTGTTAACTTGATTGTGTGTGTGTGTGTGTGTGTGTGTTGACCTATTTTGATCCCCTTCTCAATTTCTTTTGGTGTATTTTCTTTTTTTCAATTATTAAATTTTTTTTTTGGTCTTTTTATGGCCACACCTGCAGCATATTATAAGTTCCCAGGCGAGAGGTCAAATTGGAGCTAAGCTGCCGGCCTATCCCACAGCCACAGCCACGCCGGATCCGAGCCGCATCTGCAACCTACACTGCAGCTCCCGGCAACACTGGATCCTTAACGGAGCGAGGCCAGGGATCAACCCTGCTAGACAGGTTTGTTACCACTGAGCCGTGACGGGAACTCTGCTCCTAACATCTTCAATGTAATTTTTTTTTCCCTCGATGGACATTCACCTGCTTGCTGTAGATGTTTGACTGGTTTCTACTAGTTGATTACTTGATTTTTTTGGGGGAAAGACAACCTCAAACTTCCGGGTCAGTATCTCGCTGTTGTCACTCTACTTATTCATCTGCCCGATTCTTCTCTCCGTATTTCACATGCTCGAGTTTTTACGGACTTACCTTCTTGGGTCACTGACTCCATCATCTATGCTGTTGCTGAGTTCCTCCAGAGAGTGATTTTTTAATTTCAGATTTTCAGTTCTAAATTTTTTATTTGGTTCTTCTTTCGTAGTTTCCCCGCTGAGAAGTCATAGTTTGAATAATTTCAAGTGTGTTTTTCTTTACCTGGTAGAGCACAGTTATAAGGACTGCTTTCAGGTCTTTGTGTGAAAATGCCAACATCTAGGGCATCTCAGGAGTCACATGTGTTGTCTTTTCTTCACTGGAGTGCGCCCGTATTTTCACAGTCTTTGCACGTCCAAGAGTTTTGGTTTGTATCATGGACAGGGGGACTATTATGCTGCATGTGCCCTGGTTCTGTTGAAATCATCTGGAGATTTTTTTTTTTTTTTTTTTTTAGGGCCGCACTCATGGCATATGGAAGTTCCCAGGCTAAGGGTCGAATTGGAGCTACAGCTGCTGGCCTACACCACAGCCACAGCCACGCCAGATCCAAGCTGCATCTGTGACCCACATCACAGCTCACAGCAACACCAGACCCTTAACCTACCGAGCGAGGCCAGGGATTGAACCTGAAACCTCATGGTTCCTAGGTGGATTCGTTTCCACTGCGCCATGACGGGAACGCCCTTCACTTTTAATTCTTGGCATTGCTTCTTAATGACAAAATGTGACTGTGGGCATTAAGCACTAGAGAAAATAGTGAGAGCTCAATTAACATTAACGGTGTGAGTTTTAATATATTTTCTATAAGACTGAACTTTTTTTCTTTTAGGGCCACACCAGCATATGGAAATTCCTGGGCTAGCAGGTCAAATGGGAGCTGCAACTGCATCTGTGACCTACCCAGCAGCTTGCAGCAACGCTGGATCCTTAACCCACTGAGCAAGGCCAGGGATCGAACCTGCATCCTCATGGATACTAGTTGGGTTCTTAACCTGCTGAACCACAAGCACAATGGGAACTCCCAAGACTGAATGTTCTGGATTAGGATTTCTGGAATTAAAAAGTTAAGCACTAAGGTGTTCTCGACATGGCTCAATGGAAAGGAATCTGACCAGTATCCATGAGGACACACGTTCGATCCCTAGTCTTTCTCAGCAGGTTAAGGATATGGCATTGACCGTGAGTTGTGGTCTAGGTCGAAGATGCAGCTCGGATCTGGCATTGCTGTGGCTGTGGCGTAGGCTCCGACTGCAGCTGCAGCTCTGATTCAACCCCTGATCTGGGAACGTCCACATGCCACAGGTGCAGCCCTAAAAAGACAGAAAAAAAGAAATTAAGAACTAAGAAGTTGGATGTTTGGTGGGTTGGCTACCTACATGCTGGTGCTGGAGGGTGAAAGAGAGTAACGCGGACGCTTAGAAGAGCAGGTAGCCCACGGCCACGGCACAGCCCCTGGAACCACACCCTTGTCTGTCCAAGGACACACGTCAAAGCAGAAAGATGCAAGGACAGTGAAGGCAGCTTTCGCATGAGCCGTTTATAAAATGCCACGTTCAACAAGAATGAAGAAGTTCCCAGAGTTCCTGTTGTGACTCAGCAGAATTGAATCCGACTGGGGACCATGAGGTTGTGGGTTCGATCCCTGGCCCCGCTCAGTGGGTTAAGGATCTGGTGTTGCCAGGAGCTGTGGTGGTCACAGATGCAGCTCGGAGCTGGTATTGCTGTGGCTGTGGCTGTGGCTGGCGGCTACAGCTCCGATTCGACCCCTAGCCTGGGAACCTCCATATGCAGCAGGTGTGGCCCTAAAAAAAAAAAAAGAAGAATGAAGGAGTTCCCTGTGAGGCACAGTGGGTAAAGGATCCAGCGTTGTCACTGCTATGGCTCAGGCTGCAGGTGAGGTGCGGGTTTCATCCCTGGCCCTGGAACTTCCTCATGCCGTGGGTGAGGCCCAAAAAATAAAAAACCCAAGAACAAAACAAAAATATTGCAAAAAAGAGAATGTTTACAAAAACGAGACAGATATAATAAAGACCCGATAACTGAGGAAATGCTTGTTGATTCAGACCATTGCTTTCCAAACGAACAATCTGATTCTCCTTTGTGCTTTTTTATTGATTATGGGGGGGGGGGGTGTCAGTGAAACTAAAAGTCGTATGTATTCCCTGGTAATGCCCCTTCCGCTTGCTCCTCCCGCCAGATGGCTGAAAAAGAACATGCGACCTGCCGAGGACCTGGACTCGGTCACCCAGAAGCTGGCGGTGTTTGGGCCGATCAAGTCCGTGACTCTGTGTGGACGGCAGAGTGCTGTCGTGGTTTTCGAAGACACGGTCTCAGCCTGCCACGCGGTGACGGCTTTTCAGAGCAGGGTGCCAGGCACGATGTTTCGGTGCGCCTGGCAGCAGCGGTTCATGGCCAAGGACGTGAGCCTGCCCCCTGCCCCCCACCTGCCTCCCTTCTCAAAGCCCGTTTCACATCCCTTTTCAGCAGGGCTCCGCTGAAATAAAATCACCCCACCTGCTAGTTAACGCTGAAAAAAGGCACGATGACGCCTCTTTGGTTCGGCAACTGGCACTCAGAACCAGCTGCTGGGAAGTCCTGGGAGGCGCTTGGCTGGGCTGTGGCAGGCGTCACAGCTTCGCCTTCTTGGACAAGAAGGCTACGATGGCCGTGATGCACTCATCAGACACCCACCTCTCTGCCAGGACTCTGCTTTCCTCCGCATTAACCTCATGCAACTTCTCCTTCTCCTGATGCCTCATGAGCCGTTTTGCAATTCTCATGGCCTGAAAAAACAAAACCCGTAGTGATGATAAGAGGTATTTTAGGAGTTCCTGCTATGCAGCAGTGGGTTAAAGATCTGATGGGGTCTCTGCAGTAGCTACGAGGGCTGGATCCCCAGCCCAGGGCACTGGGTTAAGCATCTGGCATTGTTATACCTGTGGCTCAGATTCCATCCCTGGCCCAGGAGCTTCCATATGCTGCAAGTGCGGCTGAAAAAGGGGGAAAAAAAAAAAAGTTTTCTAACAGGAGTGGGATTCTTCTAGAAATCTCCCCACCCCCTCTTTGTTAGGGCCGCACCTGCAGCATATGGACGTTTCCAGGCTAGGGGTTGAATTGGAGCTGCAGCTGCCAGCCTACACCACGGCCACAGCAACTTGGGATCTGAGCCTCGTCTGTGACCACAGCTCACAGCAATGCCAGATCCTTAACCCACTGCACGAGGCCAGGGCTCGAGCCCATGTCCTCATGGATGCTAATAGGGTTCATTAAAAAAAAAGAATCCGGAGTTCCCGTCGTGGCGCAGTGGTTAACGAATCCGACTAGGAACCATGAGGTTGCGGGTTCAATCCCTGCCCTTGCTCAGTGGGTTAACGATCCGGCGTTGCCGTGAGCTGTGGTGTAGGTTGCAGATGCGGCTCGGATCCGGTGTTGCTGTGGCTCTGGCGTAGGCCGGTGGCTACGGCTCCGATTAGACCCCTAGTCTGGGAACCTCGATATGCCGCGGGAGCGGCCCAAGAAATAGCAACAACAACAACAACAACAATAACAACAACAACAAAAAAAAGACAAAAAAAAAATCCTAACATTTGGGGGGAGCTTTGCATATGCTTTCAGCCTGGCCCAAACTTCTTTCTGAAAGGTGTCATCAGGAAAAACCGCAGTAACAAGTCCTTGAGCAAGTGCTTCTCGTGCGGTTAACTTCTTCCCAAAGATGAGCATCTCTGCTGCCTGAAATGAAAAGCGAGAGTGAGACGTGTAGGAACGAACTGCTGAACTGCTGTCCGTCGATGCGGGGACATTCACTCCTGCTCTCTGAGGTTTTGCCGGGATTCCCCGCGGAGGAGACTGAGGAGCCCCCAGTCGAAGGTCTGCCACCTGTGTGCAGACGCCAGTTAGGCTTTTTCTAGAAGGTTTGCAGCAGTTGCTGCGTCTGTGTGTGTCTAGGCTGGGGAGGCAGGAGCGGGGAGCCGGGGGCAATGCTGACTCTCCCACACGTGCCAACTGTGAGTTTCTGGGGTTTTTTCATTTGTTTGTTTTTGTCTTTTTAGGGCCACACCCGTGGCATACGGAGGTTCCCAGGCTAGGGGTCCAATCGGAGCAGTAGCCTCCAGCCCACACCACAGCCACAGCAACACAGGATCTGAGCCTCGTCTGTGACCTGCACCACAGTTCACGGCAACGCTGGATCCTTAACCCACTGCGCAAGGCCAGGGACCGAACCCGCAACCTCATGGTTACAAGTTGGGTTCGTTAACCACTGAGCCATGACAGGAACCCCGTGAGTTTCAGTTTTATACACAATTATTCTTTTAAAAGAAGAAAAAACAAAAAGAAAAATTATGACCATAGGGAATGCCAACGAACTCTTAGAAACCCCAACTTTCAAAATGCCCTTCCCTGCAAATTCACACAGTGCTCCGGCCCGGACAGTTCTCTTTACCTGCCCAGGTAAATTAGGAAAGTGAGGCAGACGAACGCTCTGTTTCTGACCAAGCCGGGCTCACGAGGTCAATGTCCTTCCCTGTGTGCAGCAAACACTGTCTCCTAACCCAGTGCTCTAAGCCTTAGAGCTGGGGTTCTGTCCAGCCTTTCAAAGTTAAAGTCTGTGTCACAATTCAGAGCACAGGACAGAAGAGAGCTTTCAAACACACCCATAGAAACACAGAGGGATTTTCAACGAGCACCTGACAGCACTAAACAGAGGCTCGATTCCCGCCCCCTCCAGATCTTGGAGCGTTTGCTACGCCTTTCCCTCCGTTCCCTCCGCGCTGGCCCTCGGCCTTGTCACTGTCCTCTCAGGGTCCTGCACGCACAGTGGGGCCGCCTAGGCCTCCACAACCCCAGGGACAGATCTGAGCGGCCACTTCCATGTGCCACGGGGGCAGCCAAGGGAAAAAAGGAAGCGGGGGGGGGGGGGGGCGCGCAGGGGGGAAGGCAGGCAGGCTGCGGAGGCCGGGGTCGCTGCGGGGCGGGCACCGGGAGCCTAGCTCAGGGTGACCCGCAGCTGGGGACCCCCAGCCTGAGCGTCCCGTTCCCCCTCCTGCGGGACATGCCCCCCAGCCGGGTTCCCCCGCCTCTGAAACTGCTCAGAGTTGGGGAGCCAACAATTCGCTTCTCTCTCCTCTCTCTTATCGAGGGAAATAACAGCCGGGGATTTCTTCGGGAAGGGAGATGACGCATTGCCATTTAGCTGGAAGGCGTCCAGCAGTTACCTTGCTCGGGCCCATCATCTTCGGAAAAATGTAAGAGGAGCATCCTTCTGGACTCTGGCCGAGGTGGCTGAAGGGCGTGTGAAATGTCGCCTTTTTGGAGGGAAAGAAAAAAGTTTTCATGTCATTTCAAAAAATCATTGTCTGCAGCCTCTTGACCATACTGAATTGAAGAACATTAAAAAAGTTATGATTACCGTGTATCACTGGACAGGCAGACCCCATTTCACTGTGCTTTGCTGTACAGATACTGTGATTTTTACAAACGGAAGGTTTGTGGCCGCTCTGCGTCGAGCGGGTCTCTGGGTGTCATTTTCCCAGCAGCTTTATTTTTAAATTAAGGCCATTGTTTTTAAATGCCTAATTGTTGTCTTAGGCATGGTGCTACTGTACACTTAACACACGACAGGGTAATGTAAACATAACTTTAACGGCACTGGGAAACCGACAAAATCCCACGACTCCCTTTATCGTGAGGTTTGCTTTATGTTGATCTGCAACCCAGCCCGCAGTATCTCCGAGGTCTGCCCGTGTAGACACAAATCCGCTCTCTCCAAGTGTGCAGTCGGATGGTTTTAACAAAGGGGTACAGCGACGCAGCCACCACCACTACCAGGATACAAGGTATCCGCATCACCTGAGTTCCCCCGGCCCCTCTGCTGTCCATCTGTCCCCCCACCGCCGAGCAACCGCTGAGATCTGCTTTTCTGTTCCTATAGTTTTACCTTTTCTGGAAGGTATCTAAGTAGAATCATACATTCTGTAGCCTTCCTCCTTTTGTAGGCTGCTGCCCTTGGCATAAGGGCCATGAGTCACCGTGCCATGGTGTCTTAGGGCTTGTTCCTTCTTCTTTCTGAGCAGGATCCCATTGTGTGGCTGTGCCGTGACTTGTCTGTCCATTCACCGACGGACGCCGCTGTGGCATCCAGTGGGCGGGGTGTTGTGGGTACAGTCATTAAGGACATGGATTTTCAGCGCTCGCTCGTGGGGAGGTACCCAGGGGTGGCGTTGCTGGGCCCCGTGGGAAATGTGTGCTTCACTTTCTAAGATGTTGCCAAACTATTCTGCAAGGGGACCCACCGTTTAAGATGCCACCAGTGGTGCAGAGTTCCGACTTCCCTAAACGCTGTGATGGGTCCTTCCAAGTTCACCCACCTAGCAGGGGTGTAGCGTGAAGAGCAGCATTTATGTGCTTGTCAGCCGTCTGCGGTATCTTTGGGGAAGTAACTTGCAGTACTCTGCCCGCTAGTTTTAAGTTGGATGGGTTGTCTTTTTATTATCCAGTTTTTTTTAAATGCATTTTTATTTTTATTTATTTATTTGTTTTTGTCTTTTTTTTTTTTTTGCCTTTTCTTGAGCCCCTCCTGCAGCATATGGAGGTTCCCAGGCTAAGGGTCTAATCGGAGCTGTAGCTGCCGGCCTACACCACAGCCACAGCAACGCCAGATCCGAACCTCGTCTGCGACCTACACCACAGCTCACGGCAATGCCGGATCGTTAACCCACTGAGCAAGGGCAGGGATCGAACCCGAAATCTCACAGTTCCTAGTCGGATTCGTTAACCACTGCGCCACGACGGGAACTCCTTATTATCCAGTTGTAAGAGTCCTTTACATATTCTATTTATAAGTCCTTTCTTAATGGCATCTTTCTCCTATGTTTTAAAGAGATGTTTATACTTTGTTTTCTATTTTTTATGTTAAGTTGTTGATCCATCACTTTATGAACATATTTAAAACACATACTGTGAGAAAGATGAGCCTCTATGGTGTGAGTGGAAAACTGTTCCCTCCGTCTGCCATTCGTCTGCATTTTGCCCCAGAGGTTTTTTTGATTGTCTTTAAATATTAGAAACTACTTTAATACTGGTATTTTAGAGTACAGAGCCGTTTTCCCCCTAGATCTCAGAAATACTTTTGTGTGTTTCTGGATGAATGAAACGTTCTTATGAAAGGAAATTAATTTATAATTGACAATTCTGTAAACAGAATAGGCTTTGTTTCCCATCGTCAGATACGGTGTGTTTTGAAATGAATGGTATTAGAACTTATAAACATACAAAGTACAAAGCAAACAAATCAAAATCATAAAAAGATAAACAGTTATGGAGGCCACTCCTCTTCTCTTTTTCTTCTAAAAGAAAGCTTATTCGAGAAAATGTACTGAGAAGTCACAACCTAAGCAACACAACTAAAAAACTGAAAAAAGAAGCCAGCTTGGATAAGGAGCCACAAACAAAGCTGATAATAAGAGGCGCTGACCTTATTAGCATAATTATCGGCACACATTTAGCTTATTTTCAGAAAGAGAGCGGTAGCTGTCGCTAAGGGTTAGATGCTGGCAGCAGGCTGCTCAGTGGCCCTGGAGTTTAACCTCTGTGCCAGCTTCCTCACCTGCCAAACATGGCTGAGAGCACCTGCCCCACAGGGTAATTCACGTAGGCATTCACCGAGTTCATATCAGCTGCATCAAGAGAGCATCTACCAACGGGAAATCACTCAAATATTCGCTGCTGGCATTCCCAGCTTTTTATTAACTCAAAGAGAGAATCTGCTAACAGAAAAGCTAACGGGCAGCCAGTAACTATGACCCATAATAAAGAATACTTTGGGGAGTTCCCACTGTGGCACAGCGGGTTAAGAATCTGACTGCAGCAACTTGGGTCCCTGTGGAGGTGCAGGTTTGATCCCCGGCCCTGTGCGGTGGGTTCGAGGATCCAGTTTTGCTGCAGCTGTGGTGCAGGTTGCAGCTGCAGATCGGATTTAGTCCCTGGCCTGGTCACTTCCATATGCCGTGGGTACAGGCATTAAAAAACAAAACAAAAACAAAAACCTGACTTTGGTCATAAGGGTTAAAAGTTAACCCACATTTATTTATTTATTTTTTGTCTTTTTAGGGCCGCCACCCACAGCATATGGAAGTTCCCAGGCTAGGGGTTGAATCAGAGCTGCAGCTGCCAGCCCACACCACAGCCACAGCAATGCTGGATCCCTAACCCACTGAGCAAAGCCAGGGATTGAACCTGTTTCCTCAAGGACACTAGTCAGATTCGTTTCTGCTGAGCCACGATGGGAACTCCTGTTAATTTACATTCACAAACCAGTAACAATAAATTGGGCAAAATGAGTTCCTCTCCACATGGTCTTTCCGATTTTATTTTTGTCTTTTTTTTTTGTCTTTTTGCCATTTCTTGGGCCATTCCCGTGTGGCATATGGAGGTTCCCCAGGCTAGGAGTCGAATGGGAGCTGTAGCCACCAGCCTACACCAGTGCCACAGCAACACGGGATCCGAGTCGCGTCTGCAACCTATACCACAGCTCACAGCAATGCCGGATCCTTAACCCACTGAGCAAGGGCAGGGATCGAACCCGCAACCCCATGGTTCCTAGTTGGATTCGTTAACCACTGAGCCACGATGGGGCTCTGGTCTTTCCCTGATTTTAAATTGAACTTTGGTTTAATTTAGCTGGATGAACTCTTAGCAGTGGTCGATATGTGTCAAATATTTTACTTTGGGCCCAATCTTTTAGCATTTAAATCCCATACACACACCCCTCCCTGATTTCAGTTTTAACCCAAGTTGTGTCCTAAGACGGAGCCCGAGGAGTCTCTGGAAGATGATCACGTGACCATCACGGAGACCCAGTGAGAGAAGCAGGACGAGACTCACATGGGACATTTGACCCAAGTTCTGAAGACTGAGACCCCAGTTCAGGTCAGGAACCTGTGACCCCACTCTGCTCAAAGCAGGTCCCTAAACTGGTCGTGTAACACAGAGGCTGTGCCCACTGATCCCGCCTCGGAGCTGAGCCTCCCACCTACAAAGGCCAGGCGGCCTGGCTAGAGCCTCACCGGCTACTCTTATGGGAAGGTTATTAATGAGAATTAGATCTGCCGATACGCCCAATCTGATTGGACGGAATCCAGGAAAAAGTCACCCTATAACATACGGTCCTATTAGTGGAGAAAATACCTCCCGACAAAACCAGGAATCCCTGCAGCAGTAAAAACCAGACATTCCCTGCAAGGCTCTACGTCAGCGCGTGTGACATCAGCGCATGTGACCGCCACCAAAGCACTGTGGCGCTGAGAATCGCCTCACCCTAAGAGAGGCTCATCAGCTCTACAGTCTAAGTTCTCAGGCAAAGCTTCTGCGATCAGCCTCTCTGTTTACAATGACAAACGCTGGAAAGAGGCTGGGGTTCCAGCATCAGGGGTTGGTTAAACAAGACAAGCGAAATAACCGAAACGTTAGCAAGGCTTATCTCTGGCGAGATGAGGGGGGATTTGTAAATTATCTCTTTTCTGCGTGTTTTTCCATATTTTCCAAAATTTTAGTTTCTGCTATGACATCTATTACTACTATAGAATGAGGAGCAATTAAAAATCTGTCATTCAACAGTGACCACGTGGCAGGTAACAGCGCAGAGCTTCCGTTTTCTCCTCTGCAAAGGAGGGAGGGAAACAGATGACGCCCGAGAGCCCTTTCTTATTCTAGAATCCTCAACTCCAGAATCCATGTACGTGGACAAAATGACCAGCTAACTCACTCGCATACCCTCCAAAGCTGCTCTACGCCCCCCCCAGAGGCTCTGAAGGTCCCCTGCCGACTTCAGAGGAAAGTGATGGGAACACAGCAGAGCTGGCACCACGTGCAGCACGTCGGTGCTGAGGAAGATTCAGTTCACGGCGAAGGGAGAATACAAATGCGTCCAGTTCAACGAATGCTTTGGGGAAAACTGCGCTTCAGTCGACTCTGCCACAAACCGTGTGGGACCTGTTCACTACGAGCAACGGGAGAGCGAACCCAGGTCTCACTTTCACTCGTGTGACCTGCCGCGTCCGCGCCCCCCGACTCACCCTGTCGGACGCGTACACGACATCGAACAGCCCGAGCAGGGTGACAGAGATGCCCACGGCTGGGCCGTTGACCACGGCAACCAGAGGCTTAGGAAAATCTATGAAACGGTCCACAAAGTCCCTGCAGGCAAGGAAACAGAAAAGAAGGCTTAGGCGTTTCCAAGCGGCTCTGTGGAAGCAGGCAGGACAGTGCGAGCCCGAGGCACGGCCGGTCCCCGGCCAGGCCGGGTACGTTTCCGCAGGAGCCAGCAGTGCCCCCCGCCTCCCGTGCCGGATGCACCATGGACCCCGTCTGAATGGCGCCGAGAGAAGCTCCGAGTCCACCTTGCTTCCCGTCTAGGGCTCTGGGCATCAGGGCAGGGCTGCCAGGCAGCTGTGGGCTCAGGTCGGGCTGGGCTCAGTCACAGCTCAGTGCCACCGGGCATGCGGGGGCTGGGTGGGGATGGGGTCACCGAGGCGGGAGGAGACGGCTGAGGCCACTTCAAGTCTCCGGGTAGCCGCCGTCGTGGAAGCCAGGCCTCCCTCTGGCCGGGTGAGAACTTGCTCAGTTCCCCCCTCGGGAGGAGAGAACTCAGTGTGAGCAACGTCCAAAGTCCCAGCTCATTCCACGGAACCAAAGAAGCCCTTGTTTTACTTCTGCCCAGCTGAGTACCGCCTGGATGAGCAGGGATCCGACAAGCGTCACGCTTACCTCAGTAAGACGGCACTGCTCTGGGCTCTCTCCTCTACCTTGTCGGGGGGGATATCCTTGAAGTTGGTCAGATCATTGCCGCTACAGTAATAGTCCCCACTTCCTGAAAGCAAAACCCACCGATTCACCGCGCATCCACCCAGTCCTTAGCGGGCATCTAGCACATGCCAGGCTCCATGCCAAGCTCTGGAAATACACTGGTGAACCACATATAGTTCCTATCTGACTTTACAGACTGGTGAGTCAGCTGCACGCTGACTTAAAAACACATGAACTGGGAGCTCCCTGGTGGCTCAGCAGGTTAAGGAATCAGTGTTAGGGTTCCTGTTGTGTGCAGTGGAAACGAACCTCACTCGTATCCATGAGGATGCGGGTTCGATCCCTGGCCTCGCTCCGTGGGTTAAGGATCCGGTATTGCCGTGAGCTGTGGTGTACGTTGCAGACGTGGCTCGGATCTGGTGTTGCTGTGGCTGTGCTGTAGGCCAGCAGCTATAGCTCCGATTAGACCCCTAGCCTGGGAACCTCCACGTGCCGCAGGTGCAGCCCTAAAAAAAAACGATCTGGTGTTGTCCCTGCTGTGGCTCAGGTCACCACTGTGGCGCAGGTTTGAACCTGGCTCAGGAACTTCTGCAGACCATGGGCTCGGCCAAAAAAAGGGGAAGAGAAAACAGAATTTAGAGAATCTATATAACATGAGTTAAAAAGTCAAGTCTAACTGATACATTCGTAACTCCACACCTAAAAAAAATCAAGAATGAACTTACTTTTTTAAGTGTTCCTGGGTGGTATGAAAAAGTGGCCATTTTTCAATGTTTAACCCTCAAGGTAGAGATTTCCAGACATAGCCAATACAGATAAAATTTTAACAGAACGGAAGAAAGTAAAATCAGGAAAACTGATCATCTCTGACTTTAAAACAACAAGCGACGAATTGCTCATAAGAATAGAAAACCAAAGAAATTCTTTCTGGAAAGTAAAGGTACTGCTGTTCCCATGGAATATGCTTGGCACAAAAGAGGAAGCAAACACCCAAAGCAAAGCCTGTGTAGAAAACAAAGGAAAAGCTCTGTTCAGCCTCCACCCTTCAGTTTTCTCGCCCGTAAAAGATGAGGAAGAAGAGGGCCCAGCCTCGCAGGGTTACTGCCAGCGAGCTTGGGATTCAGCTGCCAAATGAACTAAAGCCCTGCGACCGGGGCTCCGCAAGCCGAGAGGGTGCCGTCTTGGCTGGGTGGCTACTGATGTGAACTCAGCACCTGCATTTCCTCCAGACAAGTCTGCACGTTCACTGAACGACACACACCCAAGGCTACTCCATGCAGCCTGATTTTAACAGGAAAAGACTGGTGAGCGGGATGTACCTGCTCATCAATAGATACGAGGCGCTCCCGGCGTGGCTCAGCGTTAACGAACCTGACAAGGATCCATGAGGATGCAGGTTCGATCCCTGGCCTCGCTCCATGGGTTAAGGATCTGGCGTGGCCGTGAACTGCGGTGTAGGTCGCAGATGTGGCTCGGATCCTGCGTTGCTGTGGCTGTGGTGCAGGCCGGCAGCTACAGCTCCAATTGGACCCCTGGCCTGGGAACCTCCACATGCCGAGGGTGCCGCCCTAAAAGACAAAAAAGCAAACAAAAAACAGAAAGTAAATAAATGAATAAATAAATAGATAGATACATGACGAAATAAATTATGGAATCCAAAGACTTTCAGACTTTGTGGCCCAAAGAGAAAGCTGAGCTGTCTAAATGCCAACAGAGAACTCTTTTCTAGGCTCTGCTGTTACGAGTGGGCACAGCACGTGTGTGCTCTGGGCTTCCTTTTCTGTTTACAAAGGAGGGGGGGAGACACACACACACACACACACACACGGACATGCACAGGCAGTTTCTGGAAGGCATCGAGAAAATCTGAATTTGCAAGGAAGCAGGACCCGGATTCCAAGGAGAGTGAGATGGAGTTTGGCTCAAGACCTTTTCAAGGTCCTTGGATTTTTTAAAAAGCCGTGTGCCTGTGCTATACTTTCTCTTAAAAAAAAGTTAACTAAAAAAATACAACATTCTTCTCCGCTATCAAACCAAGGCCCCTTCCAGAGGGTGTCTGTTCTCCGTTCTCCAGGCGGACCCAGGAAACGCCAGGCCGCTTCGGTGCCGAGCCCTCCACTCCCCCGTCAGCTAGTAGGAAGCTCTCTCTCTCCTCATCTCTGTTTTATACTAAAAGCTGTCTGATAGCTCTACGGGATGTTATTTATTTCGCAAGTTGTAATGAAAATCAAAAGAAAAGAAAACCCCTCCTGCTTCTGCACAGTAACAACCCCCCACCTCTCGAGTGCCTGCTGTGGGCTCTGCCGCCTGAATCATCTCACAGCACCATTTCAACATTTTTTCTTTTCTTTTCTTTTTTTGTCTTTTTAGGGCTGCATCTGCGGCATATGGAGCTTCCCAGGCCAGGGGTCCAATCGGAGCTGTTGCCACCGGCCTACACCACAGCCACAGCAATGCCAGATCCCAGCCGCGTCTGCGACCTACACCACAGCTCACGGCAACGCCCGGATCCTTAACCCACGGAGTGAGGCCAGGGATCGAACCTACAACCTCATGGTGCCTAGTCGGAGTCGTTAACCACTGAGCCACAACGGGAACTCCCAACATTTTTTCTTAAATTTTACTGGCGTATAGCTGACTTCACGTGTACAGCAAAGCGAGTCAGGCACACATATAGCTGCGTCCCCACACTGGCCGTCACAGGGCACTGGGTAGAGGTCCCCGGGCTATAGAGCAGGTCCTGGTTAATTTATCCATTCTGTATACGGCAGTGTGTACGGGCCAACCCCAACCTCCCCACGAGTCCCCTCTGGTGACCATATGTTAATAGGGTTAGGAAGACACTGGCATCTGTCTAGGAAGCAGGGGCCACCTGCCTGCAGGCAGCAAGGAACGAAGCCAGGGCTGGAACTCGAAGTTAACTGAGTCCCAGCCCTCAGCCTTCACCCCTGAACACAGAGCCCCTTCAAAGGTCAGTGACGCCCATTCTCCAAGTTCTCGCCAGTCCAGGCCTATGGGCAGCCACCATATTTTCCAGCTATAAGTACAGTACCGATACGATTGCCAATTTTTTTATTATAGTTTACACATTTCCTATATTGTTAGTCTACCATAATTTTTAATGTGTGTGCAATAAGTAGTCCAGTGGGGCATTCCCGTCGTGGCTCAGGGGAAACAAATCTGACTCGTATCTATGAGGATGCAGGTTCGATCCCTGACCTTGCTCCATGGGTTGAGGATCTGGCGTTGCCGTGAGCTGTGGTGTGGTTCGGATCTCACGTTGCTGTGGCTGTGGTGCAGGCCGGCAGCTGCTACTCCGATTCAGCCTCTAGCCTGGGACCCTCCACATGCCATGGGTGTGGCTAAAAAGACAAAAAAACAAAAAACAAAAACAAAGTCATCCAGTGGGTGTTCTACAACGTGCTTTGTAATTCCAGCAACATGTTTAAAATATGTTCATCTTTTCACAATTACAAGCAATGCTGCAAAGATCGCCTTTCCTGCATGACGCCTTCCCCAACTCTTGGATAATTTCCCTGAAATAAATCCCCGTAAGTGGCCTTCCTGTGTCAAAGTACACAACCATATCCTCAAACGCCCCCATGTACACTTTTGACAGCCGAAACGCCGCTGTCGGCAAGGGTCTAGAGGCATTTATTCTTCCATAACTTTGGCAGAATTAGGAATAATCTGAAATTTTGTTAATTCGAGTAAGTATAAAATGGTATCTCATCATTTTTTTAAAACTGTATTTCATTTTTTTTAGGGCTGCCCCTCCGGCATATGGAGGTTCCCAGGCTAAGGGTCGAATCGAAGCTGCAGCTGCCAGCCGACACCACAGCCACAGCAACGCCAGATCCGAGCCACATCTTTGACCTATACTGCCGCTCCTGACAACACCAGATCCATCACCCGTCGAGTGGGGCCAGGGATAAAATTATCCTTATGGATGCTAGTTGGCCGCACACATGGCATATGGAGGTTCCCAGGAGGCTAGGGGTCAAACTGGAGCTGGAGCTGCCAGCCTACACCACAGCTATGCCAACGCGTCTTCGATCTACGCCACAGTTCACGGCAACACCAGATCCTTAACCCACTGATTGAGGCCAGGGATCGAACCCGCAACCTCATGGTTCCTGGTCGGATTTGTTTCCGCTGCACCACGACGGGAACTCCTGTATTTGTGGTTATCAATCTGGTTGCATTTTCCTTGTTTGTTCAATGCCTGGACTTTCTCACATAAACTGTATTCCTTCTACTCGTCGATTCAACTAATAAGTCTCAGTGCTTTTCTTACCAACGTGTATCTGCTTTTTACAAGATAAAGATACCGACCCCGTGTCTATCATATTTTTTATGTACTTGGGCACCGGAGTGTCCCAGTACTGGACAAGACCTTTAGAGCGTCTGCATTCGACTTCCCATCTCGTAGAAAGTCCCCCCCCCCCGGAGAAACTGCCTTAAGAAATCCAAGGAAATTTCTCACCTGTTAGAACGGTTATGCGCGAGCTGTCCTCGCTCGCCGCTTCCAGCGCAAGCATGATGTCTCGGTACATCTGGGAAAGGGAGAGACGAGGAAAAAGTGAAGTGACCACAACCAGCAGCCGAGGATTCACGAAACGTCCGCCGGCAAACCCACGCTCTGCAGGGACCAGTCTCAACCTAGGTTTCCCGGCTTATTGGTCATGGAGCAAATGAAGACTTCACCGAATTACTGTACTGCTCGGTGCTGGTAACAGCAGGCTCCTGGTGGGAACGAAACAAAACCTCTGTGTGCAAAGCCCCGACACACACAAGGCACCCTGGGCACCATAGGTACCACAAGTACCACCGTGATTTTATATAGGAACGAGTCAGGAGAGAAGGGAAAAGTTTTGTCAATTGAATAGTGCCTCTCCAACTGGACGGACTTCTTCCTGAAGACTCTCTCAGTTACGCTGTGTCTTTCTGCTACAACACAGACGACACGCGCAGCGAGAGGGCTGCCAGCTCTCCTGAACTTCACTCCCCGTTCAGGGCCAACCGCCCAATAAAGTCTCCGTCGTTTTTTCCCAGGGGCAAGGGCTGAAGCAGCCCTTTCCCCCCTCACACTGCGGTTTATTTATTTTTTCAAATGAGGTGTAACATCTATTCATTTCAGGTCTAGGACACAATGATTTAAAAGTCGTATGCACGGCAAAATATGAGCACCGCAGTAAGTATAGCAAACATCCGTCACCACACACACAGTTGGGGTTTTTTTTCCCTCGTGCTAAGAAATTTGAAGACGTCCTATCTGAGCAACTTTTAAAGTGGACAACAGGCTGTCCGGCGTGGTCGCCACGCTGCGAATCCCACCCCAGGACTGATTGGCTTGATCCGTCTGGACCTTCCCCGTCTGGCCAGCAGGAGCGGGCTGTTCTCCGCACCGAGGGCGCCCTAAGGTAGGTGCCTTTCTCTGCCCGACGGACCTCACCCAGCATCATGCCGTCGAGGTCCCCCCGAGGTGTCACAGTGGCAAGATCGCATCCTCTCTTACGGCTGAACTATATGCCGCCACCGTACACACACGTGTGCCCCATTTTCTTTGTCCGCGTCCATGGATGGACGCTGAGGTTGCCACAGTGGTTCTTCCGGGTTAGCATTCTAGCTCCACGGCCGATTCAAAGGTGAGTGCTGCTCTTGTGAAGCCGCTCACTTCACGCGGAGCTGGGTAACGACCCAAGTCCTTTCGCCTTTTTCCCTCTACGTGTACAAAAGAAAGCTCCGTGCAAGGAGACTATTACGCCTCCCCCGTCTAAGTGCCATGAAGTTACTGCCGGGCATCGTCCATGCCAACCTCGGAGCCCCTGGGCACGATCTCTTAGAGGCACTGCCGTTACTGTCACCTGTCTGAGTGTCCATCATTAGCGACGCTGCTGCGCCTTGTAGGCACGCAGGACCCACCCTGGGCTCGCGAGTTCTAAACAGGACTGCCCAGCTCTGCTGTACGAAGTGGCCACCGTGCCCAATCCTGCTGCACAAACTGAACAGGAGCGATCACAGAAACAGGAAGGGTGCTGAAGCGAGGTGGCTCCCGAGCGCGACAAGCAGAGGGAGAAGAGGAGGGCAGGACCCCGGGGCAGTGCGGGCTACCTGGGTGGTGAGAGCATTTTTTTTGGCCGGCCGGTTCAACCTGATCGTTGTGATGCCGTCTTCAGAGGTCACCACCAGGCTGTCACTTTCCGCTTGATTCTTGTCCGCGGCAGGTGTCACCTGGCTGCAGGATGAAGCACTCAGGCTGGACACCAAGTCCACGTAGTTCTGCCTGGCAGTTTCCTGCAGAGAGACGATCAACAACCGTGGTCCAGGGTCAACGAACAAGCAGTTCTGAGGCCCCCCCCTGAGTGAACAGGGAGCACCTCGCCGGGAGGCTCGAGGACAGGTTCCGGCTCGGAACAGGGACCTCCGGGTGGAGAAGGGGCAGCTCTCACGGCTTCACAATGAGAAGCAGAGCGAGGAAAATAAGAGCAGAGTGACCGGAAGTGTACCTTGGGCAGATTGCCGAGAGCATTCCACGCGTCCCATTTGGCCTTAAGGATAAAGTCCAGCATGCCTGGTTTGGGCGCATTACAAGGTCCTTCGGTGGCCTGTGAAAAGGGGAGGGGCAGTTACTGGCCAAATGCACACACAAACCGGAGCCTTAAATATTTAGGACCCATGAAAGGCACACGACGCGCCTGCCCTTCCAAAAGAGTTTCACGGGTACATTCATTGATTTGAACATCCCTCTCCCTCGGCCTCCCTAGGGCGCCGTTGCTAAAAATGCACAAACAGGGAGTTCCCTGGTGGCCTAGTGGGTTAAGGATCCAGCATTGTTACTGCTGTGGCTCAGGTTCAATCCCGAGCCCAGGAACTTCGTTGAGAGTAGCAAAAAAAAAAAAAAAAAAAAAGCACAAACAACAGATTGAAGAGACAAAAATATGCTACTGAATATCACTCCCTAAAATAAGTTATAACTGCCTGTGTATGAAAATAGTGCAGGATAAGGGTTTGGGAAAAGTACTTTAAAAAAATTCTGGGAGTTCCCATTGTGGCTCAGCAGGTTAGGAACTGGACGTTGCCTGAGGATATTGCTTCAAATCCCAGCCTCACTCAGTGGGTTAAGGATCCCACGTTACAGCAAAGCTACAGCACAGGTTGAAGATACCGCTTGGATCCTGTGTTGCTGTGGCTGTGGCTGTGGCCTGCAGCTGCAGCTCTGATTCAACCCCTAGTCCGGGAACTTCCATATGCTTCAGGTGTGGCTGTAAAAAGAAAGAGGGGAGTTCCCGTCGTGGCGCAGTGGTTAACGAATCCGACTAGGAACCATGAGGTTGCAGGTTCCGTCCCTGCCCTTGCTCAGTGGGTTAAGGATCCGGCGTTGCCGTGAGCTGTGGTGTAGGTTGCAGACCTGGCTCGGATCCCGCGTTGCTGTGGCTCTGGCGTAGGCCGGTGGCTACAGCTCCGATTCGACCCCTAGCCTGGGAACCTCCATATGCCGCGGGAGCGGCCCAAGAAATAGCAACAACAACAACAACAACAAAAAGACAAAAAAGACAAAAAAAAAAGAAAGAGGAATTCTAATAGTTCATTAGTTTTACATTGATCACATTCTTTATACATAATAAAAAATATTTGGGCAAACAATCTTCAAAGGTAACTAACCAACAAACATTAAAAAAACACAGTACAGGAGTTCCTGTTGGGGCGCAGCGGAAACGAATCCAACTGGTATCCATGAGGATGTGGGTTCGATCCCTGGCCTCGCTCAGTGGGTTAGGGATCCAGTGTTGCCGTGAGCTGTGGTGCAGGTCGCAGATGCGGCTCCGATCTGGCACTGCTGTGGCTGTGGAGTAGGCCAGCAGCTATAGCTCCGATTCGACCCCTAGCCTGGGAACCCCCATATGTTGAGGGTGCAGCCCTCAAAAGCAAAAAAAATCCAAACAAACCAAAAACCCCCCCAAAGCCACAGTATATTCTGAAAGCCCATTCGAAGGCATCAAAGCCTCCCCTCTAGTTGCATGGTGGATGTCTGGTAAGTGAGTGAGCGAGTGGCCGTCAGAGCCAGTGACCCTTAGGAAACTTAACCGAAGGACATGGGAGCAGAAAAGCAAAAAGCACCTAACGTTTGCTTGTCGGAGGGGAGGCAGAGTGAGCATCCTCAGGTTAAAAAAAAATGCACTCAATTACTTTTCAGAAATAGCAATTTCAAACTCCATTTAGTAAGTACATCACACACTTAAATTTCATAGCATAATTAGCTAAGAGAAAAAAGGGCCTTTGAAAAACAAAGACAGCGAAGGAGGCTAAGACTTCCCAGAGAAAAAAGACTGACCTTGCAAGAGTCAGCTCTTGGGGAAATCAGAGGCAACGGAGGCTGAGAAATGGCCCCCCACTTCAGACACCAAGTGCAAGACTGCGGGCTCCTGAAACCGCTCTCAGAACTCAGAGACTCACCGGAGGGTGTTATTTCTCAGTCAGCGTTCATTTTGGAGAAGATACAAGTTCGCGTCGGCAAAGGAGGGTGTGGAGGGTGGAGTCTGGGGGAGGTGTCCCCCCACGCCCGCGTTCCAGACGTGGTCTGTGACCCCGCACGGAGCACTGCCCACCAGGGAGTCTCTGGGGCTCCATCACTTAGGTGCTATTAAATGTGTAAACAAAGCCGCACCCCGTCTAGTTATTAATTTCTTCTTTCACTGACGCACAGTTGACTTACAATATGCTGTGTTAGTGTCTGTCGCACAGCAAAGTGACATATTCTCTTCCCTTATGGTTTATCACAGGATACCAGGCTGCACTGCAGGACCTTGTTGTTTCATTCTATATGTATGTCTGCCTCTGCTCACCCCAAACTCCTCACCCATCTCTCCCCTCCCTCTCCCGCTTGGACAACCACGAGTCTGTTCTCTGTCTGTTTCATAGCTATGTTCATTTGCGTCATATTTAAACTTCATTTTATTTTTGGCCACATCCCTGGCATGCAGAAATTCCTGGACCAAGGATCTACCTTGAGTCACAGCAGTGACAATATGAAGTCCTTAACCACTAGGCCACCAGGGAACTCCATGGGTCATATTTTAGATTCCACATATAAATGATATCACATGGTATCTATCTTTCTTTCTGACTTACTCTGCTTAGTAAGATCATCTCTAGGTCCGTCCATGTTGCTGCAGATGGCATTATTTCATTCTTTTTACTGGCTGAGTAGTATTCCATTGTATAGACGTATCACTTCTATATCTATTCCTCTGTCCACGGACATTTAGGTTTTGCCATGTCTTGGCTACTGTGACTAGTGCTGCTATGGACATAGGGAGCATGTATCTTTTTGGATCATGGCTTTGTCTGGATAGATGCTCAGGGTGAGATTACTGGATCCTATGAAGCCTCCACTCTAAATCCCACTGTTTCTGTCTGGTGTGGTCAGTTCCATTCTAAATCCCACTGGTAAACTCTCCAAGCAAAGATATTTCTGGGGAGTTCCCACTGTGGTGCAGCAGAAATGAATCCGACGAGAAACCACGAGGTTGCGGGTTCGAGCCCTGGCCTCATTCCGTGGGTTAAGGATCCGGCGTTGCCATGAGCTGTGGTGTAGGTCACAGACATGGCTTGGATCTGGCGTTGCTGTATCTGTGGTGTAGGCTGGCAGCTGTAGCTCTGATTCGACCCCTAGGCTGGGATTCTCCATATGCCACGGGTGCGACCCTAAAAAGACAAAGAGACAAAAAAAAAAAATTTCTATCACGTGTGGCATTTCAAGGGCTTAGAAATTACCTCCCAGAAGCCAAGGGCAAACGCCATACCTCTTTTTGGGCAAAGTTAAATTCTTTATTATACACACCCATGTGAAAGTAAAGGCTCACACCAGCCACAGGAAGAGAAAAGCAGAAAAAAAAAAAACCACAGGAGCCCGGAGGGGCTGACTTCCCAGGACAGGCTTCAGACATTCTGACTTTTTAAAAAAATACTTAGGTTTTTTTTTTTTTTTCTCTTTTTAGGGCCATACCCATGGCACATGGAGGTTTTCAGGCTAAAGGTCGAATCGGAGCTGCAGCTGCCAGCTTACACCACAGCCACAGCAATGCCAGATCCAAGCCGCGACTGTGACCTACACAACAGCTCATGGCAATGCCAGATCCTTATCCCATTGAGTGAGGTCAGGGATTGAACCTGCGTCCTCACGGATGCTAGTCAGATTCGTTTCTGCTGAGCCACGACAGGACCTCCCAGACATACTTACAACTTAAAAACTTAAGTTTTAGAATTTTGTCATAAATATTTCCCAACATAGACACAAGTAGAATATTATACTGAATTCCCAATATTCATCACCCAAATTCAATAACTATCATTTTTTTGCCATTCATTCTTTTCTTTCTTTTTTTTGCTTCATTATTTACAATTTTTTTTCTTAATTTTTACATTTATTTTTTAATTTTTTGGCCATGCCTGCGGCATGCAGAAGTTCCCAGGCCGGGGCTCCAAATTGCACCACAGCAGTGACAACACGGGATCCTTACTAGGCTACCAGGGAACCCCACCGTATTTCATTATTTTACCGACTCCCAACACTACACTATCTTACCCCTATGTACCCAGGATGCATTCCTAAAAATAAAAATCAATATTTTCTTATAGAAACATGACGCCATTAAGAATAATCCCTAGGTATCATCTGATACTCCGTCCATATTCAAATTTCCCCAACTGTCTCAAGACAGCCTTTTCAGCTGATGGACGTTCATTAGGAGCCAAATGAAGTCTACACATTGGGGGTTCTATCTTTGAAGTCTCTTACTCTGGCGGGATCCTGGGGGGTTCTTTTGGCCTTTATTGTATTTCAAACACTGCTATAATAAATTCTCACGCACACACTCTTGAGAGGAAAGACACAAACCCTAAAAACATTAAGAGTGCATTTTTGAGCAACATTCAGCCTGTCTACCTGAGGGCCCATCGGCTAGAGATGCCATTTACCTGCTTATACAGAGCGTAGAGTTTCAGCTTCACCTCATTTCCTGGATCCTCCTTCAAGAGTTTCACTTGATTCATTGCCTTTGCAAAGTCCTCCTGGCTGGCTGCCATCGCGGGCCCACGCACGTGCAGCTGAAGTGCTGGGCAACGAATGACCTGCAGAGGGCTGCAAACAGGAGGACGGGTTTCTAACCTTTCCCAGCCCTTGCCCACCAAGGTGCTGTATTTCTCCGCAAAGAGCTTCCCCAATACTTGCCCCGGCCCCCTGGGTGCCCACGGCAGTGGTGTCATTGCCAGGAAACCAATACAGAAGCTAACCGGAGTAATGGAGCAAAATTCAGATTAAATAGAGAGAGAAGCGGCCAGAAGCCAAGGAGTTCTGTAACTTTGCTGCAAACAGCAGGTAAATGCAAGGGAGGCAGGCAAGACTTCGTGTGACTGCAGAGCCACCTGCCACCACTTCAGTGAAGTCGTTTCAATCCACTTGATTACGGCAAAGAGCAAACAAGTTATTTTTAGAAGTAACGTTGTTCTGATATGAGAATGAAGCAAGCTGGGTCCAGATTTCTGGTTGGTAAGCACTCAGAGCTCAGTGCCCCAGGGGCCCTGCCGGGGGTGTGTGTGTGTGTGTGTGTGTGTGCAGCAACAGGAACAGATGAAGAAGCGACTATGGGGAGGGGACTTTTATTTTGTTGCTGTGCCCACCCTTTTGGAAGTTCCCTGGGCCAGGGATCGAACCCGTGCCACAGCAGTGACAATGCTGGATCCTTAACCCACTGAGCCACCAGGGAACTCCACGAAGGGGACAACTCTCATCAGCAGTGGTGAAGCCATGCAGGAGCCACCAAGGAATCCACTTGCCCATCCACAGCGATAAACTGTGCCAACATCAAGGGATTTTTATTTGGAGGCTGGCAGCTGGACATCAGTGCTTGGATGGCAGAGCCATCTCCCTCTGGAACCCAAAACTCGGAGAAAAGGCACACCTCAGCTGATTGTGGACTTTATTTCTGTCATTTCCCCTTCCTTGAGAAAATAATGCACTTAATCCTTTGCCTGGGGTATGTTATTTCTTTACTGGCTTATTAAGAAACATTATCCTGTAAGCTGTTGCTTAGGAAATTATAATTACTGCAGCGAAGCTGTGTTAGATAAAATATTGGCGAAGACAGGCTCTGAGTGTAATGAGCCTGCCCCATCCCCACCCCCCAAACAAACAAGGATATGGAGACAACGGGGGTAAGTTAACAGAAAGAATTCTGTGCCTTGCGTCCTAGGGGCCAGATACATGCTGCGTAAGGGAACTCGGTTTCAGGGGGACTCACTGTCAACGGCAGAGGCTGTATCTGGCCTTGAGTTCTTGAATCTCTCGCCGTCCACAGCCTCATTCCTCTCTGACCTCAGTCCTGTGCTAAGTGAACACGAATCAACCAGAGTCCGATGACTGAAACTGCCGCTGCTGAAAACACGGTTTTTTGTACTAAAATCGCTATCAGAGACATCACTGTTAACTCCAAACTCAGGTGGTTTTTCCAGAACAGGAAGAGCAAACAGACCTTGGAGCCACAGACCCCGAGGCCAGAGAGACATCCTGACTCCAAACAATTAAATGTCACAAGAGGGTGATTAACCACAGCTTCTATGTTCTTCCTCTTTAAAAAAAAAAAAAAAAAAAAACAGACCCTGTAATTCAAAGACCTGGAGGGGACCTGAGGCTTGAGACCCCCTCCCATGCTTAGCGCCCGGCAATAAATCCTCAGTGCGCTGCCAACTCAGAGTTTGGCTTTCTGCCCTTCTGGGCTCACGGGCCCTTTTGCTTGGTCACATACTCACTAATTAACAAAGGATAAACTAGTGTCCGGTCACTTCCTTACTGTTTGCTCAGCAAAAAATGTGTGTACACAAGCGACAGGCGGGGCGAATGAAGATGCCAGTGTTCAGAAGGGCAGATGAACACGTGCTGGCTTTCCAGACAGAGAATGCCTCTTTGTCTTGGAGGGAGGGAACCCCACCTGCCCTGGATGGTGAAGCCGGTGGGCAGACACCCTCAATCCTCATCCTGAGATGTTTAAGGGGCCAGGTGGACGCAAAGCACAGACAGCAAGTGCTTCCAGGTAAGTAGCAGAATAAGCAGAGGGGAGGGGAAAGCTTCCATGCCCAGCAAGGAGTCACAAACAATGGATGTTCCCAATAATGACCCTGGAATAGCCAAGTCAATGGCATCAAAGATAATTAAAATCACAGTTACAAATAAAGCCCAAACTTAAACGCATCATCCTCAAACCCTGAGTTAGTGTCACTCAGTAAAACTGGTCTTCTATAAGTCTCATATTAAATAACTGAATTTTTTTAATTCGAAAAGGGGAAAGCTATGCATCCTATGTGAATTTAACAGCTGGCCAGTCCTAAGCAGAAAATGAAAGGAAAACTTCAAATGTTTGTGAACGCCGAAATGTTCAAGTTCTCACAAAACAGAGTGCAAATTTATTCATTTTAAAGGACTGTTTTCTAAAAAAATGGCAAAACCCGACCGTTTATTACGTAAAATCGGGAAAAATCACTCCGGACTCCGACCCCCTGAAGGCAACCGGCAGGGTTTTCCCATCACGTGGGCACAGCTCGGTGCGGGATTTCGCGCTGCCTGGCTGAGCACCCGCCACGCCACCGTCCCTGGAACAGGACGTTCTCCAGGAGCGGACAGGTCACCCGCAGCCTGACCCCAGGGCGCGCGCGAACCTGCAGGGCAGCTCGCCCGTCCTCCCCAATCCCCCACTCAGCAAAGCCCCTCGGAGCCCGCGGCGGGGCAGGGAGACCCAGCTGCGCAGTCCTGACCCTGGTGCCCGCCGCGTAGGAGGACGCCTGGCATCCCTCCGTCCTGGAAACTTGCAAACCCAGCGGCTACCGAGACGCTATAGCGGACCAGGTGCCCCCTGCAAGACCCGCGGCGCCCCCGGGAGACCTCGGGCCGGGGCTCAGCACTTACCCCCGGAAAGCGCCCGAGAACCAGCGATGCGCCAGCAGGCCCACCATCCTAGCCATGGCCGGCGTGGGCGGGACTCCGGGGACCGGGCCGCTGACCGCGGGTAGGAGCCGCGACATCATAGGTCGGAGCAGGGCCGGGGCGGGGCCGGAGCGCCGGGGAGCCGGGGCGCGATAGGTTGGAGCGGTAGGGGCGGGGCCATCATACGGGGCGGGGGCGGGGCCAATCTGAAGGGAGTTGGGGCGTATGGGGGCCCGGGGCGGGGCCGACGCTCAAGGTCAGGCAGCCACCGGAAGCCTCCGGGCGCGTGGCCTGGGCACTGCTGGAGCCGGAGGCGCGGCGGGTTCTCTCCGCGGTCCGAGCGCATCTGTGTGAGAGAAGCACTAGTTCTGCGAAGGCCGCGGATGCCAGAGGCGCGGGGCGGGCGGAGCGGGCGGGGCGGCGGGCGGTAGAGGCATAGTGGGGTGGACAGCACTCCCTGACTCAGGTCTGAGGGTAAAACCAGTGGGTCTGGTTATTCAGGATTTTTTTGTTTTTTGTTTTTGTCGTTTTGCTATTTCTTGGGCCGCTCCCGCGGCATATGGAGGTTCCCAGGCTAGGGGTCGAATCGGAGCTGTAGCCACCGGCCTACGCCAGAGCCACAGCAACGCCAGATCCGAGCCGTGTCTGCAACCTACACCACAGCTCACGGCAACGCCGGATCCTGAACCCACTGAGCGAGGGCAGGGACCGAACCCGCAACCTCATGGTTCCTAGTCGGATTCGTTAACCACTGCGCCATGACGGGAACTCCTGGTTATTCAGTTCTTAGTGCAATCATACACTCCCATTCGTTTCTGGATAAAATGAAGAATCACAGAAGGCCAGCCAAGGCTTCGTCTAAGTGCTAATCTCCACCCCGTTATAGGGTCAGGTTGCCCTGTCGCTTCTGAAGGCTTTGGCAGGGGGATGCCCTGTGGACTAGGTCCTGTCTTAGAGTATCAGTTGCAGGGGAGAGGGGGTATGCCAGGGAGGGGAGTTGATCCAGGTCTGCGCAGAGAATCCCAGATGCCCCTCGTGGTCACAGGTCCCCAGGAGGAGCTGTCCCCTGCTGTAACTCGTCTTTGGGGCCAAGATGTTACAGTGTTGTGCTCAGCGTTGGGGCTAAATGTTTACTTTTAGGATCACAGAGTAGAACTTACCATATTTGACTGTCCTGCGTTCATAGTATTATTTCAGCTTCTGACATTCGAGCCATCAGGTGCTCTGATGACAACATGTAAAAGCCTGTCAGGCTCAGTGTTGGGAGACAATTCGGATGCTCTGTTATCAGTGAGAGGCAGGGTCAGAAGCACTCATACCCTCCCGTCAGCAGGCCTGTCACTTCTGATGGCTGCCCAGTCCTGGCGATCCTTTCCAAAACGGATAACCCCCTCCGCCCCCGAACTCTGGTGCTATGTTTGGATTACTGTGGCTTCAATTATTGTCACTTAGGCCACTTGCCAGTTTTGCTGACCTCAGCCCCATCTGCAGGCCACCCTCTTCCTGCTTCCTGACTGATGTGCCTACATTATGAGCCTAACAGGACCCTCATTCTCCCGCAACCTTCCCCTGGGGTTGAAAATGACAGAGTGGGACCCCGTGGCCTTTGGAGCAAACCCGGACAGCTTCGCCTGCCCTGTGAGGTCCTCAGGCTCAGGCCTTTGCCTCCTGCCCGGTGTGTCTCTCACCGACCCCGCCCTTGGACCTGGGAACCTGGCAGCTGGTGGACTGGGGATGTTGTCCCCCTGCCTCCATGTTCTCCCGTCCAGGCACTGTCTCTCCCAGGAAGTCCTCCGACCCTCTGCTGGGTGTGTCCTCTCCGTCCGTCATCTCAAAGCTCCTGTCTGGTTGTGTGTCTCATTGTCACCTGTCTCATCACTCGCCCAAGGGCACGCCCTGGGCAGGGTTCCCCACTTTCCCTTGATGGATGCACTGCTTGCCCTGAAAGACTCTGCGAATGTGTGTTGAAAGCTTCCGACTAGGCCACCTTTATCCATGTTGGGTGGTACGTTGGGAGTAAATTGCTTCCTTTTTATTAAGTTGTCAGGAGGAATTAACACCAGGGTTGGGGGAGAGTTCCCTTGTGGCATGGGGGTTAAGGATCTGGCATTGTCACTGCTGTGTCACTGGTTGGATCCCCCAGTTGGCCTGGGAGCGTCCTCATGCTGTGGGCGTGACCAACACCCCCCCGCCTCTCCCCCCCAAACCTCCCAAACATCAGTGTCTTCGTGCTTTAAAATATTTCTTTCTCCATGAGTGGTATCTCACTGAAAAATTGAGAGAGAATTTGACTATTGCCAGGATCTTGCAGTAAAACCACCTAGTGGTACCAAAGAAACGATGTTATTATTTCGCTCTATGCATTTGGGGAGGGGCAGAGAGTGCATTTCGTGTTCTTCTCTTAGCCTTTAACCACTGTTATTTCATGTTCCGTGTTCTGTATGGTGACCGTTTCCTCCTAGAACATTGCTTGGAATCAATTCATCCTATGCTGTTATTATGCTTTTTTTTTTAAACCAAATTAACCCTGCCTTTTCTTCCTCGTTAGGCTTTGTATCATTTCCCCACACAGCCTTGTGTGTTCATGTCAGGATAGTAACGATAGTATTCTGGAATCTTCTATGCTTTTGAGTGTTCTTTCTATTCCCGACTGCTGTAGTTTAGAGAAGAAAGGCTTTTCAAAAGTAAACATTGGAAGGGGTTCTCACTGTGGCATGGTGGGTTAAGAAGCTGACTGCAGCAGCTCTGATCCCCAGCCTGGCGCAGTGGGTTAAAGGATCTGGCACCGCTGCAGCTGTGGCATAGGTCGCAGCTGTGGCTCAGATTCATTTCCTGACCTGGGAACTTCCTTATGCTGCCAGTGAGGCCAGATAAGCAGGAGCAGCAAGTATTTGACTCAAGGTATCACCCTTGCCTCACTTGTCCTGCTCCTGTGATTCGTTCATTCCCCTGAGGCTAGCTTGCCCAGTTCGGGGTTGTTGCAAGCATGAAGCCAGCCTCGTGCTCGAAGACTACTTTTCAGCTGGCAAAGAACCCTCCCACAGGCACCACCCTCTGAGAATGACTGGACCTGGTAGATACTCTTGTGCAAGAAATGGCTGTTTTTTTCCCAGCATCATTGCACTTTTTCTTGTTCACACCAAAGCTTAACTTACAACCTGTCCAAATGCATAGAAAAGAACAAGAAAAATGGCTGCACAGTGGCTAAAAAGTCAGCAACGAGAAGAAAATCATTATCTGTGTATTCAGCACAATGTTATATGATTTACGTTGATTTCAGGGCTTTAAGAAGGTCGGAGAGTGGCGTCCTTGGTTGATGCAAAGGCCCTCATTGTCCAGTGGATATTCTCAAAGAGTCACTTACTGACTTTTTCTTTCTCTTTCTGGCTGTGCCTGTGGCCTGTGGAAGTTCTCAGACCAGGGATCCAACCTGTACCACATCAGTGACTGGAGCTACAGCCATGACAAACACCTGGTCCTTAACCTGCTGCACAACAAGGGACCTCCATCTCTCACTTGCTAGTTTTGTGCCCACATGTTCTGTAGATTACTAAGAGAAGAATGTTGGAGCTCCTGTCGTGGCTCAGTGGTTACCGAATCCACCTAGGAACCATGAGGTTTTGGGTTTGATCTCTGGCCTTGCTCAGTGGGTTAAGGATCTGGCGTTGCCGTGAGCTGTGGTGTAGGTTTGCAGATGAGGCTCGGATCCCGCGTTGCTGTGGCTCTGGCGTAGGCCGGCAGCTACAGCTCTGATTAGACCCCTAACCTAGGAACCTCCACATGCTGCAGGTATGGCCCTAGAAAATACAAAAAGACAAAACAAAAAAAAACAAAACAAAAAAAAACTAAGAGAAGAACGTTGATGTTGCTAAGTATAATTGTGAATTTGCCTATTTCTCCACTCAGTTCTATCAGTTTGGGCTTCATGGTCTGTTGTTAGATCCATACAAATTGATGGTTCTCGATGAACTGACTTTTTCTAATATTACGTATTGTCCCTTTTTAATCTCTGCTAAATAATTTTCTTTGATAGGATGCCTAATTTTTATGGTATTAATATAGACCATACAGCTTTCTTTTTATTGGGCTTTATGTGGTTTATCTGTTTGATGTATGTATATCATCATACTTAAAGTAGGTTTCTTGTAGACAGTATATGTTTATTTTTTGCTTTTGGGGTTTTTTGTTTGTTGGTTGGTTGGTTTAAATCCAGTCTGACAGTCTTTGTTTGTGAAGTGGTGTGATGTCTCGTGGTGACTGTTTTGGTTGACTCCGTCCTACCGTTTGGTGATTTTTCTGTTTGTTTTCTCTGCTTTTCCTTCTTCCGTTCCCCCCTTCCTGCCTTCTTTTGAGTATTTTTTTCAGTATGCTAATTTGCCTATTAGCATATCCCTTTGGGCTATATCCCTTTGTGTTTTGTTTCAGTCGTTGCTCTAGGGATTCTGATGACGTAGTTTTCACGGTCTGCTCAGAGAAGATACTTTACAGCTTCAGGAAAAACATGTAGAAGGCTCGCGACCACATAGGTGTCTTTACCTTCTCCTGTATTCTGTCGTTGTCACATGTGTCACACTTACATAGGCTGACACCTTCCTAGACAAGAATGTTTAATTATTGCTTTCCACCTCCATACGTATTTCAGGGAGCTTAAAAAGAGAAAGCTATCTCACTTAACCAGATAGCTATCATTTCTGTTGCTTTTTCCTTCATTCTTGAAGTTCCAAGTGTCCCTCTGGGAACATTTTCCTCTGGTCTTAAATTCCTTTAGCAATTTCGCTTAGAACAAACATACCAGCAATGACTTCTTTGGTTTTACTTCACCCTTATTTTACGTTCATCCCTGAAGGATATTTTCATTGGCTACAGAAATCTGAATTGGGAGTTCCCATCGTGGCACAATGGAAAGGAATCCAACTAGGAGCCATGAGGTCGTGGGTTCGATCCCTGGCCTGGCTCAGTGGGTTAAGGATCTGGCGTTGCTATGAGCTGTGGTGTAGGTCGCAGATGCGGCTTGGATCCTGTGTGGCTATGGCTGTGGTGTAGGTCGGCAGCTGTAGCTCCGATTTGACCCCTAGCCTGGGAACCTCCATAGGCCGCAGGTGCAGCCCTATAAAGAAAAAAAACAAAAAACAAAAAACAAAAAAACCAAGACATCTGAATTGGTGTTTCTTTCAGCACCTTAAAGATTTTACTCCACTGCAGTTAGGATTTCTGATGAGCAATCCTTTGCGTTATCTGGCATCGGAAGTATCTGAATGACTGTTCTCACACGTATGGTGTCATTTTGCTATGACTGCTTTTAAGTCTGTATTTTTGCTTTTCAGCAGTTTTTTTCTTTTTTCTTTTTTGATGTGTGTAAGCATGGCTTTATTTATTTATCTTTTTAGTTTATCTTGGTTGGGCTCACTGAGCTTCTTGAATCTATAAATTGATGTCTTTTACAAAATTTGAGGAGTTTTTAGTCATTATTTCTTCAAATATTTTGACTGTCGTACATCTTTCTCCTCTTCTTCAGGGGCACCAGTAATAGGTGTGTTGTTCCCCTGTCCCTCGGACTGCTTATATTTCAGTCCTTTTCCTGTGCGTTCTCCAGATTGGATAATTCCTATGGATCCATCTTCAAGTTCACTAACACTTTCCTCTGTCATCTCCATTCTGCTATTGAGCCTCTCATATGCCTTTTTTCTTTTGGACATCCCCCCCCCCCTTTTTAACCTTTTTTTAGGGCTGCAGCAGTGGCATATGGACGTTCCCAGGCTAGGGGTCGAATTGGAGCTGCAGCTGCTGGCCTACACCACAACCACAGCAATGCAGGATCTGAGCCACATCTGCAACCTACACCATAGCCCATGACATTACCGGATCCCCAACTCATTGAGCAAGGCCAAGAATCGAACCTACTTCCTCATGGATACTAGTCAGATTTGTTTCTGCTGCACTGCAGTGGGAGCTCCCTGACATTCTATTTTTCAATTCCGAAATTTCCATTTTGCTCTTTCTTACAGTTTTTCTTTCCCTGTTGCCAATTTCTCTTTATTTTCATCTCAGAAGTCCTCACATTTACCTCATGGAAGAAGGTTATAATGGCTGGTTTAAATGATTGGCAATAAAAATTGTTGGTTTTATATACACTGCCTCATGTCTTTGGTCGCTTTCCCTTGTCCACTTTGATTCTCTCTGTTTCTGATGCACCTGCTCTGGGGCTCCAGCTTGCCTGTTGGGCTCCCGCACCCACTGCCCCGTCCTGCACTGGGCAAGCGCTGTACTTGATGAGCTATGTCAAAGGTGTGTCTTGGGGTCTCAGCTGGGCTATCAGGTCTCTGCCGACTAGATTCAGACCATTGATTCCTTTTAGATCCCCTCCTTTAACGGTGTCTTTGATCCTGAACCATTTCAAGTAAATTGAAGTTTGATTCGTTGATAGGAAATTCACAAGTCCAGTCCAGCCAATGTAATGCTTTGGTGCAGCATGGCTGTCATCCTGAGTAACTCTTTCCATTCTCTGCACCTGTGGCATTTCAGGGGGAAAAGAATGTCGTGCACATTTGATGCCACCCAACATTTTCAGCCCAAGTATAACTGCAGGCAGCCCTCAGGAGTGTAATCCTGTGTTTTTCTTACAGTCCGCGGTGCCTGAATGGAATGAACACGTCTGAGTGTTGCTGTCAGCACAGGAAGCTGAGACAAAGCCTTGGTTAACAGGACTGATATAAAAGGAGTGGTCTGTCATTCATCTGCCACGATCTGCTCTATTAGGTTGCTGGCAGCCTTTAGCAAGGTGGAAAATTGATGGATGGATGGAAGAATTCGTTCCCTCTTCAGCAGACATTTTTGGGTCACTCATTATGTGTCAGGCAGCAGAAGAGGACTCTCTTGGTGGGTGGGTGAGGCTCCCAGGCAGAGCTCTGGGTGCCCGTGGGATACGGGTTTGTTGAGGAGAGGCTGTGGAACAGCAGGCTCTGCTCTTTCTGCCCAGGCGGAGAAAGGGGAGAGGGACTCCAGCAGAACTGGTGCAGGAAGCCACAGGGGAGGGGCTTAGGACCCGTATTTGCTGTAACAACATCAGTAATTTTTTTTTTCTTGTGAGGGCCACACCTGCAACATGTGTTCGTTCCCAGGCTAGGGGTCGAATCAGAGCTGTAGCCGCCAGCCTACGCCAGAGCCACAGCAACGTGGGATCCGAGCCGCGTCTGCAACCTACACCACAGCTCATGGCAACGCCAGGTCCTTAACCCACTGAGCAAGGCCAGGGATCAAACCCACAACCTCATGGTTCCTAGTCGGATTCGTTAACCACTGCGCCACAACGGGAACTCCAAGCACTTTATTATTTTAATCCAGGTAAATCTAATTTGTGTTAAGTTGAGGTAAATGAATTTGATACAAATGGGAAAGGATTACAGATTAGAGAGGTGTGATGGAAAGCTCTCAGGAAAATATGCTGAAGGTTCTGAGACCATCTGACATTAATATGTGAAGATTTTTATTAAAGGAAACAGATGAAATCAATGAATTGTAATGATGACTGATTGGTTTCAAAATTGTGGTAAAATACATGTAACATAAAATTCAGGAGTTCCATCATGGCTCAGCAGTTAACAAACCCGACTAGGATCCATGAGAACTCGGGTTTGGTCCCTGGCCTCGCTCAGTGGGTTAGAGATCTGGCGTTTCCGTGAGCTGCGATGTAGGTCGCAGATGTGGCTCAGATCCTGCATTGCTGTGGCTGTGGTGTAGGACCGAAGATGCAGCTCTGATTCGACCCCGAAGCTGGGAACCTCCATATGCCGCAGGTGTAGCCCTAAAAAGACCAAAAAAAATTTGCTTTCTTAACCATTTTATGGGTACCATTCATTAGTTTGGAGTACAGTCAATCACTGTACATCCAGGTGCCAAAACGCTGTCCATCCTGCAAAAATGAAACTCTGTGCCCATTAACCCACTCCTCTGTTCTTTTCCCTCCCGGCTTCTGGCAGCCACTAGTCTACTTTCTTTCTCCGTGACTTTGACTATTCGAGGGACCTCATGAATAGAATCACCCAGTGTTTGTCTTTTGCAACGTTCACTTTTTTTTTTTTGGCCTTTTTGTCTTTTATGGCCACACTGGCAGCATATGGAAGTTCCCAGGATAGGGGTCGAATGGGAGCTGTAGCCACTGGTCTATACCACAGCCACAGCAATGCGGAATCTGAGCCACACGTGTCACATGGATTAACCACTGAGCCACGATGGGCACTCCATGTAACTTTCACTTTTCATGATGTCTTCAGGTTCATCCACATTGTAGCACATGTCAGAATTTCCTTCCTTTCTTAGGTGGGATGTGCCTGTGGCATGAGATAGTTCCCAGGCCAGGGATGGAACCCTCACCACAGCAGCAACCCTCGCCACGGCAGTGGCAAAGCCCAATCCTGCACTGCTAGGCCACCGGGGAACTCCAACTTCCATTTCTTTTCAATGATAAACCTCGGTTTGGTCTGAGAGAAGAGACCACCTCCTGGTCTTGCAGGTCTTAGGCGACTTGAGGGCTCGTTTTTCCCCTCCCTTTAGAAAGAGGGTCCAAACCAGCATTAGTCCTTGGGTCACATGTGCACTTGAATTAGAAAGGGTGACCCAGCCGCTGCAGCCCCATGAGAACCTGGCTTGGCCAACTGAGCCGGCTGGACGTCTTCCTGTCTTTGTGTCCCTTGGTCCTCATTGCGTGTAAAAAACGCACACCTGAAAAGTTGAGAGTTATGTTTTATTCCGTGGACAAAACTTAGTACTTAGGCCTGGGACACAACATCTCAGGTAACTCTGCAGAGGTCAGGGAAATAGCCAAGACCTCTGGGAGTTTTTGCAGTAGAGACCAGGTCGTTGCAACATCAAAAGATTACTGTTAAGGGCAAGCCGCTCTCTCAAGGTACGGCATTTAGTTCCTTCTGTGTGTGGGAAGATGCAGGAGTCTGGGCTCACTGAAGTCTTTCCTTTGATGTGTGCAGCTCCGCTCTCTGGGGCGGGTGTCCTGTGCTCCTCGTCTTGAGCCCTCTCGGGGCTCACCGTCGGGGGTGGCTGCAGTGGCTGATGGCCGCAAGGTGCTTGTTACGGATCCAGCCGGTGGTCTTCTTCGTTCACATCCAAGTGTGCTGAGATGACACTCATTGGTTGCCCACAAGTCTTGGTTCACAGGACTCTGGTGGCCTGGACACCATCAGGAGACAACAGATGTTCATTTATTATGCAGGTGCCTGGGCGCGTGGCTCCGCAGACAGTAAGGAGGGATTTGTGCAGGCAGCCTGGGGAGACCTGGAGCTGGAGCTGGAGCTGCCACTGTGGGCTGAAGGGGGGGGGGCTTAGGACCGCGGAGAGACGTGGTTACGCCGCAAGTGGGGAAGGATGCGCTGTCTTCAGAAGATACGTTATCTGCCCACACGGCAGGGCAAGTAGCAGGCTCTTAGATGAGCAGTAGCCTCTTGTCGGGCAGGTCAGCAGTAGATGCACTATTGATGTTCTTGGGAACTCCGTAGAAGGCAGTGAGCTCCAAAACTGTGTGTCTTTCAGAGACGTCTACTGTTTAATATATTCAAGGAAATTAGGTCTCAGTAGGAGGAGTGTGTGTGTGTGTGTGTGTGTGTGTGTTTTTATGGCTAAACCCACAGCATATGGAAGTTTCCAGGCTAGATGTTGACCTACAGCTGTGACCTATGCCGCAGATGTGGCAACACCTGATCCTTTAACCCACTGTGCTGGGCCAGGGATCAAACCCTCACCTCTGCAGCAGTCAGGTTCTTAACCCACTGTGCCACCGTGGGAACTCCCCAAAGTGGGTATTTTTAAAGAGAAATTGTAGATAAACCATGAGATGATCCCATGGGCTGTTTCACCTTTTCTGTCGCTAATGCTGGGTATTTAAAAGCAATAAATTCCTTCCTAACTCAAAGTAATGACTGATACACCGAAGGCCATGAATCTTTGTAATGGAGCTGGGGTTAATTTACTTAATTGCAGATTTCGAAGCAGCGCTCTCTTAAACTTTGTGCTCAGCTTTATTCATTTTCAGAAGCTGGGATTAACTTCGCTGTGGCTGTGATTCTTTTTGAATTCATATTCAAGCACTGCCACGTCCAGCGCTGCAGCAGTGGGAGATCCTGGAAGAGGGAAGGCTCGTACATCTAGAAAGCGGCGGACCAGGAGGCACTCTGCTCCGCAGAACAAAGGCCCTAGGCTCTAGCCCACGTGACTTTTATTAGGGAAGGTGATGTAGGGTCATGAGCAAAATCAGGTGCCGGTCATGACAAAGCTCTTTCTTCGTGGTAGTGCTTTTGCACCTGCACCACGTTTGTTCACTGCCTCGTTCAGCAGTTCCCGTGGTCTCCGCCAAAGTACTCATGGCACACCCCGAGCCCAGTAACGAACTAGTACATTGAATCTGGACAGCTACATCCCCCCCCTTTTTTGGTCTTTTCTTAGGGCCACGCATGCTGCACGGGGACGTTCCCGGGCGAGGGGTCCAGTGAGAGCTGCAGCTGCGGGCCTATGATACAGCCACAGCCACATGGGATCCTTAACCACAGAGTGAGGCCAGGCAGCCTCATGGATACGAGTCGGGTTCGTGGCCACTGAGCCAGGACAGAAACTCCCAACGATACCCCTTTTAATCAACGCTTCCCACAAGAAAGTACCTACACTTTCTGATAAGCTGCAGATATTGAAAACTGAAGGTCACTCCTGAGTGTGCTTGGGAGGTGCTTCCTGAGTGATGCCGTGTGCCAGGTGCGTCCTTGGCACCAGGGAGTGGTGCCAACCACACAGTCTTGCTCTCACTGAACTCACCTTCTGGAGGAGGGAGGCAAAAAGTCATCAGCAGACAAATAAAATCATTTCAGGTATTAAATATTGTGGAGAAAATACACCAGGATCCTGATTTTCAAACGTGCTGTGTGTGTGTGTGTGTGTGTGTGTGTGTGGAAGGGGGGGTGTCCAGAAAGGCTCCAAGCTCTGTCTTGTGAGCTCAGAGAGACCGCTGGGCTCTGTCCAGTCCCTCTTCCAACACCCTCCCCTGTTCGCTTTCTTTCTTTCTTTCTTTGGCCACACCTGCAGCATTTGGAAGTTCCTGGGCTAGGGGTCAAATTGGAACTGCAGCTGCCGCCTACACCGCAGCCACAACAAGGGGTCTGAGCTGCATCGTATGTAACCGGTACATATGTGCCCATTTATGTAAACTGACACATTTACAAATTGGTCTTCAGGAGACGGAAGAATAATGGAATTATTTTCTTTATAGAAACTGTAGAATTTTCGGGCAGAGGGGAACTTTAACAAAAAACTCACTGTTTGTTTTATGGGTGAGGCTGTGACACACAGACAGATGAGTGACACTGGGACAGAGCAGAGCCATCCTAGAAGCCAGCTCTCTGCACCCCCTTTCCACCGGGGGGGGCTACACACAGCGCACATGCCCTCACTCCCCACTCTGCCAGGCCCCAGCTGGCTTCGGAGCTCCGATTCTATCATCCAGTAACCTTAGAGTGACTCCCTTGGGAGTTCCTCGAATTCCTGGGGGTAAGTCAGTTATGACCTCAGGTAGATCAAACATTTGGCCTGAGAATTCATTGTACCTTTTTCATTTTACTTGCTTTATTTTTATTGTTAATTTTTTTTGCTTTACAGGACTGTACCTGTGACATATGGAAGTTCCCAGGCTAGGGGTCGAATTGGGGCTGCAGCTGCCGGCCTACCCCACAGCCACAGCAACGCCAGATCTGAGCCTTCTCTCAAGAACCTGCACCACAGCTCACGGCCACACTGGATCCTTAACCCACTGAGCGAGGCCAGGGATTGAACCCGCACCCTCACGGGTACTAGTCAGGTTCTTAACCACAGCAGGAACTCCCTGTCTTGGCAATTCTAGGCCCTTACATTTCCATATGTATTTAGATTAAATTTGTCTCTTTCCACACCAAACCAAACCAAGCCAAAACAATACAATACAACTCAAAACAATACAATACAACTCTGATTTGAGTTGCATTGCATTGGTAGTTCAATTTGGTGAGAATATTTACAATATTCTTTCAATCTGTGAACATAGAATAGCTTTACACTTATTTAGGCTTAAAATATTTTTTTCTCAGAGTTCCCTTGTGGTACATCAGGTTAAGGATCGGGCATCACTGCAGTGGCGCAATCCTGGCTGTGGCACAGGTTTGATGCCTGGCTCGGGAACTTCCATATGCAAATGTTTTCTCTAAAAGATATTGAAGTTTTTCATACGTCTAAAGTGTCATTTTCTATTTTTTTAATAGCAGGTAGAAGTTAACTTTTGTATGTTGTAGGATCTCCAACGTTACTCAATTTCTTCTTTTTTTTTCCTCAAGCATGTTTGCTTGTATTAGTTCCATAAGTAGTTTCCATTTGCCACAATTTTTTAAGTTTTTTTTTTTTAATTAAAATATAGTTGGTTTACAATGTTGTGCCAACTTCTTCCGTATGGTAAAGTGTGGTATAGATCGCAGACTCGGCTCAGATCTGGCGTTGCTGTGGCTCTGCTTCGATCCCAAGCCTGGAAACTTCCATATGCTGCGGGTGCGACCTTAAAAAGACCAAAAAAAAAAAAAAAAATTGGTAGATGAGAATCTCTTAAGAAGAAAGTAGAATAAGAATTCCGGGTTAAACTGGGATCTTGAACATATCATTTCACTCCTAAAATCCCAGGCAATCAATAGTGAGGATTTTTAAAGAGATCCCACAGGGCTGGGAGAACAGACCTCCCAGATTAAAACAGGGGCAGAGCTTCAGCTCTCCTGTCCTGTGTGTCCTTTGAGAGGTGACTCTGCGGCGTCTCACACGGGAGGGAAAGTGTCTCTCTTGCATCTCTGTGCACTCGACAAAAATATCCTCAAAAAAGTAAAGGAGGAGTTCTCCTGTGGCTCGGTGGGTTAAGGATCTGGCGCTGTCACTGCAGCAGCTCCAGGGGCTGCTGTGGCGCGGGTTCGACCCCTTACCTGGGAACTTGCACATGCCTCGGGCTCGTCATTTCCCCGGTGTCATTTGTGGACGAGTGCATCCTCCCCCCGCATCTGTGGGGCTGCCTCCTTCATTTACAAAGATACCTATCGAAGGCGCCTGCAGTGACTTCCCACGGCTGTTTATCTCTGGGCCTGAAAGTGTGGGGTTGGCCCTCCCTTGGGGCCGCCCCACCAAAGCCTCAGGGGTGGGGCTGTGACTCTCCCAGCTCCCCCTCCAGGTGGGAACATTCTGGGACTTATTCGGCACCTCCCCCCAGAGTTTCTCCCTGGAACCGGTTCCCTGGCGCACTTTCCAGTGGCCGCTGTCCCCACCGCCCTCCCCGCGTCCCCCCATCAACCATCTAAACCTCTGTGTGTGGACTGCCTCTGGCCCCCATCAGTCCCACTGGTTTCTGTGTCTGTCGTTCGGCCTTGTGAAGCGGGTGAACTCACCCCACGTCCCACAGCAGGTGGACACGAGAACTGGCCTCCAAACCCCCACGGCGGCCTCAGGGTTTGGCTTTAGTTTTGACCGTCCTGGCCTTCGCCCACATGGCCCCCTTGCCTGGTTCCTTGCCACCTTCCCCAGCGGGTCATGCTCTGCTGTGACTTCAGACGTGCTTCACTTAAGGTAATTTGGACTGTCCTTCGGGCTGTGGCTCGGGTAGTGCCACCCGGGCTATGATGGAAAGAAGCAGACCTGGAGGAGCAGCAGGCAGATAATCAGCAGTCACCAGCGTGGTGCCCCTTGGGGCCTTCTGGGGCCTTCCAGGGCTATCTCGAAGAAAAAGCGGCAGTCCCACCGCACAAGAGCAAGCAGAAGCCTGCACTGATGTCACAATTCAGCTCTTAATCTTGGGAGGTTGGAGAGGCTGCACGTGGCCTTCGGCCTCCAGTCCCAGAGCCTCGCTTAGGACTAACGTGGGGCAGCCAGGGGAAGGCGCGGGCTAATCAGCTCTGGTTTCTCTGGAGGAATTCGACATTGACCTCAGATCCCACTGTCGCTCCCGTAACCGCGGGTCAAGCTTCCAACATCATCTCATCAAGCAACGTGTGCGTGTGGTGCTTCTCTACCAACACGCTTGCGGCCGCCTTAGTTTTGAGTTTTTTAAAAACACAATACAGCTCTACTTATGCTTTCCACACTTGTGTGAATTTTAGTTTTTTCATTTTTTATTTTATTTTTATTTATTTATTTATTTATTTTTGTCTTTTTGCTATTTCTTGGGCTGCTCCCGTGGCATGTGGAGGTTCCCAGGCTAGGGGTCGAATCGGAGCTGTAGCCACCGGCCTACGCCAGAGCCACAGCAACGCGGGATCCGAGCCGCGTCTGCAACCTACACCACAGCTCACGGCAATGCCGGATCGTTAACCCACTGAGCAAGGGCAGGGACCGAACCCGCAACCTCATGGTTCCTAGTCGGATTCGTTAACCACTGCGCCACGATGGGATCTCCCCATTTTTAAAAGTTTTATTGAAGTGCAGTTGGTTTGCAACGTTGTGAACGGCTATGGTCATTCTGTGTAGGAACCTGGACCCCGATCTGAAGTCCAGAGCGCGTGAAACGAGCAAGAGAGCCCCCGCGTAGCATTCTTAACCCTTTTTATTCCTGCTGGGGCGAACTGCATGATACGACAGTCCAGGCGACAAATTGAAGCCACGGACGTGACCACACGGTCGGAGGGACTGGCACTGATCTGGGGGAGGGGCTCGGCACGGGGAGGGCTGAAGGGCTCAAGGTCAAGAGCCAGCCCATCATTCCTGGGTCAGGTCCGGAGAACGCTGGGACGGGTTAATGTCTCGGAAGGCCCACTGTGCCCGCTTTCCGTTTTCAGCCCTTTCTGTCCCAGGCTCGTGATCCGGCTCAGCCCTGAGCAGAGCTTAGCTAAGCGACCAGAGCTCTGGAGCCGCCAGCTCTGAGGCCACGGCGTGCAGAAAACCCGAGGGGACTGTTCTGCAGCCTTTCTGTTACCGGCTTCTTGTCGGTGCCTATGGTGTTATTTGTGATAAATGTTATTCTATGACACAGACGCAGGAGTTCCACTAACTTTACGTGGATGCTTCCAAAGCTAGGGGCAGACACCCTTGGTTTCTTTCCTTTTTTCTTTTTCTGAAAACTTTCGTGGCGTGACCATCCACTGGTGTCTTCTCAGCGTGGTTTTCAGATTTTCAGATAAATGGCTTTCATTTACTTCGCCTGCTTTGTGGCTCTTGGTACAGGGTTCAAGTGTCACTGGCATCAAAATCACAAGCGGTTGGTCCCCCTCTTGGGGCGATGGGCCCCCGGTTTTCCTCTGCGGGCAGCTGCCTGTTCCCCAGAGCCGGGGCCGGGTGGGGAGCGGCCACAGGCCCAGCCAGGATGGGACACAGTTGTCTAACTCCTCTCCCTGCTCCTGGTGCTTTAATTACACGTTTGCCCCAAGGAACAGCCCCTGGTTCCACCCGCGTGATGTGATTATCTCAGAAAGCCCTGTAGACTCCAAGAGCTGTAATTAAGGAGCGAGAGAGTCCTTGTTGCGATAATTGCAAGGTGGTGGCAGAGGCCTGGGAGTTAAATACTTTTCAGGCCACATGTATCTGCACGTGTTCCTTTCTGTCTGTTCCTTGCCCGCAAAGTACCCCAATCCCGGGTGACCGAGAGTGAGTTCAGTGAGTGCAAGTGCTGGTTTCGGCCCATGCAAGATCTCCAGGCAGCTGACCAGCCTGCGGTGCAGCACCTGCTCCAGGGCCTGACCCTGCGAGGCCCACCTGCCCCCGGGCTCCACGTGGTCCCCGGAGCCATCACCCTCACCGTTAACTAGAGTGCCTTCCTCTCTCCAGCTCTCTGTCCCCTGAGGACAAGGAGGAAACTTCCTGTGCTCCACACCCCTCCGTCCCAGCCTCTGTTTTTTTTTTTTTGTCTTTTTGCTATTTCTTGGGCCGCTCCTGCAGCATGTGGAGGTTTCCAGGCTAGGGGTTGAATCGGAGCTGTAGCTGCCAGCCTACGCCAGAGCCACAGCAACGCTGGATCCGAGCCACGTCTGCAACCTACACCACAGCTCACGGCAACACCGGATCGTTAACCCACTGAGCAAGGGCAGGAACCGAACCCGCAACCTCATGGTTCCTAGTCGGATTGGTCAACCACTGCGTCACGACGGGAACCCCCCAGCCTCTGTTAATAGCACTCAACACCCTGGAATTACCCAGTGTCTCCCAGCTCCCCGGGCCACATGGTCACCGTCAGGGCAGTGGCACCACTCTCAGTAGAGTGACTGCCTCGCCAAGCCCTCCCTTAGCCTTCCTCCAGCCCTGGGCTCTGAGGATGCTTCGCCTCTGCCATCTTCAGACGTTCTTGCTGTGTGGTCATTGGCTTTCTTCTCTCACCTCTGCCACCAGCTGAGAGTGACAGCTCTGCTACCCTATCCAGTGCCTGGCAGAGGCCCTCAGTAAATACGACTGGCTAAATGAAAGAGGCCTGGTGTTATCTTTCTCTCTTTTTTTGCTCCAGTTATCATGACTGGGGTTACTGGGTGAGGGGCAGACTTTTACCCCAAAGTAATAAGTCCAGCTCTTCCAGAAAAATCTTAGGTGAGCAGAAATCTGGGCAAGAGCTGGTCCCACAAAGTATTCTTTCTTTTATGCAGGCCGGCTCGGTGGTGAATTCCTGCAGGACGTGTTTACGCAGAGACTGGATTGGAGGCCATTCGAGGAGCATTCCAAAGTCACTCCCAGGTCCCCAGGTTCTAGACTCACAGCCTCATGACTATGTCACATGGGCAGGTTCATGACAATGAAGGAAATAGCTTCAAGGAGCCCTTCCCCTGGCCCACGTGTTTCTCTCTGTAGATTCGACTTCCCTTCGCCCCTGAAACACCCAGCTGCAGGAGACAGAAGAGGGACACCACCCCTCTTGGAACTTCCTGGATTCCAGAGATCGCCGACCTAAACTTGGACGGCACGCTGAGAGCCCAGACGTTGGCTGGAGCCGAATCTCTGTGCGGACGTGGGTTAGCATCGCCCCGGAGCTATTCCTCTGCAGGAGCATAATGAGGGGGTAATGAAAGGATATGAGATCCTAGAGCAGACCGACGTGCGGAAAGGGGAGTTAAACAGGGAGCAGAAGGAGGGCCCCAAAAGAAGTGCAGTCAGCTCCGTTCAAACCTAGCGCAGGACCTGGAATCTGAGTGTTACAGATTTAGAACCTATTTGAGACCTATCCCAAAGGGCTCTTGTGAAAATCAACACAGACAGACTCTGGAGGTCGGAGTGGGGAGCTCTTTCGCACGGACGGCTCCACATCAATACGGATTCCAACGGGAAGGGAGGCACCTTGCCTCTCTGGCAGGAAGCGACCCTGCTTTACCAGCTAGAAGGAGGCGGCAAGACTTTCTCCTCGCCTGGCAACAGCTCAGCCAATGAGAAGCCGCTGTACTTGGAGGTCCGAGTTTCCTCCAATAGTCTGTTTGTTTACAACAGCTCCTCCCCACGCCCTCTTCTCCGTAAGGGTTCCCTCTGCTTACCTGCCTGTGCTTCCCCGTAGTTGCGTGCCCCAAACTGCTCCTGTACAAATCCACCTTGCTGGGAAAATAAACCGTCTTATTGTTTTAGCTTAGCGCTACGATGATGCCTGTAAAATAGAGTTTTTTGAAAATCAAAATATAGTTGATTTACACTGATGTGTTCGTCTGGGTACAGCAGTGATTCCGGTATACGTATATATATTCTTTTCATTATAAGGTATTGCAAGACATTGAATATAGTTCCCTGTATTAGTCAGTGGGTCCTCGTTTCTATTTCATATGTAGTAGTTTGTTTTTTCTTTTTCTTTTTTTTTTAGGGCCGCACCCGAGGCCTATGCCACAGCCACAGCAACGCAAGATCCAAGCTGCCTCTGCAACCTACCGCACAGCTCGTGGCAACGCCAGATCCTTAACCCACTGAGTGGGGCCAGGGATGGAACCTGCAACCTCATGGTTCCTAGTCGGGTTGGTTTCTGCCGCGCCACGACAGGAACTCCTGTAGTAGTTTGTATCTGCTAACCAATCCCAAACTCCTAATTGATCCCTCCCTCCCCTTCCCCCTTTGGTAACTGTAAGTTTGTTCTCTATGTCTGTGAGTCTGTTTCTGTTTCATAAATGAGTTCTTTTGGAGCGTATTTTAGATTCCACGTAGAAGTGATATCGCGATATTTGTCTTTCTCGGTCTGACTTACATGATGATCAGATGCAGGGCCGTCCGTGCTGCTGCCAATGGCATTCTTTCCTCCTTTCTTTAGCTGAGTAGTAGCCTCTTGTGTATATGTTCCACCTCTCTTTTATCCGTTCATCTGTCGATGGACACTTAGGATGCTTCCATATCTCGGCTCAAAGGGAGTCCTGATTCACGAGCTTTATCCTCCTGACTAGCTGCAGTGCTCAGGCCTCACATAGTCCATGGGGGACTTAAACAGTGAGGTGTAACTGATGCGGTTTCTGCTGGTCCTGACTCTCAGCTTGCTGGATGGACGGCTGGAATACTGCCCGGGGAATGATGACACCTTTGGGGAGTAGCACGAGCCCTCTTGTCAGAGCGGAGCCGTGAATTTTTTTTTTTTTTCTTTTTACAGCCGTACCTGTGGCATATGGAAGTGCCCAGGCCAGCGGTCAAATTAGAGCTGTGGCGGTAGGTCTATACCACAGCCTCAGCAACGCAGGATCCAAACCACATCTGTGACCTTTGCTGCAGCTTGTGGCAATGCTGGATCCTTAACTCACTGAGCGAGGCCAGGGATTGAGCCCACATCGTCACGGACACTGTCAGGTTCTTCACCTGCTGAGCCACAATGGGAACTCCAAGCAGTGGGTCTTGACAGCACTTAAAGGCCAGTGTTTTTCCCCTCCTAGGACACTCCCCCCCCACAGGAGCATCCCTCGTAGGTTCTCTTTTGGGGGTAAACGCTAACTAGTGCTTCACAATCCCCACTGTGTTCCCAGAGGGTAGACCTCCCACTGCAGTAGCTGAGGGTCCCACAACCCTCGGCATCTTTGGTCGCCCAACCACCTCCACAGCTGGATTCTGAGCTCCCAGAAAGGAGGTCCCCAATGTCATCCATCGTTGACTCCTTGGCATCCTGCCCGTTGCATGTGTGTCGTTAGGAAGACGCTCATACTTATTTATTAGAAGACTGATCAGAGGAGACAGGAAGAGTGTGTCTGTGCAACTGAGTGGCTTAGCGAAACGTTCGCCACTGCGGTCAAAGCCGGTAGGCGACGGACACTGCTGCTGGGGTCTGAGAGGACTTCTGAGCATCCTGAAAGCATCCATACTTTTGTCCCCACCCCCTCTGATGCCTGATTGAAGAACTGGTTACTGGGTTCAGGAGCACCTTTAAAGCCACAGATGAAAGCATTTACAAGCGAAGACAGCTCTCACAGCATCGGCACCCGTCGCTGTTCCTGTTGGGATGTATCTGAGACACGTCTTGGGCGCTGCACCTTAAACCGAGACCCACTGAACCGAAGGTGTGCTCCAGGCGGACAGTGGCCTCTGTCCCTGCTGTCATAGCTTCCTCCCCAAAGCAGCAGATGCTTGGGTTTTCTAAGCCTCCTCGCATCTTCGAAGTCTGCCCTGGCCTTAGGGCAGTTACTGCCTTCGTCGCGAAGATGAGGAGGAACCCCTTTGTTGGATTCACTGGGACACCTTATGGTCATGGCGGGGACTGCATCTCAGCCTGGATCTAAACAAGAGCCCCGCCCAGGCCCTGGGGACACCAGGTGGCCGAGGCTCGCTCTTCTCCCTGGGAAAGACTCCATATCTCTTTTTATTTGTCATTCCCAGAAGAATAAGCCTCCTGCTCTGGAAGGATTCGAACTCGTCCTGTTTGATTCCATGTGTGTGACGGGTGACGCTGGTCTCTGCCCCGCCCCACACCCCCAGGACGGGCCCCGTGAGAAGGGTGTGAGTCCCGAGCCGGGGCCACGCTCTCCCAGCTCTCCACTGCCCTGGTGACTTTCTCACGCTGGGGCCACCGGCCTTTCTGGTTCCCCTTCAGCAAATACACTCCTGTCCCCCAGAGACCGATTTCCACGGAAACCATGGCCACAGGGAGCCTTCTAGAGAGGCTGTCTGTCGAGCAGGTGTGGCAGAAAGGAGGCACAGTCTCAGGATGGCATTAGAAATGTGAACGAGACACAGAGACAGCAGAAAAGCCCGTGAACATGCCAAGTGTTCGAGAACATTTCTATTGGTGGAGGGGACAGACCTCAGAAGGATCAGGAGGCCAGACACAGAGCGCCTGCTGTGTGCCAGGCTTGAGGCAAAGTGCCAGAGGGGTCGGGGGTCAGATGGCACCGTCTCCAGGGCGTGTGCAGCCTCTCAGTGCACAGAGAATCACACCAAACAAGAGCCCAGCAAAGAACGGAGCATACGGGCGCACGTCACCGGGTAAGAGGCAGGGTGGCCTCTCACTTTAGGCCGATTAACTTGGTTGTGGACGCGTCTGTTTTCACTCTGCTGCCCTTTTATATTAAAATAAGCAGGGAACAAAGTCATTGCAGGGTGAACCCAGAGGAACCCAGTCAGTCGTTCTCCACCCTGTAAAGGAGCAGTTTTAACGTGCGTACGGGAGGTGGTAGTGAGTGGTTTTAGGGTGTCGGCGATGGTGCAAGAGAAAGACGCAGTTAGAGGATGTGGGAGAGAGGACCACGGCTTATGCCACTGGCTGCACCTGCGGATCACTGGGGGAGTTCTGAAAACACCGATGCCTTATATCCAGAGAAAACTCTAATTCAAAAAGATACATGCACCCCAGTGTTCAGTGCAGCACTATTTACCACAGCCAAGACATGAAAGCCACCTAAGCGTCCATAGACAGATGAATGGATACAGATGAAGTGGTACATATATTCAAAGGAATACGAGTCAGTCATGAAAACAACCAAACCAGCACTGTTTGAAGCAGCATGGATGGACCTGGAGATTATCATACCAAGTGAAGTCAGTCAGACAAAGACAAAGATATATGTGGAATCTAAAATATGAAACAAATGATTTTTAAAAAAGAAAATAAAAAATAGGGAGCTCCCTTTGTGGCTCAGTGGTTAATGAACCTGACTAGGATCCATGAGGATTCGGGTTCGATCCCTGGCCTTGTTCGGTTAGTTGGGGATCCAACATTTTTGTGGCTGTGGCATAGGCCAGTGGCTGTAGCTTCAGTTTGACCCCTAGCCTGGGAACGTCCATATGCCCCAGATGTGGCCTTAAAAAGCAAAACAGAAAATAAAAAAATAAAATATGATACAAGTGAACTTATTTACAAAACAGAATCAGATTCAGACATAGAAAACAAACTTAGGGTTACCAAAGGGGATAGCATGAGGTGGGTGGGGGAGGAAAATTAGGAGTATGGGATTAGCAGATACACATTACTCTCTGGAAAGGAGATAAACAACAAGGACCTACTACGGTCTAGCACAGGGAACTACACTCAATGTCTGGTAATAACCGGTAATGGAGAAGAATCTGAAAAAAGAATATATATATATATTTATAACTGAATCACTTTGCTGTACACCTGAAACTAACACAGCATTATAAATTAACTGTACTTCAATCCTAAAAAAAACGAGCCCCTGATGCCAGCCCTCCCTGTGGATTCTGATTAACTTGGTTTGGGGAAGAGGGAGGAGCCTGTGCATCCGGATTGATGAATTTCCCCCAGATGATCTAATGTGCAGCCACGTTTTAGAACCACTGGAAGATCCTATTCCCAACACTTTCCTCCTCCAGGTTCTGCGACACAGACACACACACACACACACACAGACACACACACAGACACGGAGAGATACACACAGGATACACACACATACACAGGACACACACCACATATACACACACGCAGGATACACACACACTGGCCCTTGCCCTCGTCATTTTCAGCTTTGCAGAAAATGGATACAATGTTAAAAGGGGCTTGGAATTCCACAGGCTCATCATCATCTCTTTAATATGCTAATGAGAGCTGCTGCAGGGGGTGTGCTGCCACAGTGGCTTATGGGAAAGGCTTATCCCGGGGGCTGCTCTGATGGGAACCTAGTTCCCTCCAGCCAGCTGTGAGCCTGACTCTGAGCCAGCCTTCGTCACGTGCTGCATTTGTGCCAAGGGTGGGGAACGTGCTTTTCAGTGTCAGTTAAACACACCACGTTCCTGCTGTCCCCTTTCCCGTGAGGGTGTCCCTGTAGCAGCCTTCTGCATGCCTTCTGTCTGTACCTATGCTTCTCCTTCTGAATTCCTGTTAAAAACAACAGCAGAGTTTAACACAACGAGAGGTTGCTCTATTTTCTGACAACAACAAACTTGAGCCATACAGCACTGCTGTGTTTATTTTGCGTTTTCTGTGCCACACCACTTTACATACTACTGGTTTTTCTTTGTTTGATAGTTTGCTGCAGTGGCAAGGAGTTACTGATGTTCTGTGATTTTAGGAATGTTAAGACAACCCTAACTGGGTCACCATGCTGTACAGTAGAAAAAAAATAATGTATTGGGAAAATGAAAAAATTAAAGAATAAAATAAAATAAAATAACCCCCCTGGAGTTCCTGTCATGGCTCAGTGGGTTAAGAACCTGACTAGTATCCATGAAGATGCGTGTTCACTCCCTGGCCTTGCCCAGTGGGTTAAAGGATCCGGCATTGCTGTGCGCTGTGGTGTAGGCCTCAGATGCGGCTCGGATCTGGAGGAGGAGGAGGAAGAGGAAGACGAGGAAGACTCTGTTTTTCCCTGACAATCAAAGTTACTGTGTAGAGGCAGGTGGGCCGGTGGTGGGCCTGCAGTGGGACCAGGGCGTCGCAGCACTTTGGGACCAGGGCAGTAACACCGCGGCGGAAAGCAGATGCTATGCTGCGGGAGTCGCGCGGATGCAGCACTGGAAGCAGGAAGAGGCGGCTGCGGGTTCCCAAGACGTTCTGATTGATGGAGCGGGGCTGGCACCTCTCAGGCCGGAGGGAGGGAAAGCCTGAATGAGCCCAGGGCGTCCGGCTTGCGCGGAAGAAAGGGTCGGGGCCGCGGGAGCAGGAGGCGGCAGGGGAGCCGACGAGTTCGGTTTCATAAACATTCAAAGGTCCAAGGGGACCCTGCGGGGAAATAGCAGGGAGTCGGGAGCTGGAGAGAAAGCTTAGACCCAGAGACCCAGATTTACTGCCTCCGAGGGGACAGTGACGTTGTGGGCGCTGCAGAAATTGGGGCAGGAGGACGCATGAAAAGGAAAAAGAAAGTAACGACAGACCTCTGGAAGCATTCCAGGATTTACGGTATCTGAACAGGAAAACATGCCAACGAAGCATCAGGCACGGGGTGAGAGTAAGACCTGGAGCCTGACCTCCCCCAGGGAGGGAGAACTTCTCAAGACGGGGGAGGGGAGGGGTGTGTGTGGGGGGGTCAGTCCTCAAGGCGCAGCCTAGGGCTCAAGGGGGCGCCGGCGGCTTCGGCGAGAGTCGCCCCTGGTCCCTGCGGGCTCCCGCCTGCCTCCTCTTCCGCCTGCTTTCCTTCTAGGGCTTCGTCCACACCTGTTCCACCTACTTGGCTCCTCTTTGTCTTCCACTCTTTCTGAAGCCTGGATGCTCTGGCTGCGGCCCGCCTCTGCCCTCTTTTCTGCGGCCACACCCTCTCCCTGTTCAAGGCAATGACCCCTGCAACCCCAGCAGGTCAAGGAAGGGAGGCTTGGCAGCCACAGTTCCCGGAACACTCCCACACCTCTCACTGGAGGCACCACTTATTTAGTTTATAGTTTTATCGCTCTGCACTGTAGTTTAGGCCTGCCCTTTTGCTTTATTTCAAAGTCTCTGAATTGAGGAAGTTGCCTTCTGGCACAGTGGGTAAAGGATCCCGTGTTGCCGGCGGCAACTTCAGCGTGGGTTCATTCTCTGGCCTGGTAACTTCCACATGCCTAGGGTGCGGCCAAAATATGTCTCTTGAGTCTGTTTTAATTCCCGGGTACCCCCTAGATTTTGTGTGTGTGTGGGGGGAAATCTCACCATAGGTGGTGTTTTGTTCTACACTGAAAGGCCGAGAATGTCTAATTGCCTTTTTTTTTTTGGGTGCTGTTAGCAACAGGTAACCGATGCTAAGATCCTTTATTTCATTAGCGATTGCAAAATGGTGACCATCTTATGCATCATTTCTTCTTCTTCTTTTTTTTTTTTTAGCTTTTCTTAGGGCCACACCTGCGACATGTGCAAGTTGCCAGGCTAGGGGTCAAATGGAAGTTGTAGCTGCCGGCCTACCCCACAGCCCCAGCAATGCCAGATCCAAGCTGCGTCTGCGACCTACGCCACAGCTCACAGGCAACGCCAGATCCTTAACCCATTGAGGGAGGTCAGAGATTGAACCCGCATCCTTATGGATACTAGTCGGATTCGTGACTGCTGAGCCACAATGGGGGAAGTCCATCTGGAATATTTTTATAAAGAGAAACTCTCCCTCACCTGCTGTTTGATTAGCCAGTGGCAGGATTTTCCAGGGAAAGATGGGGCACTAACTCAAAATCTTCCCCTTGTTTACTTGTGGTTTTCACAACAGAGTCACTCCCCTAGCAGCCTCTAAAGGCAAGTGGTTAGGATTAGGGTATGGGGGGCGGGATTTATAAACTCGGGGATCAAATAACAGTATTTGATGTGTTTTACCCACCATAGCAGTTATCCTTATTCATTCTCTTTGGTCTGAAGGAGTCTTTTCAAGTTGCTGCCTTCTTTGACCAGCCCTGGTGGTCTTTGACAGCTTTCCTGCCATGCGGCGTGATCTCCCAGGCTCACCTTACCCATTTCCTGCCCCTCCAAGACCCTGATCTGGAGACTGGCGATGCTCATTGCTGCTGGTTTTACATCATCATTTCTCGGCCTTTACAATGGGCAGAACAAAGCTATTTAAAGATTAAAAAGAGGAGTTCCCGTCGTGGCGCAGTGGTTCACGAATCCGACTAGGAACCATGAGGTTGCGGGTTCGGTCCCTGCCCTTGCTCAGTGGGTTAACGATCCGGCGTTGCCGTGAGCTGTGGTGTAGGTTGCAGATGCGGCTCGGATCCCGCGTTGCTGTGGCTCTGGCGTAGGCCGGCGGCTACAGCTCCGATTCGACCCCTAGCCTGGGAACCTCCATATGCCGAGGGAGCGGCCCAAGAAATAGCAACAACAACAACAACAACAACAAAAAGACAAAAAAAAAAACAAGATTAAAAAGAAGATACCGGAGTCCCCCCCTGGGGTGCAATGAGATCAGTGGCGTCTCTGTAGCGCCAGGATGCAGGTTTTTTTGGTTTTGTCTTGTGTTTTCAAAGGGCTGCACCTACAGCATACGGAATTTCCCAGGTTACAGGTCGTATTGGAGCCATTGCTGCCGGCCTGTACCATAGCCCCAGCAATGCGGGATCCTTAACCCACTGAGCGAGGCCAGGGATCGAACCCACATCCTCATGGATGCTAGTTGGGTTCGTTACCACTGAGCCATAGCAGGACCTCCAGGTTTGATTCCTGGCCAAGCACAGGGGGTTAAAGGATCTGGCGTAGGTCACAATGTGGCTCAGATCTGATCCCTGGTCTAGGAACTCCACATGCCACGGGGCAACCAAAAAAGACTAAAAAAAAACCAAAAAAACCTTCATGAATCCATACTGTCACTTCTTTTTCAAAGTCAGGAGTTAAGATAATTCATCACGTCTCTCTTACACGTGTGTGTGTGTGCTCTCCAACCGAGAACCCTGGCTCTCAGGGACACGTAGATGACAGGATTGGATCCCCCAGAGTTCATTTGCTTTTTCCAAAACATTTTCTGGACAACCATGCCAACACTTTTACCATTAGGATTCCTGAAGACAAAGTTAAATTCTTCTTGCATGCGTTCTCTGCGTTATTTACAGTTATACTACAATCTGCCTTGTCAGAGAATATAGCTGTTTTATACTTTCTCGTATCTTTCATCGTCTCCATTGCACATTTAAATGCGCATTTAAGGCTCAGTGCCAGCATTTGAGATGGTGTCTCTCCAAGGCATTTTGGTTGGTTGTAGCTTTTTTTCTAATCGATTCTAAAGAAGGACTCGTCAGAACAGTATTTCCTTAGTTCTTGTATCTGACCACACCTTGTTGCCTTATTCTTGAAAATAAGTTGGCCCGGATATAAAGTCTTTGACTTGCATTATCTTCCTTTGGGTACCTCAGATATGTTGCTACATTTTCTTATAAGAAAGAGTATTATTGTCAAAAAGTCTAATGGTGGAGGTCCCTCGTGGCTCAGCAGAAACGAACCCAACTAGCATCCACGAGGATTTGGGTTCTATCCCCGGCCTTGCTCAGTGGGTTAAGGATCCAGCGTTGTCGTGGGCTGTGGTGCAGGTCAGCAACTACAGCTCTGATTCCATCCCTAGCCTGGCAACTCCATATGCCTTGGGTATAGCCCTAAAAAAAAAAAAAAAAAAAAGGCAAAAATAAGTCTACTGTGATCAGAAAATTTTCCCTTATGTGTGACTTGGTACTTTAACCTGGATACCTCAATGATTTTTTTTTTCTTTTTCTTTAAAGTCTAATAATTTTACTAGACTGTATCTTGTTGTTAATCAATCTGAGTCAATTTTCCCAGGCATGTGAGGCATTCTGTCAATATATGGGCACTTTCAAATCTCTCTTTAAAATGATTTTTATTTTTTCCATTATAGTTGGTTTACGGTGTTCTGTGAATTTTCTAGTGTACAGCAAATGACCCAGTCACACATATATACATTCATTCTTTTTCTCACATTATCCTCCATCCTGCTCCATACAAGTTCAAATCTCCTTTTCTTCCAGGAAAGTCTTCCTGAATCACAGTCTTTGGTGGTTTTTGTTTTGTTTTGTTTTTCTTTTTAGGGCGGCATATAGAAGTTCCCAGGCTAGGGGTCGAATTGGAGCTGCACCTGCTGGCCTACACCACAGCCACAGCAATGCAGGATTTGAGTCAAGTCTGCATCTACACCCTAGCTCACGGCAATGCTGGATCCTTAACCCACTGAGCGAGGCCAGGGATAGAAACTGCACCCTCATGGATACTAGCCGTATTTGTTCTGTCACAACAGGAACTCCTGTTCGGCTCTCTTGCTTTAATTTTCCTTCTGCAGGGACTCCTGTTATTTATTTATTGCATTTTCTTTGCCTGTCTGCTATAGTCACTACTCCTGAATCCAATTTGTTCTTCTCATGTTTTAATTTTAATTTTTTAACATTCTAATATTTTTGGGCAGCACCCACAGCATGCAGGAGTTCCTGGGCTAGGGATCGCACCTGCACCCGAGCAGCATCCCGAGCCACAGCAGTGACAATGCTGACTCCTTAACCTGCTGAGCCACTGGGGAACTGCTTCACGTTCTAGTTTTATTAAGGTTTATCTGTTATGTTTATTTGCTCTTGGGTTTTTAAATTAGTTTTCTTTTCTCCATTTCTGCTTCTTGGTTGTGTTTTATCACTTTCTTTCTGAGATTTCTATTTCAGATGTATATTCCTCTTTTATACACTTTACTATTTTTTGATGCCTTTTTGCTCATTTTGATCCATCAGGTTATGCTTTTCTTCTCTTCTGGATTCTGTTTGGCGGATGTTATTCTGCATCTTTGTCTCTTTGATCTTGATCATTTTCAAGTGTTTTTTGTTGTTGTTTGGTTTTTTTTTTTTTTTTGCTTTTTAGGGCTGCACCTGTGGGATATGGTTAAGGGTCAAATGGGAGCTGTAGCTGCCAGCCTATGCCATAACCACAGCCATGCCACATCCAAGCCTGGCTTGCCACCTACACCACAGCTCATGGCAGCGCCGGATCCCCAACCCACTGAGCGAGGCCAAGGACCAAACCCACATCCTCATGAGTACTAGGTGGATTCCTTCCGCTGCGCCACACTGGGAGCTCCCTAATTGATCATTTTTATGGCATTTGGTTTTCCTGAACTTTTAGAATAAGGTAAGATTCGAGAGAGCTTTCGAGGCCTCACAAACCCCCTCCTTGTTGGGATCCTACATGGTGTTCAATGTGGCGCTTTGCCCCCCTGGTGGCCGTATACTCCCTCTCCCCGTGTGCATCTGCGCTTTCTTTATTCTTTGGGTCCCCTGCTCTTATCCTGCTGAATTTGGATTCTATTTTCAGCAGTTTGTCCTCAGAGTGGAACGTGACCCCCGGAGGGGGCATTTGACTCTTGTCTGGAGAGTCCACAGGCCGTTTGGCCCCTGCACACGGTCCTCAGGACCCCTCGACTCACTTGCCACTGGGGCACAAACCCCTTCCCACTCCTGCTAACTGGGCTGGTAGAGCCTTTCAGGTGGCCCCTCCTCTGACCTTGGTGTTCTTGGTTCTTCAAACGCCTGCTGCTTCCCTTGGCACAGCTGCTGATGCCAGGCAGACCTCGTGGCTGCCAGAGATCTTCCTGCACCTGCTCGGATTTTTGGAATCTGGGGGGCATCTGGTCGACCTCGTTGCAGTGTAGACATTGTCCTTGGGCCTTTTGTTTTGCCATCCTGGTTTCTTTTCTTACGTTCACGGAGGGGTTGGAGGAGGTTAACAAATAAGCTGCCAGCACTGTTGCCTCTTCCCGTTTTCCCAGGTTTTCCCCAGATTTTGGTTCTCGACCATCTAGTCCTTTTTACAAATATGTTTTGAATAAACTTATCACATTCTTCTGCTTTTACCCTTAAGCCCTTGACGCCTGGAGTCACGTCTTCAGTCCCAACCTCTCCCTCGAGCTTCAGTCCCTTATTTTCTGCTGCCACCAGGTGTTCTCAATTGGACACCCAGGAGCATCTGAAACATACATCCCACGTACTCTCACACCTGTTTCTCTTTTCTTGGAAAATATACCTCTGGGGGGAGAATTTGTTTTTCTAACAAATTCAGTGTTGTTGGCAAGAGATCCTCTCATTGTCTCAAAATATCTGGAATAGAATTTATCATGTTGGTCTAGAGACACAAATCAGCTCCACTAAAATGGAATTCTTTATAAGGACTTTGGCTGGTTTTGTTTGCTTTTGGCAAAGGAATATTTAAAACTCTTAGAACATAGATTTCTTATTATAAAAACAGTACAGATTATAGAAAATATGGAAAAGTACAGAAGTCTCACAATCCCAGCACCCAAAGACAATCACTATTTACATTTTTTTTTTTTTTTACGGCCACAGCCGCAGCATATGGAGGTTCCTGGGCTAGGGGTCCAGTCAGAGCTACAGTTGCCAACCTACACCACAGCTCACGGCAACACCGGATTCTTAACCCACTGAGTGAGGCCAGGGATCGAACCCACAACCTCATGGTTCCGCATCAGATTTGTTTCCGCTGCACCACGATGGAAACTCCCCATCACTATTAACATTTCGGATTTTTACCTTAAAATTTTTTTCTACTTGGGTATATATTTTACTTAAAGTTCTTGATGGGTGTTTTCCTATGTCATTTGCTAATATTGGAAAATGTGGTTTAAAAATGATAATATGATATTCCACACTAGATAGAATATATATAGATGTACCATAATTTATTTATATTTTAATTGGCACTTAACTGTCCTACTATTAAGAAATAGCACTGATAATTGTGAAACTTCATGGATCTCTGATTATTTTCCTTTAGGATTAATTTCTAGAAGTGAAATTGTTGAACCAAAGGATATCTATATTTTTAAGCCCTTTGATACACATCACTAAATTTTCTCTAAGAACTGCACACCAACATGCTATCGTACTATTAGCGCATAAAATTCAAAATTTCTTCTTGCTGCTGTTAAAAGGTTTTTGCCAGTTTGATAAGCCACAAGGGCATGTCGCTGCTATTGGAATCTGAATTTGCCGTAGTGCTAGGATGGTTCAATACTGTGGCATGTACTTAATAGCCAAGAGCATTTCATTTGTATGACTTCCCGGCACATGAGTCAGAAGAGCTTTTTCTTGCCAGGGGTCCACAGGTCACAAAGCCTGAAGGTCTTGTGCAACAGCAGCCTCTGACATCGTCCAGGTGACTTGTTGAAATGGTATTTTCAGTGAGTATACATTTTACAGAGTAGGATTGTATATGGGTGCTTAGCGGGTTATTTTTAAATGATGAGATGATTTAAAGTATTGTTGAATCATGAACAGTCATCAGATTCTCCTTCATACCTGCTGGTAACAAAAACAGCCATAATTCATTCTGTCCTTGCTAAGTGCTTGGCAAACAGTGCCTCATCCAACACAGTCTTGTGAAGCTGGCACTTGATTTGGGGTTTTCCATGACTGAGTGAGCCTCAGACACCCACAGCATGCTGGCTAAGGTCACACAGCTATTGGGGGGGGGGGGGGAGGGGGTGAAGGCTGACCTGGAGCTCACTTGAAAGCTGACTTCAGAATCCACCACTGTGCTGTGGGGCTTCTCCCCGTGCTGTGGTTCATAAACTTGCGGCACATCAAGATCAGTGGAGGGCTTTTAAAAAAAAGGACAGATGCCAAGTCGTATAATCCAGACAAATTGCATCAGAATCTTTGGGGGTGGTGCCCCATCATCCATATGTTATAAAAGCTTCCTGAGTCATTGTAACATGCAGCCAGAGTCCAGAGCCATTGCTAGTAATGAGTAACCAGTGTGGCTAAGGAAACAGCTTTGATGTGTCAAGTTCAAATCCTCAGGGCTCCACGTTATTCCTCTGTTCATATATGCTTTTTATGCTATTCTGACCTGTGTTTGGGACAAATCCCTCTCAATTCAGCATTCTTATTACTAATCTCTCCCTCCCCAGACCCCTCTCCCCAACACCTGCCCCCCACTCTCTCTTACACACACACACACACACACACACACACACACACACACACGTCTCTCTAGCTCAGAACCTCTGTTCATACAAGCTGTAGTAAGGATGACAGACCCAAGCCTGGGCGTGTTCTCTGGACGCCAAGGTCAGACACAAGGGTAGAACCTCACTCATTCAGGGCCTGCAGTGGATTAAGCCAAGAAGGACGACTTGAAGGCAAACCTTAGGAGACGCTGAATCAAAAGTCTGCCCAAGAGTCTTTGGTCCAAAGAAGCAAGACAGAAAAATAATCTGCAGATGAGGCATCTGGGATGGGGCCAGATGGATGGAAGAGGGATTTAGAGACCACGGGTGATGCTGGATATGAGAAGGAAGGGGTCATCAATGCCAAGGCCACAGTCTATCGGCTCTGTTTCTTTTCAGTGATATTTCCAAAAACAGTTGAGTCAAGGTTAAAACTAGGAGATGGCACGTATCCATGGAGAGTCCAGCTTAAAACAATGGGAAGTTTGGTGACCTCGGGCCATTGTTCCCATATAGCCACAGTGAGCGTCCCCAGTAGTGGGTGCCCACTTTTCAAGGGAGGCGGGCATCTCTGGGCCCCACAGCCCCGCCAGGGTTGGGGCCACCCATTCAGGAGCTGTGACTGCCCATGCTGACATGTGTTGGCATTTGTGGCTTCTGATTTAAGATTCCAAACCAGCCCGGACATGAGGCAGTCACTGAGCATCAAGTGTTCATCTGCTGATTTTCAGGGTAGCCTTGGCTTCCCTCCAAATGTCCCTACGAGACGGAGGGAGGCTGCTGGGTCAGCGAACAGGCCCGGCTGCAGGCTGCAGCTTCTCTCTCTCCCTCACTGACCAGCACTGCCCGCGGCGCGCGGGGTTGAGGAGTCCCAGCAGGGGCCGGACCCCCGTGCGCCACGTCCAGGAACCTCCCTGTGACGTCATAACCATCCCTTTCTCCCACGGCAGCATCCAGAGCATGCGCAGATGCCGCGGGCCGCCCGAGCGTCCGCTTCACTTTTTATTAACCCTCTTTCCTAGTCGACTTTGATAGGAACGTTCTTAGAAACAGTCAAATGAATTAACTCTGCCTCCCAAGGATAAGTCCCCACCCCTCCCCCCTCCGCCCCAGTTGGCCGCACCTGTTTTCCTGAAGGTTTATTCCTGTATTTTTCTTTAAAGACATAATAATTGAGTTCTTTATACTTGACCGCTTCAGGGAAAGGTCTGAATATTCTGAGCTTGTCCTCCTCTTGCTAAGCCCTGCCTTTCCTGAAGACCTCAGTGGTGGCAAAGGAAAGCAGATGAGACAGTTCCATAAAAAGTCCTTTCTCCTGGGAGAGCAAAGACCCCAGTAATTAAGTAATTCAAAAAACACACCAGAATCCGACCAGTAATCATGAGGTTGCCGGTTGGATCCCTGGCCTCGCTCAGTGGGTTAAGGATCCAGCATTGCCCTGAGCTGTGGTGTAGGTCACAGACACGGCTCAGATCTGGCGTGGCTGTGGCGGCGGCTGGCAGCTAGGGTTCTGATTGGACCCCTAGCCTGGGAGCTTCCGTATGTGGTGGGTGTGGCCCTAAAAAGCCAGAAAAAAAAAAAACCCCAAAAAACACACCAGTAAGTACATAAATCCTAGAGAAACCTGTTGCAGGATATCAGTTGAAAGGCTAAATTCTTACAACCATGCACTTAAAGTTTCTTTTATCCCTTCTCTTATGTATTCTGTCTTAAAAAATAGCCCAAACTAGGATAAAGTAAAAGGACGATGGTGTCTTGCCGTCAGTCAAACCCTGTCCAGGGTGGTCCTCCCTTCATGTCACTTCTGAGTTACTCGCGGTTAGATTTTAGGAATCAGACGTTGACTTGGAGAGTTATAAGGTGGAAATGGTTTTTGTCCAGGAGGGAGTCATGTGACTTCTCTCCTTTAGAAACGAGAGTGACAAAAGTTTTGGTTTTCCTGCCCTGCAGAGACAAAGTCCACTTTCTATCTAGCCTAGCTGTCTTATTACAGCCTTCTGACTTTCAGAGCCCAGTTTCTCTAATTCTCTCTGAACCAGCTTTCCAGTTCTGTTAGCTCCTTCATTAATGCAGACAGCAAAGGTGTGAGGCAGGTTCATTCCACATTTGTATAAGAATCATGTTTTTGACGTTAAAAAGCTACACCTTGGCACCAGCCTGACGTATCCCCAGTAGCAATTTTCGGTGCCCCCAATCTCCTGCTGACGGCACAGAGCTTCTTTCCTTGGTTGCTGTGGCCAAAACCTTGGAAATGCTTTTGTAGTTAATGTACGTTTAAGAGGTGCCCTCCGTTGAGGAAGAGCGAACTGATCAATTAGCTTCAGTTCAGGGGAAGAAAAACCAGATAAGGCCATTTGTGGATAAAGCAGCCAACACTTCACGATGCCTCTGCTGGTCACAAACACGAGCTCTGTTGCTGAGGTCACAACTTCAGGTTCAGGCTTTCAGGGGAAGCAGAGTATTTGCTGCATTTCTCTTTTGACCCAGAAGTCTTTCTGAGGCTCTTTTTCTCCACTCTGCTCCCTTCCCACGCATCTTGGCATTGCGAGGAGGAGGCTCGGAAGCCATCGGGCTGAGCCTCCAGGGAGGGCCAGCAGGCTTTCTAATAAGGACGGTCCTGAAGGGCCAGGGGTAAAGTCAATTGAAAAGTCTTACTTCAAATGAGCCAGGAGGTTTGCTTTATTGTAAAGAGAACAAATTAAAGAAATCCGCTGTGTAGTTCTAGTCAAAGATGGTGTTCGGTGTGCTGTTTAAATATCTGTACCATGACTATTTCAACAAAAATACATTCTCTTCCAAATACTGGAATCGGTTTGGAAAGTTAAATGGTAATACATCATCTGTGAGATGATATAGTAAATATTGATGGGGCTCCCGTCCTGGCTCAGTGGTAATGAACCCAACTAGCATCCATGAGGACTCAGGTTCGATCCCTGGCCCCACTCAGTGGGTTATGGATCTGGCTTTGTGGTGAGCCGCGGTGTAGGTTGCAGAATGGCTCAGATCTCGCATGGCTGCGGCTGTGGTGTAGGCCAGCAGCTGTAGCTCCGATTCGACCCCTAACCTGGAAACTTCCATATGCCGTGGGTGCAGCCCTAAAAAGATAAAACAAAAAAAGTGAAAGTGCTTTACAAGCTCCACAGTGTTCTGTTTTGACACCAATGCTGTTTATCATTAATCCGGTCATTAAGTGTAACCCAAATGTCCCCAAGTCTACCAGAAACTGAGAGGTGGCCATTCCTTTGATATCCAAATAGAGTAACTCAGGTCCACGCCCCACACTTGGTTTTAGTAAGGTGAGTCTCCTGCTAAATATTCCCGAGGATTTCCAGAGAGTGCGAGTCAGCTACCTCTCCTGTCGTCTGCCTGTTCTGGCTCCGCAGGCTACGTGTTCTCCCCCTGCTTCTCCCTCTGTGTCTTATGGCCTTGCACTTCCCTGTGGTGCAGTTCACCTGCCAGCACCATCTCGGCTTTCCCTTTACTCCCTAAGAAAGTGCTAGAAGAAATTTGACACGGAGTTCCCGCTGCAGTCAGGTTAAGAACCCAGCACTGTCTCTGCAGCGGCTTGGGTCCCCATCGAGGCATGGGTTTGATCCCTGCCTTGCACAGTGGGTTGAGAATCCTGAGTTGCCAAGGCTGCAGCTGGGAGTCCATCCCTGGCCTGGGAAGGTCCATATGCCACTGGTGCAGCCAAAAAAAAAAAAAAAATCTGACCCTAATTTAGTTGTTATTAAGCGCCAGCTGAAACCACTGGTGCATGAGAAGAATTAATATACAGAATAAGAAACAACTCAAAATACCCCTCGGCCTTGCCTTTCACCGTAGTGCTGGGTCCACTTTCCACAGGGTCCCACCTACTCTCTGTTGCCTTTTCTCCAGAGGAGCTGAAAGTCATTTCTTTTCTCTCTCTCTCTCTCTTTTTTTTTGTCTTTCTGCAATTTCTAGGGCCTCTCCCGCAGCATATGGAGGTTCCCAGGCTAGGGGTCTAATCGGAGCTGTAGCTGCCGGCCTACGTCACAGCCACAGCCACAGCCAAGAGGGATCCGAGCCGTGTGTGTGACCTACACCACAGCTCACAGCAATGCCAGATCCTTAACCCACTGAGTGAGGCCAGAGATCGAACCCGCAACCTCATGGTTCCTAGTCGGATTCGTTCACCACTGCGCCACGATGGGAACGCCCCTGAAAGTCATTTCAAATTAGCTCATCGTCCTCCCCACAGGACTAGGCTTTTATATGATTATAAACAGCACTCTGCCTCTGGGTTGAGCACATGGAGCTCAGAGGTGATTTACTGTCTTATTTGCGCTTCGCGTGTAGGGAAAAGCCATCCTGTACTGAGCTGGAAACGGTCACGAGAGATGACGTCTCGACAAGCAGGTGGGGATCCAGAGAGAAACAAGCCCAGAGCGGCGGCCGAAAGGGCCTTTCAGCCGGTTGCGACATCCAAGGAAGGAATTCTTTTCGCGCGGAAGAAGTCGCCTCTCGCCAGATCTGTCCAGCGTGAGCGGGCAGCAGCCTCAGGGGAGGGATGGAGAAGACACACGTACGCCCACGTACACACGTGCACACGCACCCTCGAACACCTGCACAGACGCACATACTGCAAACACACACCCGCGATCATGTAGTTACACAGCGGGGCAAGTGAGTCATTGGATTTTTGTTCTTCAGTTCAACCCTTCTTTCTAGAAACAGTAACCCACGGGCATCAGAAAAGCGTCAGAAAAATCCGGAAGAAGCACCCACAGCGCTACCTCTAGGAAAAACAAGGGCGACCTTCGGCACATCTTTCCTTTGCACTTGTTAAGTATAGACCCACTTGTACAAAAGCAATTACTCTCCGTCCTGGGTTTCTCTTCCACTTACCAGTTTCTACCTCAGGTCTGTCCCCATGTTTCTAAGTAGAATTTTAATCGTGACAAAACACCCTTTCAGGTGGCTGCTTCACAATTTCCCTAAAGGCATTGAAATTGTTACACTTTCTCCAAAAATAAAATGAGTCACTGTCATCACATATACCGTCTCTGTCTTGTTTGTTTGTTTGTTTTGTTTTGCGGAGCCCATGGCTGTGGAAGTTCCCAGGCTAGGAATCGAGTCCTCGCCAACAGCAGCCATAATAGGGGATCCTTACCTGCTGCGCCCCCAGGGCAACGCCTGTGTCTTCTGTCTTGGTCGCTCTCAGTTTCAGGGGTCTGTGACCTTCTCCTTAAAGGCTGGAATTCAGTTCTCCACCCATTATGATCTGAACATCGTGAGTTGCCCATGTCCCACCCCTACCCTCATCCTCACCCCAGCGAGCTTGGCAAAATGTTTCTCCCAACACGTGCGCTCTGTGCTCCAGTTGGGGGGCGATTCGAGCAAATTGAAAAAATTCCCATCTGATGATATTTCAGGGGCTATATTTCAGCTCCTTGCTGCATACCTGATGCATTACTGGCTGGGACACCAGTCAGTGCCTGGTGAGAGCGCTTAATTACTCTAGACCTGCACAGTAGGTGAGCCTTCCAGGGGGCTGGTTCAAATGGAAAAGTCTCTGTAAGTGCAATTAACACAACGAACTTCAAAGACGTCATCTGATCAAAAGAATGTGAATTATCTGTCTTATTGATATTATTATTTACATTGCATGTTTAAAATGATAATGCCTCAGCTATAACGGACTAAGTGAAATATTTTAGTAAGATTAGTTTAATTTCTTGGTGTCTCACTGTGGCTACTAGAAACTTTAGAAGTATAACGGTGGCTGGTGTAGTGTTTCAGTTTGAGAGGCAGACTTAGAGCCTAGAGTTGGAGTGTAGGCTCAGGAATCTCACACACACACACACACACACACACACACACACACACACACCCCACCTCCACCCCCGCTCAATCGAGCTTCCAGAATCCAGCAAAGGGAAAATGACAGCAGGCTTCCTCCTGTCTCTTTCCAACATCCAGGCCCACGACGAAGCACGAATGGCAGCACGTGGGAACAGGACGGGGTGGTGGACGGAAGAACTCACCTGGCTGGTTGGTGATGCTGTTTGATTCACGGTAAGGCCGCTTCTGTGTCATGCTGGCTGAGTGACAGGTGCTCCCAGGAGGAACAGATGCAGTTGCAAGGCACTGGCCCAGTGCTCTGTGGGTTTGGACTCTGACTGCACCTTTGAGCCGTTTTTTTTTTTTTTTTTTTTTACTTCTCCGCCTGACTTCAATCAGTCCTTTTGCAAGAGCCACAGTTTCCCCCGTGCCTGCTTTCAGGAGTGCTGAGCCAGGACTCTGCAGACCTTTCTGCCATGTCAGCTGCCAAGCAGATAGAATTGGTGCCCAGCAGAGCTCCCTGCCCAGAGTGCTTGGGAGCAGAGGCAGGACCTGGCATGTCTGGGTTCAGAAGCCTGAAATAACTGAGCCCATTTCTTTGGATTCCGCGGTTTTCCAAGCCCACCAGGACACTCAGCCTCCTGCACAACTCAGGAACTTGGACAGGAAGAGCTTGAGTCACTGGGTGGCAGCTGACGCATGGTCCTGAGCCCACAGCCCCGGCCCAGGGGGGTGGCTGCGGGGGGCTGCTGGTTTCTGCATTGCTAAGAGTGGGATTGCAAGGGGCATCTGAGGTTGCTGGTTGTCCTAACCCACTTATAAAGCTGGTCAAGCTCCCATCCAACCAAACGTCCTTCCTGATTTCAGTATTTTTGTAGGGAGCCTGTGTTTGCACAGAGTCGTATTTCATGCCATGTTTGTTTAGTCTCTTTTCCCACTGGCTCCTCTCCTTCAGGCTGGTAGAGTTAGCGTCTTTTTTGTGGCTTCATGCCACTTGAGTCTCTTCCAGGTATGGCTGGAAGGAGCCTGGCAGATTCCCCTCTGAAGTGAGAACTTCCTGTCTGCCTGGTTCCTCTGAACTGAAGTCTGCGGGAAGAGACAGATGTTGGGTATTCCCTGATCATGCGTATAACAAATGTCTGAGCGCCTTTTCTCTGTTGACTAGGCTCCAGGCTAGCCTCGAGAACCAGATGAGTCAGGTATAAATCCATCTTTGCAGACTTCACTGCCTGTGAAAGATGAAGCGTCCCACTAAAGATCTACCCACGGGGCACTGGGAATTGGGGGCGGGGAGTAGATGGCTTAGAACAGAGTGAGGAAGGATTTGTGGGTGTTTTGTGGAGGTGAAATCGAGCTGGTGTGAAAGATGGGAGCACCTTGGCTCTAGAGCAGAGTTCCTCAGCCTCGGCACGGCTGACATAATGGACCAGACAATTCTCCACTGTGGGGGCCGCTCCGTGCATCGCAGAGTGTTTACCAGCTGCCCAGGCTTCTACCCAGGTGGAGACAGTAGGGCCCCATCACTCGTGGCAGCCAGCGTGTCTCCAGACCTTGGCACACGCCTCCAGGCAAAAGCATATTCCAGGAAGAATAAAACCATGAGCAAAAGCCAGGCCCTGCATGAACGGCAGGCGACTCAGTCTGCTGGGTTGGAGGGTTGAAGGGGCTGTGACAAGGACTCACAGTGCAACATTAGACTCTAAGCCCCACAGCGGGGAGTTTGATGTGTGCGTATCTGTTTTGCTTCATGATGGACCCCAAACACCTGGAATAGGGTCTGGCCCATAGTTGAAACTCAGTGGGTTTGTTGTACGGCAAGAGTCTAGGACCCCTTTCTAGAGGGTTGAGCACTGGTTGAGGAGTATTGATTTAATTCTGCAAGTAGCAGGGAGAAGACACTTAAATGTTTTGGAGTAAGGCAGGGAGGCAACCCATTCCGTTCGCAATGTTCCATTCTCGGTATCAGAAATATTAGTCAGACAGTCATTTGTCAGGGAGATTGGAGAAGAGGCTGACCCCTCAGGTAAGGAAACTGCTGAAAGGCTGTTGGCAGGAGTCCAGGCAAGAGGTCCCGGGGGCTGAGCTGCAGATTCCAAGTGGAGGGAGATGACAAGTAATGACAGCGGGGATTTGACTGTTGGTGATAGGAAGGAGGTGAGATGAAAATGCGTGAAAGCAGGGAACCCAGGAGAAAAAGAGGGAATGTGGGAACAAATTTAATTATTTACCTTTAGCCTTAAAAGAAGAACCTTCCAAGAACTTGAAGAAAAGGGAATGCTTCCAAATTCATGCCATGAGGCCAGCATTGCCCAGATCCTAAAGCCAGATAAGGCCACTACAAGAAAAAAAAATGACAGGCCAGTATTCCTTACCCACATAGATGCAAAACCCTCAATAAAACACTAGCAAGTCAAGTTCAACAGCACTTGGAAAGTATCATACACCATGATTAATTGGGATTTATCCCTGAGATGCAAGGATGTTTCCATGTATGCAAGTTGATAAAGATGATACACCACATTAACAGAGTAAAGAACAAAAATCATATGATCTTCGCAATAGTTGCATAAAAAGCGTTCAACACCCTTTCAACATGAAAACTCTCAATGAATTAAGTAGAGGAGGAATTTACATTAAAAACCCAAATATGAAAAGTCCACGGCTCACATCCTACTCAATGGTACAAAGCTGAAAGCTTTTCCTCCAAATCAGGACTAAGCTAAAGATATCCACTTTTGCCATTTATACTTAATAGGGTACTAAGAGTCCTAGCGAGAGCAACTAGGCAAGAAAAAGAAATAAAAAGCATCCACTTCAGAAAGGAAGTAATAAAATTGTCTCTGTTTGCAGATGACATGATCTTATACATAAAAATTCTAAAAACTCCACCAAAAACCCTGTTAGAGCTAATTAAAAAATCCATTGAAGTTGCAGCATGTAAAATCAACATACAAAGCTTTGATTTCTACACGCAAAGAGCAATTAATAAATCTTCTATTTACAATAGCAGCAAAAACAATCAAATGTTTAGGAATAAATTTAACCAAGGAGGTGAAAGACCTGTACCCTGAAAACTATAAGACACTAATGGAAGAAGCTGAAGCAAGCACAAATAAACAAAAAGATATCCCGTGTTCTTGGTTTAGAGGAATAGCTACTGTTAAAACATCCATACTGCTGAAAGCAATCTATGGATTCAACACAATCTCTATCAAAATTCCCAAAGCACTTTTCCCAGAAACAGAAAACACAATCCTAAAATTCTTATGGAATTCTTTTGCTCTCAAATGGCCAAAGCAATTTTGAGAAAGAAGAGATAAGCTGGAGGTAGCATACTTCTTGGTTTCAAAATATATTGCAAGGTTACAGTACTCAAAACTGTACAGTACTAGCATAAAAGTGGGTACAGAAACCCATGGACTAGAACAGAGAGTCCAGAAAGCAAAAGCCACTCAGTTTGGTCACCTAGTACTTGACAAAGGCACCGAGAACATACAAGAGGTTAAGGATAATCTCTTCAATAAAGTGTTGAGAAACTGGAATGAACGAATGAAAAAAAAGAGTGAAACTAGACCCCTGTTTTAAACCACTCCTGAAAATTCACTTGAAATGGATTAAAACCTCACACATAAAGCCTGAAACCATATAACTCCTAGAAAAAAAAAAAAAATAGGAGAAAATCTCCTTGACATTGGTCTTGGCGATTTTTTTTAAGTTATTTATTTGACTTTTTTTTTTTTTCCTTTATGGCTGCCCATGGCATAGAGAGTTCCCCGGCCAGGGATCAGATCCAAGCTGCAGCGGCAGCCTAAGTCACAGTTCATCATAACACCAGATCCTTAACCCACTGAGCAAAGGGACTGAACCTGCATCCTCATGGACGGTATGTTGGGTTTTTCACATAGTGAACCACAGTGGGAACTCTGGCAATTACTTTTTTATGACATGACACCAAAAGCACCAAAATCACAGGCAACAAAAGCAAAAATAAACACATGGAACCACCTCAGACTAAGAAACTAATGTACATCAAAGGAAACCATCAGCAAAATGAAAAGGCAACTTATGGAAGAGGAGAAAATATTTGCAAACCACACATTTGGTAAAGGATTAATATTCAAAATAGAGGGAACCCATTGCAATTCAACAGCAAAACCAAACAAACAAAACCCCACCAACAACCTAATTAAAAAATGGAGAGAGCAGTAGTTCTTTCGTGATGCAGCAGGTTAAGGATCTGCCCGAATCAGCTTGGGTTGCTGCGTGGTGCTGGTTCAACTGCTGGCTTAGAAACGTCTGCATGCTGTGGGTATAGCCAAAAGGTGGGGGGCGGGGGGGCCGAGCATCTGAATAGACATTTTTCCCAAGAAGACATTCAAAGGACCAACAGGTACACGAAAAGGTGCTCGACATCACTAATCATCAGGGAAACGCAAGTCGAAACCACAATGAGATAGCACCTCACACGCGCTGGGATGGCTCTGCCAAAAAGACAAGAGAAAAACGTTGGCAAAGATGTAGAGAGAAGGGGACACTTATACCTTGTAGGTGGGAATGTGAACGGGTGCAGCCACTATGGAAAACAGTATGGAGGTTCCTTAAGAAATTAAAGATGGAACTACACTAAGATTTAGCCATCTCCCTTCTGGGTATGTATCCAAAGGAAATAAAAGCAGCATCTTGAAGAGCTGTCTGCATTCCCATGTTTATTGCCTCATTGCTCACAATAGCCAAGATAATGGAAGCAACTGTCCATGGATGGATGAATGGATAAAGGACATGTATGCACAATGGAATAGTATTCAGTCATCAAAAAGAAGGAAATGCTGCCATTTGCAACAACATGTATCAACCTGGAAGACTCTGTGCTAAGTGAAATAAGCCAGACATGGAAACACAAATACTGTATGGCATCACTTAAATGTGGAAGGAAAAAAACCATTGACCCCCCTGTGGCCACGCCCCTCATGGCCCCCAAATCTGTGGGTACGAGCAGAGACTAGGGATTGTCCATTATCATTCATTTTCCTCTTCTTCCTTAATGACAGGATCCGCATTTTAAATTTGGGCACAGAATTATCTGAAATAGAGGCTACATAGCCCAGCTTCCCTCGTCACTAGGTTCAGGCCAAGGGACTAACTTTATCCAAGAGATTTAAGAATCAGTGTCCTGTAAGTGCTCTCAGGAACCTGTCCTAACGGAGGCAGGGATGTTCTCTTTGTCCCCTTTTGCTCTGAGCCAAGTTCCGTCCTTCTTCCTGGAACTCTGAGGTGAAGGGCTGGAGTTCCAGCAGCCTCCCTGGACCACGAGGACGGGTGCTGCTCCTAGCGATGGAGCACGGGTCGCTGGCCTGGGGTCAGGACTCTCGATGACTCCGTGCTTTGCCACACCGGCCCTGGCTTGCTGATCCCCAGCCTTTGACACGAGGGAGCGAGGAACCACGAGCTTGTTTCAGCCACTGTAACTGCGGGTCTCCGTGGCTTTCAGCCGAAATGAATCTCAGCTGACAAATCACGAGGCCCAGGAGACCAGAAGAAGCAGCCAGAGAGCGTACACAGGGGCAGTTCAGGGTCACGGAAACCAGGAAGGCAGCGTTTCAGAGGGGAGGTGGCCCACAGCGTGGAAGAGGCTGAGGCCAGAGGACAAAGTCCTGCGTCTGATGGCTCAGAGGTCACTGGTGGTTTTGAGTAAACACCATCCCACTTTAAGTGTAAAGAAGCCGTCGGAAAAGCCTCCTCGCGGCATCTGCAAACACTCAGACTTGCATCTTGGGCTCTGGAGAGAAAATTCTTGCCGCCTCGCCTCATCTGCATAGACTGGGTGGGCTTCCGGGGAATTAGCGCCGTTGCAGTCATGAGGGTGGGGGTGGGGGTGGAGGGGGGCTGGTCACGTTGCTGAAATCTCGGCTGCCTCTGTCCACTGAGGCCAAATAGAAACACGGAGTCAGAGTTGGAGGAAACAGAGAAAGTAGCTCTAATGGCAAAGAGGGGACATAGCAGGCTAGCGCCTCCAGGACTGTGCCCCCGGCAGGGGGCTGTGAGGCATCTTGTGGTGTCAGGGAGCAGGGCAGGCTCAGCCCGTGGACATTTTCCTGTTGGGTGGGTGGTGAGGTCACTGGGAATCGGCAGCAGCATCCTGGTTCCAGCCGGTCTGGGGTCTCCGTGCTGGCGGGCAGCGCACAGGTGACGTCTCCCAGCCCTGGGGGCTTCAGCGAATCAGCTCCAAGGACATGGCTCAGAATCTGATCTATAGTCTTTGAAGAAGAACTGACTAGAGGTCCGTGACTTTGTTGAATGGCTAAACTATCATTATTCTGTCTTGCTTGACGGTTTTCCTTTTTTCTCTGTGTTTTCTCACTCCTCTGATTAAATTGATTCTTTGACAAGAGTTTTCCTCCGGATAAAAAGGCAGGTGGGGACCTGAGTGGGGTCCACCCTGGGGAGGCCTCGAGGGGTCCTGCTCGGTTACATTCAGGTCACTCCAGCCCAGTCCAGCAGTCAGATCTCAGCCTAAAGCCCCCACCCCAGAGGGCCCCCCCCAGAGGCCCTGCAGCTCCTGGCTTTCCCTCTGCACTTCCCAAGGCCACTGTCTGCTCTTCAAAGCCTCCTTAGCTTTGTGAGGCTACGGATCCTGGCTGGCTGGTTGCTGTGTCTTTGGGGCCCAGCCGAGCGTCTGGCCAAGAACAGGAGCTTGGCTCATTGGGGGAGCTTCCTCCTTGTGGACCTGGAGCCGACAGCTTGGTCCTGCTTCATCTGCTCCTTGCGCCCGTGGGGAGGCTTTGTGAAGTTGCTTCCTTTCTTGGCTTCTCAAGGCGCTTTCATCTTTAAAGTTGGAGGTGAAGGAGAGAGAGGAGAAAGTGGGGTTCGGGGACAATGGTGCCTGCGGGGGTGGTGTCTCACTTAATCCCACTGACTCGCTAGGGCATGGGGGTTGGGGGAGTGTCAGCAGGGACGTGTGGGGCTTCGGGTCTTTCAGAACCTGGAGGAGTGAAGGAGGCTCCTGAAGGGCCCCCAGGGAGCCTTCCAGATCGCAGGTGCTCTGACAGGTGTCCTGGCTCAGCACAAGCTAGGGCATCACTTGGATACAGGGGAAATGCAGCATCCCACTCCTCGCAGCAGGACCTCTGTCTCCCCCCTCCCCCAGTCATTGCTCCCCCAGCACGTGGGGTGCTCCCAGCTCTGTGCCTTGTTAGGGGGCCCCCTCCTGGGTGTCCCCTCTTTTCCCCCGTCCCTGCCTTGCAAATGCTTCCCATCCTCAGAGTAAATGCTTCCTCCGGAAAGCCTTCCGTGGGAGCCCCGCAGGCACACACACCTTCCTCCCCTGCACTCCAGCAGCGCCTACTACCCAGAGTTCCCTTGGCAACCAGCACATTCTGGCTTGTGCCGTACGTTCAGGTGGACGGTCAAGCTTCCTGAAAAGGATGCTGCCTGGGGCTTCTGGGTGGCCCTTGGGCACCAGCGGATCACCTGCAAAGTTGGTCTCGGTGAAGAGCTGTTGGTTGACTGATTGTGGCCTCCTGTTTCATAGCCAGGCTCTCCTTTTGCTGACGTAGAAAGAAGACACACACCCACACCCACACCCCCCACACACCCCCACACACGCCCGCAGCAAGCCCCCACCCCAGTGATGGTGCCTTCCCGCGTCTCATCTTGGACTGTCAAATACACACGACGCAAGGTGCAGCGGGGCCCTTTATTTTCCTTTCTTTCTTTTTTTTTTTTTCTGTCTTTTTGCTATTTCTTGGGCCGCTCCCGCAGCATATGGAGGTTCCCAGGCTAGGGGTCGAATCAGAGCTGTAGCCACCGGCCTACGCCAGAGCCACAGCAACGTGGGATCCGAGCCGCGTCTGCAACCCACACCACAGCTCACGGCAACGCCGGATCGTGAACCCACTGAGCAAGGGCAGGGACCGAACCCGCAACCTCATGGTTCCTAGTCGGATTCGTTAACCACTGCGCCACAACGGGAACTCCCATTTTCCTTTCTGGAAAAAGTCGTGACTTATGAACTGGAATATGGGTCATCACAAGTGAGATGCATGTAACTGCTGAGCCTCCAGCTTTAAATAAGCACATGAATGTCAGCGCCTCTTTTCACCGGATCTTCTGACGTGTCGGAAGTGAGCTGAGACCTCATTGAAATGTGAGCCACACAGGGGCCTCCGAGGCCCATCCATCCAGAAGGTGGGGCTGGAGAGGACGCAGGGCTAGGGCCTCCGGGAAGCGCACCTGTTTGGGGGGATGGTCGGAAGGCTGTATGTTCTTGGTCAGAAGAGTGGCGGCATCACCACACGGAGCTGCGACATGGCCTCGAAGCTGCCCTTCTGTCCTGGCTGTTGTTGGAGGCCCCTGGCTGAGGACAGTGGGGACAGGCCGGTGGGGACAGTAACCTCCTCTTGTGACGAAGTTGTACGTTTCTTTCTTTTTGTTTTTCTTTTTAAGGCTGCACCTATGGCCTATGGAAGGTCCCGGGCTAGGGGTCGAATCAGAGCTGCAGCTGCCAGTCTACACCACAGCCACAGCAACGCAGGATCTGAGCCGCGTCTGTGACCTACACCCCAGCTCACGGCAACGCCGGATCCTTAACCCACAGAGCAAGGCCAGGGAGGGAACCTGCATCCTCGCAGACACTGTGTTGGGTTCTTAACCCGCTGAGGCACATCAGGAACTCCTGAAGCTGAGCATTTCATCGTCAAACACTCCTTTTGCAACTGTAGTGACAGCATCAGTCCGGATTTTCCAGAGGAACAGAAACCAGAACACGTGGGGATACGTGCATGGGGCGGGGGGTGAGGCGGTGGCGAAGAGGGAGCGTTACTGTAGGGATTTGCTCGCACAGCTGCGGGGGCTGAGAAGCCCCACAGTGCGCGGCCGTGACCCCGGAGGTCCAGGACGGCCCGTGGTGTAACCTGACGCTTTGAATCCCGGGCCCTGGTCAAGGCCCGGGAACCAGGCGGCTGCAGGCGCAGGCCCTGACGGTGACCCAGATGCGGAGCCCCAGTGTCCCGGCCGCAGGAGACGGCGTCCCAGCGCAGGGCGAGAGTGAATTCACCGCTCCTTTGCCTCCCTGCTCCACGTGGGCCCCAGTGGCCTGGGGACGGCCACTCATCGCAGGGACAGTCCCAACAGCCGCTCCTCACAGCATCAGGGCTGATTTTAAGCATCTTGGCCAAGTCAGACACTCGGCCCCTCGCGTCCCGCCTCGGCCTGTCCAGAGGCCGCGGTAGCTGCGCGCTCCGTGGCAGCAGGGGTGGCACAGGCAAAGGCGGCTGTAACCAAGGTCTCGGACACACCCTGGAACGTGTCAGTGCCCCAGCTGGTGCCAGCCCACCAGCCACGATGGCCCCGTTAGTGCTGAAAAAGCGGCCGTCTCCTTCCTGGGGGCAGGCTGGGCTCTGGGCCGGGCTACACCTCCTCCGTGTTTGGAGCTGTTAGGTTCACATTGTGTCCTAAAGAGTCAGGGGCGGAAAATCCTAGGGCTTTCGTTATTGAGTGCTTTCTCGCTAAAGCAGCTTAGTCAGAAATGACCGATGATTCAAATGTCAGACCCCATTTAAGGGAAAGCTTCACAGGGCGAGTCGTCCTGGTAGAAAGGAAGGGAAACGACTCTCTTCTGATCAAGAGTAACCTGAGGGTGGGAACCACTGGGTTTCTGGATAGCGCCGCTCTGAGCGGATGGCGGGGGTGTGCTTCCCTTTTTTATCTGCACGTGGAATAAAAAAAACCTTCCAGAACCATTGCTGGTCACAGCCATGTTGGGAGGTCCGTGGAGGCAGCACGTGCCCGTTATTCGGAACAAGTCGGGGACCTTCCCAGCTAAGGGGCGTTCCCAGACTGCAAGAAAACTGTTTGCAAAGGTTTTTGCCACAGCAAACCACTGCGGGTCCAATATGGAAAAGCCGGCCGTGATTTAGATGGGTGCAACCTGCTGAAATCAACAAGCGATAAATGAGGCTGTGACTGAGACTGGTTAATGGCTTGCTTGCTTTTCTGTTTTTGATTTTCTTGATCCTTTTATCTCTCCATGGACAGTTAGGTTGTTCCCAACATCTTGGCTCCTGTGAGGAGCGCGGCGATAAACGTGGCAATGCGGACAGCTCTTCAGGCTACTGACTTCATGTCCTTTGGTAAATACCCAGAAGGGGGAATGCTGGATCATATGGTGGTTCTATTTTTTTATTTTTTATTTTATGGCTGCACCTGAGGCATATGGACGTTTCTGGGCCAGGGGCTGAATTAGAGCTGCTGCTGAGGCCTAGGCCACAGCCTCTGAAACACCGGATCCAAGCTGCCTCTGCAACCTACACCAGCGCTCGCGGCAACACGGGATCCTCAACCCACTGAGCAAGGCCAGGGATGGAACCGGAATCCTCATGGACCCTAAGTCAGGTCCTTAACCCAGTGTGCAACAATGGGAACTCCTGGTGGTTCTGGGATTAATTTCTTAAGGCCCCTCCTCTCTGTCTTCCACAGTGGCTGTACTAATTCACAGCCCCCCAACAGGGCACGACGGTTCCCTTTTCCCCACACGCGTGAATAGAAGACAGACTAGCCCAGAGAAGCAGAAGCGCTTCCAGGCGAAGAGTGAGAAAGTGTCGGAGAGGGTGCGCGGAGGCTGAGAGGCTGGACCCCACGGCCAGACCCCACCCCCACGCTCCGCCAGAGCCCCCCTCGGGCCACTCCCTCACCCCCCACCCCTCATCTGGAGCTCCCAAACCAGATCCGAGCTTACAAAGCTTCGCACGTCCGCCCACCCGCAGATCCCCATAAGCAGTGGCGTTGTCCTGTTTTGGTGTCTGGGGCGTGGGGGAAGCTTGACTGCTTTTCTCGTTTTGTTTTCAGCTGGAATACCATTGCAGTCCTGCCAGGTGAGGGGCCGGTTTTCTCTCTCGGCTGAGACCGTGTCTGTATCCATGAGCCACACACACCCTCAGCCCTTCGTGCTCCTGATCCGTCACAGGCCGCGCTGGGCCGACGGGAGAAGTTACATGAACCCTGCAGCGAGCGGCGGAGGTTCACAGGCCGTTGTGCCCTCTGCTGAAATGCCTCCTCACCTGCTGGTTGGCCACGTACAGGCGGCCCTGGGAACCCTCTGGCTTCTCCCTCTTTGCGTTACTGCTTGGAAAGAAGAGAACAACAAACTGCGGTGGGAGAATCTTCATGGGCCCGACGTCAGAGGTGGTTTTGTTTAAAGAGAAGAAAAATTAGGAAGCGTGGCATTACATGGGTCGAGAGGGGTGGAGAGGGCATTTGGGGGAAGGAACGAATGTCTGAAATTAATTTAACCCTTTTTTTGCAGGGGGACCCCATTAACTTTGAGGAGCTGATGAAACTGGATTCTTTTTTTTTTTTTTTGCTATTTCTTGGGCCGCTCCCGCGGCATATGGAGGTTCCCAGGCTAGGGGTCGAATCGGAGCTGTAGCTGCCAGCCTATGCCAGAGCCACAGCAACGCGGGATCCGAGCCGCATCTGCAACCTACACCACAGCTCACGGCAACGCCGGATCGTGAACCCACTGAGCAAGGGCAGGGACCGAACCCGCAACCTCATGGTTCCTAGTCGGATTCGTTAACCACTGCGCCACGACGGGAACTCCAAAATTGGATTCTTACCCAGATAAATGCACACAAGCAGGCACCACAAATTCTACAACACCCATGCGGGGCGCTGGGTCTCCCTGAAGCCCACCCACCACCTGGCAGGCTCAGAGAGCACCAGAAACCCGGCTCCACTGGGACGGAGGGCTGAGAGCAGAGGAGGGAAGAGGAGTCTGGGCAGCCAGATACCAAGGCCAGGTTGGGGGTGGGGGTTCAGGGGTCATAACAGAATCCCCAGGGGGGTGCAGGACAGCTGAATATCTGGGCAGGAGGCACACTGTAGCCAGGGATCCTGGGTTTAGACAAGTCCCGTTTTTTTTTTTTTTTTTTTTGCTTTTTAGGGCTGCACCGGCAGCATACAGGCTAGGGAGCGATTGGAGCTGCAGTGGCAGGCCTACACCACAGCCACAGCAATGTGGGATCCAGACCACGTCTGTGACCTACACCACAGCTCACAGCAATGCTGGGTCGTTAACCCCATGAGCGAGGCCAGGGGTGGAACCCGCATCCTCATGGATGCTAGTCGGGTTCATTACCACTGCACCACAATGGGAACTCCCCAGTCCACCTTTCTGGGCGTTAAGGGGCTCATCTGGAAGGTGGGGATGCTCTCAAGGTCAGCCTGAGGGCAGAGTGAGAACACGTAGGAGAAGGTGTTGTGCAAACCTTCTGGGTTATGCGAGAAAACAAGGTTTCGGGAGATGGACCAGGTTCTCCCGTGCCCAGGCTGCTTCCCCGCAGCCCTCTGCCACGGAGAGGGAGCATCCGACAGGGTTAGAGACCCTCGACCAGGCCCGGGGGCTGAGAGGGTCCGTGGACACAGGACAGAGCAAACCAGGCGGAAGGAACTTACCATGTGCGAAATGAGGGGTGAAACTCTCGCTAGATGGTTTTGCCACCCAGTGTGGGTGGGGAGTCTTGGGCGAGCTTGGGAGGATGGGGAGAAAGGCTCCAGCTGAAAAAGCCCCGCCTTTTCCACAGGTCTTTCTTCCCAAACCAAATGGTGCGTGAATTAGATTCTCTGTGAATGACAGAATATTAAAGTTTATAACCAAATCCAATTGATGTTTTATGCCTGGACCCCCCTGCCCTAGTGTATCTACTGGGATCAGCTTACATGATCTTAACTATTGAGTCATGAAAAAGGTTTTGGCAAATGGTCTCAGACAAGGAATCAAGCCAGAAACAGCATTTGTCGGACCAGATGGGTTGGCTCACCCTTTGGACTGAAGAATTCACCTGTCTTTTTGGAAAAAGGGCCTCGTGGTCTATTAAATTGGCTGGGTTATATATCAGTGGGCACGTCTGCATGATCCAATATATAGAAGCTTCTGGGATGCTTCGGTTGGGAGCTCCAGGTTATCTATGAAGCTGATCTTTTAGAGAAATGTAGTGCCAACCCACCTGAACACCCAGAGATGGGCTCTATGGAAGAAGAGATGGGAAACTGGCCCATAACCACTGCGGGAGAAAAAAGACCTCGTTAGAGGGTGAGACTATCAGGTGCAAGAGACAAGTGGGACATGGACTCTACAGGACAGAAAACAAGAGGTCGTCCATGGCTTGGGGGCCACAGTGGGACCTCGGTGTCTTGACGGCCAAAGGTAATGCCCTAAATCGTCATTTGGATTCAGGTGCTGGCTCTTCTCCCAACTTTGTGCGGCTCTTATGCTCATCCTTTGAAGTTCAGCCCAGTGTCACCTCCGCCACCTGAGCTGCTCTTCTGGCCCTGCCACCAGGCATGTCACATCACCTTGTTCCTTGGCCCCTTGTTTCCGGATGGCGTCCGTTGTTTAGGGTCCGCCTCCCTCCCACGGGGTTGGGGGAGAGGGCCTGTCTGCCTTGCTCAGGGCTGTGCGCTCAGCCCGCAGCACACGTCTGACCCAGATTTGTCAGATGGATGAATCTATGGAGCTTCCGAAACACAGAAGCAAACGCAGACTCGCTTACCGGTTGGTAGAGTCCCAGCCCCCTTACGCTATTCTGAGAGGTCTCCTGGGTTCCGTGCCTGCGGGGTCTCCCTGGCCCCCATGCTGCTGTGTTCTAATTCAGGGCTTCCCTACACGTGGCCGCTGGCAGTGGCTTCTGGAAAGTTCTGCCGGTGACCCCCGCTGGGTCAAGTGTCTATTTCCTATTCAGAAAACTACCCTCGGTCTGACTTTCAAGTTCCCTGAAATCCAGCCCAGGTTCCTGCACCTCTTTCTTTACGCACCTGTGATTCAATCAAATCACACACACACACACACACACACACACACACACACACCTTTCCCTCCAGAGCCCACAGCTGCCCGCCTGCAAAGCCTCTGCCCAAGTGGCCCTCTTTACCTGCCCAAAGGAGAGCCAGCTTTTAGGACCCAACTCATTCTCTTCTCCGGAAAGCTTGGCCCGGTTTCACTAAACGGAAAGGATCCCTGCTTCTCTCCACTTCCCTGACACCTTTGTGGATCCTCTCTTCCCGCAGGAAACCCCGAACAGAAATGTCCGGCCTCTTGCCTGATGGGGGCCCGGGAGGATGGGGACCAGGTCCCAGCCAACCTCGCCCTCCGCGGAGCTCTGGGCACCGAGACTGGCGGGCGCCGGGAGAGCCGGAGAACCAAGGGTTGCATCTGTGCTCTTGTTTGGGTTCAGTTTTATTTTAAGGCCAGGAAAATGCAAAGCATCCTGGCCTGTATTCCTCACGATTCTTGCCAGGGGAAAGAAATCTGTCTCCTGTTTCAAGAACTGCGCCGATGGCTTGTGGTTGGGGCAGCAAAGACAACCCCACAGAACTTTACAGGGTGCAACAGGCTTTCCTTCGTCAGATCCCAAGTGGGACGCCAGTAAGCCCTAACCGCCAATCCTATTAATCAGCCTAGTCACGGAGCTGATGGCTCCTGACTAGATCCACAGACTTCCTGGCCCCTGTTAACACGGGGCCAGGCTCCCCCAGCAGAAAGAGTCTTGGAACCACAAGCCACCACCTCGAGCCTCATCACAGGCATGGCTGACGTCCAAAATGACATCATACCTTCCCCTTCGGATGCTGCAGAGAAGCTGTGCGATCAGACACACACACTCACACACACACCTCTTCCTGCGTGCCTCCTCCCAAGGCTGCGTCACAAATCTGTTGTGCCACCTGGAATTCCCTCCCCACCTCCCCAACCCCAAATGATTTTTTTTTTTTGGCTTTTTAGGGCCAAACCCACGGCATATGGAATTCCCAGGCTAGGGGTCGAATTGGAGCTGTAGCTGCCGGCCAGGGCCACACCCGATCCGAGCCACATCTGCGACCTATTTCACAGCTCATGACAACACTGGATCCTTAAGCCACTGAACGAGGCCAGGGATCGAGCCTGCATCCTCATGGATACCAGCTGGATTCATTACCACTGAGCCGCGGCGGGAACTCTGATTTTTTTTATTAGTGGGTTCTACATGCCTACGTTGGGTGATTTGAGAAGAATGAGAACGCGAATATTTGCCCGCTAAGACGATCATTATCATCGTCATGGCATATTTTTAAGCATATTTTTACCGTCGTTGTGACCATCATACCCATGGGATCTTGTCTCTTGCATACATTTTGCCTGCCGTCATCACAGGCATCTCCCATGTCCCTAAAAATGATTTATCAGGCCTTACTTTCAGGAGTTCGCAACACTCTGCGGTGAGGATGTACCAGCATTTTTCTAACCAATTATTGTTGGACAGTTAGCTGTTTCTAATGTTTCAGTGTTAAATAAAAAAATGTTGCAGTGACCATGCCTATAAGCTTTGGATTGTTTTCTTTGCAGTCTGAGTTTTTAAAAATTATTTGTAAAATTTTTATGGCCGCACCCTCGGCCTATGGAAGCTCCCAGGCCAGGGATTTAATCTGAGCTGGGGCTGTGACCTGTGCCACAGAGGCAGCAACGCCAGATGCTTTAACCCACTGTGCCGGGGCTGCTGATGGAACCTCCACCTCTGCAGTGATCGGAGCCACGGCAGTCATATTCTTAAGCCATGGGGCCACAGTGGGAACTCTTGCAGTCTGAATTCTTGATGGCCATTCAGGAGTTCGCCTGGGGTAAAATGTGGGAAATCATTGCATGTGTTGGATGCACCTGGTTCCTGGAATGTAACAGCCCGGGGAGATCAACTGCGGGCTCTGGGCTACAAGAGGCTCCAGGGAGGGTGGTTGAGATTCTTGAAGGAGATTGGAGGGAAATTCTTTTCTGCACCACCAGCTCCAGGGAGAAGGGCTCTCTGCTTCAGCGTGAGGGACAGGGGCCCCCTCTCCAGTTCAGCCCCCTTTCTTGAAGAGTCTGGGCTCACATGGCCAGAACTGATGGCTACACTACCTGGTCCTACTTCTTGAGTGTTATTCTTTTTTATTTATTGTCTTTGCCCACACCTGAGCATTTAAAAAATTGAGCTATAATTAAAGTAGCATAAAATTCACTCTTTTAAAGGGTACGATTCGATGGTTTTAATATAACCACAAAGTGGTGCAACCATTGCCGCTAACTCCAGAACATGTTTGTCCCCCTGAAAGAAACCCAGACCCATGAGCAACCACCCTCCCGTGTTCCCTTCCCCAGGCCCTGGTGACAAGTAATTTACCTTACTGTCTCTATAGATTTGCTTATTCCAGACTTTGTATAAGTGGAATCTAGACACATCTTTTCATGTGCGGCTTCTTTCACGCAATGGAATGGTCTCCAGGTTCATCCATGTATCAGAACTTCATTTTTCTTGGCTAAATAATATTCCATGATATGGCCAGACCACATTTGTTTATCCATTCATCAATTGATAGACTTTTGGGTTGTTTCCATATTTTGGCTTTTAGGAATAGTGCTGCTGTTAACATTTGTGCACAAGTTATTGTGTGCATATGTTTTTAATTCTCTTGGGTTAGGAGTGGGATTGTTGCATAACTCCATGCTTAGCTTACTGAAAAATTGTCAAATGGGTCCCCAAAGGAGAAGCACATTTTTATTCCCACTAGTAATGTATAAGGATCCTGATGTCCCCACATCCTCGTGGACACTTGTTATTTGTTCATCCTTTACAATCATTTTGATTATAGCTATCCTAGTAGGTGTGAAGTGCTATCTCCTTGAGACTTTGATTTGCATCTTCCTAATGACTGGTACTGTTGAAATCTCCTCATGTGTTTACTGGCCACTTGTATATCTTCTTTAAATAAATGCATATTCAAATCTGTTGCCCACTTAAAAACTTGGTTATTTGCCTTTTTATTATTGATTTGGAAGAGTTCTTTATATACTCTGGATCCTAGGCCTTTATCATGTAGATTTGCAAGTATTTTTTTCCCTGCTCAGGGGTTTGTTATCTCACTTTCTCGGTGGTATCCTTTGAAACACAAAAGTTTTTAATTTAATGAAGTTTGATTTAATGATTTTTTTTTTCCTTTGTGTTGTTGGTGCTTTCGGTGTCATAGTTCATGCAAGGACGTGAAGATGTACTCCTGTTTCTTCTAAGACTTACACTTAAGTCTTTGTTTCATTTCAGGTCAGTCTCATATATGGTGTGAGGTATAGGTCCAACTTCATTCTTTCGCATGTGGACATCCAGTTACCCCAACACCATATGTTGAAAAGTCTATTCTTTCTACTAGATTGTCTTGGCATCCTTGCTGAAAAGCAATTACCTATAAACATACGAATTTATTTTTGGACTCTCAACATATGTCTAGTCTTACGCCAGTACTCACTGTCTTGACTAGTGTTGATTTGTCATGAGTCTTGAAATTGGGGCTTCCGTCTTCCAACTTTGATCTTTTTCAAGATTATTTTGGCTCTTCTGGGTCCCTTGTATTTCTGTCTGAATTTTGGATCTATTTGTCAATTTACACAGGAAAAAAAAACATCAGCTGGTATTTGGAGAAGGATTGTGTTGAATCTGTAGACCAATCCAGGGACTAATTATTATTATTCTTATTTTTTGATGTCTGTATTATATAAAATACTGTATGCACACATATATATGTACGATATACATTCCATACATATATATCTGTACACATACACACACACCAAGGAAACATGTTATATCATACTAGGGATCCCTTTATACATGCTGTTCTAAAATTTACATTTTTCTTATAATATGTCATGAGTAGCCAGGACACAATGTAGCGCAGGGGTTAAGAGCTTAGCTTCTGCCATCTGGCTGCTGGGGCTCCAGTCTTGGTTCCGTGATTGTGAGAACTTGGTTAAGTTACTTCAGTTTTCTAACCACCAGTGTTTCCTGTACCTTGATGGCAAGAACAGTACCTACCACATAACAGAAGTGTTACAAGGATTAAATGAGAAAATATGTGTAAAATTCTTAGCATACCTGGCATCAAAATAAATAAATGAAAGTTATGAATACAAAGCCAACTTAAAACAAATAAACATATTATTCTTGAAAAAGTGAAAGCTTAGTGTTTAGGAAAATGTTATAATAACCTGGAATATGTACTTAGCTTTCTCAAAAATTCTTAGCATGGTAACAAGAGACGACATATCAGCAAAGTCTGTTTGAGGAAAAAAAGGAATTATCAAAATTGCTTCCTGCAGCAAGGACAACACCTGCAAAAGAGGCTGTCACTTAATAGGATAATGCTATGCATTTATTGCAGCATCATAAATAGTTTTCAGAAGTAGAACCTTTTAAAATATGTTGCTACTAAGCATGAGCTTGAATCATCTCCAGACTACTGTGATAATTAGGTGGTGGATACATTTTTAAAAGGTGACTCAAGATCCACTTTAAACATAAATTATTCACTTTGCAAAAGATCTCTCTGATACATGAAACTTTCTTCAAGGCAAGTCTTTAACTTTCTATGTGATTTATGGAATCACCCTTGAAGTACAAGACTTGATGGGTTTATTTATTGCAGCTTTTATTTTTACTGGAGTTTAATTTGTGCATAGAGCAATATGGGTTAATTTCAAAAAAATGTGACTGTTTAGAGGTGCAACAAAAGGAAATGTGTCAATGTCATTTAAAAGCTTGGTCAGGAGTACCTGTCGTGGCTTAGTGGTAATGAACCCAACTAGTATCCATGAGGATGTGAGCTTAGGAGTTCCCGTCGTGGCGCAGTGGTTAACGAATCCGACTAGGAACCATGAGGTTGCGGGTTCGGTCCCTGCCCTTGCTCAGTGGGTTAACGATCCGGCGTTGCCGTGAGCTGTGGTGTGGGTTGCAGACGCGGCTCGGATCCCACGTTGCTGTGGCTCTGGCGTAGGCCGGTGGCTACAGCTCCGATTCGACCCCTAGCCTGGGAACCTCCATATGCCGCGGGAGCGGCCCAAGAAATAGCAACAACAACAACAATAACAACAACAACAACAAGACAAAAAAAAAAAAATTAAGGATGTGAGCTTGATCCCTTGGCCTTGCTCAGTGGGTTAAGGATCCAGCAATGCCATGAGCTGTGGTGCAGGTTGCTGATGTGGCACAGGTTGCCGATGTGGTTTGGATCTGGCGTTGCGGTGGCTGTAGTGTAGACCGGCAGCTGCAGCTCCGATTCGAACCAGGGACTAATTATTTAATCTTCCACAGTGTCATTCTTAAAAGACAAAACCAACCCCAGACCTTAACAGTTACTCAACTCCCATAGCCAATAATTACTAGGTTTTCCTGCTCTAGCTCCTATTTCCTCCAGCTACTTTGAAAAATGGAATGCTTTGCCCTTGTAAATGAATTATCTTCTTTTACCAATCAAGCTTAACTATTTCCTTATTACAGCATAATGATTCTGTTTTAGTAAACTTATTAGGAGAAAATACTACGGGAATTGCACTAAAAGATGGAGAAGCCAAAGCAGAAAAACACACATTCAAACTACTGCCCAACTTGCCACCAAAGAACAGGTGGATTTGTGATGAAAATGACAAGTTCTCGGTTCTCTCTCCCAGAGTATTAACAAGAGCCTAGGAGTTCCCGTCGCGGCTCAGTGGTTAATGAATCTGACTAGCATCCATGAGAACGCAGGTTTGATCCCTGGCCTTGCTCAGTGGGTTAAGGATCAGGCGCTGCCGTGAGCTGTGGGGTAGGTCAAGATGTGGCTCGGATCTGGCGTTGCTGCAGCTCCAATTTGACTCCAAGCCTGGGAATCTCCATATGCTGCAGGTGCGGCCTTAAAAGGCAAAAACGAAACAAAACAAACCAAGGCCCCATTTTGAATCCTAGCTGCTCATCATCCCTCTGCTTTGGTGTGAAAAAACTTTAAAAGAACTTAATTTCTTTGAATCTGTTGCATCTTCTTTATGATTGTGCTGTGATCCAGGTGCCCAGGTGACTGCGCCTGGGCCTGTGTCAGTAACGAAAGTCACACTTCCTTTTAATAACAAATTACTGTGGCCTGAGCCCCCAGATCTCGCTGCCAAAAGGAGCCCCTTCAGGGTATCCCCTACTTGCTTCTGAGCCCCCAGAGGGCGGCTCACATGTCCAGAGCCAGTTTGTCAGCTAGTTACCTGCTCTGTCACACCTGTCCCCCGCTGCCTCTTCTGCACTTGTCCCCACCCCCAGCCGGACTTGTTTCTGCTGGATTTCTAGGATTGCCCAAAGCATGCTTTTTAGGGCTCATTTGAGTCTCCCTGCCCCGAGGGGCACCAGAGCAATGCTGCTTCCTACTTTTTTTTTTTTTTGGCTGTGCCCAGGACACGTGGAATTTCCAGAGCCGGAGACTGAACCTGTGCCACAGCGGTGACAATGCTGCATCCTTAACTGCTAGGCCACCAGGGAACTCGAGAGCGATGCTGTTTCAATAGGATGGGGAGGAAAGCCTTCTCCACCTTAAACACCGCCTGGGAGCCTCTCTGAGTCTTTCTTGGACAATCCAATGGGCCTCAGGCCCTTTTCCCCCAGCCCCACTCCAGCCAGACCCAAGCCCTCCGGGGCAAAGGCAGCCTCCCCGTCATTCTCCTCTGCTCCCCCCACCTCCACCTCACCCTAACCTCCTCCCTCCCAGGGCGCCCGACAGAGGCCTGAAAGGACCGCAACCCACCTGAGGGAAAGCAGGGCGTATGTGCGCGTGCAGGTGTGTGCGTGGGGGGGCACCTCATCGACGCAGCTGGGCACCTGCAAGCACAAGTTTCTGACAGAGGCACTAGGAGGATTAACTGAAGTAATGCAAATAAAACGTGCATTAAAATAATGCAAAATAAACACAAAATAACGCCCCACCCCAAAGTCCCTGCTACAAAGAAGACATTTCCCCCAGGGGTTTCAAATATCAACGGCAAGATCCCTTTTCTGGTTAAAGCGACATTTTCCAAACACTTCTTGCCGCCCCGGTGGAAACCCCCTCCCCCCCAGGCTTGGGATCCCAGAAAGACTTCTGGGCCACCCCGGTCCCCTCCTGCGGATTGACACGGGTCCTTCAAATCCAGGATACAGGTCAGACCCCAGTCAGAAGTCACTCCTCCCTCACCTGCCCGGCACCTGGGCACAAGGCACCGTCGGGGTTCTGGCAGATGGAGCCGACCCCAGGGTGCAGGGCATCCTCGCCGCTTTCAGCCCAGCACCGGAGGATCAGCGGGGGTCCCAGCCCACGCTCCTCTTGCCCACAAGGCCAGGCATCTCAGAGGTCACCCCACACCCCACCCACGACTTTGGCCAGAAAGAGAAGCTTGTCGCATCCACCCCCAGCGCCAGGCCCTTCCCAGGACTCCCGTCTTGGCAGGAATCCCCTCTGCTGTCTGGGAGCGACCCCCTCTGCCACCTCCGCCCCACAGGCCCCGCCCCTCCCAGGCGGGGCCACCGCATCCTACGTCCTCTTGCTTCTGTTGGGCACAGAGCGAGTCTGGGCATTCAGACCAAGCGGTCCCCTTTCCTACTTGGCCAGACGCGGCCGCGCCTAACCGCGCTCTGCCGGCCACCTGCTGCCCCGCGGCCCTGACCCCGCGGCGCGGAGTCTGGGTTAGGAAGCGGGTGAGGCAGGTGGCAGGGGGCGCGGCTCCGAGGAAGTTGTGAGCCAGGAGCCCGGCCACGTGGAGTCTCAGATCTTCTTTTGGTTTCCTTTCGACATGCAGTTACTGGATGTCTGGGTGTTGGCGGAAGTGTGATGGATAATTCGAGACATAGGAATACAGAGTAGGAGGAAGGCTGTATAAACCGGCCCCGAGGACACAGGTACCACATGAGAGCACCCCCGCCTCCCCCGTGAGTTCACGGCGGGAAAGGGGAGCCGGGTGCCAGAAGCGCTAAATACACGACATTATGCCACGTGTTACAGCGGGATGCGTGCAAAGTACAGAGTAAAGGCGGCGGCGCGGGGAGGGGGGCGGTTCTTTGTGGGGCATCTTCAGGGAAATCTAAGTGGAGTTTAAGGCGGAGCCGGGTTTAAGGCGGACCCCAGTTTGCTGGGTGGATAAGAACATAGCGGAACAGCCCCTAAAAGGAAATGGGGTTTTTTAAGTTGCAGAGGGAAACCGGAGGGCATGGGCCGAGCAGGAGCCCAAGGGGGGCTTGGTGCCCCTTATCGCCTTCGGAGCCACCTTAAATAAGCAAATCTAAGCAAAATGGTGCTCTTTCCACATGGACTCCACATCCAGGCATACCTGTCCCCTCCGGGTTGGTTCCTGGCTATTAGCTTGAGCAGCTACTGGAGCATGTGCGGCTTTGTGGAGAAGGGATGGACTGGGACAGAAACACAAATAGGCAGGACCACAGAGGGTGGGGAGGCCATGCTCATGGGCTTACACTTGACCCTGAGGGCTGGAGCTTGCATGCTGGTGGCCATGAGATGGTTGTTTTTCAATCCTAGGAACTTGCTTTGTTTAATTCATAAAAAGTTTAAAGTCAGGACCTTTCTAGCCTTTCTTGGAAGCCCGGGCAGATGTGACATCACTGGACTTGTGCTCCTGCAGGAAGTTGGTGCCAGGGTACTGCTGCCTCCTCTAAACCAGGCGTGGGACTTCCCCCATTCCCTCAGGCCTCTCAGGAAGGTTCTGGAGCTCTGCTTGGGCCTGCCCCTTAGAGGCACCTGGCAGCCCCTGGTTTTAGGGAGGAGGGTTGAATGGTGGGATTTGGAAGAATGAGGTTGGTAGGTGGTTGGATCTGAGAGGCGGGCATTGGAAGTAGGGGGATGTGTCAGCGTGAGAGAGGAGGGGACCAATTCAAGTGACAGTGGAAATACAGTAGGGGAGCAAACGTTTCCGCCCCCAAATGTGACTCAGGCAGAAGGATTAATTTAGGCTGATTATGATATTATTGTTCTTGTGCCCCTGGCGTGTGGAAGTTCCCAGGCCAAGGATCAAACCCACACCACAGCAGCGATTGTAGCCACAGCAGTGACAATGCTGGATCCCTAAGCATTAGGCCCCCAGGGAACGCCTAGGCTGATTATGCTGAAGGCTCCAAAGATTCCGAGGACCCCTTGGGCTCTTTAACTGCCTGAAGAACGTGGATGGGAAGAAAGGAAGTGACCAGGACAGGGCACACTGCACACCGAGATGGTGGGAGGAACCGCAGGCCCGTCTGCTACCGTTCCTCTCTGAGCCCCGTTGTCTCTGCAGGACCCAGCGAACACTGGTTACCGCGCGTTTGCTTTCCTGTCTCCGTGTGACCGCCTTCCTGCCTTTGAGGTCTCGCATCGCCACCCCAGCTGAAGAGGGCATTTACAGTGAAAGTTTTGGCCATTTTGGCAAGTTACTCAGTTTTCCTGGGTCTCTGCCATGGATATGTTTTTAAACTTTTCTTTGATTTTTTTGTTGTTGTTGTTGTTAATCTGTCTCAGGTCAGTTTAATTCTTAGACCAGCTAGAAGGATTTAGGAAGGGTGAGGCCATCTCTTCCTTCCCCCTCCCCCGCACACTCCCCCCTGCACAGACACAGACACACATAAACACACACACACACACACACACAATATGGCCAAATGCCTCCCTCTTCTTCAATACTTTTTGTTTGTTTTTTGTTTTTGCTTTTTAGGGCCGCATCCAAGGCATATGGAACTTCCCAGACCAGGGGTCCAATTGGCCCTGCAGCTACTGGTCTACACCACAGCCACAGCAACACCAGATCTGAGCCGCATCTGCAGCCTACACCACAGCTCACAGCAACGCCAGATCCTCAACCCACTGAGTGAGGCCAGAGATTGAACCCTCGTTCTCATGGATACGAGTCAGATTCGTTTCCGCTGCGCCATGAGGGAAACGCCCAATACTTTTTTTTGAAATAGATTTTTTATTTATTTTTTTTAAATTTTTTTTGGTCTTTTTTCTATTTCTTTGGGCCGCTCCCGCGGCATATGGAGGTTCCCAGGCTAGGGGTCGAATCGGAGCTGTAGCCAGTGGCTTACGCCAGAGCCACAGCAACGCGGGATCCGAGCCGCTTCTGCGACCTGCACCACAGCTCACGGCAACGCCGGATCGTTAACCCACTGAGCAAGGGCAGGGACCGAACCCGCAACCTCATGGTTCCTAGTCAGATTCGTTAACCACTGCGCCATGACAGGAACTCCTGAAATAGATTTTTTAAATTGAAGTATAGTTGATTAGCAGTGTTGTGCTCTGAGGAACAGCAGAGTGACTCAGTTACATACATTCTTTTAAAATTCCCTTCCATCACGGCCTAGCCCGGGGACCGTATCAAGTTCCCCGCGCTGCGCTGCAGGACCATGTGGCTTCCCCATTCTAAATGGAATGGTTGCATCTCCTGACCCCAAACGACCTTGAGTTCTTCTCTTTCTTTATCCAGTCAACATTCATTTAAATGTAATTTTTAAAGTATTTCTCTTGGGGACGGGGAGGGAAATACAAATATCTCTTTTCCCAGGGCCCACCTCCCCTCCCATGCCCCCTCCCCACTCAGAGGTGGAGCTGGGTTTGGCCTGGTGAGAACATCAAATCCTGGACCGTCGATTTTCTGACCTCAGAGGGCCCCTTGCAGGCACCAGCCCGTGAACTGCGCTGCAGCCTCCCCACGCCCGGCAGACACCTATTAATGCTCCGGAAGGGGAAAAAAATAGAGAATCGTAGGGGAAGTGTGGTGGGGAAATAAAAGAAGCCCAGGGCGGGGTGGAATGTGCTGCAAATCCCTTTCCAAGTTATAACCCTGAGCTGCCCTCCCGTCTCCAGCTTCTGCTTCCGCTCCATGGCTGGGCGACACACCTGGAGTGGCTCTGGGTCTCTGTCTCTGCAGCAGGAAGGAAGATTGCAAGATGCCAGCCGAGGGCCAAGCAGGTGGAAAATAAGTCATGTTATCTGTCTGGCGGTTGATCTCGCCAGCCCTGGGCTCCACTGCCAGAGGTGAGTCGTCCACAGGGGCTCTGTGGTTTACGAGCCTACCATCTCTTGCGGTGCACCTCCCAACAGCACGCTTTTAGGTAACATAATGTCCTTGTTTGGTGTGTCTCATTGCGGATGTCAGTAGAAACACAAGTGGAGGTTGGAAACCCCCTGCCAGGTACCTGTGTTCCTGGTGCAGAACACGCAAGGATGCTGGCAGTCGTGTTCATGCGCCCGGGTGGTGTATGGAGTGGGTCCTGGGCACTGGGACAGAGGCTCACTTGTTCATTCAGCAAGCATTCTATCATAGTGTGGCTTCCTGGGGGAGCAGATTCCCAATAAGGGATTTGAGAGCAAGTCCTTTATTGGGGAGCTGAAGTGAGGAAGTAAAACAGAGAATGAAGGAGGCCACTAAAGGGGGGGCCTGTCAAGTCAGCTGCCCCTGAGGGGGCATCACCATGCTGGGAAACTTCGGGATCCAGTGCAGAACGCATGGCTCAGAGTTACCCCACCCACGGGACTTCTGTCCTGCTGCCAGAGTAGGCAGAGCCGGCTTTGGTGGCTCAAGGAAATACTCAGACAAAGGGGCGCAGGTCCTGGTGGCTGGAGGTGGGACCAGCCTGGACTAAGGGGATGAGGACTAGAGGCTCTGGTGGGACAGTGACGGCAGCTGCCACGTGTTCCTTGAGGATGTCCTGTGTGCCAGGCACAGTCATGGAATGGGCACTGAGACGGATTTTGTCTCTGTTTTCACGGCACTTAGAGCTGGTGGAGGAGACAAACCGGTAACCAGGCAGCGCCTCAAAGACGGGGAATCATGTGGTGGTGGAAGAGAGGAGTACCTCAGGGAAGGTCTCCAAAGCCACACCTGTGTTAGGACCTGCACTTGTCCCAGCCGGGAGGAGCAGCAGGTGCAAAGGTCCTGAGGCATGGTCTCCGGGATGAATCGAAGTGTTCTGGGGGCAAAGGGGACGTGGTCCTGATTCAGGTAAAGGCCTATGTGGGAGGATAGAAGGTGATAATGGAGAGATGTACAGATTGGGAGATAGAGTGATGGATGGAGAGACAGATGAGAGATGGACGGATGGCTGGATAAACGGCCAGATAGGTAATAGATAAATGAATGAGCTGGACAGATGGGTGGATGGAGGGATGGATGGATGGATGATGGAGGGAGAGAGGAATATTCGACAAGGCCCAGAAGGGTCAGGACTTTGAGTGTCGGGATAAACAGTGTGCTGGTGTCTGAGTGCAGATCCATGCCTGAGGTTTAGGTGAGAAGTTTGGGGCAGAAGGCAGGTTGCAGAGATGCAGATAAAAGAGTCTAGGCTAAAGTGGGGACCACGGTAGGAGAGAAAGAAAGAAATTTGAGACACCCCAGACCCCAGGCGGGACAGGCAGCAGTTGGGGAGAGCGTCTGGAGTGACGAGAAGGGCAGCAGAAGCAAAGTTCAGAGTCTGGGTTTCGGGAGGAAGAGGAGCCCTCGAAGGAGACGGAAAACCTCTGTCTGTCTGTCCACAGTCAGGTCAGTGCTCGGTGGCGGGACTGTTTCAGGTCCGCGAGGTCCCAAATGTGGGCCGATCCTCAGCGGTGCTGGTGAGCCGGGGGAGGCGGGACAGACGCTGAAGATTACGGCAAAGAGAAGCTCGGAGACTTGGGGTGGGTTTTGCTCATCTGTGTCGCGGAGGCCTCGACCCCGAGAGCTGCCCCTGTTCTTGTCCCCAGTGGTGGCAAGAGTGACATCGCCTCCCTGAAACCTGTACTGCCCCGCTTCATTAAGAGGAGAGAGAGAGAGAGATGGCCTTTCAGGTCAGGATGTTACAGGGATGAGAAAGGAGACAGTAAGAGAAAAACAGCCCCGCAGCGCAACATTCATCGCACTCTCTCTCTCCCTCATCTCGCCCAACCTGGTACCCGAACGTCGGGGATGAGAAGCGTGGGCGTCGGCGGGTGGCACCTGTGGCAGGTCTTCTCCCTCCGCGACACAGGAATCAATCAGTCCGGCCACGTGCTGGTCTCCCCGCAACCCCCGTTCTTTCCTCTGGGGAGTCGGGGCTCCGCGCTGCTCGCGTTCCCAGGGCTGCAGCCAGACGCCTGGTGCAGTTGCTGCAGACTCAGAGGCATCTCTTAGAAACCCGTGACCGAGGTCCTTTTGCTGTTACATCCGAGGCTGAGGCCGCCCTTGCCCGGTGCGTCTCCCCTGGTCCCTTCGTCCTCCTGTGGAAGGCGTGGTTGACCATCACCCGGAAGCCTGGCTCCCGGCTGCAGAGGAGCCGGGTCAGGCTTCGTTGGGACTCACACCTGTTCCTGCTTCATCCGGTTCGTGGGACGTTCTCTGAGCATCTCAGGGCTGCATGTGGGGCCAGACAGACGGGGAACGGCCCACCGGCCACCACGGCCCATCAGCCTGTGACCCGTCCTAAGGAGCTTCAGTGTAGGGGCTGGGGACGTGGGAAGGGGTCATGATGTGACTCTAGGGCTCCCGAAACCAAGTGCCATAGGTGTGGGCGGGGCGGGGGCGTGGCGCTCAAACAACAGAAATTTACCGTCTCCGCGGGCTGAGTCCAGAATCAAGGCAGGTGTCAGGAGGAGGGGACACGGACCAGGAAGCGTGAGTAGGACGCTGACAGGTGGAGAGAGGCCTCCAGACGGGGACATCGTGATACTATGACCTCTTCAGAGAAAAATAACAGGAAAGGCTCTGACCTCAGGGGCCGTGTGGCTCCAGACCACAGATAGTCCGTGTCACGAATACCGATGCGATCACGGCGAAATCCCAAGCAGTGCTGACCCTGTGCCAGGCGCCTGGCATGAGCTGAGCATGAGCTTTCTCTTAACTCTGCAGCCTAACGAGGCCAGGGAGGGCATGGCCTTTCTTGCGCCGACAGGCAGCTGAGCTTCGGACAGTCCAATGACATGCCCAAGGTCCCACAGCTGGCAGCCCTTGCCCCAGGCCTGTGCCCCGCAGCCCAGGCCCTGCCCTCCCGCTGGCAGACGGGGTCTGATCCCTTGCAAGGCTGCCCAAAGTGGCTGAGCTCTTAAAATAAAACAGAGTCTCAGAGCCCACCCCCAGAAATGGGATTTGGCGCGTCTGGGGAGAGGCCACTGCTGTGCGTTCAGAGCCTTCGTGGTGGTTCCGATGGGAAACAAGGACAGAAGTTCTAGCTTTGTGGGGTGGATTCTGTGCTGACCAACTCCTCCCCAGCGGGGGAGGGGGGTCCTTGAAGTTCCATCTTGGTGGGAAGGAGGCTCGGCAAAACCTAAAAGACGGGGCTTCTGTGCTTGGTTCTGCCGCCAACCAGCTGTCTGCTTTTGGACGAGTCCTGTGGTCTCTTTGGGGTTTACTTCTTGGTGTGTCACAGGGGGTGTGGACCAGAGGACCCCTGCGATGGCCTCGGGCTTCGTCAGGCGACTGATCCGCTGAGCTGCAGCATCAGGAGATGACAGATTCCGTAACGGAAGCTGAGACGTCTGTGTGCGTTTTCTCAGGCTCTGGAAACCAAGCACCATAGCCGGGCCTGAAGCCGCAGAAACTCAGCGTCACTGCTGCGGAGGCTGGAGGTTAAAACCAAGGTGTTGCTTCTGCGCCGGGAGGGAGACTCTGCGCCCGGGCTGCCCCTGCCTCAGATGTGGCCCACGTCTCGTCTCCAGGAAAGAGCACCAGCACCCTGCTCCCTGCCACGGGGGAGCACGTCCACTCCAGGGCCTGCCGGGTGGGCACCAGCACGCAGCTGTCCCTCTGCCCCCTGACCCGGGGGTGCCCGGAGCCTGGCCACCTGGCTCCAGGTGAGGCAGCAGCCTGCCCCTGTGGCTGGGGAGCAGGGAATCCGCAGACGCCATCATTTCTTCTGGAGGGATCGCTGGCTCTTGGCTCTTCTCGCCTTGGTCCCTCCCGTGGGGACCGTGGATGCTGTGGGATCAGGAGGTGTCGGGAGGGGAGACGTGGTCTGGGGCTCAGACAGAACAGGCCTAAGGGGTTTAGGAGCATCCCGGTGGCCTCGCCTCCCAGCACCCACATTTACAGATGGCTTCTCTGCAGTCCTGAGGCTCCAGCCATATCCTCTGACCTCTTCTCAGCAAGGCAGGTGCCAGGGAACGTCCAGGCTCCTGGGAGAGCCTGTGCGTCTCCCTCAAGAGTAGGAGGGATTGTTCTGGAAGCTCAGGCGCCCGAGCACTGCCCCAAGTGCTGGCAGTCATGACGGGTGTCCACCAGCCTCCTTAGAAAGATGTCCACCAGCTGCGGCCACTTAAATGTGCAAAATAGGGCGCAGGTTCGAGGTGACGGGCCGGTTCCCTCAGGGCCAGAGAAAGGGCGCCTCAGCTTCCAGAGCCGCTCCGCTGATAGCCAGGGAATTCCACAGAGACGAGGGCTCTGCTTTGCCGCAGGGTAAGGCCTTTAAATGTTCTAAAGCCCAAAAGGGACTTCTAGATGTGGTGGTGTGGACTTGGGGAGGCAGCTAGGACTTTAGCACCAGGCAAGCAGGGCCGAGGTCTTAAGTGGGACCCCAGACCAGCAGCATCTGCACAGCGTGGCCTGGGAACTTGTTAGAAATGGGAATGCAGACCTGGGGCGGGGGGCGGGGGTGTGTGTGCCAGGGGTCAGGACCCCCCCAGGACAGAAGTCCGCACGTGGGGTTCAGCGGGTGGTGCGGATAATAGAGAGTGAGAAGCTGTGTTTAGTTCACCACGACTGGCTTCCTGGGAGCAGTCGTGAGTTTGAGGAAGAAACGGAGCCTATGATAAAAATGGAAGGCATACATCCTTCCGGAACCCAAACAATGCAACCGGAGTAACTTCCGGAACACAGCTGGGAGGCAGAGGCAGCAGGGAGGCTGGCCAGGTCCTGGCTGGGGAGACAGCCCCCAGAGCATCGATGCGTTGGTTCATTCACAAAGATTGGGGCGTGGATGACGGGTCTCGCGGGATGTGCTCAGCCGACATCAGGATGCGAAGCGGTGTTTGCGCTGAGAAGCAAGGGAACAGAGTGAGAGGAGAGGGCGCTGGACAGACAGATGCTGGGCTCAGAGCTGGAACCCATCCGTAAAGCCCCAGCAGCCTCCGAGCCCAGGCCTCTGGAAGCACCTGGACGGGACCCGTCCGTCTCGGGCATTCGCCCCGATGTCATCCACGTGTCACAAGGCAGTACACTTATCTGGGTAAGAGTTCTGGTCAAGTGAAGAGCTGAGTCACACCCGTCTCCTCACTAACAAGTTGCGGAAACGTGAAGCAGAGACGTTACAGTAAAAATGGTGGAAGCTGGAGGCCCCCGATGGCTCAGCGGGGTCAGGATCTGGTGTCCTCACAGCTGTGGCTCGGGTTTGATCTCTGGCCCAGGAACTTCCGGACTCTGAGGGTGTGGCCAAAAAAGAAAAAAAAAAAACTGGTGGAAGGAGTGTATTTGGCACCTTTCTGTCTCATCACCATCGTGTGCCTTCCAACCCCTTCTCAATGATAATGTTTTGAACTTGACTGTGGGACGCTAAAATGAAGCAACAATGGAGTGTCTTGGTTCAGGTGTGACTGTTTGGGTGACAAGCTGTCATTTCTTTTTCCATGGGGAAAAAGAATTAGTCTCCTCTTTGCGGTCCTGTCTGCACTCAGGTGATCCCAGAAGCAAGAGGCACCTCAGTCTGTTCTGTCATATTGTCTCTGCATCATAACTTTTAGATCATGTCAGATGGTCGTTTAACCATCACCACCCTCAATTAAAACATTGTCAAGAGTTTAATGGGGCCTTCAAAATCCATTAGTTCAAATAACGCATTATTGAAGGGCCGTCCCTCAACCACTAAAGCCGGCTCCACAAGACAATTTCACCGAGTGGCTCCAGGGAAAGTGCATTTCATTTAAGCAGCGTTTTGCTTGCCGTCTAGGATTATCGTAAATGGGTAGGGAATTCCTTGAAATAAGGCTTATTCTGGGCATTGTCAATCTGCTTTCAACCTTTGTGTACAAATAGGGATGTTTGTCAGATAAGCTGGTTCTTTGCAGAGCAGGTTCCCCCCCCACGATTGTTTGGCAGTTAATAGGATCTAGTTTAACACATTTTGGAAGGTTGTAGACAGGGTTCCAGGCTCAGGATGGGCTCTGGTGTGAGCTGGGCAGAGAGGGACCTGCAAAAATAGCACCTCTAAGCCCAGTGTGGCAGTTTCAAGTGCTGCCGGAGTGCGTCTTTGTCTAGCTGGAGGCTGCGCCGGGGTGAGTGACATTTCAGTAAACTAGACCCGGCCACAGGCGGGCACGGGCACCAGAGCCAGGTTTTGGAGCTGCGGTGCAGAAAACACAGGCTGGGGAGAGAAGCCTCCCATGAGTCCTGAAGGACCTCAAAACAGGACCCAGTAAACATGTGTGGAACCAGCCAGTGAGGGAGGTACTGCATCTGACTCCTGGAAGCCTCTTGTTACCCTCAGAAGCCCAGGACCAGCCCCGGACAGCTGGCCATCACTCACCACCACATTTTGGGGAGCTCTGGGGCATCCTGAGCCTGTTGTGGAAGGATGCCAACTTAGAACCAGTGAGCTGGCAGGAGAAGCAGCTATTACCATTGCTCAAGGGGAGTGGGGGGGGTCTTCTGGGTTTCCATCTGGGAAAACGCTTTATTTTTTTGGCTGTCCGTGGCATGCAGAAATTCCCGGGCCAGGGATCAAACTCATGCCCCATCAGTGATCCTTAACCCACTGAGCCACCAGGGAACTCCTATATTTTAGTTTAGTGTTAAAAGCACTTATTAAGCCCCGGAACGCCTCTGAAGCTGATAAAGGGTGACAACAACCAGTGGACTTCTTTGCTGCCATGGCACCCATTTGTACAAAATCGTCTCCCCACGTGCGCCAAACACGCACCCTGCACATGTGGCCCAAGAAGCAAACACTTCACTGAGCCTCTAGAGTCGACTCCTCCCAACGCCATCCCACCAGACACTGATAGTGAGTGACATTACTATGCAGCCAGGTGGGAGAAGCCAGAGGGTTTATCTTGGATCTCCTCCTGAACCTCCTCCTTGGGGCCACCGCTCTGGCGAGGCCCTCCAGCCTCAAGCTCGGATGGGACCTCAACCCCAGACACTGGGTGCCAGCATCATGAGAGCCCAAATCACGTTCAAGATGAAGAGCTCGGAGGACCAGGGCAGTGAAGGCAAAGGGGGATGCGATGAGTCAGCATGTAGCGCCCTGCCGGGAAAGCAGGGTCGAGAAAACAGTACAGGAGAAGGGGTTACATCAGGAGTTTCCCCTGGGAGAGCCCCCTGGCCTGGAATTTCCTCGGCCACATGTGGCCCCCAAACGAAACAAAAGTAAACTACAATGTAAACAAATTGAGGAGCCAGAGCTGAAAACACCCAGGGTGGGTGCCCAGGAGAGGGGAACGGGGTGCCTCTGACCACCCCTGCAACCGCAGCTCCAGTGCCCCCAGACAGGCTTCTAGGTCCCATCACCCAGCTGGAGGGGCAAGGATGGCTCTGGCTGACCTGTGGGCCAGGGAGCATCCACTCCCAGAAAGACAGTGAGCGACGCTTGGCTGGGAAGCTGCCCTGAGCGATGCAGGTGGCCCCACATCCCCAGAGTGCACAGGCCGCTGGCTTCCAGGAGGACCTTCCGCCCCACGTCCTGTCACTGAACAGACGCACCGCCTCCCCCTGCCCCCAGGCCCTGGCTGACTCTGCCACCCGAGTGGTCACAGGCCGCCGTCCTTTCTGGGGTCAGGAATGGCTCAGCTCCCCAAGGGCCCTCCTCAAGTCCGTCCTCTGCGGTCAGAGTCCTGGTCAAGACAGGAAGGCTGTTCTGAGTAATATTCCCTCCCGCCCCTTGAGCCCCCACAGCGCTGCTTCTCACTTAGGATGGCATAGCTCTCAGTTCTGGAGAAAAAAACCAAAAAACAAACCAAACCACTTTCTCAAGGGCAGTGGGGATTTTGCTGCCTGTGCTGCCCATGCAGCCTGCAGCCCGGCTGGCTCCTGCCCCTCTGTGGACTGCATGGCCCGAGACATGACAGGGGGCCTGAACTCCTAACACGGCAGTGACATTCCAGACAGGCTGTGAACATCTGCAGTAAATCTGAACAGATAAAAATTCCTGATTCAGCGACGAGCTGGCGGTATTGTGAACACATGGGGAAATGCTACCCAAAGGCCACCTGTCCCCGGCTGGCCACACTCCCAGTGCCTTGACCTCGCGGGAAATCAGCCTCCCCGCCCCCCACCGTCTCCCCCACCCGCGGGTCACGAAGGACCCCGGGGGGCGGGGGCAGCACGTTTTCCCAGCCCCAGCCCCTCTGGCCGGAGCTGCTGCGAGGCCGCTGGTCAGGATGCTGACCATCCCAGGGCGGAGAAGGGGCGGGCGGAGCGGAAAGCAGCGATCGCTGGCCTGCGGGACCTACTTTTACCTCCGGCCCTAGCAGGCCTGGCAGAAAGCTCTGGGTCTGCTGTCTGAAGGCCCGGGTCGGAGACGCCGTCTCCTCCCAGCTGCCCGGCTGCTGAGACCCCTCCCCCGCCCCCACCCCGGACCTGCCTGAGCCTCCTCTTCTGTGAAGCAGGGGCTGGACCAGACCGGGAGTCTGGCTCCCAAACTAGAGAGTTTGTCAGGTTCATCTGGGCACCGTGCGGATGACAAGGACACCGGGGCAACTCCCAGAAGTTGATTTTAAAGCTCCCTGTGGATGATGCTGCAACGGCCTCTGGACCACAGAGGGGAGAACGCTGGACTACACAGCAGCCTTCCCGCCTCGGGCGTCTCTGATGGGGGCCGGTTCTGTCACGGACCTGGATTCTCTCTGGTTGGCTTGAGGGCTCCATTTCGTTTAATATACACAGACTATTGTTTAATTAAAAGGGAATTCACAGTCTTTTCTTCATAAGTATATTTGAAAGCACGAGAGAGTAACTGTTCCAAGGAGCGCTTCTTTGGGTGAAGGGCTAAGTCCACCAAGGGAACAGAGGCGGAGTGGCTGGACCAGGGATTCTGCGGCTGCCGCTCCGGGGAGGAGCAGTGCACAGGCCTGATCCTCCTCCGTGAGTCTTTTCTTTCTTCCCATCCCTCTCGTCTCCCTCAGGTGACCTCCTGCTTGATCTGGGGCTCTCTTGATTATACCTCCTGCCAAATGTAAAAGCAAATGGGGGAGTTCCCGCTGTGGTGCAGTGGGTTAAGACTCTGACTCCAGCAGCTTGGGTCACTGAAGAGGTGCGGGTTTGAACCCTGGCCGGGCTCAGTGGGTCACAGGGTCCGGCGTTGCTGCTGCTGTGGTGTAGGTCACAGCTGTGGCTCGGATTCAGTCCCTGGCCTGGGAACTTCCATGTACTGTGGGTTTGGCCATAAAGGAAAAAAAGCGTGACTAGCAACTGTGGGGTCAGGGCTTCTTGACGGCTGGTCTGAAACTTGACCTGCTGATGGATGGGTCCAGTGTCACCTCAGAGCCCCCTTCTCTTGGCGTTTGGGAATTTTACCAGAACAGGAGGTGCCATCAGCAGTTTTTACCTTGCTCTGACAGCAAGACCCAGGTAAACCAAAAGCATCTGGGCAGTGGGAACCAGCGTTAATGACCGCAAAGCAGAATTCTCAGGTAAGGCGTCTGCACCTGCTATAGCTCAAAGGCTTCCACGGCCATTGCCCTCCAGCGCCTGCGCAAATTCCTGGTGCCGCCCATTCACTCAACACACGTTCATCGAGGGGCCAGCAGTAGGGGGTCTAGAGAGACAGAAGCCTTGGGTCCTGCCTCACGGATGCCCCTTGGACCAGGACTGCAGACAGACGGACATCTGCGCTGGGGTCTTCGAGGTAGGGGAAGCAGAGATGTGAGGACTAGCAGGAGGAAGCTAAATGAAGAGAGGGTGGAAGGGTGTCCTGGGCAGAGGGAACAGCATGCACTAAGCCACGTGGCAGGGAGGAACTGGCGGGAACGAGTTACTGGGGGTAACGGGATCCAGGGATGTTCTCAGAGGCATCTTCTGAACCAGGGCCCAATACACACTCCAACATGGCAGGTGTTACTGAATTCTGCAGTAGGGAGGTTCAAGCCCATGCTGTTTTATCAAGACATTTCTATTAGATTTTCCTTCGACTTGCACTCCCAAATAATAAACTGAATGCTGCTCAATTTAATTTTCAGGTTGGTGAAGCTTCTTTTCCTGTTGCTAATTTAAGTCACTTAAAGTGATTTTTGATTAATCTGGGATAGGGAATTTTGTCTTTCTTAATTGAAAATATTTTTGAACCAGTAGAATATTGAACCAAACTATTCAGGAAACCGCAGGCCCAGAGCAAAGAAATCTTTTGTTTGTTTATTTTTGCTTTTTAGGGCCACACCCACGGCATATGGAGGTTCCCAGGCTAGGGGTCCAATCGGAGCTACAGCTGCCGGCCTACACCACAGCCACAGCAACGCAGGATCCGAGCCGTGTCTGTGACCTACACCACAGCTCATGACAACGCTGGATCCTTAACCCACTGATCGAGGCCAGGGATCGAACCTGCAACCTCATGGTTCCTAGTCAGATTTGTTTCCACTGTGCTACGATGAGAACTCCAAGGAAGTCTTTTTTATTTTCCTTTTTAAAAATCCCAGGAGTTCCCGCAGTCGGGCAGTGGGTTGAGAATTTAACTGCAGTGGCTTGGGTCACTGCAGAGGTGTGGGTTCGCTCCCTGGCCTGGTGCAGTGGCTTAAAAAAATCTGACTGTTGCCCTGTAGGTCCTAGCTGTGGCTTGGATTCAATCCCTGGCTCTACAACTTCCATGTGCTGCAGTTTCAGCCAAAAAAAAAAAAAAAAAAGGCTTCTTGGTGTGGAGTGTGTGACTCCAGGAAGCACCACTCTGTTTGTACAGAGTTCCCTCCTGTTCATCCTTCCCAGCTGCCTGGAGCTGACAGAGGGAGGGAAATGATCTCTGAGAATGATACATTAACTGCCTCTGCCACTTCGTTTGAAACCATAAAGTAGGGATAAGGAGTCAGAGCTGAACTCATGGGGACCTTGAAAGGAAAGACTGAGCTCAAGGTGTTAAGTAAAGACAGACCGTCTTGGGAGTTCCCGTCATGGCTCAGCGGAGACGAATCTCACCAGCAACCATGAAGACGGAGGTTTGATCCCTGGCCTTGCTCAGTGGGTGAAAGATCTGGTGTTTCGGTGAGCTGTGGTGTAGGTTGCAGATGTGGCTCGGATCTGGGGTGGCTGCGGCTATGGTGTAGGCCTTCAGCTCCAGCTCCAGCTCCAGTTCCTAGCCTGGGAACCTCCATAAGCCATGGGTGTGGCCCTAAAAAAAAGACAGAGAAGAAAGATTGTCTTGTGTCATCGGGAAGATGAATTCCTGAGTCCCTGCGGAGGCCCAGGAATCAACAAGGAAGAGGCAGCAGCCGCCACAGGAGAACAAAGGGCAAAAGATGTGAACAGGTGATTTGCAGATGAGAAATCTCACGAGGCTGGCGAGTGCAGAACATCTGTAAATGCCATTTCTTTTTTTTTTTTGTCTTAGGGCTGTACCTTGGCACATGGACGTTCCCAGGCTAGGGGACAAATCGGAGCTGCAGCTGCCGCCCTACACCACAGCCACAGCAACGCAGGATCCAAGGTGCATCTGTGACCTACACCACAGCCCACGACAATGTCGGATCCTTAACGCACCGAGTGAGGCCTCATGGATACCGGTTGGGCCCGTTACCACTGAGCCACGATGGGAACTCCCTAAACAAAAATATTTTAACTAACTTGCCTTAACAGAGTATTTCCAAAGCATGCTACTTGACATTTACGGAAATAACTCTTTCCACATTGTGATAGCGTTGGTTTGTATCATATGTAATTACAATTTAGAATTATTATAATATGTGTACTGTTGACATGAACAGGGTGGGGACAAACGTAACTAACTCCTGGTGAGCACACACATCGACTGGTGAGGGCAGAGGTGTGTCCCTGTAACACGGTCGTCTCCTAGTCTGAGAATTACGGTAGTCTACTAGCTTCGAGGATTCAGCCTGTGCTTGGAAAAACAGAGTAAACTGAGGGCCAGTTATTTCTGAGAGTCAGTTCAGGGAAAGTCATTTCAGAGGGCTTCTCCTCAAAGACCTGCATGAAAGAGTCGAGAAAGCCCAGCTGCCTCGACTGCATTTAAGGATATAATGAATGAAACATCTTGATGTTTTATCCTCACCACAGTATTTCTACCGAAGGGGAACTGAAAAAGAGCTACTGTCATCATGTTTTTGAAGAATATTTAACGATAGTGGAAGAGACTTTAATTATAACAGGAAGCAAAAGAACTTATGAAACAAATGTTACATGCAATGCCACCCCACATATGTTAACAAATGTACTTAATTATAGGAAAAGATGAAAAATATGTCACAATGTTTCTAAACGACAGCTATGTCTATTAGGATTACGGCTGACTTTCATTTTTTTTTTTATTTTACATTTTTTTTAACATTTTTATGATGACCATGTGTTATCTGCACAATCAGAAGAAGTATTATTTTGTAAAAGATGAGGAATTCTTCACTGTCAGATGACAATACTGTAGTGTCCTCTTGGGTTGTAATAAAAACCCTTCCAGGGTTTGGGCATTTCCTACCAATTTCTTATGCCTTTTAAGGAACCAAGCAAACTGTAGTAGTTTCTGCCATTTGGTAAATTACATTAATGATTATGACAGCCATAATTAAAAAGCCTTTACCAAGCTATTTGATGGCTGTCTGTTTAATTTAATAGTAATAGCTATTTAGAGATATTAGTACTTATTTAATATTTATTTCATCATGATAAAGATTTTAAGGAGTTATAAGTGAAGCTCAGGCCGATTTCACGTGTGTCCCCTTCACAACCACGCAACTCTTCATTTTGGCTAAAGGCATAAGCTCCACTGTGGAGAAGTCACAATTCTTGTCAAACCAGAAATCATTGAAGATCGTTATTTCACTCTTTGTCCTCATTTCCTTGCACGGGCTAGAGTCTGCTGACACTTGTCAGCGTTACACGCCAATTCCCAGGTCGGTGGCAGGGGCTTTGAAAAACAAGCTTCAGCACATGACATGGTTTCTAAGGCAACTGTCTCCCCTGGTCCCTGGGTCTTTCCTTGTCAGTTCCCTTGGACCAGCAGTTTTTGTTCTTTCCTGGGTCACGAGATCTGTAGTCACCTGGTGTAAACACTGGAATTTCTCTAAGTTCTCCCGTCACCACACCTGTCTCCTCCCTCCAGTCTGTCGCCCAGCCACTGACGCGCTTTCAGCCAAGGCTCGCGCATCCGTCTTCTCCTCCTCATCCCAGTCGGAGCTCAGGCACCAGCCAGCTCACCTCTGGCCAAACCAGTAGCCTCCAAACTGGTCTCCTCACTCCAGTCTTCTTGCGCTCACACACTGGAGTCATTTTCTTGAGAATAAAGCCTGACCCTGTGCCCCCCCCCACCTGAACACTACTGTTCTTTCTGCGTCCCTCCCGTCACCTGCTGTGGCCAGGGAATGTGGTCGTGGTCCAGCAGCCTGCAACAGCACAGCCAGGCCGGGAGGGCCAGAGGCCGAGAGCACACTGCACACGCTGAGGAGCAAGGGTGCTTTGGACCCCCCCCCCCCCCGCCCCTTAGAGCCATGACAGGTTGCTTGGCCAAGTTTCAACGAGAAGGACCATTTTCTGGGAGTCGTTATGCGTCTGTCCAAGGACAGATCTATTGATCCTTCAGAAGCAGGGCTCAGGCCCAGGAAAGGGCACCTCTGTGGTGTGCGGCCACATCTGTGAATGTGCCTGGGAGCCTCGTGGCCACAGCATGAGGAGTCTGGAGAAGGGAAGCAGGGCCGGTGACAAGAGAAGGTCAGAGGGGACCTCAGGGCCCCTGGGGAGCCTTGGGAAACACCCCAGTCCCCCCCCTCTACTAAACAGAAGTCTCTGAGGTGGGGCCATGGACCTGCATTCTCTCACACTCCCCCCACCCCCCGCTGGGCAATGCCTTGTGCCCCAGATATGACAGGGTCTCACAGATTTGGGGGTTTCAGGAAGGTTTCTGGGTGGAGCCTGGGGGTCAGACGGGCCCCTCTACCTAATGCGTGGGACTGGCAGGCCACTCTCCAAACACCTTCGTCCTTGAGTTTTGGGGGGGATCAATTTTAAAAGCCTCTCACTGTCCACTGCCCCAGTCCCCGTTTCCATCTGTTTTCTCCTCGGCACCCATTACATCGAGTCCTGGGTGGAACATTCTGAATCAGGTTCAGGCTGTGGACAGGAGGTGGGTGGAGGGGAGGAGGCAGGGGGAAGCTGCCAGGCCCAGCTCTTCTTCAGGGAGACACAAGGTCGCCTTAGTCCCTCTTCAACGTCACTCATCACTGCCCCGAAACCTTACCCGCGGTTCCTGAGGCTCTTCTTGAGCCTCCGAGCCCGCCAGCATCCACTCCAGAACACGGGTCGGCAGGAACGTCACCTAAAGGGGCACCTTGGCCGTTGGGAACACCGTCTTCACGTCCCACGCAGCTCTGCGGCGGGTCGGGACCGAGGCTGTTTCCCTCTGAGTCCGGGGTCCCGGCGCCGCCAGCGGGGAGGAATCGCGCAGCATCTCGCGCGCACGCGCACTGAACACGCCGCAGGCGGACCAGGGGCGCTGGGCCCCCCCGCAGTCTGCGCCGACGTCCAGGGCCTGCGTGGGGAGGTTTCTGGGCGGCGCTGGTGCTGGCGATGCCGTGCTGGGCAGTCAGGGACAGAGCTCCACCGCGATGGCCTTCTGCTGAGGGGGCACTTTGCTTCTTCCTCTTCTTCCTCCTCCTCCTTCCGGAGAAAAGGCAGCCCTCACGCCCATCTTTAAAAATCACATTTGGACTCACGTGTAATGCATTGTCTGTTTCAAAAAGAATAAAATGACACGGACGCCTGCGCTGTCGGGGGGAATTCTAGAACACGCGGCGCCCTTGAGGGTTTTGTGTCTCCTGGAAAGAATACGCTTGTTAGGGGTGAACCCAACTGGGCCAGGGTGTCTTCCAGAAGACGGGAGGCCCGCTTTTAGACAGGGAGCTGGGAAAACTTCATTTTGGAGCTCTCTGTGGGCAGGTGAATGAACCTGTGACTTGCGAGGGTCTGACAACGCGGGGCTGGTGACTCTGGCAGGGACCACTGATGAGCCCCGAGGGAAAACGGGTCGAAAGCTTTGAGCCACGTTTTAATGATGTGTAACTGTTTCCCGAGGATCAAGAGGGCATTCTAGCCCTGGGAGATGCTAAAAATACACTGTGGGAAGACAGGAGAAAGGGAGAAAAGAAAGGAGCGATGAAGGGAAGGCGACGGCGCGCACTCAAAGCACTAAAAATAAACATTCCGGTCCAGCTCAGAACAGAAGCCAAGCGGAACCCCTACCGTGGAGGGGACTCTGCAGTGATCAAGCCCCGCTCTGCCTTCCTAATTGTGTCGCCCTGAGCAGGATTACTTAACCCTTCTAAGCCTTGGTTTTCTCATCTGTAAAATGAGCCTTGCTCCGCAGGAAATGCCTGACGATCAACGGACAGAGAAGAGCTTCTGCGTCTGTAATGATATGAAGGGCAGATGCCAGGAGGCACGTCCTGAGAAGCTCTACGCTGTAAATTTTTCCAGTTTTCACGGCAGTCCCCTCCTCTCTGAAAGAGGACAAGAGGGAGGCATGGACTCAGCTAAGCCAGCCAATGGCAGGTCTGGATTTGAACCCAGGGGCGTCTGGCTCCTGGTCTGGGCTGGATCCCTCCCACCCCGACCATCCTATTTAGGACAGCCCATCTTTTGACTATTTCACAGCTGAGATGCGAATTCTGACCATTTCAAAGATTTAAAAGAAGTGCAGTTGGCTAAATCCGGGCTCTGTACGATTTGGGGCTTCTAGGTGGATTTGACTCACCCGCGCCCCGTTGGTTATTAATGGACATAATTGAGCCCCGAAAGTATAAAAATTGAATCCGGCAAGATTTTCACAGTTCAAAGTTTGCATTAGTAAAACAGGGAGACAGAAGTTTCACAGCAAAATGGCAACTTTCCAAGAAGAAAAGCCTTTATTAGCGGGGAAAACTGGCCTTTTGGGTCACTTAACGTTAGCTCTTCAAGGAAGAGCAGCTCTATAAAATTGACCTTATGTTGGGTGTGATGCTGAACAGCTGGGCTATCCCATATTTTACACCAGGGTTTAAAAATAACCACATACAGTAAGAACAGGCGTTGCCCTGGAGGGAAGGAGCCCAGGGAGCATCTGGTTTCCTCTGGGCTCGGAACTGAGGCGCATCTCATCTGCTTGGGTTTCGTCTCTGGCACTTAGACGTTACCTCTCTCGTGGGCGGGAAGGTGGTTCACTGGAGACAGCGAGGCAATCCTAGCTTCTTCCAGGTGCCAGCCTGAGAAGTGTTTTCTCACGCTGAGGATTGTCTTCCGGCTGGGCAGAGATGAGAGTCGTCTGGGCTCGTTTGGGAACAGGATAGGATCCCTTTAGTGCGCAGGTGTTTTTAGAGTACCTCCCCCACCCCAGCTTTTCAGGAGTCCTTCAGGGATCCCGTGGACTGAATCCTTGTATATGTTTGGATGTTAACGGAGGAAGTGCTCGAAACACACATCTGGAATTGACACTTTGTATCTGGTGTCTGCTCACTCAGGTGAACCGGCATTCTGATGAGTGTAAATGAGCGTAAATAACAGTAGCCAGGGAGCCACTGGGAGAAGGAGGATCATTGACTAGATCCAGGGCTCCGTGCGTCTGATCGCAGAGATCCGTCCCTCTGTCTTCCTCTCTCCCACTCACACATTCACTCACAAGTCCAGACCATCACCAGCGCTTCCCACTGTTGCCTTTCAGCCCTCACAAAACAGCTTATTAGGGAGAATTTCTCCTGAATCCGCGCTGAGCTGGGTAGGCTCTTGAACATGAATCATGACAATGTGTCTGGCTGTTTACGTGATGATGAAAATTATCAAGATGAATGGAGACGAAACAGCCACCCTCTCTATTCATCGCAGAGGCGCTCGGCCCTGCGATTTCTCATGTTGAGAGATTTATTGGTAATTACCGCAGCAGATAAGCAGTCCTGGAGGAAATAAACGTTTTCAAGATTGAGGTGCTTCTGTACCGGAGGGAACCGGGATGTGTCATTAACTCTGCGTTAGAAGGAAGGAAGGAACGCGAAAAATGCACAAGCATTTAGAAAAACAGTCATCAGCATGTGTGGATTTTCATTTTTTTTTTTTTTTGACTGTGCCTTTGGCATGAGGAAGTTCCAGAGCCAGGGATCGAACCCATGTGATAGCAGCAACCTGAGTCACAGCAGCGAGAATGCCAGATCCTTAATTCGCTAAGCTACCGGGGAGCACCTGTGTTTATTATCTTAACCAGAGTGTAAATTTTCCTTCCATCACATGTTTCCAGGGTGATTTACACTATACTTTTTTGGGGGGGGTCTTTTTTGGGGCTTCGCCCACAGCATATGGAAATTCCCAGGCTAGGGGTTGAATCGGAGCTGCAGCTGCCGGCCTACACCACAGCCACAGCAATGACGGATCCAAGCCGAGACCACAACCTACACCACAGCTTACAGCAACACTGGATCCTTAACCCACCACGTGGGGCCAGGGATCGAACCTGCGTCCTCATGGATGCTAGTCAGGTTTGTTACTGCTGAGTCACAGTGGGAACTCCATACACTATACTTTCACATTTCACATTGGGGGTGGGGGGAAGTGTGTCGTGGGTGGTGGGGGCATATCTTAGCAAAATGTGTTTGGGCTTTTTTTTTAACCAATAAGTGGAGTGCATGGGACCTGGGCACAAACCACGCATACTTGCTGCCTCCAAAATAAATTTCCTTTTGATTTATCTAATCAGCCTAAAGATTTGGACACAAGCCAAGATTAAACCTTTGAGTTTAAGGAGTTCCCTAGCAGCCTAGCAGTTAAGGACCTGGCAGTGTCATTGCTGTGGCTCAGATTTGATCCCTGGCACTTGAACTTCATGCCTCGGGTGTGGCAAAACAAACAACAAACAAAAAACTCACCAAAAACCAAAAAAACTTTGAGTTTAGGAGGATATGTTTTTATTTTTATTTATTTATTTATTTATTTAATTTTTAACTTTTATTTTTGTCTTTTTGCCTTCTCGAGGGCCGCTTCCCATGGCATATGGAGGTTCCCAGGCTAGGGGTCAAATCGGAGCTGTAGTCACCAGCCTACGCCAGAGCCACAGCAATGCCATATCCGAGCCGCATCTGCAACCTGCACCACAGCTCACGGCAACGCCGGATCGTTAACCCACTGAGCAAGGGCAGGGACCGAACCCGCAACCTCATGGTTCCTAGTCGGATTCGCTAACCACTGCGCCACGAAGGGAACTCCAGGACATGTTTTTAAACATTGATAGATATCACCTCGATGAATAGATAATGGGGATGCATTTGTTAACAAAGGTGAGATGCTGACTGTCCACTGTCCTGGCTCAAAAGACGACTGGCTCAGAATCCAGGCTCAGGTCTGCTGCAGACCTACAGAGACCCAGTCAGTATTCTTGGCCTGTTTCATAAACGTTCAATTAATAGAAGTCTATTAATGGTCTGTCTTTTGTTTTGTTTTGTTTTTTAGGGTTGCACCTGCAGCATATAGACATTCCCAGACTGGGGTTTAATGGGAGCTGCAGCTGCTGGCTTACACCACAGACACAGCCACTTGGGATCCGAGCTTCATCTTCAACCTACACCACAGCTCACGGCAACGCCGGATCCTTAACCCACCTAGCAAAGTCACATCCTCATGGATAAGAGTTGGGTTCGTTACCGCTGAGCCACAATGGGAACTCCATTAAGGATCTTTTATATGACATTAATGGCCAAGCTGGGAATTTGGTGTGTAATTTCTGCAGTTCACAGGGAGTGATTCCTGACGGATGGTTGTTGTGTTGGAAGGAAAAGGGCAGAAATGAGATGTTTAGAACGAAGAATAGAATAAGGTACTTAGTTCCCAGTAGGAGAATGATAACAATTTCTTCGGCTCTCTCGGTCTCTCTTTGTGACCTAAAAAAGCTAGTGGTCAGAGACGAGAGGCCACAGAGCAAGGGCTCCTCAGCTGTCTTCCACCTGAGCAGTTTATCAATCCCCAAAGTGGTGGAAAGTGTGTTCTTTGCATATGAACCAAACCTGACAATGACAAGGGGAGACCAGAGGTCCAGCCCGTGTTTGCACATTTCAGGGCCGAAGTGACCTGGCTGGATGCTCACCTGCGCCTGGGGCAGGAAGCAGCCTGCGTGGGGAAGGGACTGTGCTGACTGTGCAGGAGTGGATTGGACAGGCAGTGTGCGAATCCACTGGGTCGGAACAGCTTCTTTGACACCATCGGCTGCAAAGACCCAACCGGGATGTCATTCTCCAGGGATCTGAGCGGTCGCATTCCTTCCTCCACTCGTAGACAGTTTCAGAAAAACGTGCCACTCCCCGCCTGCACGAACACGGGGCCGTGCTGTCATCACAGAGCGCTGATCTGAGCATCAGGAGAACAGAATCCTCAGGTCCGCAGCTCACTCGCTGTGACTGGCCGTGGCCTCGTCCCCTCAGCTGTCAAAGGAGGAGGTGGACTCTGGAAGCTGTAGGTCTCATCGCCCAGCGTTCTACCTGGTCTTAGGGTCCCTGAACGCCCCCGCCCCACTCCCCAGCTTTCCCACGGTCCCTTGCTCCTGTCGCCGCAGGCACCCGGCCCCCCCTTCTCTGTCCCTGTGCCCTCCATGGCACCGACTCCTCCTTTCTTGACCTTTCTGAGATCTGCCCTGGGGCAGCCCCCTCCCGAGCGCCCTGCAGAACTGCCAGGATGGCTTCATACATTTATCACCAAACCCAGGTTTTATCCAACACAAAGATTCAAGGCCACAAATGGGTCTGGGATTCGCTGACTTCGGGGTCTCGGATGAACACGGCGGCTGGCTCTCTCCCTGGAGCTCTACCCAAGAAGCCAGGGGATAGCGGCTGGAGCCCGGACTGGAGAGCAGAAATTGTGCGCCACCTCGGGCGCAGCGGGGTCCAGGGTGGGAGAGCCCGGCTGCTGGGGAGCGGGTTGCTGGAGAGCGTTGGCATTACAGTGTTGCCCTGTCCCCTTCTCTTCTCCAACTTTGCTCACTCTTTTTTTTTTGGGGGGGGGGGGCGTTAAGAACAGTAACAGCAGCAGCTTGGAGCCAAAGGTGAGGAGGTACATTAGGATGTGTCCCAGAGCCTGGTTGGGGCGAGGCGTCAAGGAGTGATGGGTACGGAGAGATCAGGAATGCCCTGAACCCTCCTCTGTGCTCCGCTGGCCGCGCCCAGCCGGTGGGGCAGATCGCCGAGGATGGAAGCGCCCACGTGGGATCTTTACCTGCTGCAAATGGGGGAAGGGCTGTCGAACCCAGGAGATCCTTCCAAACCCCTAGCCCTACTGCTCATTCCTAAATTTAGGAAGAGGCTCAAAAGCTAGGACTCTGGCTTTAAAAAAAAAAAAATCCGATACTAATTTATATAAAACGAAATTGACTGGCGTTTTGACAAATGGGTACGTTTTGTAACCACTAATATAATCAAGATATGGAATAATTACATCACTTCAAAAAGCTCATTAATGACCTATTACAGAATCCCCCTCCCCGCCCCCTCCCTCTCAGACCCCACAGTTAGATCCCCTCTCCATAGTTTTTGCCTTTGCTGTAATTCTACAATTTCATACAAATAGGATCAGATGACATGGCTCCTTTGGGGTCTGGCTTCTTTCACTGAGCGTGATACTTCTGAGATTCCTCAGCGAGGGGATGGGTGCTTTGTTTCTTTTCATTGCTGAGGGGTCTTGCGTTGTATGGATGCACTAGAATTTGACTAGTCACTCAGTTGACAGACTTTGGAGTGGTTTACCAGTTTTGGGCTATTACAAATATGTTATATGCAATGTTTTCTCTTTTGCAGGGGGTGAAGGTTAAATATCTAGGAGTCAGAAAGCTGGGTCATACGGAAAATATAGGTTTACCTTTGGAGTTTCGGCTGTGGCCCTGTGGGTTAAGGATCTGGCATTGTAGCAGTTGTGGTGTTGGTTGAAGCTGCAGCTTGGATTTGATCCCCAGCCTGGGAACTTCCATGTGCAGGTGCCTGCCAAAAAAAAAAAAAAAAAGGTTTAACTTAAGGGCTACCTTAAGTGACTGCACCATTTTGCAGTGTCAGCAGCAACGTTTGAGAGTTCCAGTTGCTCCATATCCTGGTCAACACTTGGGATGGTCCCTTTTGTTTTGTTTTTATTTTTATTTTATTTTATTTTTTTTGTCTTTTTGCTATTTCTTTGGGCCGCTCCCTCGGCATATGGAGGTTCCCAGGCTAGGGGTTGAATCGGAGCTGTAGCCACTGGCCTACGCCAGAGCCACAGCAACACAGGATCCGAGCCACGTCTGCAACCTACACCCCAGCTCATGGCAACGCAGGATCCTTAACCCACTGAGCGAGGGCAGGGATCGAACCCGCAACCTCATGGTTCCTAGTTGGATTTGTTAACCACTGCGCCACGACGGGAACTCCTTGTTTTGTTTTTAACTTTACATATGTTAATAGCATTGTTAGTATCTTTGTAGTTTTTTTTTTTTTACTCAAATGAATGTATCACATCTGTAGTTGTATAATGATCATAACAATCCAATTTCACAGGATTTCCATCCCACAACCCAAGCACATCCCCCTGCCCCCCACACTGTCTCCTCCAGAGACCATAAGTTTTTCAACGTCTGAGTCAGCATCTGTTCTGCAAGGAAGTTCAGTCTGTCCTTTTTTCAGATTCCACATGTCAGTGAAAGCATTTGATGTTGGTGTCTCACTGTCTGACTGACTTTGCTTAGCATGATAATTTGTAGGTCCATCCATGTTGCTAAAAATGCTGGTATTTCGTTCCTTTTAATGGCTGAGTAATATTCCATTGTGTATATGTACCGCATCTTCTTGATCCACTCCTCTGTTAATGGACATTTAGGTTGTTACAGTATATCTGTAGTTTTAATTTGTGTTCCCTTATGACTAGTAATCTAACGTTGAATATCTTTTTTTGTGTTTTTGTTATTGTGTATTTTGTTTGTTCAAATGTTTTCCCCATTTTTTACCTGTCATTGTCTTATTCTTGAGTTGCAAGAATTCTTTACACGTTCGTTCTGAATACTAGTACTTTATGTCACATACGTTCTTTGTCTTTATTTTTTTAACAATGTTGTTCAAAGGTTCAAAGTTGTTGATTTTGATGAAGTCCAATTGGTCATTTTTTCTTTTACATTTATGCTTTTTTGGGAGATCATGTCTAAGACCTCTATGCCTAATTCAAGATGGCAAAGATTTCCTCCTGGAAATTTTATAGTGTTAGTTTTCACAGCTAGGTACAAGATCCATTTGGGGTTAATTTTTTATATGGAGTAAGGTAAGTGTCCCTGTTTTTCCATATGGATATCCAGTTATCCCAGCACCACTTTGTGGAAAGACTGTCCTCTCTCTATTGAAATTCCTTGGCAGCCTGGACAGAAAGCAATTGACCATATGTGTGTGGTCTATTTTTAGACTCTCTGTTCTGTTCTGCGGGTCCATATGCCTGTCTCCGCACAATTACCACAATGTCGATTACTGTAGCTTTGTGGTAAGTCTTAAAATTAGTGTAAATCCTCCAATGTCGTTCTTTCTCATTTTTTTTTGTCTATTCTAGATTTTAATTTTATTTTTATTTTGTTTTTTAGGGCCACACCCACGGCATATGTAGGCTTCCAGGCTAGGGGTCAAATTGGAGCTACAGCTTCTGTCCTACACCAGAGCCATAGCAACTCGGGATCCGAGCCACATCTGTGACCCACACCACAGCTCACAGCAACACCAGATCCTTAACCCACTGAGCAGGGCCAGGGATCGAACCCAAAACCTCATGGTTCCTAGGTGGATTCGTTTCCGCTGCACCACAATGGGAACTCCTATTCTAGATTTTTTAATGTGCGTATATATTTTAGAAATAGATTGCTAATTTTTACTAAAAAAATTGCTGGACATCCTGCTGGGATGTATTGAATCCATATATGGATGTGGGGAGAACTGACACCACGGTAGCACTGGAGTCTCCCTGGGGTGCCCATACCTCCCTCCTGAAATGATGTCTTATTCCTCTCAGCCCTGTTTATAGTGTTCAGTGTCCCAAGCTTCAACATCTTTTGTCAGATTGATCCCTAAATATTTCTCTTTTTTTGTGACTAAACACATTAACATTTTCTCTTGATCTTCTAATTTACTGTTGCTAGAAAACGGCAAGGCAGGCAAATAACCACGAAGGTGCTACTTGCAGCAGCTAAAGTGACTGAAGGAATAGCCTGCATACGATCTGAAGCACACGTTCTCAATGGGGTATTTACTGACCCCGCGGGGGCAGGAAAATGTTATTCTCTTTGTGTTTTATATACATTCGTACGTTGGCATTTAAAGAGGTGGCAGTTTAAGGGCAGTATTAAAATTTCATAGGGATGGAACAATTCCAAAAAAAGCTTTTTAAAAAGTCTCCTTAGGGGGACAGTAATGAAAAAACAATTGAGAAGCACTAATTTAGAATATTCTTCGTAGCTGCTGGGATGTATGACACTAAAAAAAAAAAAATATATATATATATTTTGCTGAGTAGTCTGGTACCTAATCTCTCTAAATTTCCTTTATTTTTATTTTATTATTATCATTATTTTTTGGCTTTTCAGGGTCACACCCATGGCACACAGAGGTTCCCAGGCTAGGGGTCAAATCGGAGCTGCAGCTGCCGGCCGACACCACAGCCACAGCAACATCAGATCCAAGCCGCATCTGCGACCTACACCACAGCTCACAGCGACGCCAGGTCCTTAACCCACGGAGTGAGGCCAGGGATCAAACCCATGTCCTCATGGATACTGATCGGGTTCGTTAACCACTGAGTCACGACGAGAACTCCCTAACACAACATTATAAAACAACTATACTTCAATGAAAGAAATATTTTAAGGGAGTTCCCATTGTGGCTCAGCTGTGGTGTAGGCCGGCAGCTACAGCTCTGGACCTCTAGCCTGGGAACCTCCATGTGCCTCGGGTGTGACCCCAAACACACACACACACTCAAAATTTTTGTTTTAAAAAAGAAAGATTAATTGATACAAATTATAATCAAAACTGAAATGTTGAGCAGCAAGAAATTTTAGGTTGGTGAGGGCTAGATTTTGTCATGCTCCTTTCAAAGGCATTGGTCTGGGTCCCGGCTTGCAGTTGAGCTCCTTGCCGAGCAGACCGGCCGCCTTGCTTTACTGGCTGACTAGGCTGCACCCAGAGCAGCCTCACGCCAGGTACAATGTGGCTTTGCTGTGGATCGGTGGCCCTTCCAAGAACTCTCCCCAGTGCCTTCTGACCTGTAAGGTCTCTCGTAATTGGTGGGGTTGTACACATCCCACCCTGTGGGACCTCCAGGAGTCCAGGTGTATTGCTCTCCCGCGGGGCCTTCCCTGGGGCCGGGGAGTCTGCTCGGCCTCCTCTGTCTCTGCATCGCTGCCTCCTCTCCAGCCCTGGGAGAGGGTCCAGCCAACTCTAGACGCTTCCTCCTCCCCAAACCTGTGCCTCCCTACCACGGGGGGAGGCGGCTGCGCTTTCCCGGGTCCCCCTCCTGCCCTTGAGCCTAGAAACCAGCTCCAGGCCATGAGCTGGTGTAACCGCAGGCCTCACTCCAAGGACCCCTTTCTCTCGGGCATCCCAGGCTCGTGCTGCCCGTTGTCCAAGGTTTGAAAACACGTGCTTAATGTATTTGTTTTCTGATTTTCTAATTCTTTATGGTTAGGAGGGCAGTTATTGCTTTGACAGATGCAAGGAACGCTGAGTTCCCAGGAGCAGAGAGTGAGAAATTTAAGGACTGCGCACAGCATCCCATCACACGACAGATCACACCAGCGGAGAGCGAACAGAGCGAACAGAGCCCAACGTTTCAGTGAGCGTCTGTGTACCTTCCCGCAGCTCAGAAACGGTATTCGAACCATGAAAGTGGCTGAGGAGAAGCAACAGAAGTCAGGCGGGTTTTAAAAATCAAGGATCTGCCTGCTTCCCGACGTCCTGCGGACGAGACAGCCGGGAAAACGCGGCCCCGGGAACATCGTGAGGCTGGAGAAAGGTCGCAACGTTTTAAAACAGCATCTCGCGTCCCTCTGCAAGCAAGTCTGGACCCGCTCCGCCGGCAAATGACGTGTTGACTCAAGTGCTGTCAGCGAAGGTGACAGGCAGGCGCCTCCTGAGGAAGCGGGCTCCCTGGGCAGGGGCCTCTGATGGCCTGAGCACTGCCGGAGCCCCAGCCCCCGCACAGAGCCTGGACCTGGGTGCTGAGTGCCTGTGGGATGGACGTGAGGGAACGTTCTAGGGCAAACGGGGACCCAAGAGCCTGGCTCGCTGGGTGTTAACAGCTTGTCGTAAGGGGGTGGGCAAGATCTGGGGGCCGAGAGACCCCTGGGCCTCTTCCCGTGAAGCCAGGGCGCTCAGAGGGGTCCCATTTTTAGTAAGAGGCTTAACTTAAAAAACACCCTTGCCCGAGATGAAAGAGTCACTCAAGAAATACATCTGCTGAATGACCCCAGCAATAACCCCCTGAGAATTTCTAATCACTGGCCTTTCCTCACTTGGATCTGGTGTTGAATTTATGCCGCCTCAATGGCGAGAAACATGCGTTTGTAATTAGGCATTCTTGTGCTCCAGAGTTAAGAACCTGACTGGTATCCCTGAGGATGTGAGTTTGATCCCTGGCCTCGCTCAGTGGGTTAAGGATCCGGTGTTGCCGTGGGCTGTAGTGTAGGTTGCAGATGTGGCTCAGATCCCACATTGCTGTGGCTGTGGTGTAGGCTGGCAGGTGCAGTTCCAATTGGACCCCTAGCCTGGGAGCTTCCATATGCTGAGGGTGCGGCCCTAAAAAGACAAAATAAATGAATACATAAAATGAAATTAAAATAGTTCCAAATGTAGCAAACTTGGGTACCAACGGAATCAAACATGATTTCTTTCTGGCAGAAACCATCCCAGATTCGGGCCCTGCAGGCCTCCACAATGAATTCGGCCAAATAAGAGTGCCCAATTTAAAAATATATGGATACATCAAAATCACGGGAAAGCAAGCTTCCCTAAATGGGAGTCAGAGGAAAAAAACCCAAAATAGATGTATTCTCTAAAGACTTCAGACACTGGGATCATTTGAAACAAATTATAAAACAACCACAAATAATCTATTTAAAAATAAAACAGGCAGAACACTCTGACATAAATCACAGCAATTTTTCTTTTTGGATCTGTCTCCTCAGGCGAAGGAAACAAAAGCGAAAACAGGCAAATGGGACCCAATTAAACTTAAAAAGCTTTGTGCACAGCAGAGATCATTAACAAAATGAAAAGACCAGCTATTGAACGGGAGGAAATATTTGCAAGTGGTATGACCAATAAGGGGTAAATATACCCAAAGCATATACACAGGTCCTCCAGCTCAATATCAAAAAACCTCTTTCTGTGCATCCCACCTCACTCTTTCCTTCTTTCTTCTTCTTTTTTTTGCCTTTTCTAGGGCCACTCCCGCGGCACATGGAGATTCCCAGGCTAGGGGTCCAATCGGAGCCGTAGCCACCGGCCTGCACCAGAGCCACAGCAAGGCGGCATCCGAGCCGTGTCTGCAACCTACACCACAGCTCACAGCAACGCCGGATCCTGAACCCACTGAGCAAGGGCAGGGACCGAACCCGCAACCTCATGGTTCCCAGTCGGATTCGTTAACCACAGCGCCATGACAGGAACTCCGCACCTCACTCTTCTTAGCGCGCTTATCACTGGCTGCATGTACTCCAGCCAGTACCCTCACTAGATTATAAGCTTCATGAAAACAGAAACAGTTTCTGCTCGTCACCACCGCGTCACTATTTACTGAATGATGAAATGAATGCATATGGACGGGCAGTTAAATGACTGACCGTGGCAGTGTCGGAGGGTCTTACCGACGTTGCATGAAGTGAAAAAATTAAGAAACAATCACGTTTAGAACGGATAAGCAATGGGGCCCTGCCGTACAGCACAGGGCGCTCCATCCAGCCTCGTGGGTTAGAACCTGACGGAAGACAGTGTGAGGAAAAAAGAATGTACGTGTGTGCATAGGAGTGGGTCACTTTGCTGTACAGCCGAAGTTAAAGGAAAATTGTTCATCAACCATACTTTAATTAAAAAATGTAAAAAAGCAGCAATGGAACTTGTAGCACAATACTGTTAATGTAAATTATACACACAAGCTTCGAGGAAATTCAGTGGGGGAAGGAAATTCAGTGGGGGAAGGAAAGACTTGTCAACGAACCTCAACCCTTACGTCATACTACACATGAAAACGAACTCAAGATGGATCACAGAGTTAGACTTAAAAGCTCAACACAGAAACCTTCTAGAAGAAAATAGAGATGAATACGTTCATGAACTTTGGGGAATACAGGCAAAGATTTCTTGGGTCACACCAGAAAGCACCTGCCAGGAAACAAAACAAAACAAAGAAGCCTTGAGACGATAGATTTCGTTAACATAAAAATGTCTGCTTGTCAAAAGGCACCGTTAGGAAAATGAAAAGGCAAGTTACAGACTAGGAAAAAGTATTTTCCTAGTATTTATAGTGCAGAAGTCTAAAATATAGATGCAACTTCTAAAATTTTTCAGTGAAACTATAAACCTGATTTTTTAAATGGGCAAAGGATCTAGACTCTTTATAAAGGCAAATGGCCGGTGAGCCCATGACAACACCCCCAACATCATAAGCCACCAGGGGAAAGGTCAGTCCGAACCGCAATGAGATGTTCTCAGCCGCCCACGAGCGTGGACCGTCCACCAGCATTGCGGGCAACAGCGCGGCGCAGGATTTGGGAGCAGCATCCCAATTTCTTGTAGAGTTGAGCATGCATTTCCCCAGGGACCCCACGATTCCACGCCGGGGTACTTATCCAGGAGAAAGAGGAACACGCATGCACGTAAAGACTTGTGCCCCAACGTTCAGAGCCGCTTCATTCCTACCAGTCAAATGTGAGTGAACCCAAACGCTTGCCAACTGGTGGATGGACAAAGTCCACAGGCTTGTGTGACGGGACACAGCTCAGCACCGCAGAGGGGTGAACTGCAGGGGTGATTCTGAAAACACAGTGGTGCCTGAAGGCAGCCAGACGTGACAGACCATTCGGTGTGCGATTCCACTTCCAGAGCAGGAAATGAATGTGGGAAGTAGAAACCTCCACACTAGTTCTCCAGAGGGTGGGGGCTGACGAAAAAGGGACACGACGGAGCTTTCTGGGGCCAGGAGGATTTTCTAGATCATGACTGGGACAGTTACGCTCATGCATACGCTGGCCAAGGATGCGTCAAGCTGCACGGATTGATCTGTGAGTCTAATGAAAGAAAATGACTATACCTGGAAATACACACACACGTAGAATAATCCCATCCATAGCTTTCAGCATCGAGACGTCCTTGAAGATATATTTTAAGCCCTTTAGAATAGGTCCTTTCTGGAGGCGGGGGGATGGCATATAAAGATATTATGAAATAATAAAAGAGAATGAAAGTTCAGGGACTGATGGAGACGGCGGGCTATGACACGAGGAGGAAGACTAGACATAAGACCTGCTTCTGAGACGAGGGAGGGAGGGAGGGAGGGAGGGAGGAGAGACGGAGGGAGTTCGGCAGAGACCGGGAGGCAATGTGGAAAAGCAGAAGCCTGGGGAGGAAGGAGCCCGGAGGAGAGCAGAGAGGACGGAACGCCACCCTGCATGTCTGTCCTGTCCTCTCCCACATCCTGTGCTCAGCCCCGAGGCGGCCCTCCCTGGGGCCCAGCCCGTGTCTGTGGACTCATTGCCTGGCTGCCTGGCAGACCTGCGTACCAAACACCAGGTTTGCAGCACAGACAACTCTGATTGGGGCTCATGAGAGGAAAAGCCTGGGAGCATCTTATTAGAGATGCTTTTGAGGAGGGGCCTCCCTGATTCCATGCAGGGCCCCCGGGAGGCCTCAGCCTGACTCAGCACAGGATCAGGCTGCGGGTTTTGCACCTGCTCCCAGCCTGTTGCTTCTGCTTCCAGAGGGCTCATCACGTGGAGATGCCATCGAGCCTCCACCAGCCCAGGGCAGCTGGGGGGCTCCTTCTGTGCCCCAGCTCTGTGCTTGAGTCCTAGACCCAAGAGTTAGAGCCTCGGATCCACCCAGAAATCCCTCAGTGAGGCTGGCCGCTGGGTGGGGACACCAGGACCCTGGGCCATGGCCCTGCCCTCAGGGAGCTGGGGGAAGAGGGACACAGAAGCTGCAAACCAGGCAGCAGATGCTGCGAGAGCCCCGGGCCGGGATCAGACACTGGACCCAGGCTCTGGTTCCAAAAGACTCTGCAGAGCTGATCCCGCAACGGTCATGGACGTCCCTCCCCCTGCAATTAGGTTCTCAGCTCGCTGCTCATTCTCCGGAAGCCTCAGCCCTCAGGCAGCCCTGCTCCTGGGCAGCACTGTGCATCCACCACGATGCCTTTAGAGCTGGGGGGCATCGCCCGCAATGCCCATGCAGGCCTCATGTGGCAGCAGAGCACGAACGAGCCCCAGAACCGAGGGCCAGCTCAGGACATGGTCCCCATCGCCAGCCAGGTGACTCGTGGCAACTTACCTAACCACCGTCACGTGAATTTCCAACCTGTGCAATGGGGTCAGCGGAACCCTCCTTAGAGGGAGCGGGGAGGACTAAGGCGCCATGCTCTTATCGCCACGACTCCAAGGGTGTCCAGTAACCCCGCCTCCCATTTCCCCACTTCACTGGGAGAAACTGGGCTTCTCACGCTGGGCTTCGCAGAATCCTTCCGTGGCAGCGGCGGCTGCCTGCTCGCTGGCACAAGGAGGGTGTGTACAAGGAGGAGCCCACATCTTTGGGAGAGGGGTACTGGCATCTTTTAAGCATCTGGGGAGAGGGTATTTATGACTCCAATTTCTCTTTTTATTTTACCTGCAAATTACATCCTTCTCATCATCCCGTAGAGGTGAATTTATCCCCAAACATAGTCACAGATGCTGGAAAGCAGTACTGTTATCTCTGGATAGGAAATTGATTACATTTGTTCTACAATGACCCAGATACATGGGGGGGGGGAGGTGAGAAGAAGAAGGAGGAAGAGGGGAGGGAGGGGGGGGAAGGGGAGGGGGAAAGCCACACAGAGAGGTGAGCCCTGTCCTCACCACCTATTACTTAGTCCGATCCACCCCACCTTAACACACCGCGATGGAAATTCTTTCTGAAACTCTGGTTCTAGGATTCCAAAATGAAAGCCCACTAGGTATCCCAGCTCTAGGTGATTCACAGAAAATCGATTCACTGGAAGTCAGTTCATCTAAGGACCATTTCCAGAACGACCCATTTGTCAAGTTTCCCAACTTACAGAACCCCTGCTCCTTTCACCAGCGTATGAAGCCACAGGGAGCCATCCCAGATGCACAGGCAGCCCGGAGCTCTGCATCCAGACCTCAGCCTCCTGCCTCTGCTCCCGGCATCTCTTCTGCCTACAGAACCAGTTGTTCCCGAAACCCGGCCTCTGTCCTCTGGTGCTGAAGAGAAACATGGAGACAGAGTTTGGGGTGAAGGAGAAACAGCTTTATTGCTTTGCCGGGCAAAGGGGCTACAGCAGGCCAGTGCCTTAAAGGCTGGGAGAGGTCAGGAGGTGGTTTTATAGTTTTGGGGAGTGGAAAATCGGGCCCTAGATACGTGTCAGGGTAGAGGCGAGCCTGCGATGTCTTTCAAAGCTGGTGTTTGGTGGCCCTAGGACGGGTGCTGGTGGTTCTCCTTCCTGAATGAAGAAGGCTTCATCTAGCAGGTCCTCCATGTGTCGGGGGTTTTACTTCTGCAGAAAGGCTCAAAGACACTGCTAGGCGCGTTCCTTGAGGAGGAACCAGGACCTGCCCCGAGGCTGCACGCTTGTCTCTCGACGGCTCCTCCCTGGCCCCTGTGTCCCCTCCCTTCCCCGATGAGCAACTGCCCTTTGGAACTCAGGACGGGTCACCGAGGCAGAGGCTCATTCCCTGAAAATAGCAATGGAGGCCCCAGAAAGGCTTGAGTGCCCAGGACCCCGCAGGGCCCTGCTCGGTTCCGCAGTGATCCCGGAATGGAAGAGCTGAAAATTACAATGACCACGGACTACCTCACGTGGCTCCTGTGGGTCAGGAATTCAGGGTGGAGGAGCCCATGATTCTGGCTCAGGGCCTCTTAAAACAACTGGATCAAGTGGGAGCAGCCATTTCCCAGGTGACCCCCTGCAGGGTAAGTGTCCGACAATTAGCTTTTCTGATTGGAGTGTAAGTTCTGGACACTAAACCTCCACTTCAAAGACACCCCCCCTTCTCCTTCACGGGGAGCTAAAGAGCCGCCACTCCACCTGAAGTTCCCCTTTTAGGAAGCCAGGGGTGACCCAGATAAGATAAAAGATAAAACTGACCCTGCTTTCCCTCCTGCACTTTAATTCCTGCTCTTTTGTTACAAATTCACCCATAAAGAACGAACCAACCAAACCCTCGGCACCCCCACCCTGGACCCAACAGAGGTAGAACCCCAGGCCCTTCTCTCTCTCTTCCTCTCCCCGCCTCCCAACAGCCTCATCGTGGGGCCAGGCAAGCCGTGACTCCTCTAGAACCTGAGAGCAATAAACCTCATTCTTCAAAGTTCCTGGGTGGTTGCTGCTGCTGTGAGTCCGGCCTCAGGGTTGGCTCTGTGGGGAGACATCTATAGCAGGGCCCAGGTCCGTACCCCAGGCTCCAGTGCCCAGTGGATTCTCCTCTGGGGATGTGGATGCTGGGTGGGGGGTGGGGGGCGCGGCGCTGTCCCAGGTCCCAGAGCCCCTTCCTGCGTCTGCAGCAGGTCCTGTGACTCCCCGTGGAGACCACTGGAGGTTTCTTCCAAGGAAATGGGAGCAAGAGGCGATTGGAAATCCTTCCAATCAGCCTAGCCAGCACTGCAGCTGCCACTTCCCCACGGCTGAGCTGGGCTAGAGCTGACTGCGGGCAGTGTGCCTTCGATGCCCGACAGCCTGTGGTCCAGGTGAGAACAGGAAAGGGACTCAGGACAGGAAGGGGGGGATGAGCCACCCCATTGGAGGGAGTGGTGCTTGATGGGTGAAAGGTCGCATTAACATGACTCACTTGAGCCCAAGTCAAAATTGCACTAATTTTCTTGTTCTTTTTTTTTAGGGCTCCACCTGCGGCATATGGAAGTTCCCAGGCTGGAGCTGCAGCTGCCAGCCTAAGTCACAGCCACAACAACACGGGATCTGAGCCGTGGCTGTGACCTACACCACAGCCACGCCAACACGGGATCCTTAACCCAGGGATGGAACCCAAGTCCGCATGGATACTAGTCGGGTTCTTAATCTGCTGAGCCACAGCGGGAACTCCTAAATTGCACTGATGTTAATTCGAGCTTGTTACTTTCACATCCTCACGCGGCCGCCCTCCCACGTTAACTGCACACAGGTGCTCTCAGGCCAGGGAGACCCCTCCCAGATCCTCTCCCAGGAACAAGGGCTCTGTTGCCCCAGCGCAGGTGCAGCGGCCGGCTCTCTTCTGGATATGCCACAGCTGAAGAGAGCGGCTTTGCACAAGGGCACGGCCCTTCCTAACCTGAGGCAGGACGGGGACAGACCAGAGATGGCCCTGGGTTTGAGCCCAGCAGCTCCAGCAAGTGGCTGAGGGGTGGGGGGGTCTGAGCCCCACGTCTTGGGCAGGACCACGGGCAGCAGGAGAGCAGCCGGGCCAGAGGCTGCCAACCCCAGGCCTCTGACCATCCCCAGGGCAGCCAAGACAGGGCGGGGGTCCAGGCAGGTCCTCCCCCTAGTGCCATGGGGATGGGTGAGATGTGGGACCGGGGAGAGGGGCAGGCTCAGGAACATCCCGAATTCACGAAGATGACCCCAAATTGGCAAAAAAAACCCCAAACAAACAAAAAAAACCCCCAAAAAACCCCTCGCCTTGAAATGACAGAGAAACTCCTTCACTACTAAGTATCTCACAGAACTCACCTCTGCACGCCTGTGACCATGAACCTGCTGCCTGGTGTTTGCAGTGTGACCCTCCCTGCTCTTCGTCTGAACTTTCAAAACAGCAATCCTGGGAAATGATTGCTCAAGGATTTGCCCCGGCCTTCCTTTAAAAGCCACCTGCCTCACAGGGCTCCGTGTGTGTGTGTGTGTGTGTGTGTGCGCGCGCACGCGTGTCCATCCTGGGGCTACAAGTGAAGCGTGGGGTACAGAGACAGCTCTAAGTGCCCCCTTCAAAGTGAAAATCCATCAGAAACCAACGGACGGCCTATAGGTTCTCAGGTAAGTCAGCGGGGAAAGAAGATTCCGTTGCCAGGCACGGACCCCTCACCTAAAGTCAGGCTTTCCCCCCAGTTCCCCAGCCTTTCGGGGGGTCTGGCGGAGGCTCACCCCCGGGGGCTGAGCTGGTGCTGGGTGGGGAGGGCCCTGGCCGCTCTGAGTAAAAGCCGGGGAGCCATGCGGCTCTCATTCTTCGAAACGGCCAACTTCCCTCTCCCGTCACTCCTCAGGCCCCACAGAGTCCTGTCTTTTCTGTGTCGAGTCTTCTGGAACTCCGCTGACTGTAACAGCCCCATCGATAAGCCCGCGGCCTGGCTGGCGCTCGTGTCTAACCCGCTGTCTCTGGGGCCGAGGCTGTGTCCCAGGCGTGTCACCTCCCTTGTTCATCCCGGCGACACCCTCCAGGCAGAGGGGTCTCCTGGGTGAGAAGGCGAGCCTCCTGCCCCGGCCTCTGTGAGCCATGCTGCCCCCCAGAACCCTCCGCAGAACCAGATGCTGTGTGTCACCCGCAGCTGTCCCTGCAATAGCGACAACAGAATGCCGCTCACACTCGCACAGGAGTTCACGACCTGCCCGGGCCTTGCATAGATCCGTCACACAGCCACACCTCTGGCCATTATTTCCTGTCCCCAGTCCTTGAACAGCCCCTGCCATGTGCGGGAAGAAGTCTGGGCTCCTGGCCGTTCCAGGCTGTTCTAGGCGCTCACGGCCGTGGCCTCAGGGCCTGTCACTGACCTGCTTCCTGCCTCGCCCGCCACTTCCCGCTCCAGCGACAGCACACAAGTCGCCGGTCCCTCCGCTTCCTGTCTGGGCGTTTGCTCCTTGGGTGCTTCTCCGTGGTGCCCACTCTTTCCCTCCCACCCCAGCCTCCTCGTCCTGCCCCCTGTGACAACAGGTACCGCTGTGTGTGTGGCTTCTTTATTGTGGCAAAATACACCCACACAAAATGTGCCATCTGAACACTCTGGGGCACAGCGAGGTGGCGGTAAGTAGTTCCCACTGCTGTGCAGCCAGCACAGCCTTCCTCTCCAGAACGTTCTCACCTTCCCACCATCTTGGATGGAAATTTCACCCCACTGCCTTGGTCTTCTGGCCACTGTGACAAATGGCACAGACAGGGCGGCTTAAACCAAGGCAGTGACCTTCTCACAGTTCCAGGGCTGGAAGGCCAAGATCAAAGTGCTGTCGGGAAGGTGTCTGGTGGGGACTCTTCTCTGGCTTGTAGAAGACGTGGCTCCCTTCCTGCCCCAGTCCTGGAGTGGGCTTTTCTCTGCTCCTGCGTGGGGAGGGGGAGGGAGAGAAGGGAGGGAGGGAGGAGGAGGGAGAGAGAGAGAGAGAAAGAGAGGGAGGGGGGAGAGAGGGGGAGGGGGGAGAGAAGAGAGGGAGGGAGAAGGGGGGAGGGAGGAAGAAGGGGGGAGAGAGAGAGAGAGGGAGGGAAGGTGGGAGGGGGAGAGAGAGAGAAAGGGAGGGGGGAGGGCAACCTCCGGTGACACCTCGTAGGTCCTCTGAGGGCCCCACCCTCACTTCTGGGTTCACTGGGTCCCCTCCCTAAGGCCCATCTCCAATTACAGTCCCACTGGGGGTTGGGCTTCTGCATAAGAATCTGGAGGGGGCACAACTCATCAGTCCAGGACACCAAGGAGCAGGAACTGCCCACCCCCCTCCTCCCAGCGACCCCCATTCTTTTGTGTCTCTGTGAATTCGGCTGCTTTCCTTGGTTAAGTGGCACCTGCAGTGTCTATTCTGTGACCGGCTTATTTCAATGAGCATAAAGTCCTTAAGCGTCACCCACTGTGCAGCCTGGCTCGGCGCTTCCTTCCTTTTTAACCCGAATCCTAGTTCTCTATGTGGATAGACCACACTTCGTGTATCCATCCGTCTGCCAGTGAAACCACAGGGTTTTACAGGTGTCTGCGCTGGTCTGCCCCCGAGGCTGGACACCTGTGAGACACTCCCCTGCGGCCATGTGCGAAACCCAGGTGTCGGCTCCATAAATGGTGGATGATGAGTCAATCATTCGACACACGGTCCCTCCCAGTGGCCTTCAGAGTCACTTGTTCTCGGCTACCGATGAACGGCCCGGCCCTGGAAAGGCAGAGGGACTTTCCATTATGCTCGACGGCCTTTCTTATCCTACTTATAACTACACTGGGTTGAAACCCCCCTGCTTGGTCCAGTCGCCACGTGCTCTGTTCCACATCAGCCACAGAGCTCCAGTCCTGTGATGGAGACGAAGCTCCCGGGAAGGACACGGTGCTGAGAAGGACGTGGAGGCCGAGCCAGGGGCGCTCAGAGCAAACCGACGACGTCCCGTGACACCGGTGCTCAACCCAGGGGACAGCGGTCACTTCTACAGATGCCTTTGTTGTCATAATTTGTGGGCAGGTGCTACCGGCATCGAGTGGGTCGGGACCAGAGGTGTGGAAATACGTCCTGGGGTGCACAGGACAGCCCCCCACTCCCAACCGAGACTCTTCTGGGCTCATCGTTAACAGGCAGGGGCTGGAAAACCCGTCCTAGAAAGAGGCACCGGGGACCAAGCGGTCTCAGCAAGAGGGGGGCAAACAGAGGGGGACGGGAGGCTTCTGGAGAGGAGCCAGACACAGGCTTTGAGGACCAAGCCCGGCTGCCCGGAGGGTCCTGGCAGGTGGTAAGTGACTTGCTAACAGATCTGATTGGGTCTTATGGTTTGGTGAGTTTCCTAGAACCCTGGGGCTTCAGGGAAGCAAATGTTAGCATCATGGGCCAGCACCTCCTCCCGCTTCTGTGATATTCTGTATTGTAGCCTTCACAGATGAAATACAAGAATGCCCACATCTAGACTGTGTGAAAATAACCCTGAATGGGGCAAAAAGCAGGACGGACAGTACAATGGAATGGAATGCCGGCACGTCTGTGTTCACGTGCATGCTAGTACATGCACAGAGGGCAGGAGAGCTTGAAATAACACACTGTTCAGATTCAGTTGTGATCTTTGCTACTACCGTGTACTACACAGGAGTGCCCGCTGTGGTGCAAGTAAGGATCCAGTGTTGCCACGCATGCGGCGTAGGTCAAAGCTATGGCTTGGATTTGACCCTCGGCCCAGGAACTTCCATATGCCAAGGGTTCAGAAAAAAAAAAAAAAAACTATTATATAAATATTCACTTAGAATTACCAAAGTCAGGGCTGTAACCCTTCTTTCAGACAAGCGGGGGTCGTCTGATGGGTTCTCACACCCCTCTAAGCACCATGCTGGCTGCTTTGTAGACATTATTGAATTAAACCCTAAGTGACCCAATGAGGCAGGCAGTCGGTGCCTGTTTTTCAGATGAGAAACCCGAAGTTTGGTGATTAAGTAATTGGCAAAGTCACAGACAAGCAAGCATTGGCCTGGGACGTCCACCCCCTGCTCTGTGCCTGTCCCTGGGTCCTCGGAACACCACGCTGCCTGTGGACTGGGTGACCTGATACCATGGGCGGCTTTACCAACAGGTCATATGGTTTCCCAACCGGCCTCCCTAAATAACTCTTTTTGCAAAAAGCTGCTTGATCTCTTGACATCGTCTGTGGTCGTCGACCTAAAGATTTCAGCTCTCTCGTGATAAATACAACGGTTGGTCTTTAATTCACTGGTATCACGACCTCCACTGGGTCTCAATCACTTCACAAAACCGTGAATTCCAAATGGTTTTTATAACAGGGTCCGCAAAACAGAAGAATTGGCTGAATGTGTGTCCCCAACACGAGCCAGTCTTAACTGCAAATCATTGCAATGATTTCATTGGCTGTTGCCGTGCCATGGAAACTTGGTTTATTAAAGTTGGTCAGAGAATCCTCCACTTTACTCCGTTCCTTATTTTCCCTTGGTGGCCTCCCGTTTCAGCTTTCCGAAGGGTAAACAGCATGGCACCTTCATTTTATGGGACCCGGGCTGGGAAGCTGGAGCTCAAAGGGGGGGTGCTGGCGGGGACGGTGTGTGCCTGGGGAGCTCACGGCGGTCCCATTTGCTCTGCGGTTTTTGTTTGGGGTCAAGGTGCCTGCTGTTTGGGGTGGGAGTGCTGGGGGGAGAGCTGCAGGGAGTGAGGGGGCTGGGCAGGGATGGGACTTCCGTCCTGGGGGAGGGGCTGTCTCCGGAGCACAAGCCTCACCCCAGCCTTGTCCCCATGTACACAATGGAGAAGCCCCAGTCCACGTACGAGACCCAGGGTTTCAGGTACCTGGGCCTCGCCGTCATCTTGATAACCACCAGATCGGCCTGGTCCGGCCCCTTCTGCCAGTGTGTCTGGAACCCCCGCCGCTCACCCCAGGCAGAGAGGTCACTGCCAGGGTACAGGGGGTGCCTGCTCCCAGCCCCCTGCCCCTGTTTTTCTGACAAAGTCAAGGAAGGCGCTGAGGCATGTGTGTTTCCCTCCCAAGCAGGGAGATGGCTCTAGACGTCAGTCAGAGGAAGGGTCCCACCCCCACCGTCCCCTCGTCGTCACCTTTTCTCTTCTACTTTCGTGAAGAATCATCCCTCTTGGCCTCCTGCCTCTGACCAAACCAGGAAGGCCCCAGCAAGGACCAACCCTCACCTTCGCTGGTCCCCATGGCAACAGCATCCAGTGTTTTCTATTAACGTCTCTGCCCCCCAAATCTCCGTTGGTACCAGAACCTCACTTTTCAAAAGCATTTCCGTAGACGTTGACAAGGGTTTTACGCAGAGCTGTAAAGCGGTTTCCCCGCCGTGACGCACAAACATCTAGACACGTTTTACGTTTATGATCACAGCCCTTAATTCACCCACAACCATCACCATCCTAATGCTATGAGGAGTGACACCGAGTCCGTGTGGATATCTATATATTCAGGGTGTAAAACACTTAGAGAACATGATGCCCCGTGAAGAGCCCTTGTGGATGAAGATCTGAAGGCTTAGCTGGCGGGTCAGGGCCGCAGCGATGTGTGTCACAGGCTCAGCTATTTCCCGCTTGGGCTTCACAGTGGAAACGCTGCTGCAGTACTTGCATCTATGGATAAAAGCTCCGGAGCCCTTTCTGTCAAGGGACAGGTCCCCGTCGTTTCTTCTGCTGCTGTAGAGTCATCTGCAAACCCCACTTGGACACCATGGCCTGGGACGTTGCAGGTTGAAGTGCCAACCAGGGATGGCTCGTGGCTGAACTACTGGCAGCAGCCGAGATGGACCAGGCTGCCCCGCAGAGAGCAACTTCCATGCTCTCGGCTCTTCATTCTTTGCAAGCCCTGTGGTTGTCACTGCTGCTGGGTCCCTCGAGAAGACGCCTCGAAATGAAGAGCAGCCAAGGGGTTGAGTTCATGTTTTGTGAGCCAGAGCCTGAGCTCATCTGCATCCACTGCATAGGCGACGCCCTCAAGATCCTGGAGTCCTCTTCGTAGGTGTGGGAGCCTCAATAAAATTCACAGAGGTGGACAGGAATGCAGTTTAGGGAAAAGCCCAAGGCATTTCATAAGGTCAAGAGCCCACCAGCCAGGGTTCCGGCTGGAACTCTAAAGGCCTGCTCTCCAGCCCGCATTCACACTTGCCTGACACCTGCATCTAACCCAGCAGGAGGGTCGTTCTCCGTTCTCCGGGGGGCTCCTGAAAGCGCAGCCTCATGCCCGAGGAGGCGGGGAGGCCGGGGAGGCAGGGGGAGCCTCTCTCTGGTTAGGGTCTTCGGGGGCCCGGGCTAACAGCAGGAAGAGCCCCGTCCCCCCGTGCTTGAGAGCTGAGCACATGGAGAAGCCCAGCATCCTGGGCTGGGAAATCTCCATGGCCAACACATCCCCGCGCTGGCCCTTCTTGGTCCCAAACTTCCAAACCAGACCATTTAGCACAACTCTTTTATTACACAGATGTGGCTTGCCCTTCTCTCTCCTCAAATCCAGCTACCTGGCCTCACTGACCCCAAACCCACAGGCATGTATGCCAGCAACCTCACGCACGCACATACCCACGGCCCTTAAAGGAGACCTCTTGCCCGCCTCTGTGTCCTGGGCGGGGGGGAAGTAGCGGAGTTATTACCCGTCAGTGCAGTGGCCACTTCAAAACCAAAACAGGAAAGTAATTTCTTCCCCAAATGATGGCCCTGGATCCGCTGGGGACTCCACCCCTGTGCTTGTCTCCCCCCAATTCCAGGCAGTGAACCCTGGAATCCAGCCAGTGCTCAGACAACCAAACAACTCCTGCTGAGCCGGTGGGAAGGTGCTGGGAGCCGGGCTGGTGTTGAATGGCCTGGTGAGAATTTAAGGCCAGGGCTGGTCCATGGGGTGGGGGAGTCCATTCAGCTAAAGGGTTCAACCTGTGCCAGAGCAGGGAAAGAGGCAGCTGACGCCTCTAGAAGCCCCCGCAGATAAAGACAGCAATGTCTCGGGTTTGGCAGAGTTGGAATCATTGGGGAGTTCTGCTGAAGGATAAACAGCAGACCCCATCCCCAGGATGTCAGCGTCAGTGGATCTGGGATGATGCTGGAGGATCTGGGTTTCTAGCAAGTTCCCAGGTGATGCTGGGATCCAGGAACCACTTTTCTGGAAGCCAGTTGTCCAGATCTCCCAGTGGCCTGCTTTGTACTCTCTCTCCTAGGACAGCGCTGGGAGCGCTAAGGAGGGGAGGGAGGAGGGTGAGCCAGGGCCACGTCCTCTTTAGCGCCCAGCTAGTCCCCAGCGATCCCGTGGGACAGGTACCATTGCTCGCTCACCCTTCCGGTGAGATGATGGCTTAGAGGGGTGGTTTCTTGTGCTCACACAGCCAGGGTCCATGTGTCTGACTGTCCACAGCTCCTGGGGGGGTGGGGGGAGGGAATGTGCAGTGAAGGTTCGGAGCCCCTGGTTTGGGGCTTTTTTCACTCTGAACCAGCTGCCAAAGCAGGAGACCCTGGCCCCACCTTGTGTGGATTCTTCCCTAGGGTCTGCACTGGAGCCTGGAGGTTCCAAAGTCATCTTTTGGAAAAGCGATGTTTTTTTTCATGTCCTAGTATTAGAGGAGTTGTTGGGAGAAGAGACATTAGTGGGCAAAGATTTTGAGAAAAAGCTGTTTTTAAAAAACAGATTTTGGCTGTCATTCTAGGTGAAGGATTTCCTCTCTCTCTCCCTCCGCAGGAGGCTCAGGCTCTGGAACCACCACACTTGGAGGCAGGACCTTGCCAACACACCTCACAGCCACACCCACAATGACGTGGCCAGTGGTTGTGACTCATCTGCCTCCCACCGAGTCTGTCGAGATCTCTGCAGGAGACAGGTGGCCAGTCATTAAGATAATCTGAAGGTTATCAGTAAGGGGCTACTTACAAGGTGGGGGGCAATTTGGGAACCACGAGAGAGTGCAGTGCCCAGAAGACCAGTGTGTGAAGATGGCTACTTGGAGAACAATGACCTTTGGTCAAAGTCAGCCCGAAGCTACTCCATAGCTGGAGCAGCAGAATAAAAGTCCACCCAGTGCTCAGTGTTCAATAGCTGGCTCTCGGGGAAACATCCTTAAAATTTGTAGCATTTGTCTGTTTTCCTGGCAGATTCCTCTCCCCATCGCCTATTTCAAGCTTCCAAAGTGAGGTCTGGATGCAGAATTGCCGAGAGGTGGACAGTTGGCTGCAGCCCAGCACCGCCCCGGCCTCACCTGTCTCCAGCTGCTCTCCCCCTTGGCGGCACCAGCTGGAGGCCAGTGGGGAGGGGGGCCCGGGGAGGGGGGCCCAGGGAGGGGTCCCCGGGGCTGCCTCATTCTGCCAGGATGGGGCGGCATCTGGGGGGGGGGGGCGCGAGGAGGGGCTTGAACTGAGGGAAGGGGTCTGGGGGGCCTTTTCCTCCAGGCTCCACGGACTCTGCCAACCCCCCACTTGTCGGCTCTGAACCTTGTCCTGGTTGTGCTCCGGAGGCCTGCGTGCTGCCCGCCTGACCCCAGCTCCATGGCCAGAACCAGGGAAGGCTGAAGTCTGAGAGTGGGACACCCCCTGAGGACTGCACTGTCTTCACTGTCTTCACTGCATCACGTGAAGCGCAGAATAAGCAGACTTGATCCAGCCATGGGGAGCCCAGAGCCGAGACTGCAGCCACGGAAAGGACTTGGCAGCCGCACCCGGCACCACTGTCCTTCACTTCGGCTGCCTGGAGTAGAAACTGCTCCAGGGCTTTCCAGAGGAGGGGCTTGAACTGAGCGAATGGGTTACCAGGGGGTAGAAGAGCCAGGAGAAAGCCCTCCCACTCCTGGGGCTGGGGGGCGGGGGGGACTGGAGGGGGTGGAGCCTGGAGGGGTGGAGCTACGGACGGGGGTGGGGCTGGGGGCGGGGAGATAGCGCGCGGTCTAAGCAGGCGGGTTCTCAGCGCGTCCCAGCTCGGGAAGCCTTCGCACAGACAGGACAGTCTTGCGCTCCGTCTCCACTCTGTCCAGCGCCTGCTGAGTCCCCAGCATCAGGATGGGGCGGCAGGGGCCACAGAAGAGGGGGCCACAGTGGTAGGGGTTGATTTGGGGGCACCGCTCAGGCCCCTTTCCTTGGAATCGGCTGCATGCTGAGCTGTCACTGAGACGGAGTGTCTGGAGAGCCATCAAAAGCCACCTCCTTACTCACACTCCCTCTGGCGAGTGCTCTCTGGCCTGGGCGCGGACTCTGCTAGGCTCCGAGGTGGGGCCAGGCTCCGATTCCACGAGCAGCCAACCCGAGGAGATGCCCTAGTGAGAGGCTGCCAGTGTCACCAGTGTGTCTGTCCCCAGACCCGCGCTGCCCTGCAGTTACTGGATGAGCTGAGAGCCCCGGGGACACGCCCCTCCCTCTGCGCTGGCCCCACTCGGCTCCCACACCTGCGTTCTGATGGATGTGACCACTGGTCTCTGTTGTTCCCCAAGCTTTTCCTTGCTGACCTTCACCCACGACAGCCCACAGTTCTTCATGTGCCCGTGCGCGCCCCGCTCCGCCCAGACCTGCAGTCCACCCCGGATGGCCACCTGCGCCAGGACCGCGGCCCCGCACGGTCCCTCTGCTCCCGGAAACGCTCCTTCCCTCCTAAACATCCAGAGCTTGTGCCCCCGACGGGACGCGGATCCCCCAACTCTTTCTCCTCCCCCGACCCCCAGCCAGTAGGTGGTCCCTTCCTGCCCGGCTTCCTTAGTATTTTCACTCTGCTTCATCTCGGCCGCCGCTGCTTGAGGCCCCTACACAGACGCCGGGGATAACTTCTGATAATAACTTTCGGGTGTCGAGCCTAGCACCCTTGTCCTAGTCCATTTTCCAATACACCGCCAGAGAGAGATTTTTAAACATTTAATCATGATATCGCTCCACTCAGAAGCCCACGATGGCCGGTCCGCTTAGCAGTGGTGACATCGGAATCAGCCCGCAGTCAGCTCTTGCCATCCGACCTCCCAACAGCCTTCGCGGAGCGTCCCGCGGTAGTCCCCGCTTCAGAGACGGATAAACCCAGGCCAGAGGGGTCCCCAGCTGATCGGCGGCCCCGCCCTTGGGCCCTGGGCTGCCCGGCCTCTCGGCCTCTCAAGCCTTCTTTGTTCCCCGGAGCAGAAGGGCCCTTTTCATTCTCCAACAGATTCCCACGTGGAGTCCCACAACCGCGTAGACGCCCCGGGAAAGTGAAGTTCTCCGGCTTAACCCCAGGGGTCCCAGGACCCGGGGAGGAGCCCCAGGACCCCAAGCCACGCCCTCCGTCTCTCCAGCCCCTCCCCGGCCCCGAGGCCCCTTCCTCGGACCTGGCACAACTCCCAGCCTGTTTGAAAGCACCCGCCCACAGGCTGACGTCTGGCTCAGCCGATGTTATGGCTCAAAGGAGATCCCAGGCGAGTTATGGCTCAAAGGAGATCCCAGGCGAGTCCCAGCGTTAGGCGGAGGTCCTGCGAGGGCGGCAGGATGTGCCCAACCCAGCGTCCCATGAGAGGCGACTCTTAAGTCGCCGCCAGGCCTGTCCACTCAGTCCATGTTGATAGGTCCTTCTATGTCTCAATCCCACAAGCACAGCAGGAGAAGGTGGCAGCGTGGGGCCGAGAGGGCCCCACTTGGTACAGGAAGGACCGGCAGGGCTCTCCCCTCCCCCAGACAGGACCAACCAGGAAACAAGAGCCATCTCTATGGAAGCTGCTAGTCAGTTTATCCAAACTTGCTTCAGTATGGGTGACTTCCAGGGGTCACCCTTCCAACTTAAAAAGTAACCCCAGGAGTTCCTTGGTGGTGCAGTGGGTTGAAGATCTGGAATTGTCACTGCTGCAGCTCAGTGACACTGCTGTGGTGTGGGTTTAATTCCTGGCCCGGGAACTTCCACATGCTGCAGATGCGGCCAAAGAAAAAAGAGAGTAGCCCACATCCAGTCCCACTTCTTTTTTTTTTTTTTTCTGTCCTTTTTTTGTTGTTGTTGTTGTTGTTGCTATTTCTTGGGCCGCTCCCGCGGCATATGGAGGTTCCCAGGCTAGGGGTTGAATCGGAGCTGTAGCCACCGGCCTATGCCAGAGCCACAGCAACGCGGGATCCGAGCCATGTCTGCAACCTACACCACAGCTCACAGCAACGCCGGATCGTTAACCCACTGAGCAAGGGCAGGGACTGAACCCCCAACCTCATGGTTCCTAGTCAGATTCGTTAACCACTGCGCCACGACGGGAACTCCCCAGTCCCACTTCTGGGTGCGCCATCCCTACCACAGAAGCGGGTCCAGAGTCTCTCCCACCCTTTCCCCCATCCCCCGCACACGCTCCAGTTTGGGGAAGCTTCTTGAACTGCCATGCCTAGCTGGCCCTGAAGCCATTGTCCCCTATAGACCACTGTCCACAGTGGAAAACGCCCTCAGCCTTTGGAAACGAGTCACTGCAGAGAGAGTTATTTGTCCTCTTCCTCCCTGAGGACGAAGCCCCAGAGGAAGGTGCCCCCAGGTGGCAATGGGATTACACCTGCCACCAGACACTCTATGTGACGCTCGGTAAAGCCAGCATCCCGAGCTCCCTTGGCCGAGAGAGTGAGTGATTGTTTTGTTTTGTGTTGTTTTGGGCTGCACGTGTGGCACATGGAAGTTCCCGGGCCAGAGGTTGAATTGGAGCTGCAGCTGCAGGTCTACACCACAGCCACAGCAATACCGCATCCGAGCCGCGTCTGCGACCTACACCATAGCTCATGGCAATGCCAGATCCTTAACCCACTGAGCCAGGCCAAGAATCCAACCACACCCTCATGGAGACCAGTCAGGTTTTTGACCCAATGAGCCACAACAGGAACTCCTGTGAGCGACTCTTTACTGCAGAGAAGAAACCACTTCCACCAACACTACGTGGAAGAATCAATACAGGCTTTCCTCAATATCTAGAAAACATTTTCATTTTGTACATCCTGCTTTTTAGCCTCCAAAGAAAATTCACAGGGCCCTTTCACCAGGGCTGTCACAACCCTAAACCATCATTGCCGTAACGTTTCCACACAGACCCCAGCCATGAAAACTCGTTTTTAAAGTCACCTCAACCTAACTAAATTCTGTCCTGGTCGTCTATCTAAAGTGTTGCAAGGGGACAGTTACACTTGATTCTATTACCCTAAAATTAGCCGTTTATAAGAATGCGTGTCCAGGGTCAGCCTCCCGGAGGCTGAGCTGAGGTCACAGAGGTGGATGGCCTGAGGGAAGTGGTGAGGTTTCCACAGCAGGGTCGGGGAGGCTTGCGTGTCCCCTCGTGAGGGATGTCACACACGTGGTTGGGGTCACGAGGCTCCAGGAGCCAGGGAGGGGCCCCTGGGAAGTGGTGCCCCCTCCACTCCGAGAGTCAGGCTCTCATACCAAGGTCCCATCACACGGAGCTCTGAGCATCCACCTGGCTGGGGCTCCGACTGTAGGCTCACCTGCTTCTTCTGCAGCCGTGCCTGCTTCCACCACCCTCACTGCTGGCGCCCGGGGTCAGGGAACACCCGGGAGAGCATAGTCACCGGCCAGCTGGTCCCTGGGAGCCCCGGGCTGGGTGGTGGTTGGCCTGGTGTTTTGAGAATGCTCGCTGAGAAGACAGACTGAGAAATGGAGACACAGTGTGGGTCCTTTGAGAAGGCCCATCCCATCCTCACCCAGTTCTTGGGAGTTTTTAGGGATGGAGGGTCCAGTGAGGGGGCGCATGGACGCGAGATGGGGACGGCTGGGCGTGACCTGGGGGAGTGACCCCCACTTTCTGACTCTACAGTCTTTTTTCCCCCATGCCCGCAGCATGCCAAAGTTCCTAAGCCAGAGATCGAACCCACGCCGCAGCTGTAGCCAGAGCCATAGCAGTAACACCAGATCCCTAAACCATTGGGCCACCAGGGAACTCCCAACTCTAGGTCTTCAAACACTTTCACTTATACTGTTCCATCTGCCGCCAGCAGCAATAAGACCATTACACAGATGTGGAAACAGAGGCTCAGAGACAGTGTGTGACTTGCACACACCGAGACTGAGTTGAGACGTCATCCAGGCTTTCTGACTCTGAATCCCAGTTTTTAACAAAGCAGGACAAGGGCAAAGCTAGCACTTAGAGAAGACTACTCTTCTGTGAAAAAAGCACGTCATTTTCCCTGTCAAACGTGGGCCCAGTCCCATTTTACTGAAGAGGAAGCAAGCCAGCATTCGGCAATTTGACCAGCTAGAAAGTGACAGGAGCTGGGGTTAAAACCCAGTTCTGCCCGCCTTTCAAGCCACTTTCCTCTCATCTCTGTTAATCAAGTCCTTTAAATGACAAGGGGTTAAGTGACCTGCAGGACGGCACAGCGGGTCAGAGGGAAAGCTGAGCCTGGACGCTGACCCACGACCCCACAGACTCTGGGGCTGTGTTATTATCTCATTGTTGCTGCCCTGAAATCAAACGAGAGCGTAATGAGGGCCTGGCTCGTTCTTTACAAGCAGCTCTGACATTTAGCAGAACTGGGTGATGAAAGAGGCCTGGGACTTCAAAATGCCCCCAAGAATGGAATCAAAGCTTGCGGCCAGGGGTGGATCCGGGGCAGTCCTATATATAGATATATTTGTTCCCTGGCATTTTTGACCAGCTTGTCTGAGCCGCCTGTAAACTCTTTCAAGTCCCATTTCTCCCCTGGCCCCAGGGGCTGTGCTGGGAAAACTGTGGACGCCAAACCACTGCTCCGCTGGTTATCTCCTCGTCTGGAGCAGCCGCCTGGGACTCTGCAAACAAATAAAGCCACACTCCCCCAGTGGCAGCCACCTGAATTGTGGGCACACAGTCCAAGTGTTGGCCAGAAACGGCCCCGGCCACAGAGGCACGGAGCCCCCGAGAGCCGCAGAGAAGGACAGAGATGCAGAGGCTGTTTCCCAGACCCCCCCGGCAGTCCTTACCGCAGCGACGACAGGGGACACAGACGGAGGAGGGCATTTCGACAGATGGTCTCCAACCGGGGAGCAGCAGAAAAGATGCTGACGTCAAGAAGAAACGGGGGCCGTGACCCTCGTGATGACTCTGTTTCCTGTTCCAGGCTGTTTGGCAGGGATTCTGGTCGGAGGAGCGCTTATTCACTGTCAAGATTTATTGATCTCTAGTTTTCCCAATTATTTGAGAACCTGAAGAGATGGGAGTGGCTTACAAGTGGAAGAGGCTATTTCTCAGGACACTGCTTGGGGCTCAGATGCTCTGAGTGAAGTTCTGCCAGCATTTCTTTGCTGTCGCCGTTTTTTATGAAAGCTAATTAGGGTGGGTGGGGGGAGAGAAATTGGATCTCTGAACCTCTTGAGGGTCAAGGATTGGAAAGGAGAGAGGATCCATTTTAGAGTGAGGAGAGCAGAGCCCCAGAGAAAGCACCAAGGGTCACTGTGAACAGCTGTGCAGGTTGTGCGCTGGACAACCCTGGGGCCCCATTTACTTCTAATCTCTTTCCAGATTTGTGCAGTGCCTAATGTGCAAATTGTATGCGATGCTCTGGGAGTCTAGAACCTCATCAGCTCTGAAGCATAAAGATCAAATTAGGAAGTGATCCCAGGCAGGGGTGTATTGCTAACACTGGAGCCCCCCTGACCCAGCCACCCCGATGCCCCGGTGTATCTGGAGGAAGATGACTTCAGGTTTATTTGAGTTTACAGAGCTGGAGCCCCAAGCTCTATTACAGTTTAGGGCTCAGGCAGTTTTTATATGCAGCACAGCATTCTCCCTGGTTTCTCCAGCGCCAGGGTGAATTAAGACAGGTGTACCCCGAGGCCAGTAGGAGCAGATGGCTAAAGAGGAACCACTGCCCTAGAGGACAGTAGGCTTGGCCCTTGAGTCCTGGTACAGCAGAGAGCAGCACCCCTGGGCCAGCCGTTTCCCCTGTTCTGGAAACCCCAGCTGGAGCCTGGCTCCGTCTTGGCAGCAGCAGCGCCCAAGAGTCTGAGTGATTCCACGGGAGAGACAGCCTCAGGGACCGTCAGGGAGCCGGTGGCTCTAGGCTACAGGGTCCTAGCAGAGGTCCCGCTGGGCCGTGCTTGAGTGCCCATCAGAACCGTCTCAAGAATCCATGGAACTCTGGGAGCCTCGAACACGCTGGGGAGGGAGAGTTGGTGAAGACAGATGGGGCCTCTGCAGGGCTGAGCTCTCGGTGTCCGTGAACACGGCCTCATTTGTACCCAAAGGCTCCCAGAGCTCAAGGCAGGCTGGCTGCACAGATAAATTCATCTCACTGCAGATACAGGGAGAGTAGTCCAAATGCTTCATCCTATATTCCTAGGACTCCCAGGGTGGAGGAAAGGCTCTACCCTCTCCCCAAAGAGTAAAGGGGCCTGAGCTTCCCAGGGGTCAGGGTAAACCACGACAGGGTCACGGGACCAGCAGGAGTGAAATGACGGGGCGTCAGGGGCCTGAGAGATGATTCTCGGTTTACTCCCCAGACTGTCCTGACCTGGGGCCAGTTCACGCCTGTCTGAGAAGAGGACCCTAGGGGCTCCGGAGTCTTTCCCTAACTGTTCCCTCGCTGCCTGGCTGGGACAGAAATCAGGAAGAGAATGGACCCCCCCCCCCCACGCCCGCCCCCGTTAGGGTGTGTTGCCTTCAGAAGTCCCTGCTGCCGTGGTCATGGCACAGAGTGTGTGGACATTGTCTGGGCCTCGCTAGAAGGTCCCTGACGAGGCGTCTAAAGTAATCGGAGTGACGGACAGCCTTCCCGGAGAGGGAACCAGAACGTGGCCTCTTCTGTCCAGGACGATGAGGCCGAGAAGGAAAATCATAAAACCGTGTCAGATTCATCCAAAGAAAAGCCGTGGACGTGCAGTCTCAGAGCCGCAAGAAGAAAACTTACGGATGGTTACAAGGGGTGGGCCCAGGACGTCAGGATGGGCCCGGGTCCCCTTTTCACAAGGGAGCCATCAAGGGCAGCTGTGCCCTCTTAGAACCTCCCGTGGTGACACTGCTGTCAACAGACAGGCTTTGAGCGGACTGTTGGAAGGGGCACGCCTCTCACCCACGTCAAAGGTTTGTGCGGCTTGAACATGGTGTGGGGGGTTCAGGGCATTTGGAAGAATGCTGGGGATGCGATAAGCTGGCCTGTTTTCTGTGGACTCCAAACGGATCAAACTCTGAAAGTCACCTGCGAGATTTTTTCGAAATAACAGGCACGCAGTGCCCAGAAAGCATCCGCCTTATGCGTTCCGTGCTCCCTCCCAGCCCCTGGGGCAGGAAAACCCGGAGGACCACACCCTGGCTGGTCCTTGCTGGGGGTCCTGCAACTCGCTGGTGCCACTTGCAATGGAGAATAAGTCTGACATAGCCTAAGAACTATCGGGCTGCCTGCATTACCCATTTGCTGCCTCGAGGATTTAGTTGGCCAGCGAGCAGGATCTGCTTTGTACCATTTTTCTTTTGTTGTCTCAAGTAATTGGCTCCTACCCGTGAGATAAAAACCACTGGCAGGGCTTCAAATCCCTATGCACAGCACACGTCATCTGTGGACGTAGTAAATGCGCATCACATATTATATGAGCTGCTACTTTTCATATTAATGGGATTAAGAAAACCCAAATCTAAGAGAAAATGTTAGCAAGGATTATTGACCCTTTGTCATGTACTTCCTCAATCAACGGATGCTAAGTAAATACAGTTATGTTTATGTCTCAAAATGTAAAAAAACAATATTTATATGCTTTAGTTATAAAAATAATGAATGACTGAGTTCCCATCATGGCGCAGTGGAAACGAATCCGACTAGGAACCGTGAGGTTTTGCGTTCCGTCCCTGGCCTCGCTCAGTGGGTTCAGGATCCGGCGTTGCCGTGAGCCGTGGTGTAGGTCGCAGACATGGCTTGGATCCCCTGCTGCAGTGGCTGTGGTGTAGGCCAGCGGCTGTCGTTGCGATTCGACCCCTGGCCTGGGAATCTCCATATGCCGCAGGTTTGGCCCTAAAAAGCAAAGCAAAGAAAAGAAAAGAATCCGTATTTACCATTTATTGAGTGACTATTACGTGCCTGGCCATTTGTGATGCCCTTCATTTGAAGTATCTCATTTAATCCTCACGACAACCTAACAGGTAGGTTCTAGTGCAACCCCCACTTTACAGACAAAGAGTTTCAGTAACAAGTAACAAGAGGCAGAGCCAGGCTTTGAGACGAGACCGGCCTATGCCTTCAAGTATAAGGAAGCATAGGTCTCATAACCTTTCTGTTCAGACATGGGGTGAAAATATTTCCAATTTTGTCCTTCTGGCCATCTTTTTTTCCATTCTTTTTTTCATTGAAGTGATTTTATGCAGAATATTTTGTTTTGTATTTTAACAAGGCACCTTTATATATCAAGTTTTCTTCTATAGGAGTCCAGCTGCTAAAGGGTTAAGGATCAAGCATTGCCACGTCTGGGGCATAGGCTGCAGCTGTGGCTCAGATTGGATCCCCGGCCTGGGAATTTCCGTGCGTTTAGGGTGCTGCCGAAAAAGAATTTTTTTCCTATAATATCATTCATTGCCCACTGCATGGTTGAATTGGGGGGGGGGGGGCATTTGTTTGTCGTTTGTTTTTACCTGCGGCCATGTCTGTAACCTTTGCTGCAGCTCGTGGCAACTCTGGATCCTTAAGCCACTGAGCAATGCCAGGGATCGAATCCAAATCCTCACGGAGACTCAGTGGGAACTCTACTGTTGAACTGTTTTTATTTGATCACTTCCCTGTTTGGGGACATTTAGACGGTTTCTAAAGGTCATTATTAAACAGTGTCGTGGCAGACTGCAAGACCCCTTATCAAGACACACAGTGTACTTCTCCAGTCCTCCAGTCTTTGCTGGCCATGGGGCTTGATTTGCCAAGAGGACGTGAGTCAGTGCACACCAGCGGAGACTGGAGGTATGGCTGCCCATTGGGGGTGGCTCTCGGGCTGCTCTTGAGAACCCTACAATGGCCACCACCTGACGAAGCCAGTTCACCCTGCAGGATGATGAGATATGTGGCCCAGTCACCCCGTCACCCCCTGACGACAGCTTGCTGACTGCCAGACCTGTGAGTGTGGTTATCCTAGAGCAAACTGTGACCAGCCAACGCGCCAGCTGACCACAGACCCAAGACCGAGCCCAGCAGGACTCGGATAGCTGACCTGGGTGAGAAGAACCACTCAGCTGATCCACAGAATTGTGAGCTGATTAAATGGCTGCTTAAGATCCGGGGTGGTTTGTTACACAGCAAGCCCACCTGACACATGTTGCAATGCATCGTCTCGCACATACAAGTTTGAGAGTAGCAGTTAGAACATGGAGAGATGGCGCGAGGCGTGGGGATGGGACGGAGGCACAGATGAGCCGATGTTTAGGACGGACACGGGAGGCTAAGAACACGCGAGGATGTCTGCGTGCACCTGCCCGGTGCCTTTCAAAATCTGAATGTGTTTGCTGGCTCACTACACTGCGCCCGGACGCCACCTCTCAGCGAGCGCGTGCTTCACCGCATGCTCACCCCCAGCGCGTACTATTCTTTCTCCTCTTCTCCCGCATGTAAGTGAGCCTGACCTCTGCGTGCTTCAATTTCACGCTCTGTGACTCCTGGCGGGGTTGAGTTGGTTTTCCCAGACTTCCTCTGTTTTTCTTCTCCCCATTCATGTCCTTTGCCCATTTTACAGTGGATATTCCTCTTTTTCCTCTTCAGACAGTTTGTCACAGGTGTTGCACAGGTTTCCTTCGTTTCCGGTTTGCCTTTTAATGATCTGTACACGGCCTTTCAAGTCAACTTGATTGAGGTACAATTTACATGACTAAAATGAAGTCACTCAAAGTGTGAAGCGGGGGTACTGACAAATGCATACGCCTGTGTAACCACCACCACAGCCAAAACAGAACACTCCCATTACCCGTAAACATCCTTCCATGCCCCTTTCGGCCGGTTTCCACCGTGGCCCCAGGCAACCACTGATCCACCTTTTCTATCATAGACCAAAATTATCTGGGCTTTTTGAGACACAAAATGTTTGCTCCGCTTTTTATTAGTCCAACCCAACAATCTCTTCCTTTAAGATGTGTTCATTAAAAGAGCCCTTCCCACACTAAAGACTATACGCAAATACTCACCTGTGTGTGCTTGTGCTCATTTTTATACTTAACCTTCAGTTTTTACGGGATTTATTTTAATGAGTATGGTGAAGCATCTATTCATACTATTTCCAAGGAGTTTAACAATTATCTAATGTTATCTTTCTCTCTGATTTAAAGATGCCATTTTTAAAAAAATCATACATTGAATACAGGCACACACACACACTTGAATCTGTTTTGATCATCTTTTTTGATCCCAAGTTACTGCAGACTTTTATCACTGCAATGGATTCACAGTCCTTGGGGGTAACCGGCAGCGTGAGCTTGCCCTCCTCCCAATCACTGCCTATCATCCTTTTCAATTTTTTCTTGGCCATTTTGCCCATTTTTTTCTTCCCAATGAACGTATCATTTCATCAGGGTCTAAAAAAATGCCTGGGAATCAGGGTCTTTAATCACTCTTTACATTGTTATTGTGATTTGCATTTTCACTTCTTTAAGTCTCATTCATCCCCGTAGGTTGCAGAATTCCTAAGGACAATATAGCCATTTCTTTCTCTCTTTCTTTTTTGCTTTTTAGGGGCGCACTTGTGGCATATGGAAGTTCCCAGGCTAGGGGTCCAATGAGAGATACAGTTGCAGGCCTACACCACAGCCCACAGCAACGCTGGACCCTTAACCCACTGAGCAAAGCCAGGGATCGAATCCGCAACCTCATGGTCCCTAGTTGGATTCGTTTCTGCTGCGTCACGACAGGAACTCCAGCCGTGTCTTATTTCATGTCTCTGACATCTTCGCAGTGCCTCATATATAGAAAATGCCCAACAAGTGCATGGTGACACAGCAAACACTCCCCAGAATTCTACATTGCCAGAGTTTGTTTTTTTTTTTTTGCTTTTCAGGGCCACACCCGCAGCATATGGAGGTTCCCAGGCTAGGGGTCGAATCAGAGCTGTAACCGCCGGCCTACGCCACAGCCACAGCAACGCAAGATCCAAGCTGCGCCTGTGACCTACACCACAGCTCATGGCAACGCCGGATCCTAAACCCACTGAGCAAGGCCAGGGATGGAACCTGCAACCTCATGGTTCCCAGTCGGATTCGTTTGCGCTGCGCCACGACGGGAACTCCCTAAAATGTATTTTTAAACTACCTATCAAAGGAGGACAATCATAGTGGATGCTGTACCTCTGATTTCAAGATCTATGTTCAAAACTCAGGTAAATAGTGTAAAATGGAAATATCAATATTTAAATGAGTCTATACAAAAGAAATTTATAAAATTAAAAAATAATAATGAAATCAGCGCCAAAAAAAGGGGCCAGCGTCTTTTACTGCCCTTCACGAACACCCTTACGTTGACTATGACTAAGTCTAAGAAGCCGTCACTCGGACTTTGCATCATCTTGCTCTGTGTGTGTGTGTGTGTGTGTGTGTGTGTGTGTGTTGAAACCTAGTTAGTTGGCTTCTATTACAGGAATATCTCCATATACAGATTTAAAAAATATACAACCTTAAGAAAAGTGAACTAAATCTTTATGACTGATTCATAGTCTTGACTCTTCAACCTTAGCAGTGTCCATTTGCAGAGAAATCTACAGTATTACGGCTGAACGTGCCCCCAAGAGCCCATTCCTCCACTCAACTGACAAGAAAACGGAGACACTGAAAAGCGAGGTCGGTCGCCCACCTGGTTGACTGCACACCTGGGACTGGATCCGGCGTCACCTGCTCCCAACCGCAGGGCACTCTGTGACAGCAGCCTGTGCTGTTGCAAAGTTCTTGACCTCTTCTCTAAACCAGATTAATTTAAAGCTACTTTTGTAGAAGCAACGCCTTGTAAAATTTCAGCCCTTGTTTTGGGGGGTGGGGAGATGACGTCGTGAAATCAATCAGATGACTCACAAGGGCCCCAGAACTCAAAAGATGAATTTTTGCTAAAAGATGAACTGGCTCCTTAAAAAGAGCAACATCACTTTCAAAACAAAATAGCAGCCCAATCAAGCTCCTGAAGATCATACATAAGGGACATCAAACGTGAAAAGGGGGAGAAAGAGAGAAAATGCGGCCCCGAGCACCAAAGGAGAGGAACTCTCCAGCAACAGGATACGTGACAGCAATGGCGGAACCCATCAGGCCGCAGAGAAGGTGGGGACAAAATGCCCGGGAGGCGTGCTGGGCAGGACCGGCGAGAGAGGAGAGAGAGGGTGAACCCTGCCGGAACGACGCCCCTCTCAGAGGACTTCCCACCTGATTTCAGCCGCCGAGATGAGCGGGGTCGTTGCCTAGACTCAGCAGAAGACAGCTCAGGACCCAGCGAGCAAGTGATGGAACCTGGGGGGAGGTACCCCCTGGTCAGGGGCAGCCGCATGGTCACGTGAGCCAGGAGCAGGGAGGCCCGAGAGGAATGCCAGGCGGGTGACCCTCGGCTCTTTACGACTAGCGGCGCCAGGCAGGAGTTCATCGATCCAGGCACTGCAACTCAAGCAAAAGGAAACTACATCACTTTTCAAAAATTTTTATTTTTTTGGCTGCGCCTGAGGCAGATGGAACTTTTCAGGTCCAGGGATTGAAACCTCACCACAGCAGGACCCAGGCCGCTACAGTGACAATGCTGGGTCTCTCCTCTGCTGCACCACCGGGGAACTCCTACGTTTCACTTTTAGAAAAATGAACCCCCAGAAGAGCCTCGACTAGAGAGCGACCTCTCTGTAAGGATGGAGCTCTAGGAAGTTCCAGACCCACGGGTACGCAGTTTCCTAACACTCGATAATTGTCAACAAAATGCGGCTCAGCCCAGCCTTTTTCTTCTTTTTACAGGTTGGACTAAAGAGAGTCTTTTCTCAACCTAGGGACAAAGTAACAAATATGGAGGTTGGTTCTGGGAAGCCAGGCTTCTCTGGCAGGTCTGAATCATTTAGCTTGACACATCACAATGATTAGTTTTTGAAAGAAGCAAAGCTGAGTCCAAAACCAAACAACGAAAAAAGTGATTCTAACTCCCGTCATATGCAAAACCAATTCTAGGGCAGACTATAGATTCAGACTCTAGAAAACAACAGCTAAACATCTTCGTGACTCAGGATAGACAAATATCTCTCAGACAGAACACACGGAAAACCCAGATCTTAAAGGGAGACAGATAATCTGGACTGTGCTACAGTCTAGAACTTCCGATCAACAAAAGCCACTATGAGGAGAGAGCGTGAAAAGGCACGCCACGGAGTGGGAAAAGGTATTCGTGATACGTATGCTCAATGAAAGCCTTCTGCCCAGAATATATAAAGAAATTCTGCAGGAGTTCCCATCACGGCTCAACGGTTAACGAATCCGACTAGGAACCATGAGGTTGTGGGTTCGATCCCTGGCCTCGGTCAGTGAGTTAAGGATCTGGCATTGCTGCGGCTGTGGTGTTGGGAGGTGGCTACAGCTCCGATTAGACCCCTAGCCTGGGAACGTCCATATGCCGCGGGAGCGACACTAGAAAAAGACAAAAAAGAGATCCTGCAAATCAATAAGAAAAAAAAAAAACCCAACTTTAAAAAAAGAGGTCAAAGTCTTGAAGAGGTATCTCATCAAAGAAGATATGCAAATGGCCAGTAAGCATAAGAAAAGGGACTCCGCCTTACTGCTCAGCAGGAAAATGCAAATTGAAACTCTGTGAGGTTCCAGGGCACATCTGGCAGGAAGGACAACATTCAAAAGACAAATGTGGAGTTCCCACTGTGGTACAGAGGGTTAAGAACCTGACTGCAGTGGCTTGGGTCACTGCAGAGGCTAGGGTTCTATCCCCAGCCTGACACAGTGTATTAAAGGTTTAGGCACTGTTGCAGCTGCAGTGTAGGTTGCAACTGTGGCTCTGATTTCAATCCATGGCCCAGAAACTTCCAAATGCCTTGGTGTGGCCATAAAAGAAAAAATAATAATAATAATACCAACAGCTGGTAGAGACATAAAGCAATTAGAACTCTAACATCCTGCTGGCAAGAACAGAAACTGGTACAACCACTTTGGAAAATTCTAGGACAGTATCCACTAAATTTGAACCCACCATCCAGCAATTCTACTCTTGGTTTGCGTTATAAACGTGCACGTAAGGGCATGACCAAAAATCCCCATCGAAGCATTCACTGATCCAGTAAGGAAGGTTATTCATTACAGTTCCAGCCTGAGAGCCAGCCAAGTGTCCATCAACAACAAGATGGATAAATCGTGCGGCGGTCACACAATGGACTACCACGCAGCACTGAAAAGGGAGGGACTGCCATCACCACCACATGGAGGAATCTCTCAAAACATGACTTGAAACCAAAGAAACCAGACACAAAAGAGTGCAGACGACCTAATTCCACTTAGACAAAGTTCAGAACCAGGTAAACTCTGATGGCGGCGGAACGAAATGGCGGTTCCCTTTGGGACGTGGGTGGCTGGTGACCGGGAGGGACGCGGAGGACTTTTTGGGCGTGGATAACAGTCTACCTTCTGATCTGGACTGGATGATCCAGGAAGGTCCACTCTGAGGAGGCACCGAGCTCTGCCTTCACGATTTGAGCACGTCTTTGGAGTAGTTATGCTTCAGTTAAAAATGTATCTAAGACGACCTGCACAACAACACGAGTGTGTGAGTGTGTGACTGTGTGCGTGCACATGCACCTTCCTGAACTCTACACTTCAAAACGGTCAAAATTTATGACAAATTGCTAACTTTTATGATATATGTATTTTACTATGATTAATTTTATTATTTATTTATTTATTTCGTCTTTTTTGTCTTTCCTGGAGCCGCTCCCGCGGCCCGTGGAGGTTCCCAGGCTAGGGGTCTAATTGGAGCTGTAGCCGCTGGCCTACACCACAGCCACAGCAATGCCAGATCCAAGCTGCATCTTCGACCTACACCACAGCTCACGGCAACGCCGGATCCTTAACCCACTGAGTAAGGCCAGGGACCAAACCCGCAAACTCGTGGTTCCTAGTCGGACTCATTAACCACTGAGCCATGACAGGAACTCCTAATTTTAAATAAATTTTTCCAAAAAGAAGGACCCAACATGGCTGACACCTTGTCTTTGGACTTCTGGCCTCCGGAACAGTGAAAGAATAAATGCCTATCATTTCCAGCCGAATAGAATGAAATAAAATAAACTGCAGCCCGTCTCTCCCCCCACACAGTGTACTATGTCGCTCATGTAACAATGTCCCTACTGGGCTCCACTGAGCTCTTGCATCGGTATTTTCTTAAGCTCAACTTGAGTTTCTTATATTGGTAGTATCTGTCCCCCAAGATAGATGTTTTCTAGTACAAAATTTATCTCAGCTTATTTCATTTTATTCTTTTTGGCTGCACTCACATCACACAGAGTTCGCAGGTCAGGGATCAAAGCAGTGCCACGGCCCAGCCATGCTGGATCCTGAACCCGCCTTGCCACCAGGGAACTCCAGGCTTCAAAACTGGAGGGCGTGCCCCACCTCAGTGCCTGAGGCCTGAGGCCCGAGCGCACAGCAGAGGCGCCTGAGCCCCGCCAGCCAGTTTCCCTCGTTCCCCATGGCGTGAGGTTGAACGGGCGCCAGGGCTGATCTCAGCCGCGGTCCCCACAGACCGGGTCCTGACTGCACTGAGGGGCTGACCGGACCGCAGCTCCACCAGGACCCAGTCCCGGCTCTCCGCTGACCTCACCAATACATTCTTCAGAGCTCGCCTCATCCCTGGCAGGAAGTCTAACGGGGAAGAGCACGAAGCTGAGCTGGTCAAACCCCCATCCAGCAGACGCTGGCCGGGTCTCTGTACCTCTGAGGCACTTTGCCAGGTTCTCTAAGTGTGGAAGGGTGCTCTCGGCTCCATGGAGAGGTCTCGGGTCTTAGAGGGGTCAAAGGGTTACCCTGCAGGGGCAGTCTAGGGCCTGGGTGCCCCCCGGAAGGAATGCGGGGATATGGACCAAGGGCAGCTTTCTGCGCTGTCCCCCGGCTGTCCCACCTCGCTCCCCGATGGTTGCTGTGTCTGCTTCCCGAGCCCTCCCTCGGAAGGGGAGCGGCCAGGAGAAGCAGGGCCGGGCAGAGAGGTTGGGGGTGGGCAGGGCGCAGTAAGGGGAACAGACACCCCTGGATTAGCTCCATGCCAGTCAGTCTCCAAACCAGCCCCTTTCTGGGAAGAAGCTGTGCTGTCGTGGGTTAGTTTCTCGTCCAGCAACAGTTTCCTCCACCCACCTGTCCGCTGCGGAGCAGACCCCCGATTTGGTACCCAGTCGATCTTCCTTGACACATGATTCAGGGGAGGCCCAGCCACAACCGGGGCCCTGGCCCGGGCAGAGATCCCGAGTGGTCCAGGCCCACCGTGGGTTCCTCCTCCCTTTGCCAGGGGCTGGTTCAGGCTGGGTGTCTTAGGCTGCTTATCCGAGCCCCGGGGCGTCTGAGGGGGCTTCTGGGGCAGTCTGTTCTCTTTACAGAGACTATGGATCACCGGGCAAGCACTGCCTCCAGCCCGGGATAAAGCCAACACCAGGGGTGGCCGGGCAGAAGGAACCTGGCCCGTTCTGACCTTGCAGCCCTGAACTACTCACCTCCGGAGACTGACTCTGAGCCCTTGTGATAGGACAGAGTACATTTCCTTATGATTTAAGCCTGTGGGCCACTGGGCTTTCCCACCACCGCAGACTAAGGAACCCCGATGACACAGAAACTCCGAGCAGAGTTAGACGCCCCCACAATTGTCCCGGACGGAAGTGGGGCTGCGGTTCCACAGCCTCTGTTTTGGGCCCGGGGTGCCCGGCTCTCCTGTCTGCACATTGGCACATAACACGTCCGCTTGGAAGGGCCACACGGCACAGAAAGCAGGGGGCCAGCATTTGCCTGCTCACTGCCTGGAGAACTTCTCTTCGTGAATCCGTTTCAGCTCAAAAAGCAGCCTTCTTTCTGAACTTGCTGCTCCTCCTTTGAAGCCTCTTTGAAAAAAAAACCTGAAATGAACATCATCGGCCATCGGAGGTTGAACATGAGCCACAGGGCATCCTGGGAACGCACTGGCCACACCCGGCTGCGGCCAGCGGGGCACCCGGCAGGGACCCCACCTCAGCCCCATCCTGAACATCTCCTCCAGCAAGGCTGGGATGGGATCTGCAGGTCCGAGGAGCTCCCCGGGCGACCCTGACGTAGGGGGTCTGGGACTTGCTTTGGGGCACCAGGACTGAGGCCGACTCCTGCTTCAGGCGCAGGCTGGGGTAAAGACACCCCGGCTGCCTGCCTGCCCTGCCTCGCTGAATCTAAGCTTCTTCCTGTGTCCAGCAGAACGGACCATAGGTGGCTCCTGCCGCTGTGAGGGTGAAACACGGAGTGCAAACTGTACATCCACACGTGGCCACACCTGTGTGCTCACTGGGTACTGAGAGTAGGCTCTTGGGGACCAGGGTCTGTCCCCCTTGCTCAGGCTGTACCAGTGTCTGCTCTCCGGTGGGTCCAGGCCTTCTGTAATAAATAAGCCCAGCCGGCCGGGCTCTCCATCACCTGCGCGGTGCACTCCTGGTCCCCTGGCCAGCCTCTGGCTAAGGCCGGCCTGGGTGTCTGACCACTGCTCCCCGGAAGCAGCTCCTAACAGGGAAATCGAGACAAAGGGACGGTCCTGTTTGGGGACGCACATGTCAGCCCTTCCCTCCTCCATGGGAAAGGGGAGGGGAGGACCTGGGGAAACCCAACTCAGCCGACCCAGGCGACGCAGCCTCCACACCCGCACTGAACGCTTACTATGCCCTGACGCTGGGCAGTGAATCTGGGTCTGCCCCTGGCGCCTGCCACCCCCTCCATGCTTCCACTCGTGGGAGCTCCCCGAGGGCCAGAGTCTGGAGGAGGAGGAGGTGACGGCACCTCCAATGGCCCAGATCTCCCCGTTTCACCTCCCTTCCCGAGACCCCATCTCCTCCAGGCTCCAGGCGGGGCTCACACTCCTCCTGCTTTAGGCCTTGCCCTGTCCTGCTCCTCCCGAGGGGCCCGGCCCTTTGCGATGCACAGGGTTAGGGTGTAGACCCCATGTCTCGGCCAGAGCCCACTGGCATTTCCTAGGCCGTGGGGACATGTCCTGGGGAGGCACTGCCCAAGGGAGCCGAAGACGGAAGCCTTGGCCGTGACCACCCTCTTAGAGCCGCCTGGAGGTCTCCCTACCTGCTTGTCCCTGCATCACATGCTCCGTCCTGGTCTCAGAGTGGCTCAGGGCAGCTCCGGGGGTGGCACACACAGCTGGCTGCTCATCGGAGTGGTGGATGGGCAATGGGGGAAGGGCGCCCCCTGGAGCAGCCTCACTTGGCTCCAGTCTTCATGGCGGCAGCGGGGCGGGGGGCGGGGGGCGTTGGGAGCCTCCTTTCTGTCCCCAAAGTGATCTCTGCGGGGGAACGGCCGGCCCATGAGCGTCTTCACCTTCTCCGCCCAGCTGACTCTCTGCTCGGCCTTCCCTGCCCAGGGCGCCACGTCCTTTGACCCCTTTGTGCCTTCCTGTCCCTCCCTGATCTCTTGACAGTCGTTGGCTGTGCTCAAGACCAGGCATTTCACGTTAGTAAGAGTCTGAGTGACGCCCAGAGGCACAGCAGTACTTCCAAGCTACCGTGTGATGTGTTTCTTTTAATAGTTTCCAAGATTCAGCTGTTCAGTGGACAGTGGGGCCCAATTTAAACACCCTGCAGCTGTGGGAACACACGTGGGAAGGGGCCGCCCCCTGGCCCCGGGGCACTGAAGAATGTCACCTAGACACAGAGTTTCTGGAACTGCCTACAGGGACAGTCAGGGACTACACAGCCTCTGCTCCTGGGGGAGCCCTGGAGGGCCCTGAAATGTGCCCTCCGGGATGGCACTGGGTCCCCTAGCCACCCCCCCCCCCCGGCTGGCCCTCTGCCTCCTTCCGAGCACCCAGGCAGCCCCATCCTCTGAGCAGGCTGCGAGCCAGGAGGCCCCTGGGCGGGGCTGTGCCATCCCACTGGCGCGGGAGGTTGATCACAACCGGCGGCCCCGCGAGGCACTGCTCACAGGCTCCCCTCTGCTGAAGCGCCTGCGTCCTCTCCGGCTGCACTTGCAGCGCGTGGCCGTGGACTGCCGAGCACCCCGGGTTGGGACTCAGTCGAGGTCTCCACGACCCTTTTTGCCGTCTGACTACTGGGCCCCTTTCCTCAGCGAGGGGCGGGGGCACCTTCATCTAGAGACGGCCGGTCACTTGCCGGGCACCATGCAGACTTTTATAAAAGAATCACATGTAGACCTCGAGTCACTTCACGAGGCAGGCGTGGTCCCGCCCGTTCCACGGACGAGACGTGCCGGACCCAGGCAGAGGGCGCGACTCAGGGCTAACCTGAGCCCTGATCTTGGCCACCCGCTTCGCGTCCATTCATCTTGCTTTGGTGTTAGCGCCGGGCACAGGGCCTTGCGCATAAATAACTCCCAATAAATGCATGGTCTCGGAGTCGAGAGAGAGCCAGCTGGGCATCTGAAGGGGTGGAGATGCTGGCACAGCTTGCGGAAGGGGCGTTAACACTTTAACAGGGAGGATAAACAGAAAGAAGAGCAGGGATCCATCTACTTGGCAGAAGGGGCCCTCCTGCCCCTTTCCCTGACCGCCTGGTCAGAATGGGACATGTGACTGTTTTCCCTTTGCTGTCGCAGGAGCCAAAGGTCCTGCCTGGCCAGGGGAGCCCCTGGGGGCCCTGGGACACCTGGCTCGCCCTGGTCCTCAGCTGCCACGCCCTGTGCGATCATCACAGGACAAGAATCTCTGTGGCATGTACGTCTTTGGCCCCGTCCCTCCCGCCTCAGCACCACTCCTGGAGTGCAGCTCCTCCCTGGAGTCAGGGGGCCACCAAGGCCACCGCCTAGGTAGCTGCTGTGACCTCAGCAAGGGATGCCTGCCAGCTGTCCCCTCCTGCCACAACTCTGCTTCTCTGAGTCTGGCAGTGGCCGGAAGCCAGGAGCCCTCCCTCCACCTCAGTCCACTTCGGGTGCCACCTCCATCAAGCCAGGAGCCAGGCACAGTCTAGGGGTCCGGCCCAAAGACTCGGCCCCTGTCGAGGGGGGAAACGCCCCGCCAGGCTTCCTGGGGCCCCGGCACCTACTGGGAAGTGAGCATCTTCCAGCGGGCGGTCCTTAAGCACACGGACTTCCTCAGAGCTGCTCCACGGGTGGCGGGGTGGGGGGGAGCGTCCCCATCACATCACACGTCCCCCCCCCCCACCCCAGCGCCCTCCTCAGCCTCGCTGTCTACTCGTTCCGGCCCATTCCACGAACCGCAGTTCTGTTCTCACCCACGAACATTCCGTAAGGCCTCCTCTGTCCAGAACTTCCGCTGAGTCACAGCTGGGAGCCGGCTGCACGGTGTCCATTCTCTTCTCTAAACCCACGTTCCTGAGTTTGGCCATTTGACCTTGACCCGACTGATTTCAGAGACTCCGGCCGGAACCCGGCAGGAAGCCGAGGGCTCTGAGCACGACGGCTCAGCTTCAGGAGAGCTGCTCAGGCCTGCAGGCTCCCTGAATGCCAGGCTCTGTCCCCTCCTGGCACCTCCCACGGTGAGGCTGGGAGCGCGTGCCTGGCCCTGAGGCCCCACGGCAGCGGGATGCGGGACAGGCTACCGTGACTTTGGGCTGGAAGCCGCGTCCCTGGCGTGTGGCCCTGGAGCTTGGCTCCCACCTTTGCCACACGCTCACGCAGATTCTCTTCTGGGTTTAGAGATCTCCGAGCAAAATGAGAAAACAGGGTTCTCTTCTTCTGCTTCTCTTCATGTAAACTTTCTTCTTCTTGGGCTCTTTTTTTTTTGGGGGGGGGGGCAAAAGAAAATTAATGGAAAGAGGGCCCAAAGCAGCAGCAGCCCTGGCTAAATTGTGGGCCCCCCAAACACAAATACAGTTAGAAATAAGTGCAGCCCTCTCTGTGCTGCTGTGTGATTTTGAGTAAGTTACTTAACTTTGCTGGACCTTATGCAGCTCACAGGATCCAAGAGTGCTGCTGTCAGGAACAGCTCTTTGCGGCGTGTGTGTGTGTGTGTGTGTGTGTGTGTGTGTGTGTGTGTGTGTGTGTGTACGTGTGTTCCTGGATTTATATGGTTCCCAGAGCCTACCTACCCTTGAGCACTCAGTGAGGCTGTTACCCACACCGCGGGAGGTACCGTGGTGCTGCATTCAAGGAGCCGAGGTTGCTCTTCTTTTCCACTGTTCCAGAAAGCTCGGGGAGACACAGAGCTCTGTTGTTAGCCAGACCTCCCCCTCTTCAGCGGGGTGGACGCTCCGGGCACACGTGCAGCTGAACGGCAGCAAGTCCCTGGCTTTGCCCGTGGACGTGCCAGGGCCCTTTGGCAAAACTCCCAGTTGTTCTTCTCTCTGCTCTCCAGCACGAGGGCAGAAGAGGTGGCTGGATGCCCTTGCTCAGGAATCAGCGGGAATGAGGCACACGAGTGCCTTCCCCAGCCCGCTCCCACTTTGCAGGGAGAAGCGGCATTCGACCCGTTACGCCGAGGTCGCCGCTTGGCCGTCTGCTTTCCACCTGGATTCACACCCCGCGCGTGGCAGAGCGCCCAGGCGGGGGAAGCAGGAGAAGGAAGCCGAAAGTTGGAACCTGCAGGTCGCAGAGCCCACGCCGAGCAAAGTTTTACTCCCGAGCGCCGGCGGGCGGGACAGCGGCCCGGGAAGCACACATCTCGCCAAGAAGCACTGTGTGTCGCCCAGATATGATTTCACTCCTCACAGAGCATCGTGCTTCAGCTTCGGGTGGGGTAAGGAGGGGAGCACAGGGCAGACCTCCAGAGGGGTCTCGGACCTCACACCCTGTCACTCTCCTGCCCCCCCTTTCACGGGGATCCCCTGCCCTCCTGGTTGAGAAAGTCACCGTTCTCCCCTAGAGACAGCCCCCCCTGGGGTACCTTCATGGATCAGAGCCTAGAAAATGGCATAGTGCTCTTTCTGGCCAACCAGAGTGCCCCCCAGGCCAGAACCCCAGCCCAAGCCATGGAGCCTTAGCACCAAGTCACAAGGCTCATCCGTCTTTATGAGTTTGATCTTTTACATTTAATTAAAAGAGGCCACTTTAGCTTACAGGCAATGTTAAGTCACTAGTAGCCACGGGAGACAGGAGGTCACCAGTGTCCACTGATAACTGATATCCAGCAATGATCCCCAAACCTCATTTTTTCTCTTTGTCTTTTTACAGCTGCACCTGTGGTGCATGGAAGTTCCCAGGCTAGGGGTCAAACTGGAGCTGCAGCTGCGGGCCACGGGATCTGAGCCACGTTGGCGACCTCTGGCACAGCTTGAGGCAATGCTGGCCCTAACCCGATGAGCGAGGCCAGGGATTGAGCCTGCATCCTCATAGACACTGTGTCGGGTTCTTAACTCACTGAGCCACAGTGGGAACTCCCCCATACTTCATCCGGCTCAGTAATTCCAGCATCCCCTCCAGGTCAGCGCCATGGGAGCCGCAGGATGTAGCACCCTTGCCTGGCTTGCAACCCCTTCTCCCTGCCTCCGTTCATCCCCCAGCAGAAGTGCCAAGTCCTGCACAGGCCCCGGTCAGAGCGCCAGCCAGCAGGGAGCCGCTATTTTCCACAGCAGAGAATCATCCAGCCACTCTATACGCATGTGCCCACTTCAAGTACAGCAAACACCCCCGAATCCAAGTCTCACGACCTGCGAATGAATGCACGGGGAGTGTTACAAACAGGGCTTTGCTTCATAAACAGACTCACTGTGAGATTCTTTAGGCCACAGGTTATCATCAATTTCTGTAGGTTCTCAGATTCTTTAAAGGAATTAAAGAGTGTTACCGATCCTTCCCTCAGAAAACTGTATTCACACAGGAATTTGTAAAATTTCACTTACCATGTTGTACATTTCAACAGCTTGTAGATACGGTGCCATAATTAGGCTTAATGTGAAGAATAAATAGATGTGCTTTTTCCCTTCTATTAGCTCACAAGCTATAAGAAAGGAGAGTAATGGGAGATAGCATGAGAAAAAGAATGTATGCATATGTGCGACTGGGTCACTCCACTGCATAGCAGCGATAGCTCAACACTGTAAACCAACTCTGCCTTAATAAAAAAAGTAGAAAAAGATAAAGAGAGAGAGACAGAAAGAAAGAGACAGACAGGAAAAAAGACAGGAAGGAAGGAAGACTAAATAAAATGACAGACATGCCAGGAAAAAAAAGAGAGCACCCCATCTAAGACTGGCTGTGTTAAGGGCTGTGATAAAAGTACCAAAACCCGCCACAGATCCACAATTTAAGTTAAGTATTTCATCAGATCGAGTGGACAGTATTAACCAAATTGTTGGGGTTACTTTAAAGACGACAGTCTAATATCTTTCTAAAATTTACTATCCGTTATTAATACTCGAAATCTAAGGAGCGCCTCTGCAGAGCGACACGAGAAGGCAGAGAAGGGATCAGTCATTTCCGACAAGAACGCCGCTGTCAGCAAGCCATCACAGAGGAGGTGCCATTTAAATGGAGCCCTGGGTGTAATTTGAAAAGAACTTCAGTAGGTGGCAACAGACAGAACACGAACACGTTAGGAATCGCGACCCCGGGGAAGGTGAACCAGCAGCAAAGAGTCTGTCTCTCTGGAACTGAGAGCCATCAGCATCTGTCAAAATTTAGACGCACGTCAAACGCGCAGGTGCTAAGTCTCCTCGGAAGCCACGTTCCCCGCCTTTCCCCACAGCCTCATCATTTCACCCAAACGCTTGTGCGGCCTCCACAAAGGGGCCTCTCAAACGCCACCTGGAGGGTTCTGTGGGTGCTCCGGGCCTGGGGCAGGGATGCCCCCTCCCTGTGGCAGGAGATGGAAATGAAGCGACAGGTTGACATAAACGCACACACACGAGGAAATGCCGGTGGGGACCCCAACCCGGGGAGGGAGGCTGCGACGTCCCAGAGGTGACCGAAGTTTTAGGGGAGCAGTTCCCGCGGTCAGAACAGCCGCAGACGGAGAATTTCACTTTGCGAATCCGACACGAGGCAAATTCAGCCTTCACAGCGCTTTGCACAGAAGGGCCTCGAAACAATGATTTCTTTCTTTCTTTTTTTTTTTTTTTTGGTCTTTTCTTGGGCTGCACCCCTGGCACATGGAGGCTCCCAGGCTAGGGGTCCAATCGGAACTGTAGCCACCAGCCTACACCATAGCCACAGCAACCCGGGATCCGAGCCGCATCTACAACCTACACCACAGCTCACGGCAATGCCGGATCCTTAACCCACTGAGCAAGGGCAGGGATCGAACCCACAACCTCATGGTTCCTAGTCGGATTTGTTAACCACTGAGCCACGACGGGAACTCCAACAATGATTTCTTGAATAGCTGAAAACTATGTCAGGAAAGAATCCCCAAAGTAAAACTCCTTCCCCCCCTTCCCTTAACAAGGGGACCTGGACATCGGCTCGGTCAGTTGTCTCTTTTTTTAATCAACATTTTCTTCGGAATCTTTAGACCAGGTGTTTTGAAAAAATTAGACCCTTTTTAAATTAGAACTGCTTTTGTTTCAAATGAAATCTAACAGAAGACTCCTGGCCAGTGGGAGCCGCTCCGATTGAAGCAGAGCTGGGGCAGAGGGGGCAGCCCTCCTCCACGCCCGGGCCAGCCGTGGCCCGCCAGCGACAGCACCGCGGGGCGGGGGGGGGGGGGGGGGCGGGAGGCCTTCAGTGTCGCAGACCGCGCCCCAGACCTGCAGAGCCAGAACCTGCCCTTTGACAAGATCCGAGCTTGTCACACAAACGCACATGCGGGTGTGACGGGCTCAGCTCCAAGCACCCTGCAGCCCTGCGCAGTGCTTACCAAGAGAAGCGTGGGACCAGAGGTTGAGGTGATGCTCGTTTAGAGGGAGAAATGAATTACCAGTGACACCCTTTCCTCTGGCAGCTTATGACGCAGGGAGAGACCCATGGTTGATCATCCCCGCCGGAGATCAGGTCACCCCTCGGGCCCGCCGGCCTTTCCAGGAGTCGCAGCATCCTGCCTCTGACACGCCAGCTCTGCTGCTGGTCCCTGCCTCGGGGGCCTGTCCTCCCCGATTTAGGCAGCTGGAATCTGCCTCTTCTCCCTCGTCCACAGTGGGCAACAGCTGTGGTCCCTTTAAAGATGCTGGCCTTCTGACCCTGGCGCATTTTTCTGGGCCACTCTGGGGGACACGGTGAAATGATCAGGCAGGTCATCTTAACACATTCAATTGTCCCACCTCCCTGGGTAAACACATCTAACAACTTCTGGCATCTTCATTTAATTTCATGCCAGCAACCTACATTTCAGTCAACCAAACAACCCAACAGAATCTTCCCCAGCTGTTCAAGAATAAAACAGAATCTGGAACAAATGTACCCATACTGACTGATTCCATCCCAAAATCATTGCCGAGGAACTGTGAGCCTGAGGTCCCTGGAACTAAAGTTGTTGATTTATATAGCTACTTGATTTATATAAAAGTAAACAAACAAGCCAATGAGGCTGTTTGGCCAGGTGGCTGGAGGCCATTATACTGACCCTGAGGGCCGAGCTCACGGTTTCAGCGTCAAGACCTCTCGCCCTCCCCAGGGCAGTTCAGAGCCATAGAATGAGGGGTAAGCGCTTCCGAAGCAAGATGCTGTGACAGCAGCCCGGCTGCACAAGATCATGCCCCTCTGGCCAGCATGAAATTAAATACCCGGTCCTGGGGTTCTGGGTCCTGGCTCCAAGACAGTGTCAACACCAGGGGCCCCGGGGATGCCCGGGGGTGGACCAGAGAGACGGGACCCTTGCAAAGGTTACGTGATAAAAAAGTTTCAGGTTGTTCTGGTTGCAGCTCAGCGGGTTAAGAACCCAAGGTTGCCTCCATGAGGATGTGGATTCAATCCCTAGTCTTGTTCTGTGGGTTAAGGATCGGTGTGGCTGTGGCTGTGGCGTAGACCTCAGCTGCAGCTCTAATTCGACCCCTAGCCTGGGAACCTCCACAGCCTGCAGGTATGGCCGTAAAAAAGAAGAGAGAAAAGGTTCAGATCAATCTGTGTCCCCTGGGAGCTGGATGTGCCGTCCTCTGAGGTCACCGTCCTAGTTCCTGGTCTGTACCCTGGAACCCACGTGCTCGGGGATCCCCACGTTGCCCTGGGGACCTGAGGGTAAGGGTTGAAGCCCCGAGGGGAAGCCTATGGAAACCCCCCCTCCCAGCTGCAACCATCACCGTGGGCAACGCCTCGTCCAGGGGGGATTTCTAAGCAGATCACCCTTGAAAGATGCAGGCGCGGGGATCCTCTGAGCTGCGGCGAAGACCGGCATATCCCACCGAGCGCCCGTCCGACGGGTGCTCACTGCAGAGGCACCTCCGGGGGAGAGTGTTTGCTGGAGCAAGACGAGGTAACTGCCAGGACCTGGGGGACAGCTGCCGATCCAGAAGACGCCCCTCCTCTCTCCCAGAAGCAGAGGACACCAGGCACACCTTCGTGTCACCTGGCAAGGACGACAGTTCCCTTGCACTACCTTCTTCAAGCCTTCCACGGTCCTGGGCCTCTGCGTCATGTTCGGCCCAGGGAACATTTCACCACCGACCCACCGCGGCGATCATACAATGCCGACAGGACTCGGGAGCAGGAAATAGCAGGTTCCGAGGTACCTCGATGCGACACAGGTACCCTGGAATGTGGGAGGTGAGCTCCTGAAAGACGTTACAGTGCGGCGGGAGGTATACTCAAGTTTCTGGCACACAGCACGGCAATGGGGGGCGTGATCCGTAGCCTCTTTGAAATTAAATACAAGTTCTGGGCCTCGCAGCCCCCCGCCCCCCCCCCGCCGCCGCCCCGCCCCGTTAACAAGGCGCAAAGCCTGATGAGTATCTTGTTATGGCGACAACTTGCTCCAGCCTTGGTCGTACCTGTCCAAGTTGTTTACCAGGTAACCATGAGGTAGCCAGTTCCGAGCGGGGCCCGAGGCCAGGGAGGGCGTCTCCAGGCGGCTCAGGCTGCGGAACCAGCAGCCTCATCACTTGGGAGCTCGGACCTCATATCTCAATGTGTGTGTGACCAGCGGGGCTGCGCTGAGCCCGCGGCAAGATGTGAAGGAGGAAAGTGGCACAGGCACCCGGGGTTTGGAATAAATCCATGCCAGCTGCCTGGAGGCTTGGGCTTGCGGCTCCCTTTCAGAGTCCGAATGCACACGAGGCACGAGAGGCGCACCGTGAACTTGTCATGCTGACCCGCCAGTCCAGCGGTCCTCACGCGCTACGGCACTGCAACAGCAGCAGCAGTGGTGTCCACACAGACCCGAGCGAGTCCTGAATGCAAGCTGCGAGTCACTGGCATCCACCAGCGGCTCCTGGGCCTGCAGCGTCACCACCTCGCTCCCAAGCTACGCCTGTGGCCTCTAGTGGATGTTCTGCAGGACCAGACCGATGGGGGAGAAGTAATTCAACTTTGGTCATCGGACAGTTCTGCGTGACACGTGGATTCTCCTCCGAGGAGGACCAGGCAGCATTGCGTCCCCGGCTGGAGGGGGCCTGGACACAGCAGGAAGAGGAGTTGTCTCCAGAGCGGAATTTCAAGGGGTCCGTCTGATTGTCCACTTTATCTGGAAGGCAAGGTGGCTGCATGGGTGGGTCTGTGCGGACCCGTGAGCAGTACCTGAGCGTTTGGCCAGGTGGTCAAGGGCATGGACACCTCAAAACAAGAGAATTACTGGCAGGGATGCGCGGGAAAAATACTTGCGGGCGCGTGTCCCAGAAGGGTCCGGAGCACGGAGCTGCTGGAACTCATGCGACAGTCACCAAAACACAGCTGGTGTGGACCGGTCTGCGGACCTTACTCAGCCTCCTTCTCCGGTCGCCCCTCCTGGGAGGAGTGGCCGGTCACCCGCACAGCTTGGTGGCGTCGGATCCCGCTCATCACGGCAGAGCCAGTGTGTCCTCTTCATGGAGTAGATGCTTTCGAGAAACGGATCTGCTTGTCCAGGCTTTCCCTCCGTCTTCCAAAGACAGCAGCAGAGGCTGACAGAGTTACGTTTCATCTGTTATTCCACTCAGCATTGCTTCTGACCGAGGAATTAGATTTCACACCAAAAGAGGCGTTACTGGCTTTGCCCAGGGGATCACTGGTCTCACTGTGCTTCTTACTACTTAGAAGCAGCCTGTCTTTTTGCCATTTCTAGGGCCACTTCCCGTGGTATTTGGAGGTTCCCAGGCTAGGGGTCTGATGGGAGTTGTAGCCGCCGGCCTATGCCAGAGTCACAGCAACGCGGGATCCGAGCTGTGTCTGCGACCTACACCACAGCTCACGGCAACACTGGATCCTTAACCCACGGAGCAAGGCCAGGGATCGAACCCGCAACCTCATGGTTCCTAGTCAGATTTGTTAACCACTGAGCCACCATGGGAACTCCAGAAGCAGCCCGTCGTAAAGAATGTAGACTTGCCTTCGGAAGAGTCACAGGAAGAGATGCACCATGTGAGGCCGCCCGGTTGCCCAGGGGGTAGGATGGGTCCTGAACCAGTGGCCGATAGAACGAGAACACAGGAAGAGGGACAGCACATCTCACTGTCACTCTTACAGCCAGACCGCAGGCCGCTCATGCCTAAGGGCTTCCATCACCTCCACAGGAAAGAATCCCAGCCAAAGGAGGATCGGATCAAAGGCAAAAGAAGCCCAGAAACGGGAAGAAGAGAAAGGAATTTCTACCTGCTAATTATGGGCCAGCATAAGGACCAGTATTGTAATAGGCACTCAGGCATTTTCCTCATCTCTCTGCCAGGTGCATACTTAATGCGTGCTCATCCGCTTGCCTTTTCTCCCCACCGCGTCATGTTACAAAGTGTACCGGCACACCGTGGAGATACCACGGGTTCGATTCCAGACCACCACACTAAAGACAATACTCTGACAAAGTGAGGCACACGAACTTTGGGGTTCCTCATGCAATAAAAATTACGTTTGCAATATACCCTCATATAGTAAGTGTGCATAGCATTATGCTTAAAAAAAAAAAAAAACAACAGAGTGTACATACCTTCATTTAAAAATGCTTTCTTGCTAAAAACGCTAACCATCATCTGAGTCTTCGAGTTGGAATCTTTTTGCAACAGTAACACCAAAGATGACCAATCTCAGACCCTCTAACAAATATAATAATAAACAAAAAGTTTGAGGCGCTCCTGCTGTGGTGAAACAGGTTCAACGTGTGTCTACAGCGGCAGGGACGTGGGTTCTATACCCGGTCAGATGCAGTGGGTTAAGGATCTGGCACTGCTGCAGCTGCAGCTTAGGTTGAAACTGCGGCTCAGATCTGATCTCTGGCCCGGGAACTCCATATGCCTCGGGGCGGCCAAAAAAGAAAAAAAAACAAAACAAAACGGAAACTATTTCAAGAGTTACCAAAACACGTCATAGAGACATGAAGTGAATAAACGCTTGGAAAATGGCACCAACAGACTTGTTCTGGGGAGGTGGCCACAATCTTCAATTGGTAAAACTCTCGATTATCTGTGAAGCGCAATAAAGCAAAGTGCAGTGAAACCAGGTCTGCCTACATATTGTTGGTTGTTAACGGGGTACTTTGACGTTGGGTCTCAGGAAATCAAAACGTCAAAACTGGATTGCGAATGAACTGGACGAGGAGAGAAGCCCCCCCGCTCCGCCCCCAGCCCCGGCAGGGCAGAGGGCCTCGGGGTGGGGGAGCAGGGGTTTCCTTGATGAGGAAAGGACGAGCATCTTGGTATGAGAGCAGAGGCTTTATGTCAGGGAAGCGTGTTGCTATTGCTGTTGGGGAGAAGTTCGACCATTAAGTAGCCCACAGGAGGGACCCGCAGGCCGGCTCTCCCAGCATCTATCCTGCCCCCTGGTGGTGTGCCAAGGCCAGAGAGGCAAAAGCTGCCTTTCCCGGGTTGTCCAGCCATGAGGACCTGCCAAGGTGAGACCCTCAGGCCGGATGTGAATTGGAGGCAGGGAGAAGTAGAAAGAGAGGCAGATGTGAAGCAGCCACGTGGGAGGTGGAGCTGGGCAGCCGCCGTTACCAGCAACCTTCCAGTACTGCGGGGTCAGCGTCCGCGCCTGTGCCCTCTGCAGCCCCGGGGCAAAGCTCCCACTCAGAGCAGAAGCTACAACCAGGAGGCTGGGGCCGAGAACTGTTGCACCTCCCAGACAGAGCCCAGCAACTGTGCGAACATCGAAGACCTGGTACCAAATCCCCTTCAGCCTCCGCTGTCCAGAGAGGCTTCTGTTCTTGGCCACGAGCCCTGGCTGATGCTCCGGGAGGGGCCACGGTTGACAATAGAAGCTCCAGCATCATCAAAACTGCCTTCCATTCATTTGGGCCCTGTGGACTATTTGTGGACACTTGTAATGAGAAATAAAAAGAATAAGCCTATTATGTAAAGGGCATTTTTCAAAAAGCTTCAGAAAATGCATGGGTCTGGTGAGTCATCCTGACCCTTTGCCTCCACAAATGACTGTGTGTCCGGGCTCCAAGCGCGCACTGCGTTTGTCTTCAGTGCTGTGCGGTCACCACAAAGAGAAACGTGCCCGCGAGGCCGAGGGGCAGCCCGCCCAGCGCTCTGGGCACCAGAGCAGGTGGCCTGGGTTCAAACACTGGGTCGACCGCTCGCCAGCTCCGAGCCGTGAAGTGAGTCACTCCTGCCTCCCAGGGCTTTCTTTCCTTCCTCTGTCAATCGGGGATAATTATAGCCCCCGCAGCACAGGGGGGCTGTGAAGGGGAGCTCGATGCCTGTGCGTGAAGTGCCGGGAACGGCGTCTGGGGTCTCGGAGGCGGCGCTCGCATTTGCTCTGTTTTTACTATTTCACGTGGACATGCTGGCCTCTGCACTTACCAGCAAAAGGGAGGTGCAGCAAGAGGGACGTCCTGCACTGTGCTGGAGACAGTATTTTTAGGTGTCAGATGTCCCCTCGGCACGGCTGCTTGTAAGAGCAGGGATGTCAGGCAGCGGCCCGAGGCTGGGCAGCCTGAGGCATCGCAGGGCCCTGAGAACGCGGGTGTCTGGGACAGGCTGCGGCAGCCGGGAAGCGTGCTGCCCCGGGATCAGAGAGCCGCAGGCCGGGCTGCCCTCCACCAACCGCCAGCTCCTCACGGCGAGCGGCAGCGTCCAGGGCCTCAGGTCTCCCGCTACTGAGCAGCTCCATCAGCCAGAAACAGGAAGCCCAGAGATGTCACCAGGCTCAGTGCCATCGCGGGTGTGAATGTCCTCTGAGAGCTTCACAGGACACGGGAGGGTCCAGACGCCCGCGTCTGCACAGCCAGGGCAGTAGCCACCAGCTTCATGTGCTACTGAGCCCTCGCACTGCAGCCCGTGGGTCCGAGGCGCTGGGTTTTGCATTTTGAGTCTTTTTAGTTGGGGTGGCTGTACAGAGCCACACATGACTCCAAAAAGTCAGGGACCGTGTCTGTCCTCTCCCCACCGAGGCCGGGATCCCAGACGCCTGGTTGTCACCTGGTAAATAACGTGTCCCTCAACAGATGTCCGGATGACACAGGTCTGGCAGCCATCGCCCCTGTCCACGTGAGAAGTGGATGGTGGTGTCTCTGTTAGTGCCACCCAGAGCAGAGGGGACTTCTCAGGATAGTGTGCCAAGGATGGCAAAGGAGAGACGGGTAGACGCTGGGTCTAGACCAGTGGATCCTGGCTCCTCAGGTTGGCAGGTGAGACATCACAGGTCATAGCGAGGTCACAGCAGAACCTGGCAGGGTGTCAACGCTCTGCCAGATCCTACTGGAGCCATCTGAAGCAAAAGGCAGCACCTGCAGCTCTTCTGCCTCCAGCTCCTTGGCTTTCCTGCCCGGCAGTAGCCGGAGAGCCAGAAGCACCTAAAAGCCGGCAGATGTCCCCAGCCATGGGACAAAGGCCACACCTGCACGCAGCCCCCCTGCTGTGGGCTGGGCCACTGTGAGCTGTAACCCAGGCTCCAGGTCCCCTGGGCTGAGCAGCCCTGATGACGGCTCTCCAGGGAGCCTTCCTTGGTGACAGCGTACAGAAATCCTTCTCCAAGGACCCACACCACGGAGGGTCTCTAAGAGGACACTGCTGAGAAACTGAAAAGAGGCGGAGTAATCAGTGAGAGCTCCGACTTGCCACCCTTGTCCACGAGCGGCTCCTGCTGCAGCCAGGACGTACTCTCAAGCTGACCCAAGTCGGAGTACAAATGTCACGGGATGAGCCCAGACTCAGAGCAGGACGTGGGGAGAGTCTGGGTCATGTTCCCCTCATCGCCACAGGCAGCGGGTGGTTCACAGGGCATCATGAGAGAGATGCTCTCCTGGAGAGATGGTACTAGAACCAGGCCCCTGGCCACAGGCAGAGATGCATAGACCCGGCCTTTGGCTCCCCTCAGGGGGGTGTGCACCTGGAGGGCCCTGCTCTCTGATCTAGAAAGCGCAGAAGCATCCTGTGCTGGGACCACACACACTTCTCTTTCAGGCTCTGCAGACCAGACCAGGCATGTTTTCTGGCGGCTGTACCCGGTCACTGTGGTAGTCAGGATTCTCCAGAGAAACGGAACCAAGGGGATGGATGGATAGATGGATAGATAGAGATTTACATTAAGGAACTGGCTCATGCAACTGTAGGGGCTGGCAAGTGTGAACTCTGCAGGGCCGACAGCAGATCGGAGGCCCCGGGAAGGGCTGATGTGTAGCTTGAGTCTGAAGGCATCTGGAGGCAGAGGCACCTCATCTTTGAGGGACCTCAGTCCTTTTCTCTCAAGACCTTCACCTGATTGGGAGAGGCCCACCCTCCTTAGGGCGGGCTCTCTGCTTACTCAGAGTCTACAGATGTAAATGCTCATCTCATCTAAAAGGAATAATACCTGCACGGCACCATCGAGACCGATGTCTGATCCAAACCGAGGTGCCATGGCCTAGCCACACTGACACAGAAAATGAACCATCACAGCCACCCTGACGGTTCTCTGCCCCTGAGTGTTGGATGCAGTCTGTCTTCTTCACAGACACTGGACACTGGACAAGTTGCTGTATCGCAGCAACGAGCCTCCACTCCACGCGCTTGATCTCGTTTCATTTCACCCTGGCTCTTCTGCTTTCTGACCCGAGTCCCAAATCTTCCTGGCTGTGCCTTCTTTGGGACATGTGTCTACCATACAGACTACACGAAACAGGAGACACAAGAGTGTAGAGGCTGGAAGCCTGGGATCCAGAGTCAGACGTGTCTTTGGATCCCAGATCTGCCCTCTACACAGGATGTGATTTGAAACGGGTCATTGAGCCTCCCCGAGCCTCTCCCGGCCGTAAAGCTGGGCACATGCAGCAGCTTCAGGATGCGGGAAAGGGTCACTGGAATCGGACTGCTCATGTTTCCTGCTGGGCTGCCGCAAGCCGAGTACCGTGGCGGGCCCAGACATGGCAGTGGCAGAGAAAGAGCAGAGGCCTGCGTCACGGGACCGTCAGCCAAGAGTGGAGCTGGCACGTGAGACACCTGTCACGGTCCCAGACACATGGTCTGCAGGAGCTGTCACTCTTGCCTGCTGAGACCTTTGATGGCCAACAAAGGCCTCCCCTGACCGAGCAGAAAACCACTGTCCATGTCCCGAGGAGCGTGGCTGGAACACGCCATCTGCGCTCATTCAGGGGCCATCGTGGTCTCCAGCGGCTCATGGCAAAACGAAGGTATGGTCCCCGTGGGCAGGTAACGTTCATTTGACAAAAAGGGGAACACGGCAAGGCATTCGTCAGGGGAGTGACCTGTAATTGGCATCTGTGGCTTTCCTTCTCTCATGCAACTAGGATTTACGGCAGCCACACCTAGACATGTGATCTGAGCGTATCTGGGGGACACAATGATCAAGGGACAGGGGAAGCTGGGATGGTTCCAGTAACTCATGCTTTGTGGTCACCTAGAAACAGGCTTAAGGGACCTGGTCTGCCAAATCCTTCTGGGTTTCACTCCGAGCAAGAAGTTTCTCCTTTCATGTCTTATCAGTGTTGTTAGGACTCCTTGATGTTTACTTGATTGAGTTCATGTGCGAAGTTCAATGGCAAACAGATAGGATCCCGGGCCTGTGAGGCCTCGTCAGTGGGGAGACAGAGAGAAACAATCGCTCCAGTTTAATCACAGATGGTCCGAAGGAGAAGCGTGGGAGGTTAGAAGACATGACAGGGAACCCAGTTTGGGTGGGCGGCCTAGACATCGTAGCGGTCAGGGCTCTGAAGGGGATGGAACAGTGACTAATTCTGGACGGATTCGGCAGGGAAAAAAAAAAAGCAATCGGGTAGGCCGGGGATTGCTGGACAGGCCAGAGAACCTGGCTCAGAGTCTCCACAGCCAGAATGGACACACACAGTCACACCACGAAATGGGCTGGTGAGGACACTGCTGCCCCAGGGCGCCTGACAGCTGGCACCCAGACCTGGTGCTGCAGGCTACAGACAGCCACCCCCTCCTGACTCAGAAACCTGGCTCCCTCTCCTTGGCCCCTGCTTCTTTGCAGCACTAGCTCCTGAGCCAATGTCTGGGAGGAATCCCTGGACAGGTAAACGTATCTGCCCCCTTGCAGCAAAGACTAAGACTGCAAATGTTCTGTGTTCTTAACAGAGCTAGTTCCCCTTAAGCTGTAAACGCCACACTGCTCTTAAACTTTGCAAGAGAAGTTGCTCCATACATTTACTTTGGAGAGAACTGAACGGAATAAAACAACTGCCACACAGAAAAACAGATTTGATAATTAGCACTTTTTTTGAAGAAGGAACAACACAAGATGTCACCATCATACGCTGATTGGACAGTGTTTTGGGAGTCTCCCAAGTAAACACAACTGCACAAAAGAAAGAAGAAATAAATGGTGCAAAAACTGGAAAAAAAGAACTAAAAGGATAATGTCCAGACTTAGGTTTTCATTTTGGAAAACCTAAATTTATTTAAAAGTAATAAGGAAAAATTAGCAAAAGAGATCAGTATGGTGGCCAGTTATTAACTTAAGAAGTAAAATCACTACATGTACAAATAATTCATGTACAAATAATAACCAGTGGAGGAGTTCCTATTGTGGCGCAGTGGAAACAAATCTCAGTGGGCTAAGGATCCGGCATTGCCATGAGCTGTGGTGTAGGTCGCAGACGCAGCTCGGATCTGGTGTTGCTGTGGCTGTGGCGTAGGCCAACAGCTGTAGCTCCGATTCAACCCCTGGCCTGGGAATCCCCATATGCTGCGTGTGGCCCTAAAGAGAAAAAAAAAAAAAAAAAGTTGAAAAATATAATGAAGGAAATATAACATTTATAATTGAAGCCAAAATTATAAGACATATAGGAATTAACTTTTTAAAATGTGCCTGTTTTTACAGAAATAAAATAGTAAATCTCTACTAGGGTGCACAGAAGAATTAAATACTAACAGGAGAAGCACACTGTGTTCTCAGACAGCTCTGATGTGGCAAAGATGTCAAATATCCTTCATCCATAAAATTCATGTGAACCTTACAAAAACACCAACAGGAGTTTTTTTGTTTGTTTGTTTGGTTTGGTTTGGTTTTTTTTGCCATGCCTATGGCATATGTAAGTTCCTGGGCCAGGGACAGAACCCGGGTCACAGAAGGAACCCAAGATGCTTAACCCGCTGCACCAGGTCCTTAACCCGCTGCACCACAAGGGAGCTCCAGGACTCATTTTTTATCATCTCAGCCAGTGGTTCTCAGGTGCGGTGGCTTGGCCCCCGAGAGGACATTTGACAAAATCTCATGAATGCGGGAGGGGAGCACCACTGGGTTCTAGCGGGTGGAGGCCAGGGATGCCCATGTAACCACCCTTCAAGGCCAGGACCGCCCCCACGGCAAAATGCTAACAGCGCCGAGGCTGAGAAAGCCTGAGCTAGAAGAACGGGCCCTCCAGTTCCTGTGGAGGGGTGGGAGGAGGTAGGGGTCATGAAAGCCTAGTCGGGAAAAGTCCTGGGGGAAAGCATGGATAACGTGAAGGAAAATGCCTACTTAATATTCAGCAGCATCCTGCAGCACCTTCAGTGGGTGAAGTGTAGGGTTCTCACTTGGTTCCCCTGGCAGACTTTTGGGGCCAGTCATTCCTCACTGTGGGGGGCTGTTCAGTGCACTGTAGGATGCTGAGCAGCATTCCTGGCTGAAATTCCATTTGTGTCCCTCTCCTCTCGGTTGCAGCCATCAAAAACGTTTCCAGACTTTATTAAGAATCCTCTGGGGGCGAAACTGTCCTCGATTAATAGCCCCTGAAGCAGACAAGTTAATGCGACTGAAGAGAGGATCCAGGGATGGGCCTGCGTACGTGTGGGCATCTGATGCCATAACGTCAGTGTCTCAGGTCGGTTGGGAGAGATCAATCAACAAAGAAGCAAGAGCAACTGCGGGGACGAAGAGCAGTCCTTCACACATGGTGCCGAAACTTCGGACACCCGTGAGCCGAAAAACGAGCGCTCGCCTCATCTCATGTCTCACATGGAAGTCGCCTAGACTTCCGACGTCCCTGCCCCACCCTCACAAAGGGAAAGCTGAGCACACGGAGAACCCACAGCTCCTCGTAGATCCTTGAGAGAATGGTGGTCGCAGGGCAGGCGGCTGCCCCCACACTGAGAGACAGGGAGGTACAGAAAGTCGCAGCTGGGCCCAGAGAGCCACAGCCTACTGGAGGCTCGAAGCCCCCGGGGCCGGCAGCTGAAGGTCAGGAAAGTTCCGTGGTAAGGGACCACCACTGTTTGAGGCTGAGTGGGAAGCAGCTTGTGGCCCAAGGGGGGCCCAACCCTGGGGGCGGGGCGTCCAGCAGGTTCTCAGGGTGAAGGTGAGAGAAAAATCCCCTCCAGCCCCCACCAGGGGCAGAGGAAAAGGAGCCACTTACAAATACACCCAGAGAGCCCCCTCCTGATTCGCAAAGGGCTTCCCTCAGAGAAAACTGCTTTACCAAAGACTTAGCAAATGTGAGGAAGCACAAGCCTCCCTGTCCCACCGGGGAAGAGGAATAAAAAGCTGAGAAGCACTTGTGAAGGTCACGGCTCAGGGGCGTCGTCTCACCCGAAGACTGAGTCTCAATCACAGGACTCGCTGCACCTTCCCACCAAATCCATAGCATCCTGTCTATTAATGTCTGCGGGACGGCAGCTGAAAGAACCCTAAGGCTAAGATCCTTTTAAAGAGGGAGTCTCCAGGGAAACCCCGAGACAACTGAAAACACAAAAACAAAGGCATGGGAGGCATCGGAAGGCTCTGACAGGTACAGCTACAGCTGCACCAAACACCAAATAACTCCTAGCCAGATAAACAGAGACCTCCACATTAAAAGCCTTCTGGTCTCAGCTTCTATGGCCATTAAATAATATCTAGCTTTAAAAATAAAATTATAAGGTGTGCTAAAAAATTTTTTCATGTCTAAATAAGAGACAAAGAACCAGAACCAGACTCAGAACCAGACTCAGATATGACACTGCTTTTTGAAATTCGAAGACGAGGAATTTAAAACAACTCTGATTAATATGCTAAAGGCTCAAATGGAAAAAAGCAGGCAAAGGAAAGAGCAGATGGGTGATGTAAACAGAAAGAAATGACATGTAGGAAAGAATTTAAGGAAGTCCTGGAAATCTCAAACACTGCAACAGCGATGAAGAAGCCTTTGCTGTGCCTGCTGGTGAACTGGACACAGACCAGCCAAGCATCCATGCGCTCTGAGCTAGGTCGGTAGAAATTTCCAAATCTATGAAGCAAAGAAAAAAGAATAATTAAAAAGAAAAGGGGGAGTTCCTGTTGTGGCTTAGTGGTAACAAACCTGACTAGTATCCATGAAGATGTGGATTCGATTCCTGACCTTGCTCAGTGGGTTAAAGGATCCAGCATTGCTGTGGCTGTGGTGTAGGCTGGCCGCTGCAGCTGTAGCTGCACCCCTAGCCTAGGAACTTCCATACGCTGTGGGTGCGGCCAAAGAAAGAAAGGAAGAAGGAAGAAAAGGGAAGGAAAGGGGGAAAGGAAGGAAGGAAGACAGAAATAGGAAGGAAGGAAAGAAAGAAGGAAGGAAGGAAGGAAGGAAGGAAGGAAGGAAGGAAGGAAAGGAACATGATATCCAAAAGGTTTTGGGCAATTACAAAGGGTATTAGGGCACATGTAATGAGAACACTACAAGGAGAAGAAGAGGAATGAGCAGAGGACATATCTGAAGTGATAACGGCAGAGAATTTTCAAAGTTAATGACAGAAACCAAACTATAGCTCCAAAAGGCAGAGAACACCAAGCAGGATAAATAATAAAAATCTACACCTAGACAGAGCATATTCAAATGGCAAAAAAACCAAAGACAAAGAGAAAATCTTGAAAGAACCTGGAGTTGGGGAAACTTCTTACTTATAAAGGAGCACAGATAAGAATTACATCAGACTTCTCCTCAAGCTTTTTTCACAGATGGCATGATTGACTGTGGACGAGATCCAAAAGAATCGACAAAAACCTCCTGACACTAAAAATCAATTATAGCAAGGTTGCAGGATACAAAGTTAATATACAAAAATCAATTGCTTTCTTATACACCAACAATGAACAAGTGCAATTTGAAATTTAAACATAATACCATTTACATTAGCACCCCAAAAATGAAATACTTAAGTATAAATCTAACAAAACATACACAAGATCTATACGAGGGAAACCATAAAACTCTGATGAACAATTTTAAAGTAGACATAAATAAATGAAGAGAGATTCCATGTTTATGGATAGAAAGATTCGCTATTGTCAAGACATCAGTTCTTCCCATCTTAATCTATAGATTCAACGCAATCCCAATAAAAATCCCAGCAAGTTAATTTGCGGATATTAATAAGTAGATCTTAAAACTTACATGAAGACAGAGGACCAAAAATAGCCAATACAGCAGTGAAGGAGAAGAACAAATTTGAGAAGTGACAGTACCTGAATTCAAGGCTTATCATGAAGCTAGAGTAATCAGGATAGTATGGTTTTGGTGAATGGATAGACAAATAGATCAATGGGAGAACAGAGAGCCCCATAAATAGACCAAAATAAATACAGTCACCTGATCTTTGACAAAGGAGCCAAGGTGACACAACAGAGCAAAGACAGTCGCTCACACCCCTCACAAATATCAGCTCAAAATGGATCCCAGACCTAAAAGGAAAATGCAAAACTGCAAAAACCCTATAAGATAACATAGGTGAAAACCTAGATAACTTTGGCCATGGCAATGACTTTTTAGATGCAACAGTAAAGGTTTGTTTGACCCATGAAAGAAAGACTCAATAAGCTAGACTTCATTAAAATTAAGAATGTCTGCTCTGCAAAAGACAACATCAAGAGAATGAGAAGACAAGCCACAGTCAGGGAGAAAATATTTGCCAAAGACACCTCTGATAGAGGACTGCTATACAAAACATACAAAGAATTCTTAAACCTCAACAATAAGTCAACAAACAAAAGTTCAAAGACCTTAACAGATACATCATCAAAGACCACACACAGACGGCAAACAAGCAGAGGAAAGCACTCCTCCCATCAGACAGCCGCAGGGGAGTGCAAATTAAAACAGCAACGTGCTGCCTCTGCGACCTATTAGGATGGCCAGAATCCGAAACACCGACAGCACCGATTCTGCTGAGATGTGGAGCCACGGGAATTCTGACTTATTGCTGGGGCAAATGCAAAATGGTGCAGTCACTTTGGAAGACAGTTTGGCCGTTTCTTACAAAATCGAACTTAATGTTACCATGTGATCCAGAAAGCATAATTTTTGGTAGTTACCAAAAGCAGTTGAAAACTTATGTCCACACAGAAACCTACACGAGGATGGATATGGCGGCTTTATTCATAAATGCCAACATGTGGAAGCAAACACGATCTCCCTTAGTAGGTTATTGGGTGAATAAGTTGTGGTACATCCAGGCGATGGAATATTATTTGGCACCAAAAAGAAATGCGTGATAAAACAGTGAAAAGATAAGGAGGACCTTTAAAAGGGATATGACGCAATGAAAGAAGCCCATCTGAAAAGGTTACATATCGTAGGATTCCAACAACATGACATCCCAGAAAAAGGCAAAACTGTGAAGAGAGTGAAAAGATTCGTGGTTGCCAGGGTTGGAGGGTAGTGGGGAGAAGGATGAAGACGGAGCACAGAGGCTCTTTAGGGCAATGAAAATACTCCGTGTGATGCCAAGGTGATGGATACACGTCATTACATGTCTGTGCAAGTCCGCAGAATGTTAACCCCAAGCGTGAGCTGCAAGGTAAGCTATGGACGCTGGTGGCGATGACGTGTCATAACAAATGCACGCCTGGCGGTGGGGGGGTGTAGATAATAGGGGAGGCGGGCATGTATAGGAACGGGGTGCATGGGAAGTCTCTGTACATTCCCCTCAACTTTGCTGTAACCCCAACACTGCTCTTTTAAAAGCCTTAAAAAAAAATGAACACTTTGCCATTTATCTTGTCATCATATAAAAACAAAAATAGGCACACACCTAATAAAATACATACAGGATCTATATGAGGAAAACTACAAGCCTCTGGTGAAAGAAATTAAAGATCTAAATGAATGGAGACATATTCCAAGTTCACGGATAGGAAGAAAGACTCAATATGGTTAAGATGCCAGTTCTTCCCCACCTGATCTATAAATTCAACACAATCACACTAAGCATCCCAGGAAGTTATTTTGTGGATGTTGAAAAGAATGATTCCAATGTTTTCCTGGGAAAAGACCCAGAATAGCCAACACAATACTGAAAAAGAAGAGAGTTCGAGAACAAACACGACCTGGCTTTAAACTTACTATAAAGCTCTGGGAATCAAGAGAACATGATGATGAAAGAACAGACAGATGGAGCAGTGGGACAGCATTCAGAGCCCAGAAATAGCCCCTCACACACAGAGTCAACCAATCTTTGACAAAGGAGCAAAAGCACGTCAACGGAGAGAAGACAGTCTTTTTTAACAATAGTGCTGGGAAAACTGGAGTCCTTATGTAGAAAAACAGAAGGTTCCATCTGCACTGAGAGCGTCCCAGAGTTTGAATGACTGGTGGTTCAGTCTTTCCTGAGAGCAACTGCAGGAGGGGGCGGAAGGAAGTTCGCACGGAGCCCCAGGAGTTGGTTTGCTCCGTTTGGGTGGAAGTGTGGGCGGGGCAGCTGGGAAGAGGATGTTTTTGGAAAGAGAAGAAATGCTCAGACTGGAGACTCCTACCCCATCTTACCACGCTACACCCTGCCTCACCCCATCTTCTGATGACATCTTTCATGAATCCTTAATTCCAGAACGCCTCGCCCTAGAAAGCTTGCTCCGGTACCCAGTTCACCTGGGCAAGCAGGAAAGGATAGCTCAGCACCCACAAGCCTAGAGCCCCGGGGCTGGCATCACCCCAGTCTGCCTGCCGCCGGCTGGGACGTTGGGGTCCCCGCCCATTCCTGGTTGAGGGCCAACAAGGAATTGAGGAGTCTGACCCTCCTCCCTGGGTCCCTGTCCTCTTGGGACTTCACCCTGCTCCTTTTCCAGGAGGGTCTGCCCACTGGCTCTCCATCTCAGTGCCATAGATGCATCTTGGGCATTTGGGTTAATAACTCTCACCAAAGTGCTTCCTCTTCCTCTGAGAAGTACTTCCCACACTTGGGGTTGACAGTACCTCAGGTCCAGCCGAATAAGGCAGCACATAAAATGCCTGCTTATCCACCAACCAAATCGCTTTGCCCTTCAGAAAGGGCAGTCTGACAGACTAGCACCTGCTGGCCTTCTGATTCCTTTAGTCCGGAGGTCATGAATAGTAAAATATGCAAATAGCCACTCTCCCCCTGACATTGGTCAAGACTCTATTAACTGAGGTCTTACCTGGAGCTGCCCTCTCAGCCTAGTGGACAAATCTGGGTTCTAAAGCTGACTCAACCCGCCTGGTTCCGGGCGGCATCTCCGCAGGCAAGGCGGTCCTTTGGAGTTCAAATTCCTTGCACAAACAGCACTCTGGCTTGACACCCTTTTGTGAATTGGTGAGTCTGGCCATCTGAGACTAAACGCTGCACTTGTCCAGGCTGCAGAAAGACAGCAGAAAGTGGATTTTCCATTTCATGTTTGTGTCGTTCAATTCTTCCTGCACCAAAGCCTAACTCCAATTCACTCTGTATTTGCGTTGCTAGATCCCGGGGCCAAAGCAAAGTTGTTAGTTTCCCTCCCTGCCCTGCATTTAAAAGTCTCCCTGGCAGCCTCTCGGCTGACGCCGTGGATCTGAGGGCTGGGGGCTTTGCTTAAACGTGAAGCTGGCGCTCCCTGAATCACCCCCAAGCAGCTCTGAAGCCCGAGGGACTCTGCTTTCTTGAAAGAATCCCTTTCCCACAGAGAGGTCACTCTTCCACCTTGGACGCTGGAACTTTGTAGGCCTGGCCCTTCACAAAGCATGTTGCCACAGCACTGGGTCCTGGGGCCTTCAAACAGCAGGAGGGCTCAAAGTTGGGGACACTCTTTATACCCCATTTTTTCAAGCCCAAGATAAGGCCAGATGATCCGGCAAGTTTTGTGTCTCTAACATCGGGAGAAGCCCCCGAAGCGATGAGAGTGAGTGGTATTTCGTTAGGGTACAGGGCTTAGACTCGGGTGACTGGGCCCACTCTGGCCTTTCTCCAGATGTGCCCCTCTTCACAGGGCCAGGGGTCCCCCCCCCCCGAAGACAAGTTCCCCTTTATTTTATTTTATTATTATTATTATTATTTTGTCTTTTTGCATTTTCTAGGGCAGCTCCCGCAGCATATGGACGTTCCAGGCTAGGGGTCTAATCGGAGCTATAGATTCCAGCCTATGCCAGAGCCACAGCAACTTGGGATCCAAGCTGCATCTGTGACCTACACCACAGCTCACGGCAACGCTGGATCCTTAACCCACTGAGCAAGGCTAGGGAACGAACCCGTAACCTCATGGTTCCTAGTCGGATTTGTTAACCACTCAGCCACGATGGGAACTCCATATTTTATTTTTTAATTTAAAAAATTTTTTGTCCACCACATGCCATGGAAGGGATCAAACCTGCACCACAGCAGTGACCTGTGCCACAGCAGTGACAATGCCAGGCCTTAACCCACTGTACCACCAGGGAACTCTGAGCTCCCCTTTCAAATGACCATCCTCAAGGGGTGACTAATGGGCTGCCGTTTGCAGGAATGGGGACTGGACAACTGACACACATCCTGCTGAGGCTGGCGATCCCTCCAGTGCAAAATCGAGAAGCGGGGAGGCTCCAGACTGGGGTGGGGCGTCCTCTGTGAGGGGCAGGTCTCTCGAACTGCCTCTTTTGAAAACACTGAAATCACGGGAAATAAGAGCTCCATCAGAACATGCAGGGTAAGGGCACCGCTGAAGAGCAAGAGGCACCTGTTCAGAGCTGTCCAGCCCCAGGGAGCACACGGGTCATTCCGTGTGCTCACGGCGCTCTCGCCATCCCACCGAGCCCACCTCGGCTCATCCTGCCCGGCCTGCGCCCTGAGATGCTGTCCTCACCCTCCCCAAAGAGCATCCCTTTATGTCTACACCAAGAAAGACCGTCCTTGCTTATACCTCATGCGGGCTGCTCTCCTTGTTCTGATATTCTCTGATCACAGGCTTGGGCTGCTGAACAGAGCAGCAGTTCCTAACGCAGCCTGTGTGTGGCTTTCTGTAATGCTCACATTTCCTAGCTTCTGTATTGGCTGCTTTGGCATCTTGGGGGGGCCCTGGAGGAAGTGCCCCTCCCAGGGTCAGCCAAGGCCTAGAGCCGTAAAGACGCACCTGTGAGCGCCTTTCAGAGGCAAACCGACCAGCCCAGCCCACAGCCCCACCACCTTCAGCTCTCAGCCCTCATCACCCAGGGCTGGGGACCAGACAACGAGGGACAGCCCTGTGCCCCAGAGTCCCATGAAATGACTCTAACTGGCCAGTCCTAAGTGTGCTCACCCTGCCTCACGGCTTCCTTCCCACAGGAACCAACCACATGAAGGCTCCCTTCCCCCGCCTCACGCCTGACCCTGCTGCGCCCCATGTGGCCCTGCGTCTTGGCATCAGTGAGCACAGCAAGCCGTCTTCCAATGGCTGTCATCTCCTGAGCTGCTGGCCTCCCCATCCCCGACTGATAATAAAGCTGGCCTCCCTCCCATTAGGAAGGAAGCAGGCAGCCCTGGAGATGCTAAGCTTTGGGCTGATCCCCGAGCCGCCAGGCAGGGCGGGTGGGGAAGGGGGGGTGCCCTCCCCCCCACGGAGAATCGTGTGCTCCCTCAGGAACACAGCCTCCTCCCTCCCAGGAATTTCCTCGGAGGAGTCTTCTCTCTGGCCCCACAGAAGAGAGGCGTGAGGGGGCAGCCAGGAGCCAGTGTGGACGGTGGGTGTGGTGGTTAGAAGCCTGGCTGAGCTCAGGCCCCACTCCTCCACTAACTGGCTGTGAGACCTCAGACAATTTGCTTAAACCAGCTTCTGTCACTGTTTCCTCATCTGGGGAACAGGGAGAAAACTCCATCCACCTTGCATAGGGGATGAAAGACGAAATGCCTACAGCTCCCAACTGCACCTACGGCGCGTGGTGCACTCAGGGAGCGTGGACTACGTGCCCCCTAGGAGCCACTGTCCTGCAGATGCACTCAGTGAGCATGGGCTGGGCACCTCCTAGGAGCCACTGGTCCTGTGGATGCACTGGGTGCAGCCTAGGAGCCCACTGGTCCCTGCACTCGGGTCCTACGTCAATACGCCTTTCACTTTAGAGACTTCGGGAAATAAGCCTCAGTGTAACACATGACAAGAAAAAACATGTCGCATGATGTTGGCTGTGGACCAACTGGGGGGTGCAGGCCACTCGAGATGGTCCCTCGGATGGAGGAGACTTCACTCTGCCAGCTCCACCCTCCAGCTGCCACTTCTTTTCCAAGAGCAGTGGTTCTCAAAGCGTGGTCCCCAGACTGGCGGAATCAGCATCCTCTTGGAATTTGTTAGAGGTGCACATTCTCCGGCCCCCTGCTGAACTAGAAACTCTGGGGGCCCACTCCTGACAGGAGAGCACCTCCCCATCCTGATCTCCCGGGGCTGGTACTGTTTCCCATTCTCCCTCTACTGGACTTCTTGCTGGAGTTTCCACGGTGACTGCCCTGCTCCTACTTCACACTGTGCACCGGGGGTGCAGGGGGAGGGCACTCCTCTCCTGGTTTATAGGTCGCCAGAACCGGAGGCATCTGTCGGCACTAGGAAAAAGGCTGCGGATCACCCAGACAGATTAGACTTGGAACTATGTGGTTTTTTTTTTTCTTTTCCTTTTTAGGACCACACCTGCAGCATCTGGAATTTCCCAGCCTAGGGGTGGAATCAGAGCTGCAGCTGCCGATCCTACGCCACAGCCACAGCAAAGAGGGATCTGAGCCGCCTGTGGGACCTCCGCTACATCCAGCTCACGGCAACGCTGGATATTTAACAGAGAGGGACAGGCCAGGGATTGAACCCACATCCTCATGGATCCTAGTGGGGTTCTTAGCCTGCCGAGCCGCATGGGAACTCCTGAACTATGTTTTAAAACACAGTTTTGTTTTCATTTTTGTTTTAAGTTTCATGGAAGTAGAGTCGATTTATGAGGCTGTGATCATTTCTGCTGTACAACAGTGACCGGTCACACACGCACACATAGCCATTCTCTCTGATTCTCTTCCCACGTAGATGATCACAGAAGACGGGGTAGAAATACAGGTTTTATTGTTCTTTAGGTACGGTAAGGCCCACAGATCAGGAGAAGCTTGTCTTTGAAAAGATAACTTGTTACTCACTGATCCCAAAGGGAGAGGCACCAGCCGCAGGGGCTGCACAGGGAGGCCCCGGGTCAGCTGGGGCCGGGGGCAGGGGAGGGGGAGCTGTGGGAAGAGCCTCGCCTGGGGCTTCTGTGGGAAGCCAGAGGTGAGGCCAGCCGAGCAGGCTTGGGATTGGCTGGTTCGAATGACTTCAGTGGCCCTGGGGTGAGGGCCCACGGACCCTGGCCCAGAGCAGGAGGGCTGATGCAGGAGGAGGTGGAGCTGTGGGCTCTCTGTGGGCTGGTTTGCGTTTGAAAGGCTCCCTGTGGGTAAACTGTTCACTATCTCCAGGACCTGGCTAAACGTGAGAGGGCCAGTCTCTCTGTGGTCAGCAAGTCCCAGGAGGTCAAAGCATCAGAACACAGACAATAAAATACGTGGTGAATACACGATGACTCAGAACCGTGTGGGGCCCTGCAGTTTGTTTGTGTGCTTCTTTTTTCTTTCTTTCTTTCTTTTTTGTCTCTTTAGGGCCTCACCCGTGGCATATGGAGGTTCCCAGGGTCGGGGTCCCATCGGAGCTGCAGCCACCGGCCTACGTCACAGCCACAGCAACTCGGGATCCAAGCCGTGTCTGTGACCTACACCACAGCAGCTCACAGCAACCACTGATCGAGGCCAGGGATTGAACCCGAGTCCTTATGGATGCTAGTCGGGTTCGTTAACTGCTGAGCCATGACGAGAGCTCGTCTGCTTGTTTTCCAAGTAGGGGGAAATTAGGGTCTATTTGAGAAAAGGAAGGTGCTCATGTGAGGTGAGGGAGCCAGGGAGATGGAGTGGTTGTAAATTGATCCTAATATATATACTCGTCTTCTGTCGTTTTTGCTGGGTGCATATGGTCCCTCGAAATCTACATTTTTCCAGCTTCCTTTTTAGTTAGGTTATGAACTAACTGCTAGCCAGTGGGATATAAACCTGTAATGTTTCCAGGAATCTTCTTTAAGATACAGTAACGTTCACCTCTTGCTGCTTTTTCTCCCACTTTTCTCCTTTCTGCCAGCTGGAATGCAGATGTAACAGATGGAGCTGGGGCAGCCATCTTGACTTATGAGGTAAAAACCACATGTTTAGGATGTGGCAGAATTAACAAATAGAAGCCCAAATCCCTAAAGGGCTGCCTTTATAACAATATAGATAAATATTTATCTCCTTTAATTCACTGATATTTTCTGACATTCACAGAAGATCCAAAGTTAACTAATAAAGTAATCTAGATAAAGCGAAGATGTTTCACCGGCCATGTCAACCAAGCATTGCATTCCGACACCAGTCTAACACCCAAAGCAACTGCAGCACTGCTCAAGCCTTTAAAACAGTCCCTAAAAAAATGCCAAAGTGGAGTTCCCATTGTGGCTCAGCAGTAACGAACCCAACTAGGATCCATGAAGTTGTGGGTTCAATCCCTGGGCTCACTCGGTGGATTAAGGATCTGGCATTGCCATGAGCTGTGGTATAGGTCGCAGACATAGCTCGGATCTCAGGTTGCTGTGACTATGGTGTAAGCCGACAGCTGCAGCTCCAATTTGATCCCTAGCCTGGAAACTTCTATATGCCACAGATGCAGGCTTAAAAAGACAAAAAAAAAAAAAAGAGAGAGAGAGAGAACACAGTGAATTTTTATTCCTAATGCACGGGGTACTTGTCAAAATCCTCTTTTCCCTTTTCTTTTCTTTTTTTTTGTTTTTATTACTGAATGAATTTATTACATTTTCCCGTTTCTTTCTCTTCCATTGTAGATGGAGCCGCAGCCCTGTGCTGTTCTCTCTCTCGATCTCTCCCCATCCCTTTCTTTTTCCCCACCTGCTTTTGCTTCCTTTCTGGACTTATTACTTTCCTTCAGTACAAAGCTTTCTGCTCTTTGAAAGACAAGTAAATCATTGCAAGTTCCTTGCCCTTCTCCATCACATGCTAATCACACAACAACGAAGCGTTCGTCTTCCAGGAGAGAGGAAGGAGAAGCCTTCTGCGGATGCTCACGTGTTACCTTTGTGTTCCTCTGTCACTCTTTGCTCAGGGTTGGTCCGTCTGAGCGCCCAGAGATCCCTGGAAGAGTTCTGCCCACCCTACCTTGAGAAACGCCACACTGAATGTACAGTTACAATGTCGGGACTTGCAGCCCTCACTTGGCACCAACACAACCATGAATGCGAATGTCTGGCTAAAAGATGCTTCTCCAGATAAACTAAAACGTGTTCGACTTATCATCACCGACATAAAATAGTCTCATGACGACCTTTTGAGTGACACAGACTGTCTGTATCTGCACACACCTCCAGGGGCCTGGGGCACCCAATGAAGAATGGCTAGGATGATTTATTCCACACATTTCGAAAGTTCTAGCACATTTCGAAGAGCCATAGGAAAAACTTTCTCAGGAACTTTGAACATCAGTTGCTTTCCCTATCAAACAGAATTAATGAGAGCTACAGAGTATTCATGGTTGAGTTAAATGAGAGAAGGTGAATGGAACTGCTTAGCAAATATAAAGATTTTATGTAATATGAGTCACAAGTTCATGGCTGATTCAAAGTCAAGAGATTTTTAATGTTAGAAATTAGTCCTTACAAGATATATTTTAGGAGTTCCCCTTGTGGCACAGAGGAAATAAATCTGACTCGTAACCCCGAGGTTGCAGCTTTGATCCCTGGCTTCCCTCAGTGGGTTAAGGATCCGGCGTTGCCGTGAGCTGTGGTGTAGGTCACAGACATGGCTCAGATCCCACCTGCTGTGGCTGTGGTGTAGGCTGGTGGCTACAGCTCCAATCCGACCCCTAGACTGGGAATCTCCATATGCTGCGGGTGCAGCCCTAAAAAGCAAAACAAACAGAAAAGCAAAACACAAAAACCAAGATATACTTTAAAAGAACTAAAAAAAAAAAAAAAAAATTCACATCCACAATTTCTGGCCAGACCAGCTTTATTGCTGTCTGATAAACTTACTAACACAGTAGGGTTTCTTGATATTGCTTCTCTGCTATACAGAAATAATCTGGGAACAGATGCAGAAAAGATAAATAAAATCTGTGGGTCTGGCAGAGGAGTGGGAACACATGTGGAACTAAAGACATCAGAACAAAGCCAATACTCATATCTGGGGTTGTGGCGATTCCACATATGCCAGTCAAGCATCCCAGGATACGTCAGATCCATTAACTGCCACGGGTCAATTCAGAAGGCACTGATTCTGGATACCAGCCCACCGAACTGGATAGTTTTGCTTCTCCAAGACATAACCACAATGTGCTTGTCTTGTATTATATGCACGGTGAGACCAGGTTCATCCGAAAATACACTAGTAAGTATCCTGGGACTCACTCAAGTTGGAGAGCACTTTCCTCTATAAAAACGAGTAGAGTCAGCCTTCCTTACCCACGGGTTCTGCATCCATAGATTCAACGAACCATGGGTCAAAAATTCCAGAAATTCCAAAAAGCAAAACTTGAATTTGCTGCACGTTGGCAACTACTCACATACCGTTTACCTCGTATTAGGTGTTACAAGTAATAGAGATGATTTGAAGCACACAGGGAAATGCGCATCGGTATATAAAATATTGCGCCTTTTAACAGAAGGGACTTGAGCATCCATGGAACTTAAGTCCTGGATCCGAGGTCCTGGAACTAACCTCCCGTCGGGGACAGTCTATGTTCAGGTACAGAAATGGAATCCCCGACTACGGTCCAAACAAACGAAGGAAGGCATGTTGACATGAAACTACACGCGTGACGGGAACTCAAACTCCTGGTGACAAAAGTACGACACACAGGTCTCAGATCAGGGAGACGGGAGGAAAGTGTTGGGGGGCAGGTAAAACGGGAGGCTGCGCTACTACGTGGCGGAAATGGGGAAATCTTCCACGTGGTCTAGTCTACCGGGCTTTCTGGAAGGTCACCCATTTGGTTCTCCAGCTGTCCTACAGATTCACTGTTGCAAGACATGTTTCCTTGAAAACTCCATCTTGTCCTTCTTTACTTTATCCCATCTTCCTGCTTGGAAAAACAGTCACAGTGCTGGTAAATGACTTAAGCTTAAGAGCAAAGACCTAAAGGCATAAGTGACTTAAGCTTAAGAACTGTAATGTGCCTAGAGGTCAGATTAAGAGCTTAACCCTTTACCACCTAAGTGGCTTTCTAAATACTAAAAGAACTTATATAATAGTAAACAAACCCTGTATCATCCACCCATAGCCACTCCTCACTTGATCTCATCTAAAGAGCACAATAAAAGCAGTGTGGTTTCTTGAGGCAGGGCGCTCTTGGTCCCAGAGACCTTGAGTCCCCTGGCTCCCACCTTTACTTAAGATAAATGTCTCTGTGTCTTGTTTTATGTTAACTATTTTTCCTTAAGTTCCACAGCACCCGTTCTTCAGCCCCATCCTGCTGAGCTGGCCCCGGCAATTCACCACTAAATGACTAAGGCGAGAGGAAGCTGGAACCTCAACTCTCTTTGGTGGATCAGGGACACTCTAGGTGCGTACTGTCCAAGCAGAGGACATGGACCCACATGGTGCATGAAATAATCCACTGAGACTTGGGGAAAGAATTTATTTTTTATTTATTTTGCCTTTTGTCCTTTTAGGGCCGCACCCGCGGCATATGGAGGTTCCAGGATAGGGGTCAAATCGGAGCTGTAGCCGCCGGCCTACACCACAGCCACAGCAACGCAGGATCCGAGCCACGTCTGCGACCTATACTATGGCTCACAGCAACACCGGATCCTGAACCCACTGAGCGAGGCCAGGGATCGAACCCACAACCTCGTGGTTCCTAGTCGGATTCATTTCTGCTGCGCCACGACAGGAACTCCAAGATTTGGGGAAAGTATTATAATTTCTATTTATATTAACTGTAATTTTTATTGAGGAAAAATGTATGTAACATAAAACTGACCAGCTTAATCATTTTTAAGGGTACAATTCAGTGGCGTTAAAGTGATTCACCTTGTTGGGGAACCACCAGCCCCACCCATCTCCAGAACGTCTTCATTTTCACAGACGGAACCTCTGTACCCTTCAAACACTAACTCCCCCTGTGCCCTTCTCCCAGCCTCTGGCAACCACTATTCTATCTTCTGTGTCTATCAATTTGACAACTCTAGGTACCTCATATAAGTGACATCATACAACACTTGTCCTTTTGTGACTGGTTTATTTCACTTACTACTCTACTGTGACTGGAAAATATACTTCATATGACTCAAATCTTATTAAATAGTATACCATTTACTATAGCATCTTCAAGGTTTGTTCACGATGTAAACTGTGTTGTAATTTCCTTCCTTTTCATGATTGAGAAATATTCCATTGTAAGTACATACATTTTGTTTACCCATTCATCTGTCAATAGACACTAAGGTTGCTTCATCTTTGGACAATTGTGAATAATGCTGCTATGAACATGGGTGTGCAAATATCTGAGTCCTGCTTTCATTCATTTGGGTGTATATGGAGAAGCAGAATTACTGAATCATACAGTAATCCCGTTTTTAATTTTTTGAGGAACCACTATGCTCTTTTCAACAATGACTTCACCACTGTACATTCCCACCAGCAGTGCATGAAGGTTCCAATTTTGCCACATATTCATCAATACTTGCTATTTTGCATTTTTTAAATAATAGCCACCCCAAGGGTATGAAGTAGTATTTCACTGTCATTGTGATTTGCATTTCCCTAATTATTAGCAATGTTAAGCATCTTTTCAAGTACTTACTAGTCATCCGTGCATCTTCTTTAGAGAAATGTCTACTTAAGTTCCCTTGCCCTTTATTAAATCAGATTTTTGTTTTTGTTGTTCAGTTTTAGGGGTTCTGTGTTTATGCTGGATAATAATCTCTTATCAGATGAATGACTAACAAATATTTCCTCCCATTCTGTGGGTTGCCTTTTTATTCTGTTGACAGTTTCCTTTGATGCACAAAATCCTAAGTTTTAACGTGCTCCAATTCACCTACGTTTTCTTTGGCTACCTGTGCTTTTGGCGTCATAACCAAGAAATCATTACCAAACCCAGCTTTATAGGACTTTCCTGCTATGTTTTCCTCTGTAAGAGCTTTCTGGTTTTATCCCACTTGTTTAGCTGAACATTTTGGTGAGGATTTTCGCATCAATAGTGATCAGGGATATTGGTCTGCAGTTTTCTTTTCTTAAGGTATCTTTGTCTGGTTTTGATATTAGGGTAATAATGGCCGCATAGAATGAATTAGGGGTTCCTCCTCTTCAAATTTTTGGAAGAGTTTGAGAAAGAGAGCTGTTAATCCTTCTAAAATGTTTGATGAAACTCACCAGGGAAGCCGTCTGACCCTGGCCTTTCTTTGTTGGGAGATTTTGACGACAGACTCAGTGTCCTTCTGCTGTTACGGGTCTGCTCGTATTTTCTGTTTCGTCACTATTCATCTTGGTAGGTCATGTTTCATTCATCTGTGACTAGAAAATATACGGCACGTGATTCGAGTCTTATTAGAATTTTTAAGGGTCTTGTGGCCTAACATATGGCCTCTGCTGGAGAATGTTCCATGTTCCTTTAGAAAAATGTTCTGTTTGTTATGGGGTGGAGCATTATTACTGACACATCTATTGGGTTCAATTGGTCTGCAATGTTTTTCTAGTCTGCTCTTTCCTTACGGATCTCTGTGTGGTTTAGACTGCTATAAAAAACCTCCTCTTACTGGAGAGCCATTTACTTCTCCCTTCAGTTCTATCAATATTTGCCTTACAGATTTTGGAGTTATAATGTTTGGTGCTTGTATGCTTATAAGTATTGTAAATCCTTGGTGAACGGACCCTTTTATCTTTATATAATATCCTTTCTTGTCTCTCCTAAGTTTTTGACCTAAAGATGCTTTCATCTGAGATTAATATAGCCACATCTGCTCTCTTGTGGTAACTATTTGCATTAAAATAATTTTTCCGTTTTTTCACTTTCAATGTATATGTGTTCTTAGCTCTAAAGTTAGTTTCTTACAGGCAGCATATGGTTAGATCCTTTTTTTAGTCCACTCTGCCGACCTCTGTCTTTTGATGGCAAGTTTAATCTATTTACATTTATTTATTTTTATTTTCACCTTTTATTGAGTTTAATCATAGCCATTTTCCACCCTGTATCAGAAAAGTAAAAAGTATCCGATGTTCTCGAGAATCTCAATCTTCATCGACTGTACCCACTGGCTCCCCTTCATGGTGACTTATTTCCTTGTGCATTTGGTAATTCTTCTATTATGATGTTTTACTTGGTTGAACTTAATCTGTAGGGATCCTGAGGGCCTGTATTGGGGGTGCTTTACTCCTGAGATAGTCAAGAAACCCAATTTATTTCTAGATCCTTCCTTTTGCCTCAGACTTAACATTTACTCGGTTGACCACAACTGCTGGCGTTTGTATTTGCTTGGCACTCTTACTGCCCAAGTTTGCTTATACCTTGTCTTCTGATTTGAACACGTTGTTTTATTTACGTATTTACCTTTTTAAATTAAACTTTTTATTTTGAGATAATTTTAGATTCATATGCAGTTGTAATAAATATCACAGAGACACTCCACGTACCCTTTATCCAGTTTCTCCTAATGGAAACATATTGACAAACAGTATTTGCCAGGAATACAATATCACCACCAGGAGATAGTCGTTGATACAGTCAGACACAGAACTTCTCCATTAGCACAAGAATCCCTCGTGTTGCCCTTTTATAAACACATCCACATCTCTTTCATCCCTATCCTTAATCCTGAGTACTGATCTGTTCTCATCCTATGATTTCATCTTCTAAAGAATGCTATAAAAATGGAATCATATATGTAACTTGGGGGGATAAAATTTCTTCATTCAATATAATTACCTGGAGATTCATCCAGATTGTTGTATCAATAGCCTATCCTTTTTTATTGCTGTATAGTATTCCATGGTGTGGATCACTTTTTTTTTTCCTTCCCCCAAACCATTCACCTATTAAAAGATATCCAGCTTGTCTTTAGTTTGGAGTATGACAAATAAAGTTCTGTTTTAATTTTTTAAATTTTGTTTTCTATTTTTGTGCTGAAGTTGGGAAACCTTGATTTGGATATCAATGTAAGTAAAGACATGTAAATCACAACAATAGATATTGTAAAACATTTTTGAGAAATATATAACTTGTTGAAGAAATGGAGGATTTTAAGTTAACTCATGGCTTGGAAGACAATATTTTAAAGACTGTAATTCTCTTCAAATTTCTTATGGACTCGATGCAATTCTAAGTCTAATCCCAGCATTTTATTCTGTAGACACATGGACCCTATGGTGTATGTTCAAAGGGAGCGGAGCCCCAAATGGCCAAGATAATCTGGAGAATTAAAGCCTAAATGATTCACAGAACCAGATATCAAAAGTCATTATGGAGGCTTTCCCTAGATTCTCAGGTTTTATTTATACATTATATGTGTTTTGAGTTTTCCCCTCTTTATTTAAATCTTCGCTTCATCTGGAATTCATTTTTGTATTTTTTTAATAAAGTAAAGCTGATTTACAGAAAAAAATTTTTTTTTCATATTTTAAGGCCACACCTACAGCATATGCGTTCCCAGGCTAGGGGTTGAATTGGAGCTGTAGCTGTGACCTACAGCTCACAGCGATGTCGGATCCTTAACCCACTGAGCGAGGCCAGGGATTGAACATGTATCCTCACGGATACGAGTTGGGTTCGTAATCTGCTGAGCCACAGTGGGAACTCCCAAATAAAGTTCTTAGAAACATTCATGTACAGATTTTCACGAGAACCTAAGTTTTCATTTCTCTGGGACAAATGCCCGGGAGTACAGTTGCTGGGTCATATGGCAATTGCATGTTCAGTTTTCCAGAGTGGCTACACCGTTTCCTATTTCCACCCCAATGTATGAATGATCTAGAGTCTCCTCATCTTCACCAGCATTTGGGGTTGTCACTAATTTTTATTTTAGCCATTCCAATGGGTATATAGTAATAGCTCATTGCGACTTTAATATGCATTTCCAGTGGCTAAAAATTCTGAACGTCTTTTCCTGTGTTTATTTGCCGTCTGTGTATCCTCTCCAGTAAGATGTCTCTTTGTGTCATTTCACCATTCTCTAACTGGACTGTTTGGCTTCTGGCTGCTGATTTTGAGAGTTATTTATATATTTCAGATCCTAGTCCTTTGTCAGATATGTGGTTTGCAAATATTTTCTCCACATCTGTAGTTTGCCTTTCATCCTCATAATAGGGTCTTTTGCAGGTTTTTAAATTTGATGAAGTCCAATGTACTGTTTTTCCTCTTTTTTTTTTTTTTTTGTCTTTTTGCCATTTTCTTGGGCCGCTCCCACGGCATACGGAGGTTCACAGGCTAGGGGTTGAATCGGAGCTGTAGCCACCAGCCTACGCCAGAGCCACAGCAACTCGGGATCTGAGCCGCGTCTGCGACCTACACCATAGCTCACGGCAACGCCGGATGGTTAACCCACTGAGCAAGGCCAGGGATCGAACCCGCAACCTCATGGTTCCTAGTCGGATTGGTTAACCACTGCGCCACGACGGGAACTCCTGCTTTTCCTCTTATGAATTACGCTTTTGGTGCCAAGTCTCAGAACTCTTTGCCTAGCCCTAGATCCTGATGATTTCATCCTACAAATTTTTCTGAAAGTTTTCTGGTTTTACATTTTACATATACGTTCATCGTCCATGTTGAGTTAATTTTTTAAATAAGATGTGAGAGTTGGTTACTTTGGTTCCTTGAAAATTTCCCAGACTTTCTTGCAAGCTTAGCAGTGGCTCAGAAATACTTTGGAAGGAGGCATTTATGCAAAATCTAGCTGTATTGCAACAGAAGATTCCTTTAGAAATCCCTTCAGAACGTCCAATGTACCATTGTCCATATTTACTTTAATTCCTAAAATAAATAAGTTAAGCTCTTCTACTGCCTCACATCAGACTACCAGTGGGGCTTCTGCTCATCCGTACATCACACGCGGCTGCGAGGTCCTGAGGAAGGGACGGCGTCTGTGTCTGGGCGGGGGCAGGGACCAGGGCTCTCCTTTGTTTGTTGGCTTTCAGATGAGAGGCCCCTTTTGCTCTCTGCTTGAGTCTGATTTCATGCATGTCTTGATCCCAATGTTTCAATTAATCGAATTCCCATAAGACACAATGGTGATGTTAAAGGATTTAAGAAAAAGCACTTCTCTAGACTGAGGAATATTAACAGTGCAAAGCAGAGATGAACAGCAAGACTGGGGCAGCACGGGCACCTCTGCTCCAGGCAGAGGCCCTTAATCACCCCCACTGTGAGTGAAAGGAGTGGCCATCCAACCTCATGTGACAAGGTCTCTGCCAGCAGTCTTCAAAATCACCCGGGCAACCTTTGGAATCGGGGATTTACTGTTATGAGCAGTGAGACCTGCCCAGAGTGTATCTTGTTCCTTAGGATCTTAGCCGTCCTCATGTGATGGGAGGGACCCATTTAGCTGCAAGAAACAGAACATCCAACCGCAGCGACTTAAGGCAGACGGAGGTTAGTTTCCTCTTGTAGCACGAACCCCAAGGCAGCAGCCGTGGGCAACTGCCACCTGCTTAAGGGGGTCATCAAGAGCCTGGTGTCTTCTGCCTCCCACCTCTGCCGTGGTCACCAAGTAGCTTTTGTCTTCAAGATCGCAAAGCCAGGCTGCATCCCAGACAGATGTCTCTATTAAAAGGTATCGTGGCTGCACTGCAGGCAGGAGGAAGGGCAAAGGGGACATGATGGGGAGGAAGTCATGATTCCAAGATGCAAACAACGTTCTTTTCCGGCAAATTTCCTTCATTATTCCCCACTGTGTCTCTTCCTTCTCATAAGAACTCAAAGCCAGAGTCTCTGAGGGCCCGGGCCTCAGGCCACGCAGGAGGAACTCCAGCATGGGCTTCATGTTAGGACTCATTTGAAAAAACCCAGCGATTCCCCTGCTGTGGACGTCACTGCCACTAGCTGTTACCATGTCCATTTGCCATTGTTAATTAGATGGCCTTAGTTTTATCATTCCTAATTTCCCATAAAACTATATCAACTCTCCTATCAGCTAAAACATAACAGTGGTGGGAAAATATTAACATTATATAATATTGTCCTTTAGCGGCTGACCTCTGCGTTTCTACTACAGGCTGTCACCTCGCTGAGAGCCCCAGGTGATGTCTTCCTTGCACTTGGACTCCACGGCAATGCTCAAGGGCATTCCCAGTGGAGTCCAAGGTGATTCATGGGCATTTTCCCTTCTAGAGAGAAAAATACAAGGGTCACTTCCAGCAGAGTACCTTGAATTGTGTTGGGTGTGTGTGTAAATGCAAATGTAAAATCTAAGTAGCTGTTAAGCACATATGCACATATGCATCTATGTGGCAGTTGTAAATGACAGCCCACATTTCCAAATGTCCAAGAATTAGAAATTTCTTTAGCTTCTTGAACCATTTAATTTCTATTTGGCTCACAAGCTATGAAGACATGTTAGCTTCAGGCTTCATGAGCGTCTGCCTCCACTACAATGCCCACAGCGTGGTTGCAGGACCCTATACTGTGGTGAGACACGGGGAGTTATGGGAAAATCTCCTCCATCACCATCTGCTCCCACAAGTTGCCATGGAGACCAGGCACCCTTCTCAGGTCCAGCTGCTCTCTACCTGTCATGGCGGGGACACTGAAATCGTCTCCCCAGGTGCCCCTCCCAGCCTCTTCTCAGGGCTCGACACCTCCCTGTACAGTTTTCCTCTCGCTGTCCACTGCTCTCCTAAGCCCAGGCAACGCTTCTTTTCGACTGGGGATGGGAAAAGTCTGTATTCTCCCCAGTCTCTGGTGGGAGAAACCATGGTTTTTGGTTTTGTCTGTGCCCCACATCCCTTCACCGGCTTGGCCTTAGGCCTTTATTTATTTATTTTAATTTATTTTTTTCTTTTTTGGTTGCACCCATGGCATATGGAAGTTCCCGGGCCAGGGATCGAATCTGAGCCACAGCTGCAACCTATGCCACAGCCAACACTGGATCCTTAACCCACTTCACTGGGCTGGGAATCGAACCAGGGCCTCCACAGTGACCTGAGCTGCTGCAGTTGGATTCTTAACCCACTGGGCCACAGTGGGAACTCTGGGCTTAGGCTTTTAGGAACTCAACTAAAAAGGTCTCACAGGCAAGTTCTGCTTTTGATCCTGACACAACCCGCCCATCAGACAATCGACCAAGTATCAGTGAGCCAAGTAGGTACTTGAAAGTGGTAGGAAGGAAAAGGAGAGATGTGGAGAGGAAAAGATCAAAGGACAACACAGCAAAACAGGTTCCTGCCACATATTTTATATGTGTGTGTGTAAATACACGTGTGTGTATATACATACACACATACCTGTGTGTATGTATATACACACTACAGAAATGTACACACACACACACATGCATATGAAATGTGTGCACGTCTAAAATCTCCTGGCCAGTGTTAATATTTACTGCAAGAGAAGAACATTCTTTAAATTATAAACTACGTTTCTGCTAATACACTCACTTCAATGTTTTCTGACTCTCACTTTGTCTTTGGAAACGGAGAAAATAAAATATAATAAAGAACTATAGACCGTGCTTCTCCCCCCAGCAAAAAAAAAAAAAAGCCTTAATTGAATTGAGGTTTACGTTCTAAATATAAGGACACATACACAAATAAACAGGAAATGACAACAACGCCACACGCACAGGAGTGTATGCGGCTGTACCTCAAACAGCACATGGCCGTGCTGAGCGGGAGACCCAGGATAACTAACATTTGCAAACTGCTCTCCATTTTACGTGCATGTATAATGCGGTTGGATGCTCGCAATAGCTCTGAAAAGTCTGTTGTGATTACCACCTCTGTTTTCCCGAGGAGGGACCAGGACACCAGAATGAAGGAATTTCCCCACGTCGCACCGTCAGTCGGTGGGGGCGGGAGCAGGATGGCTCACGTGAACAGTCCGCCCAAGTTACAGCCTCCGAAGGAAGGCGAAAGATAGACATCAACGTGTGTGCAGGCAGGTGTGTCTGCGCCATGAATGGCTCGTGTAAACCTCTGTATTGCCAAGTCGAATTGTGTGACACAGTGGCTCAAAATCCAACTTAATCAGGATCTCTGGGCGGGAGCCCCAGGGACTGGTGTTTTTGAAAGTTCCCTCGGTGGTTGGGTGGTTGCTTCATAGGCAAACGAGGGGGGCGGGAGTGGCCGAGCTGAACGGAGGCCCTACCAGAGCAAAGAGATGCAAGAGGTTAGGCCTGGAGAGCGGGGATGGGGGCGGGCAGCTCTCTTAACAAAACGCACAGGGTTACAAAGCATCACCAGTGCAGGACATAATGGAAGATGAGTAAGCTTACTCTCTATTAATATTTTCAGATACACCTGAACTTATAATAAACTTACGAAAAAAATTTGTTTTCTCATAAGGGCTGCACCTGTGGCATATGGAAGTTCCCAGGCTAGGGGTCAAAGCGGAGCTGCAGCTGCCAGCCTACACCACAGCCACAGCAACACAAGATCTGAGGTGCCTCTGTGACCTACACCAGAGCTCGTGGCAACGCCAGATCCTAAACCCACTGTGTGAGGCCAGGGGTTGAACCTGCGTCCTCGTGGATGCTAGACAGGTTCTTAATCTGCTGAACCACAATGAGAACTCCTACTCAAAAGCTGTTAAACACTTGAATTGGTTTCCCAGCCCCCTTGGCGTCTCCATTTCCCCAAAAAAGCATAGAAGGTGCAGAGCAGTTTTTAGTTTTTGCGATGTCTAGAATGATAAGCTGTTTACTTGCCATAGAAAATAAAGTAGAACCAAAGGAAAGTGGTTCTGGAAGCTTCCTAAACAAAATACAAAATGGACCTTTGATCACTGCCGGCACCGAGGGGTCACTAAATTGGGCTCCCAGCAGCCGTGCGGAACTCCAGAGGTTACACTTCCTCATGTTCTTACCACACTCAGTGTTACTGGACTTTTCCACTTTGGCCAACTTGGTGAGGTGAGAAGAAATGAAAACAAAGAAATATGTACAAGAATAAAAGATAAACTTTTCATTCATAGGAGGTTAGATAAAGAAGTTTTAGATGTGACAACTGATTGTCATGTAGGGGTTAACATACAGGAACTGCATCTACCAGGTTCAATAAATCAAAATATCAGACCTATTACCGAGCCACAAAGCAAGCTGCAAAAGGATACATATAACAGACTCCATTTTTGGAAGGTCTTAAAATACACAAAGCATTGCGTAATTATGAAGCAATGCATATGAAATAAAAGTACAAAGTCATACACGGGAAAATACGTTAACAACTTCCAGTGGTTTCCTAAGGCAGAGGGACGAGGGAAAGATGTAAGATTGGATTTTAGCTCAAAACCACCATGAGGTACCACTTCACACTGGTCAGAGTGGCTGTCATTGAAAAGTCTACAAATAACAAATGCTGGAGAGGGTGTGGAGAAAAGGGAACCCCCTACACTGTTGGTGGGAATGCAAATTGGTACGACCACTATGGAGAACAGTATGGAGGTACCTCGGAAAACGAAATATAGAACTAACATATGATCGAGCAATCCCACTCCTGGACAAAACCTTCATTCAAAAAGACACATGCACCCATATGTTCACTGCAACACTATTCACAATAGCCAAGACATGGAGACAACCTAAATGACCACTGACAGATGAACGGATTCAGAAGATGTGGTGCATATACACAATGGAATACTACTCAGCCATGAAAAAGAATGAGATAATGCCATTTGCAGTAACATGGATGCAACTAGAGGCCCTCATGCTCAGTGAAGTACGTCAGAAATACAATACCATATGATATGCGGAATCTAAAATAAGGCAAAAGCGAACCTATCTGCAGAACAGAAACAGACCCACAGACCTAGAGGGCAGATTTGTGGTTGACAAGAGGGAGGAGGTTGGGGGAGGGATGGGCTGGGAGTCTGGGGTTAGTAGATGCAAACTGTTACATTTAGAAGGGATAAGCAAGGAGCTTCTACTGTGCAGCACAGGGAACTGTATCCAGTCTCTTGCGATGGACCGTGATGGAAAATAATATAAGAAAGGGAATGTGTATATTCCCATGGGTTACTTTGCTGTGCAGCAGAAATGGGCACAACACTGCAAAGCAACTACACTTTAATAAAAAAACTGGATCTTAGCTTTTTTTTTTCTTTTTTTTTTGTCTTTTGTCCTTTTAGGGCCACACCTGCAGCGTATGGAGGTTCCCAGGCTAGAGGTCTAATCGGAGCTGTAGCCACCGGCCTATGACAGAGCCACGGCAATGCCATATCCGAGCCATGTCTGCAACCTACACCACAGCTCACGGCAACGCCAGATCCTCATCCCACTGATGGAGGCCAGGGATCAAACCTGCAACCTCATGGTTCCCAGTCAGATTCGTTTCCACTGCACCACAATGGGAACCCCAGATTTTAGCTGTTTTTGAAACACCTTGTTCCCTGTCATCATTACAAAAGGCATGCATGTGAAGCAGATAGAGAGACATTAACAAACAAATCTTTCTTTTAAATGAAGCAGGGTGGTGGCCAGCCTTTTCCAAAGAGAGTTTTGTAGAACCCTAGACCTTTAAAACATGCTTTTTAAAAAACAGTGTTTTGCTGAATTCTTCTGGAAAACCTCGGAGCTTCCCAAGGGACACGAACATCCGAAAGGGTCTACAAAGTCCAGAATAAACTTGTTTTGAAACCTAGCACTTTCTACCCGTATTTGACTCGGAGATATTTTGTCACATAACTCGTATCAGTAGCTGGTGCAATGACTCCCATCAGTCAGGATAAGGTAGGTTACGCTACTGTAACAAGTCAACCTCAAACCCCGGTAGCTGAACACAGCTGATGTGGGCCCAGACAGCCACTCAGGAACCTGAGCTAATGGAGGTTCCGGCACGTTGTGACCAGGGCAGCGTGTGGCTCCAGGAGCCACCAGGCAGGGGAAGCGAGCACGTGGAGAGTTAGGGCTCACTCTCCTGCGCTCTGACCTGGATGAATGGCATCCGTTCCGCCCACAGCTCATGGACATAACTAGTCCTGTGCCCACGTAACCGTTAGGGGACAACTAGTGTCCGTGGAACACAATTTGAAACACATCTGAGGTCCCAGGAAACACAAGTTTTCCTGGCCCAGGCGGGTGTTAACAAACTAGTCTTTGGCGAGAAGGAGAACAGGCTCTGTTTCTCCTGGGGCTGCGGAGGAGGAAGAGGAAGATGGGAGAGAAGAAGGGGCGGAGGAGGGAGAGAGGCTCCCGCACGGCAGCATCGTGTACTGAGGTCTCGCTCTGCTTTAGGTGTCCTGCTGAGAGCTGGCAGGCCATACAGGATGTCGTATTCCTCACAAGAATCCTTTCATTATGATGCAGCATCGCCCCACTTTGCAAGTCAGAAAATTGAGGCTTGGAGAGGCCAGCCGACTCGTCCAAGGTCCCCGAGCACGGAAGTTACGGAGGCTGGATTCAGACCACCAGCTGCAGAACGTTGAAGCCGGTCCTGACTGCCACCGTGCTGGGCAATCCCACGCCTCGATCCCGGCTTCTCTGTGGCCACGCCTTTTGCCCACGGCGTCTTAGTCCCCCCGTGGAACAACCGTGCTGGATGGACAGCGTGCCCTGACGTCACGGTGCTGGCACAGAGGGATCTGCACCCCGTCCTCTCGGGCTCCCCGAGCCCATGCGCGTGTGCTCACGCAGCCCTCTTTTCTACGTTGTCATCATGGCGTAAGGATTCTTCGGACTCCCCTCAGCAGGATTCGGTTTAGACATGACATTCTGGACCAACGTCCCCCTGTTTCACTAGGGGCAGGTGACGCTTACAGCTTTTTCTAGATCTTCTTGGAAGGCGCTGACCTCTGGCCTCAACTGCAAAACCCCTTCACATGAGAAGACTTGAAGTCCTTGCACCTTGCGGCCCCTGCTCCCGGTTACGTGCGGTTGTTATACTTTATACGGGGTCCATGCTGTCGCACACATCCTCCGCCTCCTCCGACCGGACTGGGAACTCTTCCCACTCTCCCCTCGTTCCTGGCCATTCCCGGCCCAGGGAATCTTCGTGCAAACTGGAAGATTTAAACATATGCAATTAAACTCGAAGGCGACTGTCTTTGAGGGAGAAAATCTCTGGATGATAGGTTCCCAGCTCTGTGGGTCCTCTGGGTCCAAATTAAAAAGTCCAGGAAACCATCCCCCAGAGCCCCATCCCCAGGCACAGTGGCTTCAGGGAAGAGTGGGAGACTCATCTGGCTGATGTCACAAGAGCTGATGTCGCAGGTGCTGTGCACGCAGCTGCTGGCTTTGCAGTGACTTAAAAGACTGCACAGGCCCAGGCAGAGCGCCTAAGTGACCCGAAGACCTGGCGGCAGCTGCGGCTGCAGCTGCAGCTGGAGTAGAGGCTGAGCCGGGCACCTCTCGGGGGCCTCGGGAACAGCAGTAAGAAACGCACATTAGGCAATCGGCTCACAAGGCAAGTGTTCCCAGCAACGTGGAGGTCAGGACAACACGGAAACCTGGATGTCAGCTGCCCAACAATACAGAGTGTGGGGCGCGTGTTTGTTTCGTCTGTCACATAAGACCAGTCCAGAGGGCGGTGTCTGTGGCGGCAATGCTGGCTCCACGACATCACCAGTGACCCCGCGACTTCTAGCTTTCTGCTCGCGGCATTTGTCCGCCGTGGAGAACAGCATCCCAGGCTTCAAGAAGGAAGAGCGGAAGGCAGCTGCCGTGACTCCTGCTTAAATCTCATTAACCGCCCCGGGGAAAGGGGCAGCTGATGGCTGGTAGTTCCCAGTTAATGGCTGGGGAAGGCAGCTTTTCAGCCAGGTACATTGTTGCCTTCCAAAAATTCTCGTCCTGGGGAAGAAAGGGGAGAGGGACGAGAGGTGGGACATTGTGGCCACGGCCCCTCCAGGACTGCACATGCTCACCGGTGACTCCTGGAGACTCAGTCGGGACTGAGTGAATGTTCATCTCACTGTGACCTTGGCAGGCTAGGAGGTGGTCAGACCTCCCCCCACACACATCACCACCAGGGCAGATGTCACCGCCACCCCATCAACCCGATCAGGTGACAGGTCCACAGGCACAGAGACGGGCTCCAGCTGCAGAGGCTTCACCACCGCTTGCTGCGTGGGCCTGCCCTTCACACCTGCACAGCTGGTCAGCTTAACCCCAGACCCCGGCGGGCAGTGCTCTTTGAATTCCAGAGCTTTATGCACTGACACCCCCAGAGGGGTCTTCCTTCCTCTCTGCTGTACCCTTTGGTGGGGACACCCTGACCACTGAACAAATGGCAATTAAGCACCCCCACGCAGCCGGCACTGTGCTTGCTGGGCAGGCATGAAGGGCGCTTATCTCCCGGAGAATTCAGAGACTGGTGGGAGAAGCAGGCCCACAAGTAAATCGCGGGGTGACACAGGACGCTGCAGCATTGGTGTGGAGGAGGCCGGGGACAGGCCGGCGACCCTGACTGCACCTGTTTGTCTTAGGGCGTCTAGGCCGCTGTACAGAGCACCACGGTCTATAAACAACGGAAGTATCTCTCACGGCGCTGGCGCTGGCAAGTCCAAGGTCAAGGTGCTGGCAGACGTGTCTGCTGCCGGCCTGCCTTCTGGATCACGACAGCCGACAGCCGGCACCCTCAGGGGCAGAAGACATCCTTTTGACTAGGGCGCTAATCCCATCATGGGGGCCCCACCCTCATAACCCCATCAACTCCCCCAAGACCCCACCTCCCCCTACCGCTACTGTCACCCTGGGGGTGAGGGTTCCAATGGAAATATTTGGAGGAAAACAAGTATTCAGACCCCAGCACTGATGGGTCCCAGGTTCAGCACACAGACGAGCACCCAGGTGGCTTCTGCAAGTGCACGTTCCTCCGTGTTGTCACAGGGGCTCCGACGTTAAAGACTCCGAATCCAGATCTGCCAATCGGTGTCTCCGGGCTTGTCCTCGGAATCTACTCTTTTCCCCACAAAAGCCCTGGGTAATGCCGACACAGCAGTGGACCCCACTTTGAGAAACTCTGCTCTAGGGGTGAGTACGCTGAACACGCTGGAGAAAGCAGGCTTCGAGGCAAAGCTCTGTGAACGAATGGCGGGGGGCGGGGTCTCCTGGGTGGAGGGGGCGGCTGAGGCACAGTGGCCTGGCAGGGTCTGTTCTGCCTAAGAAAAACAAGACGGGAGGGGACCAGAGCTTGAGCCTGGGGGGCCTCAGAAGGCTGGGGCTACACAGCTTGAGGCCAGACTCTATCTGGAGCACTTGCCACAACAGGGGTTAAATCACTCCCCTCTAAGACAAGCCTGCAAGTTGGGGACCCAGGCGCCTCTGGCTTTCCCAATGAAAGGCTGGCAAAAGAACCACGGAGGCCTTGAAATGGTCTCAACGGACTGCGGGTGGCCTAGCCTGGGCCTGCCGATTGCGCCCGCTGCCCTTGCCTCAGTGGGGCTGCCCGCCACCCTCAGCCTTCCCTCCTCCAGAGCTGGTGGTTCCGCTGGCGGTCTCGGGCTTAGCCGCCCTTGAGTTTCTGGTGGTGTTGGTCACGCGTGACATTTAATATCTGAGGATTCTCTCCGTGTTGTCCCGGCTGCTGGACCCTAGCCTGCCTCCCGGTGGCGAAGAGGGCGCCCTTTTCATGGAGCAAGAGGAGCAGGGGCTCCCAGCCTGGATCAGACCTGCCCCTGGCTCACCCCGGCTCGGCGCTGAGCCCAGGGTGGCCCGGTGCTCCTCCACCTGGGCACAGGCTTCCCAGAAGACGTGACGACTTCTCCGATGACCCTCAGGCAGGGACAGTCCCGAGGACACCGATGGCTACAGATGTCACGGACGAAGCCTGGTCTGCTTGGATGGAGCCTACGTTCAGAATATGCCTGTTCTCACTTTACAGACGAAAGCCGTATCCCTCGTCCATCCCAACTCTTGTCTCACGTCTTTGCTGCAGGTGGGCGTGTGAAACCACAGGATAAACGGAAGCTAATGATCCGCCAAGGCCCCCAAGCCCATCAGGCTTTCTGTCCTCCCTGGTCTGATACATACTCTGCGAGAGGAAGGGGCTGCTGGCCCAGGGCGCTCATAACTCACAGTATCCAAAGAACCACGGGCTTGCGATGCTGATCCTTTAAAATATAATTTTTGCAGGACTATCAGATTTTCCAAAATACAATAAATCAAACACAAAAGTCTACCTGACATCCTCCAGATAGGGCATGCTTTGCTCAACAAAGTAATGAAAATCTGCTTTATCCAATCATTAAATACTCAAATTATAATCAATCCCGATCCTCTTTCACCATATAAAATATTTAATGCTTCCTATCACCTATCAATTAGAAATAAGCATTTAAACGTGTGATGAAAAACTGTAGATGCCAACTTAAAAACGGGTGGGTGAATACACAGACTTCCAATGTTATTTTACGAGGTTCACAAGCCAGTGTTTGAAGACCCTGGGGTAGGACGCTTGTACCAAGGGTCATGGTTGTTTTTCTTCTGTTTCCATGTGTGTTAAGTCCCCCCTCTGTGCCAGGCAGAGTGGGCTTTCTTTGAAATCGCAAAGAGGTGGGTCTCTCTGTGCCCAAGAAAATGCTGGGTGTCCTGGTGGTGAGTCATCGGGTCTCCCAGCTCTGCTGCCTCCCGCCCTGAGGATTTCCGGCAAAAACCTCCAGGACCAGACACTGTGACTCATCCAGAGGCCCCGGGAGAGGGCGGCTGGCCCCTAGTCACACGCGTTCAGGCCTTATGTTCTCCGGGCATGTGGGTGAAGGGCAACTCAAGATGAGCTGGGTCTCCAGGTGGGGGGGGGCGGGTTCCCCTGGGAGGCACCCACGACCCAGAGGGCCAGGCCGCGACAGGACTCACGTGAAGCTGCCAAGTGATGGGTACGCACGCAGGAGTGCTGCTCAACCGTGTCCCGCAGGGGCTGGGAGCCAGGGGGAGGTCAGTGTGGGGTGTCACTCGCGGAGCCACCTGGGGGTGGAGGACGAGGTCCTGGAGTGATGCGTAGGCTCTGGACCTTTGGGGAGAAGCAGGAGAGGCTCCCAGCCACAACCAATCGGGTGGACGTTTATCCAGCGGCCGGTCTGTGCTCAGCTCGGCTCAGGACTCGGAGGAGTCGGGGCTGGGTACACATTTGACAAGGGGTCCTGGTGCAAGGACAGGGTGCATCCAGGTCTTGTGCAAGGCAAGGCAGGATGCGATTAAGGCTGTGTCTGTGGGGCAGGGAGCGCCGGCCCCCCCAGGAACTTGGAAGTGGGCGAACTCTCCGTGGGTTAGCCGGGTAGGGATCCGGGCGCTCTTGCACGGGGGAAAGAGCTGGGTGGGGCCAGGAGAGGCCAGGAGGAAGCGGGAAGAGGGCAGAGCAGCCCAGGCGGAGGGAACAGGTGCCTCGGTGCAGATGGAGTTGACCGTGGTGGAAATGGCCTTGGAGTGTTAAACGCCAGGGCCAGCCTGGCCGCTAGGACCGTCACTCCCCAGTCGGCAGACACTCACGGAGCGCGTCTCCACCGGGTCCTGCAGAAACCCAGTGAGGAAGACAGCCCAGCCCTGAGCCTCACAGACTCGGATCAAGAGCTGGGATTGGAGTTCCCATCACGGCTCAGCGGTTAACGAGCCCGACGAGCATCCACGAGGATGTGGGTTCCATTCCTCGCTTCGCTCAGCGGGTTAAGGATCCGGTGTTGGAGTGAGCTGTGGTGTAGGCCACAGACACAGCTTGGATCTGGCGTTGCTGTGGCTGTGGTGTAGGCCGGCAGCTGTAGCTCCGATTTGACCCCTAGGCTGGGATTCTCCATATATTGTGGGTGCAGCCCTAAAAAGACTTAAAAAAAAAAATGAGTTGGGATTGTGAGCAGGGCTGGGGAGATGATGCTCAGACCATCAGGAAGCTTGTGAGAGGCGGTCTGACCTGGTCTGGGCATCCGGGCTGACTGGCGGGGTTGAGGGGCTGGAAAGTGTATGAGTCATACAGAGCCGACAAGAAGCAATTGCCCTTTGTCCCCAGGGCCTGGAGCGCTGGGGACCATGAAGTCATGGCACATGCTTCAGCAGGGAAGCGGTTTATTGCTGCTTAGGCCTCGGGGCTGCATTAGGCAGCTTGCAGGATGGGTCTGGACAGAGAGGGAGTGGCGGCCGGGGAGCCAGGTAGGGAGGCCTTGGGAGAACCTGGGTGGGACAGTGCACATCCTGCACCACTGGGTTCCAGGCCCTGGACTTAAGACAAGACCCACCCACGGCTCATTGGAGGAGCTTCACCGTCACCACTGACATGTGTCCAAGGGAGAGTTCTAGACCCCAGAGGGGGTGTGTGTGTGGAAATATAATATGCAAACTGATAAAAAATGAACAGGGGACAGTGTTATCACTTTGAAAGTGTAATTACATTTCCTCATATTCATTTCAAGCTATTTCAGCTTCTTTCTCTTTCTGTTCTGTTCTTCCTGTTCTCTTAGCAAATTATTTTTAATGTTCTTGAGTGAGTCTGATGATTATATTCAGAGTATGTGCAATGAGCCCTCTATCATGACAACCACAACTCTTTTTTTTTTGGTCTTTTTTTGCTATTTCTTTGGGCCGCTCCTGCGGCATATGGAGGTTCCCAGGCTAGGGGTCGAATCAGAGCTGTAGCCACCGGCCTACGCCAGAGCCACAGCAACGTGGGATCTGAGCCGCGTCTGCAACCTACACCACAGCTCACGGCAACGCCGGATCGTCAACCCACTGAGCAAGGGCAGGGACCAAACCCGCAACCTCATGGTTCCTAGTCGGATTCGTTAACCACTGTGCCACGACGGGAACTCCCACAACTCTTAAGACCTGCACCCCAACAGCACAGAGAGGGGATGCGGAAACGGGGTGGGCCCTAAACACCAGCAGTGGACCATAGCCCAGACCCCGTGGTCACACTGCAGTCAGGCCTCAGAAAGCGCAGGTGTGTTCAGGCGGCTGTTTGCACAGAGCATCTGGCATGCGTGTGCGCCTCGTCGTCTCCACGAAACCTGGTCCAGCTCAGGCAGGGCCTCGTGCGCAGGGGCTGGTGGCAGCAGGGCTCTGTCCCGGCTGCTCTGTGGCTGGAGCCAGGAGCGACACCGCAAGTTGGATTCCCGGGGTTCATGACGGGGTCATTTAGCTCGGCCCGAAGCACTGTTCTCAGCCTGGCCGGCATCGGACCAGTGGGAGCCAGGTGGCAGGGCCGGGTCCTTCCTGGGAAAACCCGCTGCATGCAGAGCCTCCAGCAGTCAGGTCAGGGTTCACTGTATCTGCCACTCACTGTCCTGTCTTCAGTGCCCCTCCTGAGAGCCACACCAGGAACACGAGATGCAGTCCCATTTAGACTCGCGGAAGGCAGCGAGATCCACTGGGTTGATCAAAGCCTCGGCAGCAGCCAAGACTTGCTTCCCATCTTTGTGGTTTGTGACGTGAAAAAGCGTTTGGGCCAAGGGACAGCTGGTGTGAATCATCTTAAGCAGAGGCTCGAGGAAGCGGGGTGGGGGCACGACCCCAGCCCTCTACCCCGTGAACACAAGCAACGGTTTCTGCAAACGAGGGTCCTGAGCACCAGCTGTTACCAGGACAAGCTCCTCGGCAATCTCCGAAATACCCACGGCTGTTCCCCTCACCACGAGCTTCTATCTGCCAGTGGTCTGAGCTCCAAGGCTGTAGTTTCGCACTTCCTTTCAGGTGTTTATAACGCATGCGCGCTTACCTGCCCTGGTGCCTGCCTGCCCACAGGGAAGAGAAGACGTCGAATTGTGGCCGATCCAGGTGGTCGGGTTTTATCTTCACTGTGGCTAAAAAGGAGATGCAGCCCCTTCAGGGTGGTCACACACACCAGGGGTGCCCCTTCGCGTAAGCCACAGTCACCATGTCTTTAAAGAGCCTCTGAGCTGCCGCAGTAAGAGCTATGCCTCCGAGTGCTTTCAGGCTAGTTTTCATTGTTTGACTGAGAGAAGGCATCGGCCGAAATGCAGCCGTGTCGTTGTTGCTCGTTTTACTGGCACCTCTAATTCTTCCCATGACATTTCCTATTCTGCCTCCAAAGGTGATGCCGAGCCTTGACCTACTTCATAGAGAGGCATCTTTCCGGACTCAAATCTGGGGGGAGGTGGGGGAGTAGGAAGTGCAGGAGGGACAAAGAGCACGTGAAAGCGTGACATTTTAAAAATTAGTCCCTGGAAATCACCAGCCTGCCATCTTCACTACCACTCAAATCCTGTCCAGATTATTACACTCATTTTGGAAATCGAAACGTCTATATCAAAACATAAACAAAAGTGTCTACAGACAATATATCTAAAGATTAATATTCTTAATGCATTTGAAAAAACTATTTGGTTGAGCTCATAGGCAACAATTTCTTTTGGCCACGCCTACAGGATGCAGAAAGTCCTGGGCCAGGGACTGAACCCGAGCCACAGCGGTGACAATGCCAAATCCTCAACTACCAGGCCACCCCGGAAGTCCCACCAGTTTTTGACCTACAGAAATGTTCATCATGCATGATTCAATTTAATACTGAGCCCTTAATGGGTAAATGGGCCCAGATTATTAGTAGAAAATACAAATGGCTTAAAACATGGGCGGGGGGGAGGGGAAATGGGACCTTACTAATAATAAAATAAAGGCAGACACAAAGCGAAAACAATCCGCTTTATAAATAGCAGGATGTTTATAGAGTCTGACTGGCAGGTGCTGGGTATAGGCAAGCGGGAACAGTGCTGGAGGAGATACAAAAGAGCACAGCCTTTTGCAAAGCAAATTGGTAATAAGGTAGCAAAAACATTTTTTCTTAATGTTCAAATCTTTGTCCTGGCAATTCCAGCTCTGCGAATTTATCCAGGGGAAAATTTTTTCTGTCCAAAGATGTACATTGCAGTCTTTATATCTGTAAAAATTTGGAAGCAAATACACGTCCAAGAATAGAGAAATTAGGCAAGAATTAGAAGCATGGAAAGCAGAGTCAAATAAACTTGTCTGAGAATCTCTCTTTGGCTGTTCAATAATTGTGTGACACTAAACAAATGACTAGAACTCTGAGCCTCAATTTTCTTATCAATTTATATGATGACAACTATTGCTACCGCATTGGGCTGTTCTTAGAATTAAATTGAAAAAAATGTATATAGATTGCCTGGAACAGCAGAATGCAGAAAAGACCAGACTCTCTGTATTATTATTTAGTCATCTTCAGCTATTGAAAGAATGTTTAAGCATAACTTGTAATAGCAGAGGAGATATCATACTGTATTATAAGAAAAATCAAAGCATAGAGTCGAACAGAGAGCATGGTCCAGACTGTGAAATAAGCATAGAAAAAAGAAGACAAGAATGCATGAAACAGAAGCCAAACCTTAGCAGGGGTTGTCTGGGTCTTGGAATTAGGAGTGATTTTCCTACACGCTTTCAACTCCTGTGTCATTTCCAACTTGGTTATGTTGAGCATCTGTTATTTTTATCATTGAGAAGGTTAAACTATATTTTCTAAAATACAGCACCTCTGGTGGGGGCCATTTTTGTCCCTGGCTCCCAGGCGAGCTGGGAGGAACAGAGACCAGACACGGAGCTGGGACACCCGGCCTCAGGGTCCTGCATCTGAACATCCTACCCTGCAACCCTGGCCAGTGGGGACCGAGCTGCTGCGGGGAGAGGCGCTAGGGGTGGAGGCTTCACGGAAGGGTCATAAGGAGGGGTCCTCCCACGGCCTCTCAAGATGCAACCCCACGCTTGGTCCCCTGCTTCTCTGAAATACTTTGGTCCGCTTCCCTGCAGGCGGTGGGATGGAAGAATCCGGCTGAAATATTCTGCCAACTCTTCCCCCTTTTCATGGGTTAAATTGAACCTCTCAAGTGCCTATGCCAAATTTCTAACCCCCGGTTTTTCAGGATATGACTTCATTTGGAAGCAGGGTCACTGTAGATGCCATTGGTTAAGATGAGGTCATCGGGGTGGCCCTAGTCCAGCACAAGCGGTGTCCTTATCAAAGGGGAAACTCGGACACGGGACATAGGGACTGTGGGCACATCGTCCACACAGGAGGTTCTATTTTAAGAATCAGCGACTTAGAGAGTTTTACCACCCATGAATACAAATCGGCTTCATCTAAATATCCACCACCAGAGCTTCTCCTCTCCATTGCTACGGTGGTGTTGGAATGGTGCGTAGGTACAGATAAGAATGCTTATCAGTATCAAACAAGAAACATTTTTAGGCGCTCCAAATTTTTCAGTTGCTTCCTTCAGTGGATCTTGATTAATTTCATGATTTCCTCTTGCAGGGGGACAAAATTTGTCACCCCAAATGTGTCTCTTTGGCATGAGGATGACTTTAGGGTGATCATTTTTATGAAACAGAAGATTCAAGAAGGCGTTCTTGTTAGCGCCCCCTTACCTGCCTAACGAATTTAGACAAAGGGCCTGCTCCGGGACAGGGGTGTCAGCAGAGGCAGGCAGCACGGCCGGGCGTGGGGGACGCGGCAGGGCCCGACGGTCAGAGTCCACTCTGTGTCCCACGGTCTCGGCGCGGCCCAGCCACGTGTCATTTACCAAACGTTTGCTTCTCCATCTCCTACGACGCGCCTTCCTCCCTCTGACGCCTCAAACCACTACCCCAACATCTTCTTTGGCTTCAGCTGCAGATGGTATTTAAGGCGAAGGTCTGGGCCCAGGCTGGCGAGTTGCTCCGTTTCCCGGGGTCTCGCCCACGTGAGTGTTATTTAACTTTGCTTTGATTTTTCTCCTGTTAATCCGTCTCACGTCAGTTTAGTTCTTCGGCCAGCCAGAGGAGTCCAGAAGGGCAGAGGAAGTGCCCTTCCTCCCCGCACTCTTCAGACTCCTTCTCGGTTTCTTTAAGTTTCAGTCAGACTCCCCCCGCCCCACCTCACCCCCACTCTCTTCCCCTCCGGGAGGGAGCACAGCGCTGGCACATAACAGACACTCAATACATATCTGATGAATGAAGGAGCCCACAGCAATGGCTCTTAGCATTTGGAATGAAGGCTCCTTAGGGGATGTGCTGAAATCAATGGAGCCCCTCCTCAGGTAACTGAACCCGCAAACAATTTTGTGTGACAGTTTCAGGGCTCATAAAACCCATCCTCTGACCTCAGGGTTCTTCAACCCTCAGCTAGCACATTCAAGTGTGAGGGTTTCTGAAAACACTAAAAGCTAGCTGTTACAGGTTCCTGGTGCGGGAAGGGACGGGGTCTCTGACATGAAATTTGTGACCTGGTCGTTTACGACTCTCTCACCACTGGCCCCAGAGGCACCACCTGTAATGAAGACAGGCGGCTGGAATAGGTCCCCAAAGGGGCCACGAAACGCACTTAGCCTAAACCGCCCAGAGGGAGGCCATGTCTCCGGCCGGTAATGCTTTGCCTGGGGCTGGAAAGCCCTGCCGGCGCCGGCGGAGGCAGGGCCGGGCCACCTTCCTCAGGGACACTCCGTGAGGGACCCTCCATCCTCGCCCAGCTTTTCCTAGCGGCCAGTGTCCCCTTGGCATGTAAACGAGGAACCCAGCCAAGAACTTTGAACCTTTGCTGTTTGTTATCTTCCACGTGGGGGACAGCTGAGGTTTTTGCCTGATCTTGCTTTAGGGGAAGTGCTAAAAAGTAGGTCACGCTTCTTCCCCTAAATAGAGCTCAGGCAGCCGGCTCCCCCGTGGACTCCGGTTTCCGTCTCGCCAACTAGGGACGCAGGCTTCCTGGTAATAGCGGTCACACTTTAGTCTATATTGGGGTTTCTCAACCTTGACACTGCTGACACTCGAGGCAGAATAATTCCTGGGTGGGAGGGCTGTCCCGTGCTTGTAGGCTGTTGAGCAGAGCCCTGGCCTCTGCCCACTGGATGGGCAGCACCCCCAGCCACCTCCACCACCTTCCTCGTCTTGACAGTCAAAAAGGTCTCCAGACACTGGCAAGGTCCCCAAGAAGCAAGGCCCATCTGAGCAGCACTGTCTACACCAGTGTCTGGCCTTGCCAAGCCTCAGCCTGTAAAACTGGGCAGCACAGGGCTTTCAAAGGTCGAGGGGCAGAGCCACCACCTGGAGATTTTTCCCGGGGACAGATCCCGGGTCCCACACACCCCATGCCTGGCTCAGTGCTCACTGAGACCACAAAAGGGCAGACAGCGGGCTGGGCTTCGTTCCAGGCGGTGGCTAGAGCTTGGCACCCCGGGCACTACCTCACCTGTGAACTGCTTCTACCAAGCTCCCAACCACCCGACAGGGAAGATTCTGGGAGAGGAGAGAGCCCACTGGGCTACTTGGCAGGGGACACACAGAGGTCACCTCTTCCCAATGCTGAGGTGGGGGGAAAGACGCATGACACTGTAAAGCGCTTGGGCAAAACCACGAAGGAGAGGTGGCTCCCGGGACACCGGGAAAAACAATTCTCCTGGGTCAGCACCGTCTGCACGGGACGGCTTCCCCAGCGTCTCAGCCCAGGACGGCTTCCCCAGCATCTCGGCCCAGGACCGCTTCCCCAGCATCTCAGCGGCCCAGGGACGGTTTCCCCAGCATCTCAGCGGCCCAGGACGGCTTCCCCAGCGTCTCGGCCCAGGACGGCTTCCCCAGCGTCTCGGCCCAGGACGGCTTCCCCAGCGTCTCGGCCCAGGACCGCTTCCCCAGCGTCTCGGCCCAGGACGGCTTCCCCAGCGTCTCGGCCCAGGACGGCTTCCCCAGCGTCTCGGCCCAGGACGGCTTCCCCAGCGTCTCGGCCCAGGACGGCTTCCCCAGCGTCTCGGCCCAGGACGGCTTCCCCAGCGTCTCGGCCCAGGACCGCTTCCCCAGCATCTCAGCGGCCCAGGGACGGCTTCCCCAGCATCTCAGCGGCCCAGGGACGGCTTCCCCAGCATCTCGGCCCAGGACGGCTTCCCCAGCATCTCGGCCCAGGACGGCTTCCCCAGCATCTCAGCGGCCCAGGACCGCTTCCCCAGCATCTCAGCGGCCCAGGGACGGCTTCCCCAGCATCTCGGCCCAGGACCGCTTCCCCAGCATCTCAGCCCAGGACGGCTTCCCCAGCGTCTCGGCCCAGGACCGCTTCCCCAGCGTCTCGGCCCAGGACCGCTTCCCCAGCATCTCAGCGGCCCAGGGACGGCTTCCCCAGCGTCTCGGCCCAGGACGGCTTCCCCAGCGTCTTGGCCCAGGACCGCTTCCCCAGCATCTCAGCGGCCCAGGGACGGCTTCCCCAGCGTCTCGGCCCAGGACCGCTTCCCCAGTGTCTCAGCCCAGGACGGCTTCCCCAGAATCTCAGCGGCCCAGGGACGGCTTCCCCAGCATCTCAGCGGCCCAGGGACGGCTTCCCCAGCGTCTCGGCCCAGGACCGCTTCCCCAGCATCTCAGCCCAGGACCGCTTCCCCAGCATCTCAGCGGCCCAGGGACGGCTTCCCCAGCATCTCAGCCCAGGACGGCTTCCCCAGCATCTCGGCCCAGGACCGCTTCCCCAGCATCTCGGCCCAGGACGGCTTCCCCAGCATCTCAGCGGCCCAGGGACGGCTTCCCCAGCATCTCAGCGGCCCAGGGACGGCTTCCCCAGCATCTCGGCCCAGGACGGCTTCCCCAGCGTCTCGGCCCAGGACCGCTTCCCCAGCGTCTCGGCCCAGGACCGCTTCCCCAGCGTCTTGGCCCAGGACCGCTTCCCCAGCATCTCAGCGGCCCAGGGACCGCTTCCCCAGCATCTCGGCCCAGGACCGGCTTCCCCAGCGTCTCGGCCCAGGACGGCTTCCCCAGCGTCTCGGCCCAGGACGGCTTCCCCAGCGTCTCGGCCCAGGACGGCTTCCCCAGCGTCTCGGCCCAGGACCGCTTCCCCAGCGTCTCGGCCCAGGACGGCTTCCCCAGCATCTCAGCGGCCCAGGGACGGCTTCCCCAGCATCTCGGCCCAGGACGGCTTCCCCAGCGTCTCGGCCCAGGACCGCTTCCCCAGCGTCTCGGCCCAGGACGGCTTCCCCAGCATCTCAGCGGCCCAGGGACAGCTTCCCCAGCGTCTCGGCCCAGGATCGCTTCCCCAGCGTCTCGGCCCAGGACCGCTTCCCCAGCATCTCAGCGGCCCAGGGACGGCTTCCCCAGCATCTCGGCCCAGGACGGCTTCCCCAGCATCTCAGCGGCCCAGGGACGGCTTCCCCAGCATCTCAGCGGCCCAGGGACGGCTTCCCCAGCATCTCAGCGGCCCAGGGACGGCTTCCCCAGCGTCTCGGCCCAGGACCACTTCCCCAGCATCTCAGCCCAGGACCGCTTCCCCAGCATCTCAGCGGCCCAGGGACGGCTTCCCCAGCATCTCAGCCCAGGACGGCTTCCCCAGCATCTCGGCCCAGGACCGCTTCCCCAGCATCTCGGCCCAGGACGGCTTCCCCAGCATCTCAGCGGCCCAGGACGGCTTCCCCAGCATCTCAGCGGCCCAGGGACGGCTTCCCCAGCATCTCAGCGGCCCAGGGACGGCTTCCCCAGCATCTCAGCGGCCCAGGGACGGCTTCCCCAGCATCTCGGCCCAGGACGGCTTCCCCAGCGTCTCGGCCCAGGACCGCTTCCCCAGCGTCTCGGCCCAGGACGGCTTCCCCAGCGTCTCGGCCCAGGACCGCTTCCCCAGCGTCTCGGCCCAGGACGGCTTCCCCAGCGTCTCGGCCCAGGACCGCTTCCCCAGCATCTCAGCGGCCCAGGGACGGCTTCCCCAGCATCTCAGCGGCCCAGGGACGGCTTCCCCAGCGTCTCGGCCCAGGACGGCTTCCCCAGCGTCTCGGCCCAGGACCGCTTCCCCAGCGTCTCGGCCCAGGACGGCTTCCCCAGCGTCTCGGCCCAGGACCGCTTCCCCAGCGTCTCGGCCCAGGACGGCTTCCCCAGCGTCTCGGCCCAGGACGGCTTCCCCAGCGTCTCGGCCCAGGACGGCTTCCCCAGCGTCTCGGCCCAGGACCGCTTCCCCAGCGTCTCGGCCCAGGACGGCTTCCCCAGCGTCTCGGCCCAGGACCGCTTCCCCAGCGTCTCGGCCCAGGACGGCTTCCCCAGCGTCTCGGCCCAGGACGGCTTCCCCAGCGTCTCGGCCCAGGACCGCTTCCCCAGCATCTCAGCGGCCCAGGGACGGCTTCCCCAGCATCTCGGCCCAGGACCGCTTCCCCAGCGTCTCGGCCCAGGACGGCTTCCCCAGCGTCTCGGCCCAGGACGGCTTCCCCAGCGTCTCGGCCCAGGACGGCTTCCCCAGCGTCTCGGCCCAGGACGGCTTCCCCAGCGTCTCGGCCCAGGACCGCTTCCCCAGCGTCTCGGCCCAGGACCGCTTCCCCAGCGTCTCGGCCCAGGACGGCTTCCCCAGCGTCTCCGCCCAGGACCGCTTCCCCAGCGTCTCGGCCCAGGACCGCTTCCCCAGCATCTCAGCGGCCCAGGGACGGCTTCCCCAGCATCTCGGCCCAGGACCGCTTCCCCAGCGTCTCGGCCCAGGACCGCTTCCCCAGCGTCTCGGCCCAGGACCGCTTCCCCAGCATCTCAGCGGCCCAGGGACGGCTTCCCCAGCATCTCGGCCCAGGACCGCTTCCCCAGCGTCTCGGCCCAGGACCGCTTCCTCAGCGTCTCGGCCCAGGACCGCTTCCCCAGCATCTCAGCGGCCCAGGGACGGCTTCCCCAGCGTCTCGGCCCAGGACGGCTTCCCCAGCGTCTTGGCCCAGGACCGCTTCCCCAGCATCTCAGCGGCCCAGGGACGGCTTCCCCAGCGTCTCGGCCCAGGACCGCTTCCCCAGCGTCTCAGCCCAGGACGGCTTCCCCAGCATCTCAGCCCAGGACCGCTTCCCCAGCATCTCAGCGGCCCAGGGACGGCTTCCCCAGCATCTCAGCCCAGGACGGCTTCCCCAGCATCTCGGCCCAGGACCGCTTCCCCAGCATCTCGGCCCAGGACCGCTTCCCCAGCATCTCGGCCCAGGACGGCTTCCCCAGCATCTCAGCGGCCCAGGGACGGCTTCCCCAGCATCTCAGCGGCCCAGGGACGGCTTCCCCAGCATCTCGGCCCAGGACGGCTTCCCCAGCGTCTCGGCCCAGGACCGCTTCCCCAGCGTCTCGGCCCAGGACCGCTTCCCCAGCGTCTTGGCCCAGGACCGCTTCCCCAGCATCTCAGCGGCCCAGGGACCGCTTCCCCAGCATCTCGGCCCAGGACCGGCTTCCCCAGCGTCTCGGCCCAGGACGGCTTCCCCAGCGTCTCGGCCCAGGACGGCTTCCCCAGCGTCTCGGCCCAGGACGGCTTCCCCAGCGTCTCGGCCCAGGACCGCTTCCCCAGCGTCTCGGCCCAGGACCGCTTCCCCAGCGTCTCGGCCCAGGACGGCTTCCCCAGCATCTCAGCGGCCCAGGGACGGCTTCCCCAGCATCTCGGCCCAGGATGGCTTCCCCAGCGTCTCGGCCCAGGACCGCTTCCCCAGCGTCTCGGCCCAGGACGGCTTCCCCAGCATCTCAGCGGCCCAGGGACAGCTTCCCCAGCGTCTCGGCCCAGGATCGCTTCCCCAGCGTCTCGGCCCAGGACCGCTTCCCCAGCATCTCAGCGGCCCAGGGACGGCTTCCCCAGCATCTCGGCCCAGGACGGCTTCCCCAGCATCTCAGCGGCCCAGGGACGGCTTCCCCAGCATCTCAGCGGCCCAGGGACGGCTTCCCCAGCATCTCAGCGGCCCAGGGACGGCTTCCCCAGCGTCTCGGCCCAGGACCACTTCCCCAGCATCTCAGCCCAGGACCGCTTCCCCAGCATCTCAGCGGCCCAGGGACGGCTTCCCCAGCATCTCAGCCCAGGACGGCTTCCCCAGCATCTCGGCCCAGGACCGCTTCCCCAGCATCTCGGCCCAGGACGGCTTCCCCAGCATCTCAGCGGCCCAGGGACGGCTTCCCCAGCATCTCAGCGGCCCAGGGACGGCTTCCCCAGCATCTCGGCCCAGGACGGCTTCCCCAGCGTCTCGGCCCAGGACCGCTTCCCCAGCGTCTCGGCCCAGGACCGCTTCCCCAGCGTCTCGGCCCAGGACCGCTTCCCCAGCGTCTCGGCCCAGGACCGCTTCCCCAGCATCTCAGCGGCCCAGGGACGGCTTCCCCAGCATCTCAGCGGCCCAGGGACGGCTTCCCCAGCGTCTCGGCCCAGGACGGCTTCCCCAGCGTCTCGGCCCAGGACGGCTTCCCCAGCGTCTCGGCCCAGGACCGCTTCCCCAGCGTCTCGGCCCAGGACGGCTTCCCCAGCGTCTCGGCCCAGGACGGCTTCCCCAGCGTCTCGGCCCAGGACGGCTTCCCCAGCGTCTCGGCCCAGGACGGCTTCCCCAGCGTCTCGGCCCAGGACGGCTTCCCCAGCGTCTCGGCCCAGGACCGCTTCCCCAGCGTCTCGGCCCAGGACGGCTTCCCCAGCGTCTCGGCCCAGGACCGCTTCCCCAGCGTCTCGGCCCAGGACGGCTTCCCCAGCGTCTCGGCCCAGGACGGCTTCCCCAGCGTCTCGGCCCAGGACCGCTTCCCCAGCATCTCAGCGGCCCAGGGACGGCTTCCCCAGCATCTCGGCCCAGGACCGCTTCCCCAGCGTCTCGGCCCAGGACGGCTTCCCCAGCGTCTCGGCCCAGGACCGCTTCCCCAGCATCTCAGCGGCCCAGGGACGGCTTCCCCAGCGTCTCGGCCCAGGACGGCTTCCCCAGCGTCTCGGCCCAGGACCGCTTCCCCAGCGTCTCGGCCCAGGACCGCTTCCCCAGCGTCTCGGCCCAGGACCGCTTCCCCAGCGTCTCGGCCCAGGACGGCTTCCCCAGCGTCTCGGCCCAGGACCGCTTCCCCAGCGTCTCGGCCCAGGACCGCTTCCCCAGCATCTCAGCGGCCCAGGGACGGCTTCCCCAGCATCTCGGCCCAGGACCGCTTCCCCAGCGTCTCGGCCCAGGACCGCTTCCCCAGCGTCTCGGCCCAGGACCGCTTCCCCAGCATCTCAGCGGCCCAGGGACGGCTTCCCCAGCGTCTCGGCCCAGGACCGCTTCCCCAGCGTCTCGGCCCAGGACCGCTTCCTCAGCGTCTCGGCCCAGGACCGCTTCCCCAGCATCTCAGCGGCCCAGGGACGGCTTCCCCAGCGTCTCGGCCCAGGACCGCTTCCCCAGCGTCTCGGCCCAGGACGGCTTCCCCAGCGTCTCGGCCCAGGACCGCTTCCCCAGCGTCTCGGCCCAGGACCGCTTCCCCAGCGTCTCGGCCCAGGACCGCTTCCCCAGCATCTCAGCGGCCCAGGGACGGCTTCCCCAGCATCTCAGCGGCCCAGGGACGGCTTCCCCAGCGTCTTGGCCCAGGACCGCTTCCCCAGCATCTCAGCGGCCCACTCTGGGACCCCTTACAGCCCGCCTTTGTTCTTGCTCTGTCCCTGGTCTCACAGTCCCCTCCTGCCCCCTTCCCAACACACGCACACACCCCTAGAGAGGGTAAGGTCACAAACCAACCACACGCTGCCCTCCCATGGCCCCCACTCCATGGGAAGAGACCGGCCTGCACTTGACCTCCCGGGACGGGTCCAAGAGCGCCTCCCGCACTCTCAGCTCAGCCCCAGGCACGGGCTCAGCTGACCGGCCGCTGCGCACAAAGCAAGCCAACCACCAAGGTGAGACCCAAACCCACAAAGACACAGAGATCAGTTTTTGCATCCCTCGATCGAGCTCTGCAGCACGGGCAGCGTTCGCGTCAGCCCAGGCGTCTGCTCAGCCCCGCGGCCCCACCCAGGGGCTCTCCCTTCCTTTTCTCTGCAGTCCTGACCCTTCAACGCCCCCCCACTGCCCCCTCCCACCCAAACCCAACTCCCTTCCACATCTTTCTCGTTCCCTCCCTGGCTCCCCCGTCTTTCCCCCCAGGAGCTGTTATGAAGCTCTACTGGTGGCACAACCACGTCTGTGGGCCGGGCAGTTGGCATGTGAGTCTGGGTGGCCTGGTGTAAATGCCGCCCCCACATTGGTGAAGATTTACACCGAAGGGCTCTGGAGTATCTTGGTTTCCTCCGTAATTGCTTGTTAAAAAAAACACACTTAAGAAAACTGATTTTATTTTCCAAATAACCCATTCAAGGTGTGGCTGTTCACTTCTGATTGATTTTTTTATTGGCATCTGGCCCCATTCCTTTAAGTATCTCTGCCTCAAACCTTCAAGTCAATAGCAAGCTCTGAACAAGCACTTAGATGTGCTGAAGTGAATTCACCGGAATTATTCATAATAGCTAAAAATTGGAAGCAACCAGAGCTGTAAAAGAGAAGAGAGTAAATAAATTGAGTCCGTCTTCACACGGGGAGTATGAAGCCACGTTCGTATCCTCAAAGAACACTTCTCCCAACGGCAAATGTTTTAAATTCTAAATTATGGTCCCATTACGTAAAAAGAAATAAATGAAAATTATAATGATGTTCATATTTTAGGTGGGAAGTGGTATTACGAGCAGATTGCAGTCTCTGTCTTCGTGTGTGTCTAAGGAGGCTAGATTCTAGCCTATGCACTTATATTGCTTTTGCAGTCGGGAAAGAAAAAGAAAGTCTGTTTTCTAAAAAAAGTTTGCCTGATGTGAACACTGTGGCCGGCAGAATTTCACAACAGCCGCCCCATCCCTGGGGCTCTGTCACGTGGGCTGCACCTGTGGGGACCCGGGTAAGATGGTGAACCCAAGAGATTCTGCAGCTGTGACAAACCGGGGGCCTTTAAACAGAGGGGCGATGGCCCTGGGTGGCCTGGCCTCATGAGGGGCAGCTTTTGAAAGCTGGTCGGAGGTAAGAGAGTCGAAGAGCCACTCCTCCCTCCAGAATCCCTGGTTCTGCAGCTCATTGAGTCAGGGGTGCCACGCTTGCGTGACCCTAAAAACAGCTGGAGAGCCTTCCTGGGCTCGGGGCGGGGGGGGGGCAAGGGCCACGGAGGGCACACAGAAAAGAATGAGTGACAGGGAGGCGCAGGCTCTCTGCAGCCCCACCGGCTATGGAGAAGCAGCTGCCCCGAGACGTCAGGCAAGGAGCTGAAATCCGCCAGCAAACACCTGCACGTGGATGAGAACCCTGCCTCCGATGGGCCCCAGCCCCGGCTGCCGCGCTGCCAGCAGCCTTGTGAGACCCCAAACACGCCTGGACTCTGAGCCATGGACGCCGAGATCACGAATGTGTGTTGTCTGAAGCTACTACATCGGTAGTGCGTGTTTGCACAGCCATAGGCAGCTCATACAAACATGGTTGTGTAAACCCACCAGTACCCAGGTCACGCGTGGGGAGCGGGCAGCCTGGGAGAACGGGGCTTGTCGAGGTGTCAGCCGGGTGGCCTCTGGGCCCGCCCCGCCCCAGCCCGAAGCCCCTGCAGCCTGACCTCTTTCTGTCCCTCTCCACTGAACCGGAGCCCTTCTTCTCTGGCCACACTCCCTCTGGGGCGGTTGCTTCTATTCCCGCAGCTTTCGGCACCAGCCCGAACAGCCACGCGTCCCGCGTCCACCTGTGTCTTACTTCAGAGGAACCTTTAAATGCTCCCGCGCCTCTGCTGCTCAGAGCACCTACAAAGCTGCCGTTTCTGCCCTAAAATGCACCTCATGTATCTGTTCTCGGCACGGCGTCCCACCTCACGGCCGTGGGCGTGGCTATCGGCTCTCCACTGCATCATGTCCTGAACCTTCCAGATTCACAAGGCCTCCGATCGTACTGCCATTAGAATCGCCTGAGACACTGAATTCCAGGCGGCACCCCAGACCAGTTAAACCAGAATCCCTGGGATGGGGTTGGGGGCCCAGACGTCAGAATGATTCTTACACTTTCCCGGGCTCCCGGTTCACAGCCAACGTGGCGACCTGGGTGCCAACCAGGGGCCACGCATGTCCCTCCCGTCCAGCCTCACTGGGAGGGCCTGGGACGGTTTTAAGGTGGAAACTGGGTCCTGGAAGTCCCCACTTGGGGGATAAACTCCAAACGCCTAAGCACGCCATGGCCTCGCCGGGCCCCTGCCCCCCCCCCCTCCGCCGCTTGCTGCTCCTCCTCCCTCCCGTCTCCACCTCCTCGCCCTCTGCCTGCAACAGCCTCGCCCTCGCCAGGGGCCCCCGGCTGGCCCCCGCCTTCTGCCCGCCCCTGCTGTCCTCTCCCGTTGGGCTCTGGCTTTGCGTGGTTGCCGGTAGCCCCAGTGGAAGCCACGCCCGCCGCTTCCTTGTTCTTTCCTCCCAGGAGGGCGGGACCACGTGCGTTAGGTAACCCTTCCTACGCAGCACGGTTGCGGCACCGAGCAGGACTCGATACAGAAGCCCGGAGAGACCAGCGCTGATTTAAGGAAGGAACGGGACAGGACAGGACCCTGTGGGCCGAGCCTGGTGACTCGCATCGCAGACCTGCGAGGGCCTGTGCGCCCACAGGAGGTTGTGCGGGGGCTTCCGTGGTCCTGAGTCTCTGCAGCAGCTAATGTCCTGATGTCCTAGTCTGCAAACCCCTTCTCCCAGGCTCTCACAGACACAGAAATCACACTTCTCACAGTGTCGTGGCAGAGAGAAGCTCACGTCACACGGAGGCGCCCACCCAGCAGCCCACTCACTCCCTCATGCCACTTTGCTCCCTCGAGAAATCATGGATCAGCTCCTGCCAAGGGCCTGGCTGTCCACTCACGTGACTCCCAGCCGCAGGTGGAGGATGCCCCGCACTTGACAGTCCCGCAGCTCCAGGCCCGCCTGCGCCCTGGCACCCTTTCCATCCAGACTGACTGCCCTTCTGTCTCCTGGGCCTGGGGAACCCGTGATTCCCGCTTCCACTTGCAGGCCAGCTCCCCCTGGACTCCTGCTAGGCTCTCCCGCCACTGCCGCCCAGTGCACCTGCTCTCAGCCGAGTCACCGAACAGCACTGCCGCCACGGCCTGCTTCTCCGTCCCTCTCGTGGGCCGGGGCGCATCACAACAACTGGACCAGATCGTGTCCACCTGCTAATAGTCTCTGACACCTGGGGAGCCTGTGAGTGTGCGAGGGCTGCCAGGACAACACCCAAGCAGCACTCCGGGTGGCTTACACAACAGAACTCTACTTCCTCAAAGTTCTGGAAGGCTTCTTCCGAGGCCGCCCTCCTGGCTGCAGACTGTCTCGTCCCCATGTCCTCGCATGGTCCTCCCTCTATGCCCGTCTGTGTCCTGACCTCCTCGTCCTAGAAAGACATGGGACATAGTGAGGCAATGACCTCGTGTCCACTGAGTCACCTCTTTAAGGACCCTGTCTCCAAATACAGTCATGCCCTGAGGGGCGAGGGTGAGATTCAACACGGGATGTGGGGGCACCCATTCGGTCCACAGCAGGGGGAGACTGAGCGGGAGAGGTAACTAACGTTTCCGCTGCAATCAGAGAGGAGGGATGGAGGGACCCAGACAAGGAGGAGAGGCACTCGGCTCCTCTCTAACCGGCAGGTCAGAGACTCGACCCTGGAAGCCGCTCAGGAGGCAGGAGGGGCAGGAAGGAAGCGGGCGCAGGACTGCAGCTGGCCGGCGTCCCTGGGTTCCGACACTTCCCACGAGCTGCCCTGGACAAGGGACTGTGACCCTCCGACCCTAAGCTCCCGCATCTATAAAACTGGGATAAGAACTACAGTTGCGACACCAATTGCTACGTGTGTTTTTCCTTTAACACACCACGCAGTTAAGTCGGTTCTCCTTGGACACCGATGTCCCCCAGATTCAGCTCAGTTCCGACACCCTCTACCTGGAGAGAGACTCCACCCGGCAGGTGGAGGGCTCCATCCCACGAGACACCCCCACTCGGGGTCCCAGTCACAGCCAGGCGGGCCCTGGTGCTTCTGACAGGGGTTCCCATGGCTCCCAGGACTCCAGAAACCCATTCACGCCCTAGACTGCAGTTTCTTACGAAGGATATTGAAAGATCCAAATCAGTGGCCAGGTAAAGAGAGGCACAGGACAAGGTCCCTGACAAAGGACCTTCTGTCCCCGTAGCGTCTGGGGCCCAGCACCACGGCAGAGGGATGTGCTCTGGTCCACAAACCCAGAGGCTCTCCAAACCTCGTTGGGGTTTTTACGGAGGCTTCATCGCACAGGTGCCAAGGAGGGAGCCGCTGGCCAGAGGTGACCGAATTCAATCCCCTAGCAGAGGGGGGCTGGGGGGGCAGGGATGGGAAGTTCCACGCCTCCAACCGCACTGCCTCCTCTCTGGCAAGCAGCCCCCTCCGCAGAGCTTCAAAAAATCAATCATTAACATCAGAAAAGACACGCATCTCCCCTTATCACACAGGAAATTCCAAGGGTTGGAAGAGCTGTGCCAGGAATGGGACAGAGACCAAACACATATCTCTTATTATAAATCCCACTGTCGCGGAAGCGTACCCAACTCACAGGGTTGGCCGGAGGCTTAACCGGGACAACGCGTGTCAAACACTTGACAAAGCGCCTGGTCCATCATCATTCGCTTCTCTGGCTCAGATTCAGCCCCCGGGGCCATGACTCCTCGGCGGGAGATCTAAGCCGACAAAGCAAATATGTACCCACCCTTTAACAGGGCATCCGGCTGGACTTCTGAAACGGCATTTTCAACGCATGATAAAATAGAGCTTTCATGACCCAGCCGTGACGTAGGGTGTTCACCACCAAGTCCTGGCAGGAGGGACGGGCAGGAGCGGCTGGGGAAGGGTGGGCTCTTAGATCTGGAACCCGGAGGAATCAGGGCAGCGTAAAGGCGAATGTAAGGACATGACATGACGAAAATAAGGGGCTATTAAATAAAGCAGCCTCTTCTCTCTCCCAGGCTGAGCACAGGCGGAGACGTGGGTCCCGGCCCCTCCCACCAGGTCGGCAACACACACACACAAACACACACACACACACACACACACACACACACACACGGCGTTTTATAGATGAGCAGGGAGATGGGGGTGGGGTCCGGCCTCTGTTTTCCAGGAGGGGGGCGGGCAATGTGCAGGGCGCAGGGTGGGCACCCAACCGCCTGCCTTTCGAGGTGGTTTCTCCCAGACCTGCCCCCACCCATGCCCCCGAGCTGACCCACGTGACTTGGCCTGGGGACCAGTGAGTCCATGGCAGCTGAGCGGTTTGCTTGGAGTTGGTTCCAGTGGCCCTCGGTCTGCTGACAACCTGGGAACCCGACCTTCTTCGTGCAGAAGCAGCATGCAGGTTGGGACAGAACTAGGGAGTCTCGGAGACGCACAGCTCACACCCAAGTGCGGGCACTCACAGTGTAGGTGAATCGTACTGTTTATCTCTGAACGGCTTGGTGTTGCCCTGCCCACCTGCTCTGCCCGCCCCCCACCCCCACCCCACTCACAGACCAGAGAAGAACAAACAGGTCACTCCTCAAGGCCGACAGCGATGCGTGTATCTTAAGATGTTTTCCTCCCGCCTGCCCTATCTCCCTGTGCCCTGAGCGCCAGCAAGGGGGCCGTTCGCTGCTCCCGGCCCTCCGCCCCAAGGGTGCCTCCCGTTTTCTCTGTGTCACGAGCACATGGCCTTATCAAGTGTGACACGGAGGAAGAGCTGGAGAACACTTTACTCTTCATGCAGACGGGTGGGACTTCATCCCACATCTCCCCAAAGCCTGACCACAGGATTCTTGCTGGAGACAAAACAACGGCCTCCCAATTACAGACGGGCTCCGCAGTAATTACCCTTGGACGAGAACGTCTGTTTGGGCTGCAGAAGGTGAAGGAGGGCGAGGAGGAGGAGGAGGAGGGGAGGAAGCTAAGCAGGCCGGAGATGGTCATTGCGCCGGGCGTCCGGGCAGCTGGAGACCCGCCTGGGCGAAGCCCAAGCCTCTGGGAAGGGCAGGCTCAGGGCCGCAGTGAGCGCTCTGCCGTGTGGGCACCTGCGAGGCCTCCCCGGTGTCGGAGGAGTCAGAGAGCCACTGCGGGTCCCGCCGGGAGAAGGGCTGCACACGGCTCGAGGTGGCCGGAGGGAGGGCGGGGCAATGAGGCCACGGGGCTCAGGGTCTGGAACCTCGGCTCCCATGCCTGCCCCTCCTGCAAAGTCACAGGCACAGGACGAGCACGTTTGCCTCCCACCTAGAAATGGGCAACAGGACCCAGTTCCGGATGCAAAGAAGCCCCTGCTGGTGCGTCCTGGGGACGCCCTGAAGGGCTCCCTTGAAAGGGCTCTGATTTCCAAGTGAAAAGGCAACAAGGAAGGCAGGAAACCCTATTCCTCCCCGCAGATCATTCCCTTAGAACACGTCTACACTAGGCTCAGAGGGTGTTCCCAGGGCAGCTCCCGGAACAATCGAGTCCGGCCCACACCTGCCGTCTGTCCCTCTGCCCTTGTCGCCCGCTCTCCGACCTTCCCAGTGACGTGACAGCGAGGGTTGTGGACAGAGGCTGCAGAGGCGGCAGGACTCCGCACCCCTCAGGAGCCCGCCGGTGCAGCAGGCGGATGGCCCCTTCCCAACGGGGGGACCTTCCCGATGAGCACTCAGGGCCCCGTGCAGGCCGGATCCTGTGTCTCTTCATTTAGGAAGTGGCACCATTCTGGCTGTCACCAAGGCATAATGAGCGATGGTCACTAGGCAGAGAGGCTAGCAGGTCCTGATGGGACTTGGGACGGGGTCCCTGCCGGTTTCGGACCAGCCTCCCAAGGGTGCGGGATGCTCTCTGGATCTCGGCAGCCTAACGAATATCCTTTCTGTCCACACCGTACTGAGCTCAGCTGAAATCAGCCCTGCTCTCGGGCAGGAGGCCTGACCCCACGGCACCAGCTCTGCCGGGCGGCCACACTCGTCACCCAGTGAGGCCGGGCTCGGGGAGGGAGAGCCCACAGGGAAGGGTGGCTGCCTGCGGCTCTCCCGAAGGACCAGGCAGCCCGGCCCTTCCGTCCCTGCTGGCTGCTGGGGAGTAAAGGGAGCTGGGCACTGGAACACGCTCACCAAATGCCCCCCATGAACCCAGTTAGGGGCCCCTTTCCACCCACAAGCTCCCCACTGGGACAGATGCTTCAGATCCAACCCTTCAGGGAGGGGCAGGGAGCAGAGAGGAGGGGTCCTTGGGGAAGCTCACTCCCGAGGAAAGAGCAGGACCCTCCTTTACCAAAGGCCTGGGCCCCCCCCGGGCTCAGGGAGGGGAGGGCCCACCGCTTAGGCCCTGGAGCTCCCTAGAGGTTTCCTCCGGGAAGCTGGGCTGACAAGGCCAGGCCTGTTTAGGGCGCACAGCCCCGCCTGCCCTCATCCAGCCCTTGGCTCCTCACCTAGGAGGCAGCCCCCTGCTGACTCCGGGCCGAAGGGAGGCCTGGACCAGCCTTCCGCGAGGAGGGCAGTGGGAGTGGACAGACTTCCGGGGTCTGAGAACCGGGCGAGCGTACCGGTCTCCAGAATCGCAGCGTGAAGAGGATGAGGCGGTGTGCCCGTGGCGGTACCTATCTCCGTGGGCTCTGCATGTGAACAGGATGGAGAGAGATTTATTTCAAGGACTCGGCTCTCCTGCCTGCGGGGGCGGCCCGTCCAAAACCTGCAGGACAGCTGGCGGACTGGAAAATCTTGCAAGCGCTGCCTCCGCAGTCTTGAGTCAAGGACCGTCTGAAAGAAGAAACACGCCTTCCTTCCTGGTGAACCCCAGTCTTTTCTCTTAAAGCCTCAAGTGGTGGGCCGAGACCCACCTACGGCCTTACGCAGAGTGCCCGGCTTTACCCACTTCCTGTAATAAGATTAAAAATGACAGCAGAATGGAAATAGACCAGTGAGAATCTAAGAAGCAGGTACCATAGGCGAAGCCGCAGAGCTCTGCAGGCCGGGACCCCCCACCTCATCCCCACACAAGGAGAGACCGAACAAGCCCAGCTCCGTCCCAACCTCTTTAAGGCCTCCGAGCAGAGGAGGCCTTCCACCTGCGGTGACACCTGCTCTTTCTTTTTCTTCTCCTTGAACTTGGAGAGGATTAAAACACCAGAAATGGGAGTTCCCGCTGCGGTTCAGTGGTTAATGAACCCAACTAGTATCCATGAGGACGCAGGTTCCATCCCTGGCCTCACTCAGTGGGCTAAGGATCCAGTGTTGCCATGAGCTGTGGTGTAGGTCACAGACGTGGCTCTGATCTGGCGTGGCTGTGACGGTGGTAGAGGCCGGCAGCCGCAGCTCTGATTCACCCCTAGCCTGGGAACCTCCATATTCCCTGAGTGTGGCCTTAAAAAGACAAACAAACCAGAAATGCCTCACTCATCAACATAGTTTTACCTTGAACTTCGCCAGTTATGTCAAAGGTTCCAGTACCAGTTAGGTAACGTACGATGTTTGGGACGCAAACTCTGAGAAAGCTGCACGTCTCACAGCAACCGTGGGCGCTGACACACAGTTCAATCCAGCCAGCAGCTACTGGGCGGCCAATCGGCACAGGCATCATGCTAAGCAGTGCGAGGGGCACAGAAGTGAATCAAAACCTCTCCACCCAGGCACCCGCCTTCCCCTGAACAAGCACAGGTTGAGACTGGGGGTTTGGATGGTTGGCAAACGCTTCGGGGTCATGATCTCCCCCCCACCCCCACCGCCGCCCAGAGCCTTGAACGGCTCCCACGCATCTCAGTGAGAGCCAAAGTCCTTCTGGTGCTCCACAGACCCACCTGACCCCCCCGGATCTTCCCAACGGCACCCCCGCTGGCCCCCTGGCCAGCTCCTCTGGAGGGCGGTACTCGCTTCTGAGCATCAGGCAGGCAGGGCCCCCCAACCCTCTGCAGCTGTGGTGCTGCACCCCTGTGCTGGGACGCTCATTCCACTGCAGTGTTTGCCCCAGGTGTGCTCTGGAGCATTTGGCCACACCTTTTTAAAAGGGTGGCTCAGAAGCCCAAGTCGTGGCCTGCCCCTTACATGCAGGCAAGGTCCCCAGGGGTCTCCCTCTGTAGCTGTGCCATTGCTTCCTCCATCCATTTATCCACAGACCCTGGACCAACCAGTCACCCACGGCTACGTAACAAGTCACCACAAACGGCAGCTTTGAGCAACACGCGTTTAATATACCCCGGCTTCTGGGCACCATCTACCTGGGGCCCCTGCTCAGGGCTGGTCAGGCTGTGTCCTCATGTGGAGGCCCGACAGGGGAAATTCTGCTTCTAAGCGACCCCAGGTTGTTGGGAGAATCCATTTCCTTGTGGCTGTAGGACTGAGAGCTGCAGGCTTCTCACTGGCTGCCAGCGGGAGGCTGCCCTCCATTCCCAGAGGCCACCGAGGTTCCCTGCCATGTGGTCCTGCCCAGGCTGTTATGACAGAGCCAGCAAAGGGCTGGAGTTGGCCAGGGAGACAGAGTCTCAAAGGAGGTGCGGCCGTCATGTAATCAGCGCCTCTGCCACAGTTTCAGTCCCAGGAAGGGGTGGCAAGAGGCATGAACATGGGGTGGGGGCTCTGGGGACCCCGTCTGTCTGCCACGCACTTTTGGGTCTAACTCGTCCCCGTCTAAATGGCACCAACTCCAGACAGATGGGAGGGAAGGAGCTCCAGACAGATGGGAGGGAAGGTAGCTGAGCCGCTACCTTGTTTGATTGGGTGGGGCCAGAGCCCGAGGCTTCCCAGACTCCCCCAAATCCTGGCAGGTCCCAAAGTGGGAAGATGCGCACAGCTGCGGGGGTGGGAGGCCTGGCCCCGAGGAGGGTGTGATCTCTTCCTCTCGTTCCCGAAATGAAATGGGCCAGGAGGGGTGGAACTAGACTTGACCAAGAGGCAGCTTTTGCACCAAGTAACACCCGCCGCCGCTCCCAGAAACAGCCGCCAAACCCCAGCCCTGAGCAACGAGGCACACGCATGGTGACCGACAGCCTTCCCTGTTACAGCTGCTAAGCATTTCACAGAATTCACTCCCAGGCCGGCTGCTGCTTCCCAGGCTACTACACTTGACCTGACAGCTGTGAGATGCCCTCTCATGACAGGTGCCCGAGCACAGCGCAGATAAGGCAGGGGCCCCAGTTCACGTGCAGACAGCTTACAGTCCTGCTCAAAGGTGAGCCTTCTGGAAACAATCTCTGCGGCCGCAGCTTTCCTCTCTCTTTACAATCAATTGTGAATTTAAAAAAGCAGCATGCTGGGCTTTAATATTAAGTGGAGCCACTAAGGGCGGTGGAAGCACAGCAGCTTTGACTCTCTGGCTTCTGGCTGAGGCCTTGAGGGCTGTCAAAGTGGGTGTAGCTGCCATCCACCTGGCAGACTACGGGTCCTTCCTCCATCCTCAGCCCCTGGAGAGGAGGGGAAACTCAAGGCTTGGAGAACGGCGGGTGTTCCCAGAGGCACCGGCTGTTGGAGCCTCGGCCCTCAGCCCACACCTCCCCCTGGCTGGGGATAGAGTCTCAGGCTCCCCACCCAGGGCGGGGCCTCGGAAGAGGTGGACAGCAGGATGCGCATGGAGCACGGAGCAGCTCCAGGAGCGGGCGCTGGGGCCGTCTCGCCCTCTGAATGCCCGCCTCCCTGTGCCCCGTCTGCTAAATGGGGAGACTGACAGTAACACCTGTCTGCCCACCCTGCCGGGCGGATAATAACCATCAGTGCTGAGGACCTCGTCACCTGGAATGCAACTTGCAAACAGAAGGTGAGCCTGCTACTGTGCGGCAGAGTTTCCTGGCTCTCCCTCCATTTTATCTTGTTTCCTCCACCCTCCATATGGGTTTTTAAGTCATAACCATAATTGTTCTAACCTTTAGGAAGAGAGACCCCACGTCCCCAGGATGCTTCTCAGAGATCGCCCCCTGCGCGCCTTCTCGAACCTACACGCCCTCCTGCTCACCGGTCCTTTCCATGATTAGGGCTTGGCAGCACTCTGGGGTCAGAGGGCTTCGAAAGAAGGGCAAGGGGTCGGGGCATGGAGAGAGTGACCCCACCTGGAACGCTGCCTGGGGCGACCCCTAGCCTCACCACCTCCCACCAGACCCGAGGAACGGTAGCCTTGCTGTGCGACAAAGGCTGTAAGAGGCGGCCAGGGCTGCTGCAACGAACGTCACGGAGACGTATCATCTCACAGCTCGGAGGCTGGAAGTCCAAGATCAAGATGTGGGCCAGGCTTGCCTCTTCTGAGGCTTCTCGCCTTGGCTGGAAGATGCTACCTTCTCCCTGAGCCTGTGCCCTAATCCCAGGCGTGGCACCCTTCCACAAGGTCATCTGTCATACTGGACGAGGGCCACCCCATGACCTCATGTATACCAATCGCTTCTTCAAAGCCCTTGTCTCCAGGTACTGCTATGCTCTGAGAACTGAGGGTCGGGACTCCGGCATGGGAACTGGGGGCGGGAGGGTGCGATTCAGCCTAGAGCAGACATCCCTAACGGTGGAGCCCACAGTGGAGACGGGGCCAGGGCGGGGGGAGGGGGGAGCATGGATATCTCACTGTCCTCTCCTTTCAAAAGCAGTTATTAGGAAGGAATTGGTCACACATGTAAAACGAGTCACTGAATGGGGACCATAACTGCAGAGCCTGCTGCCTCCAGCGGACGAGCTGGTTTTTCCTGCCGCCCCCTTGCTATTATTGCGACCCCGAGGCGGGAGCCAGACATGTTTAGGTACAAATAACAGAAGGGTTCACGGCTGCCCTTTGGAGATGGTGGCATCCATAACTGGCATCTTTATCTTCGCAGCAAATGAACTGAGGGCCAGAGTCTTCTCAGCAACCAGAGGCAGGAACCTGGTGGGTGGGCCCAAGGAGGATGGGGCTGACGGAGAACCGGGAGGGGCGCAGGCAGTCCTTCTGGCCATCGCCCACCTCCGGTGAGAGGCGAACGCGCCCCAGGGAAAGACAGAGGCTGCCTGCCAGGCTGTGGGACTCCAGGCAGCCCCGGGGCCTCTGAAAAGGACACAGACCTTCCCTGGAGGGACGAAGCTGGGCAGAGGGCAATGGAGACAGAGCCATGGCGACCCCAGGCCTGGGCCAGAGGGCCTAGGAGAGCAGGGCGAGCAGCGAGGGGGCGTCTTCAAGGCCAGAGAGGCGAGTCCTCCACTCAGGAGCAGAGGGAAGTGCTGCAGGAGGTGGGACTAGGTACTGGGGGCCAGGAGGATCACACCCCAGGCAGCATCGCCACGTCTATCTCAGGGGCTCCTCTGGTCCAGAGAGGGTGCAGTGGTGGGTCGGGTCCAGGCCTGAGCTCATGGCTCTGTGGCTGTGGGGTCAGGACTGGAAAGTGACTTCTGCCAACAGAGCCATTAATTTATATGCTTTGGACTATTTGCTTTGTGTCTTCCTAAGAGTCTGATTTTATCTCGACCTAAGAGAAAAGGAAACCTTCATTTCCATTAGGGCGGGCTGAGGTTGCTATGGAGAGGGACTCAACCCTCCTTTGGTGGCTCCAAGAGGTGTGGCCGGGGCCTCTGATCAGTCACCGAGCCAAGAGCATCAGGGGAATGAGATGCCAGAATCCAGGAGCAGATGCCAGAGGCCAAGAGTTTCTGGGACAACAAACGCCCACCTGCTGCTGGAAAGGCGTCACCTTCCGGGCTGCCTCCAGTGAGACCAGCCAGGCGAGGGCTCCTGCAGACAAGCCGAGAGAGACGCTCCCAGTGGAGCGGGTCCATCCGCCAGCCATTCACAGCCTAGTGCCCCTGGGGGTGGCCTGAGGGGAGGGTGGGTGTGCAGGAACCGAGGAAAAGAAGTCATGCCAGGGGGCACTCCCACCACAGACCCCGAGTCTCTGGGCGCCAAAGAGCAGCAGAAGCACAAGTTCCCGGAAATGAGGAAGAGCAGGTGCCAGGAGGTGGGGATGGCGCCAAGAACAGGAGACTCCTCTGCCCGCTAGCGAAGCGCCCAGGGTCCGGTGGGAAAGCCTGTCACCCTTCTTCGCTAACTCAGGAAACGGGCTCCAAAAGAACGGCCTTTAATTAAAAACGAGCCCCGGGCAAACATGGTTTCAAGAGCCCAGGATGGCTTGAAACCAAGGCACCCCCACAAGCATCTCAGAAGCCTTGCTAGGAGCCTACAGTTGGGTTGGCAGATCAAATACAGGTTGCCCAGGTAAGCTGGGATTTCAGACACACAGGGAATAATTGTTTAGTATCAGTATGTCCCATGCAACATTGGGGACATGCTTATGCTATAAAAATTATTCATTTATGTGCCTGAAATTCAGACTTAACTGGGCTTCCCCTGTGATTACTTGCTAAATCTACTAGGTCTAGCCTACAGGGTCAGCAGCCGTTGTCATTTTTAGGTTATAAGAGTCAGATGAGGGTTGGACAGGCTGTTCCTGCAGGCTACCAGACCATGTGACATCACAGATGTTTAGCTGGGCTGATTCAGGGCTGGTTAAGCTCTCCCTAAGTGTATTAACGTTCTTGGCTGCCATTTATAGACTTCTGATTCAACCGGTTTAACTGGGGGAACAGTCACTGTGCCCATAACAGGTGCAGGGTGACCCGTGGGGTGGGCCTTCCACCAAGGACCTTCCTCTGTGCTGACTCTACCGGTGAGCTGACAGCGAGACGGCGGCAGCAGTGTCAGCATCGCTCCCAGACACGGCCAGGCCACTCCCAGCAAGACTTCTGAGTGGTGGTGGACGAAAAGGACAAAGAAAAGGGCCACCCAGGATCCCACGATGTCCCTTTGTCTCGCGGCCAGGGAGGAGCACGAAAAGAAGGGCAGGACTGGTCAGAGCGTCAACATGTCAGTCGGAGGAAGTTACCTGACATGCGCATTTTTTTTTTTGGTCTTTTTTTTTTTTGCTTTTTTCTAGGGCCGCTCGTGGCATATGGAGGCTCCCAGGCTAGGGGTTTAATCGGAGCTGTAGCCACCGGCCTACACCACAGCCACAGCCACGTCAATGCCAGATCCGAGCCGAGTCTGTGACCTACACCACAGCTCATGGCAACACTGGATCCTTAACCCACTGAGCAAGGCCAGGGATCAAACCCGCAATCTCATGGTTCCTAGTCGGATTCATTAACCACTGAGCCACGATGGGAACTCCCTGACACAGGCATTAACCTACAAAGAATTACAATGAAAGGGAACGCACCAGCTACATTTAAAAATGGAACTGACAAGGAGTTCCCTTCGTGGCTCAGTGGTTAACGAATCCGACTAGGAACCATGAGGTTGCGGGTTCGATCCCTGGCCTTGCTCAGTGGGTGAAGGACCTGGCATTGCCGTGAGCTGTGGTGTAGGCGGGCAGCTACAGCTCCGATTCGACCCCTAGCCTGGGGACCTTCACATGCCGTGGGAGTGGCCCAAGAAATGGCAAAAAAAAAAAAAAAAAAAAAGGAACTGACAAACAGAGTGAGGAGTAGGACATGGATGGGGCTGACTCAACTGCCTCCTTACACCGTTTTCTAAAATGCCTTTCGACTTGCCAAGAACAGACTGAAGCATTCAGTTGGCTTCATCCCGCCTTTGGGAAACTTCCTGTGGCTGCCAAGCGCACTGAGTGCAAAACTCAGGGGCGGTTTCCTCTGTGGCTGACAGAGGCCCTGTGGAGATGCCTCCCGGCTGGGCCCCCAGTAAATGAGATGCCCCATGACCTCGGCCTCGCCTTCATCTGGTCTCCTAAGTCCCTTCTGAAAGCAGAGGCCTACCGATCCTGGAACAAAACTATGTGAGCGGTGTCAATGCCTTTCCAAGGCCGTTTAAAATCAGTTCCTTGAGAAACATTGCCAAAGGGGTCCATACGCTCATCCAGTGAGGGGAAATACACAATGGCAGGTGTACCCCAGCCTTTTCTTGATTTCTCTGAGAATAAAAATGTATGGAAGGCCAGACCAAAGTTTTGAAATAGCAACTTCCAAATCAAATTGATCAGATTTGGAGTTCCCGTCATGGTGCAGTGGAAATGAATCCCACTAGGAACCATGAGGTCTTGGGTTCAATCCCTGGCCTCCCTCAGTGGGTTAAGGATCCAGTGTTGCCGTGAGCTGGGGTATAGGTGGCAGACGTGGCTCAGATCTGGCCACTGTGGCTGCGGTGCAGGCAGGCAGGTATGTCTCTGATTAGATCCCCTGGCCTGGGAACCTCCATATGCTGTGGGTGTGGCCCTAAAAAGACAAAAAGACAAAAAAATTGATCAGATTTGATCTCTAATTTTCTAAGAAATATGAGGGGAGAGTTAACATAGGAAATGAAAATCTAAAAGAAAACTTCCAGTATTTTCTTGTCTCTCTCTCTTTTTTTTTTTTGTCTTTTTGCCTTTTCTAGGGCCGCTCCTGTGGCATATGCAAGTTCCTAGGCTTAGGGTCGAATCGGAGCTGTAGCTGCCCTCCTACACCAGAGCCACAGCAACGTGGGATCCGAGCCGCGTCTTTGACCTACACCACAGCTCACAGCAACGCCAGGTCCTTAACCCACGGAGCAAGGCCAGGGATCGAACCTGCAACCTCAATGGTTCCTAGTCGGATTCGTTAACCACGACGGGAACTCCCTTTTCTTGTCTCTTCTGCTATAAGTAAATAGCCCTCTAGGAAGCTCGCGTTTAGACTCCAGCATATGCAATAAAAGCGAAACCCTTGTGTTAAAAGTGTCTTCAGGAACCCTTTCTCTACCACATCAGTCAGAAACCAATATTTATCAATATATGTTATTTATCAAATCTCTTCCAAAAATATTGAAAATGCAAATTTAATCTCAATGTACTTTTGAAGGCGCGTCCGAGCTAAGACTGGTAGCGGTGGAGGGTATTCAACCCGAGGGCCGGTGAATTGAGCAGACCCGGGTTCTGGTCGTAGCACTGCTCCACACTCTCTCTGGGACCTTGCTCCAGATGGCACTTCCAGGGCCACAGGGGCCGGGTATCAGTAAGGATGGCATTCAGCTGCCTGTAGCTGAAAATCTAATCTCAGTGATGTCTCTAAAACGGGTGGATTTCCCTAGAAACCTAACGCCCTGGGCCAGTGCAGCAACCTGGCACGGTGTCGGCACCCCCACTCCTACCCCTCCGCTGTCGGCTGTCTCGAGCCTGTGACCTCCAGCCTCCTGTCTGTCATCTTTCGGTGGAAAACGGCTGCCCCACCTCCAAGCTCACAAGACGCAAGTGGGGAAAGTGAGAAAGCAGAAACCAGCTTCCCCGGAGACACGGGGACGACGCCTGCTGTGTGTGTCACCAGACCCCCAGCCTCCCTTTCCCTCCGTGCAAGGGGCCTGGGGCAGCGAGGTATCTCCGAGAAAGCAGAAGGCCAGGTGGCTGGGAAGAAGAGCGAACACAGGCTTGCCTGGAAATGGGCCGTATCCGCCGGGCGTCTCGCATGAAGCCAGGGCTCCGCCAGCTGCGTCCTCCTGTTCACCCCTCTCACCCCTCCCTCCAGACAGGTTTCTGGGCGCTGGCACACGGCACGGCTTCTCTTGGACAGAACTGGCAGAGCGATCATCACTGACGGCCGTGGGCCGCTGGCCCAGGGAAGTGGCTCCGGACCCAGCGAGAGCTGCACAAGGCCGGCCTCCCTCCCTCGGGGCCCAGCCCGAGGAGCGGTGAGCCTGACGGCGGCCCGGACTGCAGTTCCTGTCTGTTGCTCTCCCCTCCCTTGCCCGGCTCGTGTTTAGGATGCCCCGGCTCTCCTCTGCTCCACCAGCACGGGAATCCTGCTTGCAAGGGGACGGTAAGATCCTGAGGCCAGATCCTTTTCTGGCCCACGAGCAGACCGGCCTCCTCCCACCCGTCCCCCGGGGTCTCAGCAGGGCACCCTGCCAGGTGGTCCATTCCATGTCACCACTGACACAAACACTCGGCAGGGAACCCAGAACTTTCACCTACTGCGGCTGCACAGGGCAAGTGTCCAGGCCTCAGGGACACTCTGGGGAAGCCACACCATGGGCACCCAAGCCCTTACACTCACCGATCCTGGGCTCCCGTCTTACGTCTGGGAACCAAGCCGAGGAAAACCATCATGCAGTGTGTCTACGCACTAAGACGCTCAGGGTGGCATGCGGTGTAAGAGCTCACGGGGACCACCTACACCCGCAGCAGAGGGGAAAGCGGTGCACACACTCCCCGCGCTAAACCGCCAACGGGGGCGGCTACGAAGACCAGAGCTCCTCGAGAAATGCTCACGTGGCCGTGAAAGGGAAAACAGCACGACGCAAACTTAGAGTTAAATTATCATTACGACTGCAAGTACACATACAAGGAAGAAATACTTTACAATGGCAATAGTGGGAAAAGTATTATGCAAATACGAGTGGTCAGATTTTCAGTGATTTGTATGTACGTTCCCATGACTTGTTAATGGAACAACAAATTCATAATTTGAAAAAGTGCAGGGGAATTAAAGGCTTTGGGAACTCCTTTACCTTCTCCGGTGAGATATATAAATTCTGGGAAAAAATTAACAGCTCCATAGGGAAGTCTTTTCACCGGTTTGGCTTAGAAGAAAGATGGTGGGAAGAGAAAGAACCAGAAAGGTGATGCATTTGCTGACTTTTACCAAACTTAACAGGACTGACTTTTTTTAACCTCCTCCTAGCACTCCAATGGAACTGAAGACAGCCCATTTTCCTCTACTTAAATCCCTAAATTCCAAACCCCATTCCCCTGAGTGGAGCAGAGGGTTATGGCAGCGATCTGGACGGGCAGGTCACCACTGAATCATTTGCACAAGCCAAGCAAAAGATACCCTTTGAGCCCAAGTGCAATTTTATTTTTCAATGCAGAACCGGTTCTACCTGTTTTACCTATTACTCTTTTCACCAAAATTGCTCAAGCAAAGCCAGAGCTACCCAGTGCGTTTGCCAGCCACGATGTTTCCACTCTGCCGACCTGCCCCAACTCGTCCCACCAATCGCACAGGAGAGAGGAAACGTCACGTCCCCCCCGAGGCTGGAAATCAGCTCAGCCTCAAACAGGGATGCGGGCCTGTATGTTTCGAGTCTTTCCTCAGTTCCTCTCCTAAGTGGGCACACAGTGGTGGCCGCTGGAGGCTCCCCGGTGCGCAGCTCTGATGAATGTGAACCTGCGGTCCCCTGGCTGCGGTCTCCAGGCCTGCCCTGTTCAGAGACTTGTGCTCAGCCTCCCACCGTTGGGGACACAATGGTGACGTCCCCACCTTCAAGGACTCGTCATAAAGGCAGATGGCCACAATACACAACCCGCACACAAGCGGCCCCGAAGAAGAGACACGGGCTTGGGCAGTGGCACTGGGGCTGAGAAGAGAATCAGTCTAGGGCCTTCAGTTCAAACCCAGGAGACAGAGCACGGACAGGCCCAGGTTTCAACCCCGTCCCGGAGGTTGCGTCGGCGGCGCTTACGCATTCTCCACACCTAAGTTTCTAGAGCGGCGGTTCGACTTTGGTGGGGGAGGGAGGAAGGCTGGGTGCTGAGAATCAGATGAGCGTCACGGAACCCTGACCCCCACAAAGTGTGCGGAATTTCAGCAGATCCACGGGCCGCATCCTTCCAGAGCCATCCCTCGACTTCAGACAACACAGTAAGATTCTAATAACTAACATTGAGCATATTCTCAATTTTAGGATCTGAATCCACCTGGTACCTATATTCTTTTCTTTTAATCCTTCCAAAAAATAAGACACAAGAAGCATTGTTTCAATAGTATGCATGAAAAACCAAGGCTCAGAGAAGTTACTCACCCAAATTAGAAGGTGGATTCAAGCCAAGTGAAGCAGCCAAATCTGTGCTCTCTCGAAAATTCCTGGATGAGGAAGATACTTCTCACTCCTACCTCCACCGCCATCGCTGTGTTGAAGATGAGGAAACTGAGGCCTTGGGAGGTTAGGTAATTGCCCCAGGCCATGGGGCCACAGAGTCCAAGCTCTTGACAGAGACACGGGATAGAAGGTAAATGTTTTGAAATCCCAAGCAAGGCGTACTTGTGGGGAAGGTTCTTGAAGCAAGAATCTTGACGTCTGGCTCGCCACTGGAGCGGGTGCTTCTCTCCAGGGGGGATGCAGAAGGCAAGAGGCTGCAGCTGGTACTCCCCTTTGGCTGCAACCCTCAAGCGCCTGAGAAGTCAAGAGCCCAGACCCCCAGCCAGAGGCAGAAGGAGCTGGAGGGGACGCCTGTGAGATCCACACGCCAGCCGGGCAGTTAGACCTTGGGCCAGAGCTTAGCACCCCACCCCACAAGGCAGAAAGGAGAGAGGTGAGCAGGTGCTCTGACCTGCAGGAGAGGATGGAGTGCTGCCATCCATCCATCCATCCATCCGTGGCCTGCTCTGCTGAACCACGACGCCCTGCCCAGCACACAGGGAGGTCGTCCGTTCCTTCAGGACCGATGATGCAAGGAAGCTGTGGGAAAAATGGGAGAATCGTCACCGGCCAGAACCATGCAGGCGCTTTCAAGGTCCCTTCACAAGAGTATCTCCAGAGTCAGCATTTTCTGCTACCATCTGAAAAAGCACTCCTAAATGCCTCACTTGGAAATATTTCCAAGCCAGGGAAGATACTTGAGTCTCAATACATTTTCATCTTCAAGTGGTATTCACCATGCTCGGTGCCAGGGACTTTGGGCTGTTCGCAAAGGTCAAGTTCACTAGCAGAGGATAAACATCTGCCAATTTCAAGGACAGTTGGTAAAGACGGCTCTGAGAACAAGATGTTACTTCTGATGAGAACCATCAGCAATGCCTCGTTTTACTTGTGTGGACATTGTATCTCTCACATTAAACCAAAGAGACAAAACAGAACAGTGGTTGAATGACAAGCTTTGATAGCAAACTAGCCACGTGTTAGTTCTATAACTTGGGGCACATTCTTCCAGTCTCAGCTTTCACCCATAAAATAGAAGTAACAATGCTGATTATCTCAAAAGAGTTGCTGGGAAGATTAAATAAAATTGCGTGTGTAGGATCTGGTATGGGACAAACCCTCGACAAAACAGCAGCTATTATTATTGTCATTCAAAAGATTTGAGAAAAAAGACCTTATGTCCTTAGACTATGCAGGTCAATGTTTGATACTCAGGTATTTAACAAATAAAGAAATAATTTTGTGATTAGGTGGAACAATTTCCCCCCAAAAGTTATAACCTTTTGGTGGATCCATTTTAGCAGCAGAATAGCATTTAACTAACCAGATTATTTTTCAAGCCAAAGAAAATAGTGTCACCGTGATAGAATTATTCCCGAACCCGTTATTTGTGAGGGCATTCTGGGAAGCTCAGAATTTACAACAATTTCCAGTGAAAGCAGAAAGAAAATACAAGTCTTTCCTGGTAGCAGAAAGACCACGCACACATTCTACCAGCTTCTTTGTCTCCTTTTGATCTCAAAACAAAACAAAACAAAACAAAAACAAAAATCACAGGAAAGAAAAGAAAGACAAAACACTTCACCTGTTCCATTGCAATGAACTCCAACTGTGGTAAAGCATCAAGCAGAATAGAAACTGGTGCCTCATTCTCATGACTCTTCCTGGGCAAATAATTTGGAAGCAGGAATCACAGAGCTCCTGTGACTGTGGACTCCCAGCACCCAGCACAGCACCCACCCCCTGGGAGCCTCACTACGTGATCCTGGGTAAAAGCTTACTGTTTAAGGGCCACTCATACACAAGCAAGGTACCACCTTGATGTGCAAAGGCCGTGAGAAGGCAAGGCTGGCTTGACTGCCCCCCATTTCTCCCTGAAGCACTCAACACCCAGACTGGGCCAGCCAACAACCGCCTAGATTTGTCCTGCGAGTGAGAATGTGGCAGCCCTTCCCTGTCAGGTGCTCAGTTTATAAAGACAAGTGGCTCCCAGCTCCACCTCTTTCACTCAGAGTGCCTGCTCTCGACAAGGTGGAGCTTCCTCATCCCAAGCACATCCCCGGGCCTTCAAAAAACAGCCTGGTATGCAGGTGCTTCCATGAAAATGACCCAGCCTAAAGTGAGGTTGATGCTGACATGCAGAAGTTTGGCTTTCCCTGATTGCTGGACATTGTTTTACAGCTTTTTATGTTGGGTGACATCTTAGGGATGAATTGTAAGACATCCACACAGCTGCAGCTACCCAGTCAGTTCAGAGGGAAACGTGTTGTCAGCATCTCGCCCCAAATTCAGACTAGAACCTTCTGTAATGTCGACCTGTGGGGGGGTGGGGGGAAGGCATGTCCCTCTGGCTTCAAGTCTCCCTCAGTTCTCTCCTGAGTCTGTGCTGGAGGTGGCAGATTCAGAACCTGCAGACCAAATCCAGACACAGCTGCCCTGGTTTCGTCTGTGTGATGTTGGCCCACATAGGTTTCCCCAGAATTTTTGTTATTTGCCGGAACATTTTAAAAATTAGGAGATCAGTATCAAAAACCCAGATATCTGACTCCCCAGGATGCTGAGGGGCTTTTATGCCCGAGTGGCAGCTGCTGTGCCTGTATAACGAGCATCCAGTCCCTGCCATACCCTGGTCCTGCCCACCTGTTTCGCCATGAATAGTAACTGCTAGGTCTCATGGGACCGTGAATTGATGCCCCTGCTCTATGTGAATCCTGCTCTGACCTTGGTTTTCCAGGCCAGCCGTGTTCTAGGAGGGACTCCACTTCACCAGGGCAGGGTTGCTGGCTGGCTCTGAAGAACCAGACCAGAGAGAGCAGGTGTGCAGCACCTGGACCCCACCTGATCTCCACCTCACATACCCCACGGTCCAGCGTGTCCAGGAGGCCTAGCATCTCTCTGCAATGACACCAGGGAGTCATCCCTTAGCCCCGGCACCTTCAGGGACCACCCCCCCCCTCACTGGACATCCTGAGAAGGAAAGTAACAAACCTGGACTTTATCAGCCATCTTGGTCCTCAGGGACCCAGAGTGCCACCAGCACATACCACTCACAGTTTTGGCTCTGCCATCTGTCTCTAAAGTGGGCTCCACCTAACCGGCCCCAACAAACAGGAAAAAGAATCCAGGAGGGGAAGCATCCAAGAGCTTCCCTTGGCAGCAAATTCCAGTGCCTAACTGTCCTCCCTTCAGGAGAGGAACCCCTCTCATATCCAACCAAAGTCACTCTTGGAGCACTTGAAGGGCACCTCATCTCATGAATAAAGAAGAAGTGGTCCATCTGTACAATGGAATACGACTCGGCCGTAAAGTAGAATGAAATGATGCCATCTACAGCCACCTGGATGGGCCCAGAGGCGACCATCCTAAGTGAGGCTGAGTCACACAAAGAGAAATAGGAGGTCACTTTTATGTGGCATCTAAAAAAATGATGCAAAAAGGACTTATTTGTGAAAGAGACAGACAGACATAGAAAAGAAACTTACAGTTAACAAAGGGGAAAGGGGCAGGGAAGGGTAAATGAGGAGTTTGGGACTGACTGATACACACTACGGTATGTAAAATAGATAAACAAAAAGGACCTACAGGGAAATATGTTCAGTATCTGTAATAAGCTATGACGGAAAAGAATCTGAAAAAGACTCCGAATCACTTCGCCAAACGCCGGGAACTAATACAACATTATAAATCCACACAACTTCAGTTAAAATCCCCCTGTGGCGCAACGGGACTGACAGCATCTTGGGACACAGGTTCGATTCCCGGCCTGGCACAGTGGATTAAGGATCCTGCATTGCTGGTCACAGCTGTGGCTCGGATCTGATCCCTGGCCTGGGAACTCCAAATGTAATGGGGCAGCCACAAAAGGAAGTCAATCAATCAATCAATCGATCGATTTAAAAATTAAGGCATCGCATCTTTACTGAAGAAGAGAACTATGGAAGATTTGCTCAGCACCCTGCAAAGCATCCCTCTGTGGACAAAATGCTATTATTAAATCTCCATACAGCCTTATCCTCTAACCATTAGATTGTATTTCTCAATCTTTTTTTTTTTTTCGTCTTTTTAGGGCTGCACCCATGGCATATGGAGGTGCCCAGGATTGGAGCTATAGCTGCCGACCTACACCACAGCCACAGCAACACGGGATCTGAGCCACATCTGTGACCCACACCACAGCTCACGGGAACACCAGATCCTTAACCCACCGAGCGAGACCAGGGATCAAACCTGCGTCCTCATGGATGCTAGTCAGATTTGTTTCCGCTGTGCCATGTCGGGAACTCCGTATTTCTCAATCCTTTAATTACCCCTGAAGCTCTCATGTGAACTTCCTGTGAGTCCTCTAGATTCGTATAACCCAGAACTGGAGGCAGAGTTCCAGCACGGCTCTGGGATTCAACAGTGCGTAATATAATTGAGACTGCTTTGCGGTTTCTAAAGGAGCAGTTTATTTGGCATTTGGTTTCCAAACCAGAGCGCTTTATCGCTGACTCGCCCTCAGCCCGGGAGCGCGGGCCTTGGGCGCACTTTCCAGCTCCTCCCGCATCCACCGCACCATCGCTGAGCACAGACCGGAGCGGCTGCGTCTCCCCGACGGGGCAACGCCTTTGTCTCTTCTCAACTTCGCTTGTTCTTCCTCTCCAAGTCCTCCAGCCGTCACAGCCGCGTAGAACTCCGAACCAGTCGGATCTCTCTTCAAAACATTTGTCATTTGGACGTGGTTGTTGTTTAGGGCTGCACACACAGCCTATGGACGTTTCCAGACGAGGGGTGAATCGGAGCTGTAGCCGCTGGCCTACACCACAGCCATAGCAACATGGGATCCAAGCCACATCTGTGACCTACATACACCACGGCTCACGGCAATGCTGGATCCTCAACCCACTAGGTGAGGCCAGGGATTGAACCCGTGTCCTCATGGATATTAGTAGGGTTCGGTACCGCTGAGCCACAACGGGAACCCCCTCCAAATGTATTCTCAATCCAACCCGCTTTGCCACCTCACCCCCAGCCCCTTTGCTCAAGTTGCCCTCGGCTCCTGCCTGGACTGCTGCAGTAGCCTCCAAGTCATGTCTCCTCCACGTTGCTCCCTCGAGTCCAGCTCCCACACAGAAGTCACAGCAACACTAGTAAAATGGAAGTGGGGCTGGGCTGCTCCTCCTGTAGGGGCAGTCTGCCCCCTGTGGAGGCGATGCTGAATTTTAGGGGGCAGGAGTGGCGATCCTCTCCTGAGGGCCCAGGTAACGGTAGGGGATAGGACACAAGGACAGAGGGCATGCCTCGAAGAGGGACCACAGAGGGCAGAAGAGGGCAGATGCGCTGGCAGGAGCGGAGGTTGAGCCCAGGCAGAGGCCCCAAGGGAGACAGCGGGTGCAGTCTCTCCTCTTGCAGGCGCTGCTGTCTGGGGAGCCCCCCGAGAGGATCAGGAACCAGAGGCTGAGCCATCTTTTGTTTTTTGAAAGATGGCTGTGGGTCTCCCTGAGGACCTGCCGTGACAGCCTGCAGGGCAGACCCATATACTCCTGGGCACACCGGTGTCTGCATTTGCCCAGATTCACGAGGGAGGAGTGAAGGATGGGCACGGTGCCTGAGTCACGGTGGTGTGGCAAGGCACACACTTGCCAATGTCGTGCTGCTGCTGGCTGCATGCTGGCTGCGGCCCGGAGTGGGGCCAGAGGCACCTTCCTTCCCCTGGAGTCTGCACGTCTCAGTCCGTGTTTGAGGCAGACACAGGCGCTGTGCCTGCCACTGGCCACGGCTGGGCCCTTTCTCTCGGGCACCTGGGAGGTCTTGCTGCCTCCTGGGAAGGCCTCCCTTACCCCTAAGACCTCAGTGCAGGTGCAGTGGCACCCAGGCGACCCCAGTCAGGGCATGATGGACGTGGCTGGACTGTGGCCGAGGGCAGGAAGAGCCCAGCTGTCACAGAGCTCCATGAGAAGGGTCGGGGTCAGGTCAGCTTGAGGACGCTTCACGGTCCCCTTTCTTGCCCCCTGGGGGAGGGACTCTGGCATGACACCCACACGCAGCCCCTGCTCAGCGGACGCCCCGTCTAACCCCCAAGATCACTCCTTCCGTGGTCACCGAGGGTACACCCAGACCCGAATCCCTCTGTTGTCCCGCAGAATTATCACAACATTGTAAATCAGCTACACTTCGACGGGACTTTCAGAAATGGAAAGCAAACTGAAAATCTCAAGCACACTCGGCAAGAAGGTCAGACGTGACGTCACCTCCGGGGTACTCTCGCCCAAAAATGCTTTACTCGAATCTAATCCTGAGCACACCATCAGATCAATCCAGACTGTGGTGCAATTCACAAAACAACTGGCCTGAACGCATCAAAAATTTCAGTATCATCAACCACCAAGCGGAGGGACTGTCCCAGACCAAAGGAAAGGAAGCAGCAAAAAACAAACACAATGAAGGGAGCAACTGAGCTCTGGGAGGAATGGATAAAGGACCGCACACAATCGGAACAGGTGAATGTGGACTGTACATTAGATTATATTATACTGAATTAATTGAATTAATAGATTTCTGCGGTGTCCTCATGGCAGGCGCTGTTCTTTTGTGTGTGTGTCTTTTATCTTTTTAGGGCCACACCCACAGCACGTGGAGGTTCCCAGGCTAGGGGTCATATTGGAGCTGGAGCTGCCAGCCTACACCACAACCTCAACAATGCAGGATCCAAGCTGTATCTGTGACCTACCCCTCAGCTCCCGGCAACCCACTGAGTGGATCCTTAACCCCCTGAGCGAGGCCAGGGATAGAACCCGCATCCGCATAGATACCAGTTGGGGTCATTGACCACTGAGCCACGATGGGAACTCCGCAAGCGCTGTTGTCAGCACATACAGGTGGATGCGTAGAGAGGGAACATCCCATCTGCCATTTTCAAATGTTTCACCCAAAAAACGAGGGAACAACGGAGGAATCTGTGTAAAAAGGTTTTTGACTGTATTATCCTTTCCATTTTTTATGTTTGCAATTTCTAAATACAAAGTTTTTTTTTTTTAAATCAGTTTCCTCTATATTGGAGCAAAATATATATCTCACAGAAAAGTTTACAAACCCAAAAGAACATTAGGGTGTTTTGAGTGTTGTTAAATAATTCACATAATTTGAAGCATAACAGGGAGAGTGAATGCGACGAACACCAATTTGTGCCACAAGGCTGACAGGTGGGTGGTGAAGGGGAGGAGGCTGATGGGACTTTGACGTGGGATGTTGGAACCGAAATCCTAGCGCTGTTTTCTAAAACCCAGTCTGACCCCCCTTCAGGCACGGCAGTGTATCTCCAGCAAGAGTCAGCTGGATATGTTTACAGAACTTTGTGGCCATCAGGAGCTATTTAATCTTACCAATATCTGTCATCAGTGGAGGACAAAACTACTCAACGGTAAAATTTATCTTAAAACTATTTAAGGTCTGCGATGTCATAGGAAAGACTGTAGAATATGGCAAAACCGTTTTTACATTTTTCCATGTTTCCCAAAGTACGGAAACCAGTGAGCACCGAAACCATCCTTCAAGATATGGTTTCCATGACAGCAAGACTTGCAATCATTTTATAACAAAGTATTTACCTCAGAATGTCTGATTATTGTCGGGCGTGCCCGTTGAGATGCAGCGGAAATGAGGATGCAGGTTCGATCCCTGGCCTCGCTCAGTGGGTTAAGGATCTGGCGTTGCCGTGAGCTGTGGTGTAGGTCACAGACGTGGCTTGGATCCTGCATGGCTGTGGCTGTGGTGTAGGCCGGCAGCCGCAGCTCCGATTGGACCCCTAGCCTGGGAACCTCCATATGCCGTGGGTGCGGCCCCAAAAAGACAAAAAAAATAAGTCTCATTATTGTAATTTAAAACACAAACAATCATTTCATGACAGTTTCACCATATCCAGGAATCAATGAACTATCATTTCAGGTTTAATGATTTTATTTTGTATAACTCACTTTGAATGATTTTGTTATAATTGTTATTTGTAATGATTATTTGTGAGAAATAAATAATACACTCCGTTTTCTCTTACTTGAGGCAAGACCGCTGTTCTCCTTCACACACTAGCACTGGATTGTCACCAGGCCTGGTTAGTTAGGTGAGTAAAGACTAATAGCGGCAAAGGTAATGGCAAGAGTAAAACAGAGGAGTAAAAACACAGACAATGAGGTGCCACATTCACATGCATATTATTTGCACACAGGAAGACATTTTAAAATCAAGTACCAATTAGCTTTATAACCTTTGAAATACTACTTGCATGTTTTGTCTCCTTCGGTCGATTAAAACAATTGACCTGATACTTGATAATATTAGATTCATAAGCACCTAAATTAATTTGTAACCAATATTTAAATGGGGGGGAAATCAAATTTATTAAATTCAGAGGTTCTTCTTCACTTAATCATTGTGTAACGAGTGTCTGAATATTTAGATGAAGGTTGATTGTTCGAAGATGAATAAATGGGACATTCAACAAAGTAGCAATTGTACTGTTTCTCTCCAGGCACAGAAAAAACCCCCAAGGAAAGTCAGATCCTACCAAGATTCACCACATCTGGGAACCAATGCCTGGACCAAATGTAAGAGGCTAGTGGTCTCGAAGGAAGAGAGACACTTGACACTGGACAGCAGTCAGGGCGTCAGATCCCCCCTCCCAGAGCCTGACTCTAAGATAAAGAGTCAACTCTTCCTGTGAACAAGCGGCAGAAGCAGCTGAGCAGAGGGATGCTTGTTTGCAAGACGAGTGACACCACTGAGCTCCAGACAACACCTGCTCCCAGGGGAGCAGCAAGGGGGCTGGTCACCCTGGTGCTGTGGCCCCCCAGCACACTGGGGCTGGGGCTCCTCGAGCCTCCTGGGGGACTTCCTGTGCGCCCCGCTTCTCCTTTACCCTGCAGTGCCCGCCAGGGTCCCCACAGGGTGTAAGTAAAAGACAGTCTGCAGGAAACTCGCGGGGAGCACCCAGCATTGCCAGCACCGCTGGTTTAAGCACGGAGGGCACACAGAATGTGCCTCATTCAATCTCAAGACACTTGCAATTGAACAACTAAAACATAACATCCAAAAGGCACCAATGGTATACAGGAACCACGTGCAGTGAGGCCACTGGAAGGGAATGATGAGGGCCTCAGAGGCCCGGGATAGAGCACGGGGAAAGCCTCCGTGGAGAATGGGACACGTGGGTTGGCCTGAGCCTTGAGAATCACCACCCGGGATTTTACCAAGATGCAAAAGCGAGGAGGGGGGATGCAAACACGGGGTACAGGAGGAGCATGGCCTGGGGCCAGAGGACGGTGCCCGGCTGCCTATTTTCAAATCCTGGCCTTCCCACCTACTAGCTGCATGATCGGGAGCAAGCTACATGGCCTCTCCACCCCTCAGTTTTCCCGTCTATAAAATGGGAGTAATAACAGGACCAACGCCTAAGATTATGATGAGAATGAAGGGAGTCACACACAGCATGTCATGTTCTTAGCTCAAGGCTTCACCTGTGAGGAGCACTCAGTACCCGTAGCTACTGCGACCGCCATTTCCACACCACGTGCTAACATAAAGCCACCAGGTCCCCTTCCTGCCTCTGCTTTTGATGATTTTGCACACACTCCATGCTTTGTGTTCTGCCCTCCCATGTGTGCCTATTTTGGCTTGGCCTGTTGGGCCACCTCTTGCCCAGCAGGGCAGTGCGCTCACGGGGCTCTTGTCACCTCTTTCCATCTGTAGGCCCTGGACTCTCCATTAGGCGTGTCCCGAGCCAGGTCCTCCATCAGCCGCAGCAGGTCCACGGTAACTTCCAACAGGAGCTCTTGTCTTCAGACAGGGTCAAACCCAGCTCTATCCTTTGTGACCTGGTGCATATTAAACTCTGAACCTTAGGGGTTTGATCTGCAAATTGAGGACAATAATACCTACCTCATAGGGCTGTTACTGTGAGCCTTAAATAAAAATTTATAAGTGTACGGTGTTCTCTGGTGGCGCAGCAGGTTAAGGATCTGGCGTTGCCGCTGCAGCGGCTCAGGTGGCTGCTGTGGCACAGGTTCAGTCCCTGGCCTGGGAACTTCCACATGCCGTGGGCGCGGCCAAAATGAAGAAGTAAATAAACAAGCCTGCAGAGCTGTTTGACCGAGTGCTCAGCATATAATAACTGCTCAGTTAACAGCAGCTTTAACGTTCAAAAACAATGCCTTGGCAGTGGGGTACAGATTGCTGAGTTTGTTCATTTTTTCTAGAAAGAGTCCTAACTTTTATGAAGTTATCAGAGATTCTTCTTCCCACCTGGTGTCTTTTCGGCCCTGAGGGCTCTGCTCAGACGGGCATGAACAGCCTGCAGCCCTCGCCGGGGCCTCCACAGCGTAGCAAACAGCAAAGAAGGCCTCCCTCGGCCTCGGCTTCTGTCTGAGGAGTCGCCTTCCATGCAGGATTCGGGGAGGACAGCCGCAATTATGCAAAATAACTGGAAAGTGAGCTGAGTAGGGCGCCCACCTCTCCCTTCTTCTCTCCTCACGCCCTCACCCCGGTTCCTGGGGATCCCGTTTTGGTCCATTTTCTACGCCAGCTACACCTACTCCTAGAAAAGGATCTGAGAAACTCATCAGTCCTGAGACCAGGATGAAAAAGAACACAAGACGCCCAGGAACATCTGCCTTTGAGGGTTGGGCTGACGGTGCCAGTAGGGAACGACAGACCCCGGGAATGCCACGGAGGAGAGATGCTGTTACCGGGAGCTGTTCCCAGGGCCACCGTCATGAGACCCCTGTGGCTGGCCCCACCAGGAGGCAAAAATAAAAATGAATGCCTGACTGTTCTAAACACTACACTAACATGTACAAATCTAACACGTGACAAAGAAGGAGGTGGCTCTATATGAGCTGATGTGCGGAAAAACAAGCTACAGATCCGCATGGAGGGAATGACTAGGCGTACATACACTTGCATCTCAATGGAAAATTCCATGAGGATGCAAAGCAAACTGGCAACCACGATGACCTCTGGGGAGGGAGCCTCGGAGGATTGGGAATCTGGGGTAGAAGAAACACGCACGTCTACTTTTTTCTCACGTGTATTCGTTTACACTGTTGGGGGCTTTTTTTGCCACAGGTATGTATCACTTTTTCCATTTAAGACGTAGGTTTGAAAAGATAGCGTGAGTAAATTCAGTGAGCTATGTAATCTTTTGATAAAACCAACAGCTTGAAATATTATTTTTAAAAGACCAACAAGAGGCCACAGTTAACAAAACAGGATGCCATAAATCAAACCCACAGCCAAAATATTTCTCTAGGATTCAGCATTCAGACGAAATGCTGTGAGGCAAAGTGTCTTTAAAAGTGACTAAAGTACCAGGAAAATTAAGAGAAAAAGTGCCCAATGTGTGAGCTGGCTTTCTCAACCACACGGCTTTCTCTTGGGGAAAGCACATCCACCACCCTGCCACAGCTAATTTTGAACAAAGAGAAGGGATTTCAGGCAGTTGTTCCTCCAGAGTTAAATCAGCCGCTCCCTGCAGGCCTGCCTCTGGTTCCGAGCCTGAGAACGCGCGCTCACACACCAGCTGCCGCGGTCCTTATAAAGGGTGTTTCCCCAGCCAGCCTGGAGTGCCAAGCCTGAAGGTGGGTCACAAGCAGAAGCCACAGAACATGTGTGTGTGTGGGGGGGGGGGGGGTGAATGGGTGCACGTCACACTCATGATTTTAAGAGCCACTCTGAGAATTTCTGCTCAGTTTCTCCTATTTCTGCTGCTGGGATTTGGTGATTACATTTGTTGACGGAGGAAAACAAAACAAAAGCCCCACAAGTCCTGAAAATTAGAAAATTTCCCAGTGGAACATGCTATTAAGAAGCGGGGGGGGGGACCTCACATCCCTACCAGCCTGACACCACTGTCGACTCCCAAAGGGGTTGAGAACAGCAAGAGGAAGTACGCTGCAGAAATTGCTTAGCAATATTCTGCTTCACCAAATACTACACAACTGAAAATAAACTAATTATTTTAAGTTGGCTTTGAAAAGACACTATTACCATCCAAAATACTCATATGCTCGAGGCATCATGAAAGTAGTAAATAAATTTGCCAACTAAAAAGGCAACTGAGACTCTCAGAAGGCAACTGACAAACATTTAAAGGCAGATGGATCTATGAAATCACACAGGAGGCTTCCCATTATAGGCCGTTTCCTGGTGCATTTCCCTAAGCGTGTTGGCTCAGACATGCCACTGACAACGCTGAGAGATGGATCTAGAAGCAGATGAGTCTGCCACTCTCCGGCATTTGGCCCTGGGGGCGTCACAGGGAGATTCCCTACCCTTAAGGAATTACTCTACTTAGAGAGACACATGTAAACACGTGGCAACAAGGAGAATAACACCACAGAGTCAGCAAGATCCACGTGAAAGCCGCCCCCCCCGCCAAATTAACACCTAAAAACAGGTACCACGCTTGGTGCATTCTCTTAGTTCTCACCCAGCTCCATGAAGTAGATGCAATTGCTCGCGTCATGTCACCAACGACAAAACAGAGGCTTAGAAAGAAGCTAAATGCCAAGCCCAGAACCCGGGTCCTTAACCACGGGTTCTATTTCCTCTGATCATTTAATCAGAAACAAGCAAAACCAGAGCTGCTGGGTATCCAGCCACACGTTTTTAGGCACTGGGTCTGCATCTGGTCCTTAAGCAACACCAAGACCAAACTTCCTAAATTTACTAAGTTGGAGGGGGGTTGTTTTTTGTTTGTTTTAATAATCTGTCAGCTCGATGTGCAACTATGCCAAAGCTGGGTGCTAAAAAATGTCATGTCAGTCTTTTTCAAACACCTTTAGAACAATCCTTCTTGGCCAGTTATGACAAAGTCAGTATTAGACTCAGGAAACTCCTGGGTCAGAAACGAAGGGGAAACGAGCTACTCTATCTTACTGACATGGGCATGGGTTATCCTTCCAACATCAGGAAGTCACATCGAATTTAATTTCCTCTTCCTTAATTTGTTACTTATATAAGAAAAATTAGATCAAAGCAGAATATGTTTATCTCATATAATAAACGTGTTTCAAGAAAAGGATGCATAAACAGAATTACATGTTAAATACACAAGGGGAACTGGTTATTGGAAAGAAGTTTGTAATGAATCATTCTGTACTGCAAAGATGTCTTAGGTATGGGGTGCGTTACCAATAAATTCGTACAAAAGAGTGTCACATGTTTCAGGCAGCTACAGGAAGGTACATAGAATCCCAGATAAAATAAAATTTGAAAACAGGAATGGGTTCAAGGCAAGTAAGTGAATCCAGTCCAGAGACATGGGTGCCCCAAACCCAGGATGGTCTCTGCCCTTCACAGGGGTAACCCCAAACAGAGCCCTAAACGGTCTAGCAGCCAACACCCTGGATTGAAACACGATTGGTACACACGATTGCAGGTGCAGGGAATACGATTTTACAAAACTGGTTGATATGTTCCTGATGATTTCTGCCTATCCCAACCTTAAGGAGACCCTCCGTCTGCTCCCAGACCTGTTTTCCCTGCACCCCCTTGGCAAGGCTGCTCTTTCTCACATGCCCAGGGCCTCATGATGCTTCCAAGTCAAAGCCAATCTGCGCTTTGACTTTTTTTTCTGGGCCATTTTCATCTATGTTTTGTACGAGCTTCTAGTCCCCTTGTCATCTTCCCCTCATCCCTCCAAGACCAGCATCTCCACCCGCCACCGCACACCTAGGGTACCCAGGGTGACTGATCTAAAGGATGCCGCCCCCACCCAGCCTGTCCTGCACCCGCCATCCGCCTACTGCTCCGCGCCCCCAGAATCACCACGTCAACCTGCCAGTGCAGGGTTCCCCATCTGCGGCAGGCTCTGCCCAGGCACCTCCTCCCAGATTCTGATTTAATTGACCCCAGGGGGGCCCAGGCATCTGACCCTTTTCAGAGCACATTCCAGGAGGCAACCAGAGTTGGAACTCCCATTCCCTGACTGCCACCAGCTGTTCTCTCTGCTTCGACTCTGCCTGGTCTTCAGCCTCACAGGGTCGCCTGATCCGTGACCTGTGCCTGGCACGTCACACACACCTCTCCTCTTTTCCTTTCTCAGGCCTTTTGTCCTCATACCCAGTTTTAACCCCAGGTTTCATTCACCTCAGCCACCTCTTGATCTATTGTATTTACATAACCACGACACCCCAAACGGAAAACCAAAAAACCTCTCCCAATCTCAATGAATCCAAATTTTCCCCTTCTTCGTACCTACACTGAGACTTCTGCTTAAGGGGAAAAAAAAATCAATATTCCTCATGTAAATTAAATGTTAAAAGAAAGAAATCTTAGCAAATTAAAGACAGAAGAGAACTTCCTAATTTTAAACATAGAATCTGCAACAACTTAGACAAATGAATCTAGGTTAAATTATTAAAGAACGAATTTAGCACATTTTCTGGATAGATTTTCAACATACAAAACTTACTTGTATTTCTCGACCACAGCAATAAAGAGTTTGAAGACGAAAAAAATTTTCAGATGCCATTTACTTCATCAAACGGTATCAAACACTCAGGAATAAATCTGACATTGTTTAAATTCCCCAACTGAAATGAAAAACTTAGATTCATACGAAAACCTCCCTAGGAACTGATATAGTGGCTTTATTCATCACTGCCAAAACCTGGAATCAACCCAAGCATGCCTCACCTGGAGAGAGGATAAACTCTGGGTAAACTGGGATATAGGCCTTCTGAAGGAGACTTACTCAGCAATCCAGAGAAATGAATTCCTGATAGACACACAAGCATGGATGGATCCCAAGGCTAAGTCAGGCGCAAAGGCTACACGCTGCACGATTCCACTCCCAGGACATTCTGGAAAAAGCAGACTTTGCAGACAGGAAGCAGAGATGACTGCCTGGGGCAGAGGTGGGAGGAAAGATTTACCTGCTAACATGTAGGCCAGAGGCATTGGTGGGATTGTTCTAAATCTTGGTTTTATTCCAAACTTGACTGAGCTAGAACTGACATACACCAACCACTGTGTGAGTGTAAGGTGTACAATGTGATGACTGGATACCATGTACACCCTGCAAAATCGTCACCCCAGTAAGGTCAGCGACCACATCTGTCACCTCACATAATTACCTCGAGTGCACGTGTGTGTGTGTATAAGAAATACTCTCTCAGCACCTTCAAGCAAACAGTATCGTGAGCTGCAGTCGCCATGCTGTCCCTCACGTCCCCAGAACGTATTCGTCTTCTAACTGGACGACTGTACCCTGGACCACCTCACCAGCCCCCACCTCCCAGCCCCCAGCAACCACTAATCTACTGTTTCTACGATTCCACATACAAATGAAATAGTACAGTATCGTCCTTCTCTGCCTGACTTATCTCACTTGACATAATGCCCTGAGGATTTATTCATATTGTCGCAAATGGTAGGATCTCCATCTTTTTGATGGCTGAGTAATATTCTCACTGTGTACACATACCACATTATTTTTATGCACATGTCTGTGAGTGGACACTTAGGTTATTTTCGTCTCTTGGCTATCGTAAACAATGCTATAATAAACATGGCGTTCAGAGATTTCAAGATAGGGATTTGAGTTCTTATTTTTCTATATCTTGATTATGGTGGTGGTTACACACAAAAAATGCACTCATCAAAATGCATAGGTTTGTATAATGAGTAAATTTTGCTGCATGCAGATTATACTGTAATTGGAAAATTTTTTTAAAAAAGAAAAAATAAGCACTGTATTCTACATGGAAGTAAATTTTTTAAAATCTCAGTAACAGAATTGTTTCAAGAAGAAGTTTGAAACGATTCGAAATTGCTATTTTATGTTATATGGTACTACATATTCTTGTGTTTAAATAGTAAATATAAATTAAACAATGATAACAGTGATAAGACAAAAAACAGAACTTGCATTATTTAAACTTTGTCACTATGCGATCACTTGGAATTTGGAATGATTTTTAAGTGTTAAAATAATGAAAAAGATGTACACCTGAAACTAATCCTACATTGTAAACCAATTATACTTCAATAAGAAAACCTATGATAGGTAAAAGAAACTAGTGAAAAAGAGTGAGAAGTATAGGGTTTGTGTTTGATGAATGCAATTTTTAGTTACTATATAAAACATCATAGATAATTTGATTTCTTTCTTCCTTTCTTCCTTTCTTTCTTTCCTTCTTTCTTTCCTTTTCTTTATTTTTTGTCTTTTTGCCATTTCTTAGGCAGCTTCCGTGGCATATGGAGGTTCCCAGGCCAAGGGTCTAATCGGAGCTGTTGCTGCCGGCCTACACCAGAGCCACAGCAATGAGGGATCCAAGCTGCCTCTGTGACCTACACCACAGCTCACGGCAATGCCGGATTCTTAACCCACTGAGCGAGGCCAGGGATCAAACCCGCAACCTCGTGGTTCCTAGTCGGATTTGTTTCTGCTGCACCACGATGGGAACTCCCAAATTGTGAACTGTTTTAAAACTAAAGAATAAACTGAGGATACAGAGCATTACATCAGCGCACACACTAGAGTCAAACAAACAAGTAACTGTATTTTAATTGATGAGAGCCGGTTCTCTCACTGCTGCAGAAAGTTCTTACGAATCAGGAAAGGATGAAACTAAAGCAAACTCTGGGCTATGAATAGGAGTCGGAAGTATCAGTATGAACTTAAGATTTTAAAATAAATATATGTGGGTGTGTTGGCACACATATATTTTCAGAGTCTGTCCCCTAAGAAAACTTACAAGTAATGACACTCAGAGTCAATGAGCACACCTGGTGCCTGATCTTGGCTTCTAAATCCCACTCTCCAATAAAAAAGAAACCAGAGGAGTTCCCGTCGTGGCGCAGTGGTTAACGAATCCGACTAGGAACCATGAGGTTGCGGGTTCGGTCCCTGCCCTTGCTCAGTGGGTTAACGATCCGGCGTTGCCGTGAGCTGTGGTGTAGGTTGCAGATGCGGCTCGGATCCCGCGTTGCTGTGGCTCTGGCGCAGGCCGGTGGCTCCAGCTCCGATTCAACCCCTAGCCTGGGAACCTCCATGTGCCGCGGGAGCGGCCCAAGAAATAGCAACAACAACAACAAAGACAAAAGACAAAAAAAAGAAAAAGAAAAAAAAAAGAAACCAGAGCTTCTGTGGGAAGAGGTTGGTCCCAGGGCTTGAATGAGGAAAACATGAGATAAGCCTGGAGCTTATCATGGTCCCAAAACATGGGAAGCCCTCAAAAAGGATGGCAGATGTTGAAATGACATAAGAGCCAACCTGAAAGAGTTCCCAGTGGCCAAAACTGGGAAAATTTGAGAAACAGAATAACGATACTACTGGTTTGTAACCCATGGATGCATAGATTAAAATAAATATCCATAGGTCCATACTGATATAAATAACAATAAATGAGAAATGTTTCCTGGCAGAAACATTTCAAATCATAAATACAGAAGGAATGAGAGGAAAACAAAATTGCCCCAGAATACCACCATAATCACTGCTGCAGACAAGTCGATGAATAGATGCTAAAATTGGTGGGGAAATGTTTTGGGATAGGATATTTGTCTAGCCTCAAAGTATCTTCTTCATGATACCTATTAATTATAATGGGGGAGAGAGTTATTTTACAATGGAAAAATCCATCATGCACAACCATAACCAAAAGATGGACCATAATAAGACTAATAAGGGTCACCAAGAGGAAGACACGTTCACATCCTGAAACCCCGATATGAGACACAGAGAGGGCGCATCACTTCTGTGACAGTCTTGCCAAAAATGAATCCACTCGATCTACTCATGAGAAAACCCTGGAAACCCAAACCGAGGGAACGTCTACAAAATAAGTGACAGTGCTCTTCGGAAGTGCCAAATCATGAAAGACAAGGGAAGACCATTTACGGATTGGAGGAAGCTGAGAAGACATGGCTGCTCCGGGCAGGGTGAGAGCCTGGAACTGATCTTAAAACAGGGAAATGACATGAGTGGGAAACGTGGTGAAATACAAATAAGGTCTATGAGTCACTAAGTCGTGCTGTACCAGTGCTAACATCAGAGTTTTGACAACTGTTCCGTCACGCCTAAGATGTTAACATCTGGAGAAGCTGTGTAAAGGTACGAAAACTCTGAACTGTTTCTGCAAATTGTTTGTCAATCTCAAAATAGGAAGGTTCTTAAATGCAAATGTTGCATTAAAATTTTAAAATTTAAAGTACACGAATTCTCTTAAGTATCTGAAATAACACTCAACTTCATTAATGTAATAAAGTAAAACTAAAATGAAATACTGCTACAGACCCACCAGAGTGGCTAAAGTCCCAAACTCTGACAGTATCAAGTGTTGGCGAGGATGGGGCGAAAACAGAGTCCTCACCCGTTGGTGGTGGGAGTGGAAAATGGTACAGCCACCTTGGAAAGTAGTCTGGCAACTTCCTAAAAAGTGAAATATATATTTAACACACAAGGCAGCAATTCCACGCCTATGCACCGACCCAAGAAAATTAAAATTTATTCTCACAGAAAGGTGGCACATCATTATTTACAACAGCCCCCAAGGGCAAACGACCCCATCGTCTGTTCACTGGAAATGGACAATGAAAACGTGACATGCACTCTCGCAGTGAAGCCTACCACTCGACAGTCACAGAATTCACCAGTACGCCCACGACGTGGTCAGCTTCGGCAACACTACACTATGTGGAAGGAACCACACACGGGAGTGTGAATTACAGAATTTCATTTACATGAAAGGTCCAGAAAAGGCAAATCTACCGAGACAGGAAGCAGGCGGGGGTGGCGGGAACCACACGGGCTCTACTTGCAACATAGCTTCCACATTCTACACTTTCTCCCCAGCCCCAGGGCCACCCCCGGGTCCCAGGGCCCACCATCTCCCACGTGAATTAGCCTAACAGCCTCCTCGTAGGTCCTGGGTTTCTTCCCTTATCCTGAGCCTCTATTCTCAGCACGGCTAAATACCATCTTCTCATTGATCTGGAAATTCTCCACTGGCTCCCCATTTTACTCAGGGAAAAGCCAAAGTCCCTAATCGGCCCCACTCCCTCTCCTCTCCCACAAGTCTCCTGCCACCCGCTCACTCTGGCCTCTGTGCCAATCTGCAGCCACGCCAGGCAGAGATCTTGCTCTGCCCACCTCCTGGGCTCTCAGCTCCTCGTCCTTGCTCAGATCCCACGTTCTCAGTGAGGCCTTACCTGGCATCTCTAGTTGATCCCGCGATCCCACAGCCTCTCCTACTCGCCTGCCCTCCTCTCTCTGTCCCTAACGCCGCCTTCCCGTGCGCTAGAGAAGGCACCCTTTAGGGTTGGGGTTTGCTGTCTTAACCCCCCCCTGCGAGAACATAATCCCCACCAGGGCAGTGATCTTAGACGACTGGGTTCACTCGTGTGCCCCCAACACCTCCGACAGTGCATGGCACTTGGTAAGGCCTCAGTAAATACTTGCCAACGTGAGTGAGTGAGGGGACTGTGGGTTTGAGACAAGCAGCTGTGTGGCACGTGTGGGACGCGGCGGTAAGAGCCACTCGCGCTGACCGTCCTGAGATGGCTGAGATCCTCTGGGCAGAGGACCAGGACTCAGAATAACGGGATTCACTTGGGCCACTGTTAACTCATGAAGCACCGTGGTGAGCACCAGCAAGGCAGCCCTGCCCCAGGAGGAGGGCTCGGATACCACAGGGGGCCCGGGACTCTGTCCCCCTCACGCCTCAGCCCAATGACAGGGTGCAGGGCACGACCTGCCCAGCTGTATGTGATGGTCCTGCATCCCCGTGAACGTCCAGAATCAGACTGTGCCCGCAGCGCCCACTCCACGTGCCGCCAGCCTCCCCACGGCAGCTGCGCCAGGGTGTCTTGCCCACCTTCACCCACGCCCGAGCCTGCCCACTCCAAACCAACTGGGCGCCACAGCAGGCCCTTCGCCCCAGATCCGATGCCCCTTCGCTGCTCAGCCCTTTGGGTTTCGACACCGTCTCTGAACCCCTTTTGCTGTGACTGCCAGGGGTGGCCTCTCTCTCCTCTCCCAGGCAAAACCGCACTTGCCCAAACCCGTCTACGGTCAGTACGAGATGCCTCCCAGGCTACACGGCTCTACATCTGCCCTCCCACCCCCACGGTCCTCAAGCTGTGCCCCGGAACCCTTGGAGCCGCTGCCCTGAGCAGCGTGGCGTGGGAGGAAGAGGGCACAGGCTCCCTGACGCAACACGTGCACCGCTGCTCACAGTACTTATAGCTATCAAGTGTGACTTTTGCCAGAAAAAGAATTCTATTTTCAAGTAGCATTAGCACATGGATACTGGATGCCTTCAGGATGACCCTCATTTTCATTTGGGAAAAACTCTGTCCCAGTCGCCCCCCACTTCAGTGGACCCCAGCAGAGCACCTGCGGACTGTCCTTTTCTGGGTGAGGAGGTTCCTTGGCGAGCCCTTCAGAATGAAAAGGCTGCACCAGGCTTGTGCCTTGATGACTTGCCATCTAGTGTTAGAGACTAGATTAGAGTTAAGGCAAATCTACCACAGAAAATGACTTTGATTTTTAAATGTCTGATGTGCAGATGTTCTTTCCGAAAGTAACTACACAGCGGGGCCAGAATCTTCTTGTGATCTAAGCAGTCGCTCCCTCACTTCTCTGTCCTGCACGTTCCCATCCTGGTATGTCTGAGAAGCACACCTATCCTTCGGCGAGAACCAAACGTAAATGACGACAGTGACTGCGGTGAGTCATGCTCCCACTTGCCTGCTTACATTCTCCGCGGCGGGCAGAAGCTTCGCGGGAGTTGGCCAGCCGGCTCGACCTGGCAAAGAGATGATGGAGGCCGGGGAGCAGAAAATGGGAAATTACAGGAGCCTCTAGAAATGACCCCCTGACTCAGCCACAAAAATAAACACCACGGTTCGAAAATGGGCAACAGACTTGACGAGACGGTCCTCCGAGAAGACGCACGGGGCCAGCGAGGACGTGCAGGAGTTTGCTCTCGCCGCTCAGGGAAGGGCAAACGAGGCTGCTTTTGATGGTGGTCTCACAGCGGGCGAGGGCACTAGGATGACCCCCGTCCAAAAAAGAAAGGCAGGTGTTGGCAGGACGCAGAGACGCCGGACACCTGTGCCCTGCTGGCGGGATGCGAGCTGGGACGGTTGCCATCGAAAGCAGTCGGCAGGTCTTAGAAGAATCAAAAGTGGAGCGACCATGTGATCCAGCGACGCCACTCCTGGGTGTTTACCTAAAGCCTTGCGGAGGGGCCCTCGAGTTGACAGCAGCGGGGTCCACGAGAGCCGAGAGGTGTCTGCTGATGGATAAACGGACAAGCAAAATGCGGTCTATGCACACAGAGGACGCTTGCTCAGCCTTGAAAGTTCTGACACGGACCTACCACGTGGAGGAACCTTGAAGACACGATGCGCGGTGAAACAAGCCGGTCACCAAAGGACGGCTACTGTGTGGATCCACTTATGTGAGGACCTAGAAGAGTCAAACTCACAGAGACAGAATGTGGAGTGGGGCGACAGGGGCTGAGAAAGGAATGAGGAGACAGAGTTTAACGAGTTTGGAGTTTCGGTCTGAGAGGACGAAAGCGCTCCGGAGACAGGTGGTGGTGATGGCTGGACAACAATATGAATATACACATCACTACTGAGCTGTACACTTAAAAAGGGTTAAGATGTACATTTTTTTTTTGCTTTTGCTTTTTAGGGCTGCACCGTGGCCTATGGAGGTTCCCAGGCTAGGGGTCTAATCGGAGCTGTGGCTGCCAGCCTGCACCATGGCCATGGCAACACCAGATCCGAGCCACGTCTGTGACCTACACCACAGCTCTGGCAATGCCAGATCCTGAACCCACTGAGCAAGGCCAGGGACAAACATGCGACCTCATGGTTCCTAGTTGGATTCGTTTCTGCTGTGCCACGACAGGAACTCCAAGGATGGTAAATTTTACGTCCTGTGCATTTTACCAGAATTTTTAAAAACTGAGGGAAAATGGCCTGGGAGAAACGATAAGGGCGTGTACTCCAATGCGACTCGAGTTTCAATGGGAAGCAGGTGTTTTTTTTTAAAGCTGGTCTGCAGTGTTACCCAAGATGCTAAGAAGCACAGGGCTGGCAGGTGCACCAGCTGGAATCTCCTTTCTGGAGGGCAGTGCGGAGGTATGTATGGAAGGCTTTCACATGTGTGCGCCCTCTGATACAGCAATCTCACTTCTACGCATTTCGCCTCAAGAAATAATCATAGATCTTCACAAGTTGTATCTGTAAGGATGAACGTGTGTTTACAAAGTCAAACAACTGGTAACAACTTAAATATACAACAGCTGGGCACAGTGGAACAAATTAAAGTGTTACGCTGCCAAAACTAGGCGTTCCCATCGTGGCGCAGTGGAAACGAATCCCACTAGGAACCCTGAGGTTTCCGGTTCAATCCCTGGCCTCGCTCACTGGGTTAAGGATCCAGCGTTGCCCTGAGCTGTGGTGTAGGTCACATATTCGGCTCTGATCTGGCATTGCTGTGGCTGTGGCGCAGGCCAGCAGCTGCAGCTCCTATTAGACCCCTAGCCTGGGAACCTCCATATGCTGGGCGTACGACCCTAAAGAGCAAAAGCCAAAAAAAAAAAAAAAGTATAAAAAAACAGTGTTACACTGCCACTATACAATTAATAAAAATAGCACCATCAAAGAATATTTACTAGCCTGGGGGAATGTCCTCAGTAAATCACTAAATGGCTAAAAAATTACAGAACCAAAAGTCCACTATGCCTGTATTTTTCCTGAAAAATTTTACATCTATATGTACAGAGAAAGAATTATAGTACAGTTAATTTTATCTTCATCTACTTTATTTTCCAAATTTTTGTATAGTACCTGTATTATTTACATGATCAGAAATAAAAACGCTGTATACATATTTTCAAGTTAAATCTGAGTCTCTTCATTTGTAAATGGAAACCACTGGACCCAGCCTAGGTTGAAATTTGCCCTTGCCAGATGCAAAAGAAAAGAGCAAAAAAATGCCTTCCCCTCCACCTTTTTTTTTAATTGTTCTAAGTCAGGTTTACCATCAAAACCAGAGGGTAAGAGAGGGCTTAAAATGTTTAAGAGAATAAATTTTGCAATCACTTCAAAAGCACTATTTGCATGAAAGCCATTGGTATGCAAATTTCCAATCACGCCCGCCTTATTCATTAAAACCTGTCACCCAAGTTTCTCTCCAATCAGTAACTGAGCGGGTGGGGAAGGCAGAGGGACCAGAGAGGGGCAGCCTCCAGACCCTGGAAATCAACCTGCATTTCTTCCATATCAAGTCTGTCTTTGAGACTTTCAGACCCTCATTTCCACGACTCCATTACCCACTCCGTGTGTGCCGTAACTTTCATCCTCGAAAGTCACCTGGAACTGTGCTTTTAGTTGTCGCACCCCGCGTGTCGACTGGACTCGGGAGCTACATTCCAGAACACCTGCCAGACAGTACCTGGAACGCTGCAGTGTGAGCCCTGTGAGAGGGGCCAAGTCAGAGGAGAGGGGCAGAGCTGAGTGAGTTGGCCCCTGGGGTCCTCAGCACAGAGCCCTGCAACGCCACGGCCCAGGCCACACTTGCTTTGTCTGTGAAACCGCTGACACGGCACAGGGAATTCAGGAAGGCCTGGTCACCAGAGCCGAGACCGTCAGTGCGGCCGCAGGACAAAGCTCAGCTCTGGGCCGTCCAGAGGGGGCCTGTCCTTGGCGTGCACATGGGCCAAGGGGCGGCTTCCAGGGCCACGTCAGAGCATAGGCACATCACTTCAAAACGAACCCCACGTGATCCTCGTACGAGGCTGGAAATGTGGCAGACGTTTGGTGAGGGGGAAGAAGAGGAAGGACTCTCGGGAGAGAACACCTGTTACACGCCAAGAAGCCGGACTGCGATGTTTCTTAAAGGACAGTCGGCTTGGGCCTTGCATCCTCATAAAGTACAGGGGGAGCCAGGTGCAGGGTTCAGGCTGGCTTCTCAAGGATCCCCAGGGTCTCCCATGAGCTCTGGCCAAGGTGCCATGTGCGGGAAATCTTTCTAAGACACCATTCTAGCCATCCCTGCATTAAACACCCCCTCCCCTGCACAATGACAGTTACTCCTCACAGAATGGGTGCTGGGGCCTCCCAGATCCACCCAGATGCCCTGGCAGGTTCTGGCAATCCAGAGCTGGCCTGGCTGGCAGTGCCCTGCTCTGTGCATGTCCGCTCTGCCCAGGAGGCACTTCCTCCTCCATCTGCCTGAGAAACGCCTCTGCCTGTTTGAAGACCAGCTCAAAATCGCTGCCTCCAAACTCCTCAGCCTATCCCTTTGTCCCTGGAGACAAAGAGGGCCGTAGGCAAGCGGAGGTGGACACGTTTAGCAGATGCATTTGAATCCTGGCTCTGTTGCTGTCAGCTCTATGGCCTTGGGTGCATTAACTTTGCAAAGCTTCATTTCTCTGTTGTCAGACGTGGGTAATGAGATCTGAGCCCTTTGGGGGAACTAAGCTGCCTTCACCCTCCCCCAGATTGTGAGCCCCTAGGGGGCATCTTATCCATGTCTGCTCCCAGGAGCTCCTGCTCCCAGGAGTTTCCAAGGCCTTTACCACCGGAGGCCCCCAGGTCCGGTGAATGAGGGAGCCAGCCGGCCCTTGAGAGCAGTGTCCTCTGCAGCAGGCGGCAAGCACACCGCGTGGAGGGTTTACAGGGGTCATGCTCCACTTGCATCCGCATCCTGACGCCTTAGGAGGTCTGCAAATGCCCCTGCTGCCCTGGCAGAAACTCTGCCTCTGCAGGAGAAGCATCGTGGGAGAGCAGGCTTTGTTGAGACCCTCCAGGGGGTGGCACAGGCCAGCGACAGGCAGCACCTGACCTCCTCCTCCTTCCCACGCCCTTCCCCAGCTTCGGGCCACCCTCCCTCCTCCTCAGCTGACACAGACACCAACTACCCCATCTCGCAGGCAAGGCGGGGGTCAACAGGAGGTGGCAGGAGGGATGGATGGTGCGGGGGGGACATGACCGACCCCAGTTACGAGCACTGAGCAGCGAGAGTCAGTAACACAGCAGATGGACACTGAGAGACGTCGGCAACTGTGGCAGTATATTCCTGAGAAATCAACTGAAAAAACAGTGGAGCCAGGGACGCTTTCCAGGCTTTGCCAGACCAATGGTTACACACAGGTGAACAGGCTGCCCCTTTGAGGTCCCTGAAGAGTCCGCTTGGCCCTCTCAGGCCAGGAGCAGCAGAGGCCTCCGAATGCAGCCCCAGCTCGGTTCACCTGGGCCGCAGGACCCCACCTCCTTCTGCAGAAATCCCAGCAGGGACGCTCTTCGCTCACCTGTTCTTGGCAGAGAGCGCGGGCATCCAAGTCCCGGAGGAAAACCACAGAGCCTGGCTAACCTGTCCTCTTTCCTCAGACTTTCGGGACAAAGTGCCAGCCACCCACGCGCCAGACGCTGAGAAGGATTCTGTAAATGCAGGAGAGGCGGCGGGCTCAGCGGGTGCTCTAGGGAGGAGACAGAGGAGCCCCGCGCCAGCCCGCCCGCAGGGACGGGCCTTACCAGGCTGGTCCCCGGGCACCAGACTCCGGCTCCTGAGTGAGGCAAACCGAGCCTGTGCTGCCAACTCCTGGGAGGCAGCGGCCTTCCACTGCCCCTCCTCTCGGGCTTGGCAGGAGCGCCGCTCCCTCGGGCCCTGGGGAGATGCGGCTGCTAACACCTGCACGCGGGGACGCCTGGCTCTAAGTGGACGGGGCCTATCCTGAGACTCCAGGAGCCCGGGTTTCTCCCCTGTCAGCTCCAGTCTTGCCCCCAACGCAGGCCTCTCCCTTACCCGCCTCCCGAGGACATCGCCGTGCGGCCCGAGGGGGCTCAGCTGTTGTTAGACTACAGACAAGGCGCGCTCTCCCTGTTCTCACCGTTCCACAGCCCGGCAGCCTCCTCGGGCTCTTGACCAGGTAACTGAAGTCGATACGAAGGAAACAGGAAAAGCAGCCCCACAGAACCAGGGACGGCCCTGGTCAGGCTGATGCCCACTGCCCCAGCGGCAGTGCTCCAAGCCCAGGATGCAGAGCCGGGGAGAGCCCTCACGCACCCAGAGGTGCGGCTGTTCCGCCAGTCCCTTCTCCCCGTGCCACCAGCTCGTGGGCGTTAAGCTGCACTTGGGCATTGAGTCTGCAGTCCCTTACACGGAATGGGGGAGAAAATCACTCTAGCTCAGTCTTACAGGAGAACTGAGTGGGGTGGACAAGGGGGCTTTGGGCCGGTAAGTGGGGCCATTCGCCCTCCACGAATCACTGTGTGAGCACAAGGCCCTGGGGAGCAGCGGGGCCGCGAGGGGTCCCCTCTTCCCAAGTGAATCTCAGATCCCGCCCACAGTCAACGCGCTTGGTGAGAGAGAGGAAGGAGTGTCTGGATGACTTGAGGAGTTTGGGGCTGAGTAAGAGAGCCAGGAATTTCGTTATCTCGGCAGTGAGTGGCGGTGGCTGCACCAGCTCCCTAGGAGATTAAAGAGTTCATCGAGGGCCCCGAAAAACACTGACCCAGGAAAGATTAGGGGAACTGATTGTACATCCACAGAAAACCCAGGTGAGAAGGGCCAGAAATGGGGACAGAAGCTTCCAGAAGTATTACAAGTAATGAAACACTTGTGACTAATTTTTTAAAAGAATTTGTTCTATCCCCCACATTTTCAGTGAAGTTTGCTACCCACACAGAGGCCTGGGTGGGTGTTTTGGGTTTTGTTCTTGATTTTTCCCTTGAGAGCAGAAGGAGTTGCGAAAACAAATAAAACGCTGAACTCCCACCCAGGTCAAGGCTGCGGGTGGCGAGGGGTGGTGAGATGTGCAAATTCTAAGAGCCAGAGGTGCCTGTGGGCAGGTTCATCTCCAGGAGCTCCCACAATCCCAGGGAGGCATCAGACCTTCCGTAATCGGAAGACTAACGAGGCAATCGTGTTCAGTTCTCAACAGTCAGGGTAACCTGGGTGATGCCTGGGTTACGTGTGTGATGTGACTTGCATTTGCATTGCACTGGGTGGACGCTTCTGGTTTGCATGCAGAGCTAGAAGAGAAAAGCAGGGCTCTTAGGGTGTCTGGATCTGTGGCGTTTATGAGTCCTCCTGCAAGGCACCATTCTCCTCCTCTGGTGGCTTCACAGGGGGGCCGGGTCCAGACACCGTCGTTCCCAATCCGTGCACACCGCGTGTGGTTTGCATGCCGTTTGCACAACGTGGGACTCAACACAGAATTCAATGACACCCGGTCTGGTCTATTCCCTGTGCAGTAAAAAGAGCCCACGTCATGCTCAGATGTGGATGTCAGGCCATGGCACGCTGCATGAAAGTTTCTAGACGCTTCTCTCGATGGCTGGACTGACCCCATTCCAGATCCGTAATAAGAGTTTGCTGATGGACACCGGTCTGCACTTCAGCATCAATTTTTTAAAAATTAAACACTGAACTTGAACCAATTAAATTTAAATGGTAAAGTTTTACGTTAACCCACAGCTTTATATTAACACAAAGGAAAACTCTGTTTCCGCTAAGTGGTGATTCTCCCAGAATGGCTACTGGAGCTCATTCTAGCAAGATCTGCAGCCTCACTTCTGTGACCCAATTACGCCCGGGGGCTCCACCACCAGGTTCCAGCTCTGTCACAGGATCAGCCCAGGCGTGGAACACCCAGCCTCTGACCAGACACTATCACATTAAACCTCACGAATATTCATACAGGGAACGGATGTGAGGGCAGAGAATGGAGACAGCGGGTTTTAGACCCTGCATCACTCACTGAGGGCTGGACGGTGGGAAGTGTAAGAACCACAGTCGTGTTGGGCGGTCACTGGGTCCACTACCCCTCTTAGGCACCTGGCCTTTGTGTCCCGGGTGTATGCAGCCTAATGGACTCAGGTTTGGAAAGGGATAAACCTTAATAAGGCAGGATTCTTTTTTTTTTTTTAAGGGCCGCACCTGCGGCATATAGAGGTTCCCAGGCTAGGGGTCAAATTGGAGCTGCAGCTGCCAGCCTACGCCACAGCACCACCTGATCCGAGCCACATCTGCGACCTACACCACAGCTCACAGCAACAATATCAGATCCTTAACCCACTGAGCGAGGCCAGGGATTGAACCCGTGTCCTCGTGGATACTAGTCGGGATCATTAACCGTTGAGCCACGACAGGAACTCAAAGGCAGGATTCTTCAAGGGGCATTGCTTCTCTGTTTTGCACCGCCAGGACTTCAAAATGTTGGCAGAAATTGTCTCTTGGTAAAACCTGGCCAGATATCTAGCCTTAGCAACATCCAGAAAGGTGCTGTTCTGAGTTGAATTGTGTTCCCCAAGTCTCGCGGCTGAAGTCCTAACCCCCGCACCTCAGAACGGGCTCTCCTTTGGAGACGGGCTCTTTCTAGGGGCGTTCCATTAACATGCGCTCAGTGGGCTGGGCCTTCATCCCACTGGACCTGTGCCCTTAGAACCAGACGAGATCGGGACACAGATGCCCAGAAGGGAGCCCACGCGTGGACGCAGGGGAAGGCGGCCCCTAGCAGCCCAGGCACGAGGCCTCAGGAGAAACCAGCCCTGTGACGCCTCGGCCTTGGCCTTCCAGCCTCCAGAACTGAGAGAAGACAAATGCCTGCGGCCCCCGCCGCCCATCTGCCGTCTCTGTTTAGCAGCCCCAGCAGCGAGGAGGCTGCTTTCAGGAAAGAAGTCACTGAGAAGGACTGAGCCTTTCGAGGAAAGGACGAGAGACACACAGTTGTTGACTCAAGAGTTAACAAGGGCACCACCTCCCCGTGTCACCCTGCAGTCCACGCGGAGCTGCGCTCACTGTCCACTCCGCTCGCTCGGAAACGGACCAGCCAGGGAGAGGCCTCTGCTCAGCAAGGCTCAGGGGAGGCCCCCTCCTCCCCCCTCTCCCCCCTCTCCCTCCCCCCTCTCCCCCTCCACTTCCCCCTCTCCCTCCCCCCTCCCCCCTCTCTCCCCCTCCCCCCTCTCCCTCCTTGTGCCCCTCTGCCATCCTTCACAGCTCCGCTTCTAAGGGCCGATGGGCTACCGCTTATTTCCAGGCTCTGCAGGAGCAGGACCCAGGGCGCCCGACCTGCCTGCCAGGGGCGGCTCCTGGGCTGCCCGGCCCAGCTGCCCAGCTGCGGGGCCGCTGCGACGGCCTCTTTCTGGTCACAGGCTTCGGGCGGTCCTGTGCTTCGGGGGTGGGAGCGGGGTGTTGACACAGGACTCCGGGTGGGAAGACACTTCCCACGTGGCTACTGTCACCGACAACAAAGCAACATGCCACCGTGCCTCAGGCTGGCCCGGCTCAGGACCTCGCTCCTCCTCCCGGCCATGCCCCAGCGTGGGTATTTCACTGTTTTATACCCACTGTGTCTAGGCTGCGGGAGCTTTGCCAGCCCTTCCTTACTGGTTGGTTTGGATCAAAGCACTTGCCTAAAGAGAGAAGGCGAATTCGGTGAAGGCGGGTCGAGGGGCCTGGCACAGCGTGGGTGGGGCCCAGAGCCCCAGCCTCCCTGCTTAGGCGACGGGGACAACCGCAGGGAGCTCAGACCTCCGACTCATGATGGAGGCGGAAATCAGTTAAATAAATACATTAAAAGTACAAAAAAAAAAAAAAAGGGTTAGACGAGAAGTGTCTTTTATCTGTGAAATAAATGATCACAGATAAAAACTAGAAATTTCAAAAAGGAAATAATGAAATACCATACGCTAGAGAATCACAACAAAAGGGTGAGACAATTATTTCCTTCGTTGAGACACAATGTCTGCTAAGAGTGACCTAAAAGAGGAGCAGAGGCAAATACAAGAGTGGGCCTCCCGGGACACTGGCCAAGCCCGACACCTCCCGCAGGGCAAGCGGCCCCGCAGCACATCTGCCCGGCAGGCCAGGCCGAGGGTCTGGGGAGCCCCCTAGCTGGTCCAGACCACTTCCCTGCCGCCAGCGGTGTGTAAATCCCACACCCAGTCGGCAGGGGGGATAACTCCTCCTCAAACAGACAGGCCACCTGCCAAGCAGGGTGAGCATCGAGGAGCAAGCCGAAGCTGCTAACGAGGCAGTTTCCAAACACACGCTGTCAGGGGCGGGGAGAGGGCTGGGACGCGGGAAACAAACCAGGCTCCAGCAAGCGGCACGGACTCGGCCCTGGGCAGAGCCCTGGTCCCAGCTCGGTCCCGAACAGGCGGGGACTCTGGGAAGTCAGTCACTGACGGCCTGGCACGGTGCCCTGTGAGAAAATGGGGGTAAACCACGGAGCTCTGCAGCCACTCCCGTGGTGCCCGGCCAACCCGCCTGCTTTCCTCAGTCCGCGGCGGGCAGGAGGGATGGCTCCTTTGCCTGCCCCGCTTGGGCCCAGAGCAGGCCCTGCTCCCGCCCTCGGGTTCGAGTCCTTCATGGAGCGGGAGGGCAGGGTGCCTCCTGTCTGCCCAGCAGGCAGCTTCACCACAAGCCGCCAGCCCAGAGGATCGAGGCCAGACCCCGAAGCAATGGAGGTCGGGTGCCCAGGAGGAGGTGGCAGAAGTGTCTGGGCCTGGCCGAGAAGGCGGAGCAGAGCAGAACTTGGGTGGGATCCAGGAAGGCCTGCAGGGGTGAGCCCACAGATGGGGCCTGGGGACAAAGCTGAGCCTGGGACAGGCAGAGAGCGGGGCTCCAGGAGCTCATCCGCAGACAGGAACAGGCTGTCAGGGTCCTGCTGAAAGGCCCGAGCCCGCCCTCAGGGCAGGGGCTCAGGCCAAGGCAGCATCTGAGTGTAGGTGTCACCAAGAAGCCCCGCCGGCCTCTCTTGGGAGAGGGACGCGCTGCTCAGCTGCGGGGAGTGTGTTGGCAGAGCCCCCCACGCCCATCAGCTCCTTCGGGGGCTCTCCCGAGGCTGACCCAGGCCCGCGCGAGACAACGCTGAGGACGCTGCTTGGCTTCTCCCCCTGCCCACGTCTGCCTCCTGCCCAGCCCCCCTCCAAGCCTGCCTCCGGAGAACCCGCTCTGCATCCGAACGGTGCACTACCCCCCTCGGTCCCCAGCTTGCAGGCTGTACCCCGGAGGCCCCTCGACAAGAGGGCTCAGACCAGGCGAGGCGGCTTCAGCCGGTTCACATCTGCTCTCCAACTGCCTCTCTTCCAACTCTGTTCAGTGATGGAGGAAGGAAGCCTGGAACGGGGAGTATTTACACCATGGAAACTGGCAAACACTGCGAATCAGGGTGGTTTTTTTCCTGGAAAGCTGGTCATTAACCTTTAGCAGCTCCCCGCTACTTCTGGACAGCGACAGGACTAGACCATTGAGAGCCGCTTTGCCCCTACGGTACGTTGGGCGGAGAGGGGCTGTTTGCAGAGGAAGGAACAGAGGAGATATGAGCAAACTGCAAATGATTTACTCCAAGAACGGGCCTTCTGAGGGGACCCCGATGCCCTGTTCTTATGGGGGATGTGGCTGAGCTGGCAGAGCGCCGATGGAAACCCCCAACGTGGCATTTCCATCACGTTCCTGGCATCATGAGTGCCGCCAGGGAAGACTGTCCCTCTGACTGGGGACACTGAAGACGGCAGCGCCAGGGCCTTGAAGGTCACTTGCAAGATCATCTCCTCAGCAGCAACAAGGCAGCTGCCACCACGCGGAACACGCTTTCCGATGTCCTGGTGAGTCACAGCTGGCTCCCTGTTCTGCGAGGAAGGGGGACACACTCTATCCTTCCGCCTGTTCCAGTTCCCGGTGGCCTGGAGAGTCAGCCCAGCGGCACCTCCAACACCTGCCACGTGCCTAAGGAAGTGTGGCCTCCAACAAGTCCTCTCCGTTTTGACGCCTTGCTGACCTAGAGTCGAGACAACAGCCACGGAAAGTGCTGAAGACAATTTGCAGAAAGAAAGTCCATTCTTCTCCAGACTTTTTGGAGAGGAATACACATTTCTTCGACAAATTCATACCCAGTGCCCGCCGCAGGGCATTTTGCTAACAGCCTAGGAAGGGTGATGAGAGCTACCCCACGGAGGACCGAACGTGTCAGGTCCAGATGCACAGAGGACAAGGAAGCTCTGGGCACTGGCGAAGGGACAGAATGCATTTGCTGTCCTTTAAGTAAAAGTACGGAGAGAAATTTTCCATCGGGCTGGTGCATTCTCCACTAAGAGAATGGCCTCTAGGGAAGCAGTAACTCAGCAACTTGCTAATGATGCTCACATATGGTTCATTTTGGAAACATCTTAGACAACCGTTAAATGAAAAAAATGAGCCAATCTTGACTTATGGATAACAAAGATAACTAATCCTGTCTTAGAACATGTAAAATAAACGACTTAAAAGACAGCCAAAGAGAGACCATCCATATATGAGCTGAGAGAACGTGTATGTTAAGAAACATAGGAAGATGCCAGGGACCAAATCAAAACTGGAAAGAAGGGGTTCCTGACAGCTCTGTTGGATGCCAAAGGCAGCAGAAGTACGAGTGGCCTTGTCCTGGGTCCAGTTATGTGGCCTTGATAATGAGAACACTAAGGGACCTAAAGCTCCTCGAAGATGAGAAGACGCAAGTTTTAAAATTAAGGTCTCCCACGGTGATGCTTTATTAAAATCTTTCACAGAAAACCTAAGCATTCAACTCCTTGCTTTCTGAAGCCCTGACACCAAGGGGGAACGCTTTCTCACTGAGTGGTAGCCTTTAGGAGACTGCAGTGGCTTTGGGAGAAAAGGATGTTGTCACCGTGGACAAGGCTCCGAAAGTGGGCCATGCTTTCTTTCAGGAACTCTAACCTCTTCTTCCTTGCAGGAGAGTGGGCAAGAAGCAAAGAAGGCTCCCTCCACTTTGAAAATTCGCTGGAGGGCCTCCGTGGAGAGGGCTCCCTGTCCTGCAGGCTCTAACATCCAGGTGGGTCTGAGCTGCTGCGGGGCGGGGGGGGGCGGGGGGGGTCTTGCCAAATGGAGAAAGCTGTTCCACTCGGCAGGACGGGGACTGTTTCAACCCAATCCAGAAAAACCTTTGCTTCAGCCGAATTCCTCTTGAACGTCTTCCACGATGGGAGAGGAAGCCAGGAAGAATCATGTGTCAAGGAAAAAAACGTCTACATTCTCCCTGAGAAGGGAATTTGGAAATAGAGTGTGAGAGCGAGTGAAGCAGAAGCCCAGGCTAGGAAAGATACTGGAACTCTCACAGAATGACCCAGCTCCTTAGTGAGGTGGGCCACGGCCTCCTGCCACGACCCCTGCCCGCCTTCCATTCTCTCCAGCCTCGCAGCTAGTGGTGCCAATGGCCTCACTGTTATCGGCATAGGTGGCCTCAAGGTTAGTGGTGTAGATAATCCTGTGGCTAGTGGTGTAGATGGCCCCATGACTAGTGGTGCCGATGGCCCTGTGGCTGGTGGTGCCGATGGCCTAAGGTACAAAGGCTAATAGGACCGTGAGCGGAGGAAGAAGTGTCTCAGCACATCAAGGACGTCGTCTGCACAGAGAAAACTGTGGCTCGGAGAGTAATGACCCAGGAGTTTTCAGAGTCCTGCAGAGTGAAACCCAACCTTTAGCATGGGCCAAAGGGCAGCCTGGTGGTTGCAGGATGGCAAGTACAGAAGACACAAGCTCCCTCCCTGTAAAGACAAGTTTTCTTCATGTGCCACTTTGGGCCCAGGCTTCTAAGGCTGGCTCTTATTGTACGAATTAAGAAAAAAAGACTAAAAGAAGAAAAATACCAATTAAAATCATAGAGTAGGAAGTTTAGAATTTTTTTAAGGGTTAGAGGAAAATATTGTTAAAAGGACTAGAATTTGTAAATGGGATTACTATTTTAAAAGATAGAGTTTGGAATAATGAGGAAAAATAGACATTTAAGAGGGAAGATTAGGAGTCAATGAGATTTAAATGTTAACAACACAAAGTAGGCACCAAAAGCCAAAAATCATTGATACTATAAGTTTATAACATCCTTAATTTTAAGGATGAAGAACAAGAATAAAAATGCAAAAGCTATTAGAGTAAAGGAGATTTCTGGAAACTGCTTTTTTCCATAATAAAAGCAAAAGCCTTGGAAATGAGAGCAATGGTGGTGAGGAAGAGGGAAAATACAGGAGAAACCATTTAAGCATAAATCAAGGTAAGAAAACAAGCTGCTTCCTTCACAAGGTAAAGAGCTAATTGGAGTGGAAAGCCATGACTGCTCCCTTGGTAATTTCCACTGTGATTCCCTCTCCAGGAGCCGGTTTTATAGCTTACAACCACAAGCGGTTATCTCTTGCCATACACTCTTTTTATTGTAGATTCCTAATTTAATTGCATTAAAGTCAGAGAAAATGATTATGTTCTTAATGAGCCCGTTTTTACACATGTGCAAAGTGTGCTTGGAAATACGGCATGATCTCCACGCTAGGTGCAGGGTTCTCTTCTTACCTAGTTTATCCTTGTATCTGGCTTAGTTGTGCCACTGAAATTCTTCACATCTTTATTTTATATCAGCTTGATCTTCCAATTTCCTTACAAAATTTCCTTGTAATTCTGTTAGCTTTTGCTTTCTACACTGAGGCTATGTTGTGAAGACCACAGGGATTTACAACTGCGACTCTTGTAGGACCGTTCGTTCCTTTCTTATTAGGAACAGTTTTTTTTAATCCCTATTAATGAATCTTTGTCTGCCTACTTAACTTTTCCAGTTTAATTTTCCAACTTAATTAGGGTTAGTGTCATTTCTTATGTCTCCTGTACATAGCACAAAGCTGAATTTAATTTTTTAAATTTATTTTATTATTTTATTTTATTTTATTTTTGTCTTCTTAGGGCCATGCCCAAGGCATATGGAGGTTCCTAGGCCAGGGGTCAAATCAGAGCTGTAGCCTCTGGCCTACACCACAGACAGCCACAGCAACACCGGATCTGAGCCATGTCTGCGACCTACACCACAGCTCCTGGCAACACCGGATCCTTAACGCACTAAGCGAGGCCAGGGACCGAACCTGCGTCCTCATGGATGCTAGTCAGATTCATTTCCACTGAGCCATGATGGGAACTCCTAATTTTTAAAAATCAAATCTAAAAGTCTACGTCTTTTAAAAGGCCTTCAACTGTTTACTGTAATCATGATTACTGATCTATTTGGAGATAGTTCTACCATTTTTTTCTTGTGGTTTTTGTGGACATGCCAGGCCCCTTCAAGGAGACAGAACGCGGAGCCTCTGGCCAAGGCCCTTACTACCAGACCCTTATGGAATGCCCCCTCCCCCACCGCCTTGAGCAACCTGGCTTACTCCTTCCTAGCCCTACTGGGAGAGGTACATGGCCCACTCCTCACCCTGCCCCTATAGGGGCATCATAGGCCCCCAAACAGCCAGCAAGTGTATCCTAAGACCCTTCTTTCCCCAACCAATCAGCAGGTCAGCGGGTGTATGGGAAGACCTCTCCTCTCTGCCAGGGCTGCAAAAACAGGCAGGACCACAGGCACTGGGTTGGCTCTCCCTGACTGATTATCAGGAAGTTGTCCCACCACACTAGCAGCACCTCTTATCTCAATAAACTTGTCTCTTCTTCACCTTGCTTTGACTCTGGAAAATCCTTTTTCTGACCCATATGCACAGACAACAACAGTTTTGGCTTATCAGATGTTTTTTGTTTGTTTGTTTCTTCTTTTCTCCTAACTTCTCTTTAATTTCAATACTTTCTTTATTCCTTTCTACTTTCTTTGCTGCTTTGAAAGGATACATTGTATTTTGTTCTGCAATTTTGTTTTGCTGTTCAATTTTTAGCAATCATAATTAACCATAAATAAGAAAGTTAAATTTATCCAATGTCTTTTTTCTCATTTCCAATAAAACCAGAAACTCAGCATGTTTCAGCCACCCCTGAGCATTCTCCTCTTTGTGAATAATGTCTAGAATTTGAGCTGCACTTTCTTTAACACACAAAAATTAGACTTTTTTCTTGTCGATATCCTTCATTTGTAAAACATAAATTACAATTATTTGTGTTCACCATTGCTTCTTAGATCCTGCCCCTCCCCTCCAGCTCTGTTTGAAATACATCTGTGTTAGTTCTTTCAAAGAGAATCTATAGGTGGTGCAATCACTTAATTTTTGTCTGAAATGTTATTTACTTGCTGTCCATTCATAAATAATACTTTAGTTAGGTATAGAATTCTAGGCTGTCAGTTATTTTTCATCAGCATTTTGAAGATACTACTCCAGTGTCTCCTGATATCTATAAAGTACATGTCTGGTGTCATTCTAATTATTGTTTTTGATAGATTTATTGTTTATTTTTTTCTTTTCTTTTCTTTTTTTTTTTTTCTTTTTAGGGCCACACCTGCAGCATATGGAAGTTCCCCAGGCTAGGGGTCGAATCAGAGCCACAGCTGCCGGCCGATACCACAGCCACAGCAACACAGGCTCCAAGCCACATCTGTGACCTACACGACAGCTCATGGCAACACTGGATCCCTGACCCACTGAGCAAAGCCAGAAATGGAACCCACATCCTAGGGTTCAGTGGATACTAGTCAGATTCATTTCCACTGCACCAGAAAGGAAACTCTATTTTTCCTAGTAGCCTTTAATATTTTATCTTTATTCTCAAAGTTCAATGAATAAATTTATTCATCTGCATATAAATTTACTTTTATTGATTCCATGTACACTGCTAATCTGAGAAACAATAGCTTTAAATTCTAAAAAATTCCCATTAATACATCTTCAAATTTTGCCTTCCTCATTGAATCAACTCTTATTTTCTTCTGAATTCCTGTTTTATGATTTTTGGAGCCCCTCAAACCCCCTCTTCTGTGACTCTTAACTTCTCTTTAATATTTTCTGTTTCTTTTTATCTGTATATTACATTCTGGTGCTATTTCCAATTCACCAATTTTTTTCTTCAATTCTGTTGGGTGTAGCATTTACTCCATTTCCGTTTTTAAATTTTATTTACTATTGCTTCTATTTCTAGGATTTCTAGCTGGTTCTTTCCTGTATTCATCTACTGATGCTTTATTTCTGTCTGTCTTTCACTCTTTATTATTCAGTTTTTAAGTCAGTTTTCTTTCCTTGATCTCTTTGAGGATCTAAAGATGTAATGGCTCAACACAACAGCAGCTATTTTTGGTCATGGGACAATCCCGGTAAGCCAACTCTCCTCCAAAGGTCATTGAGGAACCCAAGTTAATGAAGGTTCTGTCCTTTTCCACGTGTGCTTCTGAGGTTACCAGGGGTATCTCGATCCTACTTAGCTTGTACATGGAGAAAGCATCTGGGAGAGGCGCGTGGGAAGGTATGTGAGTCAGGTGTGCAAATGGTGCACCTCTTTGCTACTCACATTTCAGCGGCTGGGAGCCAATCGTATGGCCATCCTAATCGCAAGGAAGGCTAAGAAACAGAATCTAGCTATGCGCTCACCACGGGAGTGATTTTTGACTAACTAGTCTTTTACTGTTATCATTTTGCCGACAGTGACTGGCTCTCCCAATACTTTCTTTTGTTGGTAGTCTTCCTTAATGTTTGTTCTTGCTATGTTTGGGAATTTTAGGGAATTTTAGTTTGTAGGTTCATCTTGAGTGGTAGTCTCTCTTCTCTCTCCTCTCCCACTGTCTGTTGCTTCCTGCCTGGCAGTTTGGTGGCTACCTCTACATGCCCTTCTCTCAGGTCTCCCAATCTTGGAACAAATGTTCTTACCAATGTTATAGTGAATATATTGGATTCAGTCAGCAATGAGGCAGCTGGCAGCCTGGCCCAGATCTGGTTACAAGGCTGAGTCTGCTTCCTCCCACATCCCTGGGATTTGTATAATCCAGGGTCCCCAGAATGGAATAAGCAATCAATAGTAAGTTCTTCCAGCTTCTATCAGTGCAGGGAGATCCATCCCAGCACCTGGGTTCATGAAATGTGCTGGTCCATATCCTTTGCCTTATGTGAAGTGCTTTCCTGCCCATGACTTTGCAGAATACAAACTCCCTCCATTGTACCTGCTCCAGGACCTAAGCCCAGAAGCACCATGACTTCAGTATTTCTGCTATGCCTTTGAACCATGGAAATTTGTCTTGTTTTCAAATGAATCTATGACCTATTAATGCCTTCTTTTGGTATGTTCTCTATTACTGATATGTGACTTCGTGGAGGAGATTTATTGCAGAAGTTGTAAATTTACAGTATCTCCTGGACCTTGATAAAATAAAAATCCAAAAGTCATTGAGAGAAGAAGTTGAAAAGGTAGTGGAAATTAACTGCAAGAAGACAAACAGTGCTGGTGAGCCCAGTGGTCCTCCCTGCAGGACACCTGTTGTCATTCAATGTCTTGCATCCGTGAAGATGTAAGAATTACAGATAACGTGACGTTTTTACCAAAGGATCCTCCTCAACTAACAGATGTCTTAGCTTTTACCTATATGTGCAGGATGTGGTCTTTATGCAAACAGCCCCAGGGCCCCAGGACAGAGTAGGTGGTAGCTCTTTTCACTCCTATAAACTTCCTTACAAACACACAGACAATCAATGCCCAGTATAAGGTGGCCATTTTGAATAAAGTAGTTGTTGAAAACATTGGCTTTGGGGCCAGGTAACCTGAGTTGAAGCCTGGTCTTTGCCTTTATGACCTACGAGAACTTGAGCAGGTTGGGGGGCTTCTCCAAACTTCAATTCCCTCATCTGCAAAATTAGGAAAATAATGGTATCTTCCTCAAAGTTTAACTTGTATTAAGTGAATAAATATTTGCAATGTACCCAGTCCAGAGTAAGTGACATATACGTTCTCGTTAAATTAAAACACATGCCTAAGATACAGGACTTTCCTTCATTACCTGCTTGTCTCAGTCTCTGTCAACCACGACCAACGACGAGTAGACATCTGCATCTTTGCTCTAGACTTTCTCCAGAACACAGCTGTTTATTTCCAACTGCCTGTTAGCTGTCTCTATTGGATGTCCCACCAAAACCACAAGCCCAGTAAATCCAAAACCAAATTACCTTGCCTTCCAAGTCTGCTCCTCCCCCCATGTTTCCTTCGTGGCCATTCGCATCATCCATCCGTAACGAACCCTGGCGTTCTCCTAAGCCCACTCTTCACCCCTCCTCCCCACATCCCCGCTTCCTTGCTCCTCTGGCAAAAAAAAACCCTCCCCCTTCCAACAAGGCCACCTTGACTACTCTTTTGCACCCTCCTCTGCTTTCCATCCCTCTACCACTTATTGCCTTGGTCACAGCTCGCTCCAAGCTTCTTAGGAAGAAAGAGAGGGAGAATGGATGCTGAGTTAGCAATAACTATGTCCACTGAAGAGCAATACAAACACATCCCCGTTACTGAAAACAAACAACACTCATCCCAGCAACCACGTCAAACTCTCCAAGGCAAGTCTCCCATCATCTTTCCCATGATGGGAAGCAAAGCTTCTTGGTGCTGAAGCCAAAGGACAACGTAGGCTGACTGCTGAGAAAAGACCAATAAAATAAACAGCCGTCATGAGCAGGAAACTATGTGAACAAGGCTTCTGGAGTAGAGCCCAGGGCTTACGTCAGGGCAGAACAAATATATTCTGAAATCACAGCCTATCTCAGTTCCCCTCTGTTTTCCCTTCCCAGTGTAATTATTTGAATTTAAAAGTATATAAATTTAAAATATTAAAGATGTCCACAAATTCCTGCACTAAAGTGGTGGACAAGTTTTCACTCCCACCAAAACGCTGACAGATGTAAGCATCTCCAAACCCGGGCCAACACTGGGCATCACTGGACTTAAAATGTTTGCCAATCTGATAGGTGGAATTGGCATGCTTTGCTGTTTTTGTTTGCATTTCTTTAATCGTGAATAAAGGTGGACCTCTTTTCATACGGTTAAGTCATTTTCATTTTTTCCTATGAATGCCTATTTATGCCCTCTGTCCACTTTTTCTCATTGAATGGTCCATCTTTTTCTCACTGATGTGTAAGAGCTCTTTGTATACTGAAACAAGTAACTCTTTGTAATATGAATTGCAAATATTTTTTCTCATCTTGTCTATTTTTTCCTTTTTTGCGGTCAGTTTTCCAAGATAATTTGTGTGTGTGTTTCTGTGTTATAGAGTATAGTGGTTCTCCTCTGTGATGCACTTACTCCATGTTTTCCATGCTTAGAGCTTTGAAGACCTGAAGAATTAAAGTCTCAACAGAGACTGCTACTGGGAATCGTGTTACTGGGAATCGCTGTCCCTTCCTCTTCGACTGCCCCTCTCAGCAGCCTGGTCTCTGCCCCCGTGGGCTAAACAATTCTTCCAGCAGGGCTGACACCCACTGAGGATTTTCTTTCCTTTGTCATAAACTGAGAGCTGGCCATAGACCAGGTAATGGTGTGACTCTGGAGGCAGGAAGATTCAGATGTGAATAAGATTTAGCCCCTTGCCTCCAGGAGCTCAGTGTAGTCATGCGAAAAATATGTCACATAAAATATATGATAAAAGTCTCTAACAGGGTAGAGTAGGACCAAAGCAAAAGAAGCCCAAAAAAGTTTTATAAAGGCGGCGACTTCTGATTTCAATCTTGAAAGGGGAACAGGTTCCCACCAGGTGAACCACCAGTGGATCGAGGAAAGGCATTCCAGACAGAAGGACTACATGGAGTCCAGCAGGGGACCGTGGCAATGGGAAACTGATGACATATGGGGAATTAGTCAAATAAACAAATAGAATGCGAATATGGGAGCTAATTTTCCCACTGTTGGAGTAGGAAGTTACAAATGTGGAAAAAAGAGAAACTAGCTAGAACCCTTAGAACTGGTGACAGTGTGAACTCATAGGTACAGATATAAATACAGATCTCAATGTGGAAGTAAGTACAGATATAAATGCAAATATATACACCAGGATGCATTCCTCACTCTGCTGAGAGGATCTAGAAGCAATGACACTCAATAGCAATAAAAATACTTAGTATCCTGGAGTTCCCGTCGTGGCGCAGTGGTTAACGAATCCGACTAGGAACCGTGAGGTGGCGGGTTCGGTCCCTGCCCTTGCTCAGTGGGTTAACGATCCGGTGTTGCCATGAGCTGGGGTGTAGGTTGCAGACGCAGCTCGGATCCCGCGTTGCTGTGGCTCTGGCGTAGGCCGGTGGCTCCAGCTCCGATTCGACCCCTAGCCTGGGAACCTCCATGTGCCGCGGGAGCGGCCCAAGAAATAGCAACAACAACAAAAGACCAAAAAAAAAAAATAGTATCCAAATTTTGGCTTCTAAATATCATTCAGCACTAAACGGAACCAGGGCTTCTTGGAGAAAGGGCTGATTCAATGACCCAAGAGGAGAAAGAATAAGATAAGCCTAGAACATTCTGTTCTACCAAAAAGTAAATAAATGTCCCCCCAATTAGGAGATATTTCAAAACGATTCAGAAGCCAATTTAAAGGGGCTCCCACTGACCAAATCTGGGAAAATCTAATCATCAAAATAGACAATAACAGTTACATATCATAGGCCATTGAGCAAAACGGGAATTCATGAGTCCATACTGATAGAGAGAGAGAGACAGAGACATTTGAAAATTTGATGACGAAGTATATACATTCACAGTGTAGTCGTGTGACATTCACATTGCACCAATGTACCTATCCGCAAAATACTTATTAATTACAAAAGAAAAGAAAGTAATTACACAGTGGAGAAGTCTGGCAGATAACATCTTTAATCAAGTGATCAAAATAAGCATCTCCAATGATTAAACAAATTAAAACCATGCACCAGGGGAAAGGATACATGGAAAGAAACACAGCATCACTTCTGTGCTATTCTTGCCAAAGACGCAAAACCTGAATCCAATGAGGAGACATCAAATAAACCCAAGTTGAGGTACATCCTCTAAAACAACTGGGCTATCCACTTTTTATTTTTTATGTATTAGTTGATTTATAACGTTCTGTCTATTTCTGCTATACAGCAAAGTGGCCCAATGTGTGTGTGTGTGTGTGTGTGTGTGTGTGTGTGTGTGTGTGTGTGTACACATTCTTTTTATCATATTATGTTCCATCATGTTCCATCACAAGTGACTGGATATAGTCCCCTGTGCTATACACAGGATTTCATGGCCTATCCACAGTTTGTATCTACTAACCCCAAACTCCCAGTCCATCCCACTCCTTCCCCACCCCCTTGGCAACCACAAGTCTGTTCTCTATGTCCATGAGTTTGTTTCTGTTATGTAGATAGGTTCATTGTGTTGTCTTTTAGATTCCACATATAAATGATATCATATGGTACTTGTCTTTCTCTTTCTGACTTACCATCACTTAGTAAGAGAATCTCTAGTTCCATCCATGTTGCTGAAAAAGGCATTATTTTGTTCTTTTTATGGCTGAGTAGTATTCCATTATGTATATGCACCACATTTCCTTAATCTATTCATCTGTCAATGGACATTTAGATTGTTTCCATGTCTTGGCTATTGTGAATAGCGCTGCAATGAACATAGGAGTGCATATATCTTTTTGAATGAAAATTTTGTCCAGATATATGCCCATGAGTGGGATTGCTCAATCATACGTTAGTTCTATATTTAATTTGCTGAGGTACCTCCATACAGTTTTCCATAGTGGTTGTACCAATTTATATTCCCACCAAGCGTGTAGGAGGGTTCCCTTTTCTCCACGCCCTCTCCAGCATTTATTTGTAGACTTAGTGATAGCCATTCTGACTGGGGTGAGGTGGTACCTCACTGCAGTTCTGATGTGCATTTCTCTGATAATTAGGGATGCTCAGCATCTTTTCATGTGCCTGCTGGCCATCCATGTCTTCTTCGGAGACATGTCTATTTAGGTCTTCTTCACATTTTTCAATTGGGTGTTTGTTTTTTTGCTGTTGAGTTGTATGAGTTGTTTGTATATTCTGGAGATTAAGTGCTTGTTGGTTGCATCATTTGCAAATATTTCCCCCCATTCCATAGGTTGGCTTTTTGTTTTTTTCTTTTTATGGTTTCCTTTGTGGTGAAAAAGATTTTGAGTTTGACTAGGTCCCCTTGGTTTATTTTTGTTTTTATTTCTATTGCCTTTGTTATATATCTGACATACAGTTGATGTCAGAGAATGTTTTGCCTATGTTCTCTTCTAGGAGTTTTATGGTGTCTTACATTTAAGTTTTCTAAGCCATTGAGTTTTTTGGGGTGTGTGTGTGTGTGTGTGTGTGTGTGTGTGTGTGTGTGTGGCATGAGGGTGTGTTCTAGTTTCACTGATTTACATGCAGCTGTCCAGTTTTTCCAGCACCACTTGATGAAGAGATGTCTTTTTCCCATTTTATATTCCTGCCTCCTTTGTCAAAGATTAATTGACCCTAAGTATCTGGGTTTATTTCTGGGTTCTCTAGCTGTTTCACTGGTCTGTATGTCTGTTTTTGTACCAGTACCACACTGTCTTGATGACTGTGGCTTTGTAATATTGCCTGAAAGTCTGGGAGAGTTATGCCTCCTGCTTGTTCTGTTTTTTTCCTCCTCTATTGCTTTGGCAATTCTGGGTCTTTTATGGTTCCATATAAATTTTTGGATTGTTTGTTCTGGTTCTGTGAAAACTGCCATGGGTAATTCGATAGGGATCACGTTAACTCTGCAGATTGCTTTGGGTGGCATGGCCATTTTTTTATACAGTTTTTTGTTTTGTTTTGTTTTGTTTTGTTTTTTGTTGTTGTTGTTGTTGTTGCTATTTCTTGGGCTGCTCCCGCGGCACATGGAGGTTCCCAGGCTAGGGGTTGAATCGGAGCTGGAGCCACCGGCCTACGCCAGAGCCACAGCAACGCGGGATCCGAGCCGCGTCTGCAACCTACACCACAGCTCACGGCAACACCGGATCGTTAACCCACTGAGCAAGGGCAGGGACCGAACCCACAACCTCATGGTTCCTAGTCGGATTCGTTAACCACTGTGCCACGATGGGAACTCCGTGGCATGGCCATTTTAACAATATTAATTCTTCCAACCCAGGAGCACGGGATATCTTTCCATTTCTTTGAATCCTCTTTAATTCCTTGATTAATGTTTTATAGTTCTCAGCATATAAGTCTTTCACCTCCTTGGTCAGGTTTACTCCTTAGTATTTAATTTTGGGGGGTACAATTTCAAAAGTTACTATATTTTTGCATTCCTTTACTAATATTTCATTGATAGTACACAGAAACGCAACCAATTTCTGAATGTTAATCTTTTATCCTGCTACTTTGCTAAACTTGTTGATCAGTTTGAGTAGTTTTTGTGTGGAGTCCTTAGGGTTTTCTATATATAGTATCATGTCATCTGCATATAGTGACAATTTTACCTCTTCACTTCCAATTTGGATACGTTTTATTTCTTTTGTTTGTCTGAATGCTTTGGCTATGCCTTTCAATACTACGCTGAATAAAAGCAGTGAGAGTGTACAGCCTTGCCTTGTTCCAGATTGCAGTAAGACTTTCAGCTTTTCTCCATTGAGTATTATATTGGCTTGGGTTTGTTATGTGCTTTTAAGTGTCAGGGATTCTATGAAGGATATTATTGGAACTAGTAGCGAAACGAATAAAGTCTGTGGATGAGAATTTGTAGAATTGTGTTTGTTCATAGGAAATATACACTAAATTATTCTGGTGGACGGTTGATGAATTACTCTCAAGTTGTTCAAAGAAAAAAGTTTTATACTATTTTTGCAGCTTTTCTGTAAATCTAAGATTGTTTCAAAACAAAAAATAGAAATAAAAGGAAAAGAAGTGGAGTTCCCATCATGGCTCAGCAGAAACAAATCTGGCTAGCATGCATGAGAACACACATTCGATCCCTAGCCTTGCTCAGTGGGTTAAAGGATCCGGTGTTGCCATGAGCTGTGGTGTAGCTAACAGACACAGTTCAGACCTGGCATTGATGTGGCTGTGGTGTAAGCCGGCGGCTGCAGGTCAGATTAGACCCCTAGCTTGGGAACCTCCATATGCTGTGAGTGTAGCCCTAAAAAGACAAAAAAAGACCAAAAAAAAAACGGAAAAGAAGTGAAAAATTGTTCCTTAAGATACAAAGAGACCATTGCAGGAAACTTTGAGGAAAGCACTTTGTTTCCTGGATAATGTCAGGCGTTGAGTGAGGTCCAGGTGACCACCTCACTACAAGCCTGAGAGGAAGCAAAGCTAAGAGGCTCCCAGGCAAGTGGTCCAGAGCCCCTGGATCACGCCAGCCGGGAGCTCAGCATCCCGCCCCACCCCCACCCCAAACTTCCAGTCATGGGCCTCATCAAGTTTCCTTGTTGGTCCAGCTAGCCACGTCTGGTTTTCAATTATTTGCCACCAAGGCATCCTGATTGATTCATAGTCTTTGAAAAGGGCCCTCTAGCAACGAATTCCACTCCCGTTACATCAATGTTATTGCTCCTGGGCAGATAAAAAGGCCCCTTTTGACCCACATGGAAACGGGGAAATGTGTGTACTGGATATCTTCTGGAGACTTTTCTCGGGGACTTTCAGACCCCGAGGAAGAGGCAGACAAAGAGCAAAGGAATGTGCTTAGTTTATCACAGTGGGGAAGCTCCGTAGGACAGGAACGAACCTCGCGGGAGGAGCCAGGCGCCTAAGCTGAGTGTAGTCCAAGAGAGCTTTTACACGTCTGTAAGACATTTCCTTTTCCAGCTAATTTCTACTACTTTTTCTCTTCTTGTTAAATCTTACGACTCGTTCCTCAGAAACCTTGAAGGACTCACCAATCCGTGAAAAACAGTCTTTTATCCTACCGCCACACTCCACGTCTTTCCTGGGCAGACCCCAAACCCCCTTCACATCTGTCCTTTCTCTCAACATACCTTACTCGCCACACTTACGGGCCACGGAGGGCTCTGCTACAGGCTGAATGGCTGTGTCCCCACAGAGGGCACGTGCTGACCCCTAATCCCCAAAGCGATGGTGCTGGGGGTGGGGCCTGTGGGGTGATAAAGTCATGAGGGTGCAGCCCCAACGAAGGGGGCCGATACCCTTAAACAAGAGGCCCTGCAGAACTCCCTTGCTCTCTCCTGCCATGTGAAGGCACAGTGAGATGACACCATCTATGAGCCAGGAAGAGGGCTCTCACCAGACACTGAATGTGCCAGCAGCTTGATCCTGGACTTCCACCGTGGAAAATAAATGCCTGTTGTGGAGAAGCCACCCAGGGGGGTTTAAACACGGCCCTGGTGCTTTTGTTAGAGCAGCCCAAAGAGACGAAAACCGGCCACAACCCACGGCTGAAGAAGGGCTACGAGTACAGAAAGGGGAAAACCAGACCGAGCCCCGAGGTGCCTCCTGGGGCTGGAAGAAGGGTGTGAACCGAGAGTTCCATGTGTACAGACGGACACGGATGTCAACGCGGGGGCGTGTCAGGAGCTACCCGCTCTGCTGAGCGACCCCGAAACAGTAACACCTGGGAATCAGCGACAGCGTCTACTCGCAGGAAGCATCATGCGTTTTATTCTTTCTGCCTTTTTCTGCCTGGTCCTACAGTTTCCTGCACCAAAGCACCTTCGTCATGCTCGGCCATCAGAATCGCACTGGCATGAAATTACAGCCTCAGAGCGCCAAGTGTAAATCGCCGATTGGTGTTTACCCTGCCTCTCCAACGAAGCCGGGCCCCAGGCTCACCTCTCCTCTGACGCCTCCTGGATGCACAGGCAGATTAACATCTCCTGCCTCTGCACAGGGAGGAACTTTCCACAGCTTCGTGTAACATCAATTCGTCCTTCTTGGCTTTGGGGCTCCTCTCCCGTCTCTCCTGTCAATTTTTGTGGGCAAGGTCTGACTCTTTTCATTGGTCTCCCAGCCCCTAGCACAGAGCCTGGCAGTTATTAGGTGCTCAGTTAAGGCACTGTGAGTTAGAGGAAGTCTTTCTCCACAGACCACACGGAAGCACACTGGCCTGCCTGCAGACTGAACCCTGCCATTGCCTCGTCAGTGCTGGGCTCCCCCCCACGGACTTCAGGAACTTACAGGGAATCCGGAAGCCCTTTGTTCTGGCCCCATTTCTGTAGAGGCCACTTCACTTTGCTGAGTAGGGGGCAGTCTTCAGAGAGGTGTCCCACCAGCTTAAAAGGTCTATCTCAGATGTTTGCCTTGGTGCTTTAAGTTGCTGCAAAACAAGCCCTATTCCACTTTGCAGCTGGAGGTGGTGGGTGCATGAAAGGAGGCTGGCATCCTCGGAGGCTGGCTGGGCAAGCTCCCCGGCGGGATGATGGAATGGTCCGATCTGGCTTGACAGGAAGGCTGCAGAACTCCAGACCCGCTGTGCTGAGGAAGCGCCCAAGCAGGAAGCAGGCTGCTGCGAACAGAGACAGGGGCTCACAGGTTCCTCGCCAAGCATGCGGACCTGGGCGCTTCCGAGAGGCGCTTTGCCACTGAGAATCTTGGATAGAAGAGGAAAGGGCAAATCTTCCTAAAGGCTCTGATCTCGACAAAGCCCTGTATTCACTTGTTGTTGCTGCCAGAACAAATCACCACAAATTTAGTAGCTTAAAACCACAGCACGTCTTCCTTGACAGCTCCATAGCTGGGCTCCACCAGGCTCTCTTGTTAGAGTCTACAGGGCTGAGGTCAAGCCATCAGCTGGGCCGCGTTCCTCGCTGGGGGCTCTGAGGAAGAACTGGCTTCCAAGCTCATTCGGATTGCTGGCCAAATTTCAGTTCCCTGTCATTGTGGAATTGAGGGCCCTGTTTCCTTGCTGGCTGTCAGCTGGGTGCACCCTTTGCTCCTAGAGGCCTCCCTGGGATCCTTGCACAGGGTTCCCACGTTTCAGAACCAGCAGGAATCTCCCTGACTCCCCCTTCTGCGGCAGCTCCCTAACTCCATCCAGAGAAAAGTCTTTGCTTTTTAAGGGCTCAGATGATTAGGTTGGGTGCATCTGCTAATCCCCCTATCTTAAGGTCAGGAACCTCAATGGCATCAGCAGACTTCCTTTTGCAGGGTCAGGTATGCCCAAGTTCTGGAGTCAGGTGTGGACCACACTGGACCCATGTGTGATGGAGCCTGACATCTATATCCCAGAACTAGGACCCTGCCTGGCATGAAAACAACTGGGCCTTTTCAGTTCAGTACAGCTGGTCTTTGGCTTGCGATCGGTGGGGGGAAACTTTAAATCTCCAAATACAGAAAACCTAGGTTTTTGCGCATGTTTCTGAGACACCTTATTATTCATCCTTAGGCTTATGGAGTTGCACCCACAGCCCATTCTCAACCTCTGGGAACTGCTCCAGGAGCTGCAGTCCAAGGAGTCCCTCAGAGGCAGGGAGAGCCTAGCATTAGACCACACAGCAAGACCAGGAGTTAGTTATTACAGGACACGTGCCTGCAGGTAGGTCCAGAACAGGCTGAGAAGGGGATGCAGGGCAAAATCCCCATTCAGTGATGGCTCCAATGAAGCCTAGGTTTGCAAGTGCTGCAAACAGGTGATGGATACAAGCTCTGGGAAGGCAACCCACCTGACCCAGTTCTGGGGATGGCAACCCACCACCAGACCCTGCAGGTATCTCATACAGGAAGCTGAGGTCCAAAGAAAGGAAATCCGTTCTCTGGAAGGACAGGGGACCATATCACAAGGAATAAATGCAGGAGGTGGGGTTTTACAGTCAAAGCAGGTCCAATAATGGCATCAGCTGTATAAGAACAGACAAGCCCTCTACAGCTCTGAGTCAGATAGAGGGGGTCCAGGGAAAGGTCACAACTTCAGGGAGAAGAAGAGGGGAGACCTTTACACGGCGGCAGGCCTCTTCCTGGAACTGGGATGTGACCACATTCCTTCCAACCACAGGGTCTAGGAGGCAATAATTCTAAACAAGAAGAGCCAAGAAAAGTCAGCAGCAGGGCTAACGTGGCACACAGAGGACCAAGGAAAGCTTCTAGAAGAAGTGGTTCCATGTTGAGAGCCGATGGTCAAGGAGGAGCTGGGTTAGTAAATTAGCAGTCTCCAGCAAAGGCGTGGCAAGACTCAGAGTGGGGAGAGAATACGGCCTTTGGCCTTTCCTTTCGGGAGTGCAGCGAGAAACGGTGTAAGGCCAGAGTTTATGAACATGAGGTCCACTTTCCTTTCACTAAAACCCCGCCGCCCGACGTTTCATTTCCTCTCCTGGCAGGTGAATGGTGTTGTGAGGCTGTGTCATTACCGCGCAAATGTCTGAAAGAGTCTCCTCTATTTAGGCTAGAAATTTCTCTACCCCATCTCTCTACCACGGGATAATGTCAGGATTCAGGACTAACCTATAGCCCAACATTCTCCTTCAGAACGAAAAGAGCTGGAGCCAAAACTTGTTCTCAGACCTGGGCCCCGGGTGCAGTCATGCCTGGTACCGTTCTTGGGCTCACGGTCCCCTGTTTAGAAGTGAGTCTCACCGGACCACTGCCTTCAGTTTCTCAGAAATAGAAACTCTGGGCCAGAAAGACACGTGCTTTATTTTCTTCACTGAATACGTTTCAGCATCCATTCCCCACCAATTTGTCCAGCCACGGTCCCTGCTCAACCTGAACTGTCAGGACAATCACTCAATTTAACGAGCATGGTCCAAAGCATATAGCCGTGTATTGCACTGCACACATCAGGAATGCTAATTGACGGAAACCTCGTCAAACCACAATCCTTCGATTAACTGGGCTTCTCAAGGTTACCCACTTACTTCAAAGTGGTTTATCACTGACTCGAAGTGTTGTTCTCCTGATTATCCCTCTGTTCCACATCTGGCTTCTAATGCTGAGTCACAAGAATCCTATCTGTCAAATAATCATCGTGTCCCCCATTCTCTAAATAATGTTCCTTTTTTTTTTTTTAGGGCCACACTGGTGGCATATGGAGGTTCCCAGGCTAGGGGTCAAATCAGAGCTGTAGCTGCCAGCCTACACCACAGCCACAGCCACGCCAGATCTTTCACCCACTGAGCGACGCCAGGGATCAAACCTGCATCCTCATGGATACTAGTCAGATTCGTTTCCACTGAGCCATGATGGGAACGCCTAAATAATGTTCAAATGTCCTCTAACAAATGTAGCGATGACTTTTCTCTGAATTTTAGCATATCTGGAACTGTCCATAGCTTGAGCTCATCTGAGCTTTGCTGAGAGCACAGATGATCAGATCGAGCAAGAGTAGTGACCAGTTAGTCAGGGATACTAGCTCTGGAGAGTCTGCCTGCTCCAGCTGGTTTCTTCTCCTATCGGGTGCAGACCTGGGAACAGAGGTACTGAAAAACCACGGCGCTGAAAACTAAGCCTCTGTATTAGTCAGGTGGTCAGGATTCTCCAGGGAAACAAAACCAATGGGTGGGATACATATACAGATAGACAGAGATGTATATATATATGTATGTATGTGTACACACGCACACACACGCATGCACACACACACAATCCATAATCTCACAAAGTTATGGAGACTTGCAAGTTCAATATCTCCAGGACGGACCAGCAGGCTAGAGTCCCAGAAAAAAAGCCGATGCTGCAGTTCAAATCCAAAGGCTATCTGCTGGCCGAATTTCTTCTTGCTTGGGGTGGTCAGGTTTTTGTTCTATTCAGGCCTTCAGTCGATTGGCCACCACATCACGGAGCGCAATCTGCTATGTTCAAAGTCCGCCAATTTAAACATCACTCGCATCTAAAACCCCTCACAGAAACAGCCAGAATAACGTGTGGCCACATTTCTGGGCACTGCGGCTCAGCCAAGCGGACGGCAGAACATGAACCACTGCAGCCTCTAATTAGGATATCCTCTTTTTTCTTCACTGACAAAGGCCTCAGGACCAGCTGGCTCACCTCCCCTCTTTGTGCCTGACGCACCTCTTGGTCCCCTTTGGTTCTTCCACTCCCCAGCCTGGCCGAAGAGGGGCCCAGCCTCCCTCCTTGCTGCGCTGAGGACAGGCCTCCGGGCTAGCTGGCCTGCAGCGCTTTCCCGCTGACCACGACCCGAAGCGCACCGAGCGTGACGAAACTACGAGCGTGAAGACTCAGGCTTTCTTCTCATCCAAGACCCAGTCCCTGATCTCGCCCCTGAGACGATAACTGCAAACGTCAGCGGTTTTGTCTACACTTACCCTTGAAGGTGGCCTCCGAGCACCTGAAGTCCCAGCAAAACAGAAGAGAGGCCACTCGCCCAGGCCCTGATCTGGAGAGGACCCTTCGCATTTCGCGGCGTTTTAATGCCCCGCTCGGGCCCACTCTTGGAGCAGGAGTGCTCCCTTGGGGCCTGCTCTCCCCGAGGCTCACCCCTGAAGAGCAATGTCTGACATCTTTAGAACCCTGTGCAGTCACTTCAAAGAGCCACAGTAGTCAAGGTTTTTAACCAGGCAGGAAATAGAAATGTTTTTAATCCTTCCTCCTCTCCCACCGCTCATGCTGTACCAGTAAAGTCAGGACTTCCCATCCTTTTCAAAGAAGAGAAACCAGCAGCCACAGTGTCGATAAGGCCCTCAGCTCTGCCCTGGCCCATCCCCTTCCCCTCCCAGACCCCATTCCCACCAGGCCCTGTTATCCCTGTGCCCCCCTTGGGCTGGCCTTCTACCACCTAATCCACAGCCGAAGAATAGAGTGGGAAGAGTGGGACGGCGTGGCCTTTTCTCTCCTCTTTGTATCTGTGTGGAAACTTTTCGGGGGCGAGGGGAAAACAAGCAGAATCTGAAGACTACCAAACCCATCAGAAGAGGCCACTAGGTGACAATGTCTGTGGGGCACTTGTTTAATTCATCTGACTACACCTGCTTTTCTGTCTCAGCACCCCTGAGGTCTCACCATTTGATGCTTCATGACTCCAGCGGCCTCCCCACTGGCCTCCACCTCACCCTCCGTCTACAAATCCTCCACCTTCCAACCCATCCTCCTTGTGGTCCTCAGCCACTCCTTCCTAAAACACCCCTTCGGGCAGACACATCCCATGCAAAACTTTCGGTGGGTTTCGAGTTTCTACCGCAGACCCGCCATAATGAGAACACAGCCTCCCTTTCCCATACATCCGCTTACACCCTCGTCCATTCATTACCTTAATGAACATACACATTGAGCCTCTGTTCTGTGCCTGGCCCTAGAGACACGGTCAAGGTGAGCTAGCTTAGACAGGGTTCACCTCTCACGGGCTTATTACAGCCCTGCTGGGAGAACGGACTTCAACATGTCATCTCAGAGAGGTGTGATGAGATGACGAGGAGGAAAGATGACACACTGGCATCCCTTCCCACTTCCTTGTGGCCAACCATCTGTTCCCACTGGGCTGGTCTCCTCACTGACCACTGAGAACCACACATTCCCTCCTCTGAGCTTTCGTTCAACCACCTCCCTCCCCTATGACGCCTCCCCCCAAACCCTATCTGCCCTTCAATGGCTGGGTCATGTCCTGCATCTCTGATTTTCCTGGCCCATGAAACCTACAAGGATCCTTCATTTCTCAGCACCCACAAACACTCACAATGAGCCCCAAACATGGCTCCAGGCAGCATCTTCTGGTGACACCCTGCAAGCTCTGCACTCTGCATTCCAGTTTGTCATGAGAGGAATACTGATCCCCTGCCTGCTTCACCATGTAGCTCATGCTGAGGGGCAGCAAGAGACCCCACACCCTATGGACTCCTTACCCAGCCCTTGGCGCTCTAGGTACTGCACAGACGCTGCCTTGTTTCTTCAGAGTCACCCGGCTAATATTTATTATCCTTGCTTTAAGGGGGAAGAAACTAAGGCTGCAAGACATAGAGTAACTGGCCAGAGTTTACCAGGCAGCTGCTTGGCCAGAGGACACGATCCAAGTCTGTCTCCTGCAGCGTCTGCTTTCCCCGCCAGCACTGCCTCTGCCCCTGCCTCCTGGTTGGTGCCCCAAGGGTCAAGAGCTGCTTCCTCTTCAAGAGGAGGGAGCTGGGGGATCCCAGGGCTCAGACTGCTGACTTTCTAATTAGCCTGAAAGAAGGCACGGCTTTAAGTCAATTATCCTTCCCACTTTTAAGCTGCAAAAGACAGGCCAAGCTCTCACGCTGAGCGGGTGAAGACTCAGGACCCTTATTCAGGCTCCCCTCGCCCTGTATCTAACCCGTATTCTTATTCATCTTCATTCAGACCCGAGCAGAGAGTCCAGAAAGATGAAAGGAGTGGTGGGATGGGCGTGTGCCGGGGCAGAGGCCAATGGGACGGGGCAAGAGTCAGGCTCAGATTCCAGCTCTGTCTGGACCACAGTATTAAGAGCTGTCCGACACTGCGGGCTTCCGTGTCAGCCCTGAGCTCAACTATTCACATGCTCTGCCTCATTCAACCCTCCAGTCTCGAGTCTCGCGTGAAATAAGGGAGTCAGCTCTTCCAGAAACATCCTATGTTGCGTGGTGCCGGGGCAAGCGTTTCTCAGCCGCCCTGCAGAGCCCCTGGGTCAGGCTGTGCTTTGGAGGCTGTCAGGTGCCTGCCTGGCCCCAAGGAAAGGAGAAGAAAAGATGCCTCATGGAAGGTGAGGCACTGTCCAGGGATTCCCAGGCACAACGAAGCAATCCTCTCTCCCTCCGTTCTAGACGGATGCACACCTACCGCCGCCAGCACCTTCATCCTCCACCAGCTCTCACGGCCCCTTGGCTGTTTCCACATCCTCTCCACTGCTCAGCCAGGCGCAGGGGAAGGTGCCGGCCGCACGCTGCACATGACCACACATCACACACATGCACGCACACCCCTTCCTTTTCTCCCTTAACATCGCGGAAACAACCTTCCTCTAAATGTTTCTCCTGGACACTCATCTACTCGCAAGAATAAACGTGGGAGTTCGAGCTGGCCTGTCCTTTCTACTGTTGTGTCTCTCCCTACCTGTCCTCTCTCTCTCCCCACAACTCCCTGAAGGCAGGATGATGTTGGGCTTCTCAGCAAAGCGTTATGATGTGCTTTTCACATTCATCAATTTAACACCAGATCATTAACCCACCCCGGGAGGCTCACGCACAAGCTGGCGATGGGATGGGGAAGGAAGCCATGCCAGCTACTACCCTGCTTCTCACTACCTGTGGATTCAGGATTCGTTTGTTTTGGGGGTTTTTTTTTTGGTTTTTTTTTTTCGTTTTATTTATTTATAAAAAATGACAAACAAAATTGTCTATTTAAAGTATACAACATAGAACTTCCCGTCATGGTGCAGCTGAAACAAATACGACTAGGAAACATGAGGCTGCAGGTTTGGTCCCTGGCCTTGCTCAGTGTGTTGAGACTCCGGCCTTGCCCTGGTGTGGCTCACAGACGCGACTCGGACCCCGCGTGGCTGTGGCTGTGGCTATGGCTGTGGCGCAGGCCGGTGGCTACAGCTCCGACTGGACTCCTAGCCTGGGAACCTCCATATGCCGCGAGTGTGGCCCTAGAAAAGACAAAATAAATAATAATACAGTATACAGCATAATAACTGACGCATGTACCCACCGTGAAATGTTCACTATAATGGAGTTAACTAACAAATTCATCAGCTCGCGCAGTTACGACTGTGCGGGGGGGGGGGGGGGTGAGAAGGCTTAAGATCCAGCCTCTTGGCACATTTAAAATACACCACCCAGGGTGTTAACTACAGTCTCCATGCTGCGCGTCACATCCCCAGAACTCATCCATTTTACCACTGACCGCTGGTGTCCTTTGACCGACACCTCTCCCTCTCCAGCCTCCAACCCCTGGCAATCACCACTCTACTCCGTTTCTACAAGGTCAACGTTCTGTATGTTGGAATTTTTGTTTGTTTGTTTTTAAGATTCCACATATGCATGAGGTCATGCGGTATTTGTCTTTCTGTGTCGGGCTTATTTCACGCAGCATAACGTCCCCAGGTTCATCCACTTTGTCACAAATGGCAGGATTCCTTTTTTTTATGGATGAATAACATCCCTGTGCGTGCACACGCATGCATGCACGCTGTGTGTGTGTGCGTGTGCATGCGTGTGCGTGTAACATTTCCTTTATTCGTCCATCTGTCAACAGACACCGAGGTCGTTTCCACGCCTTGGCTGTTGTGAAGACTGCTGCAGTGAACACGAGAATGCAGGTATCACTTTGAGAGACTGATTCCCTTTGCCTTGGAGGCATACCCAGAAGTACAGTTGCTGGGTCACAGGGTAATTCCTTTTTATTTTTTGAGGAAACTCCACCGTTTTCCCTGGTATCGCACCGACTTACATTCCCCTCAACAGTGTACAGGGGTCTCTTTTTCTCCGCTTCCTCGCCAATACTTCTTCTCTGCTGTCATTTTGATAACAACCATCCAAACAGGAGTGAGGTGATATCTCACTGTGGTTTTGATGTGCATTTCTCTGCACCTTTTCATGCACGTGTGGGCTTATCTGTTTGTCCTTCTTTGAAAAAGGTCTCTACCCATTTTTTTTTTTTCATCAGATTATTTGGTTTATTGGCTACTCAGTTGTATGGGTTCCTTATATATTCTAGATATTAACCCCATTATCAGGTATATGACTTGAACATTTTTTGCTCACTTTCCATGGGTTGGTTGCCTTTCCATTTCATTGATAATTTCCTTTGCTGTGCAGAAAGTTTTTAGTTTTATGTAGCCCCACTGGTTTATTTTTGCTTTTCTTCCCTGAGCTTTTGGTATCATACCCAAAAAATCATGGCCAAAACCTGTGTCAAGGAGCTTTTCCTTTGTGTTTTCTTCAAAGAGTTTTATGGTTTCAGCTTTTGTGAGTGGTTTAAAACAAGTGGCTTTCTTTTACATGGGGATATCTAGTTTTCACAACACCATTTATTGAACAGACTACCCTCTCCCCACTGTATGTCCTTGACACCCTCGTAAAGGATTAGATGACAGTATATATGCAGACTTATTCCTGGACTCTCTATTCTATCCCACTGATCTAGATGTGTGTTTTTATGCCAATATCATACTGTTCTGATGACTACAGTTTTGCAACATAGTTTGAAATCAGGAAGTATGATGCTTTCACCATTGTTTTTTCTCAAGACTGCTTTGCCCATTTGGAGTCTTTTGTGGCTCCATACACATTTTGGAATTTCTCTATTTATGTGAAAAATGCCATTGAAATTTTGATATGAATCTATAGATCACTTTGGGTAGTATGGATAGTTTAACAATATAAATTCTTTCAATCCATGAGCATGGAATATGTTTCCATTTATTTGTGTCTCCCTCAACTGAATTCATCCAAGTCATATAGTTTTCAGTGTACAGGACTCTAACCCCCTTGGTTAAATTTATTCCTAAGTACTGTAAATGGGACTGTTTTCTTAATTTCTTTTTCAGATATTTTGGTGTTACTATATAAAAATGAAAGTGATATTTGTACTTTGATTTTGTAATCCTGCAATTTTACTGAATCCATTGATTTGTTCTAATGGGTTTTGGTGGAGTTTTTAGGACTTTCTTTATAAAAAATCACATTAAAAAAAAAAAAAGGATCACATCACCTGCAAACAGGCAATTTTACTTCTTCCTTTCCAACGTGTATAACTTGTTTCTTTTTCTTGCCTAGCCTTTCTGGCTAGGACTTCAAGTACTATGCTGAACAGGAGTGGCAAGAGTGGAAATCATTGCTGGCAATGCTGGCCTCTTAAAATGAATTTGAAAAATGTGCCTTCTTCAATTTTTGGGAACAATTTGAAAGGACGGTTAATTTTTTAAATATCTGGTAGAATTTTCCAGTAAAACCATCTCATCCTGGGCTTTGGGGGGAAAGGGGAGATTCAATCTCTTTTCTCATTATTGGTCTGTTCAGATTTTCTATTTTTTCATGATCAGTCTTGATACCTTGTATGCTTCCAGAATTTTTTCCCACTTCTTATAGATTATCAATCTGTTTTCATACAACTATTCATAGTTGTCTCGTATTTTACATCTATAATATTGGTTTTAATATCTTCTCCTGCATTTCTGATTGTGAGTCTTCTCTTCTTTTCTTAATCTTACTCAAGGTTTGTCAACTTTGTTTACCTTCCAAAAATAGCTCTTACCTTTGTGGGTCTTGTCTATTATTTTTCTAGTCCCTATCCAATTCATTTCTACTTTGATATTTGTTACTTCCTTCTTTTTGTTAACTCTGAGTTTAGTTTGTTCTTCTTTCTCTAGTTACACGTGAGACATTCATTTTGTTTGAGACATTCATTTCTTTTAATGTAGGCATTATCTCTACAAACCCTCTTTAAACTGCTTTAGCTGCACTGTTTATTTTAATATGCTGGTTTTCATTCTTTTTGTTTCAATATATTTTTTAATCTTTGACCACTGTGTTTGTTTTTTTTTCAGGATTCTGCTCTTTAATTTATTGAATTTTCTTTCAATGTTTTTGAATTTTCTAGCTTTCTGTTGTTGATTTCCAATTTCATACCACTGTGGTCAGAAATGATACTTATAATGATTTGTCTCCTTGTTTTGTGACCTAACATATGATCTACCCTGGAGACGATTTTGTGTGCACTTGAGAAAAAAAAGTATTCTGCTGCTATTAGACAAAACATTCTGTGTATGTCTACTAGAGCCATTTTGTCTAATGTATAGTTCAAGTCCAATACTTCCTTATTGATTTGCTGTCTGAATGTTTTACCCATTGCCGAAAGTGGGATATTGAATCTTCTACTATTATTGGGCTGTTATCCATTTCTTCCTTTATATATTTTCTTCCTTAATATTTTCTTTGTATATTTAGATATGCTAAACTTAGATGCATTTATAATTATTCTATCTTCTTGATGAACTGATCCAATTGTCATGATTTAATAACCTTTTCGTCTCTTGCTACAGTTTTTGACTTAAGGTCTACTTTATCTGATATAAGTATAGCTACCCCTGCTCTCTTTTGGTTTCCATTTGCATGGAGTATCTTTCCCCATCCCCTTACTTTCAGCCTAGGTATGTCCCTAAAGCTGAAGTGAATCTCTTGTAGGCAGCAATACAGTTGGGTCTTATTTTCTTCTAATCCCTTTAGCTACTGTATGCATTGTGATTAGAAAATTTAATCCATTTACATTTAAACTAATTACTGACACATAAGGACTTAACCATTGCCATCATGTTTATTGTCTTCTGACTATATAGTAGTTCCACTGATCCTTTCTTCTCCTCTTGATGTCTTCTTTGTACTTTGATTATTTTGTATAGTTACATGCTTGGATTGTTTTCTCTTTATCTTTTGTGAATCTACTACAGGTTTTGGCTTTGTCATTACCATGAGACTTAGATAAAATATTGTGGGGAGTTCCCGTCGTGGCGCAGTGGTTAACGAATCCGACTAGGAACCATGAGGTTGCGGGTTCGGTCCCTGCCCTTGCTCAGTGGGTTAACGATCCGGCATTGCCGTGAGCTGTGGTGTAGGTTGCAGACGCGGCTCGGATCTGGTGTTGCTGTGGCTCTGGCGTAGGCCGGTGGCTACAGCTCTAATTCGACCCCTAGCCTGGGAACCTCCACATGCCGCGGGAGCGGCCCAAGAAATAGCCAAAAAAAAAAAAAAAATTGTGTAGTTATAATAGTCTGTTTTAAGCTAAAATTTAATTTCCATTGCATACAAAAACTCTACCTTTTTGTTGCCCCCACCTATATTTGATGTTTTCAATGTCACAATTTATATATTTATGTCATGTATTCATTAACATATTACTGAATCTATAGTTTTTAAAATACTTTTGTCTTTTAATCCTTATTAGAATATTCTGAGGAGTTCCCATCGTGGCACAGCTGAAACAAATACGACTAGGAACCATGAGGTTGCAGGTTCGATCCCTGGCCTCACTCAGTGGGTTAAGGATCCGGCATTGCTGTGAGCTATGGTGTAGGTTGCATACGCGGCTTGGACCTGGCATTGCTGTGGCTGTGGCACAGGCCAGCAGCTGTAGCTCCGATTAGACCCCTAGCCTGGGAACTTCCATATGCCACAGGTGTGGCCTTAAAAAGGACAAAAAGACAAAAGACAAAAAAAAAAAGACTATTCCGAATTTGACTATACACTTGCTTTTGAGTGACTTTTATACGTTTGTGTGTTTTCTTGTTACTATAGTATCCTTTCATTTCTGCTTGAAGAACTCCCTTTAGCATTTCTTGAGTTAAGATAATTAATTAGTCTCAGCTTTTTTATTTGTTTGTTTGCAAGTCTTTATTTCTCTTTCCTTTCTGAAGGACAGCTTTGCCAGGTAAAATATTCTTGGTTAGCAGTTTATTTCTTTCAGCGCTTTGAATATATCATTCCACTCTCTCCTGGTCTGCAAGGTTTCGGCTGAGAAATACACTAATAGCCTTATGGAAATGCCTTTGTATGTGATGAAGTTTTTCTTTTATCCCCTATTGCTTTCAAATTTTCTTTGTCTTTGACTTTTGAGTTTTATTTTAATGTGTCTCAGTGAAGTCCTCTTTGGGTTGATTCTGCTTGAGGACCTATGAGTTTCATGTACTTGGATGTCCACCTTTCTCCCCAAAATTTGGGAACTTTTTAGCCATTATTTATTTAAACAAGATATATGCCTGCCTCTCTCTCTCTCTCTCTCCCTCTCCAGGACTCTCATAGTACACATATTGTTTTGCTTGATGATGTCCCATAATAAACACAGGTTTTATTTGCTTTTTTATTCTTATTTTCTCTCCCCTGTCTAGATAATTCCAAATGATCTGTCTTCAAGTTCATAGGTTTTTTTCCCTCTGCTTGATCAAGTTTGCTATTAATGCCATCTATTGCATTTTTTATTTCCTTCATACATTCTTAAGTTCCAAAATTTCTACTTCCTTTCTTTACTACTCCTATCTCTCTTTTGAAACTTTGTTTTGTTTGCATGTTGTTGTCCTGATTTCATGGAGTGGTCTATGTTCTCTTGTAGCTCAGTGAGCTTTCTTAAACAATTATTTTTAATTTTTCTCAGATAATTTATACATCTCCATTTCTTTGGAGTGGGTTACTAGAAAATTCTCATGTTCTTTTGGTGGTGTCCTGATCCTCAAATACCTTGTTAAGTCTTCTTGCAGATGGCTTCTTAAATATCTTTAGGTAGGGAGATTAGGTCAAAACATGATTAGTTCTAGGAAACCCTAAATGCTCCTTTACTGTCTAGGATATTAAGACCTTCCACTTTTTTTTTATGGATATGGGGAATCTCGACTGTCAGTCCAAGGCATCTTTGGTAATTAACACTTTCAACTCATCTTTAAAGTTCTCTCATTCTCATCTTGCTTACATCTGGACTCTGATATCCGATTCTTTTCTTTCTCTCTCAAGATAATGTAATAGTTAGGGCTGTGAGGTTAATTTGCCTGGACTCCAACCTTTGCTGCCTCCTAGCTTTGTGACCTTATTTGCTCTCTGAATATCAGTTTCCTTTCTGTTAGATGGGAAGACGTTAATATTTGGTCAAATGGATTAAAGACTGAGTGATATAATGCTTGCAAAATTCTTAGGAGAGACTGACACATACTAAGAGCTCTGTATTGATTATTTATTGGTCCTTCTCATGCAGAATGATCGGCATTCACTGTTAACAATGGTTTCCCCTGCCCTGAGTCTGTTATAGGTTTTAGCTACAATCTGCAACAGAGATAAATACTATAGCAGAGGCCTTTTTAACAAGAAAGTTAACTTCCTGGAACCACTGAAAACCAGAAATGATGCGTTTCCTCACAGAACTCAGGACTGGTCCAATCCTGAAATGAAGCATAAGTGGCTCTGGCTCTTGGAATTGTAGGGCTGAATGGAGAGAGTTAAAAGTCAGTTCGTTTCTTCATCTAAGTTTACATTATCCTCTTGACTCGCGACGTCCTTCTTTTTCTTATTCCAAAATATGCACCTTTGCCAAGTCCTGCCTTCCTCTCTTGCTCCACACAGCTTCCCTCTGGGGCTATTCCACACCCAGGGCTCACTTCCAAGGTCCCGTCTACTGAATCTCTTGCTCCAGTTCTAACTTCCTTCCAAGTATCCGGTTCTAAATTTGCAGCTGTAGGATGTTTCCACCTAGATGTCCCTCCAGCAAGTGGAAAGTAGCTCATTATCCGCCCCCACACACCAGCTTCTTTTTCCACCCATGGCGCCCTCATGCTCATTGTCACCAGGTCTTACAAACCTCAGTCATCTGTCTCTAACTGTGCCTCTCAACCTAGTCTGTAGCTAATCCCTGTTTTTCTTTATCCGGTTATTAACCACCGCTCCTCATTCCCTCATAAGACATGCTCCTTACTTCCCATCTGCTCTACCAGCCTGATGTCCGGGCCTCCTCACCTCCTGCCCAGACCACCTGTACCAGCCCCCTAACCCATTCCCTTGGCTCCAGCCAACCATGTGTCCAATCCAGCCTCTGTACTGCCACCAGGCTGACCTTTGACCCAGGCACAACTCAGTTTCAAATTACTTGTCTTCCACGTTGCCTGTGACTGTCTCTACATGTAGGAACCTCCTCACTTCCACTTCAGCTTAACTGTCTCCCTTTCATTTTCCACAGGCTCAGCCAAACAGGTACCACCAAGATCTCCCAACATGCTTGATGCCTTGTGCCTTTGCAAACTCCTCTCTCAAATCCAACCTCATCCACAGTCCCCGTTTATTCCTCAAAGCTTAAGTCAGCACCTTCCCTCTCATGAAGGCTTCCTCCATGTCGCAGGCAGAAACAATCCCTTAGAAATTCTCATTGCTTTCAATCCCCAAAGCTCCTTGAGTTCAGTTTGGATACTTCCAAGAATTTTTTCAACAAACACATATTGAACACAAATAAAATGAAAGAAGGTTGACCTTGGGATCTGGGAGAAGGGAGTAGAGGAGAAAGCACGTCTTCTTCTCTCAGTGCCTCAGTTATCAGACCCACTGGCCAGCAGCTCTGAGATGTGGCAAAGCTATGATGGAGCTGTGAAGAATGTGTTATTAGGGTAAGGAATTACTCACCACCCCTTTCTCCGCAACACTCCCAGTGCTGGGTCCCTCCTCCCTATAGCAGGGATCTCAAACTCCACTGCAAGGAGCCCAGGCTTCTGTGGGAGCCTGCCAAGATTCTATGGGATCACTTTGGAAGTAGCGGTAGGCTTTGACTATTTTATGAGATTATATCCCTCTATTATGCTTTTTATATTGCCATAAGATTATTTCTGAATGTGATTTCTTTCTCTGCCTTTATCCAAATTATACCTATAAATACCCAGAAAATGCTTATTTTCTCCCAAATACAAAGACTGGACCAGAGAAGGAACTCAACAGAACTATCACCAAAAAGAGGAAAGTGCATTAGATTTGTAATGTTGTGGTTTAGGTAATAAACAATGTAAAATGAAAGAGAAAATGTTATCATAACTCCTCAGAAACTCTTTTTTCCACCAGAATATACCAGTATTTCATTTGTGTCATGTTTTCTCTGATGTCCCTCTCATCTCCCCTACCCTAGTTCCACCTGACTGGTTGCCAGATTAACCACTGCTCCCCATTCTCTCAAAAGACATGCCACAATCGAGAAGCCAGGCATCAAGAAAGCTACTTGCAGGCACACCCACATACTTCCTTACTCACTCTTAATGTGAATTGCTGCACTGAAATTTACATACACTTTCATGAATACGTAAATGAAATGGGGTTTAATGAATAATCAGAGAATGAACTCTGTGTAACCCTCCTTGGAGCCTCATTGCCAATACCCAGAAGGCCCCCTCATGCCCCTCCCCGTTGAAGATATACCCAACCCCCCTGTATTAGTCTGTCTGGCTACTATAACAAAAGGCCATGGACTGGGTGGCTTAAGCAATAGACTTTTTTTTTTTTTTTTTGCAAAGTTCTGGAAGCTGCAAGTCCAAGATCATGGTGCCAGCATGGTCTGATTCTGGTGAGAGCCCCTTTCCTGGCTTACAGATGGCTGCCTTCTCCCTGTGTCCTCATGTGGCAGAGAGAGGAAGAGGGAGCAACCTCTCTGGTGTTTCTTCTTAAAACCCCATCCTGGGGGCTCCACACGGCCCATGAGCTCATCGAAACATAATCACCCCCCCAAAGGCCCTGCCCCCAATACCATCACATTGGAGGTCAGAATGTCAGAATTTGCGGGGAACACAAACATTCAGCCCTAATACCACAGGCTACTATCCATGTATACATGGACAAACAATTTACTAGAGTTTAGTTTTACCTGATTTTCAACCTGAAATAAATATGATCACAACGTATTGTCTTGCTTCTATTGCTCAATATTATGTTCTAAAGATTTACTCCTCCTGTTTTGTGTAACTCTAAGTTTGTTCACTTTCATTGTTACACAGTATCTCATTGTTTGACCACACTGGAATCTACGTATTTATTCTACAGGTGGTGAGGGTTTAGGTTGTTGCCCAGGGCCGCTGAGGTGAGCAGGCTGCCGTGAGCAGTCCTGCATGTACGTACACTCTGCGGCACCTCTGAGGTTTCTCCAGGTATCGACCTGAGAATGGAATTTCTGGGTCGCAGGCTGTGTGTCTTCAATCTTCCCTAGACAATGTAATTGGCGTTCTAAAGAGGTTTTAGCAGGTTACACCTTTTCCCAGGGTTTCTGCGGCCCCAAAGCCTCCCTGACAACGAGTATTTTCAGAACTCTCAGTGTTGCCTTTTCCGTATGTGATGTTAACTCGTGTGGTTTGGTTTGCATTTCTCTTATTTCCTAAGTTGAACCTCTTTTCCTGTGTAGCGTCCATCTGGATCTCCTCCTTGGCTTTACGTCCGTCCAAAGGCGAAGCCCCTTTTCCGACGGGGTTATTGATTTGTATTGATTTGGTTAAATTCTCTATAAGTTTTGACATCCTAATCCTTTGTTGGTTTGAGTGTCACGAATATCATGGCTTATCTTTTCTGATGAACCGCATGCACACTTTGCTTTCTCCTGTCAGGGAGCCTAAGCTTAGAAACCAGGAATTGTGTTTGTCCCCAAGCCTGTTCTGCCTCATTGAAATTGCTATTTTGTTTCCGTAACAAAACGTATGGAATGCTTTGGGAAAACTTTATAAAGATTAGCTGTTTAAATATATTTATATAAACAGATAGTTACATAGACATGGAGACAGAGATATGGAATTAGATGAGGGGATGCAATTATAAAAGAACTGGCAGTGGAGAAGAAAATCTAGAAGAATTCTGTCTTCATTTGTATTCACAAATGTCTCTAAGATCTCAGTCCACGTTAAAGACCCTGAAGCTAGACTTTGTAAAGGACACACCTTGGCTGTGGTTTACGCAAGAGAGACCATGCTGAACGCCACTCAACAAACCTACACACAAAGAAAAAGATTCAAAGACTGGTGATAAAATGACATGTAGATATTTTGAGCTAAATTACAATATAGTACAGGAGCATCATTTTTAGTAACTCCCACTTTAATTTTTAAAATTAATTATTCAGTGATTGGTTGCATTCTTCATATTAGTAAGATGGCTACAAACAAGCATGAATTATGCTTTATTATCATTAATTTGTATACCAAATTAAAACGATTACCATGCATAAGAATTTGTACTCTGGAGTTCCCGTCGTGGCGCAGTGGTTAACGAATCCGACTAGGAACCATGAGGTTGTGGGTTTGGTCCCTGCCCTTGCTCAGTGGGTTAACGATCCGGCGTTGCCGTGAGCTGTGGTGTAGGTTGCAGACGCGGCTCGGATCCCGCGTTGCTGTGGCTCTGGCGTAGGCTGGCAGCTACAGCTCCGATTAGACCCCTAGCCTGGGAACCTCCATATGCCGCGGGAGCGGCCCAAGAAATAGCAAAAAGACAAAACAAAACAACAACAACAACAACAACAAAAAAGAATTTGTACTCTGATAAAACATAAAATTAGCCATTTAAGTGTAGTGTTCAGTGGCATAAGGTTTATTCATGTTGCTATGCAACAGCCACCACCATCCATCGCCAGAACTTTTTCATCTTTCCAAACTGAAACTCTGCCCCCATTAAACCCTAACTCCCCAGTCCCTCCTCCCCCAGCCACTGAGAGCCATCATTCTACTGTCTGTCTCTGTGAACTAGCCTATCCTAAGCACCTCATATAAGTGGAATCATACAGCATGTGTCCTTTCATGTTTGGGGAGCAAAGCGTTCCCCAGGTTGCAGAATGTGTCAGAATCCCTTCCTTTTCCCGCCGAATAACATCCCACTGTGTACACATCACTTTTTGTTTCATTCATCCCTCAGTGGACACTTGGGTTGTTTCAGCTGCTACTGGACATTGGTGTGCATTTGTCTGAACCCCTGCTTACAGTTCTTTCGCATGTTTACCTATAAGTGGAATTTCTGGATCACGTGATAATTCTATGTTTAATTTTTTGAGGCAGGCTGTAGTTCAGTATTTGGTTTTAATATGAAGATTTTATAATTTCAGAAAATGTGTAAACTCCCATCCCATGGGCTGCAATCATATATATGCCATAGGGTTTCTTGAGTTTCTTTGACACTAGGTTTGGATCACAGAGCAACCTGATTCCAAGCTGGAAGCGATCCTGGGAGTCATCCAGGCCGATCTCCCCTTTTACAGAGATGAACAAGCAGCCCAGAGAGGTGATGTGTCTTGCCTACAGGCACAACCTCTTGGGAATACGGTCAGGGCAGAGCCTGGACCACAGATGGTGCACCTGGAGAAGCAGGTGCCCAAATCTCTCAAATCACAAGGGACATGTGGCCCCCAAAGAAGGAAGTGCTCTGGACTGAGCCTGCCACACCCGGCCTGGTTGCAAGGCTAAGGTCCTGCCCCCTTGCACAAGCCAAATTCCCCACGGCTTGGGTGCTGGGCCTGGCGGATGCTCTGCTGGCCCCACCAGGTACCACACCCAGGGCCACCTCAGATGCCCATGCCAGTCAGCCAGTCCGCCCCCAAGGAGGCCAGGCCCAGCTCAAATCTGTTTCCTTGTTTTCCTTTCGGGTGTCCCCAGCAGGTCCTGCCTGCTGGTCTGTATTATCCTTATCAGTGGCCCGTCCTCCTGCTGAGTCTGAAACCTGCACACAGGAGCACGGAGGGTGTGCCACTTCTTTGTCAGCTGCCTCAGCAGGGGCTGAGCTGGCTCCTGGCAAAATGCGGAACCGGTGAGGCTGGCCTGCACCCCCACTTGGTTTCCTTCCTCCCCACTCAGGCTCTCTTCTCCAGACTCCCACAACCCTGGAGGGGCCTTCCAGAAACACATCTTTAAGAAGACTGTTAAGAAAACCGCCTGGGTTGAAGCAAAGGTCTCTGGGAAGGCTAACAGCCCTGCTGCTGCAGACGAACAGGGACTCCATTTCTCCGATTAACCTCCAGGCAACACCCAAGTGGAGATTTCAACTCACATCTGAGCCCCCTGCCCCCGCCCACATCAGGACAGAGAAAAGCCTCCCAGCTGGTTCCGACGCCCAGCCAACAGCGAGGACCACTGTCGCAGGACCTGCCAGCGGGATGGAGCGCGTGAGGGGCAGGAAGACGGGAAGCACGGGCTTGGGGGTCCGGGGGGGCACGAGGGAGAGCCTGGCACAGAGCGGGCTAGGGCGGGCACTGGGCACCCTGTCCGGTGGAGCCCATGGTCTCCTCAAAGTGGTGTTTCATAAATGCATAAAAGCAAATATGAAAGAAAGGAAAGCGATCGTGTCGAAACAGTTCCCGAAACCTTAAAACAAACCCGTGTTATGTGCTTCCCTGTCAACCCGTGAAATAATGAGATGTGACGCCAGGTCTTGCTGCCACTGTGATTTTGAGACGGCGATAATCACGACAGACACCCCAGGAGACGGGCAGCACCTACCGTGTGCAGTGAGAGCATCTGACAAAGTCACGGCACCAGCGCCGTCAACTGCGGGGTGTTGCCTGCGCTCAGAAATGAAGGAAATGCTAAGCCTCGGTCAGAAATTATGCAAATAAAGACATTTTTTTTCTCATCCAAAGGTACAAACCCTGTTAAGAAGTCTTGACCCAAAGCTTTGACCAAGTACCTTGTCAGTGAATCCTAATTACGATCCAAGTTCCTGGGACGGCATTTCCCAAAATGTGTTGGTTGGAGGCCAGTTTCAGGAAATGTTACCAGGAAATGTTCCCTCACACGCTCCATCCCGCTGGCAGGTACGGGTCGAACTGCGTCTCCCCCCGTCCCCAAAAGACAGGCTGACATCTGCACTCCCGGTAGCTGTGAGAATGACCTTCCTTGGAAACACAGCCTCTGCAGCTGCGATCGGGTTGAGGTGAGGGCATGGTCGAATAGGATGGTTCTCAACCCATCCAGTAGGACTGGTGCCTGCGCAGCTGTCCCGAGAGGAGAGCAGAGACAGACACAGGGAGACCCCACGTGATGACAGGAGCAGAGAGCAGAGCCATGCATCTACAAGCCCTGGAACAACAAGGCTGCTGGCAACCCCCAGGAGCCAAAGAAAAGGCATAGAAGAGCCACTCCAGAAGAGCACGTGGTCCTGCCAACACCCGGATTTTGAACTTCAAGCCCAATTCCTGCTGTTTTAAGCCATCCGATTTTTGGCACTTCGTTATAGCAGAACTGGAAGACTGACACTTAGGAAAGATAATTTGAGGTCCAAAAAGCATGGGGACCCGTGTCGTTAAGTTTCCCTCTGGGAGGGACACAGTGCCCCCTAGAATATCAGAGATCCTGCGGGAGATGCACAGTAAAGTTCTGGTTTAACCTAGAATGCTCTGAGTTCATTTAGAGGGAAAAAAAGTGTATTTGCGGCACAGCTAAATAATAAAAAAGAACTGAAAACTCCACAGGGAAGTCTGGAGAAATGTGCACGGACCACCAGTAGAATCCCAGAAGCACAGAACAGACAGACGCCTTAGAGGTCAGCTCACTCCAGCCACTCAGCTTTTCAAATAAAGAACTTGAGGCTTAAAAAGTGTGTTTGCCACAGATGAACTCTATCTACGGAACAGAAACAGACTCAAAGACATGGACAGCAGACTTGTGGTTGTCAAGGGGGAGGAGGGGGGAGTGGGACGGACTGGGATTTGGGGGTTAATAGATGCAAACTGTTACATTTAGAGTGGACAGACAGTGAGACAGGGAACTAGGTGCCCGCACAGGGACCTGGTTCCATCCATGTTAACCTGATGGAAGATAACATGAGAAAGAAAACGTGTATGGATGTATCGCTGGGTCACCTTGCTGTGCAGCAGAAATTGCAGAACAATGTAAATCAACTATAAAAAAATTTTAAGCGTGTTTGGGGAGTTCCCATTGTGGCTCAGTGGTAAGGAATCCAACGAGTTATCCATGAGGATACAGGTTTGATCCCTGGCCTCGCTCAGTGGGTTAAGGATCCGGCGTGGCCATGAGCTGTGGCGTAGGTCACAGATGTGGCTTGGAGCTGGCGTTGCTGTGGCTGGCGGGTAGACCAGCAGCTGCAGCTCCAATTGGACCCCTAGCTGGGGAACTTCCATATGCCGCAGGTGTGGCCTTAAAAAAAGAAAAAAAAGGAGTTCCCGTCATGGCACAGTGGTTAACGAATCCGACTAGGAACCATGAGGTTGCGGGTTCGGTCCCTGCCCTTGCTCAGTGGGTTAACGATCCGGCATTGCCGTGAGCTGTGGTGTAGGTTGCAGACGCGGCTCAGATCCCGAGTTGCTGTGGCTCTGGCATAGGCTGGTGGCTACAGCTCCGATTCAACCCCTAGCCTGGGAACCTCCATATGCCGCGGGAGCGGCCCAAGAAACAGCAACAACAACAACAACAACAAAAAGACAAAAGACAAAAAAAAAGTATGTTTGCCAAAATGCAGATGACACACCCTAGTGTTTGCATAATTGGAAGAAAGATTTGTCACTAAACACTGAATGCTGTCAGTTAGGAATCTTGGGGATTTCTTTCTGAATCAACCCATCCTACATAAAAGCAGACTCTTTTTCCTTCCTAACAAGCTCACTGAGTGTCTCCTCCTGGAGACAGGCGTTTTAATCTTGGCATAAGTATCTGAGACCATCCACGCTCCAGCTCTAGGATGCCCCTCAGCTGTGTTCTCCACGAGAGCTGCAGTGGCCTCCTGGCAGGTACGCCCTTGGCCTGAGGGCAGGGAGAGCGGCCGAGAGCCCCCTGGGTGCATGAGACTGTCCAGGAAGTCATGGGGCTCTGGGCACTTCAGCATGTGACTGGGACACAGTGTCAAAGGCCAGAGCCTGGGACCGGGACCCTCATCCAAAGCAGTGACTTGGCCCGGGGCGCACGCTTAGGAGAGCTGAGGAGGAAGAGCAGAAGCAGCACAGGGAGGGGACAGTGCCCCAAGACACGCTTCTACCCCAGGATCCATGCTGCCTTTGCTCATGCCTCTGCCCAACTCCAGTTTTAAAGCCACCAAGTCCAGGATCAGCAGAGGTGTCAAACACGCAAAAATTCCGCAAGCCGAATTACTAGCTGTTAAACTACTGGTGGTTCAGACTGGCTACGGTGGGAGTGTTTTTACACCACGACCCCTGACAATGGGCAGCTGTTACAAACCAGAGCGGCGCTGATGTTTCCCAGAGAGATGACCTCCCAGCACACCGCTCCCCACTGGCTCACGGAAGGCTCTGCTTCCCTCCGACAGGCTCTGCCCGCTGGAACTGGGACCGGGAACGCAGCCCCTGCTCGCTGGGCATGACATCTTGCTGTGGGCATCAGCGTTCTTCTGCCTGGGCTCTCAGCACGTGGAGTGCAAAGGGGAAACGGTGCCTTTATTGCCAGAAAAGGGAACTGAGAAATGTGGGGTGCAGCCCCTTCAAAACACCGCTCCTCCAAAGCAGCAGCCCCAGAAGCTTTTCGGCTTAGTCATTTCATGCCCAGTCTCAAGCGGTTCCCAAAAGGACCTCACATCCAGGAAAGAAAAGGCAGAAGGCGCTCTTCTCTTCGGCCTGCCGCCTGCGGAAGCAGGAGGCCCTGTCTCCCTGCAGTGCGGTCGCGGCCCTCCTGCCAGCCTGCCCCCCTTGGAGCCCTTCCAGCCCTGGTGGGAGGGTCCTGATCTCGCTCCAGATGGTGGGAAGCCTGGCCAGGGGTGCGAGTCCCCAGCTTCCGCCAAGCAGGAGGAATGAAAGACTCTAATGTGTGTGTCTTTAGCCACTTGACTCACTGCCCCTCACTTCATTCTTGACGTTCAGCCAAGATACCCCCTGATTTTCTAGTCTTCCCTCTGCAACAGCCTCGGAAGTCAGCTGTCTCCCACCCACCAGAACACATGCCAGTTTACGCCAGACGAATGAAAAGAATACTGATCGAAGGCCTTTTCCAGGCAAAATGCGCAAGAACGAGAAGCCGGTTGGACCTGTTGAAAATTCTCGCAGGCGGGTCATCTGTGAGTCATGTTTACGTGACCCTGCCTTGCCCGGTTTGGCTTTACTTGCACAGTTCGGTCTGCCGCCTTCACGGCTGGTCCAGCTCGGTTACGGAGGCCACGAGGGCAATGATCCGATGCCCTGCGGACTGGAGCAAGGAGCCGCAAAACGGGGAGGCAAGCCACGGGCCAAATTCGCCAACAAAATGACCACCTGCGGCTGCGTGGGAAATGCAACCTACAGAGGTTGTCTGAAACATGAAACTGTTGATACCTGACTACTTCAGACCTTTTAAAAATGGAAGTTTTACAACGTTCAACCTAACAATTACACCCCTTTGATTTTCAAGTAATCACTCATCGGGCATCTCAGGATTGCTCGGGCTGCAGTGGGGGAAGCGCGGCCCGCCAGCAGGGGAGAGAAATCGTCTCTCCCTGGCGATGGTTCTAACGCGTCTTCTTCTCAAGTACAGTTTAGAGGAGAAAGCTCTGGTTTAAGGGGCGGGGGCCTATATTTCAGCCCCAGCTGACTACGTATATGGCCGTCGACAAGCCATTTCTCCTTTAAGCCTCGTTCTTGCCAACTGAAGCAATCCCATCAACACCCTCGTGACACCCAAATGAGCCGATGGATGGGAACACGGTTTTTAAAGCGAAAATTACCGCGCAGGTCATGCATAAGGCTGCACCCATTAACCCTACCGCCGTGTGAGTGTGTATATCCTCCCTCCAGAAACAGTAAATTTGGACGCCATTGTAAACGATCACCCCTTTGTGCCAGTGTCATTTCTGATGGCAAACAATGCCAAAACAGTAACAAATCACCACTGCATTTTCCATTAGTCACCAGAGTGTAAAGGTCTGATGAATAGGGAGAAAACACACTGGCTCTTCAGGGTGGGAAGGCTGTCTCGGTGACAGGAGCAAATTACATTTCTTAGAAAAAGATGGTGTCACGGTTCTTAGAGATTATTTGCTTGACTGCTGAGACATAAGGAAACTCCAAGGAGCTTTCAAAGGCCGCATCTGTGAGACAGGCAGCCTGGTGTCCCTACCCAGTCCCCCGGCCGGACAGCTGCTTAGGGCGAAAAGAGCTTCCTTCGAATCCGCTCCTGTGTTGGGGGCGGGGGCAGTCCGGGGGGGTGAGGGTGTTTCTTCAGCATGTCCTCTGCCCCTGCCTCATCCCTGCTGCTCTGCAGCTGCCTTCCGTTCTCCCACTCTGGTGACAGCCCGGGCAGATGTCTCCTTCCCGGGCAGTTGCCAGCCCCACTGCTCTGGCAGCTGCTGCAGCAGCCCCGGGGGGGTGGCGTGACCGCAGGCACCCACCGAGAGCAGGCACATCTGCAGAGCGTCCCCGGCCCCCAGCTCCAAGCCTGTGGGCTCGGCTCCCTGCTGGACAGCAGGTTTCCAGCTGGCATTGCTGACATGCCCTCTCTCCCCTCACCAGGGCGGCCTCAGCCCATTTGCTTTTTCACCTCGGAGATGCCCCACTCTGCTCTGAGCAATATGGTGGAGGACACGTGCTAAGTGACATAAACCAGTCACAGGAAGACAACCAGAGTGTGATGCCACCTCGGTGAGGCTGCCACAGTCATCAGATTCATGGAGACAGAAAGCAGCGTGGGATGTGCCAGGGGCTGGGGGACAGGGGAATGGGGAGTCCTTGTTTTGCAAGAAGTAAGAGTTCTAGAAGTTGGCCGCACCATGTGTATGTACTTACTAACATTTACCGAACTGCACTTAGACTCGGTGAGTGTGGTCGATTTCGCGTGAGGACTATTTGGCCACGATTTAAAATCTTCAGAGACGGACATGGATCCGGGAGGCTGGAGACAAGGAGGGTGAAAAATAGACCTTCAAATAGCCACGTCCACGATCATCCAAGAGAAGCCGCCCCCTGTTACCAACTGGGAATGTTCTCCGGGAACCTGCTGCTTCTCCCGGCCGTCGTAAGGGCCATTACGAAGACACGAAGGCACGAAGTAGGTAGATGCCATGGTCTGAAGGTCTGTGCTGCCCCAGGATTCATGTTGAGATGCGCATCTTCAAAAGCGGTGCTTTGGGAAGGTGGGGACTTTGGAAAGTGAAGGCAATAGAGCCCTTAGAAGGGACTAGAGCCCGTGGAAGAGAGACCCCGCAGGGTGTCACAGCCCCTCGCCACGAGAGGACACAGCGGGAGGTCTGGGACCCAGAAAAGGGCCCTCGCGGACCCTGCTGCCACCCTGGTTTCAGATGTCCAGCCTCCAGAACTTTGAGAACTTTGAGAAGGGTGGCCTCTGGTCCACAGGCCCCCCGTCAGTGGCATTTTGTCAGAGCAGCCCAAACAGACTATGCAGACAGCTCGTAGTATCACCTAACACTCTGATGGGAAAAAAAATGCAGCCCTCTCCAGAGCTGCTCCTCCTCCTCTCCCGAGGCTTAGATCGAGAGACGGGCGTCAAACCAGAAATCTGACTCACAACAGTCGTTCAATTTGTACCAGGATGTGAACCCTCGTTCACAGAACAGATGAAAGGGGAGCTTGGTTTTTCATCTAGCTCTGCCTCCCTCAGGATGGAAATGACGCTTCTCCTCAGTGCAGGCTGAGTCCTTTCATCTCGGTTTTGACCCAAGTGGAAACCCGGATCACGAGAATTCCTTGGGGCTGGTGTTGAAAGGAATTTCCCCAGCTCTTGCCAGAGTCTCGAGGAGGGCGTCCTGCCCCATGAGTAATCCCCGCCCCATGTGACAGAACAAACAGCATCTCCTTTTTGAAAAAGACAAACATGGAAGGAAATCAGCTGAAGGGAGTGGAGATGAAAGCCTGTCTGGACGCAGCGTCCCGATGGGACGCTCCTTCTTGCCGTCGGGAGCGCTCTCAGAAGTCACTCCAAGGCTGTTCCCTCAGAAGTTAGCAGGACCTCTTTGGAGCCGCACTCCAGGAAATAAACGATACGAAACAAAAAGGCTCAGGCTGCATCCAGACGAGTCGGACTTGCCCTGGCTGCCACTGGAAACTCCTCACCCAGCTCGTGCCCACCCCAGCGCCCACCCGCAGCTCTCGAGGGACCTTGGCTCCCAGACAGCTCTGCCCAACGGCAGGCACGTGGGGGCCGCCAACTGGGCCTTTGTGTCCCCGGGCTCTGGTTGGGGGCAGTCACTTGTCTGCCCTGCCCCTGCTCTTCTCCACCCCTGCATCCTCCAGGACCTTCCTCCCTCGCCAGCCACCTCCGGTCCACGCCCAGCTTTGTGCCCTGCCATGCCTGTCCCCGGAACTGGGCAATCAGACGTCAGGGTCTCCCCAGACTCAGTCGTCTCCATGCGGCCCCTGAAGCCCTGGCCTTGCTGTGAAGGACTCAGTCCCAGCGCTACGCGCTGACTTTGAAAAGACAAGACGCCTGCTCGTGGCTTCAGGTCATAGAGAGACAGGGAAGGTGAAGAGAGCGGAGAGAAAAGAGAGATTGGAGAGAGAGGCTCCTTGGTAACGTTTTCCCCCAAATTCACAGTTCATGGAAACTACCACGTGCAAATACGGAAGCAGCAGCCAACAGCGCTCACGCCAAAGAATGAGCACCAGCAGCTGAGCACAGCCATTCATCCCGCCCCAGGCAAGTGTCGCCCGCTGTGTCCCCCCTCCCCCCCCCCCGCACCTACCACCCATCCCATGATTGCTGCTACCGCAGGGCGCTGCAGCCCTTCAGAACAAGACCCATCTCCCGGCGAGGCCCAGGACATGAGGAGCCATTCATCGGACCCCTGCCCACGTGGCTGCCAAGGACCCAAGGGTGCCGAGCCACTTCCATCAGAGCAAGGCCTTGGGGTCCCGTCTTCCAGGACCCTGAGGACCAGACCCCCAGCAGGTTTCGGGGCTGCCACTTTCAGCAAAGGGACAGAGTGCTCGCCTCCCCTCCTGCTCCTCTCCCATCTCACCCGCCCTCACTCCCGGGAGAGCCATCGGTCACGCTATGTGTACACAGTGCTAAATAAAGTGGCTTGTGTAGAAAGTGGAGTTATTCTCCAAGCACAGACGCTGATTCCTGGGCGTTTTATTGCAATGAGTGTAATTCATGAAATACTCCTTGGGCCAAACTGTCCGATGAAAGGCGAGACCATCAGCTGCCAGACCAGGCGGTTCAGACTCAAAGTGGATGCTCTCTCCTCAGTCCCAGACGGAGGGCCACGCTGCTCAACGCCCTGCACGGGAGGAAACTGCTGGGGAAGCAAGAAGCACGGGACAAAGCGCAGATTCAATTTCCCACGTTTCCCATTGTCAACATGCGTTTCCAAGTGTTTTCCATTTATCCAGGTTGGCTCCTTGGCGGTCCTGTGGCCCACTTGAGCAATCGCTTCTTGCCCAGGACTGAGGGTGTTCAAAGCCCACCCTGGGGGTGCAGTGGAGGGCAGGAGGCTCTGTGGCTTTGATGCTGTCGCAGGGTAAAACACTTCTCCCTTTCCAAAGGAGTGGCCAGAGGCAGGAGGGCACAGAAGAGGAGCTTTGACCTCCTGCTGACATTTTGGAGTCATCACTCCAAGAACACAGGAAGAGCACAAAGCCTTTTACAGCTTGCGTCCCAGGCAGTGGGTCCTTGGTGTGACCTGTTTGTGAACTTTAAAAACATGTTCAACGACCCTGAGACCATCCCGTGATGCGTGCATGAATCATTGCAGCAGACATGGCCTCACCACCTGAGTTCAAATCTTCCCAGCACCCTCTGCAAACTCACCGCCGAGGTTAGGCAACCGCTGGCAAACACCGTGGCCACAGAGACATCACTCCAAACCTCCCCACAGCGCTGCTCCTGGCGAGATGCAACTGTGGGTCAGCCAGAGACGCACGCGCCCGACGATCTGGGGTGGGCAGTGCCTCGGTCTTCCCAGAACGGAGCTGGCTGCCCAGGAGGCAGCCCTGCGGCAAGCGCTGTGCCTGCAGCTGAGCCAAAGAGCAGTCCTTCCTGCTCACAATTCTGGCATGACCTGAAGTTCCCCTCACTCTCTCCCCCCAACACCCAGATAACAGCCAAGAGACTTGCTCATTTTCCTGTGGCTGCTCCTAGATTTCTGAAGCGCGACTCCAAGCAGAGTAAGATAGCTGCCGGGCAGAATCACTCCCATCACCCCAGCCTTTCCACTGTCCTCCCAGCTCTGGCCCAGCTGGGGGGCCTCCTCCCACTTAATAACCCTCGTCTGCACTTCTCGGCTCTGTGCTCTTCTGCCCAAATATCCCCAGAGAGCCTCTTCCCCAGGAGGCCAATCCTATCCTCAGCGTGGCACAGAGAACCCAAAACCCGACGGCCCCATGGTCAAAATCTGGCTCTGCCCTGGTGTGACTCTGGGCAACTTAATGTACCTCTTTGATTGCTCTCTGATCCCCAAAGAAATGATAACAGCACTGACAGAACCTCCCCATGGCACCCGCCCCGGGGCCTGTCCATCAAGGCCATGGTGGTCACCTGCCATCCGCTGCCAGGTAGATCCATGACCTTTCTCTCTTCTTCTCTTCTTGGGCTCCCTTGCAAATGGCTTCCCAGGAGTCTGGGCCAGAAAAAGGCTCTGGGGATGGGGAGCAGCTCGGGTTCTCCTCCCTCTTGCCTCAAGCAGCATCTCTGAGAGCGGCTCCATCTCTGACTAGGAGCCCCTCCCTCCACCATCCCAGCTGCCACTCAGCAGCCCTGGACTGGTTCCCATTTCCACCCAGTGCCCCAGCTTCTGGGCACAAGCTAATACACCTGATGCTACAGCTGGTAGAGGTTTCTTGCTTTATCAAACTCTAATCTGCCTCCCTATCCCTGAAGCTGAGGCTTCTCAGCTCTCCCCATGTAATAAACTCCTTGTATTAAATTCCCTCTGTGGAAAACGCTTTGGGCGACGTCTCTTCTCCGGCTGGATCCTGAGTGACAGAGTGACACCCCCCTCCTTCTCTCCCGCCTGAGCATCCCGCTCCCTGGATGCCCTCAACCTCTGAGAACACTCAGCACCTGAGTCGATCCCCGCCATCCCCTCTTTCTGCTGCTCCGGACCCTAACCCCTCAGGCCTATCCAGTTCCGCTCTCCCTGCGACAGAGACCCGCCCCTGCACAGCTGCCCGACTCCCCACCCCCCAGCCCCGCTCAGCCCCCCAGCCCCGCTCAGCCTGCCTTGACGAAGGGAGCCCTAAGCATTTTCCCACCGGGCAGAAACAGCACACCCCAGCTGAACAAATTAGTCCACTAAGTCAGGTCATGCAGGCAAACAACAGCTGCCGCGGTGCTAAACCTCCAGAAGCCCGCAAGCACATGCATGGCCTGTCAGCAGGGACCACCGACAGGGACCCGTGTTACGGCAGCGAAGACTTCTGGCTGCAGAGGGATCAGGATGGGAAGCTAAACACCAAGAGCCGAGCTGCAGTTCTCTCCTTGGATAAGAAAACATCGTCTGTCCCGGGGAATCCGGATTTTACAGAGTAAATCCCCTCCACCCCCAGCCTTCGGTCCACCCGACACTGTAACCTCCACCGAGACAAGGGCGGGCTGACAGCCATGACCTCAGCGGAGCCTGGGGTCTGCAGGTGCCGCGCTAGAAGGACGTGTTCTTCCCTCATCGGCTCCACCGCCCGTTCAGCATCCACCCGCGCGTCCCTTGTCAAGGACCCTGGTACCAACCTGACCGTTACTTGAGACTGTATTCAGCACGGCTGCCATCATATCTGCAAGGATTTGGTGTGGCTCCATCACCGGTCTGGCCACATTGTTGCTCCTGGCACCTCTCCTTCAGAAATAGCTCCTTCTCATCAAAGAAAGAAACACTTGCTTAAACTCAGTTCTGTGACAAAACCCTTTTAATGGGCAGCCTGTGACACAAGCCTACAGAAAGCTTCTACATCTTTAGCACAAGGACTTTCCCACAGACGCCCCTTCCTGGTCAGATACTGACAGATGGTGGGCAGATTGAAACCCACCCTGGCCACCGGGGACTGGGGATGGGGGGACGTGGTAGCTTTCGTGATTCCTGGCTGGACTGAGATGGAGGGCAAGCCAAAAATATCTTGGCACTGTCAACAAGGGAGTATAGTAAGGGGAGCTCAGTGGAGAACACTCAGGAATTCACTACAGCAAGTGCTTGTATTCCAGAAAATCTACTGCAAGTCACCACAGATGTCCAGCAATGCTTAGCCCTAAGCCCAGTCCCGAGGGTGGGTTCTGAGCTGTGGTTGCTCATTTCATGGCTTCAGGGAGTGGCACTGAGGAGACAGCAAACCTCATTGACATTCTGATAATTAAAGCCTGATTCCGTGATATTTCCCCTGTATCTCAGCATTTTCCGAAAACAGAGTCCTTAGCTGATTAGCTAAGGGATACACACGGTCTTCGGGGAGGTGTTGTGTGTCCAGAAAGCATTAAATCACGTGCCAAAAATCTATGCGTTTGCTGGGGTCGCCATAACAGAGGACCACAGATTGGATGGCTTCAACAAGAGACAGTCCGTTGTCTCACAGCTCTGGAGGCTAGACATCCAAGATCAAGGCACTGGCAGGGTTGGTTTCTCCTGAGCACTGCGAGGGAACGTCGGTTCCACGCCGGCCTCCCAGCTTCTGAGGGTTTGCTGGCAATCTCTGGCATTCCCGATGGTAGCGGCACTACTACAGTCCCTCTTCATCGTCACACAGTGGTGTGTGTCTGTGCCCCAATTCCTCCCTTTTAAAAGACACCAGTCGTGGAGTTCCCGTCGTGGCTCAGTGGTTAGCAAATCCGACTAGGAACCATGAGGTTCCGGGTTCGATCCCTGGCCTTGCTCAGTGGGTTGATGATCCGGTGTTGCCATGAGCTGTGGTGTAGGTCACAGACACGGCTCGGATCCCGCGTTGCTGTGGCTCTGGTGTAGGCCGGAGGCTACAGCTCCAACTAGACCCCTAGCCTGGGAATCTCCATATGCCGAGGGAGCGGCCCAAGAAATGGCAAAAAGACAAAAAAGACAAAAAAAAAAAGAGAGAGAGAGAACACCAGTCATGTTGGAATAGGGCCCACCCTACTCTAGCATGAACTCATCCTGACTTATTTCCAAATAAGGTAACATTCTGAGCTTCTGGAGGTCAGACCTTCAGCATGTGAATTTGGAGGAGACACCATTACTAGTCCACCCTCTGGACTGTTGGATGTTGGATGTCCCAACATCTCCAAAAATCTTAATCCACTCCAGCATCTGACTCCAAGTCCAAAATCTCATCTAAATATCATCTAAATCAGGAGTCCCCGTCGTGGCTCAGTGGTTAACGAATCCGACTAGGAATTCGTTAATGAGGTGGCGGCTTCGATCCTTGCTCAGAGGGTTAAGGATCCGGTGTTGCCATGAGCTGAGGTGTAAGTCATAGACATGGCTTGGATCCGGAGTTGCTGTGGCTCTGGAGTAGGCCAGAGGCTACAGCTCTGATTAGACCCCTGGCCTGGGAACCTCCATGTGCTGCAGGAGCTGCCCTAGAAAAAGGCAAAAAGACACACACACACACACACACACACACACAAATCATCTAAATCAGATATGAGTGAGACCTGGGGTATGATTCACCCTGGGGCAAGATTTCTCTTCATCTCTGAACCTATAAAACCAGACAAGGTATCTAACTGCAGAATACAGCAGTGAGACAGGCATAGGATAGATAGTCCCATTCCAAAAGGGAAAAACTGGGAAGAAAAAAAGGATCGTGGGTCCTAAGAAAGTTGGAAGTCTGGCAGGGTAAATTCCATTAAACTTGAAGGCTGGAGAATAATCCCCTTTGGCTCGAAACTCTGTGGCTGATCCCAATATTGGCAAGGCCATTTCCCTTAATGACATACTCTGTTAAATCTATCAAGAAAACCACGGATTTTCCGAGCATTTATAGATCTTTCGTTGGCCACGCTGCAGGATCTCAATGTATAACCAGTGCTTTCGAGGCTCTTTCAGAGAACTCAGGGCGTCTCTGGGATGATATGGATGCATTTCACCATCAGCGCAGCACGAGCCCAATAATCATGATGCAGAAGCAGCTGAACGCACCGACCACATACCTTCGAAAGGAAGAGGCAAATACTCATCGCTTGAAACAGGATAATCTAGTACAGACGGTCTCAAAGCAGGCTCCCCAAAACACCTCCACCAAATCACCTGACTTGTATGTTAAAAAATGCATATTCCGGAGCCCTCCCCCTCGGCCAACTGGAGCATAATCTCTAGAGTTAGCGCCCATTTAAAACTGGCTCCCAGGAGTTCCCGTCGTGGCACAGTGGTTAATGAATCCGACTAGGAAACATGAGGTTGCGGGTTCCTGGTTAACGAATCCGACTAGGAACCATGAGGTGGTGGGTTCGATCCCTGCCCTTGCTCAGTGGGTTAACGAATCCGACTGGGAACCATGAGGTGGCGGGTTCGGTCCCTGCCCTTGCTCAGTGGGTTAACGATCCGGCGTTGCCGTGAGCTGTGGTGTAGGTTGCAGACGCGGCTCCGATCCCACGTTGCTGTGGCTCTGGCGTAGGCCGGCGGCTACAGCTCCGATTAGACCCCTAGCCTGGGAACCTCCATATGCCGCGGGAGCGGCCCAAGAAATAGCAACAACAACAACAACAAAAAAACTGGCTCCCAGTGATGGTGATGCTTATGGGCAATTAAGGGAAACACTGGTCCTTTTTTTTTTCCTCTCTTTTTTCTTCTCCCCTGCTCCTTTTTTTTTTTTCTTTGCACGGCCCCCCCTGCAGCTTGTGGAAGTTCCCCGCCTAGGGGTCAAATCAGAGCTGCAGCTGCCAGAATATAAAGATAGCTGGGGAAAAAATTACGTGAGGGAAAACTCAGAGGCAGAAACGCTGGATTAGGAGACCAACGTATAAGCCAAAAAAATCTTTTTAAATAAGCAGTCAGCCCGGGCACAGCTGGCCCTCAAGACACCCACGTGTAAACTAGAAAAAGACGCCCCATCCAGGTGATGCAGACCACACTGGGCACAGGGCCTGGACCTGGAAAGCAGAATAAAGATAAGCAGTCTGCCCTCTTGTTCCACCAGCCACCTAGTGCAGTGACCAACAAACATGACGACACGCAGTGGTTTCAATGTCAGCAGGAAAAGAAAGGACAAAACATTTATTTTAATGCTAACGCATGAGCCATTCACTCTTACATTACCCGGAACTATCGAAATTGTCTTAAATTCGCATCTTTGGTTCTAGCGTACTGCCATCCAAACCCCAATGTTCTAAATGACGAGGCTTGTCCTCTAGGCAAATACGTGTGAACTAACTCCTTTCCAAGGATCTTGACACACTGCAGGGACACTCCCTTAGCTTAAGATGAAGTCAGCCTATCAACAAAAACTGTATTTCTCCCGTATAAGTAACCATCGATTACGTCATGCACAAGGAGATATAAGTGAAGTGCTTTACAAAGGGCTGATGTGCCAGCTGCTAGAAATTCCTTGCAGGTGGGAGGGGACAGCCCCTGCCTTCAAAGCCTGCAGGGAAGACAGCAGTGAAATATCAGTATCTACAGGAGTGCAGGAGACAGGCAGAGTCTCTGGGTAGTTGGGACAGGGATTGTGTGGCCACCAAAGCCAAAGATATTTATTCCCTGGCCCCTTACAAGGAAAGTTCCCCCCCGCCCCCTGATTTAGAGGGTCAGTTTTCTTGGAGAAAGTCAGTAACTGGAGTTCCCATTGTGGCTCAATAGTAACAAACTCAACTAGTATACATGAGGGCTCAGGTTTGATTCCAGGCCTTGCTCAGTGGGTTAAGGATCCAGCTGTGGGGTGGGTCGCAGACTCGGGTTGGATCCCACGTGGCTGCGGCTGTGGCCTAGGCCAGCAACTGCAGCTCTGATTTGACCCCTAGCCTGGGAACCTCCATGCACCATGGGTGCAGCCATAAGAACAAAAAGAAAGACAGTAATTAATTTGCCATCTGTCTTCTATATGCCCTGCAGGTAGACAAGAAACTCCCAGAAGAATACAGTTTGGAAAGTAGACTTTTAAAAACCAATTTGTGAGGAGTTCCCGTCGTGGCACAGTGGTTAACGAATCCAACCAGGAACCATGAGGTTGCGGGTTCAGTCCCTGCCCTTGCTCAGTTGGTTAAGGATCCTGCGTTGCCGTGAGCTGTGGTGTAGGTTGCAGACGCAGCTCAGATCCTGCGTTGCTGTGGCTTTGGCATAGGCCGGTGGCTCCAGCTCCGATTCGACCCCTAGCCTGGGAACCTCCATATGCCGCAGGAACGCCCAAGAAATGGCAACAAGACAAAAACAAAAAACAAAAAAACAATCTGTGAAAGCAAAATGTACCATATGCATGCAACGTAGAACATGCATACAGCAGCCGTGCATACAATGTAGCGTATGCATTCGGCCTTAAGAAGCAGGGAACTCTTGGCCTAGGTTACAACACATGAACTTGAGAACCTTAAACTGAGTGAAACCTTCAGTCACAGAAAGGTAAGTGTTGTCTGATTCCACTTATCTGAGGTAACTAAAGTACTCAGACCCACAGAAACGGCAAGTAAAAAGGCGGTTTCCAGGGACGTGGTGGGGGAATGCAGGCAACGGTATGACGGGAATAGTTCAGTCTTGCAAGATGAAAACGCCCCGGAGAGCTGTCCCTCAGTGAACGTGCCTACCACCCAAGTGTGCACTTAAAAATGGTTAAGACGGTGACTTTTAAGAAATTACTTTAGCCAGATCAAAATTAGGTATAATGACGCAGCAAAATAGCACTGGACTCTAGACTCGGAGAATTTTTGTTTCTAGTCCCGGCTTTGCCACCTACTTGCTGGAAATGAGGGTGGTCTGCTGAGGTCTGAGACAGCGCCCAGGGTGAGTCCCACAAGTGGCCTCCTTAGGCCACCTGCGCCGCCTCCCTTTCTCACCTCTCCTGGTCTGTCTCTTCCAGAGGCAGGAAGACAGTGGCACAACTCTGCAATTAAGGTCATTTGGGAGTTCCTGCTGTGGCACAGTGGCTTAAGAACCCAACTGCAGTGGCCTGGCTTGCTTTAGAGGTGCAGGTTGGATCCTCGGCCCAGTGCGGTGCGTCCAAGGATCCAGCACCACCACAGCTGCAGCGTAGGTCGCAGCTGTGGCTCAGAATCAATCCCTGGCCCGGCTACAGGTGCAGCCATAAATTAAAATAAAATAGTAAGGTCATTTGATCAGCGAGGCTCCCCTGTGAGCACCTCCCTAAATCAACTACTGACCCTGTTTTAGGACAGAGTCCCCTCCCTATTGCCATCTCCACCACAGCTGCAGCAAAGCTGTGGTCAGCGGGTTGTTAGGTAATTTTTTTTTTTTTTAACCACAACTTAAATTTATTTTAATTTAAATGAATTTCTGGAAACTGGAGACAATACTAAAACAAATTTGTCGAGTGTTTCACAGGAAGCACCAAGCAGAGTTTGAGCATTTCTAATCTTTCTGGATAATTTATCATGAAAATTGGACTGAGGAGCAGTAATTAGATCTCTGCGCTCTTGCCAGCGGTGGCCTAGTTATTAGGAAGCTGCAAGAGCAAACGACACCTTGGTGTGACAGCCTTACCCGCTCACCGCGGGCCGGGCCGGCCGGCCCACAACCAAACCGCTGCCGGAGGACACCCCGTAAGGTCAGCCCTGCTCACGCCGCCTCCTTCGGAAGCCCTCGCCCTCTGCTCCCGGCCTCCGGGACCCGCTCCTCCCCGGGGTTCCCATCCCCTGCTCCGGCAGCGCCGTCTGGGCCCCAGCTGGTCCTCGGTGTTTCTCAACCCCGGGCATCGCGTGCGTGGACTTCCGGTCCACGGCAGCCCGCGGCGGCTGCTGCTCCTGCTCCTCCTCCCCCTCCCCCCTCCCCCTCCCTCCCCCTCCCTCCCCCCTTCCCCCTCCCAGCAGCTCCTCTCCTTTTCTTCCCCTGCATTTTCCAAAGCCTCAAACTCCGACCCCTTCTCCAGACTCTTCTCCCCTCTGAGCCCCAGGTCCGCGTGTCCAAATGCCTACCTGACGTCTCCCCTTGGATATCACGCGAGTTCAGGCCCAGAGACCACCAAGTGCAGGGCCTTCACAGAGGCAGACACGTAGCTCCTCTCAAACCACAGTCTAGCAGGGGGCAGGCCTGGCCTGACAGGCTCTGCCATCCTCCACAGGAGGTTGCCAGCTCGGAGCCCATCACCACGTCTGCGTCCCAGCCAGCAGAAGGGGAAGAGGGGAGCGGGGCAGAGGTGGGTGCCTCTCAAGGGCGTGACCCAGAAGCCGTGCGCAGCAGGGACACTCACGCCCACGGGCCGGCGCGCAGATTTATGGACACACCTAGGTGCAAGGAACGCTGGGAAATGTCTTCTCTCACTGGCAGCCCTGTGCCCCGCGACGTTCAGGGGACTTCTTATTAAAAGAATAAGGGAAATGGCTATGCGTTACCCTTCCCTGCTCCAGATTTCTCAAAAGCACTTCAAGTTTGATGCATCCAAAACCAAAGTCAGGATCGCCCGCCTGCCTAGCCTGGACCTGTCACCATGTCACTGGGTGAACAGCACCACTGTCCATCCTGCGGTCCTCCCAGAAACCTCAGCACCTCTGCCAAGCAGGACGGCCGCTACCTAGCATCCTGAATGGGCTCCCCACCCCGGTGGCCTCCCCTCCACTGCTGGTGCTGCAGCTGGGGTTATCTCCCTCGGTGCCAGTGATAGTCCAGTCTCCCGATTAAAACCATCCACTGGTATCAGGGTTCTTAACACAACCTACAAAACCCTGCATGTGGGCCTCAACCCATGATGCAGCCCCATCCGCCTCTCTGCCTGCCCCTCCCTGCACTGAGTGCCCTCAGCTAACTCCCTTCCACTCTCTGGGGTCTGTTGTTTCCAGCACAGTCCTTCTGGCTGGAATCCATCCCCACCTTTGCTGACTAACTCCCGGCCACCTTCTGTCCACGGTGCAGTGATCACGCGGAAGGGAAGCCTTCAGCCACCTTCCCAGCTGGGCCGGTTTGCGAGGCTCTCCCAAAGCCGCGTGGCCATTCACTGTGGCATTTGCTCTGTGGTACTTTGGATGTGGTTCTTTGATGCCTGTCATCCACAAAGGGCTTTTCGCCACATGAAGCCAGACGCTGTGTCTTCTTCTCCTTCTCTCTTTTTTTTTCTTACCATTATATCCCCCCACACATAGCACAGTACCTTGCAAATAATAAGTTCTGAAAAAGGCTGAATGAACGAATTCAAGAATTCAGAACAACTGGGGAAAAGTGGGTCTGAATTACGTAATCTGAAAGAGAGCACTTTATGAAGCAGCTTAGGATGTTACTGCTAACAAGTCCAAGCACATGATTTGACGACACACGGCTGTATGGCGCTTCCTCTATATGCTCAGGGTTGCTGCGACACTAAAGAGGGGAACAGAAAGGATGTCCGTCTCGGCCCCCGTCCCCTGCCAGCGCTCGACGGCAATTCAAGGAGCTAAACTCGAAAGATGAAAACAAAACTCAACAAACGGTAATTTCCGAAAGACAGCACATGTCTTAAAGCCCAGAGAAGCGCTAACACAGAGTCTAGCGAAGTTAAGGTGCCAGAAAGGTCAGCACAGCCCAGAAGATCTGGGGAAGTCCGCGAAAAGGTCACAGCCGCGCTGGACAGGGAAGGGCAGGGAGAGGGGACAGGACTGAGGAGGGAGGAAGCCTCAGCAGGAGGCAGAGCCCACGAGAGGGGCGAATGGCCCTGGCGGGGTAGGAGGGCTGCTCTGTCTGGGAGGGCTCCATGGGGGCTGGCTGGGGACCGGGCTGGAAAGTTCCATGAGGACACTGGGAAACTGCTAACAGTCAGGGAGGGAAGTGGCTCAAGAGAAAGAGTTTCGCAAAGATGGGTGTGCAGGATGAACTAGAGGTTGGCACCTGGGGTTTCCTAGCTACCAGCGGGGCCCCCGGCACGGAGGAATTGTGCCAGGCTGGCCTCCTTCCCTGGGCTGTGTGTTCTGGGAGCGTGGAAACTACACTGGGGCCCCAGGCTCTGACTGAGGAGGGAGGGGGCCCATCGTCCCCACAGGCTTGGGGTGTGTACGCTGCCACTGCCCCGTTTCCAAGGGCTGAACTGTGTGGTGGAGCCTGGGCTCCCGGGCCTGAGGCTTTCCGGGGGAACAGTCAGCGGGCAGGGAAAGACCCACCCCCCTTCACACGGAGGAAGGCCTGCGGCTCAGAACCCTGGGCTACCCCACCTACGAAGCACTCCAGAGGCACTTCTTCCAGCCTCGGTTCGCAGCTGCATCCCCCTGCGAGTTGTACCGACAGACAATTCTTGAGAAAGAAACTCAGGTTCTGCAATGAGGTGGAGTGGTTTTGGTGAAGAAACTGCCCCTGTTAATGAAGTTTCAGGAGCCCACGAATCTCCAATCAAAAATGAACAAGGACGACCTGGGGGCTGGGATGACAGAAGCACAAGCACCAGCTGGTATAAAAAACAGAGACGTCACTCGAACATCAAGGAGCATCTCTTCCCAGGCACATGGGAGGGCCACTGACCCTGGTGCCACGTGACAATGTTCTTGCAGGTTTTTTTATTTCTGGAAACAAACTAAATTTAAGCAACTACGCTAATGAATATAATACTTGATTTTTTATAATCTTGCTTGTATATTTTCATTTTTGGGTGAAGACATCTGAATCATCAGAAGTTTATGTAAAGTCGGAAAGCAGGAACTTCTTTTCTGATGACTCTAAACAGTCTACAAATTTCCATGGGACTTTACTTTTAAAGGGTACTAGGCCTCAGGGGTCATTTCGGAGAAGTTCATTCAATGACTATACTGTGTTCCTTAAGTTATAAGAAAGTGAGAAAGGCAACAAAAATACCTTTTCATAATAATATAGGCAATACACAAAACTCTCTGCTAAGGCAGAGAGATACAGATACAAAAATATGTTTAAAGCAGCCATATTTGTCAAGAAGAAAAAAGGAAATAATTTAAATGTCCATCAAAATGAACTTATTTTGCATTTTTTAAATGGTCTAAGTCTCTTTGTTGACCCAGAGCAGCGCCCACGATACACTGTCAAGCAAAAAAAAAAAAAAAAAGGGCAGCATAACATACATAGCATGCTCTTTTTATAACACGCGCACAATTTACTGTTATAATTGGCATACAATACAACATACGCTTCAAGTGTACCATTTACTGGGTTGAACAAATGCGTGTATTTGTTCACAACCACACCAATCAAGGGATTCAAACCCCCCTCATCCTTCGCCCCTTTGCAGTGCACGCCTCCACCAGGCCTCCACCAGGCCCAGGCGGCCTCTAGCTGTCTTCTGTCCCTAGAGGCTGGCTCTGCCTGTTTTAAGACCTAGTGCACATGGACTCACACGGTGTGTGCTCGCACGTGTGTGTGCATGTGCATGTGTGTGCGTGTGTGGCTTCTTTGCTCAGCGTACTTTGAGAATCATCCATGACGTTGCCTATACCCCTAATTCCCTCCCTTCTCCTTCCGCGTCTGGTTGTATTATCGGAAGAGACCAGTCGCCTACTGTGGATGTTTGGCTATTTCTGGTTTTTGCCAATTATATGAAGCTCCTATGAACATCTGTATACACGTCTTTGTACGAACACATCTTTTCATTCTTCTTGAGTATTTACGAGAGATATTCCTGGGTCACATGTATCTGTTTAATTTCACAAAGAAATGCCAAACAATTCTCCCACCAGCCACGTATGAGGTTTCCAGGTGTTCCAGGTCCCTGCCAATGCTTGGTATTGTCATCCTTTTTTTTGTTGTCATAAACATTTAATTCGATGTATAATGCCATCTCATGGTGGTTTTGATTTGTATTTCCATTTAAACTAATGATAAGCATGTATTCATGTGCTCATTGGCCATTTGTATACATTTTGTAAACTGTCTCTTCAAGTCTTCTGCCTATTTTTTAATTAGGTTGTCTTCTTCTTGTTAAATTGTAAGAGTTATTTTTATACCTAATCACAAGTTCTTTTTTTTGGCTGCACCCATGCATGTAGAAGTTCAAGCCTAGAGATCAATACCACACCACAGCAGGAACCAGAGCCACAGCCGCGACAATGCCAGATCCTTAGCCCACTGAGCCACTAGGGAACTCCTACAGGTTCTTTATAGAGAGAGAGTTTTTCTTCTTAATGTCACATATTTGAGTTTTCATTTTCTTAATGGTGGTTTTTGAAGAGCAGGATTTTTTTTTTTAACTTTAATGATAAAGCCCAACTTTTCAATTATTTCTTCTGACTGGTGCTTTACGCATTCTATTCAAGCAATCTTTGCTACCCCAAGTTGCAAAGATTTTCTCCTGTACTTTCCTTTAGAATTTTTAAGTTTTACATTCACCTACAGTGCAAGGTAAGAGCAGAGTTTCATTTGTCCCACATGATACCCAGTTGTCCCAGCTCCATTTCTTGAAAGATCTGTTCTCCATTCGATTACTTTGCTGCACGACCTACTTTTTAAACTATACAGGAAAATATGGGAAGACCCATACCAAATTGTTAATTTTGATGGTCTTTAAGAAAGTAGGATTGAGGGAAACGAAGGGAAATTAATGTATTTTCATCATACATTTCTTTTGTGACTGCTCAACTTATATTTCAGAAGGGGGGAAAGGTAATAAAAAATAGCACAGAATTTGAAGGGGTTTCTGCTAAAGAAAGTAAGCGATGAAGTGAGGCGCCTGGTGGAGGGAATGGCTGGACTGAGGAGGTGAGAGACAAGAGCTGCTCTGAAGGCAGGAACGGTGGGCTTCATGACTTGATAAATGGGGAGGAAGGAAAGCAAAAAGGAATCCAAGTTTTGATCGTGGAAAAATGATGTTGCTGAGGGAAGAAAATAGGAAACTGGCGTGAGGATCTGACTTTATAGAATGAAAGGATGCATTTAGCTGAATTTGAGAGGGTCACAGGACATGTGGGTAGGACTTTCCGACTAGCAGTTATCGTTAACTTACTAAAGATAAATTAATGACTTAATCCAGAATAACCAAATATCTCTAAGCGAAAGTCCTTGGGACATACGTGTTATTTCCCCAAAGAGTTCTGAGCACTGGCTATGGGCAGGCACCTTGCTCCTGGGCCAGGTGCACCACCCTGAGCACAGTGGGTATAGACATGGCTGTGGGTGTGACCTGTCTTTACATGCTGAGCTGGGCAAAGAGACGGGTACAGGTCTTAGTCGGCTCAAGCTGCAGTAACAAAATACCACAGACTGGGTAGGTTTTTTTGTTTGTGTGCTTTTTTGTTTTTTCTAGGGCCGCATCCATGGCATATGGAGGTTCCCAGGCTAGGGGTCGAATTGGAGCTGCAGCTGCCGGGCCTATGCCAGACCCATAGCAACGCACGGTCCGAGCCACGTCTGCGACCTACACCGCAGCTCACAGCAACGCCGGATCCTTAACCCACAGAGCGAGGCCAGGGATCGAACCCGCAACCCCATGGTTCCTAGTCGGATTCGTTAACCACTGCGCCACGATGGGAACTCCTAGGTAGTTTGAAAAACAGACCCATCTCTCACCATTCTGGAGGTTGGGAAAAGCCAAAATGTAGGTACTGGACGACCCCGTCCTCAGTGAGGGCTCCCTTCTTTGCTTACAAGTGGCCCCCATCCCAATGTGTCCTCTCATGGCAGAGGGACGGTGAGAGCAAGCTCTGATGTCTCATCCTCTGTGAGGCACCGAGGCCATGATGGTGACTCAAGAGCTTATCTAACCTGCATCACCTCCCAACACCATCATTCTGGGGGGGAGGGTCTCAGCACGGGAATCTGAGGGGCACATTCAGTCCACAGCAGCACACAGCCAGCTATAATCACTAGTTAGCAACTGGATACGGTCCGTTACAAGATCTCAGATAAACTGTCCGTATTTAAAGGGTATTTCTCAAGTATTTAAGCACATGCTTGGAAATAGTTCCCGTAATTATTTCCACACTCTTCCCAAGTCTTATTTACTCTATTAATTTATTTCACAAATCCTTTCTTAGCAAATAATGCAAACAGATCCAGTGGGACTTAGCAAGAATAAGTGGAGTCTAAATTAAAGTGAACTTCCTGCATTGCTTTTTACTTCCATTTTTTCAGAGAAGGCAACAAAGAGTCATCAGGTATGCAAGAGTATATCTGAATAAAGAATAACTGAAGAATTATCTGTGATTTTATTTTTAAAATTATGGAACAACAACAACAAAAAAGTTAAGGATTTCCCATTGTGGCACAGCAGAAACGAATCCAACTAGGAACCATGAGGTTGTGGGTTCGATCCCTGGCCTTGCTCATTGGGTTAAGGATCCAGCATTGCCGTGGGCTGTGGTGTAGGTGGCAGAAACGGCTCAGATCTGGCGTTGCTGTGGCTGTGTTGCGGGCCGGCAGCTGTAGCTCCAATTGGACCCCTAGCCTGGGAACCTCCATATACTGTGGGTGCGGCCCTAAAAAGGCAAAAAAATAAAAATAAAAAATAAAATAAAATTATGGAAATATTCCCATTTGTGGAGAAATAAGTTTAGGATCCTCAGAAGAAAATAATCGATGAGAAAATCATTAACATTAATTGAGGGCTTTGCATGTGGCAGATGCTATGCTGAGACAGGTTTCACATATTATCTCACTTAATCACTGCAATACCCCTGAGGTTTTAATACAAAGCACACTTTACATATGAGGGCACCAAGTCTCAGAGAGGTTAAGTTACTTTCCCAAGGTCACCCAGCTAATAAATGGAAGAGTAAAATAAAGACTGGCACTCAGGTCTGTCTTACTTAAAAGCTCATGTTCTTAAATCAAATAAACAGTAAGAATAAAAGTATAGTTATATCACTTATTGACGCTTACTGTATGCCAGTAGCCATGCTAAGACTCTCTTAATAAATGAGCCATCATCGTCTTCAAAGTTCTCTGCCATTAACTCACCTGAGGAAGAAGCACAAGGGAATGGATACTGGAGAACAAGGAAAATATGTGGAAATAAATCACTGACTTGATTTGGTTTGGGGACTTCGGGTAATTTTTGTCTCGCTGGTTATTTTAACGATTCACCTTTACATTAAGCAACATTTTGTTACAGGAAAGAGTATGGGTTTTATCCCATAAACCATGAATGATCATGGGGCAAAAAGCCCCTGACCTCTCTGAGCCTCAGCTTCCTCATCTGTAAAATGGTACAACAAAACCGCCGTCATCACCTCCCCCAAGATGTATTGTGAAAAACAAGTCAGATGATGTTGGCAAAAGCACTTTACACATTTTTTTAAACTATATGTTTAGACCTACGGCCCCAAAATAGCTTAATCATACTGTGATATTTATGTGAGTTTGATCACTCAGATGCTATAAACACCACGTGAGAGAGCAGGCATTAACAATTAAAATGGCTTGGTGCTGCCATGTGAATACGCAGATGGAGGAATAGAGAGATTAGAAACAGACCACCCGCATATGGGAATTTGGTGCGTGATAAACTGGAATTTCAAACCACTAGGGGAATGAGATATTTCAATGACTCTGTCAGAACAACTGGGCAGCCAAATGGGAAAATGGTAAGTTTGATGCCTAGTTTATCACTTATTCTAACACAATTTCCAGATGTTTCAAAGATTTAAATACAAAAATAATCAAACTGTAAATTCCTAGGAGATAACAGGAGAACTTATTTATTTATTTTTAGAAATGAATAGCTTTCCAAATAAGACATGAAGGTACAAAAACCATAAAAGATTTCTAAATTTGTCTATATAGAAATTAAAAGCTCCTGCAAGGGAAAAAAAAATACCACAAAGTCAAAAGGCAAGTGACAAGCTAGGAGAGAATAAGGCAACTTACATGACAGACAAGGAGTTAAATCACTTAGTAATTAATTAATTGACAAGTGTTTAATGAACAACTATACGTGCCAGGCACCATTGTAAGCTTTTGGGAATTCAAACCAATTAAAACTCCCTACCTCCTGGAGCTCATATTCTTTTGGGAGGGATCTTGGATATCAGCAGAAAACTAATAAAAAATGAGCAAAGACCACAAATAGTTTGCATAGTTGATAATACAAATGGCATTTAAACATATGAAAAAATGTTCACGTTTCCTCGTAACAAAGGAAATGCCAAGTTAAGTTTCAATAGAGTACCACTTTCACCCATAAAATTTTCTAAAATCAAAGGCATGATAAGGCGTTCCCATCGTGGTGCAGAGGAAACGCATCTGACAAGGAAACATGAGGTTTCAGGTTCGATCCCTGGCCTCGCTCAGTGGGTTAAGGATCCGGTGTTGCCGTGAGCTGCAGTGGAGGTCAAAGACATGGCTTGGATCTGGTGTTGCTATGGCTGTGGCTACAGCTCTGATCAGACCCCTAGCCTGGGAACCTCCATATGCCGCAAGTGCGGCCCTCAAAAAGACAAAAGACAAGAGACAAAAAAAAGAAAAGAAAAAGGCATGATAATAGGGAGTTCCCTCTGTGGCACAGTGGGTTAGGGATCCTGCACCACCACAGCTGCAGCATAGGTCGCAGCTGCAGCTCGGATTCAATCCCTGGCCAGGGAACTTCCATATGCCACAGATGCAGCCAAAAAAGGAAAAAAAAAAAGTGATAATATACCACATTGACAAAGGTATAGAGAAACGGGTGTTCTCTTGCGTTTTGGGGGGGTGTAGATTGGTTCAAATTCTTTGAAAAGTCCTCAGTCATCATCTACCACAGTTACAAAGGCACATGCACTCTTTAGCCCAAGAATTCTGCTTCCACGAATTGTGGCTACAGATATAACATTTGCGTATATGTGCAACGGATGTACATGAATCTTCTCTGTAGCACTGCTCCCAACAGTGAGAGACTCCGAGCCAACAGAGATGCCCATCACTTCAGGAGGACAGCGGTGAAACAAATGTGGATCATACCTAAAACAGTACGCATTGTTAAAAAGAATAGAGTTGCTGAAAATAACATACGAAAGATCTTTGAAAATAGACTGTGAATTAAAGTAAGATTCTCAATAGTCATAAGCAATGCTTTAATAAGCTAAAGAAATTGTACGTATTTGTATATTACATAAGATAATTATACATTTTACTAATATAAAGGAGTAGAATGTACCGTTTGCAAATAACAGCATATATGATATTCTTCTTCGTAAATTCGATCCTATAACATCAACATAACTTGCTCTTTCTTGACAAAATCCACTGTTGGCTTTGTAATTGTATCACCAACAATCATGTCACAAAACTGGACCATGAATAAAGCTTGATGACTATTCAATTACCAAAGAAATTGCTCCTACCATTGACAATGAGTGTGTTCAAACACGATGATCGATTCTATTTTTATTCATGAGTAAAATGAAAAGAAAACAAGTATGTATTTGGAAGCTCACTGTTTATCCATGACAGGGGCCGCTTGGCTCTGTCAGGTCCGTTTTCGAACACTGAAGAATATTCTTCACCCTTCTGTGCTCGTCACAACGTAACAGAGTCAGACACAACACTTCGACAGTGAATCTGTTTTATTATCGCTTCCCCCACCACGGTCTCAAGTCTAGGAGTCAGCAACGAGCAGTCCCTGAGCCAAATCCAGCCTGGCCTCGGTCTGTAAATGCAGTTTGGAGCTCGGGTCCTCCCCTCACCCGCATACACCAGCTCAGGCTGCTTTTGCGCTCCAATGGCAGAGCTGAGTAGTTGCAATAGAGGCCGTGTAGCTACAAACCCTCAGAAACTTACTCTCTGGCCCTTGACGAAGAAAGTTTGCAGACCCCTGGTCTAACTGACTGACAGAACAATAAACCATGCTCTGAGCTGCAGTGCTTGCTGATTTCCAGGGTGTCAATTTTCCCACCATGGCCAACTCCAAGCCACCAACACATCCTCGCTGAACATCGAGCTGAGAAGGCATGTAAACAGCACACGCTGTTACACAAGGGCAGTATTTCCACGTTACGGATACGACCGGCATAAAGCATCTGAGGAACAGAGACAACAGCAACACGTAGGAAAATAACTAGGAAGCCATGCACTTTGAGTATCTGTTTTAACATGATTTATCAAATAATAAAGTCACAATTTAATTTTCCGCGATGTCTGTATTTCACAACCAGCTCACCAGATTCCAGCTCACTGGAAAACTGACAGTGGCCTCCTGTGAGCCGACAGGGCTGACTGGAGCACGCCCTGGACATGGAGTACCGGCCACCACGGGAAAGGCTGCAAGCAAGGGCATGGCTCACATCCCTACCCGCTTCTGTGCGTACAGACCATCTCTGACGATGCAGGAGAAACGGAGGACACTCACTGGTGGGCAACGAGCCTAGGAGTTGGGGTGAGCCGGAGCTTGTTTACTGTGTATTCTTCTGTATAGAGTGAATTTTTTTTATCATACTGCCTGTGTGACCCTTGAAAACCTAATTTATTATGGGTTTTAGGTGGGCTATTGAATCACTTTTTCCTGAGCCTCCCTTTCACCCTGGAGAGTCTGGGCACTGCTGGTAGAGCACTCTGGCACAGCCTGGTCTCTGGCGGGGTCCAGGAGGGCACGCCTCCTGACGGCCAAGTGCATGGGAGGGAGGAGCCCTAGAGGCTGAGTGACAGCCTGTGAATCAGCACTTCTCCCAGATGAAAACCCTGCCTGGAAAGCAACTTCCAGAGTGCTGGCCCCGTTACATCGCCGCACGGACTTCTCTTTCCTCCTCTGTCTCTATTTGTTAATCTTTCCTGGAAAAATTAAGTAAGCTTTTCCCCTTCACCAATTCCCCTGGCATTGTGCAGGGCAGGCCGCAGTACTCTGCCTGCCAGCTGCTTCCCACGTGCCAAGTCTTCCTGGCTATGTTTACCTCGGTGCTCTGATGCCCCAGGCTACCTCTGTGCCCACAGATCAGCCAGTGGAGGGGCTGCCAGCCCAGGTCCACATTCCCAGCCGGTGACCCCGAGTACCTGTGCCATGAAGACCAGGCTGGCTGTGGTAGGGCCTCTTCCACAGGAACCACCTAGAAGACTTCAGCCAAGACGAGGGAAGGCTGCCTCCGAGGGGCGGGGCCGCGCATGTGTCAAGTTTCGTCCTCGCCAGCCGGCTTCGCCAGGTTTCTGTCTCCCTCAGGCCAGCCCTGGAGCTCGTCCCTGGTTCTTTCGTGTCCTCTGGGTTTATGAATCTCTTTCTGCCCTCACCTCGTCCTGACCTGGACCCCAGCCTTGTGGTCACACCCTTCCCACATGTCCAGTCTGGACTGACCATTTCCACCCAGATGCCCAGCTCGGCTTTTACTGTCCCGTCCTGTCCTCCACCTTCGCAGTCCGGCTCCGCTCTGGCCCTTGAATCCGTAACAGATGTGCACACCGCCTCACCGAAGACTCCGTACCCAGGTTCCAATGGCCAAACACGCACCCAGGTGTTTGTTTTCTAGGTAAGACTTCCAGTGGCTACAGGTGTGTCTGTGCTCTTCCTTCAAGCTCCTGATGACTCCTCTTCCCAGCGGCGATTTCCAGGCTAGGTGAGGCTAAGGGGTGTCTTAGGTCAGGCTCCCATGAAGCAGATCTTGAGACACAAATTAGTATGAAAGGGATTTACTGGGATGTGTTCTCCCAGGAGACAGTGGTAGGAGAATGGGGAAGGAAGGAGCAAAGCAAGGATGCAATAGTCAGTGTGCCCGTTTCCCACCGCTGCGTGACAACACCCCAACTGAGAGGTGTCAATCAGCTGCCATGGTCTTTATGCCCACAGAGTCTATGGGTCAGGAATTTGCACAGGGCAAATGGGACAGCTTGTTTTGGTCCCATTGTGTCTGGCACCGCCACTGGGAACACGCAGAGGCTGGAAGGCTCAATGAATAGGGACTGGAACCATCCAGACACTTCTTCCCTTGCAAGCAGGACTGAACAGGGTAACTCAAACGAGCAGGAGTGCATGTGGCCTTCCATGTGGCTTTGGGCTTATCACAGCACGGCCGCTGGGTTTCAAGAGCAAGCCTTCCATGAGGTAATGTCTTGGAGAAGAAGAGCTCCAAGAGAACAGCACAGAAGCTGCCAGACTTTTTCCGACCTGGTTCAGAAGTCAGCAGCAAGACTCTACTGATTCGCCTACATTCTACTGGTTACAAGCCATCACTCAGCCCAGATGCAAGGGGAGGGATTATTCCCACACATCAAGGGGCCTAAGGCAAGATCACACTGCAGAAGGGCACGTGGGTGGGAGGCTCTGCACCGCCAGCTTTGAAACTGCCATCTGCCACGCTCACAAAGGCCCGCGGAGGGAGGTTACCTCGGACTTGACCCCACGTGCGGAGCTGCAGAGGCTGCAGGTCATGCCTCGGGGATGCCCATTCTGGCGCCAAGCACGGGGGTGGTTTACACCTAGGTACTCATTTGTCATTGGCCACAGGCTGCCCTTGGGAGAACACAAATTCCCAGACACTTCTGTCCCTATGTGAGGGCAGACAGAGCAGATTCTGGTAGGTTGGGGGCAGCCCTGTGACAATATGTGTGACAGAGACGCTCGTGCTGGCCCTCGGGATTGAAAGCAATGTGGGAACAGATGTACATAAAACGGGAAAGGACCCAGGTGATATGGGCTGTCTCCACGCTTTCAGGCAGCTATAATAAGGTTCCACAGACTGGGGGGCTTACTAGTAACAGCAACGTCTCAACGTTCTGGAGGCTGGAAGTCCAAGGTCAGGGAGCCAGCAAGGTCAGGTTCTGGTGAAAACCCTCTAGCCGGCTACAGACAGTCATCTTCTGATGGCGTCTGTTACAGGGCAGAAAGCAAAGGCGTGTTGCTCTCCGGTGTTGGTTGTAAGGGCTCTAGTCCCATCCTGAGGGCTTCGCCTCACGACCTCATGGAACCCTAATCTCCTCCCCAAGGCTCCGCCTTCAAATACCGTCATCCTGGAAGGCGGCATCTCAGCACAGCCATTACCTGCACCACGGCCTGGCATCTCCGCACACGCCCCTCTTAGGACGCGGTGTGGAATGAGGATTTAAACAACGCCTGGGCCCGCCACGACTACCGCGTGACCGCTTTTACGACACAGGGATCCGAGGACGACTTCCTCCACAGGGCGGGAGAAACGGCAAAACGAGGTCATGCCTGAGAACCGCTCACACGGTGCTTCCAGCGTGTTCACCGTGTTCACCACGCTTACGTCGGTAAAGGCAAAAGGAAGGGAGTCGGCCACCCGGCTGGGAGGGAGGAACCAACTCTGGGAACTTCATGGGAGATCCGACACAGACTGGGATGTGGCAGCAAGGGCAAGACTTTGCTCCTCGGGGCTCTTCATGATGTGTGTTCTTCAGGATTAATCTGGGAGGCTGGGCATGACTCTGGGGAAGCCACCCAGCCTGTCAGGTGACTGGTATTCCACCTCCAGGGTCTGGAAACAGCGCGGTCTGGCCGCCCGCCTGTGTTTCTCTAGTCAGCCCCCCTCAAGCACCACTGCCCGCTCTCTTTGTCCGTATTCATTTCTGAGCTGCGTGAAACTTAACACATGGACTTCTTCCTGTTTCTCTGACCACAATTATTTGGGGTTTTTGTTTCTTTGATTGTTTTAATACAATAGCTCCCATATACCAAAGACATGTAATGTATGTGTGTAAATATCACCGATCTTTACAATTTTTAAAAAAATAATAAAGTGAATACACACGTGCTTGATACCCAAATTAAAAAGAAAACATTACAGTATCTTCGGGGCATCTAAGTCCCCCTGCCTAATTGCATCTTCTTCCCTCCACCCAAGAGGTTACCATTACCTTGAAAGTTATGCCCATTCTCCTGCTTTTTCTCTAGAGTATCTTGTATTAGTTATCTATGGCTATGTAATAAATTATCCCAAAACTTGGCAGCTTAAAACAATACACATTTATTACTTCACAGGTCTTACGGTTAGAAATTTGAGAGCAGCTTCGTTGGGGGGTTCTGGATCCAGATCTCTTGAGAAATCGTCATCAAGACTTCATCCAAGGCCTTCGGCATCTGAAGGCCTGACCGGGACTGGGGATACCTGCCCAAGATGGCACACACACGTGGCTGTTGGCAAGAAGCAGCAGGTCCCTGCCACACGAGCTACCTGAGTGTCATGACACACGGCTTCCCCCAAAGCAAGTGATCCAGGCGAGGGCCTGAAGGAAGCCAGGCTGTCTTTCAGGACCTAGATTCAAAAGTCACACAGGGCGTTCCTATTTGGCTCAGTGGTAACAAACCCGACTAGTAACCAGGAGAATTTGGGTACAATCCCTGGCCTCAATCAGTGGGTTGAGGATCTGGCATTGCCGTGGGCTGTGGTGCAGACCATAGACGCAGGCAGCTTGGGTCCAGCATTGCTGTGCCTGTGGTGTAGGTCAGCAGCTGCAGCTCTGACGTGGACCCCTACCCTGGGAACGTTCATGTACCACAGGTGCAGCCCTAAAAAAAAAAAAAGCAAAAAAGAAGTCTCACAGTATCGTTTATGCTTTCTTCTGTTCATTAGAAGTGAGTGGATGAGTCCAACCCACATTCAAGGGGAGGGAATGAAACCCCCTCTCTTAAAGGAGTGTCAGAAAGGGAGAATTGGGGGAGAGGAGGAAGTGTTCCTAAACTACATGTGCTTCTTTTTTTTTTTTTTTTTTAAATGGCTGCACCTGTGGCATATGGAGGTTCCCAAGGTTGGGGGTCGAATCGGAGCTGCAGCTGCCAATCTATGCCACAGCCATGGCAACGCCAGATCTGAGCCACATCTGGAAACCACATCATAGCTTGCAACAATGCCAGATCCCTCAGCCACTGAGCAAGGCCAGGGATCAAACCCAAATCCTCACGGACACTATGTCAGGTTCTTAACCCACTGAGCCACAATGGGAACTCCCACATGTCTTTTTATCTTTGATCTTTACCTAGACGGAGTCACACTGTTAGTGTTCCGTGACCTACAGTTTCATCCGACTTTGGATGGATGACATCCACTCACAGTGGCACGCTGTCTGCTAGGGCTGCCACGAGAAAGTACTTCAGACGGAGGGACTTAACTGAAATTTCTTTTCTCATGACCTTGGCTGCAAGTCCAAGATCAAGGTTTTGGGGGTTGGCTTCTTCTGAGATAAATCTCCTTGGCTTGTGGATGGCTGTCTTCTCCCTGTGTCCTTGCATGGTCTTCTTTCTTTGTGTGTTTGTGTCCTGATTCCTTCTTCTTCTTCTTCTTTTTTTTTTTTTTTTGGTCTTTTTGCCTTTTCTAGGGCTGCTCCTGCGGCATATGGAGGTTCCCAGGCCAGGGGTCCAATCGGAGCCGTAGCTGCCAGCCACAACCACAGCAACACGGGATCCGAGCCGCGTCGGCAACCTACACCACAGCTCATGGCAACGCCGGATCCTTAAGCCACTGAGCAAGTTCAGGGATCAAACCGCAACCTCATGGTTCCTAGTTGGATTCGTTAATCACTGCGCCACGACGGGAACTCCTGCTTCCTTCTTCTTATGAGAATATGGGTCGTGCTGAATTAAGACCCACTCTAATGATCTCATTATACTTTAATTTCCGCTTTAAAGACTCTATATCCAGGAGTTCCCATCGTGGCTGTGTTGACGTGAGCTGCGGTGTAGGTCGCAGACCCAGCTTGGATCCCGCGTTGCTGTGGCTCTGGTGTAGGCCGGCGGCTATGGCTCCAATTAGACCCTTAGCCTGGGAACCTCCATATGCCGCTGGTGCGGCCCTAGAAAAAGACAAAAATCAATAAAGATTCCATATCCAAATACAGTCACATTCTGAGACACTAGGGGTTAGGACTTCAACATATGGATTTTACGGGGGCACAATTCAATTCACAACATACGTGGAGCTGCTGTCCATTTTCCCTGCTCTACAGTATTCCCTTGTGTGAAGACACAAAAACCTTTTTTCTATTCTATCAACTGATATTTTGTTTATTTCCAGTTTTTCGTTACGAGAAACAATAGTGCCACGTGCCTCCCGGCACCCTGGAATATGTAAGATACATGCACCTCCATATTTTCTAAGTTAGTGCCAACTGTTCTCCAAAGGTGGCACTAACTTAGATCTCCATCATCAGGGTATCGGAGTGGTCATGGTTCCACGTTCCTGCCAACATCTAGCATTGACAGGCTCTCAAATTTTTCTAATGTCACAGACGAGACACGATGTCTCTTGTGGCTCTATTTAGCATTTCCCAGGTCACCAACGAGGCTCAGGGTCTGTACAGTTTTCATGACATGCGCTTCTCTCTCCCTTATCTGTTTACCCATTGGGTTAATTTTTCCACATTGATTTGCCAAAGTTCTTCACATGCTGGTACTGCACACATGGTCTCCCACCCACGGCTTGGCCTTTCACTTTCTCTTGACAAACTGCTTGAGTCTCGGCTCTTCTTCTTTTGCCCACCTCCTGTTTGTGCTTCTCTTGAGTCCTGTGCCCTCCTCGTTCTACATACTGTCCTCGGTGGGTCAGTCCAGCGAAGGGACTTTTCACCTCCAGATGCTACTAAATCCTAAACTACATCTTCGAAACAGCTCTGCTGAACGTCCTAAAGCTCACCAAACACTCCGTGCTTCCTCTAACTTGTAAGCTTTTGCACACAGTTGCCACTCCTAGTGGATTAACATCTCCTGCCCCCACTTCCCCACACGCCTTCTATCACTAACTCCTACGAAACGTCAAGGGGCAGGTCTCAGCTTAAAGGACTTGCCACTGTGCCCCCATGGTGCCCCCCATAGTGCCATATAACTGTCCTACCACAGCACTCAGCACACTGCATCCTAATGATCTTCTTACTCGCTACCTCCTGGACCACAATATGAATGCCTATGACATTGCACCTAGCACTTGTGTGTCTCTACATAATTGACATGCAATTAATACTGTTGAGTTAATGAATAAATTTAATTCATTCACTAATTCCTTCATTCATTTTCATGCTCACCAACAGACACGCAGTGTGCAATCATTTGCTACTAAAATATGAACATATATTTTACATATTAATCACCAAAATAAAGTTAAAATAACCTCTGAACCCAAAATAAAAGTACTATAAACATGCAAAACAATAGTTAAGGTTAATCAACAGCTTCTGTTCAGTCAAGACCACAACCCTATAACAAGAAAATCCAGACAGAAGTTCTCAGGGTCCCCGCGAGGTTTCATCACGGACCTCCGTCCCTCCCTAACCTTGACCAAACGTACTGCATTTCCTCCAGAGAGAAACGGGAACTTAGGAAGAACTGCCTGACCCGGTCGCACCTGGGAAGATGGGAGCTCTTGACACACCCGAGGAGAAACGGAACAAGTTACAGGGGTGACAGTACTTCTTGGCAATGATCCAGCGGCATGCCGTCCCTGAAGTCAGGTGTTCGGCACGGCTACGTGTGGTCAAAGTCAGCGTGTCAGCTCCGTACTACACTGTACTGAAGAGCCACAGAGGCAGAAAAGGCTTGGCAACAGGGCATCCCGGTGCAGGAACTGAACTCTTTCTTTGACTTCATCTTCTGCTCAATATGTTGTAAGCTGAACAGATTTGTTACTTCGTCTTTCCTCTGAGATGACTCTTTCCAAGCAAACTTCTCTTAACTAAGTGATAATCAGTATCTTCTCGTTTCCTCTAATACAAGGTTTCTCAGCTTCTATAGCCAATTTAGACCAGACAATTCTTTGCTGTGGAAAGGGTGTCCTGTGCATTCTAGGGTGTTTAGTAGTGTCCCCGGCCTCTACCCCCTAGACAGCAGTAGTACCACTCCCCAAATTATGACAACCAAAAATGTCTCCAGACATTGATTCTGAGATCTAGAATCTGGAGAGATCCCTTGACTTCCTGCCAGTGGCTAAAGTTACCTTGTCTTTAGCCCCCTTCTCATATAGAGGCTAATCAATAAATAAATTATTTTAATAACTAGGAGGCATAAAGCTGTTGAGTTCAATGTCTGGCATACATTCCGCGTTGGTTCACACTTAGCAAAAGTAGGTAGGGATTCCCATTAACAGAAGTTCACATTCCTCTCCAAGGCGCTCCACAGCCTGGGTTTGGACACTTGGGAAGAATTACGTTACGCTGAGAAAGAGGCTGGACATTCTAGGAGAGGGGAGTGGCATTGGCAAAGGTGGTGGTGAAAGGGGGAAAGAAGTTTCCATGGGTGCACAGACCACTGTGGCTTCAGGAGAGTTTCTATCCAGAGATCTGCTTTACCCGAGACCAGCTCACACTGCTTTGGGGAAGCCGACCCATCTCACCAATCCGTGTGACTATGCCTGCCTCGGAATTCCTGCCAAGCTGTGTTACCACCTCTAGCATCACCGTTAATTTACACTGCTTTGTATTGCTAATCATTTTCGTTTTCGTATTGTATTCATGATGTACTGTCCCAATTCAATGGCGAATTCCTAAAGGACCGCGAGAGTATCTAGGGCAAAAGTATACACAGAGCGGGTATTTCGAGAGTATGAATTAAATAACTGATCCCTTGGAAAACAGGGAAGGGTTGCCCTAATTAAATAGTTGGGTTATGATAACCTCTGGAATGCAAAAGCTGGTTACACTGAGTTGGAAATCACTTACGCTGGTTAACAGTAGAGGAAATAACACAGGTTTATCAGCATTACTCAAAATTTAATTCAAAGACCACGCCATCCATCCGATTACTTTAACAGTCTAGTGGTACTGAAGACTCTTTCACGCTAAATGAAAAAAAAAATGTCCTTTTTCCTACGTAGAAGATAAGAAAAATGCCTGCAAGCGCTGGCATGTGTATTACTGTCTGAATCTAGACCCAGCTCCAGACTGAAACCAATGTCATTTCGTCCAAGCCCCAATCAGTCACCTTCCCACATATGTGTCCAGACTTGTTATTTTGCCATCTTGCAATGACCTTTGAAATTGCCTCTTGTTATTGGATGAAGACAGCTATAGAGCAAGCTGATTTTAAACGCTGTGTTCAGGGACCCAGGCCAAGTTCATCTTCAGAGAAGTCCTATCATGTCGTTGACAAACATAAAGTAATGGCTGCATATAGACCTATCGTAAGCTCGGAGTGCATCTAAACCTGCGTCCTTGGGACAGGGTGGGAGGTCCATGAATGAGAGAGGCTCCTCCCTAGAAACCCTGTGACTGTATTTATTCCAGCACCTTCCTCTGAACTCATTACCTCCAAGTTGAACCCCTTCCCCAGAAGAGTCTTTCTTCACAACTACAGCACCTCAAGACATATGAAAGCGAGCCAGTCTCCTTTTAGAGCATACTAATGCCGTTTAAAAACAAATGAATATAATTGTTTACTTTTTCAAGCAATTAACCAAAAATGGCAAAGGGGAGTGAGTTTATGACAGAAAGAAAGAATGGAGAGAGTTTCAAAGAAAACCTGTTGAAAAACTTTAGATGGATAATCACACTCATTCTTTCATTAATTTGTTTTTATACCAAAAATAGATTTGAGGCTTTTTGTAATAAATGATATATGAACCACAAAAATATTAAAAGGTAAATTCAAAACAAGAGATGAGGCATGAGAAAGGAGTAAAAATTCTATCAGAAAACCTCAGTAAAAGGAAGTATCTTAATCCATTCCACTTGCTAAAACAGAACACCATGGACTGGGCAGCTTATAAACAACATTTATTTCTCACAGTTCTGGAGGCTGCAACTCCAAGCTCAAGGCACCTGCAGATTCAGGGTCTGCTGAGAGTCCACTTCCTTTCTGCCGTGTCCTCTCCCAGTGGACAGAGGGAGAGACTCCTCTGGGGTCTATAAGACACTAATCCCATTCGTGTCTATGGGAGTCTATGGGGACTCCCCCTACAGCCTAGCATCTCCCAAAGGCCCCACCTCCAAACACCATCACACTGGTCCTGAAACTTCCACATATGAGTTGTGGGGACACAAACATTCAGTCTATAGCAAGGAGCTATAACTGAGCACCAATCTTAGCAACAATCAGGGGACACGGGGAAGGCTGAAGAGCCCCATGAGAGGTATCTGACCCCATCTGTGCACAGAGTCACGTGGGGGGGGGGGGCGGGCTTTAAAAATATAGTTGCCCAAACCCACCCAAACTACTGAATCAGTCTCCAGGCATTAAGCCCAGATGTTCGTCTAACAGAAAGAAACATCAAGAGACAACCTTTTTCTTAGCTCTGAGACAAATTCGGATGGGTGCTATAAAGGCCACTGGACAATAAAATGCACAGTGTTCAGTAACTATGCTTATCGCATGGCTGTTGCTCTCGCCGACCTTCAGTAAAGGTGGAGGACATAAACCTGCACCACGGAGCTTTCTGCCCTGGAGGCAGCCCTGAGCTCACCTCACCTCACCCAGCCCCAGGACTAGAGCTGGGTGCTGGGTGCGCACAGGTGCCTTGGGCCTCTGCCCAAGGGGTTGTGAGGCGTGAGTAAGCCCTCCTCGCAGCAGGTTCTGCCAGCAGGCCACGCTGGCAGTTGTTACTACCGTTATTCTCAAAGACCACTCTTCTTACTGAACTTTGGCAAGGGGCTGAAATTTTCATAAAACTAACAAGAAACAGCAACAAACACCACCCTGCTTTCACAACACCTACGCTGTAGTACAGTCACCAGCAAAGCCCACGAACAGCTCCCCAGAACTAAAAATAGAATCTGCATAAGAAAATAAAGTCTAATCTTTTTTTCTCTTTGTGCTTAGTCTAATTTCACTTGCTCATGGGGGGCCCACATGCAGAAGCCTCACACCCGGCCCTCAGACCAGAGTTCCTGGTGGGAAATGGCTGCACCGACACCTCAGCTCGGCCGTGTGCCCAGCTCGGCCCGCGGCCCCGCAATTCAAGATGCTGCCCTCCGCCGCTCGGTCCTCTAATCAGGGAATACAGTTTCCTTTGTCCTGAAGTGAAGTCAGTCTCGTTCCATTGTCTTGCACAGACTGGGCAGAGGACATTTCCATTTAGGAGAGAAGAGGACTCACCCTTGGGGTTTAGTCAAAATCGGGGACCCCTTACTCAGGGGTTGCTCATTTCTCTGAACAGTTGGACCAAACTGCTGCAGGATGGCCTTCCTGCCTACAGGCCGTAGCTGCTACTACAGCCTGCTAAAGGAGGTTGAGAAGTTAACCTTTGGTCAACCAATTGTTCTATGGACCCCACATAGGGTTCAGGCTTTAATAAGCTCTAAGGGAACAGAACTGCTATCCCCCGAAGGTGGACGCAAGCTCGAGCTATGCTTTTAGACAGCCCAGTGGCTATCATAAAAACCTGTCACACGCTAAATCCTGCCACCCAAAGACACAGGGTCCCTGGAGTATTCCAGTCACCGCAACGTAGGAAGTGAGACGCTTCCAAATGCCAAAGAGGCATGGTCCACAGAGGGGAGCAGTTTTGAGGGAGGGGAAAGAAGCCTGGCACGACAGGTAGTGACCTCTCAGACCCAAGTCATAGAGGCCGGACGCCTCCCCCCCAGGGACTTCTGCCCAAACGGCAGAGCTAACAGCCATCTCCCAGCCTCAGAGCTCCGGAGAGGGAAGATCTTGAAAGTTTGCAGACTCCCATGCTACAGGCACACAGAATCATCTGGAAGGAAAGGCCATACTTACCGCAGAGAATAAACAGGTGAGACATGGCCTAAGGGTACTGAAGTTCTTAGAAGTAGTAGAGCTCCCCAAAAAGGTGGCAGTGACTCATCACAGGGGTCACCAAAAGGGGGGCACAGAGGTAATAAAGGGAAACAGCAGGTGGAAGCAACTCCCAAAAGAGTGGTCCTAGAACCTGTAGCTTGGCAACCACCCCTCACACCTAGAAGGCCAGACCGATCCAGTTATTCCTCAACCTACACAAAGGAAGAACCAGACTAACCCGAAAGTGGGGCTTCCATAGAGACCTAGGAGGCCATGGCTAGTTCATGAACGTGGGCGACACGTCTTTCCCCAAACGGCAACTTGTCAGGCCATCAGGGAGGCTCATGGAGAAACTCACCACGGAAGGAAAGCCCTATACCACCAGTTACTTGAGGTCATTCATGGTACCTCCTGGCATAAAGAATATAATCAGTGGGACAGTTGAGAACTGCCCCCACTGCACAGGGAACAACTCCAGCCCCAGATGCTTCACCGGCCCCCAGGGAAGGTCCCTCAGACCAGGGGGACATGTCCTGGGGAGAGTGGCAGATGGATTTCACTGTCCTGCCAAGAGTACCAGGCAATTTCAGGCATCTCTTGGTGGCAGTGGTCACCAAGACGGAATGAATTCCCACTAGAGCTGAAACAGCAGCTGGAATGGCTGCGGCATCACTCAATGAAACAACCCCCGGGCTTGGGCTCCCAGGATCCCTATGAGACACGGTCCAGCCTTTGTGGCTCAAGGGACACAGGGGATAATGAGTGCCCTCGGCAGTAGAGGGGCCTTGCACTCGGCCTGGGGACCCAAATCTTCAGGAAAGGTAGAAAGAACCCATGAGACCTTGACCTGAGCTGACCTATGTCAGGAAACTCAAGAAAACTGGATTAAGTTGCTCTCATCAGCCTGCTCTGCTGCCGGTCCCCCCAAAGGGTAAGCAAAGAGCACCCGAACTCTTGGAATGCAGCCCACTCCCACCTCAGCCCCCTGGGAATGGAACAAGCTGAGAGTGTCCTCTGGGGGGGAGACACCATGAACACCCTCGCGGGTGACCAGGGGCTGCCCGCACCCACCTCCCACCCCGCTTCCAGCTGGGAGCCCGGCGGCACCTAAACCCTGCAAAGCGACCCTCAGTGGACGGACTTCCCATCAGGGGCCTCACCACCGCTCTGCCCAGAGCTGCAGGGGTGGCTCCGGGGGGGGAGCCGCTGCTCTCCAGGGAAGAGGCCCTGAACCCCAACCTCCGCAGAGGCGACCTGGGCCACAGCCCGCGGACCCCGCAAGGCACCCTCTCTGACCTGAGGCCTCACCTCCAAAACCCAGCAAAGCGTGCACGCGCTCAGCTTCGCTTCGCACCGCCTGCGCAAAGCTGGTGGGTGTGCCCGGGGGTCTACGAGCGGAGGCTCCACGGAGCCCTGCGGGGCAGCACGGGGACACCACCCGTATTCTGTGATGACCCGGGCGGGAAAGCCATCTGGAGAGGCAGGGACACGAGCCTACAAAGCTGAGGGGCTGCTATGCAGCAGGGACCATCGCAACCCTGGACATTCTGGACATCCACTACCCGTCGATGAAACTTAGAACAAAACGAAAACAAGCGAAGCCTGAGCCGGGAGTTCAGCCCGGAGGTCGGGGCAGAGACCCAACCCCGCAATGTCACGACCGTGAGTCTCCTGCAAATAGGTGAGCCACGGATCCTACAGGGTCTGGGGTCCTTTGTCCCCAAGAGGTCCGACAAACGGGGGTCGTTCAGGGAGGTGAGCCGCGGGCCGAGGCTTGAGGACACCGGCGCCGACCTAACACCGAGGAGCAGCTCGGCTCCCGCCGGGTCACGTCCCCCACGGCTGTCACAGGAGAGGGACTCGCGCCCTCCGCGCCTCCGCAGCGGGAAGCGGGACAGGCAGCGGAGCCCTAACAACCCCCAGGAAAACCACAGAATCTGGTCATAAAGTCAAGTCTAACCTTGCTGTCGGCCTCCTCTGTACTTAGCGCAGCTTCGCCTGCTCACAGCGGCAGCTCACAAACGTGTCGCACCCGGGCCCGCAGACCCGAGCTCCCGGGGCAAACCCGCTTCCCTGGCCCTCAGCTCCACGTGCAGAGCCCCGCCCACCCCTCTTCCCTCCAAGATGGCGGGGTGCGTCGTGTGCAAAAGCCCCGCCCACCCCTCCTCCGTCCAAGACAGCAGGGGTGTGTCGTGTGCAGAAGCCCCGCCCGCCAATCCTCAGTCCAAGGGGTGAGGGCGGGCCTTTTGCAGGAGCCCCGCCTCCCACCCCGCAGTTCAAGGTGGCGCTGGGCCTTGTGCTGGTGCTGCAAGCTTTGCATCCGGAGCGGGAGCGGCGCAGCGCCACCCTTGCCGGGGAGAGCCCTTGCCCCTTCCCAGCAGATCCCGGTAAACAGCCCCCACCCCAGAGCCTGTGCTCTGGAGCCCAAGCTGCACCTCCCCACTCTGACCAAACAGTAACGCTTCCCTTTGTTCTGAACCAAACTCGGCCTCGTTCTATTGGCGGGAGAGTCACGGGAGGAGGGCCTTGCTGGGGACCAGCTCGGGAAGGGTCAGTAACGGGACAATTCACAGCACAGAGCAGGGTCTCCAGTCCTCAACGTACCTCATTTCACTCAACTTCACAACCACCCTGTCTGTGTTGGGGGGGGGGGGGGTAGTATTATTATACCCATTTTAGAGCTGGAAAGGCCGAGGAAGGAACGTTAAATGTCCTCGACGATTATGACAGAACTGAATGTCCATCTCTAGGCCGTCCGACTCCGGATACATGCTCTTAAGACTGGATTCCACACCTCTCCCGGAGGGTAAGAACTCCGGTTGCTGGTTGAGAGAACCGTGGCCAAGTGACAGCTTTGTTATGAAAATTAGAGCCTGAGTTACATCACATCTCGTCACAAGAGGCCCTGTATCTGAGGCCACACTTCTCAAAAAGCAACTTTGAATGGGGTCAAATGCCAAACACACGCGTGGCTTACTCTGATCTTGGCCTGGGAGACTTTGGCAACAGGATTTGTCACCCATCCACATGTACAAGGCAGAACCCATCAAAAACGCTCAGCTAATCCCCCAAAATCTGAGTCACCGGATAATCTCATCGAGTTTCCCCTTTGTTCACAACACAGCCAGTGACATCCTTTTTGGAAGTTTTCTCAGCTCTTTCAAAAGGGGAGCCATCCCGGGAGTCTTTCTTTTAAAGTTTCACATTCAAGCCAGCATGAAGATGAAGAATGCAATACTGTGTGGATGTCGTAAACTTGAATCCAGACAATAAGTGTCCTTAAGCTCCCAGCGGAGGTGACACGGGTTCCAGGGTGGGTGTCCGAGCTTGGCCAGCAATGCCGACACTCATGGGGGGCGGGGGTGTTCATGCATCCCCTTGAAAGAAGTAGGTGCCTGGGTAGCTTTTATTTATAGTCACAAGGACCAACCAGTCCCAGAGGGAGTATCTAGACAGAAGTGGCCTTCCCTGGACATCCTCCTGGGTAGAAAGCTTGTCAACTTGGAGAATGATGCCATTTTTAGGACCGTAATAAGGTGCGATCCAAAATCACTTGAAACTCCAGGACCCTCCTGGCAGCTGCTGGACACTCCACTCAGAGAGCCTTCCGAAGAAGCAAGCCGCCTAGGGACGCAGGAAGCCAAGCTGCTCCGGCAGCTGTGGGAGCCAAAGCCGGCCTCTTTCCACCCCCTCCCAGCTCTGGGATGAAGCAGGAGCTCAGAAAGAACGGGAAAAGGGAAAACGTGGAGAGACGGAATTCAGGAAGAGAGGCTCAGATAGACCCGGATGGGCCGGCAAGGGACAGAGAGGTTACAGCTGAGTGCAGCCTTGGTTTTAGAAATAACTTTAGGAATAATTGAAAAGCAAAGCTCGAATGCCACCTTGGGGTGTGAGATAACAGCCCAAGTCCCCTTTGGAATCTCTATTTATAAATACGTTTAATTAAAATGGTTTTGACAGCAGTCATGTCCTCAGCAGGCTGTATTCATGGCTGGAAAGACTAGCAGCAAAATCTCTCCTTTAAAATGAGCACATTTTCTTTTACCTTAGAATGGTGTGACTACCAGGCTGGGAGAGAACTAGGAACACAGCGGCTACATGGAAACCAGATGCAAATTCTAGGACACAAGGGGTCCACTGGTGCTTACAGGGATTCCAGCTCAAGAGACCGCGCAGCAGATGTCGAGGGAAGACTTCCAAGCATTTAGGAAGAAATGATCTTAAGGAGTCAGTCATTTCAAACTCTTTTGATTAAAACAGCCTTCATTTAATTATTTTAAAATCATCTTTCTTCAGGAGTTCCCGTCGTGTCGCAGTGGTTAACAAACCTGACTAGGAACCATGGGGTTGCGGGTTCGATCCCTGCCCTTGCCCAGTGGGTTAGGGATCCGGCGTTGCCGTGAGCGGTGGGGTAGGTCGCAGACGCAGCTGGGATCCCGCGTTGCTGTGGCTCTGGTGTAGGCCGGCAGCTGTAGCTCTGATTCGACCCCTAGCCTGGGAACCTCAATATGCCGCGGAAGCAGTCCTAGAAAAGGCAAAAAGACCAAAAAAGAAAAAAAAATCATCTTTTTTCAGATTATAAAGTAGTATTTTCTCATTTTCTTCAAAAGCACTAAAAATATACGTAAATAGGTGAGTGGCCCCCTCCATCATCCCAGCCCTTAGAGACGACCACCATTGACTGTTCGATTTATCCACATTTTTCTCTGCGTTTCTACTATTTTTAAAAAACAGGATTTTTTTTTTAATCAGTAGTCTGATTCTCAGACTATTCGTATTACTGGAAAGATGATCTCCAAATGTAAATTTGTTTTTAAAGTAATTTCAGTTTAACTTTGACGCTCACCTCTGCCTGCTTCATTTTTTCAAGCTGAGCCATCCACTAGGAAAACTTCATATCATCTTTTTGATAGTGAGTCAGTGTTACTGTTCTCATATATTAAAAAAATAGAAATCATGAATCATTAAATAACCCCACAGTTATTTGTGTAGTTAACCAAAATGATCATACATAATAAGCAATTATTGAGTCCATACTAACATCCAGGTACTGTCTTGAGCATTTTACCTATGTCAACTCTTTTTTTTTTTTTGTCTTTTTGTCTCCTTAAGGCTGCGCCTGTGGCATATGGAGGTTCCCAGGCGAGGGGCCCAATTGGCGCCGTAGCCGCTGGCCAACGCCGGAACCACAGCAGCATGGGATCCAAGCCACGGCTGCGACCTCCGCCACAGCTCATGGCAACACCAGACCCTTAACCCACTGAGCGAGGCCAGGGATCGAACCCACGTCCTCATGGATGTTAGTTGGGTTCATTATCCCCTGAGCCGCCACAGGAACTCCAACTCTTTAAGAACAGTCCTATGAGGAAGGCCGTAATATCCCGTTCCAGGTGGAGAAAAAGGCTCAGACAAATGAATGTTCCCAAGGTCAAGTAACTGTGGTACCATCTATACTCAAACCTACCAAACCAAAGTCAGTCTGTGTTCCAACCTCCTGCCTACCATTCAAGTAATCGGGTTATGGTCATAATATATGCAGATAAATAAATCAACGTGCTTAAAATGTTTCGTGACGTGACTGCGTATGGTGGAGTTAGCAGTGGAAATCATGAACTTGGAGTCCACCCTCGAGTACGTATTTCCAGTGGGACCTCGAGCAAAGCTTTCATGCTAAACTTAGCTACAAAGTGAGATCCTATCCAAAGTAATACTGGGCTTATAGGGCTACAGTGAGGATTAAATACAGCGAGGCACATGAAAATTCCAAACTGTCAACTCTGAAGAACTATCTGATACTATTATGTTAGGGGCATATTTATGTGGCAGTCAGAAGTTTGAATGCCGCAGGTTTAATAATTTCACCTTTAGGACAATTGCATCAGAATAAAAGAAATGCAGAACTTTTCCCTGACTAAATGAAAATCAAAGGCATCTTTTAGCAATATCAAAGTCAGGGGCACATCTCTTGAGAGCAGGCTGCACCATCTCCCAGGCTCCCAGTGCTTCCCTAGACTTATCCACTCCTTTTTCCCTTCTTCCCAGGCAATTTTGGATTAATCCATTTTATTGTTGACTTCATGTTATAAAGATTAGAATATTGTTTCATAAACTATCTTTCCTCTGTCACTTTCTTCATCTTCCAAATAGGGTTACATAAATATTTTTAGCTGTGTGTTTTTGAGTCGGTATTAACATTATTAGTACTATTTAATATTTTGCACTGCTAAGACAAAAGGTAAACAATTTACTTTTATTACTACTTATTTCTTGTAAAAAAGGAAATGGAAAACAATAGAGAACACCAGTGAAACCAAAAGCTGGTTCTTTGAGAAGATCAATGAAATTAATAGGACTAACTAGACTAACCAAGAAGACACAAATTACCAATATCAGGAATGAAAGAGAAATCAACACTATAGATCCTACAAATAGTGAAAGAATAATAAGGAAAGAGTATGAGCAAGTATATGCCAATAAATTTGACAAATTAGATAGAACTTAAATGATACAGATTACTAAAACTGGCATGAGAAGAAATAAGAATTATAAATAGGCCTATAACTATTAAATAAATGGAATTATAATTTATAGCCTTCACAAAAATACATATCCAGGTCTAGTTGGCTTCTCTGACAAATCCTATCAAATGATTAAGAAAGAAATAATACAAGTCCTACACAAATATTTTCAGAAAACAGAGAAGGAAAATTTTCATCTCATTTTATGAGGTCAGCATAACCCTGGTACCAAATAAATTTACTAAAATAAAACTGTGGCAAATATTCTTTATGAACTTAAAGACAAAAATTCTTAATAAAGGGAGTTCCTGTCGTGGCTCAGTGGAGACGAATCTGACTAGTATCCATGAGAACACAGATTCGATCCCTGGCCTTGCTCAGTGGGTTAAGGATCCGGCATTGCCGTGAGCTGTGGTGTATAGATTGAAGACTTGGCTCAGATCCCGCATTGCTCTGGCTGTGGCATAGACCAGCAGCTACAGATCCAATTCAACCCCTGGCCCAGAAACCTCCATATGCCGTGGGTGAAGCCCCCCCCCCCCCAAAAAAAAGACAAAAAAATTCTTAATAAAATATTGGCAAAACAAACTAAACAGTATTTTGTTGTTGTTGTTGTGTTTTTTATTACTCAGTTAATTTCATTACATCTGTAGTTGTACAGCAATCATCACAACCAGATTTTACAGCATTTCCATCCCAAACTCTCAGTGCATCCCCCCCCAACCTGTCTCCTTTGGAAACCATAAGTTTTTCAAAGTCTGCGAGTCAGTATCTGTTCTGCAAAGTTCATTGTGTCCTTTTTTTAGATTCCACATGTCAGTGATAACATTCGATGTTGGTGTCTCACCGTCTGACTGACCTCACTGAGCATGATAACTTCTAGGTCTATCCATGTTGCTAAAAATGCCGCTATTTTTTTCCTTTTAATGGCTGAGTGATATTCCATTGTGCATATGTACCACATCTTCTTGATCTACTCCTCTGTCGATGGACACTTAGTTTGTTTCCATGTCTTGGCTATTGTATATAGTGCTGCAATGAACATTGGAGTACATGCATCTTTTCAAGTCATGGTTTTCTTTGGATAGATGCCCAGGAGTGGGATTGCTGGATCAAATGGTAGTTCTACTTTCAGTTTTCTGAGGAATCGCTATACTATTTTCCACAGTAGTTGCACCAGTTTACAATCCCACCAACAGTGTAATAGGGTTCCTTTTTCTCCGCACCCTCTCCAGCACTTATTGTTTGTAGACCTTTTGAAGATGGCCATTCTGGCTGGTGTAAGGTGGCACCCCATCATGGGTTTTTTTTTTGTTTTTTTTTTTTTTGCTATTTCTTGGGCCGCTCCTGCAGCATATGGAGGTTCCCAGGCTAGGGGTCCAATCGGAGCTGTAGCCACTGGCCTACGCCAGAGCCACAGCAACGCGGGATCCGAGCCACATCTGCATCCTACACCACAGCTCACGGAAGCGCTGGATCGTTAACCCACTGAGCAAGGGCAGGGACCGAACCCGCAACCTCATGGTTCCTAGTTGGATTCGTTAACCACTGCGCCACGACGGGAACTCCTCATCGTGGTTTTGGTTTGCATTTCTCGAATAATGAGTGATGTTGAACATCTTTTCAGGTGTTTTTTGGCCATCTGTATGTCTTCTTTGGAGAATTGTCTGTTTTGATCTTCTGCCCATTTTTTGATGGGTTGTTTGTTTTTTTGGTATGGAGCTGCAGAAGGTGTTTATAAATTTTGGAGATTAATCCCTTGTCATTCACTTCATTTGCAAAGATTTTCTCCCATTCTGTGGGTGTCTTTTCGTTTTGCTTAGGGTTTCCTTTGCTGTGCAGAAATTTTTAAGTTTAATTAAGTCCCATTTGTTTATTTTTGTTTTTACTGTCATTACTCTAAGGGGTGGATCTGAGAAGATGTTGCTGTCATTTATGTCAGAGAGTGTTTGGCCTATGTTTTCCTCTAGGAGTTTTATTTGATCTTTAATCCATTTTGAGTTTATTTTTGTGTATGGTGTTAGGAAGCATCCTAATTTCATTCTTTTTCATGTGGCTGTCCAGTTTTCCCAGCATCACTTATTGACAGGTCTTTTCTCCATTGTATATTCTTGCCTCCTTTGTCATAGATTAGTTGGCTGTAGGTGCATGGGTTTAATTCTGGGCTTTCTATCCTGTTCTACCGATCTATATTTATTTGTGCCAGTACCATGTGGTTTTGATGACTGTAGCTCTGTAGCATAGTCTTAAGTCTGGGAGCCTAATTCCTCCAGCTCCATTTTTCTTTCTCAGGATGGTTTTGGCTATTCTGGGTCTTTTGTGCTTCCAAACAAACTTTAAAATATTTTGTTCTAGTTCCGTGGAAAAAAAAAAATGTCCTTGGTAATTTGATAGGGATTGCATTGAATCTATAGATTGCCTTAGGTGATATAATCATTTTGATAATACTGACTCTTCCAATCCAAGAGCATCAAACTAAACAATATTTTAAGGTGTAATACATCATGTCCAAGTGGAACTTATACAGGAATTCAAATTTAGTTTGTCATTCGAAAACCAATCAATAAATTCACCACATTAGCAAAAAAAAAAAAAGAAAAACCATATGATCATCTGAATAGATACAGAAAAAGCATTTAATAAAATTTGACACTCGTTCATAATATTCTCAGCAAGAGGGAAATTCTTCAATCTGACAAAGGGTATTTATAAAAACTTAGAGTTAACATCATACTTAGGAGTGAAAGACTGTTTTCACACTAAGATTGGGAACACAGAAAGGATATTCACTCCTTTTCAACACTGAACTGGAAGCCATAACCAATACAATATGACAGAAGAAGAAATATAAGTTATACAGATTAGAAAAGAAGAAAAACTTAATTCAAGGATATGATTTTTTACATGGAAAATATGAAAAAAACTGGAATTATTAATTGCAAAGTTGCAAGATACAGAATTAATATTTTAAATCAATAGTATTGCTGACAATGGTCTATCTGAAAAACAAATAAAACAATTCCATTTATTTTAACATCAAATACAATAAAATACTTAGGAATAAACTTAACCAAGGAAATGAAAGGTATGTATATATCAAATACTGGAAGACATTAAGGAAAAAAATTGAAGAAGACACAAATAAATGGAAAGATACCCCATGTTCACAGATCCAAAAAGTTAATATTATTAAACTATCCATGCTAAGGTCATCTATAGACTCAGTATAATCCCTATCAAAATTCCAAAGACATTTTTTCACAGAAATAGAAAAAATATCCTAAAATTTATATGGAATCACAAAAGACCCCAAATGGCCAAAGTAATCTTGAGAAAGAAGAAAGCTGGATGAATTTTACTTCCTGGTTTCAAACTATATTACAAGCTATATTGTTCAAAACAGTGTGGCACTGTCATAAAATGGATGAGACTACATTGACAAATGGATGAGAATAGAGAGCCCAGAAATAAGTACATATATGATCTAATGTTTGACATGGGAGCCGAGAATACTCAGTGGGAACGGAGAGTCTGTTCAATAAATGGTAAAAATGCTGTGAAAACTGAATATCCATGCAAAGAATGAAATCGGACCCCTATCTAACACTCTTCACAAAAATTAACTTCAAATGGATTAAGAGCTTAAACTTTCCAGGAAAAAAAATACAGGCAACTTTGGAGTGGCAAAGATCTCATATAGGACACAACACTAACCATAAAAGAGAAAATTAATAAATGGAACTTTTTCAGAATTAAAACCACTTTCTAAAGTCCTTGTTAAGAAAATAAGGCAGGTCACACACTGGGAGAAAAGGTTTGCAATATGTAGAGCTGAGAAAAAATATATATCCGTAATATATAAAGAATTCTTATAATTAAATAACATAGAAACAAACTAATTTTTTGACAAGGGAAAGATTTAAACAAACGCTTTAGAAAAAGAAGTTACACAAATGTTTCCAAGTGTTTGAAAAGATGCTCAATAAAGAATTCATCACTGAAGCTTAAATTAAAATGACTGACAACACCAAATGTTAACAAGAAGCACTGGAGCAACTAGAACTCATATATTTCTGACTCGTATATTTGGCATGTAAAATGGTACAACCTTTGTGGAAACAATTTGGTGGTCTCTTATAAAGTTAAATGTACACTTACCATGACCCATCGATTTTACTGCTGTACATTTACCCAAAGGAAATGAAAACAGATGCCCACATAATGTCATATTCACCAATGCTCCTAATCGCCCCGAACTGGAAATGACCCATCTTTTCCTTCAATAGATGAACAGATAAACTGTGGTACTTTCAGACCTCCACAAAGGAATAAAATGGAATGAATGACTCTCACAAACATTGTGCTGAACAAAAGAGACCAGATCCAAAAGATTACATACTGTATAATTCCACTTGTGCGAAATTCTAGAAAAAGCAAAACTATAGTGATAGGAAGCAGACTGGTGGTTGTCAGGGTCCAGGATGTGGAGAAAGAGAATTGACTGCAAAAGAGTACAAGAAACTCTCTTTGGTGATAGCAGTGTTCTCTAACAATCAGATGGCTATCTTCAAAGCCAGGCTTTGTCAGCTCTGCCTTTTCCGACCTTCTGGGCAGTGCAGTTTTGCTGTGAAAGGCTGGCCTGTGCGACCCTGGGTGCTTAGCATCATCCCTCGCTTCTGTCTCACTAGATGTCAGTCGCCCTCTCCCATCCCCAAGTTATGCCAATCAAAAATGGTTTTAGACTTTGCCAAATATTTGCTGGGGGGTAAAATTGCCTCTGGTTGAGAATCGCTAGTCAAACTCACTAAACAGTAGACTTAGAAATTAGCGAATTCTCAGGAGTTCTGTTGTGGCTCAGCGGTGATAAACCCGACTAGTATCCATGAGGACATGGGTTCGATCCCTGGCCTGGCTCAGTGGTTTAAGGATCCAGTGTGGCTGTGAGCTGTGCTGTAGGTTGCAGGCACAGCTCAGATCTGGCATGGGTGTGGCTGTGGTGCAGGCCAGTGGCCACAGCTTCTATTCGACCCCTAACCTGGGAACTTCCATATGCCACGAGTGCGGCCTTAAAAAGACAAAAAAAAAAAAAAGTGAATTCTGCTGTACATAAAATTATACCTCAATAAAGCTGATTTTTAAAATGGAGGGGGCAGTGCGAAACTATATGCCTTAACATCCAGGAGATATGATTTCACTTTTATCTGTTTTTACATATCCTTTGTATAATCTGACCCATATTTACTGAAATAATTTTTCTGCAGACTTGTAGAAATATTATTCTATTATCTAAGATTCAACATTGCTACAGAAAAATCAGGGGCAATCTTAATTTCTGATCCTTTGTGACCTTTTCTATCTGTCTGAAAGTTCTCATCCACTTTGTTTCAACCATTGTTCCTTTTTTCCAAGGACAGAATTGTCATTCAACTATTCTGATCTTTGCATATGTGGCATTTCTAATTTCAGTCCCTCATATAAAGGCTGTCCTCAGATGTTTGGTGATCCTTACTTAGCTGGGGTCCATATTTGACCAGAAATATGAAAGTCTTAAAATTGAGTGTTTATTCTGTATGCAAGGGTAGAACTAACTACTTGGGTAGACCTCAGGAAGTATCCAGCAGTAGAAATCTGACTTTTCTTTTCAGAAAATATCAGTGTCTGAAGATGTTGTCTCTGGGGACTTATAGTTCCTTCAAGGATGAATTTTTCTTACCCAAGGGTAGAAGAAACACCCCTGCCTTCCAGTATTCTAGGCAGAGGGCAGCAGCTTCGCTTTTTCAAACATTTTTCATTCATTTAATGTTCCTATTTTAAGCCCAAATCTTGTCATTGGCTTCCACTGTGTCCTGTGTCCCTGAGTCTGAAACCTCTCAAACCCAGATTTTGAAGGAAATGCTTCTTCCTCTTTCGCAGAGTCATGGGAATGAGATTGTCACCTGAGTGAGCAGGGCAGAGGTGGGTATCAGGAGGGGGTCGGTCAAACCCCATCCACAGGTGAATCATTCTGTTCCCTGTCCCCTTTATCTCTGTCTTCGACGGAACAGAAATTTGGGTCGGGTTGGGATTAACTAGATCAAGAATTTCTCTAACTTTGAAACGCTCCCTAAATTAAATTGTGAGTTGAGTGAATGTGATTTTCCAGGGTTAAGGATGAAAAAACAAACAAACAACAACAACAAAAACAGGTAGAACCAAGTAAGAGAAGCCCAAAGCTATAGGGCCCAAATGTGCAGAGGAGAGATCCTTTGGAAGGCCACGTTGGCTGGAATAGGGTGCACCGAGCAGAAAAAAGGGCGCATTCATCATAGAGAAAGTGGCTTATGGGATTGGTGTCAAGACTCTTTCAGTCTCAAGTCTAAGGTCTTTCCACTAAAGTAACCCTCACATTGCAGAAGATCTGCAGAAGCCCTGGAATGAACAGAGATGCTTTTAGGGACTGGTATGTCTGTAGAAGGTGTAAGAACAGCTATAAAAGGATAAGTTGGGAAAGGAGTGCTAGGTGTTCTCCTCCTCCCCCCAGTCCTGGTCCATTTGTCCTCGAAAGTAAAACCAGACCTTGCAGAAGTTCAGTGGGGGTGAGGAGCTTTAAAATATTTAACTTGAGGCTAAAAATCCTCTGACAGTTGCTTCCTCATTCCTCCCCCTCCAATCCCCTAGGGCTGAGGATTACATTTAAAATCATCTTCTCCTTACTCAGCTTCCCCCTGGAGGCAGCCTAAAGCCCTGACCTCAGGATTGTTTTTCAGAGTAAGTGGCTCTGCCTCCCAGGACACACTCTCCCCTTCATCCTGGAGCCCCCAGAAACTGACACCAGCTGGTTCTGGTGCATCATTGGAGGAAAAGTTGATATCCTCTGAGAAAATGATCTCAGAGGCCAAATTCACAAGACAACTGACAACACAACCTCTTCAAAAGAAAAACAACACTCAGAATTAAGGATTCCACCAGAATATTGGGACCCAGAGACAAGAATTTAAAACTAACCTGTGGAGTTCCCATCATGGCTCAGTGGTTAACGAACCCGACTAGTAACCAAGATGTTGCAGGTTCAATCCCTGGCCTTGCTCAGTGGGTTAAGGATCCGGTGTTGCCGTGAGCTGTGGTGTAGGTCACAGACTCGGCTCGGATCCCATGTTGCTGTGACTGTGGCGTAGGCTGGTGGCTACAGCTCCCATTGGACCCCTAGCCTGGGAACCTCCATATGCCACAAGTGCGGCCCTAAAAAGACAAAAACAAAACAACAACAACAAAAAAAACCTAACCTAATATGAATACTTTTTAAAAAAGAAAAAAAAAAATACCAGCAACACGAAACAGAAAGCATACAAAACCAATATATAAATAGTAGGTACAAAATATAATATTTGAAAAATAAAGTGTCCTCTAAATGACATAAAAAGCAAAACAGAAACATCCAAGGAATAAAGTAGCAATTTGAAAGACCAAGTTGACCAATTCTTCCAGAAGGAAAGAGAGAAAAAATATTGGAGCTCTCTGGTGGCTCAAAGGGTTAAAGATCTGGCATTGCCACTGCCATGGCTCAGGTTGCTGATCCCTGGCCCTGGACCTTCTGCATGCTGCAGTGCAGCCAAAAAAAGAAAGATAGAAAAGAAAATGTAGGAGTTCCCGTCGTGGCGCAGTGGTTAACGAATCCTACTAGGAACCATGAGGTTGCGGGTTTGGTCCCTGCCCTTGCCCAGTGGGTTGGGGATCCGGCGTTGCCGTGAGCTGTGGTGCAGGTTGCAGACGCGGCTCGGATCCCACGTTGCTGTGGCTCTGGTGTAGGCCGGTGGCTACAGCTCCGATTCAACCCCTAGCCTGGGAACCTCCATATGCCGTGTGGGAGCGGCCCAAAGAAATAGCAAAAAAAAAAAGAAAAGAAAATGTAAGAGAAAAGCATGGTGATATGGAGGTTAGAAGTAAAAGCAATAACATAAATCATAAAAGTCTTAGAAATAAAAATAATAAAAATGGAAAGAAGAAATAAATTCAAAAAAGAGCAGACTAGGAGTTCCCGTCGTGGTGCAGTGGTTAACGAATCCGACTAGGAACCATGAGGTTGCGGGTTCGGTCCCTGCCCTTGCTCAGTGGGTTAACGATCCGGTGTTGCCGTGAGCTGTGGTGTAGGTTGCAGACATGGCTCGGATCCCGCGTTGCTGTGGCTCTGGCGTAGGCCGGTGGCAATGGCTCCGATTCAACCCCTAGCCTGGGAACTTCCATATGCTGCAGGGGCGGCCCAAGAAATAGCAAAAAGACAAAAAGACAAAAAAAAAAAAAAAAAGAGCAGACTAGATTTCCCTCAATTGAGAAAGATTTAAAGGCCCCTGAGCTGACCAAAAAAAGTTTTTAAGATATAAGGTAAAATACACACCTATACATTTTTATTATGAAAAGTAAGAATTCCAAAAAGATTATTTTAAATGTTTCCAGGGGGAAAAAGCAGATACAGACGGAAACAATATTTTCCAACAACAACAATAGCTGTAATAACTCAACAGAATTACATTTTTTAAGTATTGAAGAAAAAGAACTTTAAACCTGAAATTTTGTAACCAACTGAACTGCCATCCAAATATACAGGCATGATTTTTTTTTTCAGATTTCTCAGGCATACAAACCTTCAGATATTCTACCACAAAGACTCATCAAAATAGTTCTATGTAAAATACTAGCAAAAGAAGAAAGACAAATGCGAGAGATGAAGCTAGATCTGTCTAAAGCCAAAGGGACTAAATAACTTGGAAGAGTTTTTACTGTCTTAAATAAACAGCTAAGACTAGAGAAAAATATCAATAACAGTACAGATTAAGAGCATAGATAAAAGCTACGTGATAGGCCTAGCAGAAGTCGGGGGAAGCCAAGGATGAAAGTTCTTGTCTTATTAGGAGGGGTATTGACAAAAAGTTGTTTTCAAAAACAAGAAAAGATTTAACAAATATAGAAAAACTCGAGACAAAGAAGGTAGAAATAGGTCCAAATACATCAGTAATTAAAATAAATACATTTGGATGAAACTCAGTAGTCAGATTATTAACAGATTGAATATCTTAAATACAGGAATGTGTTCTTTATAAGAGACACTCATTAAGAATAAGAATATGCAGGAGTTCCCGTCGTGGCGCAGTGGTTAACGCATCCGACTAGGAACCATGAGGTTGCGGGTTCGGTCCCTGCCCTTGCTCAGTGGGTTAAGGATCCGGCGTTGCCGTGAGCTGTGGTGTAGGTTGCAGACGCGGCTCGGATCCTGCGTTGCTGTGGCTCTGGCATAGGCCGGTGGCTACAGCTCCGATTGGACCCCTAGCCTGGGAACCTCCATATGCCACGGGAGCGGCCCAAGAAATAGCAACAACAACAACAACAACAACAAAGACAAAAAAATAAAATAAGAATATGCAAATTTTGTCAATTTTTTAAAAGAATTGAAAATGGCAGGTTAGGCGAATGTGAACCAAGAGAAAGCCATGTAGCGTATCAGTATCGTTCAACTAGACGCTAAGACAACAAGTACTGTCAGGGATTGAGAAGTTCACCATGAAGTAGTAAAACCTTTAATTGACCAAGAAGAGAGCAACTTTAAATATAATGCACACAAGTTAGCCTCAAATATATTATATAAAATTTTATGGGGCAAAGTGAATTTAGCAAGGCTTTTGGTTATCGATAGATCATAATAAAAAAAATCGGTAAAGACGCAGAAAATATGCACTACTCAGAAGTTACGACCCAGTTAAATAACATCTAATGTAGAGTTCTTCCAGATAAGAGAGAATATACATTGTTCTCAAGCACCTTTGAAATATATGAAAAAATTGGAGTTCCCGTTGTGGCATAGCAGAAACGAATCTGACTAGGAACCATGAGGTTGTGGGTTCAATCCCTGGCCTTATTCAGTGGCTTAAGGATACCATGAGCTGTGGTATAGGTCGAAGACAACGCTTGGATCTGGCATCACTGTAGCTGTGGCATAAGTCAGCAGCCACAGCTCCAATTTGACCCCTAGCCTTGGGAACCTCCATATGCCATGGATGTGGCCCTAAAAAGCAAAAGAAAAAGAAAAAATTTTATCATGTACTAGGCCTCAATTGAAAGTCTCAATAAATTTCAATCTTAAGTATAACGCAGACTGGAAACTCTGACCACAATGAAATTAAATCAGAGGTTAAAAATATAAATTAAAAATGGGGAATTCCCAGAGTTCCCATCATGGCTCAGTGGTTAACGAATCCAACTAGGAACCATGAGGTTGCAGGTTCGATTCCTGCCCTCACTCAGTGAGTTAAGGATCCAGCGTTGCTGTGAGCTGTGGCGTAGGTTACAGAGGTGGCTCGGATCTGGCGTTGCTGTGGCTGTGGTGTAGGCCGGTGGCTACAGCTCCAATTCAACCCCTCGCCTGGGAACCTCCACATGCCATGGATGCAGCTCTGAAAAGCAAAAGACAAAAAAATAAAAAAATAAATAAATAAATAAAAAAATTTAAAATACCCACATATTTAGCAGTATTGCTAAATAACTCATGGATTAAAGGGGCAATATCAAAATAAACATTTTTAATATCTAAAACTAAATGACAATTTTAAAAAAATATTTATTAGAGCTTCCTGCAGCCAATATGTACTTTGAGGAAAATGTATAGCTGAATACTTATATTAGAATGGAAGAAAATCTCAAAATTAGTGAAGTAAGTGTTCTTAAGAGATGTGAGGGACGAAACAAACTCAGTGAAATTAGAAGAAATCAGAAAATGAAAACGGAAACAGAGATCAACAAGATAGAAACAGAGGAGTTCCCGTCGTGGCGCAGTGGTTAACGAATCCGACTAGGAACCATGAGGTTGCGGGTTCGGTCCCTGCCCTTGCTCAGTGGGTTAACGATCCGGCGTTGCCGTGAGCTGTGGTGTAGGTTGCAGATGTGGCTCGGATCCCGCGTTGCTGTGGCTCTGGCATAGGCCGGTGGCTACAGCTCCGATTGGACCCCTAGCCTGGGAACCTCCATATGCCGAGGGAGCGGCCCAAGAAAAGGCAAAAAGACCAAAAAAAAAAAAAAGGATAGAAACAGAAACACAGCAGAGAAGCAAAAGGCCAAGAGGGGGTTCCTTTGCAAAAACTAGCAATGTAGGCAGATTTCTCCAGATTCATCAAGATAAGATAGAAGTTGAAATAGGCACTGTTATAAATTAAGGGAATGTAACTACACATAAAATGTGAGTAATAAATAATATAAGTATGACAAAAAATGATAATATCAACACTTTTGAAATCAAATTCCTACAAAAACATAACTGACTCAAGCAAAAACGTTTTGAATAGTGATGTAATTATCAAAGAAACTGGCACACCAGCCAAAATTATTCGCCCCCGAGAAAAAAAAGGACCTGGCCCAGATGGATTTACAAGTGGGGTCAAACTTTCAAGGAATAGATCAAGTTGATGCAAATCCTTCCAGACGATAGAAAAAGAGAGATTATTCCCCAGCTCCTTTTATAGGGGAAGATGTTGGAGGAGAATGAACAGTTAATAAAAGGAAGAAAAATTCCTGCTCTCATGGAATTTACATTCCAGGGTGGGTGTGGGAGGGATGAGTAAAATATGCCAGATCTTAGGTGGCCACAGAGTTCCCTGGTAGCCTAGTGCTTGAGGATCCGGCACTGTCGCTGCTGTGGTGTGGGTTCCATCTCTGGCTTGCCACTTCTGCATGCCATGGGTGTGGCCAAAAAAATAAAATAGGGTGGCCAGGTAGACCTCCCCTGCGAGAAAGACCTGAAGGTGGGAGAAAGAGGGTGGCACAGGACCATCGGAGGGAGCTGGCATGCAAAGGCCCTGAAGGGGGCATGACAGCTGTGTCCAAGGAATGAACGGCAGACAGTGTGGCCAGGACCGGGTGGCCAAGGCAAGGACTGCAGAAAATGAGGGGCCAACCTCCACTTTGCCCCAGTGTGGAGGGAGAGAGAGATTCTGGGACCCCACCCCCACCCCCCTGCCCCTGGCCCTTGGGAAAGCAGACTTCACCACCATGCTCATCCCAAAGTCAGCCACGAGGCCCCAGGTGGCAGTTTGAGGTGACACAGAAGCAGCATTTTTCGGATGGGCGTGACGCGGGAGCAAGAAGCCAACAGGCGGGAAGTCAGTAGAGGTGGCGCCAACAGCAGGAAAGAAGGGGGCCGAGTTTGGTGGTGTCCGTGCTGCACTATTGCTTACAAAGAGGGGCCTCCGCACCTCGGTGAGGCTGGCCCTGCGGGGATGGTTCCAGATGAGGCAGAGAGGTTAAGCGACTGGCCCACGGTCACACAGGTGGTAAGCGGCAGAACTGGGATGAAATCCAGAACTTGTGACCCATGGTCCAGGGCCGTACCCCCTGTGCTGTGCTTCCTCGCGCACTCTGTCAGGTGCATCCCTTGGATTGTACCTTATTTCTCCCTCTAAGTCATTATCCCCCCCCCCCGCCCCCCGCAGCTTGTTCTCAGTCACTTGCTTTGTGGTCACTTTTGCGAGCAGCCCCAGCTAACCTCCATAGCCGTGATTTCGTTAATGATGAAACAGCTACACTCCATGAGTCGCTTTCAAGTCTGCGAACATAGTTTTGTTCAAAATAGCATCTTCAACATGGAAAAAAAGCAAACTCCACTCCCCCCCCGCCCCCCACCCAACCCTTCTAACACAAACTAAACCACAGCCACGGATTCCTGGGGCGTTTAAGAGTCAGCTTGTGGGGTCCGCTGTCTCTCCGGGTGGCAACATGGCCAGGAGGGCCAGGGAGCCCAGCCCTGCCATCCTGCAGGCATCTCCCCGGCCCCGGAGCCCCAGGCGGCGTCCTGGGAGGAAGGGAGCCCCCACCCAGCCGAGCTGAACGCCGAGCTGACATTATAAATAGCCCTTTAGAGGAACAGGCTCTCAGATGAAGCTCCTGCCAACTTCCCCCTGCTGGCCTTATTTTATTTTTTTAACCTGCAATGGCCACCTTTTACTGACCCCACCTCAGCAAAGAAAAAAAACCCAGCCTTCCCCCACCCACCCCCGGCTTGGGTGAAAAAGGCCACTCTGGGAGGCCTGGGGACAGGACGTGGCTGTGGCCAAAAACTCACTGCGAGGCCCCTTTGCAGGGGATGGGAGTGGGCACCTCCCAGCCCCTCCCCCAAGCAGCTCAGCTCCAAGGGGCAGGATCCGATCTCCTCCTCACCCCATGTGCCACCTGCTCTTAAAAGAGAAGAGAACATGATTTTTCTGTAAGTAAGAATAACGCCCACGTCTAAGAGTCACATGCGTATAGCGATGTGCAGCTGACACGTGGCGCCTCCTACGGCCCTGGGACAAGCCAGGCTGGGCTCACAGGGACCCCTGGAGGGTCAGTCCTCCTCCCAAGCTCTGGCCAGGCCTCCACCAGGCACGTCTTGCGATGGGCAGCCCACCGCCCCCTCAGGCAGCCTAGGTCATCAGCTAACACCTCTCTGCTCCAGAAAGTTCTTTCAAAGAGGCTGAATCCTACCTCCTAAGACCTCAGCTGGGCCACACCAGGGGCTTCTGCCTGAGCTTGAAGCGTCCCAGCCCTGCCACAGCGGCATCCGTGTATCAGAGGAGGACCCAGTGGGCACCTGGTTCCGTCAGCACCTCCCCCTGTGTCAGGTTCTGAGCTTCACACCTCACACCTCTCTCATCACCTGTTGTACAGAGAGGGATCCTCTTTAGATCCGTTCCATCACGAGCTCCTGGCCCATGGGTGTTTACATGGGCCAGACCCTGAGTGCCTGCTTTCCCCATTTACCTGTGGCCCCAGCAGCCAGGGGCTTCCATCTGACAGCAGAGGTGGCAGAAGCTCCAAAATGAACCAGACAGCATGACTCAGGGCCAGTGCCCGGCACCTAGAAAGTGCCAAGGCCAGGAAGAGCTTCTGGTGGGCCAAGAAAGAGCCAGAAGTAGCAGCAGCAGATACAAAAGATGAACCCTGAACTCTGAGTTCATAACCGGTTGAGGCCATCAAAGAAAAGAATGCAAGGAGTGCCACTGGAGATGGATGAAAGGATGCTTGGGATTCCAAGTGGGTCAGACAGGTTCCAGAAAGAAGCAACAACCAGTGAAGGCATGTGGGGTGTGTCCTGGGAACATCTGCCATTTGGACAAAAACGCAGGAAAAGGAAAAACTGAAGGAGCAGGCTGGATGGAGCGTCCTTTACCAAATCCCCACAGCCGTCATGCTGGGCTGGGCGCCCCCTGCCCCAGGCCAGGGTCGCAGGTTCCGGAGGTCTCAGGAATCTGGGAGAGGAAGACCAGCGACAGCTCTGGTCCCTCCCTCCACGGGGACCCAGCCACCCTCTCTCTCCCCACTCCTCGAAGCATGCCTCAGAGGGGTCTTCCATCCCACAGACAGGCAGCCTGTAGGGACACGCTACCCCCTGCAACCAAGCTGGGAGCAGCCCGGCCCACTGCCTGAGCCGCGTTACTTTGGCACCAGCTCACACTTTTATGTGCTTCTTGCTTCAACTCAGATTAATGCCGATAAAATCTCAGCTGTGAACGGAACAGGTACCTGCAAACGTTTTTAGTGCTCAAATAACATCTTCCCTGTACTAACGTTCCTCACGGAGGGTCAAGTCCCAGCAATAAGCAGACTGGAAGCATGACCCTGGTGACATGTTGGCTCAGTAATTCACAGACGGCCCTCAGGCCCTCGGCCATGGAAGTAAACAAGCTTCTAGTTGCTGAATAAAACGTGGCAAGCACCAGATAAAACCATTCATCTTAAAATCATCTCAGAACCCAGGAGTGCCTTGAGTTCAAATGGTCACGTGTGTACGCAAAACGCCACCCTGAAATACCTCGTTCCTGCTTTACTGGATGTTTGTACTTTTTCAGTGAGGTGCGCAGGTACTTGGGTTTTGCTGAGAGTCTTGGGTGCTGGCGGGTATGTTGGGGCCATCAGGGCCTGGGCAGTGTCTCCAGTCGGCTCTGTTGTGCCTGGAAAAGTCCCTCTAAGTTCCGCCCTCTGCTTTGTATGAACTAAGTGGTCACGAGGACTAGATTCCATCCCAGACCAGCAGTTGTCACAGATTCTTTTATGTCTCCAGAACATTCTGAAGAATGCCACCATCCAATATCTCACCCAAGGGATCCTGGCCTGTCCTCTAAGACTTCTCAGGCGGATTCGGGGAGTAGAAGCCACAGTTCCCGCAGGCTTGGGGTGAGCAAAGATAACTCCGAGTTCACTACGCCCTGCAGCCCACATCAGGGAAAGATGGGAATTTATGGCACTGTTATAACTTTAATAAAATTAGGAGATAAAGAATGAGGGAAACACATTACAAAAGGAGGGGATAATTGCACCCAGAACGGCTCCCTGGAAGAGGCGGCTGTGCCCACGGCTTAGAGCGGGAGTGGGGTTCCAGGAAGTAGGGTGGGGCTGGGGGCGTAGCCTTCTAGCTTGAGGCAGAAGCTGGGACCTGTGATGCTCACCTGAGCCTCGGCGGGGGGTCAGACTCCAGGAAGACGGGGCGGGAAGAGGGGGCAGTGTCCACGCTGGGAGGCCTTGACCGCCAGGGACAGACAGGTGAGTCTCTCCTCCCCACCCCTCGGGACTCAGCTGGACCACCGCCCCCGCCGTTCTCAAAGCTCCGTCCCACCACGTGCCCCAGCTCGGCCCCCAGAAGGGGGAAGTGAAGTCGTGCCCACCCCCGGGCCTGGCCTGAATCCCACCTCCGTCCAGGGGCTTCTGCTCGCCCTGCTGGTTTGGACCCAGCATCCAGGTTGACCTGGAGCACGCCCTGCCCCCCACCTGCCCAAGGGGCTGAGTGAGCGGTTCCCACACACGGTGCTGGCCCCGGAGCTCAGGGCCTGCTGCATGAGCCTTTCCGCAACTCAGATGCCAGCCTTGGGCGTTGTACGTTCCTCCCCAGCCCCTGGAGAACTGTGCTTTAGGAAGGTGAGGCGGTGGCGGTGTGGACGCTGGCATGGACGTGGGGAGAAAACCATAGCAGACTTGGTTCGGAGCTATTGCAAGGAGTTCCCATCGGGCTCAGGGGTAACAAACCCGACTAGCATCCATGAGGACGCAGGCTGGATCCCTGGCCCCGCGCAGTGGGTTAAGGATCCGGCATTGCCGTGAGCTGTGGTGTAGGCCGGCGGCTGCAGCTCCGACTCGACACCTGGCCTGTGTGCTTCTCCAGGCAGCGACTGAGGAAGGGAAGAGATGGGACACTCCTCGTGTCTACTCACTTCTTTCCATTCAGCGGTTCGGCTCGGGTTAGGAAGGGATTCTGCAAAGTCACCGCTGACTCCGCTCCCTTCCTCTTCAGCCTTTGGCACTGCTCGGGCCTTTGGCACTGCTCTCGCGGAACCAGTGGCCGTAACTGCTCCCTCTCTCAGGCTCTGTTCTCTCCGCCTCCCCAGCCCTTCCCAGCTCTCAGCCCTCTTTCTTTCTCTCCATCAGCTCTTCCTTTTCCACCCATCAAGTCCCAAAACAAGTCACCCTGAAGCTTCTGGCTTCACTTTTCCAGATGCACTGACTGCCGGGGGTCTCATTCCCACCCACGGCCCCCAGAGCCAGCTCACCAGGCCTGGCTTCCCTCCCGAGCCGCGGGTCGAAAGGTTTAATCTGCCAGCTGAGCGGCCCTGCGCAACTGTCCTGCAGGCACCTTGAGGCCACCTGCCTGACACAGAATCCATCCTCGGGTCACCTCTCTCTCCACTCACCACCCTCCAGGCCAAGCTGCTCCTTCGTCTCTGGCCATCTGAGACCAGAGGGTGAGCAACCAGCATGCCACAAAGCGCCTGAACGTCTCACTGAAGTCAAGGGGTGACGTCTCCAGGGTCTAGGGCCGCCCCCTGAGGCCCCGCCCCCTGTGAAAACTGGTCTAACCCTTCTCCCGTCTACACCGAGTCACCCCTTCAGGGAGTTTCCCACAGAGGCGCATCTCTCCAGCTCCCGGGGGCAGGGGGCCCAGCCGCTCCACTCACCTGCTTAAGCAGGGCTGGGGACAAGCTCATTTCGAGGCAGGTGGCCCTTTCTGACTGTTGCCTCATTTCTCTTGGGTCTCAGTTCCCCAAGGGTTTAGTCACGTTTCCCTGCACTTTCCAATCTGAGGAAGATTCTCTTTGAGAAAGAGGCAAAGCTCATCTGAACCCTTTAGCTTGTTCCTAAACGCAGACAGCACCCTGCCATTGCCTCCAGCCTGCAGGCCTGGCCCTTCCTCATTCCTCCTGCGCAGAACATAGCTTCCAAACCCTTTTGAATAGCTGTCTGTTTTCACGACTTTTCATTTTCTCCATGTTCTACCTGAAGAAGGTAGGATGCTTTGGGTGACAAGAGGCAGAAATACAAGCGAAGGAGGGATTTATTGGCTCCTGGGGCCAAAGTCCAAGGAGAGCAGGCCAGGCTGGAGACGGCCAGGTCAGGGCCTCAGGCAGGGACTCTGGGCTGCTGGGCCCGCCATCTCTGCTGCCGCCTCAGTTTCCCTCTGTGTGCGCACTCGCCGTATCTGGAGGCTCCCAAGCTAGGGGTGGAATCAGAGCTGTAACTGCCAGCCTCTGCCACAGCTGCAGCAACACAGGATCCAAGCCGTCCCAGCAACCTACACCACAGTTTGTGGCAACTTATGGCGTCTTATACCAGATCCGCAACCCACTGAGGAAGGCCAAGGATCAAACCCACATCCTAATGGATACTATTCAGGTTCTTAACCCACTGAGCCACAAAGGGAACTCCTAGATTCTTTAAAAAAATTTTTTTTATTAAAGTATAGTTGATTTACAATATTTTGCCAATTTCTGCTGTACCGCAAAGTGACCCAGTCATACATATATATTCATACATATGCATATATATATATGTATATATATATATATATATACACACATTCTTATAATATTTTCCATCACAGTCCATCCCAAGAGACTGGATATAGTTCCCTGTGCTGCACAGTAGTCCTTGCTTATCCATTCTAAATGTAACAGTTTGCATCTACTAAACTCCCCATCCATCCCTCTCCCTGGCCCCTCCCCCTTGACAACCGTAAGTCTGTTCTCTACGTCTGAGGGTCTATTATAGACTCTGTGCCATATGTTAGATTCCACATATAACTGATATCTTATAATATTTGTCTTTCTCTTTCTGACTTCAGTTAGCTTGAGAGTCTCTAGGTGCATCCATGTTGCTGCCAAAGCATTATTTCATTCTTTTTCATGGCTGAGTAGTATTCCGTTGTATAGATGTACCACATCCTCTTAATTCCAAAGGGTAGACTCTTGACTATAGCACCTCTGAATCATGTCCTGGACAGTCTTTGGCCAAAGAGGAAGAGCCATTCTCCAGGCTCTGGTACATAAAAGCCCAGAAGAACCCTGGCTAGCTCAGCTTGGCTCACCCCCTACCCCACCCTGTATACCTCTAGGAGCAGTCACTGAGATCAAACTGGTATAATAATTTACCCATCCTAGGTCACAGACCCATTTCTGGAAACCAGGAAGTAGAGTGATACCAGAAGAAGGGGAGATGGGTGTGAGCAGATACAATTAGTTCAAAGGGAGGCCTGCTCAGCGTTGCCCAATGTCACTGAAAGATGCAGCACAAGGAAGGCAGCAAAGGTCACCAGGACTTGGGACCAAACAGAGGTCTTTGGCAACCTTGGACCAGCAGTATCAGTGGCACAGCAGGGCTGAAAGCCTGACTGGAGGATTCAGGAGAGAAGATGGAGGTGGATGGGTCCTGCTTGCTAGACCAGCACCCAGATCAAAGTCAGGAGCCAGGGGCCTTTCGACCTGCCTGGCGGGGCGGGGGGGGAATGGACAACGCTGGACAGCGCGGTCTTCTTTGTCAAAGAGCTCATTCTGTTATAATTGGTGCATTTATTTATACTGTTTATTTCACCTAGGGATTCTTTTTTTTTTTTTTTGGCTTACAGCATCTTTATTTCTCTGGTTACTAAAATAGTGCCAGAGATATATTAAAAAGTTACACTTTTAATAGGAAGAATATCTAATCCTCCATTTGTGAGAATATGCCCCAAAGGGACTGGCTTAATTGGATATATGAGATCCTTACGCATGGAAATTCTCACAGCCTCACAATTCCTCATCTCCAAGGCTCTCTACGTGCAGCAGATATAACACACGGGTCACTCCCGTTTACGACTCGGCTTCCGACAAGCTGAATTACTCACCATCCCCCAAAGGCCACATTGTTCCAGGCGGCTGTACCTTGAACCCTCTCACCCTCTCACCACCCTGTGTGTCTACCCGGGCACGCCCTCCTGTCCCCTCCTGAGGAGGCCACCCTCCCTTGGGTCTGCACTAACCCTGCAGCTTTCTTCTCCTTGTTTTCTTTTTGTAAAGGTAACGTGGGACCCAAGAGATCAGAACTAAGGGTTGCAATTAAGCCGACGCCGTGAAGTGAGGTCCATTTTTAAAAAACAATAATTTATTAAAAAGGATAACGTGTATGTTTGTAAAACAGACAGGCAATGCTACGGAAAAGGATAAAGAAAGAAGAATTCAACTAAGATCACACCCTCAGAAAACAAACACCCTGAGTTTCCACCAAGGCACCGTGGGTTAAGAATCCAAATGCAGGAGTTCCCGTCGTGGCGCAGTGGTTAACGAATCCGACTAGGAACCATGAGGTTGCGGGTTCGGTCCCTGACCTTGCCCAGTGGGTTAACGATCCGGCGTTGCCGTGAGCTGTGGTGTAGGTTGCAGACATGGCTTCGGATCCGCGTTGCTGTGGCTCTGGCGTAGGCCGGTGGCTGCAGCTCCGATCAACCCCTGGCCTGGGAACCTCCATATGCCACGGGAGCGGCCCAAGAAATAGCAACAACAACAACACAACAAAAGACAAAAGACAAAAGACAGAAAAAAAAAAAAAGAATCCAAATGCAGAGGCTCAGGGCGCTATGGGAGGCGTGGGTTCAATCCCTGGCCTGGTGTAGTGGGTTCAAGGATCTGGCGTTGCCGCAGCTTCAGCTCAGGTTCAGTCCCTGGCCCGGGAACTTCCACATGTTGCAGATGCGGCCATTAAAAAAAAAAAAAAAAAGATTAAAAATAAATAAATGAGAAGGCAGAAATGAAACAAACAAACATCACCATGACCACTTTGCTCAAGTCCTGCAGACTCTGTAATCCACATTTTCCTGCATAAAAGAGACCTGCCCCAGGACAGCGGAGGGACTCCAGGCAAGCTCTGTCTCTGGTTTATGGACGGGACTACCACACAGGGCTCACCCCACGTTTCCTGTGTATTCCGGAGCCCAGCACAAACACCAGCACCATGGAGGACCCATCCACGTTTGTGGAATCCATGGGTACCAGCCTATCAGGCGGCAAAAACAGCAAGAGCAAGAATGACACGGGCCTCCCTGGCATCGCTGACAGATGAAGAAAGAGAGACTCAGAATAGGAAGGAATACAAACTTACTTGTTCTGCAGGGGGAGCAAGGTTGTACTGAGTGGTTCATGGTCTTTGCTCTGAAACCGGCCCACATCGAAGTGGCATTTTGAATCAATGTGGAAACTGTATTTTAAATAAATGCTGCTGAGATTATTGGTGAATAATATAAGGGGAAAACGTAAAGTTAGATCCTTATCTCATGTCTTATGAAACCACCGTAAGAACTAGAAGCCCAGGTAGGTAGGCACAAGCCTTGGGGTCAGAACAGAATAACAAAGACAGAAATAAAAGAAGGAATCAATTGCTTAAAAGCAAAATATGAAAAAGATCTTTAAAAATGGAAAAGCAGCAGGAAAGTTTTTTTGAAGTATTGAATTGTAGCCTTAATACATTCTTATGAATCAATAAAATAAAAACACCTTGGAGTTTACCATCGTGGCTCAGTGGAAACGAATCCAACTAGTATCCATGAGGACACGGTTTGATCCCTGGCCTTGCTCCAGTGGGTTAAGGATCCGGTGTTGCCATGAGCTATGGTGTAGGTCTCAGACGCAGCTCGAATCCAGTGTTGCTGTGGCTGTGGTGTAGGCTGGCAGCTACAGGCCCCATTCAGCCCCTAGCCTAGGAACCTCCATATGCCTTCAGGTGCAGCCCTAAAAAGACAAAAAGACAAAAATAAAATAAAATGAAAACACTAATTGGAAACAGGCAGAGGAAAATTTTAAAATGTAGTTTGTCAAAGAAATACAAACTGACAATTCATACCAGATTTTATGGGACTATGTGTAGCATAGGACTTATTGTCACTAGGATTTAAGAAAGGCAAATGATAAGACCCTTTTTTCCTACAAGATTGGCAAAAGTTTTAAAATCATACTAATCACTGTTGATGGTACTTTTTTTTAAATATGAGCTAGTTGATTGTATATAGGAATAACTTTTCTGTGTGTCAACCTGGCAAAATATGTCAAAAGTCTTTAAAATGTGCATGCCAGTTTATTCATCATTTTCAAAACTAAGCATTTATCACAATCAGGTGTTTAGAGTTACGTGCAAAGGTGTGAACTGTGGGACTCTCTAGTGATGGGATTGGGGTTATTTTTTGTTCCGTTTGCACTTTTCACTGTTTCCTAAGGGTTCCGAATTGAATTTACATCTCCTAATTAGAGATAAAAAATAAAGGATGACTTTCATTTGAAGATAGCGAATTAAACATATTTACTTCCATTTTCTCCCAGAACCAAACTGAAGTAACAGGAAAGTGATTTCCAAGCCGTAGATCCACAGAACGGAGAGAACAGGAGAGGAAAATGTTGGGAGCTCTACAGTGAAAGAGGAGAAGGAACTGATTTAGCAAACGTGACCCAGCGGTGGGGAAGCCCAAATTCCCACCATAGGCCTTCGAGAGGCTCAGGAGCCAGCAGCACCAGGCTCCTTTGGATGTGGAGAAAAGGAGGGGGCAGAAACAGGCGTGGTTGAAAGCCCGTCTGAGAAGCCTTAGACCTCCCAGCTCCACAAAGGGCAAAAGCCTGGAGTGTCCCCCCGGAGGAGAGGTACAGCGGAACATCTTGGGCCAGGGAACACCAAGCAGAGAGAGGGCCGAACTCTGCACTGAAGAGGGGGCGAAGCAGAGGGTGCGCATTGATTATCAAAGTCTCAGCCTTCCTTCCTCTTTTGACGCGCAGACGGCTGGCAGCCAGGCTGACCTCTTCCGGCAAAAGAGTCCAAAATTCTTCTGAGCATCCAACCAGCCCCAAAGAAAACGGTAATCAGAGGTTTCCTGATGAAACAGACAAGCCAAATCTTCCAGTGAGGTCCACTGTCAGTAAAGCCTTCCACCCGCCACCACCAACCCCACCACCACTGACACCACCGCCAACACCACCACCACCACCCCCCTCACCAACAGTACCAACAAAAACACCAACATCACCAACACCACTGACGGCAACAATAAAAACATCACCAGCACCTGCACCACCACCACCAAGGTCATTACCAGCAATAACGACAGTACCACCACCACCACACAGAGAAAGCCCCAATCGATTTTGGGAATACCACTCTGAAACTGAGCAGCGTGGCAAGGATTCCCAGTGGTTCGAAGAAAGTACTTTCCCAGTTCCAGTGAGTCTAAGATACAAACGTTCAGCGTCTCTGAAGGAGTATCTCTGAAATCCAGATCCACGTTACAAACTGACAGTACTGAAAAATCACTGTCAGCCAGAAGGCAGTCATGATACAGCTGTGCCAGATAGTTTCATGGACCCCTTCTCATAAGGTCCAGAAAGCATTGGAGGAGCTCCCATCATGGCTCAGTGGTAACGAACCCAACAAGGATCCATGAGGAGGCAGGTTTGATCCCTGGCCTCGCTCAGTGGGTTAAGGATCCGGCAAGGCCATGAGCTGTGGTGTAGGTCGCAGACACAGCTTGGAACAGGCGTTGCTGTGGCTGTGGTGTAGACCGGCAGCTGCGGCTCCAATTCAGCTCCTAGCCTGGGAATTTCCACATGCCTTGGGTGTGCCCCTTAAAAAAGCCCCTCTGGCGCCAAGTGGTCTTGGGGTTACTAATAAAATACACTCATTTGAAAACCAGAGACCGAAACAAGCTGGAAAAAGCAAGCAGAAAGGAGAAAACATCACTCAAAACCATCAGTAATATCCTTAGCGAGACAGCACGAAGACATTGCATTTGGTTCCGGTTTTTTTTTAATCTATGAAAGAATATTCACATAATTCTTGGAAGTTAAAATGAGATAGCCTAAAATAGATTAGTTTGAGAAAATTTCCCAGAGAGAAGAACAAAAGGACAAAGAAATAGAAAATAGGAAAAAAAGTAGAGACTTGATCCCAGAGTTCAATTATCAAAAAATGTTTAAATCGCCCAGAACCGAAAGACCTGTTTTTAGATTAAAAGGGACCCATAGATGCGAGAGAGGAAGCCAAGGGGATCCACAGCAAAGTGCATCACTGTGCTACCTGAGAATGCTGGGACAAAGAAAAGATCCCACAGACTTCGAAAGAAAACTAAACAAAACACAGAGGGTTCACGTGCCAAACCAGAAAATAATGGAAGAAAGCCTTTCAGTTTCTGATATAAAATGTTTTGAAACCTAGAATTTTATACTCAGTTAACCATCAGTGAAATGAGAGGAAAGGGGGGAAGACCCCCCCATACACATCCACACAAAGCCCTAGAGCGATCATCTTGAAATTTTAGAAAGCCAAATATAAAGTTTCTGGAAAGGACTATTGGTTGCCTATAAAGGAACCAGAATCATATTAGCATCAAATTCTCAGGAGCAACATTCAATGCCATTAGACGATGAGTATTGCCTTTAAGTTTTTTGGGTTTTTTTTGTTTGTTTTTTGTCTTCTGTCTTTTTAGAGCCGCACCTGAGGCATATGGAGGTTCCCAGGCTAGAGGTCAAATCAGAGCTGTGGCTGCCAGCCTACACCACAGCCACAGCAACTCAAGATCTGAGCCACATCTGCCACCTGCACCACAGCTCATGGCAACCGAATCCTGAACCCACTGAACAAGGCCAGGGATTGAATCCACATCCTCATGGATACTACCAGGTTCGTTAACCACTGAGCCATGATGGGAACTCCACCTTTAAGTTTTAAAGAAATATTAATTTAAACATAAAATTGTATATATTCCTGAGTTTTCAATCACAAATAAGAATAAAACCTAGGCATTAATGCACATTCAAACACTCAGATCTTTATTACTAAGTAACCTTCTCTGAAAGCATTACATAAGCATGTATCACAGTAAAGCAAGAGAGGAGTGCAAAAAAGTGAGGCGAGAAAATTAGCCCAGGAGAGAATGGAAAAAAAAACAACAACAAAAAAACCCCCAGGATAATAGCTGTGCAGCAAGCCTGGAAAGCAATAGATCCAAATTAGTTCCTAGAAAAATTAGAAAAATTCAGCAAGCTCAAAAAAAAAAAAATGCATTCATAAAGAAAGTCAACTTCCTGCAAGCAATGATGTAAGTAAGAAAGCTGGGTAATTTTATTTACAAGATGAATGCATAAAGTAGTAATAAGGGTAAGTAGTTGCACTACGCAGGCCCTCTTCCTTCTCCTGGAAATGACTCATCCTGCTGGTTTTTGAGAGTCTCCTCCTTCAAGAACCCAGGTTAGTTAATATAGGGTCTCATTCCTTCTCTAATTCTACCATCACACTATGTGGTCTTCATTGAACACATATTTACATTATCTCGATGTTATAAACTCTGGATATTGGCTTTCAGTTTTTAGAATCAAACCATAGCAAAGCCCAAAGGACATATATGATTGTAGAACAGATTCTATGTTATAACCCCAGACATTGGAAGATAACGGAAGGGACGGCGAGGATGAGGGCCAGGATTAGCGGCAGATGGAGGTAGAAGAACTCAGGGAAATGCAGAGGAACCCGCTTTCTCGTTTTACCTGATGAGAACTCAAGAGGAGCTCTGAAATTGATAGGTCAAGATACAGAAGTTCAGAAATATTATTTGAATATTCTATATCATTAATATCATAATTATTAATATTTTAATTAAATATGAATATAGTAGTAACCAAGAGAAGGACTAAAAATAAAATGTGACCAGTAGAAAGCCGTGTGAGTTCCCTTGTGGTACAGTGGGTTAAGGATCCAGTGTTGTCACAGCAGCAGCTCAGGTCACCACGGTGGCTCAGATTCTATCCCTGGCCTGGGAACTTCCACATGCTGCAGGTGTGGCCAAACAAAAACCAAAACAAAACAAAGCAAGTAGAAGGGAGTAAAAGAAAGATAAATTCATCACTGTAGTGGGGAGATAATAGATATTCTAAAAACTTACAAATTAAAGGATAGAGGTCTATTCACACCATTTAGAATTGTGGCAGGAATTCCCAGAGAAACTCAGAAGAGAAAGTTTGAAAAGTTATCTCTAAGGAGGAGAACAGGCTGAGTCTACTAGAGAACAAGAAAAGCTTTTTTTTTAAATTTATAACTCATATCATTTCAAAGCGCTCATGTACCATTACTCTGAGAAGGTAGTATTTTTATAAATTAAAGCACACATGCAAAAATTGATGTTCAGTTTAGAATTAAGTTTGTTAAATCCCTGGATATGAGTTAATATTACCTTCTTGGCTGAAGTTCCCCATTGACTGGATGCTCTGGGTCCTTCTCCAGCCCTGAAATTCATTGATTCAGTGACCTGGGCCCTTCCCAACTGAAGGAAAGACTACAAATTTGCCTTTGGAAACTGCCAAACCATCTCCTCTGAAAATACGTCGGCAGTGCTCCCAAGGGAAGGAGGTCTCCAAGAGTGTTTCAACTTCCTTCATCTGATTTACAGCATCACAGAGAGACTCTGTTTTGGAATCAATCCACTGGACAATGTGTTCCCCAAAGCCAGCTTTGGCAGGGGTTGTCTTTCCTACAGGATTTACATAAAGTATCCCATTAATTGCTCATGGTGATGCAACAACCCTTTGAGGCAGGAAAGAACATGTCCTACTCTCCCCACTGAGTCCCAGAGATGTAAGCTACCAGCCCAAGAGCTTTCAGCTACTAAATGATAGAGAGAGCTCAGATATGCCTCTGACCCCAAGTAGTGGGCTGTCCACTAAGCTGGCTGCCTTTAGCATCTATAAAAGCTCAGTGATCCCAGAGGTCACCTGTGGTGCAAAGGGTTAAGGATCCAGCTTTGTCACTGCAGAGGTGTGGGCTACTGCTGTGACACAGGTTCCATCCCTGGCGCAGGAATTTCCACATGCCACAAGCATGGCCAATAAAACCCCCCAAGGATGCAAACATATACAAAGAGAAAAAAGAAGAACATTTCCTCAACACAGGCAAGGACTTAAAAAAAGAAAATTTTCTTTTTTTTAATTTTTTTTTAACAGCTGCACTCATGGCATATGCACATTCCCAGGCTAGGAGGTGAATTGGAACTACAGATGCCAGCCTATGCCACAGCCACAGCAATGCCAGATCTGAGATGCATTTGTGACCTACGCCACAGCTTGTGGCAAGCCAGATCCTTAACCCACCGAGTGAGGTCAGGGATCAAACCCACATCTTCGTAGACACTATGTCAGCTTCTAACCCGCTGAGCCACAATGGGAACTCCTAGAAAAGAAAATTAAAGACCAATGTCATTCATAAACATGAATGCAAAAATCCTGAACAAAATATTAGCAAACTGAATCCAGCAATTTAAAAATTTGTTTAGATTGTGATCGAGTTGGAGTTATTATAGGAATGAAAGGTTAGGTCAACATTAGAACATTTATCAATGCAATTTATATCACTAGGAGAAAAATCATGTTGTGATCTGAATTGATATAGGGAAAGCATTTGACAAAATTCAAGAGAACATTCATGAGACAAAAAGAAAAAAAAAGTGCTCAATTCCTTTACAAACTAGAAAGAGATCCCAATGCAATAGAAATAAAAGCAAAAATAAACCAACGGGACCTAATTAAATTGACAAGCTTTTGCACAGCAAAGGAAACCATTTTTAAAAAAAACGAAAAAGACAACCTATGGAATGGGAGGAAATAATTTCAAACAATGCAACTGACAAGGGCTTAATCTCTAAAATATACAAACAACTTATACAACTCAATGGCAAAAAAAACCAACTCAATTGAAAAATTGGCAAAAGACCTGAATAGACATTTCTCCAAAGAAGATATACAGATGGGCAATGAGCACATGAAAAAATGCTCAGCATCACTGATTATTAGAGAAATGCAAATCAAAACAACTATGAGGTACCACCTCACACCTGTCAGAATGGCCATCATGAATAAGTCCACAAATAACAAATGCTGGAGAGGGGTGTAGAGAAAAGGGAACTCTCCTACACTGTTGGTGGGAATGTAAATTGGTACAGCCACTATGGAAAACAGTATGGAGGTACCTCAGAAAACTAAATATATAACTACCATATGACCCAGCAATCCTGCTCTTGGGCATATATCTGGACAAAACTTTCCTTGAAAAAGACACATGTACCCGCATGTTGATTGCAGCACTATTCACAGTAGCCAAGACATGGGAACAACCTAAATGTCTATTGACAGATGAATGGATTAAGAAGACGTGGTATATATACACCATGGAATACCACCCAGTTATAAAAAAGAACAAAATGATGCCATTTGCAGCCACATGGATGGAACTAGAGACTCTCATCTAAGTGAAGTAAGTCAGAAAGAGAAAGACAAATCATACACTATCACTTATATCTGGAATCTAATATATAGCACAAATGAAACTTTCCACAGAAAAGAAACTCATGGATTTGGAGAATAGACTTGTGGTTGCCAAGGGAAAGGAGGAGGAACTGGGAGTCTGGGGTTAATAGATGCAAACTATTGCATTTGAAATGGATAAGCAATGACATCCTGCTGTATAGTACTGGGAACTGTATCTAGTCACTTGTGATGGAGCATGATGGAGGATAATGTGAGAAAAATAATATATATATATATGTGGATGTGTGTGTGTGTGTGTGTGTGTGAGACTTGGTCACATTGCTGTACAGTAGGAAATTGACAGAACACTGTAAAACAAGTATAATAGAAAAAAAAAATCATTATTTAAAAAAAAACTAGACAGAAAAAAAAGAATGCCCTTAATATGATAGAGTCTCTTCAAACTATAAGAGTAAATCTTGTTCTCAGTTGTGAAATATTAACATATGTTCTTTAAAGTCAGGAATAGTAAAAGGTTACACACTATCCCCGTCTCTGCTCAGCACTGGATTGGACTCCTAATCTGTGTACTAAGGCAAGGATAAGGAAAGGCATACAGATTCAAAATAAAAGGAAACCATACTATCATTATTTGCAGATATCATGGTCTCCAGTTATCTGTAACTATTAGAATTAATAAAAGAGTTCTGTAAGTTAGCTAGGCAGAAAATCAATATATGAGTCATTTGCATTTCTATATACCAGCAAGAAATGAAGCTAGGAAATGCAATTTGTAAAAACATCACTTACAATAGCAAGAACAAAATAAGGTACCAAGGAATAAGTCTAACAATAAATATTCAAGACCTTTTTGGAGAAAGTTATAAAACTTTGGTGAGAGATATTGAATAATAAGCATGATGACAAAACATTTTCAAAGGATAGGAAGACTGAATATCTTTTTTCTATAATTGTTTTTATTTTTTCCATTATAGCTGGTTTACAGTGTTCTGTCAATTTTCTACTGCACAGCAATGTGAATATCTTAAAGATCTCATTTCTCTCCAAACTGTTCTATAGATGCAATGAAATCCCAATAAAAACTCCAAGAAGATGTTTTGGTGGAACTTTGCAATCTAATTCTTAAAAAGTATAAAGAATAGCCAAAGGTCAAGAATAGCTGAAACAGGTGACTGTGTTTCATCAGAAAAAGAAGTCTTATAAAGCTTCTATAATTAGGATTGTGTGTTACTAATGCAGGAATGAAAAACAGAACAATGGGAAAAATGAGCTCATAAACAGGTCCACACTTAAAACATGACACATGACTGACCAGGCATTGCAGACCAGAGGGGTTATCCATATAGATAAAAATGGATCCCTGCCTCACACCATACGTAAAATCCAATTCCAGATGGATCAGGAACCAAAACAGGAAAAGTAAAATTTAAATCTTTTTTTTTAATAAAAAAGAAAATATTAATGATCTGTGGATAGGGTTGACTTTTAAATGAATGAAAAAGCACAAATCATAAAGAAAAAACTGAAACAGATTCCTGATAAGGACTTCTGTTCAGTAAAATCACCATTTGAAAAGGGAAAAGACAAGCTTCACTCTGAGAAGGTATTTGTAAAATATAACCCACAAAGACTCACTATTCAGAAAATGTGAAGGATCCTCTTGACTAAGAAAGAAAAAGGACAGGAAATACACAGGAGACGTAAAAAGGAATAGCTGTGAAAAGAAAACACAAATGCCCAATATTTATGAATATATATAATCATGTCAAATCAGAGCTGCAGCTGCCAGCCTACGCCACAGCCACAGCAACTCAGGATCCAAGCCACATCTGCGACCTCCACCACAGCTCACAGCAGCAATGGATCCTTAACCCACTGAGCAAGGCCAGGGATCAAACCCACGTCCTCATGATTCGTTTCCACTGCACTACAAAGGGAACTCCCTCAACCTTATTATTAATCATGGAGTCGCAAATTAAGGTTACAATAAAATAGCTTTTGGAAAACAACTCCCCAAAAACCAACATGGGCAAGAGTGCACAACCACAAATATTCTCAACACAGCTGGCGAGAGTGTGGATTGGCTCCACACATTAGACAGCGACGTGACAATACTACACCCTAGTTGGCTCGGCATTCCTTCCAAACTCCTGGAGTGCCATCCTGTATTTCAAAGGGCAGAAAACGGGAATTTGCATTTCTAAGACATCCCCTAGCCGGGGTTCTGCACACAACTAAGGTTTGACCTGTCCCATGTGTTCAGTGAGACTTGAACTCCGTTAAGTGGGGAGAGAGGCAGAGCTGAGGGCATTCATCTTGCTGGCAGGGATTATAATGGTGGCTTCCCAGATTTAAAAGTCAGTGTCAGAGCAGAGGCAGCTTGGTTCTGGAGCCAGAAGTTCTAACAGTGGCTTCCTGATTTAGCTGAAGTGGCTTCCTAATTGTACCTAGGCCACTGTGGCTTTGAAGCCAGAAATACACTGGCAGCTTTCCGGTGCAAAACATAGCTTCCTGACCAAGGGGAAAGTGGCAGCTTTTTAGGGGCCCAGTCCTTTAGTGTGGCTTTGGGAATCAGTCCTAGAAGTTCCGCCTAGAGTCTGTTCCTTCAACCCTCCAACAATCCTGTAAATGATCCATAACCCATAATAAGTCCCTCTCCGTTCTAATGACCTAGAGTATTGTGTTCTTTGTGACCGTACCTTGACCGATACACCACGCATTCCTGCAACTCCATTCCCAGACCTGCACCTTAGAGAAGCTCTCAGGTATGTAGATGTTGTAAATCCATCTGAAGATATTTACTGCGGCATTGTTCATAATAACGAACAATGGAAAAATCCAACCTCGGTCAGGAGTGGAATGGATAAATAAGCTGTGGTAGAGTCATACGAGAGAACAGGACACAGATGTAAAAATAAACGACCTGTAGCTTCAATGTGGGTAAATTGCAAAAGCAGTACGGCATGCAAATAACTCACAGAAGACTAGGTACAGTATAAATTCATTTATGTGAGTTTAAAACTAAACAGTGTATGACTTGGAGATACATACATATGTGATGAAACTACAAAGAAAATACAGGAAATGGTCAACACGGTGTTGAGGGGAATTGAAAGGCAGGAGGGTTACCAGGAAGGGAAACGCAAGAGGCGCCAGCACTCTCGGATGTGTGTTGTGGGGTGTGTAGTCCTGCAGGCGTTGGGGTGTGTGCAGCTGGAGGCAACATGAAATGCACGACATCACCCATGATGTGTTCTTACCAAACATGCTGAATTTGGTTTGGCTTCATGCCCCACCCCCTATGTCAAATTTCCTGGGACAGGGATCAAACCCACACCTCAGCAGTGACCCGAGCCACTGCAGTGAAAACACCAGATCCTTAACCATCTGTGCCACAAAGGAACACGCTTAATTTTAATCGAATCAAGCCTTCAGTTCTTTATAATGTCCAGATACAGGAGATGCAGAGGACACAGGAACAAGCCGAGCAGCCCTATGAGGCACGCCTCAGACAAACCCAAACCATGGACATTCCTAAGAGAGGTGGACCTTAAACAAAGGGAAAAGACAACCTGCCGAGTGTGTGGGAGAAAGTATTTGCAAAAGATGCAGCAGACAAGGAATTAATCCCCAAATAAACAGCTCATGCAGCTCAATATTAAAAAAAAAAAAAACTCAATCAAAAAGTGAGAAGAAGGTTTAAACAGATGTTTATTTCCAAACAGAAGGAGACTCTCAGACATGGAAAACAAACTTGTGGTTACAGAGGGAAGAGGGAGGTAGGGGAGGGCTGCTATCGGAGTTTGGGATTAACGTATACACACTTCCATGTGGAATCTAAAATACAACCCAGATCAGCATATCTATGAAACAAAAGCAGACTCACAGACGTGTAGAGGACAGATGTGCGGCTGCCAAGGGGAAGGGCGCCAGGGAGAGAAGGATTGGAAGTTCAGGGTTAACAGAGGCAAACGATTACATATAGACGGACGGATAAACAACAAGCTTCTACTGTGGAGCACAGGGAGCAGTCTTCAACACCCTGTGATAAACCATAATAGGAAAAAATATGAGAAAGATTATATATATATGAACATATATGTATATGACTGAGTCATTTTCCTATACTTCCGAAATTAACACAGTGTTGCAAACCCACCATACTACAATAAATTTTTTTAAAAGGAGAACTTATGGTTACAAAGGGGAAAGAGGGGGGGGGGCCAGTAGGATAAAGTAGGAATTTGGGATTAGGAGACACACACGGCTATAAATAAAATAAACAACCAACAAAGGCCTCCTGCGGAGCACAGGGAGCTATACTCGATGTTTTGTAATAACTATGAGGGAAAAGAATCTGAAAAAGAGTATGCACATATTAGATAATGAATATATATAATATAAATAATATAAATATAACTGAATCACTGTGCTCTACACCTGAAACTAACACAACATTGTAAATCAACCATACGTAAATTTTTTTTAAAAGGAAGAAAAGAAGAAAAAATGTCTAGCCCTAAAAAAAAAAAAAAAGACAGAGAGAAGTGGTCCAATCATTTCAACCAATCAATATACTCAGGAGAAGGGGGGGGAGGAACAATGCTTCTGGACACAGCGATGTTCTTGGTTGGAGCCTGTTTTGAACAAACCAAATATGCAGGATATTGGGGGGGAAATGAGGAAATTTACATATAGGCTGCGGAAGTATTCGTTTAGTTAGCTGTGATACTGGTATTGTGCTCTGTAAGAGAATGTCATTTTAGAAAGGTGCTGAAGTAACCAGAGGTAGAGATACATGTACTGAGGATAGAAGAGAGAAGAGAGGAAGGAGGAAGGACAGAAGGAAGGAGGAGAGAGGAGGAAGAGGAAGAGAGGAAGGAGGAGGAAGGAAGAAGGAAGAAAGAAAAAGAAAGGAAGGAAGAGAAGAGAGAAGAAAGAAGAAAGGAAGAAGGAAGGAAGGAGAAAAGAAAGGAAGGAAAAGAAGAAAGGAAGGAAAGAAGGAAAGAGGAAGGAGGAAGAGAAAGAAAAGAAAGAGGGAGGGGAAGGAAGTCCGAGTTATCAGAAGATCAATAGTTAGAAAATGACCTTGGCTCCTAAACAGACCTATTTTCACATTCCTGTCGACTGGCTCTGACTCTAGGTTTCAAGCCTTTCTAGGTCATATGGGACAAGCGACCAGATTCTGAGCTCCTTGGAGATACTCCTTCTCTTGCCAGCAAACATCGGAGAAGATGGTACTTTGAAGAGACCTATTAAAAGATTCAGAAGTAAATTCCTCACAGGCGTTTAGCAATAAAGGGTCTGAATCTCAATTACATGTAAAGGGGGAAAGGCTGAAAAATCTCGTCCTTGAGGTAAATCTTTGCCGCCCAAATGGAGTTTAATCTCTCTTTTGAAGGACTTCAACTCAGAATCAACCGTAACATTCAGTGTTTCTGGGTTTAATCGGTCGGGTTGGGTAACTGGACTCTCAGAAATAATATTTTCTTTATAACACAGCGTGAGCATGTGGTCAGCAGGGGGCTTTCAGAGGGAAAGGACCTGTGTGGGTCCCTGGAGGGAAATGTTTGGAATCCAACTGCCCTGGGTATGTTCTGGGTGAAATCGGACCGCGCTAGTGCCTGCACCACCCTCGTGGGCCCCGGAAACCTGTCTGTCTGGCCCGGGCTTGTGGCCATGCCCTCAGCTTCTCGAAGGATGCTACGAGAATCAGCACCATTATAACCACTCCCGCACCCACCGCAGACAGGTTACATCACAGAGGGGCCTTTTATGAGGCAGCGTCCCTGCCTGATGAGGACACAACAGAGGAGAGGCAGACACAGGCCAGTGGAGAGAAGCGGACGCTGGGTTCAGTGGCCCACTTCTCCCTTGAGGAGGACACGTATTTCTACCCGAGAGCGTTCCCAGAGGGCAATGGATTTCCAACCACACGCTGAAGAGGCTCGTCTCAGCGGACAGAGCAGGTAAGGATGGAGAGGAGGCAGTGGCAGGGGTGGAAGGGGGAGTACGCCAACCCCCATCCCAGCGTCAACTAAAAGCCCCACTTCCACGTGCTTTTACCTACGGAGCGGCTGTGTTCTTGAGCAAGAGATTCCATCTGAGCAAGAGTCCTGTACCTGAGCCGCTGTGGAAAACACTTTGGGGTTTCCTCGGAAAACTAAGGATTGAGTTATTACATGGGCCAGCAATCCCACTCCTGGGCATATTCCAGACAAAACTCTAACTCAAAAAGATACACGCACCTCAGTGGTCACGGCAGCACCATTCACAGTAGCCAAGACATGGAAACAACCTAAATGTCCATCGACAGAGGAGTGGATACGGGAGATGTGGTGCATAGTGCAATAGCATATTACTCAGCCATAAAAAAAAAGAATGAGGGAGTTCCCTTGTGGCATAACAGGTTAAGGATCCAGTGTTGTCACTGCTGTGGTCAGGTCAGTTACTGTGGCATAGATTTGATCCCTGACCAGGAACTTCTACGTGCAGCAGGCACAGCCAAAAAAAAAAAAAAAAGGAAGGAAATCATGCAGCAACATGGATGGATCTAGAGATTCTCATACTAAGTGAAATAAGAAAGCGAAAGACAGGGAGTTCCCGTCGTGGCGCAGTGGTTAACGAATCCGACTAGAAACCATGAGGTTGCGGTTCAATCCCTGGCCTTGCTCAGTGGGTTAACGATCCAGCATTGCCGTGAGCTGTAGTGTAGGTCACAGATGCGGCTCGGATCCCACGTTGCTGTGGCTCTGGCATAGGCCGGTGGCTACAGCTCCGATTCGACCCCTAGCCTGGGAACCTCCATATGCTGCGGGAGCGGCCCAAGAAATGGCAAAAAGCCAAAAAAAAAAGAAAGAGAAAGACAAATGCCATATTATATTACTTATATGTAGAATTTAAATATGGCACGGGAGTTCCCATCGTGGCTCAGTGGATGCGAATCTGACTAGTATCCATGAGGATGCAGGTTCGATCCCTGGTCTTGTCAGTGGGTTAAAGATCCGGCATTGCCATGAGCTGTGGTGTGTAGGTCGCAGATGTGGCTCGGATCCTGCGTTGCTGTGGCCATGGTGTAGGCCGGCAGCTATCGCTCCAATTCAACCCCTAGCCTGGGAGCTTCCATAGGCCCCCGGTGCAGCCCTAAAGCACAAATGTATGTGCCCAAATGAACCTATTTAAGAAACAGAA